>NW_027362836.1:0-2400000 GCF_046119375.1 Phyllobates terribilis
GTGGCGTGCTCCGGTGGCAAGCCAACGGGAAAGTGGCGTGCTCCGGTGGCAAGCCAACGGAAAAGTGGCGTGCTCCGGTGGCAAGCCAACGGGAAAGTGGCGTGCTCCGGTGGCAAGCCAACGGGACTGTGGCGTGCTCCGGTGGCAAGCCAACGGGACTGTGGCGTGCTCCGGTGGCAAGCCAACGGGAAAGTGGCGTGCTCCGGTGGCAAGCCAACGGGAAAGTGGCGTGCTCCGGTGGCAAGCCAACGGGAAAGTGGCGTGCTCCGGTGGCAAGCCAACGGGACTGTGGCGTGCTCCGGTGGCAAGCCAACGGGACTGTGGCGTGCTCCGGTGGCAAGCCAACGGGAAAGTGGCGTGCTCCGGTGGCAAGCCAACGGGAAAGTGGCGTGCTCCGGTGGCAAGCCAACGGGACTGTGGCGTGCTCCGGTGGCAAGCCAACGGGACAGTGGCGTGCTCAGGTGGCAAGCCAACGGGACAGTGGCGTGCTCCGGTGGCAAGCCAACGGGACAGTGGCGTGCTCCGGTGGCAAGCCAACGGGACAGTGGCGTGCTCCGGTGGCAAGCCAACGGGACAGTGGCGTGCTCCGGTGGCAAGCCAACGGGACTGTGGCGTGCTCCGGTGGCAAGCCAACGGGACTGTGGCGTGCTCCGGTGGCAAGCCAACGGGACTGTGGCGTGCTCCGGTGGCAAGCCAACTGGAAAGTGGCGTGCTCCGGTGGCAAGCCAACGGGAAAGTGGCGTGCTCCGGTGGCAAGCCAACGGGAAAGTGGCGTGCTCCGGTGGCAAGCCAACGGGAAAGTGGCGTGCTCCGGTGGCAAGCCAACGGGACTGTGGCGTGCTACGGTGGCAAGCCAACGGGACTGTGGCGTGCTCCGGTGGCAAGCCAACGGGACAGTGGCGTGCTCCGGTGGCAAGCCAACGGGACAGTGGCGTGCTCCGGTGGCAAGCCAACGGGAAAGTGGCGTGCTCCGGTGGCAAGCCAACGGGAAAGTGGCGTGCTCCGGTGGCAAGCCAACGGGACTGTGGCGTGCTCCGGTGGCAAGCCAACGGGACTGTGGCGTGCTCCGGTGGCAAGCCAACGGGAAAGTGGCGTGCTCCGCTGGCAAGCCAACGGGAAAGTGGCGTGCTCCGGTGGCAAGCCAACGGGAAAGTGGCGTGCTCCGGTGGCAAGCCAACGGGAAAGTGGCGTGCTCCGGTGGCAAGCCAACGGGAAAGTGGCGTGCTCCGGTGGCCAGCCAACGGGACTGTGGCGTGCTCCGGTGGCCAGCCAACGGGACAGTGGCGTGCTCCGGTGGCAAGCCAACGGGACTGTGGCGTGCTCCGGTGGCAAGCCAACGGGACAGTGGCGTGCTCCGGTGGCAAGCCAACGGGACAGTGGCGTGCTCCGGTGGCAAGCCAACGGGACAGTGGCGTGCTCCGGTGGCAAGCCAACGGGACAGTGGCGTGCTCCGGTGGCAAGCCAACGGGACAGTGGCGTGCTCCGGTGGCAAGCCAACGGGAAAGTGGCGTGCTCCGGTGGCAAGCCAACGGGACTGTGGCGTGCTCCGTTGGCAAGCCAACGGGAAAGTGGCGTGCTCCGGTGGCAAGCCAACGGGACTGTGGCGTGCTCCGGTGGCAAGCCAACGGGACAGTGGCGTGCTCCGGTGGCAAGTCAACGGGACAGTGGCGTGCTCCGGTGGCAAGCCAACGGGACAGTGGCGTGCTCCGGTGGCAAGCCAACGGGAAAGTGGCGTGCTCCGGTGGCAAGCCAAAGGGAAAGTGGCGTGCTCCGGTGGCAAGCCAACGGGAAAGTGGCGTGCTCCGGTGGCAAGCCAACGGGACTGTGGCGTGCTCCGGTGGCAAGCCAACGGGACTGTGGCGTGCTCCGGTGGCAAGCCAACGGGAAAGTGGCGTGCTCCGGTGGCAAGCCAACGGGAAAGTGGCGTGCTCCGGTGGCAAGCCAACGGGAAAGTGGCGTGCTCCGGTGGCAAGCCAACGGGAAAGTGGCGTGCTCCGGTGGCAAGCCAACGGGACTGTGGCGTGCTCCGGTGGCAAGCCAACGGGACTGTGGCGTGCTTCGGTGGCAAGCCAACGGGACTGTGGCGTGCTCCGGTGGCCAGCCAACGGGACTGTGGCGTGCTCCGGTGGCCAGCCAACTGGACAGTGGCGTGCTCCGGTGGCAAGCCAACGGGAAAGTGGCGTGCTCCGGTGGCAAGCCAACGGGAAAGTGGCGTGCTCCGGTGGCAAGCCAACGGGAAAGTGGCGTGCTCCGGTGGCAAGCCAACGGGAAAGTGGCGTGCTCCGGTGGCAAGCCAACGGGAAAGTGGCGTCCTCCGGGGGCAAGCCAACGGGAAAGTGGCGTCCTCCGGGGGCAAGCCAACGGGAAAGTGGCGTGCTCCGGGGGCAAGCCAACGGGAAAGTGGCGTGCTCCGGGGGCAAGCCAACGGGAAAGTGGCGTGCTCCGGTGGCAAGCCAACGGGACAGTGGCGTGCTCCGGTGGCAAGCTAACGGGACAGTGGCGTGCTCCGGTGGCAAGCCAACGGGACAGTGGCGTGCTCCGGTGGCAAGCCAACGGGACAGTGGCGTGCTCCGGTGGCAAGCCAACGGGACAGTGGCGTGCTCCGGTGGCAAGCCAACGGGACAGTGGCGTGCTCCGGTGGCAAGCCAACGGTAAAGTGGCGTGCTCCGGTGGCAAGCCAACGGGACTGTGGCGTGCTCCGGTGGCAAGCCAACGGGACTGTGGCGTGCTCCGGTGGCAAGCCAACGGGACTGTGGCGTGCTCCGGTGGCAAGCCAACAGGACAGTGGCGTGCTCCGGTGGCAAGCCAACGGGACAGTGGCGTGCTCCGGTGGCAAGCCAACGGGACAGTGGCGTGCTCCGGTGGCAAGCCAACGGGACAGTGGCGTGCTCCGGTGGCAAGCCAACGGGACAGTGGCGTGCTCCGGTGGCAAGCCAACGGGAATGTGGCGTGCTCCGGTGGCAAGCCAACGGGACTGTGGCGTGCTCCGGTGGCAAGCCAACGGGACTGTGGCGTGCTCCGGTGGCAAGCCAACGGGAAAGTGGCGTGCTCCGGTGGCAAGCCAACGGGAAAGTGGCGTGCTCCGGTGGCAAGCCAACGGGAAAGTGGCGTGCTCCGGTGGCAAGCCAACGGGAAAGTGGCGTGCTTCGGTGGCAAGCCAACGGAAAAGTGGCGTGCTCCGGTGGCAAGCCAACGGGAAAGTGGCGTGCTCCGGTGGCAAGCCAACGGGACTGTGGCGTGCTCCGGTGGCAAGCCAACGGGACTGTGGCGTGCTCCGGTGGCAAGCCAACGGGACAGTGGCGTGCTCCGGTGGCAAGCCAACGGGACAGTGGCGTGCTCCGGTGGCAAGCCAACGGGACAGTGGCGTGCTCCGGTGGCAAGTCAACGGTAATGTGGCGTGCTCCGGTGGCAAGCCAACGGGACTGTGGCGTGCTCCGGTGGCAAGCCAACGGGAAAGTGGCGTGCTCCGGTGGCAAGCCAACGGGAAAGTGGCGTGCTCCGGTGGCAAGCCAACGGGAAAGTGGCGTGGTCCGGTGGCAAGCCAACGGGAAAGTGGCGTGCTCCGGTGGCAAGCCAACGGGAAAGTGGCGTGCTCCGGTGGCAAGCCAACGGGAAAGTGGCGTGCTCCGGTGGCAAGCCAACGGGACTGTGGCGTGCTCCGGTGGCAAGCCAACGGGACTGTGGCGTGCTCCGGTGGCAAGCCAACGGGAAAGTGGCGTGCTCCGGTGGCAAGCCAACGGGAAAGTGGCGTGCTCCGGTGGCAAGCCAACGGGAAAGTGGCGTGCTCCGGTGGCAAGCCAACAGGAAAGTGGCGTGCTCCGGTGGCAAGCCAACGGGACTGTGGCGTGCTCCGGTGGCAAGCCAACGGGACTGTGGCGTGCTTCGGTGGCAAGCCAACGGGACTGTGGCGTGCTCCGGTGGCCAGCCAACGGGACTGTGGCGTGCTCCGGTGGCAAGCCAACGGGAAAGTGGCGTGCTCCGGTGGCAAGCCAACGGGAAAGTGGCGTGCTCCGGTGGCAAGCCAACGGGAAAGTGGCGTGCTCCGGTGGCAAGCCAACGGGAAAGTGGCGTGCTCCGGTGGCAAACCAACGGGAAAGTGGCGTGCTCCGGTGGCAAGCCAACGGGAAAGTGGCGTGCTCCGGTGGCAAGCCAACGGGAAAGTGGCGTGCACCGGTGGCAACCCAACGGGAAAGTGGCGTGCTCCGGTGGCAAGCCAACGGGAAAGTGGCGTGCTCCGGTGGCAAGCCAACGGGAAAGTGGCGTGCTCCGGTGGCAAGCCAACGGGAAAGTGGCGTGCTCCGGTGGCAAGCCAACGGGAAAGTGGCGTGCTCCGGTGGCAAGCCAACGGGAAAGTGGCGTGCTCCGGTGGCAAGCCAACGGGACAGTGGCGTGCTCCGGTGGCAAGCCAACGGGAAAGTGGCGTGCTCCGGTGGCAAGCCAACGGGAAAGTGGCGTGCTCCGGTGGCAAGCCAACGGGAAAGTGGCGTGCTCCGGTGGCAAGCCAACGGGAAAGTGGCGTGCTCCGGTGGCAAGCCAACGGGAAAGTGGCGTCCTCCGGGGGCAAGCCAACGGGAAAATGGCGTCCTCCGGGGGCAAGCCAACGGGAAAGTGGCGTGCTCCGGGGGCAAGCCAACGGGAAAGTGGCGTGCTCCGGTGGCAAGCCAACGGGACAGTGGCGTGCTCCGGTGGCAAGCCAACGGGACAGTGGCGTGCTCCGGTGGCAAGCCAACGGGACAGTGGCGTGCTCCGGTGGCAAGCCAACGGGACAGTGGCGTGCTCCGGTGGCAAGCCAACGGGACAGTGGCGTGCTCCGGTGGCAAGCCAACGGGAAAGTGGCGTGCTCCGGTGGCAAGCCAACGGGAAAGTGGCGTGCTCCGGTGGCAAGCCAACGGGACTGTGGCGTGCTCCGGTGGCAAGCCAACGGGAAAGTGGCGTGCTCCGGTGGCAAGCCAACGGGAAAGTGGCGTGCTCCGGTGGCAAGCCAACGGGACTGTGGCGTGCTCCGGTGGCAAGCCAACGGGACTGTGGCGTGCTCCGGTGGCAAGCCAACGGGACTGTGGCGTGCTCCGGTGGCAAGCCAACGGGAAAGTGGCGTGCTCCGGTGGCAAGCCAACGGGAAAGTGGCGTGCTCCGGTGGCAAGCCAACGGGACTGTGGCGTGCTCCGGTGGCAAGCCAACGGGACTGTGGCGTGCTCCGGTGGCAAGCCAACGGGACAGTGGCGTGCTCCGGTGGCAAGCCAACGGGACAGTGGCGTGCTCCGGTGGCAAGCCAACGGGACAGTGGCGTGCTCCGGTGGCAAGCCAACGGGACAGTGGCGTGCTCCGGTGGCAAGCCAACGGGACAGTGGCGTGCTCCGGTGGCAAGCCAACGGGACAGTGGCGTGCTCCGGTGGCAAGCCAACGGGAATGTGGCGTGCTCCGGTGGCAAGCCAACGGGACTGTGGCGTGCTCCGGTGGCAAGCCAACGGGACTGTGGCGTGCTCCGGTGGCAAGCCAACGGGAAAGTGGCGTGCTCCGGTGGCAAGCCAACGGGAAAGTGGCGTGCTCCGGTGGCAAGCCAACGGGAAAGTGGCGTGCTCCGGTGGCAAGCCAAAGGGAAAGTGGCGTGCTCCGGTGGCAAGCCAAAGGGAAAGTGGCGTGCTCCGGTGGCAAGCCAACGGGACTGTGGCGTGCTCCGGTGGCAAGCCAACGGGACAGTGGCGTGCTCCGGTGGCAAGCCAACGGGACAGTGGCGTGCTCCGGTGGCAAGCCAACGGGAAAGTGGCGTGCTCCGGTGGCAAGCCAACGGGAAAGTGGCGTGCTCCGGTGGCAAGCCAACGGGACTGTGGCGTGCTCCGGTGGCAAGCCAACGGGACTGTGGCGTGCTCCGGTGGCAAGCCAACGGGAAAGTGGCGTGCTCCGGTGGCAAGCCAACGGGAAAGTGGCGTGCTCCGGTGGCAAGCCAACGGGAAAGTGGCGTGCTCCGGTGGCAAGCCAACGGGAAAGTGGCGTGCTCCGGTGGGCAGCCAACGGGACTGTGGCGTGCTCCGGTGGCCAGCCAACGGGACTGTGGCGTGCTCCGGTGGCAAGCCAACGGGACTGTGGCGTGCTCCGGTGGCAAGCCAACGGGACAGTGGCGTGCTCCGGTGGCAAGCCAACGGGACAGTGGCGTGCTCCGGTGGCAAGCCAACGGGACAGTGGCGTGCTCCGGTGGCAAGCCAACGGGACAGTGGCGTGCTCCGGTGGCAAGCCAACGGGAAAGTGGCGTGCTCCGGTGGCAAGCCAACGGGACTGTGGCGTGCTCCGGTGGCAAGCCAACATGACTGTGGCGTGCTCCGGTGGCAAGCCAACGGGAAAGTGGCGTGCTCCGGTGGCAAGCCAACAGGACTGTGGCGTGCTCCGGTGGCAAGCCAACGGGACAGTGTCGTGCTCCGGTGGCAAGCCAACGGGACAGTGGCGTGCTCCGGTGGCAAGCCAACGGGACAGTGGCGTGCTCCGGTGGCAAGCCAACGGGAAAGTGGCGTGCTCCGGTGGCAAGCCAACGGGAAAGTGGCGTGCTCCCGTGGCAAGCCAACGGGAAAGTGGCGTGCTCCGGTGGCAAGCCAACGGGACTGTGGTGTGCTCCGGTGGCAAGCCAACGGGACTGTGGCGTGCTCCGGTGGCAAGCCAACGGGAAAGTGGCGTGCTCCGGTGGCAAGCCAACGGGAAAGTGGCGTGCTCCGGTGGCAAGCCAACGGGAAAGTGGCGTGCTCCGGTGGCAAGCCAACGGGACTGTGGCGTGCTCCGGTGGCAAGCCAACGGGACTGTGGCGTGCTTCGGTGGCAAGCCAACGGGACTGTGGCGTGCTCCGGTGGCCAGCCAACGGGACTGTGGTGTGCTCCGGTGGGAAGCCAACTGGACAGTGGCGTGCTCCGGTGGCAAGCCAACGGGAAAGTGGCGTGCTCCGGTGGCAAGCCAACGGGAAAGTGGCGTGCTCCGGTGGCAAGCCAACGGGAAAGTGGCGTGCTCCGGTGGCAAGCCAACGGGAAAGTGGCGTGCTCCGGTGGCAAACCAACGGGAAAGTGGCGTGCTCTGGTGGCAAGCCAACGAGAAAGTGGCGTGCTCCGGTGGCAAGCCAACGGGAAAGTGGCGTGCACCGGTGGCAACCCAACGGGAAAGTGGCGTGCTCCGGTGGCAAGCCAACGGGAAAGTGGCGTGCTCCGGTGGCAAGCCAACGGGAAAGTGGCGTGCTCCGGTGGCAAGCCAACGGGAAAGTGGCGTGCTCCGGTGGCAAGCCAACGGGAAAGTGGCGTGCTCCGGTGGCAAGCCAACGGGAAAGTGGCGTGCTCCGGTGGCAAGCCAACGGGACAGTGGCGTGCTCCGGTGACAAGCCAACGAGACTGTGGCGTGCTCCGGTGGCAAGCCAGCGGGAAAGTGGCGTGCTCCGGTGGCAAGCCAACGGGAAAGTGGCGTGCTCCGGTGGCAAGCCAACGGGACTGTGGCGTGCTCCGGTGGCAAGCCAACGGGACTGTGGCGTGCTCCGGTGGCAAGCCAACGGGACAGTGGCGTGCTCCGGTGGCAAGCCAACGGGACAGTGGCGTGCTCCGGTGGCAAGCCAACGGGAAAGTGGCGTGCTCCGGTGGCAAGCCAACGGGAAAGTGGCGTGCTCCGGTGGCAAGCCAACGGGACTGTGGCGTGCTCCGGTGGCAAGCCAACGGGACTGTGGCGTGCTCCGGTGGCAAGCCAACGGGAAAGTGGCGTGCTCCGGTGGCAAGCCAACTGGAAAGTGGCGTGCTCCGGTGGCAAGCCAACGGGAAAGTGGCGTGCTCCGGTGGCCAGCCAACGGGAAAGTGGCGTGCTCCGGTGGCCAGCCAACGGGAAAGTGGCGTGCTCCGGTGGCCAGCCAACGGGACTGTGGCGTGCTCCGGTGGCCAGCCAACGGGACTGTGGCGTGCTCCGGTGGCAAGCCAACGGGACTGTGGCGTGCTCCGGTGGCAAGCCAACGGGACAGTGGCGTGCTCCGGTGGCAAGCCAACGGGACAGTGGCGTGCTCCGGTGGCAAGCCAACGGGACAGTGGCGTGCTCCGGTGGCAAGCCAACGGGACAGTGGCGTGCTCCGGTGGCAAGCCAACGGGAAAGTGGCGTGCTCCGGTGGCAAGCCAACGGGACTGTGGCGTGCTCCGGTGGCAAGCCAACGGGACTGTGGCGTGCTCCGGTGGCAAGCCAACGGGAAAGTGGCGTGCTCCGGTGGCAAGCCAACGGGACTGTGGCGTGCTCCGGTGGCAAGCCAACGGGACAGTGTCGTGCTCCGGTGGCAAGCCAACGGGACAGTGGCGTGCTCCGGTGGCAAGCCAACGGGACAGTGGCGTGCTCCGGTGGCAAGCCAACGGGAAAGTGGCGTGCTCCGGTGGCAAGCCAACGGGAAAGTGGCGTGCTCCGGTGGCAAGCCAACGGGAAAGTGGCGTGCTCCGGTGGCAAGCCAACGGGACTGTGGCGTGCTCCGGTGGCAAGCCAACGGGACTGTGGCGTGCTCCGGTGACAAGCCAACGTGAAAGTGGCGTGCTCCGGTGGCAAGCCAACGGGAAAGTGGCGTGCTCCGGTGGCAAGCCAACGGGAAAGTGGCGTGCTCCGGTGGCAAGCCAACGGGAAAGTGGCGTGCTCCGGTGGCAAGCCAACGGGAAAGTGGCGTGCTCCGGTGGCAAGCCAACGTGACTGTGGCGTGCTTCGGTGGCAAGCCAACGGGACTGTGGCGTGCTCCGGTGGCCAGCCAACGGGACTGTGGCGTGCTCCGGTGGCAAGCCAACTGGACAGTGGCGTGCTCCGGTGGCAAGCCAACGGGAAAGTGGCGTGCTCCGGTGGCAAGCCAACGGGAAAGTGGCGTGCTCCGGTGGCAAGCCAACGGGAAAGTGGCGTGCTCCGGTGGCAAGCCAACGGGAAAGTGGCGTGCTCCGGTGGCAAGCCAACGGGAAAGTGGCGTGCTCCGGTGGCAAGCCAACGGGAAAGTGGCGTGCTCCGGTGGCAAGCCAACGGGAAAGTGGCGTGCACCGGTGGCAACCCAACGGGAAAGTGGCGTGCTCCGGTGGCAAGCCAACGGGAAAGTGGCGTGCTCCGGTGGCAAGCCAACGGGAAAGTGGCGTGCTCCGGTGGCAAGCCAACGGGAAAGTGGCGTGCTCCGGTGGCAAGCCAACGGGAAAGTGGCGTGCTCCGGTGGCAAGCCAACGGGACAGTGGCGTGCTCCGGTGGCAAGCCAACGGGACAGTGGCGTGCTCCGGTGACAAGCCAACGAGACTGTGGCGTGCTCCGGTGGCAACCCAGCGGGAAAGTGGCGTGCTCCGGTGGCAAGCCAACGGGAAAGTGGCGTGCTCCGGTGGCAAGCCAACGGGACAGTGGCGTGCTCCGGTGGCAAGCCAACGGGACTGTGGCGTGCTCCGGTGGCCAGCCAACGGGACTGTGGCGTGCTCCGGTGGCAAGCCAACGGGACTGTGGCGTGCTCCGGTGGCAAGCCAACGGGACAGTGGCGTGCTCCGGTGGCAAGCCAACGGGACAGTGGCGTGCTCCGGTGGCAAGCCAACGGGACAGTGGCGTGCTCCGGTGGCAAGCCAACGGGACAGTGGCGTGCTCCGGTGGCAAGCCAACGGGAAAGTGGCGTGCTCCGGTGGCAAGCCAACGGGACTGTGGCGTGCTCCGGTGGCAAGCCAACATGACTGTGGCGTGCTCCGGTGGCAAGCCAACGGGAAAGTGGCGTGCTCCGGTGGCAAGCCAACAGGACTGTGGCGTGCTCCGGTGGCAAGCCAACGGGACAGTGTCGTGCTCCGGTGGCAAGCCAACGGGACAGTGGCGTGCTCCGGTGGCAAGCCAACGGGACAGTGGCGTGCTCCGGTGGCAAGCCAACGGGAAAGTGGCGTGCTCCGGTGGCAAGCCAACGGGAAAGTGGCGTGCTCCCGTGGCAAGCCAACGGGAAAGTGGCGTGCTCCGGTGGCAAGCCAACGGGACTGTGGTGTGCTCCGGTGGCAAGCCAACGGGACTGTGGCGTGCTCCGGTGGCAAGCCAACGGGAAAGTGGCGTGCTCCGGTGGCAAGCCAACGGGAAAGTGGCGTGCTCCGGTGGCAAGCCAACGGGAAAGTGGCGTGCTCCGGTGGCAAGCCAACGGGACTGTGGCGTGCTCCGGTGGCAAGCCAACGGGACTGTGGCGTGCTTCGGTGGCAAGCCAACGGGACTGTGGCGTGCTCCGGTGGCCAGCCAACGGGACTGTGGTGTGCTCCGGTGGGAAGCCAACTGGACAGTGGCGTGCTCCGGTGGCAAGCCAACGGGAAAGTGGCGTGCTCCGGTGGCAAGCCAACGGGAAAGTGGCGTGCTCCGGTGGCAAGCCAACGGGAAAGTGGCGTGCTCCGGTGGCAAGCCAACGGGAAAGTGGCGTGCTCCGGTGGCAAACCAACGGGAAAGTGGCGTGCTCTGGTGGCAAGCCAACGAGAAAGTGGCGTGCTCCGGTGGCAAGCCAACGGGAAAGTGGCGTGCACCGGTGGCAACCCAACGGGAAAGTGGCGTGCTCCGGTGGCAAGCCAACGGGAAAGTGGCGTGCTCCGGTGGCAAGCCAACGGGAAAGTGGCGTGCTCCGGTGGCAAGCCAACGGGAAAGTGGCGTGCTCCGGTGGCAAGCCAACGGGAAAGTGGCGTGCTCCGGTGGCAAGCCAACGGGAAAGTGGCGTGCTCCGGTGGCAAGCCAACGGGACAGTGGCGTGCTCCGGTGACAAGCCAACGAGACTGTGGCGTGCTCCGGTGGCAAGCCAGCGGGAAAGTGGCGTGCTCCGGTGGCAAGCCAACGGGAAAGTGGCGTGCTCCGGTGGCAAGCCAACGGGACTGTGGCGTGCTCCGGTGGCAAGCCAACGGGACTGTGGCGTGCTCCGGTGGCAAGCCAACGGGACAGTGGCGTGCTCCGGTGGCAAGCCAACGGGACAGTGGCGTGCTCCGGTGGCAAGCCAACGGGAAAGTGGCGTGCTCCGGTGGCAAGCCAACGGGAAAGTGGCGTGCTCCGGTGGCAAGCCAACGGGACTGTGGCGTGCTCCGGTGGCAAGCCAACGGGACTGTGGCGTGCTCCGGTGGCAAGCCAACGGGAAAGTGGCGTGCTCCGGTGGCAAGCCAACTGGAAAGTGGCGTGCTCCGGTGGCAAGCCAACGGGAAAGTGGCGTGCTCCGGTGGCCAGCCAACGGGAAAGTGGCGTGCTCCGGTGGCCAGCCAACGGGAAAGTGGCGTGCTCCGGTGGCCAGCCAACGGGACTGTGGCGTGCTCCGGTGGCCAGCCAACGGGACTGTGGCGTGCTCCGGTGGCAAGCCAACGGGACTGTGGCGTGCTCCGGTGGCAAGCCAACGGGACAGTGGCGTGCTCCGGTGGCAAGCCAACGGGACAGTGGCGTGCTCCGGTGGCAAGCCAACGGGACAGTGGCGTGCTCCGGTGGCAAGCCAACGGGACAGTGGCGTGCTCCGGTGGCAAGCCAACGGGAAAGTGGCGTGCTCCGGTGGCAAGCCAACGGGACTGTGGCGTGCTCCGGTGGCAAGCCAACGGGACTGTGGCGTGCTCCGGTGGCAAGCCAACGGGAAAGTGGCGTGCTCCGGTGGCAAGCCAACGGGACTGTGGCGTGCTCCGGTGGCAAGCCAACGGGACAGTGTCGTGCTCCGGTGGCAAGCCAACGGGACAGTGGCGTGCTCCGGTGGCAAGCCAACGGGACAGTGGCGTGCTCCGGTGGCAAGCCAACGGGAAAGTGGCGTGCTCCGGTGGCAAGCCAACGGGAAAGTGGCGTGCTCCGGTGGCAAGCCAACGGGAAAGTGGCGTGCTCCGGTGGCAAGCCAACGGGACTGTGGCGTGCTCCGGTGGCAAGCCAACGGGACTGTGGCGTGCTCCGGTGACAAGCCAACGTGAAAGTGGCGTGCTCCGGTGGCAAGCCAACGGGAAAGTGGCGTGCTCCGGTGGCAAGCCAACGGGAAAGTGGCGTGCTCCGGTGGCAAGCCAACGGGAAAGTGGCGTGCTCCGGTGGCAAGCCAACGGGAAAGTGGCGTGCTCCGGTGGCAAGCCAACGGGACTGTGGCGTGCTCCGGTGGCAAGCCAACGTGACTGTGGCGTGCTTCGGTGGCAAGCCAACGGGACTGTGGCGTGCTCCGGTGGCCAGCCAACGGGACTGTGGCGTGCTCCGGTGGCAAGCCAACTGGACAGTGGCGTGCTCCGGTGGCAAGCCAACGGGAAAGTGGCGTGCTCCGGTGGCAAGCCAACGGGAAAGTGGCGTGCTCCGGTGGCAAGCCAACGGGAAAGTGGCGTGCTCCGGTGGCAAGCCAACGGGAAAGTGGCGTGCTCCGGTGGCAAGCCAACGGGAAAGTGGCGTGCTCCGGTGGCAAGCCAACGGGAAAGTGGCGTGCTCCGGTGGCAAGCCAACGGGAAAGTGGCGTGCACCGGTGGCAACCCAACGGGAAAGTGGCGTGCTCCGGTGGCAAGCCAACGGGAAAGTGGCGTGCTCCGGTGGCAAGCCAACGGGAAAGTGGCGTGCTCCGGTGGCAAGCCAACGGGAAAGTGGCGTGCTCCGGTGGCAAGCCAACGGGAAAGTGGCGTGCTCCGGTGGCAAGCCAACGGGACAGTGGCGTGCTCCGGTGGCAAGCCAACGGGACAGTGGCGTGCTCCGGTGACAAGCCAACGAGACTGTGGCGTGCTCCGGTGGCAACCCAGCGGGAAAGTGGCGTGCTCCGGTGGCAAGCCAACGGGAAAGTGGCGTGCTCCGGTGGCAAGCCAACGGGACAGTGGCGTGCTCCGGTGGCAAGCCAACGGGACAGTGGCGTGCTCCGGTGGCAAGCCAACGGGACAGTGGCGTGCTCCGGTGGCAAGCCAACGGGAAAGTGGCGTGCTCCGGTGGCAAGCCAACGGGAAAGTGGCGTGCTCCGGTGGCAAGCCAACGGGAAAGTGGCGTGCTCCGGTGGCAAGCCAACGGGACAGTGGCGTGCTCCGGTGGCAAGCCAACGGGAAAGTGGCGTGCTCCGGTGGCAAGCCAACGGGAAAGTGGCGTGCTCCGGTGGCAAGCCAACGGGAAAGTGGCGTGCTCCGGTGGCAAGCCAACGGGAAAGTGGCGTCCTCCGGGGACAAGCCAACGGGAAAGTGGCGTCCTCCGGGGGCAAGCCAACGGGAAAGTGGCGTGCTCCGGGGCCAAGCCAACGGGAAAGTGGCGTGCTCCGGGGGCAAGCCAACGGGAAAGTGGCGTGCTCCGGTGGCAAGCCAACGGGACAGTGGCGTGCTCCGGTGGCAAGCCAACGGGACAGTGGCGTGCTCCGGTGGCAAGCCAACGGGACAGTGGCGTGCTCCGGTGGCAAGCCAACGGGACAGTGGCGTGCTCCGGTGGCAAGCCAACGGGACAGTGGCGTGCTCCGGTGGCAAGCCAACGGGACAGTGGCGTGCTCCGGTGGCAAGCCAACGGGAAAGTGGCGTGCTCCGGTGGCAAGCCAACGGAAAAGTGGCGTGCTCCGGTGGCAAGCCAACGGGAAAGTGGCGTGCTCCGGTGGCAAGCCAACGGGACTGTGGCGTGCTCCGGTGGCAAGCCAACGGGACTGTGGCGTGCTCCGGTGGCAAGCCAACGGGAAAGTGGCGTGCTCCGGTGGCAAGCCAACGGGAAAGTGGCGTGCTCCGGTGGCAAGCCAACGGGAAAGTGGCGTGCTCCGGTGGCAAGCCAACGGGAAAGTGGCGTGCTCCGGTGGCAAGCCAACGGGAAAGTGGCGTGCTCCGGTGGCAAGCCAACGGGAAAGTGGCGTGCTCCGGTGGCAAGCCAACGGGAAAGTGGCGTGCTCCGGTGGCAAGCCAACCGGAAAGTGGCGTGCTCCGGTGGCAAGCCAACGGGACTGTGGCGTGCTCCGGTGGCAAGCCAACGGGACTGTGGCGTGCTCCGGTGGCAAGCCAACGGGAAAGTGGCGTGCTCCGGTGGCAAGCCAACGGGAAAGTGGCGTGCTCCGGTGGCAAGCCAACGGGAAAGTGGCGTGCTCCGGTGGCAAGCCAACGGGACTGTGGCGTGCTCCGGTGGCAAGCCAACGGGACTGTGGCGTGCTCCGGTGACAAGCCAACGTGAAAGTGGCGTGCTCCGGTGGCAAGCCAACGGGAAAGTGGCGTGCTCCGGTGGCAAGCCAACGGGAAAGTGGCGTGCTCCGGTGGCAAGCCAACGGGAAAGTGGCGTGCTCCGGTGGCAAGCCAACGGGAAAGTGGCGTGCTCCGGTGGCAAGCCAACGGGACTGTGGCGTGCTCCGGTGGCAAGCCAACGTGACTGTGGCGTGCTTCGGTGGCAAGCCAACGGGACTGTGGCGTGCTCCGGTGGCCAGCCAACGGGACTGTGGCGTGCTCCGGTGGCAAGCCAACTGGACAGTGGCGTGCTCCGGTGGCAAGCCAACGGGAAAGTGGCGTGCTCCGGTGGCAAGCCAACGGGAAAGTGGCGTGCTCCGGTGGCAAGCCAACGGGAAAGTGGCGTGCTCCGGTGGCAAGCCAACGGGAAAGTGGCGTGCTCCGGTGGCAAGCCAACGGGAAAGTGGCGTGCTCCGGTGGCAAGCCAACGGGAAAGTGGCGTGCTCCGGTGGCAAGCCAACGGGAAAGTGGCGTGCACCGGTGGCAACCCAACGGGAAAGTGGCGTGCTCCGGTGGCAAGCCAACGGGAAAGTGGCGTGCTCCGGTGGCAAGCCAACGGGAAAGTGGCGTGCTCCGGTGGCAAGCCAACGGGAAAGTGGCGTGCTCCGGTGGCAAGCCAACGGGAAAGTGGCGTGCTCCGGTGGCAAGCCAACGGGACAGTGGCGTGCTCCGGTGGCAAGCCAACGGGACAGTGGCGTGCTCCGGTGACAAGCCAACGAGACTGTGGCGTGCTCCGGTGGCAACCCAGCGGGAAAGTGGCGTGCTCCGGTGGCAAGCCAACGGGAAAGTGGCGTGCTCCGGTGGCAAGCCAACGGGACAGTGGCGTGCTCCGGTGGCAAGCCAACGGGACAGTGGCGTGCTCCGGTGGCAAGCCAACGGGACAGTGGCGTGCTCCGGTGGCAAGCCAACGGGAAAGTGGCGTGCTCCGGTGGCAAGCCAACGGGAAAGTGGCGTGCTCCGGTGGCAAGCCAACGGGAAAGTGGCGTGCTCCGGTGGCAAGCCAACGGGACAGTGGCGTGCTCCGGTGGCAAGCCAACGGGAAAGTGGCGTGCTCCGGTGGCAAGCCAACGGGAAAGTGGCGTGCTCCGGTGGCAAGCCAACGGGAAAGTGGCGTGCTCCGGTGGCAAGCCAACGGGAAAGTGGCGTCCTCCGGGGACAAGCCAACGGGAAAGTGGCGTCCTCCGGGGGCAAGCCAACGGGAAAGTGGCGTGCTCCGGGGCCAAGCCAACGGGAAAGTGGCGTGCTCCGGGGGCAAGCCAACGGGAAAGTGGCGTGCTCCGGTGGCAAGCCAACGGGACAGTGGCGTGCTCCGGTGGCAAGCCAACGGGACAGTGGCGTGCTCCGGTGGCAAGCCAACGGGACAGTGGCGTGCTCCGGTGGCAAGCCAACGGGACAGTGGCGTGCTCCGGTGGCAAGCCAACGGGACAGTGGCGTGCTCCGGTGGCAAGCCAACGGGACAGTGGCGTGCTCCGGTGGCAAGCCAACGGGAAAGTGGCGTGCTCCGGTGGCAAGCCAACGGAAAAGTGGCGTGCTCCGGTGGCAAGCCAACGGGAAAGTGGCGTGCTCCGGTGGCAAGCCAACGGGACTGTGGCGTGCTCCGGTGGCAAGCCAACGGGACTGTGGCGTGCTCCGGTGGCAAGCCAACGGGAAAGTGGCGTGCTCCGGTGGCAAGCCAACGGGAAAGTGGCGTGCTCCGGTGGCAAGCCAACGGGAAAGTGGCGTGCTCCGGTGGCAAGCCAACGGGAAAGTGGCGTGCTCCGGTGGCAAGCCAACGGGAAAGTGGCGTGCTCCGGTGGCAAGCCAACGGGAAAGTGGCGTGCTCCGGTGGCAAGCCAACGGGAAAGTGGCGTGCTCCGGTGGCAAGCCAACCGGAAAGTGGCGTGCTCCGGTGGCAAGCCAACGGGACTGTGGCGTGCTCCGGTGGCAAGCCAACGGGACTGTGGCGTGCTCCGGTGGCAAGCCAACGGGACAGTGGCGTGCTCCGGTGGCAAGCCAACGGGACAGTGGCGTGCTCCGGTGGCAAGCCAACGGGACAGTGGCGTGCTCCGGTGGCAAGCCAACGGGAAAGTGGCGTGCTCCGGTGGCAAGCCAACGGGACTGTGGCGTGCTCCGGTGGCAAGCCAACGGGAAAGTGGCGTGCTCCGGTGGCAAACCAACGGGAAAGTGGCGTGCTCCGGTGGCAAGCCAACGGGAAAGTGGCGTGCTCCGGTGGCAAGCCAACGGGAAAGTGGCGTGCTCCGGTGGCAAGCCAACGGGAAAGTGGCGTGCTCCGGTGGCAAGCCAACGGGAAAGTGGCGTGCTCCGGTGGCAAGCCAATGGGACTGTGGCGTGCTCCGGTGGCAAGCCAACGGGACTGTGGCGTGCTCCGGTGGCAAGCCAACGGGACTGTGGCGTGCTCCGGTGGCCAGCCAACGGGACTGTGGCGTGCTCCGGTGGCAAGCCAACGGGACAGTGGCGTGCTCCGGTGGCAAGCCAACGGGAAAGTGGCGTGCTCCGGTGGCAAGCCAACGGGAAAGTGGCGTGCTCCGGTGGCAAGCCAACGGGAAAGTGGCGTGCTCCGGTGGCAAGCCAACGGGAAAGTGGCGTGCTCCGGTGGCAAGCCAACGGGAAAGTGGCGTGCTCCGGTGGCAAGCCAACGGGACTGTGGCGTGCTCCGGTGGCAAGCCAACGGGACTGTGGCGTGCTCCGGTGGCAAGCCAACGGGACAGTGGCGTGCTCCGGTGGCAAGCCAACGGGACAGTGGCGTGCTCCGGTGGCAAGCCAACGGGACAGTGGCGTGCTCCGGTGGCAAGCCAACGGGAAAGTGGCGTGCTCCGGTGGCAAGCCAACGGGAAAGTGGCGTGCTCCGGTGGCAAGCCAACGGGAAAGTGGCGTGCTCCGGTGGCAAGCCAACGGGACAGTGGCGTGCTCCGGTGACAAGCCAACGAGACTGTGGCGTGCTCCGGTGGCAACCCAGCGGGAAAGTGGCGTGCTCCGGTGGCAAGCCAACGGGAAAGTGGCGTGCTCCGGTGGCAAGCCAACGGGACAGTGGCGTGCTCCGGTGGCAAGCCAACGGGACTGTGGCGTGCTCCGGTGGCCAGCCAACGGGACTGTGGCGTGCTCCGGTGGCAAGCCAACGGGACTGTGGCGTGCTCCGGTGGCAAGCCAACGGGACAGTGGCGTGCTCCGGTGGCAAGCCAACGGGACAGTGGCGTGCTCCGGTGGCAAGCCAACGGGACAGTGGCGTGCTCCGGTGGCAAGCCAACGGGACAGTGGCGTGCTCCGGTGGCAAGCCAACGGGAAAGTGGCGTGCTCCGGTGGCAAGCCAACGGGACTGTGGCGTGCTCCGGTGGCAAGCCAACATGACTGTGGCGTGCTCCGGTGGCAAGCCAACGGGAAAGTGGCGTGCTCCGGTGGCAAGCCAACAGGACTGTGGCGTGCTCCGGTGGCAAGCCAACGGGACAGTGTCGTGCTCCGGTGGCAAGCCAACGGGACAGTGGCGTGCTCCGGTGGCAAGCCAACGGGACAGTGGCGTGCTCCGGTGGCAAGCCAACGGGAAAGTGGCGTGCTCCGGTGGCAAGCCAACGGGAAAGTGGCGTGCTCCCGTGGCAAGCCAACGGGAAAGTGGCGTGCTCCGGTGGCAAGCCAACGGGACTGTGGTGTGCTCCGGTGGCAAGCCAACGGGACTGTGGCGTGCTCCGGTGGCAAGCCAACGGGAAAGTGGCGTGCTCCGGTGGCAAGCCAACGGGAAAGTGGCGTGCTCCGGTGGCAAGCCAACGGGAAAGTGGCGTGCTCCGGTGGCAAGCCAACGGGACTGTGGCGTGCTCCGGTGGCAAGCCAACGGGACTGTGGCGTGCTTCGGTGGCAAGCCAACGGGACTGTGGCGTGCTCCGGTGGCCAGCCAACGGGACTGTGGTGTGCTCCGGTGGGAAGCCAACTGGACAGTGGCGTGCTCCGGTGGCAAGCCAACGGGAAAGTGGCGTGCTCCGGTGGCAAGCCAACGGGAAAGTGGCGTGCTCCGGTGGCAAGCCAACGGGAAAGTGGCGTGCTCCGGTGGCAAGCCAACGGGAAAGTGGCGTGCTCCGGTGGCAAACCAACGGGAAAGTGGCGTGCTCTGGTGGCAAGCCAACGAGAAAGTGGCGTGCTCCGGTGGCAAGCCAACGGGAAAGTGGCGTGCACCGGTGGCAACCCAACGGGAAAGTGGCGTGCTCCGGTGGCAAGCCAACGGGAAAGTGGCGTGCTCCGGTGGCAAGACAACGGGAAAGTGGCGTGCTCCGGTGGCAAGCCAACGGGAAAGTGGCGTGCTCCGGTGGCAAGCCAACGGGAAAGTGGCGTGCTCCGGTGGCAAGCCAACGGGAAAGTGGCGTGCTCCGGTGGCAAGCCAACGGGACAGTGGCGTGCTCCGGTGACAAGCCAACGAGACTGTGGCGTGCTCCGGTGGCAAGCCAGCGGGAAAGTGGCGTGCTCCGGTGGCAAGCCAACGGGAAAGTGGCGTGCTCCGGTGGCAAGCCAACGGGACTGTGGCGTGCTCCGGTGGCAAGCCAACGGGACTGTGGCGTGCTCCGGTGGCAAGCCAACGGGACAGTGGCGTGCTCCGGTGGCAAGCCAACGGGACAGTGGCGTGCTCCGGTGGCAAGCCAACGGGAAAGTGGCGTGCTCCGGTGGCAAGCCAACGGGAAAGTGGCGTGCTCCGGTGGCAAGCCAACGGGACTGTGGCGTGCTCCGGTGGCAAGCCAACGGGACTGTGGCGTGCTCCGGTGGCAAGCCAACGGGAAAGTGGCGTGCTCCGGTGGCAAGCCAACTGGAAAGTGGCGTGCTCCGGTGGCAAGCCAACGGGAAAGTGGCGTGCTCCGGTGGCCAGCCAACGGGAAAGTGGCGTGCTCCGGTGGCCAGCCAACGGGAAAGTGGCGTGCTCCGGTGGCCAGCCAACGGGACTGTGGCGTGCTCCGGTGGCCAGCCAACGGGACTGTGGTGTGCTCCGGTGGCAAGCCAACGGGACTGTGGCGTGCTCCGGTGGCAAGCCAACGGGACAGTGGCGTGCTCCGGTGGCAAGCCAACGGGACAGTGGCGTGCTCCGGTGGCAAGCCAACGGGACAGTGGCGTGCTCCGGTGGCAAGCCAACGGGACAGTGGCGTGCTCCGGTGGCAAGCCAACGGGAAAGTGGCGTGCTCCGGTGGCAAGCCAACGGGACTGTGGCGTGCTCCGGTGGCAAGCCAACGGGACTGTGGCGTGCTCCGGTGGCAAGCCAACGGGAAAGTGGTGTGCTCCGGTGGCAAGCCAACGGGACTGTGGCGTGCTCCGGTGGCAAGCCAACGGGACAGTGTCGTGCTCCGGTGGCAAGCCAACGGGACAGTGGCGTGCTCCGGTGGCAAGCCAACGGGACAGTGGCGTGCTCCGGTGGCAAGCCAACGGGAAAGTGGCGTGCTCCGGTGGCAAGCCAACGGGAAAGTGGCGTGCTCCGGTGGCAAGCCAACGGGAAAGTGGCGTGCTCCGGTGGCAAGCCAACGGGACTGTGGCGTGCTCCGGTGGCAAGCCAACGGGACTGTGGCGTGCTCCGGTGACAAGCCAACGTGAAAGTGGCGTGCTCCGGTGGCAAGCCAACGGGAAAGTGGCGTGCTCCGGTGGCAAGCCAACGGGAAAGTGGCGTGCTCCGGTGGCAAGCCAACGGGAAAGTGGCGTGCTCCGGTGGCAAGCCAACGGGAAAGTGGCGTGCTCCGGTGGCAAGCCAACGGGACTGTGGCGTGCTCCGGTGGCAAGCCAACGTGACTGTGGCGTGCTTCGGTGGCAAGCCAACGGGACTGTGGCGTGCTCCGGTGGCCAGCCAACGGGACTGTGGCGTGCTCCGGTGGCAAGCCAACTGGACAGTGGCGTGCTCCGGTGGCAAGCCAACGGGAAAGTGGCGTGCTCCGGTGGCAAGCCAACGGGAAAGTGGCGTGCTCCGGTGGCAAGCCAACGGGAAAGTGGCGTGCTCCGGTGGCAAGCCAACGGGAAAGTGGCGTGCTCCGGTGGCAAGCCAACGGGAAAGTGGCGTGCTCCGGTGGCAAGCCAACGGGAAAGTGGCGTGCTCCGGTGGCAAGCCAACGGGAAAGTGGCGTGCACCGGTGGCAACCCAACGGGAAAGTGGCGTGCTCCGGTGGCAAGCCAACGGGAAAGTGGCGTGCTCCGGTGGCAAGCCAACGGGAAAGTGGCGTGCTCCGGTGGCAAGCCAACGGGAAAGTGGCGTGCTCCGGTGGCAAGCCAACGGGAAAGTGGCGTGCTCCGGTGGCAAGCCAACGGGACAGTGGCGTGCTCCGGTGGCAAGCCAACGGGACAGTGGCGTGCTCCGGTGACAAGCCAACGAGACTGTGGCGTGCTCCGGTGGCAACCCAGCGGGAAAGTGGCGTGCTCCGGTGGCAAGCCAACGGGAAAGTGGCGTGCTCCGGTGGCAAGCCAACGGGACAGTGGCGTGCTCCGGTGGCAAGCCAACGGGACAGTGGCGTGCTCCGGTGGCAAGCCAACGGGACAGTGGCGTGCTCCGGTGGCAAGCCAACGGGAAAGTGGCGTGCTCCGGTGGCAAGCCAACGGGAAAGTGGCGTGCTCCGGTGGCAAGCCAACGGGAAAGTGGCGTGCTCCGGTGGCAAGCCAACGGGACAGTGGCGTGCTCCGGTGGCAAGCCAACGGGAAAGTGGCGTGCTCCGGTGGCAAGCCAACGGGAAAGTGGCGTGCTCCGGTGGCAAGCCAACGGGAAAGTGGCGTGCTCCGGTGGCAAGCCAACGGGAAAGTGGCGTCCTCCGGGGACAAGCCAACGGGAAAGTGGCGTCCTCCGGGGGCAAGCCAACGGGAAAGTGGCGTGCTCCGGGGCCAAGCCAACGGGAAAGTGGCGTGCTCCGGGGGCAAGCCAACGGGAAAGTGGCGTGCTCCGGTGGCAAGCCAACGGGACAGTGGCGTGCTCCGGTGGCAAGCCAACGGGACAGTGGCGTGCTCCGGTGGCAAGCCAACGGGACAGTGGCGTGCTCCGGTGGCAAGCCAACGGGACAGTGGCGTGCTCCGGTGGCAAGCCAACGGGACAGTGGCGTGCTCCGGTGGCAAGCCAACGGGACAGTGGCGTGCTCCGGTGGCAAGCCAACGGGAAAGTGGCGTGCTCCGGTGGCAAGCCAACGGAAAAGTGGCGTGCTCCGGTGGCAAGCCAACGGGAAAGTGGCGTGCTCCGGTGGCAAGCCAACGGGACTGTGGCGTGCTCCGGTGGCAAGCCAACGGGACTGTGGCGTGCTCCGGTGGCAAGCCAACGGGAAAGTGGCGTGCTCCGGTGGCAAGCCAACGGGAAAGTGGCGTGCTCCGGTGGCAAGCCAACGGGAAAGTGGCGTGCTCCGGTGGCAAGCCAACGGGAAAGTGGCGTGCTCCGGTGGCAAGCCAACGGGAAAGTGGCGTGCTCCGGTGGCAAGCCAACGGGAAAGTGGCGTGCTCCGGTGGCAAGCCAACGGGAAAGTGGCGTGCTCCGGTGGCAAGCCAACCGGAAAGTGGCGTGCTCCGGTGGCAAGCCAACGGGACTGTGGCGTGCTCCGGTGGCAAGCCAACGGGACTGTGGCGTGCTCCGGTGGCAAGCCAACGGGAAAGTGGCGTGCTCCGGTGGCAAGCCAACGGGAAAGTGGCGTGCTCCGGTGGCAAGCCAACGGGAAAGTGGCGTGCTCCGGTGGCAAGCCAACGGGACTGTGGCGTGCTCCGGTGGCAAGCCAACGGGACTGTGGCGTGCTCCGGTGACAAGCCAACGTGAAAGTGGCGTGCTCCGGTGGCAAGCCAACGGGAAAGTGGCGTGCTCCGGTGGCAAGCCAACGGGAAAGTGGCGTGCTCCGGTGGCAAGCCAACGGGAAAGTGGCGTGCTCCGGTGGCAAGCCAACGGGAAAGTGGCGTGCTCCGGTGGCAAGCCAACGGGACTGTGGCGTGCTCCGGTGGCAAGCCAACGTGACTGTGGCGTGCTTCGGTGGCAAGCCAACGGGACTGTGGCGTGCTCCGGTGGCCAGCCAACGGGACTGTGGCGTGCTCCGGTGGCAAGCCAACTGGACAGTGGCGTGCTCCGGTGGCAAGCCAACGGGAAAGTGGCGTGCTCCGGTGGCAAGCCAACGGGAAAGTGGCGTGCTCCGGTGGCAAGCCAACGGGAAAGTGGCGTGCTCCGGTGGCAAGCCAACGGGAAAGTGGCGTGCTCCGGTGGCAAGCCAACGGGAAAGTGGCGTGCTCCGGTGGCAAGCCAACGGGAAAGTGGCGTGCTCCGGTGGCAAGCCAACGGGAAAGTGGCGTGCACCGGTGGCAACCCAACGGGAAAGTGGCGTGCTCCGGTGGCAAGCCAACGGGAAAGTGGCGTGCTCCGGTGGCAAGCCAACGGGAAAGTGGCGTGCTCCGGTGGCAAGCCAACGGGAAAGTGGCGTGCTCCGGTGGCAAGCCAACGGGAAAGTGGCGTGCTCCGGTGGCAAGCCAACGGGACAGTGGCGTGCTCCGGTGGCAAGCCAACGGGACAGTGGCGTGCTCCGGTGACAAGCCAACGAGACTGTGGCGTGCTCCGGTGGCAACCCAGCGGGAAAGTGGCGTGCTCCGGTGGCAAGCCAACGGGAAAGTGGCGTGCTCCGGTGGCAAGCCAACGGGACAGTGGCGTGCTCCGGTGGCAAGCCAACGGGACAGTGGCGTGCTCCGGTGGCAAGCCAACGGGACAGTGGCGTGCTCCGGTGGCAAGCCAACGGGAAAGTGGCGTGCTCCGGTGGCAAGCCAACGGGAAAGTGGCGTGCTCCGGTGGCAAGCCAACGGGAAAGTGGCGTGCTCCGGTGGCAAGCCAACGGGACAGTGGCGTGCTCCGGTGGCAAGCCAACGGGAAAGTGGCGTGCTCCGGTGGCAAGCCAACGGGAAAGTGGCGTGCTCCGGTGGCAAGCCAACGGGAAAGTGGCGTGCTCCGGTGGCAAGCCAACGGGAAAGTGGCGTCCTCCGGGGACAAGCCAACGGGAAAGTGGCGTCCTCCGGGGGCAAGCCAACGGGAAAGTGGCGTGCTCCGGGGCCAAGCCAACGGGAAAGTGGCGTGCTCCGGGGGCAAGCCAACGGGAAAGTGGCGTGCTCCGGTGGCAAGCCAACGGGACAGTGGCGTGCTCCGGTGGCAAGCCAACGGGACAGTGGCGTGCTCCGGTGGCAAGCCAACGGGACAGTGGCGTGCTCCGGTGGCAAGCCAACGGGACAGTGGCGTGCTCCGGTGGCAAGCCAACGGGACAGTGGCGTGCTCCGGTGGCAAGCCAACGGGACAGTGGCGTGCTCCGGTGGCAAGCCAACGGGAAAGTGGCGTGCTCCGGTGGCAAGCCAACGGAAAAGTGGCGTGCTCCGGTGGCAAGCCAACGGGAAAGTGGCGTGCTCCGGTGGCAAGCCAACGGGACTGTGGCGTGCTCCGGTGGCAAGCCAACGGGACTGTGGCGTGCTCCGGTGGCAAGCCAACGGGAAAGTGGCGTGCTCCGGTGGCAAGCCAACGGGAAAGTGGCGTGCTCCGGTGGCAAGCCAACGGGAAAGTGGCGTGCTCCGGTGGCAAGCCAACGGGAAAGTGGCGTGCTCCGGTGGCAAGCCAACGGGAAAGTGGCGTGCTCCGGTGGCAAGCCAACGGGAAAGTGGCGTGCTCCGGTGGCAAGCCAACGGGAAAGTGGCGTGCTCCGGTGGCAAGCCAACCGGAAAGTGGCGTGCTCCGGTGGCAAGCCAACGGGACTGTGGCGTGCTCCGGTGGCAAGCCAACGGGACTGTGGCGTGCTCCGGTGGCAAGCCAACGGGACAGTGGCGTGCTCCGGTGGCAAGCCAACGGGACAGTGGCGTGCTCCGGTGGCAAGCCAACGGGACAGTGGCGTGCTCCGGTGGCAAGCCAACGGGAAAGTGGCGTGCTCCGGTGGCAAGCCAACGGGACTGTGGCGTGCTCCGGTGGCAAGCCAACGGGAAAGTGGCGTGCTCCGGTGGCAAACCAACGGGAAAGTGGCGTGCTCCGGTGGCAAGCCAACGGGAAAGTGGCGTGCTCCGGTGGCAAGCCAACGGGAAAGTGGCGTGCTCCGGTGGCAAGCCAACGGGAAAGTGGCGTGCTCCGGTGGCAAGCCAACGGGAAAGTGGCGTGCTCCGGTGGCAAGCCAATGGGACTGTGGCGTGCTCCGGTGGCAAGCCAACGGGACTGTGGCGTGCTCCGGTGGCAAGCCAACGGGACTGTGGCGTGCTCCGGTGGCCAGCCAACGGGACTGTGGCGTGCTCCGGTGGCAAGCCAACGGGACAGTGGCGTGCTCCGGTGGCAAGCCAACGGGAAAGTGGCGTGCTCCGGTGGCAAGCCAACGGGAAAGTGGCGTGCTCCGGTGGCAAGCCAACGGGAAAGTGGCGTGCTCCGGTGGCAAGCCAACGGGAAAGTGGCGTGCTCCGGTGGCAAGCCAACGGGAAAGTGGCGTGCTCCGGTGGCAAGCCAACGGGACTGTGGCGTGCTCCGGTGGCAAGCCAACGGGACTGTGGCGTGCTCCGGTGGCAAGCCAACGGGACAGTGGCGTGCTCCGGTGGCAAGCCAACGGGACAGTGGCGTGCTCCGGTGGCAAGCCAACGGGACAGTGGCGTGCTCCGGTGGCAAGCCAACGGGAAAGTGGCGTGCTCCGGTGGCAAGCCAACGGGAAAGTGGCGTGCTCCGGTGGCAAGCCAACGGGAAAGTGGCGTGCTCCGGTGGCAAGCCAACGGGAAAGTGGCGTGCTCCGGTGGCAAGCCAACGGGAAAGTGGCGTGCTCCGGTGGCAAGCCAACGGGACAGTGGCGTGCTCCGGTGGCAAGCCAACGGGAAAGTGGCGTGCTCCGGTGGCAAGCCAACGGGAAAGTGGCGTGCTCCGGTGGCAAGCCAACGGGACTGTGGCGTGCTCCGGTGGCAAGCCAACGGGACTGTGGCGTGCTTCGGTGGCAAGCCAACGGGACTGTGGCGTGCTCCGGTGGCCAGCCAACGGGACAGTGGCGTGCTCCGGTGGCAAGCCAACTGGACAGTGGCGTGCTCCGGTGGCAAGCCAACGGGAAAGTGGCGTGCTCCGGTGGCAAGCCAACGGGAAAGTGGCGTGCTCCGGTGGCAAGCCAACGGGAAAGTGGCGTGCTCCGGTGGCAAGCCAACGGGAAAGTGGCGTGCACCGGTGGCAAGCCAACGGGAAAGTGGCGTGCTCCGGTGGCAAGCCAACGGGAAAGTGGCGTGCTCCGGTGGCAAGCCAACGGGAAAGTGGCGTGCTCCGGTGGCAAGCCAACGGGAAAGTGGCGTGCTCCGGTGGCAAGCCAACGGGAAAGTGGCGTGCTCCGGTGGCAAGCCAACGGGAAAGTGGCGTGCTCCGGTGGCAAGCCAACGGGACAGTGGCGTGCTCCGGTGACAAGCCAACGGGACTGTGGCGTGCTCCGGTGGCAAGCCAGCGGGAAAGTGGCGTGCTCCGGAGGCAAGCCAACGGGAAAGTGGCGTGCTCCGGTGGCAAGCCAACGGGACAGTGGCGTGCTCCGGTGGCAAGCCAACGGAACAGTGGCGTGCTCCGGTGGCAAGCCAACGGGAAAGTGGCGTGCTCCGGTGGCAAGCCAACGGGAAAGTGGCGTGCTCCGGTGGCAAGCCAACGGGAAAGTGGCGTCCTCCGGTGGCAAGCCAACGGGAAAGTGGCGTCCTCCGGTGGCAAGCCAACGGGAAAGTGGCGTGCTCCGGTGGCAAGCCAACGGGACAGTGGCGTGCTCCGGTGGCAAGCCAACGGGAAAGTGGCGTGCTCCGGTGGCAAGCCAACGGGAAAGTGGCGTGCTCCGGTGGCAAGCCAACGGGAAAGTGGTGTGCTCCGGTGGCAAGCCAACGGGAAAGTGGCGTCCTCCGGGGGCAAGCCAACGGGAAAGTGGCGTCCTCCGGGGGCAAGCCAACGGGAAAGTGGCGTGCTCCGGGGGCAAGCCAACGGGAAAGTGGCGTGCTCCGGGGGCAAGCCAACGGGACAGTGGCGTGCTCCGGTGGCAAGCCAACGGGACAGTGGCGTGCTCCGGTGGCAAGCCAACGGGACAGTGGCGTGCTCCGGTGGCAAGCCAACGGGACAGTGGCGTGCTCCGGTGGCAAGCCAACGGGACAGTGGCGTGCTCCGGTGGCAAGCCAACGGGAAAGTGGCGTGCTCCGGTGGCAAGCCAACGGAAAAGTGGCGTGCTCCGGTGGCAAGCCAACGGGAAAGTGGCGTGCTCCGGTGGCAAGCCAACGGGAAAGTGGCGTGCTCCGGTGGCAAGCCAACGGGAAAGTGGCGTGCTCCGGTGGCAAGCCAACGGGAAAGTGGCGTGCTCCGGTGGTAAGCCAACGGGAAAGTGGCGTGCTCCGGTGGCAAGCCAACGGGACAGTGGCGTGCTCCGGTGGCAAGCCAACGGGAAAGTGGCGTGCTCCGGTGGCAAGCCAACGGGAAAGTGGCGTGCTCCGGTGGCAAGCCAACGGGAAAGTGGCGTGCTCCGGTGGCAAGCCAACGGGACTGTGGCGTGCTCCGGTGGCAAGCCAACGGGACTGTGGCGTGCTCCGGTGGCAAGCCAACGGGACAGTGGCGTGCTCCGGTGGCAAGCCAACGGGACAGTGGCGTGCTCCGGTGGCAAGCCAACGGGACAGTGGCGTGCTCCGGTGGCAAGCCAACGGGACAGTGGCGTGCTCCGGTGGCAAGCCAACGGGAAAGTGGCGTGCTCCGGTGGCAAGCCAACGGGAAAGTGGCGTGCTCCGGTGGCAAGCCAACGGGACTGTGGCGTGCTCCGGTGGCAAGCCAACGGGACTGTGGCGTGCTCCGGTGGCAAGCCAACGGGACTGTGGCGTGCTCCGGTGGCAAGCCAACGGGACAGTGGCGTGCTCCGGTGGCAAGCCAACGGGACAGTGGCGTGCTCCGGTGGCAAGCCAATGGGACAGTGGCGTGCTCCGGTGGCAAGCCAACGGGAAAGTGGCGTGCTCCGGTGGCAAGCCAACGGGACTGTGGCGTGCTCCGGTGGCAAGCCAACGGGAAAGTGGCGTGCTCCGGTGGCAAGCCAACGGGAAAGTGGCGTGCTCCGGTGGCAAGCCAACGGGAAAGTGGCGTGCTCCGGTGGCAAGCCAACGGGAAAGTGGCGTGCTCCGGTGGCAAGCCAACGGGAAAGTGGCGTGCTCCGGTGGCAAGCCAACGGGAAAGTGGCGTGCTCCGGTGGCAAGCCAACGGGACTGTGGCGTGCTCCGGTGGCAAGCTAACGGGACTGTGGCGTGCTCCGGTGGCAAGCCAACGGGACTGTGGCGTGCTCCGGTGGCCAGCCAACGGGACTGTGGCGTGCTCCGGTGGCAAGCCAACTGGACAGTGGCGTGCTCCGGTGGCAAGCCAACGGGACAGTGGCGTGCTCCGGTGGCAAGCCAACGGGACAGTGGCGTGCTCCGGTGGCAAGCCAACGGGAAAGTGGCGTGCTCCGGTGGCAAGCCAACGGGAAAGTGGCGTGCTCCGGTGGCAAGCCAACGGGAAAGTGGCGTGCTCCGGTGGCAAGCCAACGGGACTGTGGCGTGCTCCGGTGGCAAGCCAACGGGACTGTGGCGTGCTTCGGTGGCAAGCCAACGGGACTGTGGCGTGCTCCGGTGGCCAGCCAACGGGACTGTGGCGTGCTCCGGTGGCAAGCCAACTGGACAGTGGCGTGCTCCGGTGGCAAGCCAACGGGAAAGTGGCGTGCTCCGGTGGCAAGCCAACGGGAAAGTGGCGTGCTCCGGTGGCAAGCCAACGGGAAAGTGGCGTGCTCCGGTGGCAAGCCAACGGGAAAGTGGCGTGCACCGGTGGCAAGCCAACGGGAAAGTGGCGTGCTCCGGTGGCAAGCCAACGGGAAAGTGGCGTGCTCCGGTGGCAAGCCAACGGGAAAGTGGCGTGCTCCGGTGGCAAGCCAACGGGAAAGTGGCGTGCTCCGGTGGCAAGCCAACGGGAAAGTGGCGTGCTCCGGTGGCAAGCCAACGGGAAAGTGGCGTGCTCCGGTGGCAAGCCAACGGGACAGTGGCGTGCTCCGGTGACAAGCCAACGGGACTGTGGCGTGCTCCGGTGGCAAGCCAGCGGGAAAGTGGCGTGCTCCGGAGGCAAGCCAACGGGAAAGTGGCGTGCTCCGGTGGCAAGCCAATGGGACAGTGGCGTGCTCCGGTGGCAAGCCAACGGAACAGTGGCGTGCTCCGGTGGCAAGCCAACGGGAAAGTGGCGTGCTCCGGTGGCAAGCCAACGGGAAAGTGGCGTGCTCCGGTGGCAAGCCAACGGGAAAGTGGCGTGCTCCGGTGGCAAGCCAACGGGAAAGTGGCGTCCTCCGGTGGCAAGCCAACGGGAAAGTGGCGTGCTCCGGTGGCAAGCCAACGGGACAGTGGCGTGCTCCGGTGGCAAGCCAACGGGAAAGTGGCGTGCTCCGGTGGCAAGCCAACGGGAAAGTGGCGTGCTCCGGTGGCAAGCCAACGGGAAAGTGGCGTGCTCCGGTGGCAAGCCAACGGGAAAGTGGCGTGCTCCGGTGGCAAGCCAACGGGAAAGTGGCGTCCTCCGGTGGCAAGCCAACGGGAAAGTGGCGTGCTCCGGTGGCAAGCCAACGGGAAAGTGGCGTGCTCCGGTGGTAAGCCAACGGGAAAGTGGCGTGCTCCGGTGGCAAGCCAACGGGAAAGTGACGTGCTCCGGTGGCAAGCCAACGGGAAAGTGGCGTGCTCCGGTGGCAAGCCAACGGGAAAGTGGCGTGCTCCGGTGGCAAGCCAACGGGAAAGTGGCGTGCTCCGGTGGCAAGCCAACGGGAAAGTGGCGTGCTCCGGTGGCAAGCCAACGGGACTGTGGCGTGCTCCGGTTGCAAGCCAACGGGACTGTGGCGTGCTTCGGTGGCAAGCCAACGGGACAGTGGCGTGCTCCGGTGGCAAGCCAACGGGACAGTGGCGTGCTCCGGTGGCAAGCCAACGGGACAGTGGCGTGCTCCGGTGGCAAGCCAACGGGACAGTGGCGTGCTCCGGTGGCAAGCCAACGGGAAAGTGGCGTGCTCCGGTGGCAAGCCAACGGGACTGTGGCGTGCTCCGGTGGCAAGCCAACGGGAAAGTGACGTGCTCCGGTGGCAAGCCAACGGGAAAGTGGCGTGCTCCGGTGGCAAGCCAACGGGAAAGTGGCGTGCTCCGGTGGCAAGCCAACGGGAAAGTGGCGTGCTCCGGTGGCAAGCCAACGGGAAAGTGGCGTGCTCCGGTGGCAAGCCAACGGGACTGTGGCGTGCTCCGGTGGCAAGCCAACGGGACTGTGGCGTGCTCCGGTGGCAAGCCAACGGGACTGTGGCGTGCTCCGGTGGCCAGCCAACGGGACTGTGGCGTGCTCCGGTGGCAAGCCAACGGGACAGTGGCGTGCTCCGGTGGCAAGCCAACGGGAAAGTGGCGTGCTCCGGTGGCAAGCCAACGGGAAAGTGGCGTGCTCCGGTGGCAAGCCAACGGGAAAGTGGCGTGCTCCGGTGGCAACCCAACGGGAAAGTGGCGTGCTCCGGTGGCAAGCCAACGGGAAAGTGGCGTGCTCCGGTGGCAAGCCAACGGGACAGTGGCGTGCTCCGGTGGCAAGCCAACGGGACAGTGGCGTGCTCCGGTGGCAAGCCAACGGGACAGTGGCGTGCTCCGGTGGCAAGCCAACAGGAAAGTGGCGTGCTCCGGTGGCAAGCCAACGGAAAAGTGCCGTGCTCCGGTGGCAAGCCAACGGGAAAGTGGCGTGCTCCGGTGGCAAGCCAACGGGACTGTGGCGTGCTCCGGTGGCAAGCCAACGGGACTGTGACGTGCTCCGGTGGCAAGCCAACGGGAAAGTGGCGTGCTCCGGTAGCAAGCCAACGGGAAAGTGGCGTGCTCCGGTGGCAAGCCAACGGGACTGTGACGTGCTCCGGTGGCAAGCCAACGGGAAAGTGGCGTGCTCCGGTGGCAAGCCAACGGGAAAGTGGCGTGCTCCGGTGGCAAGCCAACGGGACTGTGGCGTGCTCCGGTGGCAAGCCAACGGGAAAGTGGCGTGCTCCGGTGGCAAGCCAACGGGAAAGTGGCGTGCTCCGGTGGCAAGCCAACGGGAAAGTGGCGTGCTCCGGTGGCAAGCCAACGGGAAAGTGGCGTGCTCCGGTGGCAAGCCAACGGGAAAGTGGCGTGCTCCGGTGGCAAGCCAACGGGAAAGTGGCGTGCTCCGGTGGCAAGCCAACGGGAAAGTGGCGTGCTCCGGTGGCAAGCCAACGGGAAAGTGGCGTGCTCCGGTGGCAAGCCAACGGGAAAGTGGCGTGCTCCGGTGGCAAGCCAACGGGAAAGTGGCGTGCTCCGGTGGCAAGCCAACGGGAAAATGGCGTGCTCCGGTGGCAAGCCAACGGGAAAGTGGCGTGCTCCGGTGGCAAGCCAACGGGAAAGTGGCGTGCTCTGGTGGCAAGCCAACGGGACAGTGGCGTGCTCCGGTGACAAGCCAACGGGACTGTGGCATGCTTCGGTGGCAAGCCAGCGGGAAAGTGGCGTGCTCCGGTGGCAAGCCAACGGGAAAGTGGCGTGCTCCGGTGGCAAGCCAACGGGAAAGTGGCGTGCTCCGGTGGCAAGCCAACGGGAAAGTGGCGTGCTCCGGTGGCAAGCCAACGGGAAAGTGGCGTGCTCCAGTGGCAAGCCAACGGGAAAGTGGCGTGCTCCGGTGGCAAGCCAACGGGAAAAGGTGTGCTCCGGTGGCATGCTAATGGTAAAGGTGTGCTCCAGTGGCATTCTAACGGTAAAGGTGTGCTGCGGTCACATGCTAATGGTAAAGGTGTGCTCCGGTGGCATGCTAACGGGAATAGGTGTGCTCCGATGGCATGCTAACGGGAATAGGTGTGCCCGGTGGCATACTAACGGGAAAAGGTGTGCTACGGTGGCATGCTAGCGGGAAATGGTGTGCTTCGGTGGCATGATAACGAGAAAAGGGGTACTCCATTGGCACCACAATGGTCAAGGGACTTGGAAATGTCACATGTGAAGTCATACTCGCATAGTGTCTGTTGTTGCAGGGATCAAAAGAGCGACCCGGTGGAACAAGATGTGGACACTGTGCGGCAGATGGTGGTTTAAGGACAGCAAACAGCAAAATAAGACCAAGCAACAGCAAGAAAACAATCCAAGAATTACCGCAGCAGACAAGTAAGTGATTGTGATTCTTTTAAACGGTGATGTATGATCAGATGAAGTGGAATGCAGTAAGTTTGGAAATATGATTAACATGTTAATAAAGTGTCTGAAATGTATGAGCGAGAAAGAGAAAAAGGTGGATTGTTACAGGGGGACAGCTGAGAGTAGGGAGTTGCAGAGAAAGTCCTTGTGACAGGTTTAGGATGTATACGGCTGTTTATTGCCTCCTCCACATACAAAGGCAGGAGATGAGACTATCAAACTATTGAACTTGGAGTTGTCAGTAATGTTGGAGGTGAAATTAATAAAGCAAGTAAAATGGGAAAGAAAAAAAGGGGTTGTATGTTTGCCTGGTCAGAGGGATGTTTGCCTGGTCATGGGGATGTTTGTCTGGTCATGGGGATGTTTGCCTGGTCAGGGGGATGTTTGCCTGGTCAGGGGGTTGTTTGTCTGGTCAGGGGGATGTTTGCCTGGTCAGGGGGATGTTTGTCTGGTCAGGGGGATGTTTGTCTGGTCAGAGGGATGTTTGCTTCACGTTGGGGAAGAGGGAAAGGACTGAATGATCCGGCACCTGTCCTATCCACAGGATGGTCAGCTAGTGCCGCCATTGGGAAAGAGCTGACCTAGTGTCACTATCAATCATCAGAGTCTGCAGTACAACTGATTAGGGGTCCAGCAGGGGGGCGCTGATGACACAGGTGGACCTTGGGGCGGTTTTCCGGTTGCGGACGCTGCACCTTGAGGGTTTTCTTCATGTAATTATCCTCCTCACATTGCAGACTTGTGAACTTTATAAATATTCTTCATTTGCTTATTTTCTTCCTTCTCTCCCAAACACGTTGCTGAAGTGCTGTCTCACCCCCACTGCCCCCATCCAGAAGCTTCTTGTAGCTGCTGTTCAGCGAGATTTGTCCTCTATATACCAGCAGTCTGTGTATGGGCCTGTCCCTGTCTGATCCTCTCTGCTCTCCACCCCTGCACTCAGACATGGGAAACCCTGTACTCAGATTACTTCACATCTTGGTGAACAACAGCTGAAAGGACCCTATAAAGGAGCCTGTACCAGGCAGGTGACAGCGGTGCAGCATTGTGCTTGTGGGGGCAATCGGGCGGTGGAGTCAGAAATTGGGGAATACTTGGGTGCTCTCTGGACGGACAATATTAGTGCTGCAGTAATTTCCCACAAGTTTTTGCACAGAGCGGCCACTAATATAGAATAAAGTAAAACAATTGTGCTCTGTAAATAATGGCTGTGCTTTGCTACAAATGCTTCATGTTTGCAGGAGTTTTTTTTTTCTTTAATAAATTTTATTTAGTTTATAATTGATTTTTTCTCTTTCTGCTAGATATCAGCACATGATAGAAGCCGTACGGGACTGGTATAAGAAGTTCTTGGCTGAGAAGGAAAGAAGCTTCATTCCTCCATGAGCTGCAGTTCTTTGTGTCCAGTCGGGAGCTCTATTAGTAAGTAGATTTTATCACCGGCGCAGACATTTCCGGGAAGGTTCCAATTGGCCGAATACAAGACGTTCATTAAACTCTTCATTTGAAATAAACGTCTGGTTATCATCCACAATACTTAATACCGATCACTTGTCACAAATTTGTATATTTTTTACCTGTTATAAAATGCTGCTGATCCCTTGAATCTTTTCTTTTTTTTTGTCATTTTAGACAAAACATTACATATTTCTGACAAGTCCCAGGTCTTTTCACACCACTCGTTTTGCAGGTTCTTTATTACTACAGCACTTACGTTATTGGGGTCATTTTTGTGCAGTTTGCAGTTACATGATTTTTTATACATGTTTTTTTTTTAGGTTTGTCTTGTTATTACATCACATTCATCTTTTTCCTCTCTTGCTTTCCTGGACTGAAGGAAACATATCTCCAAGTCACTCTGAGCTGCCGGCAGGAGAGATGGACCCTCAGGAGCCTCCTAGTCTTCAGAATCCACATGAAGGAGAAGTCCAAGAACAAGAAAGGCCTCCGACAGCAGAGCAACCTGTCCGCCAAAAAGTCCCAGAAGAAGAAGCGATGGTCCCGCAGCTCATCTGTGTTTTTCCTAAATGTGGTTTATACTTTTACTGATTGTAATTTTCTTGGTCGATACCAGATAAAGTTTTGGATGACAACTGTCTGGACTTGTGTCTTATTTTACATTTCTCCTTTTTTCTTCTTGCTTCCCTTCCAGTGAGATCTGGCTTAGGTGACAAAAGCCTTTCTCTATCCGGCATTTTTGCAGCAGGCTGGAGAAAGACTTTCTGGATGATAACTTGCCTTAGTCTCAGATGCCCATCCACTAGTTAGCTTTAGACCGGACGCTTGTCCACACAACACATCCCGACTCCCCCATATACATGAATGTGGTTATATGTGTGGGGGAGATGGCCCCATACACAGCACATGGTCGGCTGCTCCAGCAAAAATCCTTGGGTTTGACCTACCTTCCTGTAATATATATGGGGGGCCATTAGTTGGATGTTTGCAGGACTCCTCTTTGTCCAACAGCTTCCCTCCCCCACACATAGCAAGCAGTGTACAGACAAGCTCCCTTCCCGCACATACAGCATATATAGCATATAAAGAAAAAACCTAGAAGTCTGAACAGAAACATAAATTGATGTGCATGCAAAATGTAAATGCATGTTCACACAAGGCCACTAGACAAAGAAAAACCAAAGACAAGCAAAATACCCAAGTAACTGGAAGTAAATGGGTAAATCGCACAGTGCAAAAATAATAAATAATGAAGGGTATTTAGTTAACATAATTTTGATCAAAATAATGTAAAAGCTATCCCGCCACATCACGGCAACCCTTATGGGACAATCCTAACTCTAATATTAAAACCTTACCATTTGTCAAGTGACGTACATATGGATAAGGGCAGAGAGACTGACCCCCTAGTAGAAGCATAGACCTGAGGCAGAATAAACATTTCAGCTCAGACAAAGGGTGGCCACACCCTAATATGCACTAAAGCACACTGAACTACAAAGAAAAAACCTAGAAGTCTGAACTGAAACATAAATTGATGTGCATGCAAAATGTAAATGCATGTTCACACAAGGCCACTAGACAAAGAAAAACCAAAGACAAGCAAAATACCCAAGTAACCGGAAGTAAATGGGTAAATCGCAAAGTGCAAAAATAATAAATAATGAAGGGTATTTAGTAGTGAAGAGCGAGCACTAAAATGCTCGGGTGCTCAAAGCTCGGGCCGAGCTCGCCATGATACTCGGTTGCTCGACCTGAGCCACGAGCCCAATGTTAGTCTATGGGAGACCCGAGCATTTTCGCGGCGGCATCCCCGGCTGTCTTTTAAAAGCCTAACAAGTGCCCAAAATGTGGCAGTGCTCAAATGACATGGGGACAGCATGGGGATCGCCCCAGGAAGCATTTCTGACCCCCAGGTCACTTCTGTCAACAACGTGGTCAGAGGTATTAAGCCACTTTTAAGGGCTCACAATAAAACGTTCAAAAACTAAACTGAAACTGCTTTCCTGTGAAATATGTTAAGGAAGTTCCTTTCCAGGGTAAAGACTTGTGTATAAGGTAAAATAAATAACAGAAAAAAAAAAATACTCCTCCACACCTTGGGCTATGTTCACAAGTAGCATTTTTAATGTGTTTTTGCACTTTTGTATTGCTTCAACCGTGACAAATGCATTCACCGGGAAATGTCATTTTAACATTTTACAACCTTATCTGGCCACGTGCTGTGTGACACATGCATACAGTGCTGAAAAGACATGGGGACAGCATGGGGAAGACCCCTGGAAGCATCTCTGACTCCCCGGTCACTGCCTAAAAGTGTGCCCATCAGAAGTCATCCTTGCCGCATCAGAAGATGCAGACTTGCAACTATCCCCGTGCAAGTTCTTGTCCCAGGGCAGGGTTCAATTGTACCTCCCCCATTCCTTGCAATGCAAGCGCAAATATGCAGCCAACCACCCACCCACCCCCAGGCTGCAATACCATACTGCTTGCTTGCACTTGAAATTGGGCCTTTTAGGCATGTGGAGGCGGAATCTGGCCACCATGTCATGGCAGCATTGGCGGCCTGGTATCCATACTCAGTCCCCAGCCGCCCGGCGGCGGGGTGTCCACACTCGGTCCCCAGCCGCCAGGGGGCGGCCGGGTGTCCATACTCGGTCGCCAGCCACCTGGGGGCAGCCAGGTGTCCATAAACGGTCCCCAGCCGCCCCTATTTCTCCTTGGAACATCCCCCCACACACTTTTCTTAGCCTGGTCTGCTTTAGGGCAGCATTGGACGAGCCCACCAGAGAACCAGACTCCTCCGGTGGGCCCTGGCTTCTCCATCAGGGGAGTTGAGAGAGCCAAGGTGAGGACCATGATGATGATACAAGTTAGCATCTGCTTTGTTTTGTTGGAATGCAAGCGCATGTATGTAGTAGCGGCAAGGCCTGAGGTGGTCAGCGTTTTGGCGCATATCCTACCTCCTCCGAGGATTGCTGGATGTTTTCCTGCTACTATCCCAGTTCTATGACTCCCGTTAAAACAAAGCTTCAGGTGATGAATGATGGATGAGGTGGTAGCAAAGGAGAGCAGGAGGAACAGGGACCAGTCACATCAATATCAGGCCAGTCAACCACATATGTCTTGTAGGATATGTTTCTGTAACAAAAGGAGCGGTTTGGCTACACAGTTATAGGGCATACAGTGAGTGCAATGCCTACCAAAAATTTCGAGGCACTCCAATGTACCTTGGAAATGACATGGAGGTCAGAGGGCCTTAACTAAACAGTTTTTTTCCATTTATAGCAACTGGGTCTCCTGTACAATGTTGGCCTAAACAGTGAATGGAAGGCTTTCCAAAAATTATGAGGAACTGCAATGCCCCTTGAAACAGACGTGGATTACAGCATACTAAAAACCTTCTACCCACTATTGGGGAGTGGGTCTCCCTTAGTATTCGCCTTTGCATTGAAAAGCAAAAGCTGACTAAAATTAGGAGGAAATGCAATGTCCGTTGGAAGAGTTGTGGAGGTTAGAGGTAATTAAAAACAACATTTCAATGCCCCTAGGAAGAGCTGTGGAGTTCAGAGTGGCTTAAGAAGACTGTTTTAATGTCCCTTTGAAGAGACATGGAGGTCACAGTAGCTTAACAAGATGGTTTTAATGCCCCTCGGAAAAGACGTGGAGGTCCCAGTAGCTTAACCAGACGGTTTGAATGCCCCTCGGAAGAGGGGCTTTTAATGCCCCTTCCAAGAGCCATACAGTACAGCATAGTACAAACATTATTCCCATTATTGGGGAGTGTGTATCCCATAGTCATTGCTTATGCCTTCCAAGCAAAAGCTGCCAAAAATTGGGACGGAGGAACTTGCAATGCCCCTTACAAGAGCCATGCAGTACAGCATATTCCAAACATTATTCCCATTATTGGGGAGTGGGTCTCCCATAGTCTTTGCTTATGCCTTCCAAGCAAAAGCTGCCAAAAATTAGGACGAAGGAGCTTGCAATGCCCCTTACAAGAGCCATGCAGTACAGCATATTACAAACATTATTCCCATTATTGGGGAGTGGGTCTCCCATAGTATTTGCTTATGCCTTCCAAGAAAAAGCTGCCAAAAATTAAGAGGAACTGCAATGCCCGTTCGAAGAGTCGTGGAGGTTAGAGTTAATTAAAAACAACATATCAATGCCCCTTGGAAGAGCTGTGGAGTTCAGAGTGGTTTAACAAGACGCTATTAATGCCCCTCAAAAGAGATGTGGAGGTCCCAGTAGCTTAACAAGACGGTTTTAATACCCCTTGGAAAAGTGGTGGAGGTCCCAGTAGCTTAACAAGACGGTTTTAATACCCCTCGGAAAAGTGGTGGAGGTCACAGTAGCTTAAGAAGACGCTTTTAATGCCCCTCAGAAGAAAAGTGGCGATCCCAGTAGCTTAACAAGACGGTTTTAATGCCCCTTGGAAAAGTGGTGGAGGTCACAGTAGCTTAACAAGACGCTATTAATGCCCCTCAGAAGAGACGTGGAGGTCCCAGCAGCTTAACAAGACGGTTTGAATGCCCCTTGGAAGAGACGTGGAGGTCACAGTAGCTTAACAAGACGCTATTAATGCCCCTCAGAAGAGACGTGGAGGTTCCAGCAGCTTAACATGACGGTTTTAATGCTCCTCAGAAAAGTGGTGGAGGTCCCAGTAGCTTAACAAGATGGTTTTAATGCCCCTCAGAAACGTAGTGGAGGTCCCAGTAGCTTAACAAGACTGTTTGAATGCCCCTTGGAAGAGACGTGGAGGTCCCAGTAGCTTAACTGGCCGGTTTAAATGCCCCTTGGAAAAGTGGTGGAGGTCACAGTAGCTTAACAAAACGCTATTAATGCCCCTCAGAAGAGACGTGGAGGTCTCAGTAGCTTAACAAGACGGTTTTAATGCTCCTCAGAAAAGTGGTGGAGGTCCCAGTAGCTTAACAAGACGGTTTTAATGCCCCTTGGAAAAGTGGTGGAGGTCGCAGTAGCTTAACAAGACGGTTTGAATGCCCCTTGGAAGAGACGTGGAGGTCCCAGTAGCTTAACAAGACGGTTTTAATGCTCCTCAGAAAAGTGGTGGAGGTCCCAGTAGTTTAACAAGACGGTTTTAATGCCCCTTGGAAAAGTGGTGGAGGTCGCAGTAGCTTAACAAGACGGTTTGAATGCCCCTTGAAAGAGACGTGGAGGTCCCAGTAGCTTAACAAGACGGTTTGAATGCCCCTTGGAAGAGACGTGGAGGTCCCAGTAGCTTAACAAGACTGTTTTAATGCCCCTCGGAAAAGTGGTGGAGGTCACAGTAGCTTAACAAGATGCTTTTAATGCCCCTCGGAAGAGACGTGGAGGTCCAAGTAGCTTAACAAGACGGTTTGAATGCCCCTTGGAAGAGACGTGGAGGTCCCAGTAGCTTAACAAGACAGTTTTAATGCCCCTCGGAAAAGTTGTAGAGGTCACAGTAGCTTAACAAGATGCTTTTAATGCCTCTCAGAAGAGACGTGGAGGTCCCAGTAGCTTAACAAGATGGTTTGAATGCCCCTTGGAAGAGAAGTGGAGGTCCCAGTAGCTTAACAAGACGGTTTTAATGCTTCTCGGAAAAGTGGTGGAGGTCCCAGTAGCTTAAAAAGACGCTTTTACTGCCCCTCGAAAAAGTGGTGGAGGTCGCCGTAGCTTAACAAGACGGGTTGAATGCCCCTTGGTAGAGACGTGGAGGTCCCAGTAGCTTAACAAGACAGTTTGAATGCCCCTTGGAAGAGACGTGGAGGTCCCAATAGCTTAACAAGACGTTTTTAATGCCCCTCGGAAAAGTGGTGGAGGTCACAGTAGCTTAACAAGTCGCTTTTAATGCCCCTCAGAAGAGAAGTGGAGATCCCAGTAGCTTAACAAGACGGTTTGAATGCCCCTTGGAAGAGACGTGGAGGTCACAGTAGCTTAACAAGACGGTTAGAATGCCCCTTGGAAGAGACGTGGAGGTCACAGTAGCTTAACAAGATGGTTTTAATGCTCCTCGGAAAAGTGGTGGAGGTCCCAGTAACTTAACAAGATGCTTTTAATGCCCCTCGGAAAAGTGGTGGAGGTCCCAGTAGCTTAACAAGACGCTTTGAATGCCCCTTGGAAGAGACGTGGAGGTCACAGTAGCTTAACAAGATGGTTTTAATGCTCCTCGGAAAAGTGGTGGAGGTCCCAGTAGCTTAACAAGATGCTTTTAATGCCCCTCGGAAAAGTGGAGGTCCCAGTAGCTTAACAAGACGGTTTTAATGCCCCTTGGAAAAGTGGTGGAGGTCGTAGTAGCTTAACAAGACTGTTTGAATGCCCCTTGGAAAAGTGGTGCAGGTCCCAGTAGCTTAACAAGATGGTTTGAATGCCCCTTGGAAGAGACGTGGAGGTACCAGTAGCTTAAAAAGACGGTTTTAATGCCCCTCGGAAAAGTGGTGGAGGTCCCAGTAGCTTAACAAGACGGTTTTAATGCCCCTCGGAAAAGTGGTGGAGGTCCCAGTAGCTTAACAATACGCTTTTAATGCCTCTCAGAAGAGACGTGGAGGTCCCAGTAGCTTAACAAGACGGTTTGAATGCCCCTTGGAAGAGACGTGGAGGTCCCAGTAGCTTAAGAAGACGGTTTGAATGCCCCTTGGAAGAGACGTGGAGGTCCCAGTAGCTTAACAAGACGGTTTTAATGCTTCTCGGAAAAGTGGTGGAGGTCCCAGTAGCTTAATAAGATGCTTTTAATGCCCCTCGAAAAAATGGTGGAGGTCGCAGTAGCTTACCAAGACGGTTTGAATGCCCCTTGGAAGAGACGTGGAGGTCCCACTAGCTTAACAAGACAGTTTGAATGCCCCTTGGAAGAGACGTGGAGGTCCCACTAGCTTAACAAGACGTTTTTAATGCCCCTCCGAAAAGTGGTGGACGTACCAGTAGCTTAATAAGACGCTTTTAATGCCCCTCAGAAAAGTGGTGGAGGTCCCAGTAGCTTAACAAGACGGTTTGAATGCCCCTTGGAAGAGATGTGGAAGTCCCAGTAGATTAACAAGACGGTTTTAATGCTCCTCGGAAAAGTGGTGGAGGTCGCAATAGCTTAACAAGACGCTTTTAATGCCCCTTACAAGAGCCATACAGTATAGCATTTTAAAAATATTATTCCCATTATTGGGGAGTGGGTCTCCCACAGTCTTTGCTTATGCCTTCCAAGCAAAAGCTGACAAAAATAAGGACGGAGGAACTTTCAATAATGGCAACACGGACCACGGTCACCCTGGTGGTATAGTGGTGGTGGAGGCTGAGGATAAGGAGAAGAACATAAAACAGCCGAAATGAGGAAGCGTATACCCATGTGTGGGTGTGAAGCGGTGCATGTGAATACACCTTCCGAAATAACACAGTGGATTTGACTTTATGTTACTCTGCTGTCATTTGGTGGTGATGAGAAGTCTGGCCCAATCCAGCTACTGTTCATTTTGATAAGGGTCAGCTTGTCAGCATTGTCAGTTGACAGGCGAGAGCGCTTATCAGTTATAATTACCCCAGCAGCACTAAAAACACGCACCGATAACACGCTAGCGGCAGGGCAGGCCAGGACCTCCAAGGCGTACAGAGCGATTTCATTCCAAGTGTCCAGCTTGGATACCCAATAATTAAAAGGCACAGAGGAATCAAGGAGGACGCTGGTACGGTCGGCAAGGTACTCCCTCACCATCTTTTGAAACTTTCCACTGCTTGTGAGAGTACCCCGCGCCTCAGGGCCTGTAAGCTGGGCAGGTCTCAGAAAACTGTCCCAGAATGTTGACAGTGTTCCCCTGCCTCTGCTGGATTGGAGTTGCCTCTCTCTCGCTTGTACGCCTTGGTTGGTCAACGAACTGTGACCTCTGCCGCTAGCGTGTTCAGATGGGAATTTTTTTTTAACAGTTCTGCAGCAAGGGCCTTCTGGTACTGCCCCATTTTCGTAGACCTCTCCACCTCAGGAATAAGAGAGTGAAAGTTCTCCTTGTAGCGGGGGTCTAAAAGTGTCACCAACCAGTAATGACTGTCACCCAACATTTTGACAACGCGACGGTCACGGTTAAGGCAGAGTAACATAAAGTCAGCCATGCGTGCCAGACTGGTAACGGGCAAGACTTCCGTGTCCTCACCAAGATGACGACTGACCATGCTCTCCTCCTCCTCCTCCTCCACCCCCCTGTCCTCAGGCCACCCACGCTGAACTGACAGTATGACAGTTGTACAGGTACTACCGTCTACAGCACATGATACAAGCTCCTGTTCTTCCTCCTCCTCCTCTCCCTCATTGTCCCCCAATGCACGTTGGGATGAGATGAGGCTGGGCTGTGTGTAATCGACCGCTACGGCTTCTTGATCCATTTCATCATACTCTGGCTGCAATGCCTCCTCTTTAATTCTCTGCAGAGAGCATTGCAAAAGACAGACAAGTGGAATGCTGACGCTAATGATGGCGTCATCGCCACTCACCATCTTGGTGGACTCCTCAAAGTTTGTCAAGATGGTACATACAGTACAGACCAAAAGTTTGGACACACCTTCTCATTTAAAGATTTTTCTGTATTTTCATGACTATGAAAATTGTACATTCACACTGAAGGCATCAAAACTATGAATTAACACATGTGGAATTATATACTTAACAAAAAAGTGTGAAACAACTGAAAATATGTCTTATATTCTAGGTTCTTCAAAGTAGCCACCTTTTGCTTTGATGACTTCTTTGCACACTCTTGAGAGACTGCCATAAAGACTGAGAGGAGGGGGCATCTTTGCATGCAGTATGGACAGGGGATTGCCATGCACACACAACAGGTGACACCAGCTGACACTGGTCATGGACCCTGGGGTTCGCCCCACAAAGTCGGGTGCTTTGCTGCCATGTGCCTGATCATGCTGGTGGTGGTCAGGCTGGTAGTTTTGTCACCCCTGCTGATGCTGGCATGGCAGGTGGTACAAATGGCCTTTTTGGGGATATCAGCAGAGTCTTTAAAAAAATTCCTGACTCTGGAAGACCTACAGGTTGTACTGGCAACGTCCCTCGTGTTGGTGTTACGGGGAACTGTTGCCGGCCTTCTGTGTGCGGCCACCACACTGCTTTTTTCTGCCTGTTGGGGTACTCTGCCTCCCTCACCCTGTCTGCTGCTGGCCTCGCTCTGCATGTCCTCCTGCCACATTGGTTCAGTTACTAGATCATCCACCACCTCCTCCTCTTCCACTTGCGCACCACGATCCTCCTCCTCACTTCCTGGCAATTGTGTCTCGTCATCGTCAACCTCTTGTGACAAATTGCCAGCGTTGACTTCCTCTGGCCGTGGCTGTTCAAATATTTGGGCATCTCTACATGGGATCTCCTCTTCCACCACTTCAAGCGGAGCAGGCGAGGGGCACAAATCTGGAAATGGACCAGTGAACAGCTCTTCAGAGTGTCCAAGTGTGGAATTAGTTGCTGTCTGACGACACTCGGCATGGTGGGAGGGAGGAGCATCAGGGTGAGGAGGAGTATGCGGTCGAGACTCATGGCTACTAAGAGTTGACCGTGTGGAAGACAGACCGGAGGTGGTGGTGCCCAGGTAACTGGAAGTATTATCTGCTATCCAATTAATAACCTGTTCACACTGATCTGGTGTTGTTCTGTGCTTCCCTAGTAATTCGGTCAAGAAGTGGGAGCGAGAAGATATGGCTGTTGGTTGTGGCACATTTTCACCTTGGCCACGGCCCCGTCCTCTGCATGCACCATCACCAGAACGTCCACTTCCATGTCCCTTGCCACGCGCCTTGCCCATTGTAAAGTAAGTAAAATAGCTTACACTCGCACCATCAATGGAAAAAGGGTAATAAAGTAGATTAGAACCGTGGAAGAGGAAAACCACAGTTCTATTTCTCTGGCCTACACCCGACTCTTTTAAACAATCTGAACAATCAGGGAGAAACTATTACTGTTTTTCTTTACGGAAAAAATACCAAAAGGTGAATAATAGAGATTTTTTACCGTGGAATGGCAAAACCACAGTTATTGTTTACTGGGGTATACCAGAAAATTTTAAATAGATATATTTGTGTCTGAACAATCAGGAGACACTACTACTGTTTTTCTTTGCGGCAAAAAATGCCAAAAGCAGGATAATAGAGATTTTTTACCGTGGAACAGCAAAACCACAGTTATAATTTACTGGTGTATACCAGACTATTTTCAACAGATATATTTGTGTCTGAACAATCAGGAGACACTATTAGTTTTTTTTTTTTACGGTGACACATATTACTATAACTTGCACCCATAGTGCAAAAAAAACAAAAACCATAAAAAAACACAATGGGTTCAACCGTTCTCAAATTGTTAACTAGGAGCAATGATTAGTGTGAATAATATAATATTTTGATTGGAGATGATCCAACCTCTGGTTCCACCACTGATCCTGAGAATGAAGGAATGGGGAACCTATCAGCTTTTTTTTTTCCTGCACAGCTGTGCTCCCAACCACCCACAGTGCAAAAAAAACCCCTAAAAAAACAATAGGTATAACCGTACTCAAATTGATAATTGGGAGCAACGATTAGTGTGAAGGATATAATATTGTGATTGGCGATGTTCCATCCACTGATTCTGAGAATGAAGAAATGGGAAACCTATCAGCTTTTTTTCCTGCACAGCTGTGCTCCCACCCATTGCGCAAAAATACCCTAAAAAAATGCACGTACTCAAATTGTTAATTGGGAGCAATGATGAGTGTGAAGGGATATAATATCTTGATTGGCGATGGTCCGACCTGTGGTTCCGCCACCGATCCCAAGAATGAAGGAATTGAGAACCTGTAAGCTTTTTTTTTCCTGCACAGCTGTGCTCCCAACCACCCACCCACAGTGCAAAAAATAAAAAAAACAATAGATCCAACTGTACTCAAATTGTTAAATTGGGAGCGTGAAAAAAATAATGCATCCACTTCTTTCTAAATTAGGCTGTCAGACCCCCAAGAATGACATCCTAGTAATATGCCATGACTTATACCTCTTTAAATGTATGCAAAGGATAAACCTGGATATCCAGGTATACGTTCTATTGATTGATTTCTATAAGGGCCTATTTACACACGTAAATGTGTATCTGCTACGGACATGAATGATCGGCTGCAGCCCTTCCATGTGGCCAGTCAATGGATCCGCAAATCACAACAAGTAATTCAAGGAAATGGAAAAGTAAAAAAAAAATTTCTAGTAACATTGCATAGCGTACCGGCGATTGCGCTATTTAACTTGCCATCAGTGATTGACGGCATATAAATGGTTAAACAGCAGTGATTGACGCTCCGCTCTGGCCGCTGCTGTTACAGCAAGATGTCAGCTGTGTAGGATGGGGGCTCTGCTCCTGAGCCCACCCGAAACAGCAATCCAATGGACGGTTTCACACACCACATTATCCAGTGGTGTTTAATTTGCTTTCCTATTTAGGAAACAAAACCGTTTTAATAACGTTTTCCTTCTCTGGTATCTAGGAGCCATTTCAGCTATTTGTAAAGGGAATCTGTCAGCAGGTTTTTCTTGGCTATTCTGAGAGCAGCGTGATGGGGTGAGCGCCACACTAGGAGTAGGACCACCGAGCCCAGAGCTATTGCAAGACGTGCAGACAATATATACCAGGTATGAATGAATCCAATACAACATTATTGTTACTTGGGAATTAACCTACTTGGATATAATACATCCCTTGATATGTATATACCAAAAGGTCATTATCTTGGGAATGCCTATATTGGCTTTTATTATTTGGGATTATATCCTTTTACTATGTGACCTAGGATATACTATCAGTATGCATTAGCACAATTGGAGCTACTACTATTTAGCCCTGGTGTCTCTGCAATTCAAATATTTACATTATACCTCCTCACTATTATATGGTATTACTATATATATGTGTGTGTGCTCTTTTCTTTCCCGCCATGTACCCAAATTATTATAATAAAGGTCTTTTTTAACACATTGACCCCTTGTCGGATGTACTATATATTGGTTGTTGTTGAGAGCAGCATGATGTAGAGACAAAGACCCCTTACTGGTCTTTTATTAGCAGAAGATTATCACTAGAGGACTAGTAAACCTGCAGCCAGGTAGTCCAACCACGCCCCCCACCACTGATTGGCAGTTTAAATACAGTGTACACAGAAAGCGGCCAATCAGAGGTGTGGGTGGGGTTATTATACAGAGCTCAGCATTCAGAGATCTGCATGAGAAAAAAAAACCTGCAATTTTATCAAAATAACACCAAGCAGCCCAGTAAGTGATACATCATTGGAATCAGGGCCTCGGATTATGCTGCTCTCAAATGGGATAGCAAAAGCCTGCTGACATATTCCATTTAAAGGGGCAGCTGCTACTAAATCCAGACATGGTGCAAAATGTAAATTCTGCTGCAGATTTACTGCTGTAGATTTTTAATTCCTAAAAATCCCTGTAGATTCAGAGGATCTCAACCTTTTCAATGCAAATTATTTTCAAGACTTATTCACAGATATTATGAAATATTACAGTAGAAATAAAAAAAAAAAAGCACAATACCTAAACCCCCTCCTTGGGAAAAATATACGGCAAGTATAAGAAAGACAAAAATTTATTCTGGAGTCATATTGAAGTGTAAATAGAATTGTAACCATACAATGTAAACAGCAGCGAATGTAAGTAGGATCCACTGGATCTATATAAGAGGAACGCTTTCCAAAGCCGATCTTCTGAGCCCACCGCTATGCTGGCTGGGCCGGCATTGTGATCGTCAGCACCTGGAATATACGTCACGTTTTACTGCAGCTCATAGAACCAAATGATAAGACGCAGAGCAGTGCGAGGCTTGTGACTCGCTATACACAAAATATACGACATGTTTGATGAATGGCATAAAGGAAAGCCGATGCATTCAGATGTCTCAGGGCAACTATATGTTGTGATAGATAAGTTCCTGTCAGGGTGAGGGGCAGCATCCTATCTGCTCACTCATCATGACAGGTTTACAACATGTTGACTCATGGACGTGATCAGTCAGTCAATCGATGACATAGATGCACGTTCTTGATTCCGACAGGTAGGTCAGAGATGTCCGTCTCAAACAGTTTACCTTCACCCATCTAGGATGGATGGCTGCTGACATCGTTGGCCATTATGTCCATACGCAATTATTATCCCCTAATTGTGATGTACAGTACAAATTTATATTGTGGTACCGTGTTAGCCAGAAAATTTGATGGAAATAATTTTATGCCCAAAAATGGCAAAAGTATTCTTGGAGTGATACCTTTATTGGCTAACCAGAAAAAAAATATATATATATGCAAACTTACAGAGCACACAGGCTCCTTCTTCAGGCAGGATTACAAATGTTAAGAATTCATTTGTAATATTGCCTGAAGAAGGAGCCTCTGTGCTCTGAAAGCTTGCATATATATATATTTTTTTTCTGGTTAGCCAATAAAGGTATCACTCCAAGAATACTTTTGCCATTTTTGGGCATAAAAGTATTCACATAGAATTATCCACTAATTAAAAGAATTTATTTTTGCTAAATAAATGTATACATTTTTTAAAATTTTATTTTATATATTTTCTCAGAGAACCTCTTTAAGAAGGAGATTTCAGAATGGGGTGTAAGACATGTCCAGCTTTGCTTAATTGTCTCACCTTACTGTCCTTGTTGAACTGAGCTCCACTTTGTTCTTGGATGATATTGTAAGGAATGAAGACGTCTAGATGATACAAATCGGGACGTCTGACTATTCTGTCTTCACCCAAGTCCAACACAAGAGATCTAGCAGAAGACTGTAAAGAGAAGACCAGCGTGGTAACAAGGCTTATGTCGCTGAATGCTTCTGTACGGGAAAGAAAGTTGTAACCAACAAGTGCACAAAAATCTAAACTTTTATCTTGATACGTGGCCAACTAGAAGTTACTGTGTAGCTCCACACGTCTCATACATTAAATCTGACACGTGGAGGAACTGCTCACAGAAAATGCTGAAAAATATTTTTTAGGATTCACACTGCATTAAAAGGGGTTGTCCACCACTTTAATACTAATGGAATATCCTTAGGATAGGTCATCAATATTAAAGTGCCAGACAACCCCTTTAAGTGAGGCATAATGAATGGTACCAGAATTTCAGATAATGTAGCCTTCATTAGGCAGAAGGCCCACTCGGTTATATGAAGAAATCTGGGGTCCCCAAAAGCAAACCCCGTAATCACCAGATTCCCGTGTGGTGACTACTTAATCTGCTTTTTGGGAAGACCAGAACTGACCCCTATATTTAACCAAGTGGGTCCCCTCAAGCTACATTATCCTGTCTGATGAAGGCTACATTAGCTGAAACATTCTTCATCTTCATTATGCCTCATTTAACGCAATGTGAATCATGGACATGAGAAAAATCAAATTAAAAAATAAATACATTTAAAGCATTTTCTGTGCGATTCCTCCAAATGTCGCATTAATATAGAAAAAATAAAGAGCGGCGTGTTCTACACTATTGCAACAAGCCTCTTTCATCATTTATATCATCATTATAACATCATTTATATGCACCAGCACCATGGAATCAATGGCACTATATAATTAAATAATAATAATAATATATACATCTTCCCACCAGCTTGTTTTCCCTCTATCTCCTCTCTGGATCTATGAAGCCAGAACTGTCAAAGAAGAGGTGATGGTGGAGATGGAGGGGAAACAAGCAGGGCGGAAGGCTTATATAAATGACTGGTCCCGCAGTGAAGCACTGGGCGTCTGTGCTTGGTTTGAACAGTCATTCTCCGCTGACAGAGTCGTTTACAGAGATCTTCTTTCCAATTCCAACAGCTTGCAAACAACCCACCATGGTATGAAAAAAAAATTATATCATCATCATCCAGCAAATGTGTCACAGCTGCCAGCAATTGGCTACTGTGGACACATCAAAGCTGTGATGATAAAAGTTGGCAGAGGAGGACCGGTAGCACGAGGTTGGCACAGACTTTTAATAAGGGAAGACTTTTGGAAATCACATGAAATGCAAAAAGGTCACAATCCTAAACCACATCTGAGGGTCTCACCACTTTAGGTAAAGAGATTTCAGCCACCAGAAAACTTGGGTGTCCTACAGGAGGTTCCGCCACAATCATGTAATCTGGTTTCACGGGTGAACTGATAAAAAAAGGAAGGAAGCAGTATATTGCAAGGGTACACCATCAATTTATGATCTGTTGGGGTCAATCTCTAATATAATAAAGGGGCACTGATGCTGGTAAAGAGGAACAGCCTCTTTCAGGGTCATTCCCTGCACATTGGCATCATGGCCTCCACTGTGCAGCGGAACGACAGCATAGATCCAGCAAAGTGAATGGGCTTAGCTGCAGTTCTCCTGCACAGTGAAAATCTGGGTAGCTGCCCCACACCAGCATATTCTTTAAAAAGGGCAGCGGGGTTACTTCCAGGCTGCAGCCCCCTTATTCTTGGAGTCCAAGAAGTTGGATATCCTATATCTTTTGTAAGATGGGATTCTAAAAAAAGTAAATGCATGCATTAAACCTCAAAGTAACCCAAACCTTTCAACTTCTGAGATGAGGGACTTGCTTGGAGTTAGCTGGGAGGGTCTGTAGGAAAAAAATAAAGACCATAAAGGCATAATAGTTAAAACAAAAAAAAAAACAATGTCCACATTGTTCTTGCACCATAACAAGCCATTCTGCAACTTCCCCCATCTGTTGGGTTTAACCCATCACCACGAGGAGTGGCGCTCCACCATCTGTTGGGTGTAACCCATCACCATGAGGAGTGGCGCTCCCCCATCTGTTGGGTGTAACCCATCACCATGAGGAGTGGCGCTGCCGCTTCTGTTGGGTATAACCTATCACCAGGAGGAGTGGCGCTCTTCATACTTTGTGTACCTAGAGGAAATGTGGTATTATAAGACATCCAATCAATTGAATGGCCGACCATGTACTGCATGGATGAGCGAGGAACATCAGAGAAGAAGCCGCCGATGCTCAACAGCAGCCTACTCTGTCGTCTTTTACAGACTGTATGCCATAGACTTGTACCTTAGAGTTGGGACTTACCCCATTATGTTAATTTCCTGAATCATCGGTTTTGATTTGGTTCTGATATTCTGTTCAAAAATGGATCCTAGGAACTTCCGATTTTTCGGCATTTTCCACTCTGAAGGGAAACCATAGATGATTAACAGGGTCGGACTGGAACTGAAACTCAGCTCTGGCATGTGAGAGCACGCAGGCCCGCCCGACGAGCGTTAAATTTGAAATATTTTCATGAATGATTTGGGTATATGTCACAATAAAAATTGCTGCAAACTGCACTTTATCATCGATAGACAAAAACTGACATAATGTAAAATATAAACTTCCCTCCAGGAAAATGTTAATTTCTTTCAACTGGAGGGACGGACATATTTGTAATATAGAGCTCCATGTTCCCAAAAACGCTATGTTTGATAGTACCAGGAAAAGCAGGAAAAGTGAATCCTTGCAGATTTGAAGCAGTTTCATGTCTATTCTTTCAGTATTTTTGCAGCGTTTCTAAAGAACGGGACAAAAAAAATCTCAAAAACGCAATATCAAGGGGATTTTCCTGCCGAGCGACAGGTTTTTTGTGCAGAAATGTTCTTTCCTTTCTTTTTTGTTTATATTTTGTGTTATACACTAGTGGCCAAAATTGAGGCAACACTTTCAGTTTTTCACCATCACCAATATTTAATGGAGGATTTCACTGACCTACTTACTTGTACACACGCCCTCTTCTGCGATATGTATTCTATGTTGGTTTATAGTGACCTGGGTGTGATTTAAGACAGATATTGTGCGATTAAAATGCGGTTTTTATATATTAAAGCCAGTTTGTCATCAGAAGGTAAGCAATTACATGTTTTCGTTCTCAAAGTGTGTAAGCGGTTTCAAGAGACTGGTTCGATAAAGAATAAACCAGGTAGAGAAAGGAAGAAGGCTACAACTCCTCAGACTGATAGAAGAATTGTTAGAATCGCCCTAAATAACAGGGAATAAACTGCTGTTAACATCAAGGAGCTTGTCAACACCGGAGTGACAGTGTCCGATCGGACGGTTCGACGACGACTGGTAAACGCGGGGTTAAGAGCCAGAATACCAGGTAAAAAGCCATTTTTGAAAACCTCACAGCATCATAAACGTCTGCAGGGGCCAAAGAACATTGTAAATGGACCATTGAACAATGGAGAAATGTTATATGGAGCGATGAGACACGCCTATCCATCTTTGGCAGCGACGGTGTCTGCTACGTTCGACGACGACCTGGAGAGGACTGGTTGCCAGAGGGTACAGTACCCACCATGAAGCCTCCTCTGAGTGTTATGGTAGGGGGCTGCGTGTCCAGAGATGCAGGTGGTAGGCTGCAGGTAATTGAAGAAACAGTTAATGCTGAAAAGTACATCAAGGACGTCCTTCAGCCTAAACTCATTCCTTCGGCACATGATGTATTTGGTGAAGGGACACCGTTTATTTTAAGATGGAGCCCCATGCCATACAGCTAAAAAATGGCTCTCTTGGTTCAAGGACAAAAATGTCCAGCTATTGAATTGGCCAGGAAACAGCCCAGATCTCAATCCTATTGAGAATCTCTGGGCTCGGCTCAAAAGAGCGGTGTCAAAACAGCGGGCTTCACACAAGCAGGAACTCATTGCAGCCATCATCAAATCATGGCTTCATATCATCACACCATCTGATTTACACAAACTGGTAGATAGCATGCCAAGTAGATGCCAGGCCGTCATCAAGGCCGAGGGCTATCCAACTGAGTAATAACATTTAGTGTTAGATATGAAAATAGGACAAATCAATGGCTTTTCTCCCACAGTCATCTGAGTGACAATAGTGTCCAATTTGTTGACAAATGAACAAATTTCCAGCTAATATTGTGTTTCTATATGAGATTTTATTTCTACTTAAAAACTTTACTGTGAAATCAAAAACATTCATGAAATTAGTATTTGTATTGGCAAAATGCTAAAAATTCATAAATCTTGGGGGTGTTGCCTCAATTTTGGCCACTAGTGTATAGAGTTCCTCAGTATATTTATATGTTGTCCCCCATCACCTTTTTCATCTCTCCTTACAAGTATGCCTTGTATCTTAACTAAAACATGGTAGTAAGTAGCATATTAAACCCTTTTATAATGGGTAGTGTAGAATCGCTGCATATTTCAGGGTTATGCGCTCCTGAGGACTCATTAGTGCTGCCCTCCTCAGGCGAAACCTGGTTGTGATCTCGTATAATATGGGGCTAGCCGGTCTCACCTACCAGTTTGGGTCACAAACCCTTTTTCGTTTGCTTTGATGTTTTACTCATTGTTTATTACGTTTACACCAAAAATCTCTCCTAATCCTGGAGATCAAACCTATGAAAGCAATTTATGAATGATCGTAACACCTCTATGAAGGGTAATTATCATCTCCTTCATAAATATACATTTATATGTATAAATACATATGTGGTCAATGCATAGTACTGGCACATGACTTATCACTTTCCAGGACCTTACAAAGCACCAGGAACATTCATAACAAGCGGAGGAGAAGCGATTCTGGCAACTTAATAGGAAAGGATTCTTTACAGTTAGAGCAGTCAGACTGTGGAATGCCAACCACAAGATATAGTAATGGCAGATAGCATAACAGCATTTATAGAAGGGCTGGATACTTTTTTAACAAAACATGACATTGTGGGTTATAAATAATCTAGTAATAGAAAATGTATAACTTTGGAGATAGACCTAGGATATTAAAGTTCAAACTTTTTCAACCTATGTAACTATGCAAGTATGCAGAATGCACATTAGGAAAATGCTTGAAATGCAATTCCCTATAATATTATTTTACATGTAATTTCCTCTTAATTTTCCGCTTTGTAAAGTGCTAGTTATAAGCCCAATCTATGGATCTAAAAAGTGCAAAACACTCCTGAAACACTTGTACGTATGTTCTATAATCTTTATTTCTTATGGTGCCTAAGGGAAGCCGTAATGATAAGACTCCTGCTTGGTAACAAGTGCAGTTATTTGCCTCCAATGAAAGTGAATTACCAATGATGAAAGGGTTAATACTTGGACCCTGCATCAGTAATAGCCCTTGTAGTAACCATGACAACTATTGTGAGGGCATAAACAAGTGTCATAAAGAAGATTCCATAAAAGAATGCCGTGCTGCCATGATCAGCGCCATTACTGATGATGCGCCTGAGGACCTTGAGCTTGACCACCCCACGTAATGTGCCAATGTTGGTGTAATTTGAAGGTTCTAGCAGGGAAAGGGGTTGTCTTCTTAGACACCCCGGGGGGAAGGGAAGGTAACAGAGGGGGGGTCCCCAAAACAGGATCCCCTTCTGTTACTATGTACAAAGAGCTGCTCTTCTTTGGGAGATCATGGATGGATCGTTGACTTTAATGGGTGATAAATTGGGAGGGGGAGGGGATACGCATCCTATTAGGGGTTATCCATAATGAGCAACCCCTGTAACCAAGTACCCAACATCTTGAGAGACGGAGCTGGATCTGTAAGGGAGAAGTGGTAGATCCACCTGGGAAATCAGATCAACTAAATTCGTTCCAGCAATAAATGTGGTGACAGATATCGCAGCCAGATCTCTCCCACATCCAGTTTATCACATTAATAGTCTATATTTGTTATGTCGTTCTCTGTAAATATGTAGAAATTCTAAAACTCCGTCATATATCGGCACTAACTCTCTAAGCCCAAGGGAAGGGCAGCCCTCCAGCCATGGTTCCCTAGAGGTTTCCTCCACAGGGGGTTTTCGTCTCCTGAGCGCTGGAGGGTGACTCTTCGTGAGTCGAGGGTTGTGCCATTTTCGGTGTCATGTAAATTTAAATAAAGTTGAGAACGTTTGACACCTAATTGCAATGATTTGTGTATTTATTTTGTATGTGTCTGATTCATTTTGTTTGGGAGTCGGGGTCCATCACACATCACTGAGTCATACGTCTGGACATCTGCCGCCAGAAATTTTGCTCCAGGGGTTGCCCCTGCTCTGGGGAGTTTGATGGAGCAGAGAAGACAAGAATTACAGAACTCATCCTCAGAATAAGGACTTCTATTATAGTACTACAAGCAGCTTCCTCGCCTCATTCACACAGTGAGTATTTTGGGCACTAATTTACATCAGTATTTGTAAGCTGAAAACCAGAGGGGAACAAACACAGTGAAAAATAGTAACTGAAACACTTTCACCTCTTCTGTTTTGGATCCACTCCTGGCGTCTGCTAACAAATACTGATGCAAAATATCGCCATGGAAGTTCCCTAAATTCTTACTGACTGATTTGACTGTTTGAGTAGCAGTCAAGCAACAGAGGTTGCAAGCGTTAAAGGAGTTTTCTGGTATCAAAAACCCCTGTCCCCCTTGCCATTTTTCTCTATCCTGAACCTGTGCTTCCTGCCCTGATCTCAGACTGTCTGACCTAGTCCTTGTCTTCGCTCTCCTGAGTCTGGTACCCTGGTACCTCCGGAATGCTGCTGCAGTCCCGGGAACTGCACTGAAGTGGTACCTGGTGTCTACCGGCGGCCCAGTCTATCCTCACCACCAGAGGTTCTAGTGGAGACCCAGTAGACACCTAGTCACAACCCTCCCGTGGGGCAATGGGTCCATATCCACCAGGGTTACACCCACATAGCAAATGTGGTACCAATATTCAAGAAGGGGATAACATCTGAGCCTGGAATTTATAGGTTGGTAAGTTTAACTTGTACTGTGGGCAACAACTTTGAGGGTTTTCTAAGAGATACTAACCTGGAGCACCTCAATAAGAATAACCTAAACATATGATTATGAGGGATCTGTCCTGCAAACTAATCTGAAAAGATTCTATGGGGAGGTAAGTTCAGGTTGGACCAGGGAAACTTAGTGGATGTTGTCTATCTGGACTTTTCAAAGGCATTTGATACGGTGCCATACAACAGGTTGGTACATAAAAATGTTCAATATATTATATGGTAAACTTGCTCCACGAAAGAACAAGTCCTTGTGTGGTCGATGGAAAAATCAAGGAAAATATCAGTGATGCGGTCGTTACCTCTTGACAGCTCCATTTCGTACTTGTTCTCTAGTCCCTCCATGGCCACGGTGATAAAAAATTCCCTGAAAAGCTCATTGTTCTAATAAAAAAAATACAAACTAAGGAGCTGACACAAAGGAGAGCAGACAGCTCGTATGTCGGAATAAGCAATTGCAGTTACCGTAATTTTCTCAAAGACGGTGCCATTAATCACTATGTCGTACGCCGTGCAGCTGCCTCCACCTGTAGGACAAAGTGCACCAGGACTTAGATACTTTGCGGTGCCGACTCAATCCATTGACCTTAGTAGGGCTGCTATGAATAAGTGTATAAGTTCTTAAAGGGGAATCCAAGTAGTGGACAATCCCTCTAAGTCCCAAATCTAAACCAAAAAAGTTCAAAAGTCAACAACAAGATGTCAAACTTTATTCCGCAGACTGGAAGTGGACCTACCAGAACCTGTGGAGATGGCACCTTTGACCATTGAGGATTAGTAAGTTGTAATACTTGCTATTTTAACCCCTTTAAGGATATCTCTGGACTATCCCTTTAAAAAGAGAAGCGCTGTATTAAAAAAAAACGTACTATTATCAACTTCAACGTGGGGCTCTCCAAGGCTCATGGGGACTCGATAGCCAGAGGGATCATCAGATTCCAGGATGCTGACTAACTCCTGCTCCGTCAGGTCCGGGGCCGCTGGGATCTGGTTCGACTTGCAGATGTTAATAAAGATTTTGGTATTTTTGGATGTGCGAGTTTTAATGCAGAAACCTAACACAGAAATAAAAACAAAAAGTGAACAAAAACACAATAAAATCGGCAAAAGCCAAGCAGCATTTACATGTAATCAACTGCATAAGAAATTATGTGACCCCCCACGTTGGTTGCATCATGTGACCGTTGCAGTCAATAAGACCCCACTGCCCCACTGTGGTATCTGTCACATAATATGCACAAAGTAATCTGGATAATAATCAGAGGACGCCCATCTCACCCGGCTGGGGTCTGATCTGTCTGCTTTCTGGTAAGTTCGGTATTCTGCTCTGCATCTCCTGTTTGGCCTGAAATGAGGCAACAAGTGAGAATCAGTGAGTAACATGAACAGGATGGTTCTGCAAACTGATTTTTCCTGCACCAAAATAGTACAACTGTGAGGGGTCTAAAGCCAACAATACACATTAGGTAAATGTTGGAGACTGCAGCGCCCCCGGCGGCTGACGGAGGAGACATTCACCCGGTGATTGCTGGCCTCTCCAATTCATCTTTCGTACCTTCATCAGCATCTGTTCATACAGCGCTTCCTCCATGTTTGTGTTAATTTCTGCAGACAGCAGCGACTTGTCAGACGCCATTTTTTCGGTCAAAGACAGAAGCTCAGGGATCTTGTTTTATAAGAGAAAACCTGAAAAATGAAAATATGTATTAATCTTCTCCACAGACAACGACAGGGGGAGAGTGCGGGAGCCTGACAGCCGACGACACGAGGGGGTGCGGGAGCCTGACAGCCCTTGACACGAGGGGGTGCGGGAGCCTGGCAGCCCACGACAAGAGGGGGTGCGGGAGCCTGGCAGCCCACGACAAGAGGGGGTGCGGGAGCCTGACAGCCCACGACACGAGGGGGTGCGGGAGCCTGACAGCCCACGACACGAGGGGGTGCGGGAGCCTGACAGCCCACGACACGACGGGGGGCGGGAGCCTGACAGCCCTCGACGCGAGGGGGTGCGGGAGCCTGGCAGCCCACGACACGAGGGGGTGCGGGAGCCTGGCAGCCCACAACACGAGGGGGTGCGGGAGCCTGGCAGCCCACGACACGAGGGGGTGCGGGAGCCTGACAGCCCTCGACACGAGGGGATGCGGGAGCCTGGCAGCCCACGACACGAGGGGGTGCGGGAGCCTGACAGCCCATGACACGAGGGGATGCGGGAGCCCGACAGCCCACGACACGAGGGGGTGCGGGAACCCGACAGCCCACGACACGAGGGGGTGCGGGAGCCTGACAGCCCACGACATGAAGGGGTGCGGGAGCCTGACAGCCCACGACACGAGGGGGTGCGGGAGCCTGGCAGCCCACGACACGAGGGGATGCGGGAGCCTGACAGCCCACGACACGAGGGGGTGCGGGAGCCTGACAGCCCACGACACGACGGGGGGCGGGAGCCTGACAGCCCTCGACGCGAGGGGGTGCGGGAGCCTGGCAGCCCACGACACGAGGGGGTGCGGGAGCCTGGCAGCCCACAACACGAGGGGGTGCGGGAGCCTGGCAGCCCACGACACGAGGGGGTGCGGGAGCCTGACAGCCCTCGACACGAGGGGATGCGGGAGCCTGGCAGCCCACGACACGAGGGGGTGCGGGAGCCTGACAGCCCATGACACGAGGGGATGCGGGAGCCCGACAGCCCACGACACGAGGGGGTGCGGGAGCCCGACAGCCCACGACACGAGGGGGTGCGGGAGCCTGACAGCCCACGACATGAAGGGGTGCGGGAGCCTGACAGCCCACGACACGAGGGGGTGCGGGAGCCTGGCAGCCCACTACACGAGTGGGTGCGGGAGCCTGGCAGCCCACGACACGAGTGGGTGCTGGAGCCTGGCAGCCCACTACACGAGGGGGTGCGGGAGCCTGACAGCCCACGACATGAGGGGGTGCGAGACCCTGACAATATTGGGAGTGGGATTCTGCACACCTACAGCTAGCTACTTATTGTCCTGAATGTAGTAATCACCTTGGCACATTCCCATCTTCTTACCTGTAGTGCAGACACCAAACACCACTACTCTGACTGCAATCACCCAGCTACAGCGTCACCACGCCCCAGCAACAGGGGAGCATCTAGATTGGAGTTGATTTCTTGAGGGGGAGGAGTGATTTCATGGAACCATGACGTCACCAGAAGGGGCGGTGCCTTCTCAGTCCAGTCAGTGGACACTATTCCACCTGCAGCTGCAGCAGTGCGCACATTGTGCCGGGACAGGAGGACTGGTGATGAGGAGCTCGTGTTCTGCGTTGTGCTGTGAGGACTGAGGCGGGGAGAACACAATATTAATTATAATAATTTTTTTTAGGCTGTGTGCCCACTATGCGTTTTTTAAGCGTTTCCGCGGTGGCAATTCCGCTGCAGAAACGCTTAAAAACGCTTGGTAGAAGGTCTGCCATGTTCCCCAATGATAATCCGCATGTGCTGTGCACATGCTGTGTAAATTTCTGCTGCGGATTATCATTGCGGAAAAATCCGCTGCACTACCAATTATTTTGCGGAAGCACGGCGCTTTCGCCGCCATTGACTTGCATTAGAACACATGGAATCCGCATCACTGCATCTGTACATGCAGAATCCATGCGCTTCAATGTGTGGATGGTACCCGGGTTTGGAGAAGAGGAGACTGTCCTCCGGACCCGGGTACCATAGAACCTGTAAAAAAAGAATAAAATAAAAAATAAATATTATACTTACCTTCTGATGGCCCCCGGTGTCTTTATCCGATGCGTCCTGGCTTGCCAGCAGCTCGCGATGGTCTGAAAAGGACCTGCCGTGACGTCATTTAGTCATGTGACGGGTCACGCGACCGCTGACGTCGGCAGGCCATCAGAAGGTAATTATATATTTATTTTTTACCATTCTTTTATGGTCACACTATATAAATCCATGCCGGTTGCATGTATTTATATAGTGTGACCAAGTTGTCAAGCACTTTCCAAGTGATGCTAAAATCGCTTGGAAAGCGCTTGTCAACCCGCATGCGGAAATGCAAGTGAAGAACGCTTCACATCAGCAAGTCCCAGGCAGGAAAAAAGCATGTACAATCCGCATGTACAATCCACATGCGTTTTTTCTGCCAGGGAGACGCGGAAACGCTCAAAAAAAATCCGGAGCATTTCTGCATCGTGGGCACATAGCCTTACATTAATTGTATGACTCAATATTGAGCACACGTAACCATCTATACACAGCTGGAGGCCGCACGTAGCCATCTATACACAGCAGGAGGCCGCACGTAGCCATCTATACACAGCGGGAGGCCGCACGTAGCCATCTATACACAGCGGGAGGCCGCACGTAGCCATCTATACACAGCGGGAGGCCGCACGTAGCCATCTATACACAGCGGGAGGCCGCACGTAGCCATCTATACACAGCGGGAGGCCGCACGTAGCCATCTATACACAGCGGGAGGCCGCACGGCGCCATCTATACACAGCGGGAGGCCACACGGCGCCACCTATACACAGAGGGAGGCCCACAGCGCCCCCCCCTGAGAGAGCAGGAGGTCGCACGGCGCAATCTATACACAGCGGGAGGCCGCACAACGCCCCCCCCACAGAGACAGCAGGAGGTCGCACGGCGCCATCTATACTCAGCAGGAGGCCGCACGGCGCCCCCGACCCCAAAGACAGCAGGAGGCCGCACGGCGCCATCTATACTCAGCAGGAGGCCGCACGGCGTCACCTATACACAGCGGGAGGCCGCACGGCGCCACCTATACACAGCGGGAGGCCGCACGACGCCACCTATACACAGCGGGAGGCAGCACGGCGCCACCTATACACAGCGGGAGGCGCCACCTATACACAGCGGGAGGCCGCACGGCGCCACCTATGCACAGCGGGTGGCGCCACCTATACACAGCGGGAGGCCGCACGGCGCCACTTATACACAGCGGGAGGCCCCACGGCGCCACCTATAAACAGCGGAAGGCCGCACGATGCCATCTATACACAGGGGGCCGCACAATGCCATCTATACACAGCGGGAGGCCGCACGGCGCCATCTGTACACAGCGGGAGGCTGCACGGCGCCATATATACACAGCGGGAGGCTGCACGGCGCCCCCCCCCCCAGAGACAGCAGTAGGCCGCATGGCGCCATCTATACACAGCGGGAGGCCGCACGGCGCCCCCCCCAGAGACAGCAGGGGGCCGCACGGCGCCATCTATACACAGCGGGAGGCCGCACGGCGCCCCCCAGAGACAGCAGGAGGCCGCACGGCGCCATCTATACTCAGCAGGAGGCCGCACGCAGTCACGCACACACAAACATATACATACACGCATAAACACATTTGAAACACAAAAATACATATAAACAGACATCACACAATGACATCTGCCTGCACACACACACACATACATACATATACATACACACACACACTCACCATCCCCCGACTCGGCTCCAGCTCTTTTCCGATGCAGCACTGCAGGCCGGGTGCGCACTGCGTGACGTCACAGCTAGGAGACACGGCCGCGCACAGGGCCGTGTCTCCTAGCAGTGACGCGGCCGGGCCAGCACAGGGAAGTTAACTGCTGCAGTGCTGGCCCGGCCGAAGAAGAAGCAGCGGCTGTGTGCCGCTGCTGGGGGAGCGATCCTTGCCCCCCCCCCCCACTGTCTGCCGGTATGTGCCGTGGCGCCGCACATATAATGAGGACAATCTGGCCATAGACACCCCGGAGCCCCGGGCCCCCTGGAGGTTCGGGGCCCCGGGCGGTAGCCCAGATCGTCCTCATTATAATCCGCCTATGCTTATATACATGTAACACTCACTACCCCCTATTCCTGAGTATTGCTGTAATATATAACCTATACTCGTTATCCATCATTATAAATTAAGAAGATTTTCCACTTTATCCGATATATCCACACTCAATCAGTAGATTAGATGTCTGCTGAAGAGGCAATACACATGAACGTCTCCACATCATCCTCCCCGACTGTATCTATATGTGCCCCGTGACCCCCGATCAAGTGTCTCCATCACGTGCTCGCAGCATCACAGGTCACATAGTTTCCTCGTAGCGTTGGTGCGCGTTGTGTATCGCGCCACGCCTCCTCAGCATCCATTGGTTGGTGGAGACATACCTCCATCCTGATTGGCTATAGTTGGCCGTTTAACTCTTAGCTCTTTCCGAATGATGCCACCCCCTGACGAAGACAAGAAGCCGAAACATACATCGGGTCGACGCCAATCAGGAGTGGGATCTGCATCTGCTATAGCATGAGTACAATGCACATGTGGTCACCTTTTTTAAAAACGCTTAAAGTGGATACAAATACATATCTGTCAACAGCACATATGCCCAAGTCAGTGCACTACTCTCTACAGCAGAGGTCCCCAACCGCAGGTCCGCGGACCAGGACCGGGCCGTTGGGGTTTTTCAGCCGGGCCGCAGCGCCGCTGACAGTTGTAGAGGATCAGCAGAGAGAAAGCCAGCATGTGATCAGTAGCCTATAAGAAAAGAGGAGGAGGGACTGGCAGTGAATAGATAATTAGCCATGCGGCCCTACTCGCAGAATGTGCTCAGGCAGGAGCAGGGACAAGCAGGTCATGTGTGTCCAGCGCTCTTTCCCCTCCTGCTAGCTGCGAGTTGGAGGGGGAGGGGCTCTGGATGCTAATGGGCAGCTAGATATGACGTCAGGTGTCCCACCCTTATGACTCCTGTAGCTGTGTTCTGGTGTCGTGCGGCCCAGCAGCAGATTTTCTGGTTAAAGTGAAAAAAGCAAATAACAGTGAAAATTCATAGCAGCAGTGGCTGTGTCCAGTAGCAGTAGTAGTGGTCATCATCATCAGATGGGACCTAGATGAGATCGTCTTGTTGCAGGAAAACAAGCCCAGTGCTCCCACTGATCCAGGGAAACAAGCCTGGTGCTCCCACTCATTCTGAACCTATGGTAAGTTGAATCACATTCTCATTATAAATGTCATAATTATATGATAAGTATGCACTAAGCTCCACCCCTCCATAACCCCACCCACATATGACCAAAGCCCCGCCCCCTCCCCCACCGGGCCATTGAAAACTGGTCTTGTTTAAAGCGGGTCCCTGGTGCAAAAAAGTTTGCCGACCACTGCTCTACAGGATTCACACCGACATCCAAATAATAAGGGACCAGCCCTTGTATATATACATACACAGGTGCATCTCACTAAAATAGAATATCATCAAAAAGTTACTTTATTTCAGTTCTTCAATATAAAAAAAGTGAAACTCGTATAGCCATAATCATCAGCATTAACAGAAATAAACAATAACTGTTTGATTATATTCTAATTTAGTGAGAAACACCTGTATTTGTTCACATATGAGATATATAATTTATGTAGATTTATTCTTTGGAGGCACTTGCACTTTATGTAACGTTTATGATAATTAAACAATCATATGTACAGATATATCTAACTAATGATATGTATATATATTTTTATATACTGGATTAATTTGTGGCTTGATTCTCTGTATTATCCCTTTGCTGTTCTAATCATGATCCACTCCCACTGGTGTTAATTGTAATTCCTGTCTCGACGTCCCCTTTGCGTATAGTTTTTAATTCCCCCCTTTTTTTGCATTTCCTCCTCTTCCACCTGGTTATCAATATAATAATTATGTGCATCACCCACATGCCTGGACTCTTCTGGTCGATGTCTCCTTTCTGCTATACACTAGAGTGGTATACTATGTGCACAGATACATGGAGTGCCATATACTTCTCAGGAGGTGCGCAGCGTCCACCTCCTCACCGCACAGGCCCACAAGCTCCTCTCCGGCAGGAAGAAGATGCATTCAGGCGGCTCCTACCACTGCAGCAGACGGCAGTGCACAAGTATACAGGGTGCAGTGTGGATGTGTCTGCACCACTGGGATGTGGCCGACCTGCATGTATACATATGCCCCTCTGCAGGGGGGACTGGCCCACCGGAGGATCGGGAAAACCCCCGGGTCCCGATGGCCCCACCCCCTACACCCCTGGGCCCTGTACAGAGAACAGAACCCCCCCCCCCGGTTCGCAGCACTGCCGATATGATTAGTGATGGGCCCTCTGCCTCCTCTGCGCAGCGCGACACTGCCGGCGCGTGCGCAGGAGGTCAGTCTCAGGGTGATGACGTCATTGCCCTGGGACTGCTTCCTGTGCGCGCTGTGGAGTACGGACCCTGCGTCGCTCCAGGCAGCGGCTGCAGCTCATCTGGACGCGTGAGTATGAAACGGGGAGGGGTGGGGGGAAGGGATAGGGGGGAGGGGTGACTGGGAGGACCCCTGGCCGGGGCTGGCAGTAAATACTACTGGACAATGGGCATGATTATCATCATGCCCATTGCCCAGCATGTCCTGCTGCCAGCCTCTGGTTACTGGTACTATGCCCAGCAGCATGTACTATTACCAGGGGCTGGCAGGACATAGTGGGTGGGCCTGATAGTACCAAGGAGGCTGGCAGGACATACTAGGCATGAATCATGCCCAGCATGTCCTGCCAGCCACTGTTGGTACCATCATGCATGCCCATTGCCCAGCCACTGGTGGTGTGGTACTATCATGCTACTACTAACACCAGTGGCTGGCTGGCAGGACATGCCATGTGAGCTTGAATGCTAATACCACAGAGGCTGGCAGTACATACTGGGCAATGGGCATGATAGTACCACCAGTAGACTGACTAGGCGGTCTCCAGGGCTCCGTCTCCCCTTCTCGCTGCTGTTAGGCTGGGTTAACATTGCGTTTATGCTCTGCGTTACAACGCATCCGTTGTAAATCAGCGCAGACGCAATGTACCGTAGACTTGCATAGCAAAAATAGGCATGTGTTTGAAAGTATGCATTATTTGCAACGCACAGGAAAACATGGTCGGCGGCTGGAGGCCAGCTGAGCACTTCTCTGACAACTGGGTTCTGGTGTTATTCTGTGCCTGCTCATCTCTGATATTTGTCTAATGGCAAAGATGTAGCAGAGCTGGAGACAGAAGATCCGTGGATTACGTCAGAGCAAGGGTTTTGTTTTTAATTAAAGATGGAGTCCCTACATGTGTTTTGTGTTTTATTTTTATTAAAAAAAAAATTCTGTGTTGTGTTTTTTTCTGTTTACTGGAAATTCATGGTGGCCATGTCTAGTTTGGCGTGAATCCATGAATTTCAGGCTTAGTTCCAGCTGATAATACAAAGCTGGTATTAACCCCATTATTACCCAGCGTGCCACCCCCCACCAGGGCCATTGGAAGAGCCGGATAAAGTGCCTGGAAATGGCGCTACGATGAATGCGCCAATTCCAGGGGTGGCTGCAGGCTGCCATTTTCAGCGTGGGGGGCCCAGAATGCTTGGGCCTTACCATGCTGAGAATCCCAGCCCCCAGCCCCCCCGATCAAAATATGGCGGGAGCCCACGCATTTTTTTTTTTTAATTATTTTTTTAAATAATTTAAAAAAAACATTGGGCTTTCCTGACTTTTGATCGCCAGTCAAGGTAAAACCAGGCAGATAAAGCAGACAGCTACGGGCTGCCACGTCTATCTGCGCTGAGAATCAAAATTTCTGCAGAGTGCTATGTCATTTTTGTTTTATTATTTATTTATTTTCACACTTCTATATGTGTGACAGTCCCAACAGCCAATCACAGACGCTGACACAGAGAATGGGCGTCTGTGACTGGCTGGGGGCTGGGATTCGCAGCATGGTAAGGCCCATGCGTTCTTTTCCCTCCACGCTGAAAATCGCAGCCCACAGCCACCCCTGAAAATGGCGCATTCATCATGGCACCATTTCCAGGTGCTTTACCCGGCTCTTCCAGCGGCCCTGGTGGTGAGTGGCAACCTGGGTAATAATAGGGTTAGTACCAGGCCATCTTTGCCTTATCAGCTGGTACTAAGCCCGAAATTCATGGTTTCACGCCAAATTAGACATAGCCACCATCAATTTCTAGGAAACAGAAAAAAAAAAGACAGAATTTTTTTTTTTATTATTAAAAATAAAACACATTTAGGGACTCCATCTTTAATAAAGAAAAATCCTCACTCCCAACGGAATCCATAGGTCTTCTGTCTTCATCTCTCTTAGATCTTTGCCATCAGACAAATATGTCTGCTAACAGATGAGCAGGCACAGAATGACACTGGAGCACTGTTACTGTGTAGTGCAGTGCTATGTTTCTTTTTTTGTCATTTCATGCAGTGTAGAAATCTTGGGAAAAGTGTGGATTGTGCTCTGGAAGTGATCAGTTATAGCTAACTAGGTTATTTTCTGCAGAGATAAGTCCTGTATAGAAGATATGATATATCGGTCTGCAGTTAACTTCACCTAGAGACATCACTGGTGAGTATGTGTATTACCTATACACACACACACTGACACTATATACAGAGCTCCTGTGCATAATGTCACTGGTGATCACTGTATTACCTGTACACTGACACTATATACAGAGCTCCTGTGTATAATGTCACTAGTGATCCCTGTATTTCCTATACACACACACACTGACACTATATACAGAGCTGTGCATAATGTCACTGGTGATCCCTGTATTACCTGTACACTGACACCATACACAGAGCTCCTGTGTATAATGTCACTGGTGATCACTATATTACCTGTACACTGACACTATATACAGAGCTCCTGTGTATAATGTCACTGGTGATCACTATATTACCTGTACACTGACACCATATACAGAGCTCCTGTGCATAATGTCACTGGTGATCACTATATTACCTGTACACTGACACTATATACAGAGCTCCTATGCATAATGTCACTGGTGATCACTATATTACCTGTACACTGACACTATATACAGAGCTCCTATGCATAATGTCACTGGTGATCACTATATTACCTGTACACTGACACTATATACAGAGCTCCTGTGTATAATGTCACTGGTGATCCCTGTATTTCCTGTACACTGACACTATATACAGAGCTCCTATGTATAATGTCACTGGTGATCACTATATTACCTATACACTATATACAGAGCTCCTGTGTATAATGTCACTGGTGATCACTGTATTACCTATACACTATATACACAGCTCCTGTGTATAATGTCACTGGTGATCACTGTATTACCTGTACACTGACACTATATACAGAGCTCCTGTGTATAATGTCACTGATGATCACTGTATTACCTCTACACTGACACTATACACAGAGCTCCTGTGTATAATGTCACTGATAATCTCTACATTATCTGTACACTGACTCTATATACAGAGCTTTTTTACATTTTCATTATCAGTCACTATCTGGTGCCATTATGTGCCATGGTCATGGCGTGGCGGTATTTGTCCCTTGTATGTGGTATTATTCAGACAGTCACTATGTTGTGCTAATATGTGGTCTTATCATGGTGTGGCAGTATATATACCTTGTACTTGGTAGTATTTGATCACTATGTGGTGGTATGTGTTCTGGTCATGGTGTGGCGGTATTTCTCTCTTCTATATGGTATTATTAGTCTAGGTATAGTGGATTGTTGTCAGTCATTTGTTTTTTCGGATATTAAGAATGGGAACATTCTTTATTTGCAATACATATTAAATACTTGGATGTTTAACCTCTCCCTGTGTTGTGACTACTACACAGCAGCAGAGATTTATTGGTTAATAAAGTTGATTCATTTTGAAAGAGTTTGTGGACTTATGTTATTCCTATATACGGTAACTGCATGGTGCTGGTGGGCCCCAAGATTGATTTTTTCCTGGTGGGCCCCAGGTACTCCAGTCCGGCGCTGGTCCCAGTTACCTCCTCATCTGTCCTGCTGCCGGCTGGGAGTCCTGTACAGCGCAGCATGTAGTGTGATGTGAATGCCACACTATGGAGATGCTGCTCCTACTACTGCCAAGTGAGGATCTCACCTCGCCAGTATGGTGCCCTCAGGAGCTCCCACAGGGCATCACAGGCCTTAGTATGAAGCAATACCACAAGTCTTCTAGTATTGCTTCATACTAAGGCCTGTGATGTCCTGTGAGAGCTCCCTGAGGAGGTGAGAGCCTCACCTCATACGGCCCCATGATCTCTATGTGCGATCCCTGACTGGGCCCCATGATCTCTATGTACGATCCCTGACTGGGCCCCATGATCTCTATGTACGCCGCTGACTCAGCCCCATGATCTCTATGTACGCCGCTGACTGGGCCCCATGATCTCTTTGTACGCCGCTGACTGGGCCCCATGATCTCTATGTACACCGCTGACTGGGCCCCATGATCTCTATGTACGCCGCTGACTGGGCCCCATGATCTCTATGTACTCCGCTGACTGGGCCCCATGATCTCTATGTACACCGCTGACTGGGCCCCATGATCTCTATGTACGCCGCTGAGGGGATCCATGATCTCTATGTACACCCCTAACCTGATTGGCCCCATGATCTCTATGTACGCCGCTGACTGGGCCCCATGATCTCTATGTACGCCGCTGACTGGGCCCCATGATCTCTATGTACACCCCTAGCCTGATTGGCCCCATGATTTCTGTATACGCCCCTGACTGAGCCACATGATTTCTATGTACGATCCCTGACTGGGCCCCATAATCTCTGATCTCTCATGATGTTTTTTTTTTATTAAAGATGGAGTCCCTAAATGTATTTTGTGTTTTATTTTTACTGTGTAGTGCGGCACTATGTTGCATTTTGTCATTTCATGCAGTGTAGAAATCTTGGGAAAAGTGTGGCTTGTGCTCTCGAAGTGATCAGTTGTAGCTAACTATGTTATTTTCTGCAGAGATAAGTCCTGCATAGAAGATGTGATATATCGGTCTGCAGATAAAGAACTTCACCTAGAGACATCACTGGTGAGTATGTGTATTACCTATACACACACACTGACACTATATACAGAGCTCCTGTGCATAATGTCACTGGTGATCACTGTATTACCTGTATACTGACACTATATACAGAGCTCCTGTGTATAATGTCACTGGTGATCACTGTATTACCTGTACACTATATACAGAGCTCCTGTGTATAATATCAATGGTGATCATTGCATTACCTGTACACTGACACTATATACAGAGCTTCTGTGTATAATGTCACTGGTGATGACTGTATAACCTGTACACTATATACAGAGCTCCTGTGCATAATGTCACTGGTGATCACTGTATAACCTGTACACTGACCCAATATACTGAGGTTTTTTACATTTTTATTATTTTAGCATTATTTGTCACTATGTGGTGGCATTATGTGCTTTGGTCATGACATGACGATATTTGTCCCTTCTATGTGGTATTATTCAGTCACTATGTGGTGGTAATATGTGGTCTCATGGTGTGTCAGTGTTTATACCTTGTATCTGGTAGCATTTGATCACTATGTGGTGATATTATGTGCTTTGGTCATGGTGTGGCGGTATTTGTGCCTTGTATGTGGCATTATTTGGGCATTATGTGGTGGTAATATGTGATCTGGTCACGGTGTGGTGGTATTTCTGCCTTCTATCTGGTAATATTGGTCTTGGTAGAGTGGATTGTGGTTGGTCATTTGTTTTATCTGATATCAATAAGGGGAAACCTCTTTATTTCCAATAGATATTAAATACTTGGATGTTTAACCCCTCCCTGCCCTGTGACTATTACACAGCAGCAGAAGTTCACCAGAGAAAGCAAGTTGGCATTTAGTGAGATTTTCACCTCTGTATTTATAAGACAAAACCAGGAGTAGGTGAGAAATGCATAAAACATGACCTCGGATTGCTCCACTCCTGGTTTTGTCTTATAAATACAGAGGTAAAAATCTCACCAAATACTCAAAGTGCCACAATCTTCAGACAGTGCGGATTCCACCAATAAATAAGTGATCCCCTTCCCAACCTGTGCATCGCTGAGAACTTGTTTTCACCAATAAAAACCCTTTAATGCAAACTACAGTAATTGTACATCGCAGTTCTGGTGAGCGCACAGTGATGGGCAGGAGCCGCCAATATAATGGGTATAACGGCTAACAGGTATTTGCAAATAGCTGAAGGGTGGGTGGGCCCCTGGAGTCAATGTCCCTGGTGGGCCCCAGACACCCCAGTCCGGCTCTGCCCCCGCCCCAGCCCGCCCCTGATTTGTCACGCACGGACCCGAAGCGACTGTGCACTGCGATACACACATCCTGTTGAAATTTCTGCTGGCGTTTACAAGCCCCAACCCCCCCTGGGCCCGGTCGCAGTGACTGCCACTGCGACCGCGGACATTACACCCCTGGCTACGTGAATCATATGTCCCATTTTGGTGCTCCTCACCATTTGCATGGCACAGTAATGCATGCTTCTCTATCACCATAGCATGCTGCAAACAATCAGGATGGCTTCTGCTACATCTCTATATAAAAAGATAGTATATCTGTATTTCTATGATACGTAGAGTGAATGGAAATCATACATCTTGCTAATATTTATTATATTACATTCATCTGATGCTCTGTAGTAACAATGTAAATTAAATTGGCGACTTAGTGCAGTTCTATTACTATTAGTAAATGTGGCACCTTGTGTTCCACAGAATATCTGAATATTACCTGAATATTTAATCTCAGCTAATGTTCATTTATCTCTTAAATATCATTGGTCAGATGCTGATCACATGACCAGTGGTGGTGCATGCATGATGATTCCATATGTAGTGCAGTGAGTGACAGTTGGAAGTGACAGTTGGAATTGACCAACAACAGTGGAGGAGATGTCGGCTAACTCTAAGCAAAGCAATAATATGGATATAAAAGAGGAGGAGATTGTGGTGAGCAGAGAAAGAGTGAAGACACGAAGACCTTCCCATGACACATCTGATGATGAGAGGAAGTCTTCAGTCAACAGGACAAAACCACCAGTCCAGAAGAAAGAAGAAGTAGAGGAGAACGTGGTGAGGAGAGAAGGAGCGAAGAGACTAAGACCTTCCCATGACACATCTGATGATGAGAGGAAGTCTTCAGTCAACAGGACAAAACAACCAGTCCAGAAGAAAGAAGAAGTGGAAGAAAAGGAGAAGGTAGAAAGTCAGAAGATGGGAGCCAAGAAGAGAGGAGCCATCTTCATCTCATCAGGGGACAAAAAGGAGAAGAAAAGAAGAAGGATTACATTAGGACAGAAACCCATGGATCTAAAGCAGAAGGCTGAAGAAGCTGAAGGAAGCAGCGGTGTTCGGCCAACCAGCTCCAAAAGCACAGTCTCTGATACCATCAAGAGGAGATTATTATTCCATCAAGTGCTTGGCCGGGGATGCTATGGAACGGTCCTGCTGGCGGAAGATTCATCTACCCGCAAACATTTTGCTGTTAAGATCATCGGCAAAAGAGCCCTGCTTGCTGACGGTGATGAGCGTATGATGGTGGAACGACGGGTTTTACAGCTGGCATCTGGGAGCCCCTTCCTTGTCCACGCAGACTTTGCATTCCAGACCAAGGTACAGTATTGATTGCTCGATATTAGGAAATGTCACACGTACCACACACTGCTCTGCCTCATGGACCCCACTGATATCATCTTACATTTCAATATAGCATGTCCCAAGGTAACCGCTGACAATAAGATGAATGTGATGACTATACACATGGGATATTGTGGCCCCTACTGTAATCAATAACATTTATGGCGGGGCTTGGTACATTGGGAATCATTTATTAAAACAGCCTTTTTGCTTATCCCAGCCAATCACAGAACAGCTTTTACTTTTCCAGGTCAGTTAAAACAACCTTAGCTGAGTTCTAATTGGTTAGTATGGGTAACTAGTTCTCTAGTGAGCAGATTTATTAATGAGGCCCAATGTACCCCGCTCTATAAATGATTGAAAATATTAGATGTCATCATAGAGGTCAATGAACTGTAGAAAATCACTTGCCCGGACCTCATGTGTCTAATTGGGTGACTGGTAATATTTGTATCATTTGCAGCATTAGCTGGGCATTATCTTGTTCGTAGGCATCATCGCCATGTAGTAGTCTCTAGCTCATTTCTTTGACACTGTAGAATTTTACATATTATTATCTTGCATAGACATGGGATTTCAGAATAGATTAAATGTATTTGTTATTTTTTGTTATTTCCTGGATGACATTGTATTTTGTGTATACCATATGGGGGGGACGGGACCCTGTGTACACTATATGTCAGGGCTATTGACTTTTGTGCACTTTATATACAATTTGAGAATGTGTTAATATTTTTGTATACAAGTATTATCTGTATCTTAAAGGTTTTTTTTTAATTAATGTTGGGACATTTTTATGCACGTGCATCTACTTGTTTTTCATTGCCATGTTTTCTATGTATAAATATACTGGAATAAAGTACAAAATCCACTGTCTTGGAGTGAAATTTCTTCTAACCTCACCAAGTAATGAAAAAGATGGTATCATATTGACCAGGGGCGAGGTGGGCCAGAGGGGCACATGCCCTCCAAGCCGGTGGCCAAGCAGCTGCTTCTTTACAGACTGCAGGGCGGCCCTGTATCTTTCATTGTGTACATGTGCCAGCTGGGCATCTGCAGCGCAGAACAGCCGGCACAGGCCACGTTCTTATGCCTGCCGGAGAGAAGCTTCAGCCGCTGAGCAGTACGAGAGGGCAGACATCTTTGATTCTTGTAAGGCCACGACCCCACTATCAGTATTTGGTCAGTATTCGGTCAGTATTTTTTCACAGGAGTGGGAGACAAAACCAGGAGTTGGTGATAAATGCAGAATTGGTGACTTGTTTCTATTATACCTTTTCTCTGATTGTTACTGACCTGGTTTTGGCTCCCACTCCTGAGAAAATATACTGACCAAATACTGATAGTGGGGCCGTGGCCTTAGCCTGAGCTCCAGATAGTGGTCAGGACAGGAGATTTATACTTTTTGTAGAGTGTGGAAGTGGCAGGATGCTGCTCACCTCCTGACAAGTCCAGGGCCAGATCCTGAATGTTATCTATGGTCGCTCTGCTGAGGATCAGAAAGATTTATTGTAGCAGATGGACCCTTCAAGCAGGTTGGGGTCGTGCTGTCAGTGTGAGATCATCGGCTCTCGATCTGTATGAATGTTCAAATCACATCGGACCTGAGATCGAGACACTTCAGACCTTACTATACAGACCCCTGCCCCAGACTGATCCTGCACCAGCTACAGGGCCAGAGCCGGCATAACCACCCATTGCACCAGGGCAAGTGCCAGGGCCCTGGGCAAGAGGGGGGCCCCACTCACAGTTGGGGACACTGGAACGCTATTGGGCCTGTGAGTTGGGGGGGCCGGGAAACCCCCCCCCGTGCTTTACGGTGTTTGAAATACTCACCTCTCCTCATACCCTGCTGGCCGCAGGTCCAGTCTCCTCTGCGTCTTCTGACTCTGTGACGTCTCAGTGTTGAAGAGACAGGACCTGTAGCCAGCAGGGTATGAGGAGAGGTGAGTATTTTATTTATTTTTTTATGGATCGAGCCCATTCTCTATGGAGCATTATATGGGACCCATTCTCTATGGAGCATTATATGGGGCCCATTCTCTATTCAGCATTATATGGGGCCCATTCTCTATGGTGCATTATATGGGGCCCATTCTCTATGGAGCATTATATGGGGCCCATTATTCTGTATGGCATATTTCATGACGCCCATTATTCTGCATGGAGTAATATATGGGGTCAATTATGGTGTAATGAGCATTATATGGGGTTCATTATTCTGTATAGAGCATTATATGGGGCCTATTATTCTGTATGGAACATTATATGGGGTCCATTATTCAGTATGGAGCCCATTCTGTATAGAGGACTATGTGGTGTCCATAATACTGTATGGAGGACTATGTGGTGCCCATAATACTGTATGGAGGACTATAATGTACAGTCTAAAATGAAAACTTTTGAATCCCCCCATGACACGCCCCATGCACTGTGAGGATTCGCCGGTTTCTGAGCTATTATAGAATTTACAATAGATATCACTCATGTAATGTATGAAGTACCGTATTTTTCGGACTATAAGATGCACCGGACCATAAGACGCACCTAGGTTTTAAAGGAGGAAAATAAAAACATTTAAGCCAAAAATGTGTTCATGATGCACTTTTAAGGGGGAGGGGGTCTTCTGCTGACACTGGTATAGGGGTAATGTCCCCCAATTCTGACAATATCCCCCATCCTGGTATATATGCCCCCCCCCTTTTATACGTAGTCCCCATCCCCATCCTGGTATGCATGGCACCCCTCATCCCTATCCCGGTATGCATGGCACCCCTCATCCCTATCCCGGTATGCATGGCACCCCTCATCCCTATCCCGGTATGCATGGCACCCCTCATCCCTATCCCGGTATGCATGGCACCCCTCATCCCTATCCCGGTATGCATGGCACCCCTCATCCCTATCCCGGTATGCATGGCACCCCTCATCCCTGTCCTGGTATGTATGGCACCTCTAATCCCCATCATGCTGCACATTGCCCCCTCAGCGTTACCCTGGTATGTATGGCCCCCTCAGCGTTACCCTGGTATGTATGGCCCCCTCAGCCTTACCCTGGTATGTATGGCCCCCTCAGCCTTACCCTGGTATGTATGGCCCCTCAGCGTTACCCTGGTATGTATGGCCCCCTCATCCTTATCCTGGTATGCATGGTCCCCCTAATCCTTATCCTGGTATGCATGGTGCCCCTAATCCTTATCCTGGTATGCATGGTCCCCCTAATCCCCATCATGCTGCACATAAAAAAAAAAAAAAAAACACTGATACTCACCTTTCTTCTTTCCTCCAGCGCTGCGTCCTGTCTGCCCGCACTGATCTCTCCATGTGAGCCGCGCATGATATGACTGCCATGCGTGGCTCACAAGGAGAGATCAGCTGCCAGAAGTCACTGCTCCCCATGCCGGGACTGTGTGCGCGGGGAGCAGTGACTTCACTCTCCTTCATAGCCGGCACACAGCGTAGCTAACATTTTGGAGGGAAAAAAGTGCGTCTTATAGTCCGAAAAATAAGGTAAGTGAAATCTTTGGCATTGTACTATATCTATATTTCTCCGCCTTATCTGTGCATCATGAATTGTGGTATGTGTTAAAGGGGCCCACTGAGACTCTTTTGAGCCTACGAAAACCTGGAGCCGGCCCTGTACAGGACATCACAGATTATATCTATACTGCCATCTATACAATGTGATGTCTGGTAGTCGGTGCAGGATCAGTCCAGGGCATATATGATCTAATGTCAGTGCACAATAAAGTACATACTGTACATTGCTGACATCAGATCTTATACAGTATATATATTGCTGTATGTATATACATGTATATGACTGTAGATACCACCAAAATAAACCAATAGGTGCTTATTGATGCTAAAATAAATATTGCAAAAATTAAAAGACAATTCTACAGAGTATAACATTGGAGGACCCCAAGTCACCAACTCATGAGTATCACATATATAGAGACATTAGTGAATATATATATATATATATATACTAGATGGTGGCCCGATTCAAACGCATCGGGTATTCTAGAATATGTATGCGGTACACCGGGCGCAATCAGCACAGCGGTTTTAAATTTGGCACCAATATCGCTGATTGGCCGCGACCAATCAGCGAATTGTATTAGTGAGGACCGGGGAGCGGCGCTGCAGGAGATGACCGGCTGCTCGCAGCAGAAGTATCCCGACCGGCGGCGCCGCTCCCCGGTCCTCCCTTCACACTTACCGTCGGGAGATCAGCAGTCCTAGCCGCTGATCTCCCGACGGTAGCCGCATGGAGGTCAGCGGCGCTGCCGGTCATATCCCGGCTGCATCGCCGCTGACCTCCGTGCAGCAGATGAGCCGCTAACGGCCACCATCCGCGTCGCGGACCAATCAGCGACGCGGGATTTTCTGGACAGACAGACAGACAGGTTGATGGGATAAGACAATTATATATATTAGATATATGCCTATAACATGGTTGCCAAAAAAAAATCCTAATGATTGCACGCATATGTAGCACAATGTGCATGTTAATCTATATAGTTGACAATAACCAAGGGGAAATGTAAGTGTCTTTAGAACTACTAAGAAGATAGCTTCTTACACTCACAAGCCCAAGTGAGTACACATATATAGTATATAATATTAAACTCTGTAAAGAATCTCCTATAAAATAATACATTCAAAATGGAGGAGCAGTAGTTACAAGGCAACTCAAATGTCCAAGTGAGTAAATGTGGGATGTGGTCCTATGTGCACCAATGTACCTTTCGTCCTTGCTTCATCAGGGGCCCCCAAAACATCCATTTTGGATGTTTTATTTTATAGGAGATTCCTTATAGAGCTTAATATTATATACTATATATGTGTACCCACTTGGGCTTGTGAGTCTATTGTGGTATAGCGACAAGCTCGGCTGTATGCGTAGGTAAAACACAAGATACTGTCTCTTTAAATTCTCAGGTTAGTTTATTTAGCAGTCATAAACTACCCTTGAGTCCATAAATAAAAACACAGCCCATTCAGCTAAAGAGACAAAACTAAATGCAAAACTTTCAGAACTTTCAGCAGAGTCCTTATCTCGGCCAAGGTCTGGCCACTCACAATTAGATACACACAGGTTCATCACAGCATGTGCTAGCTCCTTCCTAGAACAAAGTTTCCCCAGGTACTGAACACACCTGAGTGTCAGGGCTGACTATTTAAAGCCCAGACACTCCCCTGATTGGAATGAAGGTGGATAACGTTCCTCCCTACACTTTCGTTATCCACTGAAAACATTCCCTTGTAAATATCGTTCTATTAACTCTCTCTGCAACTACTTGTGCATGAGAACTTGCATGTTTTCACATCACTGAGTCTAAGAGTCTCAGCGACACATACCTCCCTTCTGACACACTACCAGAGACTTTGTCACACTATGAAGATATCCTTTTAGTAGTTCTACAGACGCTTACATTTCCCCTTAGTTAATGTCAATTATATAGATTAACATTCACATTGTGCTACGTATCTGTGCAATCACTAGGATTTTTTATTTTTGGCAACCATGTTATAAATATATATATATATATATATATATATATATATATATATATATATATATACACACACACACACACACACACACACACACACACACACACACACTAGCTATTGAACCTGTTCTACGCCCGGGTGGCGAGCATTTTTATTGGTATATGGTCTCCCATGCTGGTATGTGCTGTCCCCCATCCTGGTATTTGTGCTGCCCCCATCCTGTCCCCTCATCCCCAATCCGGGTATGCATGGCACCCCTCACCCCAATCTGGGTATGCATGGCACCCCCTCATCCCAATCCGGTATGCATGGCACCCCATCTCTCATCCTGGTATGTATGGCACTGCTCATTCGCCAATCCTGGTATGTATGGCACTCAATCCCTCTTCCTGATGTGCATGGCACCCCATCCCTCATCTTGGTATTTATGGTGCACCTCATCCCTATCCTGTTATGTATGTTACCCCTCATCCTGGTATGCATGGCAACCCATCCCTCATCCTGGTATGCATGGTACCCCTCATTCCTATTCTTGTATTTATGGTACCCCTCATCTTGGTATACATGGCACCCCTCATCCCAATCCGGGTATGTATGGTACCCCTCATCCCCCAATCCTGGTATGTATGGCCTCCTCATCCCCCATCCTGGTATGCATGGCTCTCTCATCCCCAATCCTGGTATGCATGACTCTCTCATCCCCAATCCTGGTATGTATGGCCTCCTCATCCCCCAATCCTGGTATGCATGGTCCCCTCATCCCCCAATCCTGGTATGCATGGTCCCCTCATCCCCCAATCCTGGTATGCATGGTACCCCTCATCCCTATTCTGGTATGCATGGAACCCCACTTTCCTATCCTGGTATGCATGGTACCCCTCACCCCCCCAATCCTGGTATGTATGGCACCACTCACCCCCCAATCCTGGTATGTATGGCACCCCTCACCCCCCAATCCTGGTTTTCATGGTTCAGTCACCCCCCAAGTCCTGGTATGTATGGCACCCCTCACCCCCCAATCCTGGTATGTATGGCACCCCTCACCCCCCAATCCTGGTATGTATGGCACCCCTCACCCCCCAATCCTGGTTTTCATGGTTCAGTCACCCCCCAAATCCTGGTATGCATTGTACCCCTCATCCCCCAATCCTGGTATGCATGGTCCCCTCACACCCCTTTCCTGGTATGTATGGTACCCCTCACACCCCTTTCCTGGTATGTATGGTACCCGTCACACCCCATTCCTGGTATGTATGGCACCCCTCATCCCTTTCACGGTGCACACATACAAAAAAATAAACACATACTCACCTTTCTTCCCTGTGCTCCAGTGCTACTGTATCCTGTTCTGCTGGGGGAGCAGTGCGGCGCCAGAGTACGCGCGTGACCATACCGTGCTGTTCAACGCCATTTTACTGAAGACACACTGCAAATATGTCTTCAGTAAAATGGCGCCGGATAGAGTTATGCACATGTGCCGATTCCAACACCTTCACTCCTGCCCTGGTCTCCGGCGAGAAGAGAAACGCCGCTGCAACGCTCCTCCCGGTCAGGTAAGTATGGCGCCGGAGATCGCGGTATGTGTTCAGTGTCTACGCATACCGCAATCTCTGGCGCCATACACTCCTCTTACCTGTAACGTAATGGGTTCTTCTGTCTAGAGCCAGACTGCGCAGGCATGTAGCACTTGCCAAGTCTTTAAAGGCTTCAGACAGAGGGAGACATGTAGCATTATATTATATATACAGTACAGACCAAAAGTTTATGTAAAGATTTTTCTGTATTTTCATGACTCTGAAAATTGTACATTCACACTGAAGGCATCAAAAGTATGAATTAACACATGTGGAATTATATACTTAACAAAAAAGTGTGAAACAACTGAAAATATGTCTTATATTCTAGGTTCTTCAAAGTAGCCACCTTTTGCTTTGATGACTGCTTTGCACACTCTTGGCATTCTCTTGATGAGCTTCAAGAGGTACAGTAGTCACGGGAAATGGTCTTCTAACAATCTTGAAGGAGTTCCCAGAGATGCTTAGCACTTGTTGGCCCTTTTGCCTTCACTCTGCGGTCCAGCTCACCCCAAACCATCTCGATTGGGTTCAGGTCTGGTGACTGTGGAGGCCAGGTCATCTGGCGTAGCACCCCATCACTCTCCCTCTTGGTCAAATAGCCCTTACACAGCCTGGAGGTGTGTTTGGGGTCATTGTCCTGTTGAAAAATAAATGATGGTCCAACTAAACGCAAACCGGATGGAATAGCATGCCGCTGCAAGATGCTGTGGTAGCCATGCTGGTTCAGTATGCCTTAAATTTTGAATAAATCCCCAACAGTGTCACCAGCAAAGCACCCCCACACCATCACACCTCCTCCTCCATGCTTCACGGTGGGAACCAGGCATGTAGAGTCCATCTGTTCACCTTTTCTGCGTCGCACAAAGTCACAGTGGTTGGAACGAAAGATCTCAAATTTGGACTTATCAGTAGTGTTGAGCGATACCTTCCGATATCAGGAAATATCGTATCGGATTGGATCGGACCGATACCCAAAAAGTATCGGATATCGCCGATTCCGATACCGGAAACCAATGCAAGTCAATGGGACACAAATATCGGAATGAAAATAAACCTTTTCTTTCCTTGTAGGTTAATTCTACATGAAGTAAAACAACTAAGAATAATGTAGAATGTATTATGCGAAAAGCCGGCAATTCATCAGCGGCATACACCTTTACCCGACAATTTACAACAGAAAGAATAGAGCATCACACATAGATTAGATAGATAGAAACATGTCAGTCACATATATATGAAGTACAGTGACAGTGTTGATTACTGTACTTGTCATTTAGTGTTAAAATAAGGATTTATTTAAAAAAAAATTGGCGTGGGGTTCCCCTTAATTTTAGTCTCTAGCGGAGGTTAAGCAGACAGCTGGGGCAGATGTTTGAAGCCTGGGAAGGGGGTAATACCCACGGAGCTTCCCAGGCTACTAATATCAGCCCCCAGCTGAATACCTAGCCTTTACTAGCTATTAAAATGGGGGACCCCCAAAAAAAATGACGTGGGGTCCCCCCTAATTTAATAGCTAGCAAAGGCTAGGCAGACAGATGGGGGCTGATATTAATAGCCCAGGAAGGGTGCCATGAATATTGGCCCCCTCCCAGGCTAGAAACACCAGCCGTCAGCCGCCCCAGAAATGGCGCATCCATAGGATGCGCCAACTCTGGCACTTAGCCTCGCTCTTTCCACTGCCCTGTAGCGGTGGCAGTGGGGTAATAGGTTTGGGGTTGATGTCAGCTTATAATGGAGACACCCCCATTACTAACCCCATAGTCAAAGTTAAAAAAAAAAACACAAACACCCAGAATAAACTCCTTTAATTGAAATAAACACACAATTCTTTATTGTTCTAAATTAAACTCTACTTACCATCACGCCCATTCCAGCTGAAGCCAACGATCTCCTGCAATAAAAGAAAAATAATAAACCAACATCATCCTTACCTTTCCATGGTTCCCACGACAGCTTCAGCTCTGCTACATCGAGATGACAGGCTGGACCGCAGCAGAACGCTGCCATCCAGCCTGTCATCCCGCGGACACTGAGAAGCGCAGGCATGCTTGCGCTCCTCAGTGTCTCTCTGTGACGGCATCCAGATGAGCCGAGGTCATGTCCAATGAACTCAGCTCACCTCATGCACGTCACTGACAGCGTGGGAGAATTCTCCTGCACTCAGCGCTTCAGCGTGAGAATTTTCCCACGCTGTCAGTGACGTGCATGAGGTGAGCTGAGTTCATTGGACATGACCTCACCTCATTCACGTCACTGACAGCGTGGGAAAATTCTCACGCTGAAGCGCTGAGTGCAGGAGAATTTTCCCACGCTGTCAGTGACGTGCATGAGGTGAGCCGAGTTCATTGGACATGACCTCGGCTCATCTTTATGCCGTCACAGAGAGACACTGAGGAGCGCAAGCATGCCTGCGCTTCTCAGTGTCCGCGGGATGACAGGCTGGATGGCAGCGTTCTGCTGCGGTCCAGCCTGTCATCTCGATGTAGCAGAGCTGAAGCTGTCGTGGGATCCATTGAAAGGTAAGGATGAGGTTGCTTTATTATTTTTCTTTTATTGCAGGAGATCGTTGGCTTCAGCTGGAATGGGTGTGATGGTAAGTAGAGTTTAATTTAGAACAATAAAGAATTGTGTGTTTATTTCAATTAAAGGACTTTTTTCTGGGTGTTGTGTTTTTTTTAAATACTTTACTAGAAATTCATGGTGGTCATGTCTAATATTGGCGTGACCCCATGAATTTCGGGCTTAGGGCCAGCTGATAATGCCAAGCTGGCCCTAACCCCTTTATTACCCAGTGAGCCACTGCACCAGGGCCCTGGATGAGTTGGGTACAGCGCCAGAAGATGGCGCTTCTATGCCCCCCCCCCCCCCCTGGTGCAAATTGCAGTCCGCAGCCACCCCGGAAAATGGCGCGTTCATAGAAGCTGGATGCTGTACCTGGCTGGCATACAAAAATATGGCAAATAAATAATAACTTAGGGACTGCATCTTTATTAACTCCTCAAATGTCATTTAGTGTTAAAATAAAGGATTTATTTAAAATAAAATTGGCGTGGGATCCCCCATAATTTTAGGCTCTAGCGGAAGTTAAGCAGACGGCTGGGGCAGATGTTTGAAGCCTGGGAAGTGGGTAATACCCACGGAGCTTCCCAGACTACTAATATCAGCCCCCAGCTGAATACCTAGCCTTTACTAGCTATTAAAATGGGGGACCCCCTATTTAATAGCTAGCAAAGGCTAGGCAGACAGCTGGGGGCTGATATTAATAGCCCAGGAAGGGTGCCATGAATATTGGCCCCCTCCCAGGCTAGAAACACCAACCGTCAGCCGCCCCAGAAATGGCACATCCATAGGATGCGCCAATTCTGGCACTTAGCCTCGCTCTTCCACGCTGCCCTGGTGCGGTGGCAGGGGGTAATAGGGTTGGGGTTCATGTCACCGCCAGCTGCCATGAAGCCCAGGTTAGTAATGATGGGCGTCTATAAGACACCCCCATTACTAACCTACAAAGTGTTAAAAAGATAAAACACACTACACCCAGAAAAAAATAATTTATTTGAAATAAAACACACCATTTTATTTAATTCTTAGTTTACTAAAAAAAAATAGTTACCTGTCCACGTTCCTGCGCTGATCTCCCATGTACAGCTGTCACATCTGGAGATGGTGACAGCTGTGCATGGCTGCTGTAAGCTCACACTGCCGGGAACACGTCCGCTCCCAGCAGCATGAGCCCCTGACTGAGGTCACCGGAGTGCATTCAGGCAGCGCAGCTCCGGAGACCTCCTTTACGGCAGTGCTGTACCGTGGGAATTTCTCACGATACAGCAGGGCCGTAAAGCAGCTAACCGGAGCAGCGCTGCCTGAACTCCGGCGAACCCGCTTATGCAATGACGGGGCTGCTTTACGGCCCCATCATTCTAGCAGCGGCAGCGGTTCAGAGCGGTCACATTCTATGTGGCTGCTCTAAACTGGAGATCTTCGTGGGACACTCGTGGACTACTACGGAGGGGTAAGGATAAGGTTGTGGTTTATTATTTTATATTTTATTACAGGAGATCGCTGGCTTCGGGGAATTAGGTGTCTAGGTGAGTATAGGTGTAGTTTTTTATTTTTTACTTTATTTTAGGTGCCGATCGGCTGGGACAGGTAATGTATAAACTAATTTATTGTAGGTAACCACTGGCCACCAATGACATGTATTTAACATTTATTGGGGACACAGTAGGGCAATTTAAATAGCAGGATCAGGCTGATGGGAACTACTGCTCCCATCGAGCTGATCCTGCTGGCACGAGTGGACGGGGAACAGACATAGGCTGATGGGAGTAGTAGTGTCACATCGGCCTATGTCTGCCTGCACGCACACACCCGCAGACATCGCACAGACATCGCACACACTCGCAGACATCGCACAGACACCGCACACACCCGCAGACATCGCACAGACGCCGCACACACTCGCAGACATCGCACAGACACCGCACACACTCGCAGACCTCGCACAGACACCGAAGGCATCGCACAGACACCGCACACACCCGCACACATCGCACAGACACCGCACACACCCGCAGACATCGCACACACCCGCAGACATCGCACAGACACCCCGCACACACTCGCAGACATCGCACAGACACCGCACACACTCGCAGACATCGCACAGACACCGCAGACATCGCACAGACACCGCACACACCCGCACACATCGCACAGACACCGCACACACCCGCAGACATCGCACACACCCGCAGACATCGCACAGACACCCCGCACACACTCGCAGACACACGCACAGACACCCACACACACCAATCATGACGGGCTGATCGTCTGGGAGGTGAGGCTGACCTGTGCGACCGTGGGAAAGTTCATGTGAGTTCATGCAATGCAGTCAAGCATGAACTCACATGAACCCTCTGAGGGCAGCGGCTACTTCAAATGAACAGCTGATCAGCATCACCTGATACCTCAGCTGTTCATTTGAAATAACCGGCGGGAAAGCGCAGCACAGAACGGGAAAGCCGGCGGTGAAGTCTTTTCACTGCCGACTTCCCCGCCCGGGTCCTTCGCTCCCCGCTCCTTGGTGCTGCGCTCCCCGCCCGGTCCTAACTTACGATCGGGATGGGAGGTGGCGAGGGGAGCGGAGGATCGGGTGGGAGGCTGCAGGGAAGCAGTATGGGGCTGTGTGATTGTTTAAAAGCCGGCGGCTTTTTACCGCCCGCCGGCTTTTAAACGATCAGGAGAATTCTCCCACGCCGGGATGGCATTCTGATGAGAGGCTGGATCTCAGCTGAGCGCTGCCATCCAGCTTGTCATCCTTCAGAGACACTGCAGAGCGCAGGCATTATGGGAACTTCCGATTCCGGTATTCGATATTGTAAAAGTATCGGAATTAAGTATCGGAATTCCGATACCGCGAATATCGGCTGATACCCGATATTACAGTATCGGAATGCTCAACACTAGTGATGAAAAAAATGTGAACATTTGTAAATAAAAAAACATTGGGTTTGTGCGTCCATTTTCTAAGACCTGCAAATGTTTTATTCTTTTTTTTGTGAGGTGGGGAGATGTTTTGATCACATTTTATTGCCTTTTGTTAGGAAAGTGTGTCGGCCAAAAACACACTTAATTGAATATTTTGATAATAATATAATTATTTTTTTTTATACTTAATAAAGGAAAAGGGTTGATTCAAATTATTATAAGTTTTTATTTGGTTTATATTTTTAACACTTTTTTATGTATGTTTACTTTATTTTTTCAGTCCTCTTATGGAATTTAAAGGGTTTTCCCACAAACAAAGTACATTTTAACTAATAGATATTGGAGTAAAAATAAGTTCTACAATTGGATGTGTTAAAAACATGTTCCTGTGCTGAGATAATCTTATAAATGTGCCCCTGGTTTGTACTGTGTAATGGATGTGTCTGACCTTACAGGGCCATGGTCTGATCATACCACAGCTCCTGGGCAGGGGAGGACACAAAAGAGTATACAGACATTACAACACGAGATCACAGCTGATTCATTTTGTGAGGTTAAACATTTTGCTGTCTGTTTTTAAGCAATATTTTTCCTGAAAGAAATAATCATTTGTGATCCTGTCTGTATCCTCTTTTGCTTCCTCCTGCCCAGGAGCTGTGGTATGATCAGACCATTGTCCAGCACGGTCAGACACGGCCATTACACAGTACACAGCAGGGGCACATTTATAAGATTATCTCAGCACAGGAACATTTATTTTAAACTCATCCTAGTAGTTCTCATAGTCAGCTGCCATGATAACCCATCCGCAGCCAGTGATCAGTGTAACAGCAGCGATCAGAACAATCTCTGATGGCTGCGGTTACAGATGCCGGCTGTGTACAGGCATCTCCCTGTAGAACCGCGAGCAAAACGCCTGTGGGTGGAGGTCACACAGCCCTACCCTGCTCATGCCATACTGCCTCTGGATTTGGCTCATCCCATCTTTATTTCTTCATTATATCCTGATATTTATTCTTATGTTGGCCAATGACTTTTGCACTATGTACATTATTACGGCCATATATTCAAGTTATGTGTCACAAGAATTATATGAGATTTTTCCTATTTATTATATTAGATGTACTGTTTTTCTCTTTGATGTTATTCTGGTATATACATATATATATCTGCACATGCACTTTATGTATTTAATACCGTATATTCCGGCGTATAAGACGACTTTTGAAGACTGAAAAATCTTCTGTCTAGTCTGGGGTCGTCTTATACGCCGGTAATGCTTTTGAACTTTCAGAAATTGACATGCGGGGATACTCTGGGGGTGTTAATAAGCTGCCGTGGCCGTATCCCTGCCATGTCGGAGTTAATATAAGGTGGAGGGAGTTAAAATACGGCGGCGGTAGGTCCAGACAGTCAGCGCTTCTTTGCTGAAACTGACACATCGCTGCGTATTCCCAGCTCCGGACACAGCGCAGGGCTTCTGTGCCGACAGCTTTCACTTGTCACAGAAGCGCTGCGCTGTGTCCGGAGCAGGGAAGTTCGCATCGCTTCTGTGACAATATATGAAAAGCCGGCAATTCAGCAGCGGCATAAGCCGGCACCCGACAATTTAGAATAGAAAGAATAGAGCATCACACATAGATTAGATAGATAGAAACATGTCAGTCACATATATAAGAAGTACAGGGACAGTGCTGGTTACTGTACTTGTCATCTAGTGTTAAAATAACGGATTTATTAAAAAAAAATTGGCGTGGGGTTCCCCTTAATTTTAGTCTCTAGCGGAGGTTAAGCAGACGGCTGGGGCAGATGTTTGAAGCCTGGGAAGGGGGTAATACCCACGGAGCTTCCCAGGCTACTAATATGAATACCTAGCCTTTACTAGCTATTAAAATGGGGGATCCCAAAAAAATGACGTGGGGTCCCCCCTATTTTAATAGCTAGCAAAGGCTAGGCAGACAGCTGGAGGCTGATATTAATAGCCCAGGAAGGGAGCCATGAATATTGGCCCCCTCCCAGGCTAGAAACACCAGCCGTCAGCCGCCCCAGAAATGGCGCATTCATAGGATGCGCCAATTCTGGCACTTAGCCTCGCTCTTCCACGCTGCCCTGGTGCGGTGGCAGGGGGTAATAGGGTTGGGGTTGATGTCAGCTTATAATGCCAGCTGACATCAAGCCCAGGTTAGTAATGGAGAGGCGTCTATAAGACACCCCCATTACTAACCCCATAGTCAAAGTTAAAAAAAACACAAACACCCAGAATAAAGTCCTTTAATTGAAATAAAGACACAAATCTTTATTGTTCTAAATTAAACCATACTTACCATCACGCCCATTCCAGCTGAAGCCAACGATCTCCTGTAATAAAAGTAAAATAATAAAGCAACCTCATCCTTACCTTTCCATGGCTCCCAGGACGGGTCCAGCTCTGCTACATCGAGATGACAGGCTGGACCGCAGCAGAACGCTGCCATCCAGCCTGTCATCCCGCAGACACTGAGAAGCGCAGGCATGCTTGCGCTCCTCAGTGTCTCGCTGTGACGGCATCCAGATGAGCCGACAATGAACTCAGCTCACCTCCTGGACGTCCGTCACTGACAGCGTGGGAAACTTCTACTGCGCATGCGGGGAGCAGGAGAATTTTCCCACGCTGTCAGTGACGTGCATGAGGTGAGCCGAGTTCATTGGACATGATCTCGGCTCATCTGGATGCCGTCACAGTCAGACACTGAGGAGCACAAGCATGCCTGCGCTTCTCAGTGTCTGCCGCATGGCAAGCTGAACGGCAGTGTTCTGCTGCGGTGCAGCCTGTCATGTGAATGTAGCAGAGCTGGACCGGTCCTGGGAACCATGGAAAGGTAAGGATGAGGTTGCTTTATTATTTTACTTTTATTGCAGGAGATCGTTGGCTTCAGCTGGAATGGGCGTGATGGTAAGTATGGTTTAATTTAGAACATTAAAAAATTGTGTCTTTATTTCAATTAAAGGACTTTATTCTGGGTGTTGTGTTTTTTTTAATTACTTTACTAGAAATTCATGGCGGTCATGTCTAATACTGGCGTGACCCCATGAATTTCGGGCTTAGGGCCAGCTGATAATGCCAAGCTGGCCCTAACCCCTTTATTACCCAGTGAGCCACCGCACCAGGGCCCTGGATGAGTTGGGTACAGCGCCAGAAGATGGCGCTTCTATGAACGCGCCATTTTCCGGGGTGGCTGCGGACTGCAATTTGCAGCGGGGGGGGCCCAGAAAGCTTGGGCCTCCCTGCGCTGCGGATTCCAGCCCCCAGCTGCCTAGTTGTACCTGGCTGGACACAAAAATAGGGCGAAGCCCCACGTATTTTTTTTTTAATTATTTCATGAAATAATTTAAAAAAAAAGGGCTTCCCTATATTGTTGTGTCCGGCCAGGTACAAATAGGCAGCTGGTGGTTGGGCGCAGCCCGTTCCTGCCTGCTGTACCTGGCTGGACACAAAAATATGGCGAAGCCCCACGTCAACATTTTTGGGAAAAATTAATTACAAAATTAATAATTTAGGGACTGCATCTTTATTAACCCCTCAATTGTCATTTAGTGTTAAAATAAAGGATTTTTTAAAAAGAAAATTGGCGTGGGATCCACCATCATTATAGTCTCTAGCGGAGGTTAAGCAGACGGCTGGGGCAGATGTTTGAAGTCTGGGAAGAGGGTAATACCCACGGAGCTTCCCAGGCTACTAATATCAGCCCCCAGCTGAATACCTAGCCTTTACTAGCTATTAGAATGGGGGACCCCCCCAAAAAATGACGTGGGGTCCCCCCTATTTTAATATGTTTATGAGTGACAGTTTTCCTGCTATATACCTGCATGTCATAAGAATTTAAATTAAAAAAAGGACCATGTTAAATTCAAATCTGTTTTTTTTTACCGGTGTTTGGTATGCGTTGGAAAAGGGGTAGTCTTATACGGTGAATATATCCTAAACTCGATATTTTAACAGGAAAGTAGGGGGTCGTCTTATACACCAGGTCGTCTTATACGCCGGAATATACGGTATATCGATGGTGTTAATTTACTTGTATTCATGTATTTACTGGATGAAATCCAATATATGTGCATCCTAGGGAGAACCACTATTCAATACATAGGCTGTGTCTCTACACCCCACGTGTGTTTTAATGTATAGTTGTCAATTACATGTTTTTTAACGTATTTTTCATGTCTGATCACTGATTTATCCAAATAAAGAATTTACTCCATTATGTCTGCTGTATTATTTAATCCTTACTGGATTGTTGTAGGTCATTTCATACTTGAATTGTGGTCCAGTGGACCTTAATGATTATACACATCTATTTTTTTTCCTGGATGTATAACTATACCCCATTCATTGTCGGTGTTATGTGTACAGGCATCTGCCCAGTATGATGCGGGCTCAGCTCCTGAACCTGCTCCATACATAGAGACCTGACATTGGAGGAGCTATTACATCATATGTCGGCAAACGCTTTTCTGCGTCCTTTATAAGTTAGCAGTGGGAGAGCATGATAGAAAGGCTTACCTACCCCCGAGACCGACTTTAGCTCTTAGGCCACGGCCCCACTATCAGTATTTGGTCAGTATTCGGTCAGTATTTTTTCTCAGGAGTGGGAGCCAAGACCAGGAGTGGGTGATAAATGCAGAATTGGTGACTTGTTTCTATTATACCTTTTTCTGATTGTTCCTCACCTGGTTTTGGCTTTGGGGTGACAGCTAATATTTTAACAATAGTAGGGGTAACATTAGGCCTTATTCAGAAATACTGTCTGTTATTAAAATTGGCTTTGTTATCAATAGTAATAAAACCTCAATTTTTTTATTTTTTTTATTTTATTTTTAAAAAGCAGATTTATCAGCCATCACCCCAAGATTCCCCTGATTCTTTAGGTCATGGTGCTCTTTGGATGACAGCTAATATGTCTAGAGTTTACAGTAGGATGCACTGGTCCATGTTTATAGACGTCACAATGATTTAGTAACGTGCGGCATTGTACTCATTACACTGAGCTCTGACTTCTTGGGATGGGTAACAAGGACATTTTTGGGGTAAATGAGGCCCAATATACCCCTTACTATAGATTATTACATTTTTCGCAGTGTTCCCTCATCTGTATAATAACATCTTAGCTCCTGATGCTCCTAGGGAAACCACTAATATTAGTATCATTTGGAAAAAAACAGAGAAACTAGGAGTTTCTTATGCAAAGATATGACAAAATCTTTATTAAATACACATGTATACATAATAGCAAATAGACAATAAAGACAAAAACCGTGTGCATAGGGGTAAGTGTAAGGAAACCCCCCAGGGGAAAACCAATCAGAGATTATATATAGCTCTATGCAAGGTATAGGCTGGGAAAAGCGGGGTGTTTTAGGCTAGTGGTAACAGGTTGACCCAGGTAATCTATATAGGGCAAGTGGTGAGAGTATAAGCACTAAGTGTGCCACTAAAATACCAACTCCCAGGGCCACCATCAGCAAATGTATAAGTATCAGAATAATGGACCAAAGGGCCTATGACCGCTTACCCTAAATTGTAGTATCCCAAGGACCCTCAGACCGGTGGCTAGGGTGGTTTAGCTTCTTCCCAGGGAAACCACTAATATTAGTATTATTTACAGTATGGGGTAAATTATCACATGAATGTAAGCATCAAATCCATTTAGTAGCCCTTGGACATTGAAGACCATCTCTGAGACCAGCACAGTTGTAATATGTGATATGTCTGTTTACATGTATTTTTCTGTATGTCTTCAAATATGTTTATGTCTGTATGTGTCTTTGTATATGTCTGTATATGTTTGTGTGCGCACATTTCTGCGACCCGTATATGTGCAAGTCTGCATGTGTATACGTGACTCCGTGTGCGTATATGCGTGACTGCATGTGCATGACCGTGTGTGTATGACCATGTGTGCGCATGCCTGCTGGTGTCTGACTGTGTGCATGACCGCGTGAGTGTATGTGACTGCGTGTGTGTGACTGCTTGTGTAAAAGACTGCATGTGTATACAAGACTACGTGTGTGCGTGACTGAGTGTTGACTGCATGTTTGTGTATTTGCAAGACTGCATGCGTATGTGCGTGACTGCGTATGTGTGTGTATGTGCGTAACTGCATGTGTGTGTATGTGCATGACTGCGCGTGTGTGTATGTGTGTGACTGCGCGTGTGTGTATGTGTGTGACTGCATGTGTGTATGTGCGTAACTGCATGTGTGTGTATGTGCGTGACTGCGTATGTGTGTGTATGTGCGTGACTGCGTATGTGTGTGTATGTGCGTGACTGCATGTGTGTGTATGTGCATGACTGCGCGTGTGTGTCTGTGTGTGACTGCATGTGTGTATGTGCGTGACCGCGTGTGTGTGTATGTGCGTGACTGCGTATGTGTGTGTATGTGCGTGACTGCATGTGTGTGTATGTGCGTGACTGCATGTGTGTGTATGTGCATGACTGCATGTGTGTGTATGTGTGTGACTGCGTATGTGTGTGTATGTGTGTGACTGCATGTGTGTGTATGTGCGTGACTGCATGTGTGTGTATGTGCGTGACTGCATGTGTGTGTATGTGCGTTACTGCGTGTGTGTGTATGTGTGTGACTGCGTGTGTGTGTGTATGTGCGTGACTGCGTGTGTGTGTATGTGCGTGACTGCATGTGTGTGTATGTGCATGACTGCGCGTGTGTCTGTGTGTGACTGCATGTGTGTGTATGTGCGTGACTGCATGTGTGTGTATGTGCGTGACTGCATGTGTGTGTATGTGCGTGACTGCATGTGTGTGTATGTGCGTGACTGCATGTGTGTGTATGTGCATGACTGCGCGTGTGTGTCTGTGTGTGACTGCATGTGTGTATGTGTGTGACTGCATATGTGTGTGTATGTGTGTGACTGCATGTGTGTGTATGTGTGTGACTGCATGTGTGTGTATGTGCGTGACTGCATGTGTGTGTATGTGCGTGACTGCATGTGTGTGTATGTGTGTGACTGCGTGTGTGTGTATGTGCGTGACTGCGTGTGTGTGTATGTGTGTGACTGCATGTGTGTGTATGTGTGTGACTGCATGTGTGTGTATGTGCCTGACTGCATGTGTGTGTATGTGTGTGACTGCGTGTGTGTGTATGTGTGTGACTGCATGTGTGTGTATGTGCGTGACTGCATGTGTGTGTATGTGTGACTGCATGTGTGTGTATGTGTGTGACTGCATGTGTGTGTATGTGCGTGACTGCATGTGTGTGTATGTGCGTGACTGCATGTGTGTGTATGTGTGTGACTGCATGTGTGTGTATGTGTGTGACTGCGTGTGTGTGACTGCGTGTGTGTGTGTATGTGTGTGACTGCCTGTGTGTGTATGTGTGTGACTGCATGTGTGTGTATGTGCGTGACTGCATGCATGTGTATGTGCGTGACTGCATGCGTGTGTATGTGTGTGACTGCATGTGTGTGTATGTGCGTGACTGCGTGTGTGTGTATGTGCGTGACTGCATGTGTGTGTATGTGCGTGACTGCATGTGTGTGTATGTGCGTTACTGCGTGTGTGTGTATGTGTGTGACTGCGTGTGTGTGTATGTGCGTGACTGCGTGTGTGTGTATGTGCGTGACTGCATGTGTGTGTATGTGCATGACTGCGCGTGTGTCTGTGTGTGACTGCATGTGTGTGTATGTGCGTGACTGCATGTGTGTGTATGTGCGTGACTGCATGCGTGTGTATGTGCGTGACTACATGTGTGTGTATGTGCATGACTGCGCGTGTGTGTCTGTGTGTGACTGCATGTGTGTGTATGTGTGACTGCATGTGTGTGTATGTGTGTGACTGCATGTGTGTGTATGTGCGTGACTGCGTGTGTGTGTATGTGCGTGACTGCGTGTGTCTGTATGTGTGTGACTGCATATGTGTGTGTATGTGTGTGACTGCATGTGTGTGTATGTGTGTGACTGCATGTGTGTGTATGTGCGTGACTGCATGTGTGTGTGTATGTGCGTGACTGCATGTGTGTGTATGTGCGTGACTGCATGTGTGTGTATGTGTGTGACTGCGTGTGTGTGTATGTGTGTGACTGCATGTGTGTGTATGTGTGTGACTGCATGTGTGTGTATGTGCCTGACTGCATGTGTGTGTATGTGTGTGACTGCGTGTGTGTGTATGTGTGTGACTGCATGTGTGTGTATGTGTGTGACTGCATGTGTGTGTATGTGCGTGACTGCATGTGTGTGTATGTGTGTGACTGCATGTGTGTGTATGTGCGTGACTGCATGTGTGTGTATGTGCGTGACTGCATGTGTGTGTATGTGTGTGACTGCATGTGTGTGTATGTGCGTGACTGCATGTGTGTGTATGTGTGTGACTGCCTGTGTGTGTATGTGTGTGACTGCATGTGTATGTATGTGTGTGACTGCATGTGTGTGTATGTGTGTGACTGCATGTGTGTGTGACTGCATGTGTGTGTATGTGTGTGACTGCATGTGTGTGTATGTGTGTGACTGCATGTGTGTGTATGTGCCTGACTGCATGTGTGTGTATGTGTGTGACTGCGTGTGTGTGTATGTGTGTGACTGCATGTGTGTGTATGTGTGTGACTGCATGTGTGTGTATGTGCGTGACTGCATGTGTGTGTATGTGTGTGACTGCATGTGTGTGTATGTGCGTGACTGCATGTGTGTGTATGTGCGTGACTGCATGTGTGTGTATGTGTGTGACTGCATGTGTGTGTATGTGCGTGACTGCATGTGTGTGTATGTGTGTGACTGCCTGTGTGTGTATGTGTGTGACTGCCTGTGTGTGTATGTGTGTGACTGCATGTGTATGTATGTGTGTGACTGCATGTGTGTGTATGTGTGTGACTGCATGTGTGTGTGACTGCATGTGTGTGTATGTGTGTGACTGCATGTGTGTGTATGTGCGTGACTGCATGTGTGTGTATGTGTGTGACTGCATGTGTGTGTATGTGTGTGACTGCATGTGTGTGTATGTGTGACTGCATGTGTGTGTATGTGTGTGACTGCATGTGTGTGTATGTGCGTGACTGCATGTGTGTGTATGTGCGTGACTGCATGTGTGTGTATGTGTGTGACTGCATGTGTGTGTATGTGTGTGACTGCGTGTGTGTATGTGCGTGACTGCATGCATGTGTATGTGCGTGACTGCATGCGTGTGTATGTGTGTGACTGCATGTGTGTGTATGTGCGTGACTGCATGTGTGTGTATGTGCGTGACTGCGTGTGTGTGTATGTGTGTGACTGCGTGTGTGTGTATGTGTGTGACTGCATGTGTGTGTATGTGCGTGACTGCATGTGTGTGTATGTGCGTGACTGCATGCATGTGTATGTGTGCGACTGCATGTGTGTGTATGTGCGTGACTGCATGTGTGTATGTGCGTGACTGCATGTGTGTGTATGTGTGTGACTGCATATGTGTGTGTATGTGCGTGACTGCATGTGTGTGTATGTGTGTGTATGTGCATGACTGCATGTATGTGCATGTGCGTGACTGCATGTGTGTGTATGTGTGTGACTGCGTGTGTGTTTGTGCATGACTGCGCGTGTGTGTCTGTGAGTGGGTGTGTGTGTCTACATGTGCGTGTGGACCAGTGTACAAAAAACTGATGTATATCTGAGGATTAGTAATAACTAGCTAACAAATTTATCCATTTAAAAATTAAAAATGTATGCAATTTAGATTATTACCAAAAAGCTATGCAGGGGCTCATACTGTATCTAGGAGGCTATGTGGGGTCTCATATTGTATCTAGGAGGCTATGCGGGGTCTCATACTGTATCTAGGAGGCTATGTGGGGTCTCATACTGTATCTAGGAGGCTATGTGGGGTCTCATATTGTATCTAGGAGGCTATGCGGGGGCTCATACTGTATCTAGGAGGCTATGCAGGGGCTCATACTGTATCTAGGAGGCTATGTGGGGTCTCATATTGTATCTAGGAGGCTATGCGGGGTCTCATACTGTATCTAGGAGGCTATGTGGGGTCTCATACTGTATCTAGGAGGCTATGTGGGGTCTCATATTGTATCTAGGAGGCTATGCGGGGTCTCATACTGTATCTAGGAGGCTATGCGGGGTCTCATACTGTATCTAGGAGGCTATGTGGGGTCTCATACTGTATCTAGGAGGCTATGTGGGTCTCATACTGTATCTAGGAGGCTATGCGGGGTGTCATACTGTATCTAGGAGTCTATGCGGGGGCTCATACTGTATCTTGGGAGCTATGCACGGGGCTCATACTGTATCTAGGAGGCTATGCGGGGTCTCATACTGTATCTAGGAGTCTATGCGGGGTCTCATACTGTATCTTGGGAGCTATGCACGGGGCTCATACTGTATCTATGGAGCTATGCGGGGGCTCATACTGTATCTACTGTATCTAGGGAGCTATGCGAGGGTTCATACTGTATCTACTGTGTCTAGGGAGCTATGCGAGGGTTCATACTGTATCTACTGTATCCTGGGAGCTATGCGAGGGTTCATACTGTATCTACTGTGTCTAGGGAGCTATGCGAGGGTTCATACTGTATCTACTGTATCCTGGGAGCTATGCGAGGGTTCATACTGTATCTACTGTGTCTAGGGATCTATGCGAGGGTTCATACTGTATCTACTGTGTCTAGGGAGCTATGCGAGGGTTCATACTGTATCTACTGTGTCTAGGGAGCTATGCGAGGGTTCATAGTGTATCTACTGTATCCTGGGAGCTATGCGAGGGTTCACACTGTATCTACTGTATCTAGGGAGCTATGCGAGGGTTCATACTGTATCTAGAGAGCTATATGGGGGCTCATACTGTATCTAGGGAGCTATGCGCAAGGCTTATACTGTATATGGGAGGCTATGTGGAGGCTCATACTGTATATAGGAGGCTATATGGAGGCTCATACTGTATCTAAGGCGCTATCTGGGGGCTCACACTGTATATAAGGAGCTATGTGGGGCTCTTACTGTATGTAGGGGGCTATGTGGTGGCTCATACTGTATGTAGGGGGTGATGTGGGAGGGCTCATACTGTATATAGGGGGATGTCAGCATACTTAATTGTGCTCAATATTAAGTTATTATTATTTATTATTATTAAATATTATATTATAAAAAATAATTATAATTAATATGTTAATATTAACATTGAGCAGAATTAATTTCAGCCTATTGGTTTGGTCTCCACAACAATCATGGTCTCTCATGTGGCCCCTTGGGAAAATTTATCTCCCACCCCTGCTCTATTTTATATAGTGCCATTTTCTGTATGGTGCTGTACATAAGGGTAAACTTTGCGCTGCGCGCTGTGTGCACCGCTGTCTTTGTCCATCTACAGATGTGTACAAGCGCACCTATGTGTTACTTTTCTTGGTCATGCCCTCAGCACTCTCTTAAAGGAGTTATTTGAAGAGCCCCACGTGAATGGCGCAGCAGTGCGCATCATCAACCACAGCTCCATTTATCTTTTCACAGTTCCGTTTCTCTGGATCATGGTGGTCCCAGTGGTTAGGTCCGCAGTGATCAGAAAGTCATCCCCTATCCATAAGAAGGGGGATAACTTCCAAACTTGGGATAACCCATTTAAACAGGATTTCAAAATGTATTTTTATTTGCCCATAGGAATGTAGAAAATTATAAACCAATAATGACTCTACCTAACTGTAATACAGTCTCTCCAAGAATAGGACAGAGGAAATGGCACTGTGCAGTCTATATGTATACAGAATAATCCAAATACTGAAAATTACACTCCGTATACAGGACAGGAGAAGTGGTACTGTGCAGTCTATATACAGTCTATATACAGTATATACACAGAATAATACAGATACTGAGAATTAAAACCAGTATACAAGACGGGAGAAGTAGTACTGTGCAGTGTATATATACAGATTACTACAGATACTGAGAATATTGCAGTCAATTTATATACACAGAATAATACAGATACTGAGATTTACATCAGTATACAGGGCAGGAGAAGTGGTACTGTGCAGTCTATATACAGTCTATATACAGTATATACACAGAATAATACAGATACTGAGAATTAAAACCAGTATACAAGACGGGAGAAGTAGTACTGTGCAGTGTATATATACAGATTACTACAGATACTGAGAATATTGCAGTCAATTTATATACACAGAATAATACAGATACTGAGATTTACATCAGTATACAGGGCAGGAGAAGTGGTACTGTGCAGTGTATATATACAGAATAATAAAGATACTGAGAATTACACCCAGTATACAGGGCAGGAGAAGTGGTACTGTGCAGTGTAAATATGCAGAATAATACAGATACTGAGACTTAGGCCACAGCCTCACTATCAGTATTTGGTCAGTATTATTTCCGCAGTATCTGTATTATTCTGTATATACAGTATACACTGCACAGTACCACTTCTGTCTGTATGCTGATTGCAATTGTCAGTATCCGTATTATTCTGTATATATACAGTACACTGCAAAGTACCACTTCTCATGTCCTATATATACTGTGTGTAAGGCCACGGGCCCACTATCAGTATTTGGTCAGTATTTTTTCTTAGGAGTGGGAGCCAAAACCAGGTGAGGAACAATCAGAGAAAAGGTATAATAGAAACAAGTCACCAATTCTGGATTTATCACCCACTCCTGGTTTTGTCTCCAACTCCTGAGAAAAAATACTGACCGAATACTGACCAAATACTGATAGTGGGGCCGTGGCCATAGGGAGAATTATACACAGCATACATAGCTCCAAAATATATGCTACAAACATCTAAATATATATATATATATGTCACGAAAACAACACCCACTCTTGAGTCAGACCTTGCAGCTCTCTGGCGCCCCCTTATCCTGCTGGTCAAACACGGTATTGACAGAGGATAAGCACGGGTGCAGCTGCTCTCATTTATGTCGACTATTGCGGCACGTGATGTGACAGGACGTATATATACCACCAGTTCCTTCCAGGAACGTATATATACCTCCGACCAGCCACCCTCAAACCACAATATCACATAAATACTGGTATACTGCCACCACCGATCGCTTAACAGGTGGATCGGGTACCTGGTAGGTAACGTGAATTAGCGGGTGAGGAACGTGTTTGCTCGACATAGGACAAGAAGAAAGAAACTGGTAAATAATTAATGATTTACTCCCAAAAGGTGGGCAGTGTTTACAAAATATATACAAGATATTATAAAGGAGACAATTTACATGTATGCATAAACAGTTATTAAAATAAAAGGGATAAGTAATAGCAAAACCTGCTTCACAAGGTGATGGTCTCAGATTCTGTGGGAGGGACGGCTCCCCGGAAATTAGAGGTGATTCTTCTTACGCCGCGTGATGTGCGTGCGTTCGACGTCCCTGAGAAGAATGACCTGAAAATGGCCGATTTGCTTTTTAGTAAGCAGCCAAAACTCTGGGGAACACCCCTTATTTACCTTACAAGGGGGGCTCGGCTTTGCGAGCCCACCCAGCTGCAGAAGACCTAACAGATCCTTCAGATTCCATATCTTGGTGTGGGGGGGTCCCACATCCAAGAGGGAGACATCATCTTGACCGTCACCAATATTCATGAAGATAGATATTAAATATGAAACCTCTATGACGCTCAGAAGCTCAGAATCCATTATCTCAGTTCCCGGTCATTCCTCAGTTATGCAAGTTATACTATTGTAATGGGAAAAAGGTAAGCATTCAAAAAACGTGGTTCCGATGTTTCTGTCAGACCTGTGCGTGATTAAAATTGGCATAAAACGTTTGTACAATTAAACAATGGGATTTTTTGGAGGGATTTTCCGGTTTGTACTAGCGCTTGCCCTGGACTGAGGTTTTATGGCGGGTCATAAAAATTCCTGGTTTGGGGAAAAGCAAAAGTGAGTTCTATGTCTTCACTTACAAACAGATAGGGGGTGGGTTTTTTTTTCTTTTTTAAAAACATCTCTCATTTTTTAAAACTCGGGCAAAAATACCTTTTGCCTGACACCTCCCCCTTTTTGACTGCGCTATGGAGGTAGGACCTTCTGGTACTCCTCCAAGCGTATGTCTGGAGGCTCCCCTCGCCGGGACAACCCATCGGCATTGCCATGCTCGCTGCCCCTGCGGTGTTGAACGGTAAAGTCGTACTGCTGGAGGGTGAGGCTCCAGCGTAACAACCTTCCGTTGGCACCTGACATGGTGTGCAGCCAACTCAGGGGGTTGTGGTCAGTCACGACAGTGAAGGGGCGCCCGTACAAGTAAGGCTGTAAGCGGTTGAGGGCCCATACAATGGCCAGGCACTCCTTCTCTATGGTGGAATAGGCCACTTCCCTCGGCAGCAGTTTCCGGCTTAGGTACAACAAGGGGTGTTCTTGGTTCCCCGAGTCGACCTGGCTGAGTACAGCACCGAGGCCAAATTCACTGGCGTCGGTCTGTACTAAGAGTGGCCGTGTGCCGTCGACCGCCTTTAGTACAGGAGAGCTGCTCAGGGCAGTCTTCAAAGCCCTAAAGGCCACCTCGCATTCATCCGTCCATTTGACGGAATGGGGTAGGCTCTTCCTGGTGAGGTCTGTCAAGGGCTTCGCAAGGCTACTATAGTCCTGCACAAAGCGTCTATAGTACCCTGCGGTGCCCAAGAAGGACTGCACCTGCTTCTTGGTCCTGGGGGTGGGCCAGGACACGATAGCGTCCACCTTCCCAGGCTCTGGCTTCAGAGTACCCCCACCTACCCGGTGCCCCAGGTAGTGGACCTCGTTCATGCCCATCTGGCACTTTCCCGGCTTGATGGTCAAGCCCGCCTGGTGAATGCGCCCGAGCACCTGCTGCAGATGCTCGAGGTGATCCTCCCAGGTGGGACTGAAGATGGCAATGTCATCCAGGTACGCTACTGCGTACCTCTCCAGTCCCTGGAGCAGGTGGTTGACCATTCGCTGGAACGTGGCAGGGGCATTTTTCATGCCGAAGGGCATGACCGTGGATTCATACAATCCGAAGGGGGTGATAAAGGCGGACTTCTCCTGAGCCCCGGGGCTCAAGGGAATCTGCCAATATCCCCGACTCAAATCCATAATGGAGAGATAGCTCGCGCTGGCTAACCGCTCCAGCAGCTCCTCAATGCGTGGCATTGGTTGTGCGTCAGAGGCGGTGATAGCGTTGAGCCCCCTGTAGTCCACACAGAACCGGGTGGTCCGGTCCTTCTTAGGCACCAGGACTACAGGTGAGGCCCACGCGCTCTTGGACCGCTTAATCACCCCCAACTGCAGCATCTCCTCGACCTCCTGGCGCATGACATGCTGCACCTCGTCGGAGATTCGATAGGCTGTCCGCCGGAGTGGGGCATGATTCCCGGTGTCCACTTCATGGACCGCCACTTCAGTCCTGCCAGGCAGGTTGGTGAACACTGCTTGGAATGGTTTCAGCACTGCTTGCATCTGAGACCTCTGGTCTGCGGATAGCAAGTCGCTTAGCTCTACATCCTCTAGGGACCCGCTGGCCTTTGCTTGGGCGAGCATGTCCAAGAGGGGGTCATCCTCCCCATCCTCGGGCAGGTTGCAGACCGGTAGGACGCAGGTTCCACGTTCTTGATGAGCCTTCATCATATTAACGTGAAACGCCTTCCGCCTACCCCGCTCGTGGTCAAGGGTGATCACGTAGGTGACCGGGTTGAGCTGTTGGTGAATGACGTACGGGCCTTCCCAGGCCGCCTGAAGCTTGTCCTTTGGTACGGGGACCAGCACCCACACCTTCTGACCCACCTGGTAGGTCCGTTCTCGGGCGTTCTGGTCGTACCAATGCTTCTGGTCAGCCTGGGCTTGCGCCATGTTGTCATGCACCAACTGCGTCAAGGTCTGCATCTTGTCACGGAAGCGCATGACATACTCCACGATGGACACTCCTGGGGAGCTCGGCTCTTCTTCCCAGAATTCCCTTATCAACCCAAGGGGTCCTCGGACACGCCTGCCATACAGGAGCTCAAAGGGGGAGAACCCCGTCGAGGCCTGTGGAACCTCTCTGTAAGCAAATAGCAGGTGTGGGAGGTAACGCTCCCAGTCGCGACCCTGGGTCTCAACCAGCATTTTTAACATCTGTTTGAGGGTACCGTTGAATCGCTCACACAAACCATTGGTCTGTGGGTGATACGCACTCGATACCAGATGCTGCACCTGCATTTTCTTACATAGGGCCTCCATTAAGCGTGACATGAACTGAGTCCCCTGGTCGGTAAGCATCTCCCTGGGAAATCCTACTCGCGAAAAGATGGCCAAGAGGGTGTCCGCCACCTTATCCGCCCTAATTGAGGACAGGGCTACTGCCTCCGGATACCGGGTAGCATAGTCTACCACGGTAAGGATGAATCTTTTTCCAGAGCTGCTGGGTATGGCCAGTGGTCCCACAATGTCCACAGCAATCCTCTGGAAAGGCTCCTCTATCACTGGCAAAGAGATCAGGGGGGCTTTGGGGGCCGGCCCTGACTTTCCCACTCTTTGACACGTGGTACAGGATCGACAGTAGTTCACCACATCTGTCCTCATTTTGGGCCAATAAAAGTGATGAGACAGCCGGGCCTTGGTTTTGCTAACCCCCAAGTGTCCAGCGAGTGGAATTTCATGGGCGATCCGCAACAACTCATCCCTGAATGGGTAGGGGACGACCAGCTGTCTTTCCCTCAGCCACTCCTGTTGGGGTGTACAGGGAACTGTCTCCCGGTACAACCTCCCTTGGTCCCAGAATACCCTCTCCTTATCCGACTCGGAGGTGGGTTTCTCCGCGAGGCTCCTTAACGTCTCCAGGCTATCATCTGAGTGCAGAGCTGCCTGAAACTCCTGGCTGGAGGAAGCCAGAAGTGAGGTTAAGGCCACGTCCTCACTGGGACCCTCTGGGACCGGCTCTGGGTCCATACCTGATCCTGTTATTCCTCTGTCCGAGGAGGGTCCAGAAGGCAGGGCGTTACTTGCATTCTGGGCACTCTGACTGCGGGTAACAGCGGCTATATAGGCCGTCTCCCCGGGGAATAACACCGTCTCATTAGCCTGAGAGGCCATGAGAACTACTTCTCCATCATCCTCCATTACCTCAGGCACAGTGCTACGTATGCGGCAGCTACCATCAGCCAGGTCACCTTCTGTTGTGACACTGGTCACTGGCACAGCACCACCTGCTTCATGGTCCTCGTGCCTCTCCCCATTACCCTTGGCACTGACATTTGCTCCTGCTAGGGGATCCTCAGCAACATCACCCCGCAGAGTGACATGGCTGAGTTCTCCTGCACCTTCCAATACAACAACATCATCATCATCATCATCATCATCATCATCACCATCATCATGTAAAGCATTGACATTCACATTATTAGCATTAACCTTACCAACCGTATCAGATCGGGGAGGGGTGTCAGGGACATAATAAGCAAACATCCTCCCCAAATCAGTTCCCAACAAAACATTTGCAGGTAGGTTTTTGGATACTCCCACTTCCTTCACCCCACTCCCCGCACCCCAATCAATAAAAACCCGGGCCATGGGCAAGGGGCATCGGACGCCCCCAATCCCAGTGACAGTCAGGGTCTTTCCTGGAATAAGCGCTTCAGGGGACACCAGTTCGGGTCGGATGAGGGTTCGTTCGGCCCCAGTGTCCTTGAGGCCTACAGTGAGAGTGTCCCCCACCCTGACAGACTGAAAGTTTTCACAGGCCCTCCCAACCGGCCCACCCACCAAAAGAACTGAAGCATTAGGCCCTGGGGCCTTGGATGGGGGGTTCTTCCTCTGCTTCTCTGGGCAAGTGGCGCTGAGATGACCAGTCTGGTTGCAGGAATAACACCTGCGGGCATCGGATGCAGGCAGGGCCTTGGCAACGGGAAAAAGGCCTCCGGAAGGTCGGCTGGCAGGGGCAGGGATGGTGGTTGATGGCTTACCCCCTTTCCAGCTGGCGACGACCGACTTCCGCACCTCTGGTCTCCGGTTGGCCTCGTAGGTGTCTGCGATCTGCGCTGCTTTATTGGCATCAGGTGGCTCCCGATCCATCACGAACTGCCGTACCTCAGTCGGACACAGATGCAGGAACTGGTCTTTCACCATCAGGTCCTTTAGCTGCTCAAAGGTGGTCGCTGACAGTCCTTGGATCCACTGCTCAAAGTTGGTTCTGAGCCCGTCTAACACATCGCTGTAGGTGTCATGTGGTCCACGTTGGAGGGTTCTGAATTTTTTCCGGTAAACCTCCGGAGTCAGCTGGTACTTTTTTATCAGGGCCTGCTTGACGGCCCCATAGTCTCCATCCTGCTCTCGAGGGAGGGAAGCAAACACCTCTAAAGCTTTTCCTCTGAGCCCTGGAGTCAAATATCTTGCCCATTGGTCGATGGGCAGCTGATACTGCCTGCAGGCCTTTTCAAAGCCTCGCAGAAATGTGTCCAAGTCCCCATCCTTTTCCATCACAGGGAAGTGCTCAGGACGAGGTTTAAAGCAGCTGGCACTGTTGGACTCACGGGTCTGCGTAGAGGGCGACTCTTTCTGAATCCGGGCTAGCTCCAGCTGGTGTTGTCGGTCAGCTTGTCGCTCAGCAGCCTCTCGGTCAGCTTGTCGCTCAGCCCGCTCCTGGAATTTCAGGATCAGCTCCAGTCGTCCATCATGATTGTCTGTGGCGAGCTCCTCCAAGGCCATCTGCAGGTGGGGGTCCACACTACCCTGGTTGCGGGTATGGCTGGCAATCACCGGTTGGACCCCGGCAGCAGCGCCATCCGGGCCTTGGCTGGCCGCCTCCTCATCAGGGCTCTGCTGTCGGACGGGCTCTGCAGCACCTTGTAACAGTTCAGAAATCATTTGTTCTTTGCTTTTGCCGAGGGGGTCAATGCCTTTGATTATACATATTCCAGTAAGAGTGTCCTTTTTCTGCTGGTGATACCAGGACTCCCCAACTACGACCATGATCACCAAAATAAAAATAGAAAAGAAAAAGCGAAGAAGGGTAGGGGTAACTGCTACACATACAGTATTGTCTCAGATCTAATAAACACTGAGTTCGATCTTCAAAACTTTTGTGCAAGTTTTTAGTGAGAGGAATGATTGCTCAAACCAGATCACTAATGTCCTATGATCCCACCGCTTGCCACCAATTTGTCACGAAAACAACACCCACTCTTGGGTCAGACCTTGCAGCTCTCTGGCGCCCCCTTATCCTGCTGGTCAAACACGGTATTGACAGAGGATAAGCACGGGTGCAGCTGCTCTCATTTATGTCGACTATTGCGGCACGTGATGTGACAGGACGTATATATACCACCAGTTCCTTCCAGGAACGTATATATACCTCCGACCAGCCACCCTCAAACCACAATATCACATAAATACTGGTATACTGCCACCACCGATCGCTTAACAGGTGGATCGGGTACCTGGTAGGTAACGTGAATTAGCGGGTGAGGAACGTGTTTGCTCGACATAGGACAAGAAGAAAGAAACTGGTAAATAATTAATGATTTACTCCCAAAAGGTGGGCAGTGTTTACAAAATATATACAAGATATTATAAAGGAGACAATTTACATGTATGCATAAACAGTTATTAAAATAAAAGGGATAAGTAATAGCAAAACCTGCTTCACAAGGTGATGGTCTCAGATTCTGTGGGAGGGACGGCTCCCCGGAAATTAGAGGTGATTCTTCTTACGCCGCGTGATGTGCGTGCGTTCGACGTCCCTGAGAAGAATGACCTGAAAATGGCCGATTTGCTTTTTAGTAAGCAGCCAAAACTCTGGGGAACACCCCTTATTTACCTTACAAGGGGGGCTCGGCTTTGCGAGCCCACCCAGCTGCAGAAGACCTAACAGATCCTTCAGATTCCATATCTTGGTGTGGGGGGGTCCCACATCCAAGAGGGAGACATCATCTTGACCGTCACCAATATTCATGAAGATAGATATTAAATATGAAACCTCTATGACGCTCAGAAGCTCAGAATCCATTATCTCAGTTCCCGGTCATTCCTCAGTTATGCAAGTTATACTATTGTAATGGGAAAAAGGTAAGCATTCAAAAAACGTGGTTCCGATGTTTCTGTCAGACCTGTGCGTGATTAAAATTGGCATAAAACGTTTGTACAATTAAACAATGGGATTTTTTGGAGGGATTTTCCGGTTTGTACTAGCGCTTGCCCTGGACTGAGGTTTTATGGCGGGTCATAAAAATTCCTGGTTTGGGGAAAAGCAAAAGTGAGTTCTATGTCTTCACTTACAAACAGATAGGGGGTGGTTTTTTTTTTCTTTTTTAAAAACATCTCTCATTTTTTAAAACTCGGGCAAAAATACCTTTTGCCTGACAATATATATATATATATACCCACACAAACACTGGGACCATTGTATATACATGTAGTAAATATTATAGTATATATATTATAGTATGAACTATGGAGCTGTGTATATAGTTATTTAGTGTGGTGCTGTGCCTGAGTACATAACTTTTAGTGGGAAGTCCACACCATATACAGAGCTCCACACTATATACTGGGTTATAAAACATGGTATGGAGCTGTGTGTATACTATATAGTGTAGAGATGTGCCTTTTATATAAAATGTGCAGCCCACACTATATGCTATACACACATATTATATTCACATCACATCTACACTATATATTACACACAGCACCTCACTACATGCTATATACACAGGTCCACACTATATACAGTACTTAATTATGCTGTTTACATCAGATAGTATAATCTGGGGCCGATGCATATACATTACATAGGATACACTGGGGATGATATGTATACATTACATAGGATACAATGGGGCCGATGTATATACTTCTGAGGGGATGTGCTGGGGGCGATCTATATAGATCACATAGGATACTCTGGGGCCGATGTATATACATCAGATGGGATACGCTGGGAACGATGTATATACATCACATGGGATACACTGGGGCTGATGTATATACGGATTATAATGAGGGCAATTTGGGCTACCGCCCGGGGCCCGAGGCTTCAGGGGGACCCATGGCCAGATTGCCCTCATTATAATGTTTTGTGCAGAGGCAGGGGCAGGTTTGGCAGGGGGACCGCACTGTACCTTTTAGATGCCGGCTACATCACAGGGAGGCAGACACGCACCCTGCGCGCTGTGTGCTGCGTCTCCAGGACTGACATCACACAGCAGCGCCTGGAGCTTCTTTATCCTGTGGGAGAGGAGCTGGTGGATCAGGTCAGTGAATGGCGGTAAATATGAGGTCTGGAGAGGATGTCTGGAGTGAGGAGGGGGCTGCAGGATGCTGCTCCCCTCCTGATGAGTTTGCATAAGATTCCATAGTGTCAGTTCAGCGGCCGCTCTGATAGGGCTCTGTATAAGTTATTGCAGGACTTTCATCGTTGCTGCAGATCAGGTCACTCTGGGTCATCGGCTCCAGCATCACCAGATCTGCAGGAAAATTCAGAGTCCTGTAATAAATCCCACTGAGCCCCAGCAGAGCGACCACAGACATTGCATAGAGGATCCTGCACTGACTGATCAACCCTGAACCTGCAGGACATCACATACTGTACTGATCCATATATGATATGTGAGGTCCTGTAGGCAGGTGTGATCAGTACAGTGTATATCCCTGTACAAAATGTCACATCCAGTAAACAGATTAGTGTATATAATACTGTGGTACAGACATCAGATGGGATATAACAATGTGTATAGTATAACATCTAATGTCTGTATCACAGTATATTATACTAGCTATTGAACCCGTTTTACACCCGGGTCACAAGCATTTTTAGTGGTACATTTTTGGCGCCTTTTTTTTAAGACACTGTGTCTGCGAATTCTCATAAACAGTATCTTCAATAAAATGGCGCTGGATAGCGTGGTAAGCGCATGCACTGACTCCGGCACCATTTCATTGAAGTAATGTGCTACAAAATTAAAGGGTTCCTTTCATCGGAAATAACGCTATTAACCTGCGTTCAGGTAAACAGCGTTTTTATACTGCCCAGTAGCTGAATGCAGTGGGGAGAAAATGATCTTTATTCTCCTCGCCAGCATTCGGTTTCAGTCATGAGGGCAGTGCCGGTTCGGTCACCACTCTGAGTATACAGAGCGTCCTCTGCAACCGAACCCCCGGCCCTGACTGACACTGACTCTACATTGAGACCGGCTGTCAGTCAGGGCCAGGATTACAGGGGTTGCTCTGTATACTGAAAGTAATGACTGAACCGGCGCCGGGCCAGACCCCATTACTAAAACCAAATGCTCCCCCATCCTGGTATATGCTCCCTCCCCATCCTGGTATATGCTCCCTCCCCATCCTTATCCCCCATCCTGGTATATGTTCCCCCATCTTGCCTTCTCTGATGTTCTTCCATCCATACAAAAAAAAACAACACTCCTACTCGCCTTTTCCCCTCTCGCTTGCAGCGCATCCTCGAACACCGGCAAGGCTGGAGGAGTGTGGCGCCAGAGTTCGCACCTGCGCATGCATGAACCACAACGCCACACTCCTCCAACCTCGCCGGACATCAAGGTATGTGTCCTAATGGCGCCGAAGATGGCAGTATGACGTGATCTCCGTCATTACAATCCTTTATCCTCGTCCTCCTCCCTGTCACCTGTAACATCTGATGTGTTCTTCTGTCTCCGGCCAGACTGTGCAGGCGCATTGCGTGCACAGTCTATAGAGGCTTCGGACAGACGGACACATCCCTGATTATATTATAGATAGTCATGTATTCTCATATAGACTCTACAGGGCCGTACCTAGGGGAAGAGGAGGGGCATGTGACCTGGGTACAGCCGTCAGGGGGGTGCCTTCGGCCCACCTCATTCGGTGGTCAGAGGTGTCTCCCAGGCAGCTGCAATTTGCCGCCCCCAGAGTGGGAGTCGACCATTCTCTGAGCTTGCTGTGGAACCGACAGTCGATCAGAGAAGGGAGCTATGTGCGGGCTCATACTGTATATAGGGAGCTATGTGCGGGCTCATACTGTATATAGGGAGCTATGTGCAGGCTCATACTGTATATAGGGAGCTATGTGCGGGCTCATACTGTATATAGGGAGCTATGTGCGGGCTCATACTTTATATAGGGAGCTATGTGCGGGCTCATACTGTATATAGGGAGCTATGTGTGGGCTCATACTGTATATAGGGAGCTATGTGCGGGCTCATACTGTATATAGGGAGCTATGTGCAGGCTCATACTGTATATAGGGAGCTATGTGCGGACTCATATTTTATATAGGAAGCTATGTGCTGGCTCATACTGTATATAGGGGCTATGTGCAGACTCATATTGTATCTAAGTAACTATGTAGGGGCTCATACTGTATGTAGGTGGCAGTGTGTGGGCTTATACTGTATGTACAGGGCTATGCGGGGGCTCATACTGTATGTAGGGGGGTGTGTGGGGGCTCATACTATATGTACAGGGCTCTGCGGGGGCTCATACTGTATCTAGGCCGCTATGTGCGGGCTCATACTGTTTATAGGGAGCTATGTGCGGGCTTATACTGTATATAGGGAGCTATGTGCGGGCTCATATTGTATATAAGGAGCTATGTGCGGGCTCACACTGTATATAGGGAGCTATGTGCAGGCTCATATTGTATATAAGGAGCTATGTGCGGGCTCATACTGTATATAGGGGCTATGTGCAGACTCATTTTGTATCTAAATAACTGTAGGGGCTCATACTGTATGTAGGTGGCAGTGTGTGGGCTCATACTGTATGTACAGGGCTATGTGGGGGCTCATACTGTATGTAGGGGGCTGTGTGGGGGCTCATACTATATGTACAGGGCTCTGCAGGGGCTCATACTGTATCTAGGGAGCTATGCGGGGCTCATACTGTATATAGGAGGCTATGTGGGGGCTCATACTGTATATAGAGGGGCTATGCGGGGGCTCATACTGTATCTAGGGAGCTATGCGGGGGCTCATACTGTATCTAGAGGGATGTCAGCATACTTAATTCTGCTCAATATTAAGTCATACCATTAATATAATTTTTTTTTATTATTTTGTTAATATTAATATGGAGCAGAATTAATTTCGGCCTATTGGATCGGCCTCCATAACAGTCACGATCTCTCATGTGGCCCCTCCGGAAAATTAATCTGCCACCCTGATCTACTATATATAGTGCTATATTATGGAAATTTGTTTTCCTCATTCTCTGTCTATAGATGTGATCAGAACATCTGTGTGTTGATCACATGATCTATCAAAGGGGATCATGTGACAAGTCACGTGATACATCCGGTACCTGGGGTGGGGGCCACACCTTTTAAACTGCCCGGGGCCCTGGCTACTCTTAATCCACCCCTGTGTATATACATCATATAGGATACGTTGGGGACAATGTATATACATCACATAGGATACGTTGGGGACGATGTATATACATCACATGGGATACACTGGGGCCGATGTATATATAGGTGCATCTCACTAAATTATAATATCATCAAGAAGTTAATTTTTTTCAGTTCATCAATACAAAAAGTGAAACTCATATATTATATAGAGTCATTAATATAATTGTCTTATCCCGTCTGTCTGTCTGTCCTTCTGTCCAGGAAATCCCGCGTCGCTGATTGGTCCGGCGCGGCCAATCAGCGACGCAGCATTTCAGAAAAAGATGGCGGCCGTTAGCGGCTCATCTGCCGCACGGAGGTCAGCGGCGATGCAGCGGGCTGCTTGCAGCATAAGTCCCCCGACCGGAGGCGCCGCTGACCTCCATGCGGCTACCGTCGGGAGATCAGCGGCTACGGCCGCTTTTCTCCCGACGGCAAGTGTGACGCCCCCCCTCCCCTCTCCTCTCCTCCCCTCTCCGCTCCTCTCCCCTCTCCCCCCCTCCCCTCCCCCCGCTTGCTCAGGGCCCCAGCACCCAGCGCCATACTTACCCCTCTCTGTGCCTCCGCAGCAGCTCCTGTGTCTTCCACTGCTGCTCTGTGACGTCTCAGGTCAGAGGGCTCGGTGACGTCTTTACACTGCACTCTCTCCTGAGCGGTCACAGCGCGCAGCGGGAAGATGCCGGCTACGCTGGAGTCCGGAGCAGCAGCTGAGAATTGAGGTGAGTATTGGATTTTTTTTTTTTATTGTATGGGGGCATAGGGCATTAAATGGTGGTGTGGGGGTGTGTGACATCGTGGAGGGGCCATTATAAGCGAGGGGGGGGTGTGACATCCTGCATGGGCCACTATGGGGGGATGTGACATCCTGCATGGGGTATTATATAGTGGGGATGTGATTTCCTGCATGGGGCATTATAAGGGAGGGGGGATGTGATATCCTGCATGGGGCACTATGGGGGGATGTGACTTCCTCCATGGGGCATTATATAGGGGGGATGTCACTTCCTGCATGGTGCATTATAAGGGAGGGGGGGATGTGACTTCCTCCATGGGGCATTATAAGGGGGGTGGTGACATCCTGCATGGGGCATTTATATGGTGGGGGGGGAGTGACATCCTGCATGGGGCATTATAAGGGAGGGGGATGTGACATCCTGCATGGGGCACTATGGAGGGGATGTGACTTCCTCCATGGGGCATTATATAAGGGGGATGTCACTTCCTGCATGGGGTATTATATAGGGGGGATGTCACTTCCTGCATGGGGCATTCTATAGGAGGGATGTGACTTCCTGCATGGGGCATTATAAAGGAAGGGGGGATGTCACATCCTGCATGGGGCATTATAAGAAAGGGGGGGATGTGACATCCTGCATGGGGCATTATACAGGGGGGGATGTGACATCCTGCATGGGGCATTATAAGGGAGGGGGGATGTGACATCCTGCATGGGGCATTATCTTGCATGGGCCATTATATGGGGGGGGATGTGACATCCTTCTTGGGGCATTATAAGGGAGGGGGGGATGTGACATCCTGCATGGGGCATTATAAAGGAGGGGGGGTGTGACATCCTGCATGGGGCATTATATGGGGGGGGGAAAGTGACATCCTGCATGAGGCATTATAAGGGAGGGGGGTGACATCCTGCATGGGGCATTATAAGGGAGGGGGGTGACATCCTGCATGGGGCATTATAAGGGAGTGGGGATGTGACATCCTGCATGGGGCATTATATGGGGGGGGGGAAGTGACAACCTGCATGGGGCATTATAAGGCAGGTGGATGCTCCCCGGTCCTCACTAACACGGTTCGCTGATTGGTCGCAGCCACCGGCCACGACCAATCAGCTATTTCGGCGCCAAATTTAAACACCGCTCTGCTGATTGCTCGTGGCCGCCCGCGGCGACCAATCTGCGATTGTGGCGCCAAATTTAAACACGGTCTCCGGCCAATTGGCGGCTGATTTAAAATAAGTACGCCACCGTCGGGAGACATATTCTAGAATACCCGATGCGTTAGAATCGGGCCACCATCTAGTATACTATATAGATTCATTACAAACAGAGTGATCTATTTCACGTGTTTATTTCTGTTAATGTTGATGATTATGGCTTACAGCCAATGAAAACACAAAAGCCATTATCTCAGTGAATTAAAATAATTAACAAAAAAACACATGTAAAGGCTTCCTAAGCATTTAAAAGGTCCCTTAGTCTGTTTCAGAAGGCTCCACAATCATAGGGAAGACTGCTGACATGACAGATGTCCAGAAGGCAGTCATTGACACACTCCACAAGGTCCCAGAGTTCCTATTTTCATTTGGAAATCAAGGTCCCAGAGTCTGGAGGAAGAGTGGAGAGGCCACAATCCAAGCTGCTTGAGCTCTAGTGTGAAGTTTCCACAATCGGTGATGGTTTGGGGAGCCATGTCATCTGCTGGTGTAGGTCCACTGTGTTTTATCAAGACCAAAGTCAGCGCAGCCGTCTACCAGGACATTTTAGAGCACTTCATGCTTCCCTCTGCCGACAAGCTTTTTGGAGATGGAAATTTCATTCTCCAGCAGGACTTGACACTAGTGTTGAGCGAGTATGTTCTATTAACCCTTTCGCCGACTATGCTCGGGCCGAGCTCCGAGTATTTACAGCTGCTCGGTGATAAGGTTAAATCGCTCCTGTGTGCATGATTTGCAACTGTTTGACAGCTTTATTACATGTGAGGAATGTCTATTTCTTACACATTCCTCACATGTAATAAAGCAGTCAAACAGTTGCAAATCATGCACACGGGAGCGATTTAACCTCATCACCGAGCAGCTGTAAATACTCGGAGCTCGGCCCGAGCATACTCGGTCAGAACATACTCACTCAACCCTACTTGGCACCTGTCCACACTGCCAAAAATACCAATACCTGGTTTAAAAACAACAGTATCACTGAGCTTGATTGGCCAGAGAATCTATCGGGTATTGTCAAGAGGAAGATGAGAGACACCAGACCCAACAATGCAGACGAGCTGATGGCTGCTATCAAAGCAACCTGGGCTTCCATAACACCTCAGCAGGGCCACAGGCTGATCGCCTCCATGCCACATTGCCACATTGATGCAGTAATTGATGCAAAAGGAGCCCCGACCAAGTATTGAGTGCATTTAATGAACATACATTTCAGTCGGACAACATTTCGGATTTTAAAAACATTTTTCAAGCTGTTGTTGCTGTAAAGTATTCTAATTTACTGAGATAATGACTTTTGTTCATTGGCTGTAAGCTATAATCATCAACATTAACAGAAATAAACACTTGAAATAGATCACTCTGTGTGTAATGACTCTATATAATATATGAATTTCACTTTTTGCATTGAAGAACTGAAATAAATTAACTTTTTGATGACATTCTAATTTAGTGAGATGCACCTGTACATCATATAGGATGCTGGGGCTGATCAGTATACATAATATAAGATACACTGGGGCTGATGTATATACGTCATGTAGGATACACTGGTGATGATGTACATACATTACATAGGATATGCTGGAGACTATGTATATACATCATATAGGATACGCTTGTGCCAGTGTATGTGCATCATATAGGATACCTTGGGAGCGATGTACATAGATCATATAGGATACGCAGGGGCCGATATATATACATCATATAGAATACACTGGGGCTGTGTCATGGTGTGACTGTGGGATAGCAAGTGTGCTCCTATTCTGACCCTCAGACTCGGGGTCCCTAGCTATTTCTGTTCCCAGGATTACTCCTGAATGTGGAGATGCCCGAGCCTCGTTCCTTACTATGCTCCTAAGCAGCACTAGTTTGTACAGTGTATGGGGGGAATACAAAACAAGATAGGACAGAACTGAAGCACAGTCACACAACACGCTCTCAGGGAAATACACAAAGGAATATAAAGTCGAAAACCCGAGAGGCAACAAAGTAATATAAAGACACCTAGGGAAAAAGGAAAGGGTTACCAAACAACTCTTGCAACAACTTTAGCAATAACCACTAAACCAGTATGTGTTCACCTTTCCAGAACAGGATAGAGAAAAACTATACTGGCATTGCCAGCAAAGCACAGCCGGCTTAAATGGAGAAACAGCAGACACGACTGGTTCTCCTCTAGCATGAGATCAAAGGCAGTCAACAACCTCAGCCCAGCAAAGACTAACTTTTGCTCACCTGCCAAGGAGCTGCAGCTCTAAGAGTCGATGCCCTAGTCACCCTGCACTGACCATAGCTATCAATGGAGTTACAAGGAGCAGTATATGAATCTGTGGAATCCACAGACTTGGACGCCGCCATCACAGTTTATGATGTTAGAGAAAACCTCCTTGTGACATGCTGATGTATATATATCATATAGGATACACTAGGGCTGATGTATATATAGTACATCTTAAAGGATATACGGGTGCTAATGTAGAGTATATACATCATATAGGATACACTGGGGCTGATGTATATACATCGTATAGGATACACTAGGGCCGATGTATATATATCATATAAGAGATACTGGAGCTAATGTACAGTATATACATCGTATAGAGTACACTGGGGCTGATGTATATACATCATATAGGATATACAGGTGCTGATGTACAGTATGTACATCACATAGGATACACTGGGGCTGATGTATACACATCATATACAGTAGGATACACTAGGGCTGATGTACATACATCGGAGAACCCCTGTAAGTGCATCTTGTTCCAAGTATTTAATTAATCACTAATGGAAACAAAGAATCTTCTCCTAATTAATATCAGAGAGAACAGATGACTGTCATACACAACACAATCCACTGTACCAACACAAACAGTACCACATACAAGGGAGAAATACTGCCACACCATGACTGGACTACATATTACCACCACATAGTGACCGAATAATACTACATACAAGGGAGAAATACCACCACACCATGACCAGACCACATATTACCACCACATAGTGACCGAATAATGCCGCATACAAGGGAGAAATACCACAAAACCATGACCAGACCACATATTACCACCACATAGTGACCGAATAATACTACATACAAGGTAGAAATACCACCACACCTTGACCAGACCAGATATTACCACCCCATAGTGACCGAATATTACTACATACAAGGGAGAAATACCACCATGCCATGACCAGACCAGATATTAACAGCAAATAGCGTCCAAATAATTCCCCATCATTTCTCTCTCCTACCTCCATAATTGCTCTTCCCCATCCCAATCATTGCTCTCCCCTACCTTCTTCAACATTGTCATATCTCCCCCCACCTGCTCCGTCATCATTGCCATATCTCCCCCACCTGCTCTGTCATCATTGCCATATCTCCCCCAACCTGCTCCGTCATCATTGCCATATCTCCCCCCACCTACTCCATCATCATTGCCATTTCTCCCCCCACCTGCTCCACCATCATTGCCATATCTCCCCCACCTCCTCTATCACTAATGCCATGTCATATCTCCCCCTACCTCCTCCATCACCATGCCATGCATATCTCCCCCCACCTCCCCCATTGCCATGCCATATATCCCCCACCATGTCATATCTCGCCGCACCTGCTCAATCACCATTGTTCTCCCTCAAATAAACCCAAAACTTATCTCTCAGCGCGCTCCCCCGCAGCACTGTCCTCTGCTTCCTGCCCGGCATCTTTCTCCCTGACAGGCCCATGCTGTATGATGACGTCATCAAGCAGCGCGAGCCTGTGTGAGGGAGGAAACGCCGGGCAGAAAGCAGAGGTGAGGACGGATCCCTGCAGCTACGCTGCCATTTTCCTCCTGTCGGCAGTGGAGCTGGAGGGATCGCTCCTTGCCTGCCACACAGGATGAGGGCAATCTGCCCATGGGACCGAGAAGCAGGCCAGATTGCCTTCATCAGCCGCACTGCAAGGGCCCCCCTGACCCTCCAGGCCCTTGCAGTGCAGAGCACCGGCGGCCATGTTAACCAGGGGCACCCGTGTGTCCTGCTCGGGGGCCCGCTGAGGACCCGGGCCCACCGGAGAATTCTCCGGTGTCCGGGTGCCCCAGTCCGACCCCGTATATAGACACACTTTCACATTGGTGTGTACATACAGTACATGTGCATGTGTGTGAGTATATACAGTATGTGTATATGTGTATAGTGGCGTTGCTTGAAGTTTATAGGCCCTGTAAGGCAGCGCTAGTCATCATGCTGGGGGACACTCGCTGCATCGGGTCAATTAAAGCACACCAGCCACGTTTTCCAGTATTTCACAATCCAGCAGTTTATTACACTTCACTACTGCTTATCACCGAGTCCAACTCAGTGGCTCGCCGACATACACATATAATGTCCAGGAGCCTTTCAAGTGGCAGACAGGCCCACTTGGCTCCAGTTACAGCCATCAGCAAAGTCACTTATATCAACGTCCATATAATGCAGTGCTTTACCTTTGCCGGGTTTTAGCTGCTTCAGTCAGATTTGTTCTGCCACCACTATGGCTTTACGGCTTCCCAGATGGGGGTCTCCAGCCCTCGTTCCTTCAGAGGCTACTGGTATGTTTTCTCACCTAACATCCAGCCTCTGCCTTCCAGGACTCTTGCCTTCCAAGCCTCTGGCCCTCCAAGGCTACTGGTATCGCTTACACGTAAGGATCCAGCCTCTGCCTTTCAGGCTTCACTAGGCCTCACTAAGCCTCTCCAGTCTAACGGTGTCCCACACACGGGAACAGGCCTCACGCCTTTCACACCTGTCTCAAATCTACCAGGGTTTATATATCCTCTAGTGCACACACAGGACCTGTGCTGATGTCACAGTCATGTGATCAGACCTTCTGTATGCACAGGACCTGTGCGATGTCACAGTCATGTGATCAGTCACCTCGGGAGGTACATGGTCGGCCAAAACACACCCTGGACCATTACAGTAATGCCGCAAGCCGCTGCATTACAGCCCCAATGAAAAATTTCCAACATGGCCCCCAACCATTACAGATCTTTAATAGTACTGGTGTTCTCTTATGGGCCAAAAGGATATTTTGGCCCCATAGGCTCCAGGGCTAAGTGCGACTGCAACACATGTACCTACTATAGTTATGTCTCTATGTTTGTATCTGGACAATCAGACAGGCATTTACCATGTAGCCTATAGTTATTCTGTAGTAGATGTGTAGGTACTGTAATAATCTGGCAATTCACCTATATCTCTGCTCTGTACAACAGCTGCATTTGCTCCTTGGTCTGGAATACGTGAGCTGCGGGGACTTTTACAGCTACTTACTGATGAAGGGGCAGCTTGACATCCCCAGTGCAAGGTAAAGTTTTATTTTTATGTAATTATACACGAATAGAAATATACAGTATATATAAACAGCAGTTCTGTCATCAGTATTGATTGCTCTTTGATGGCAATATGGATTAGACTAAAGCAATATATTAGTCATCAGAACCTGGACAGAATCCTGACCGGCCACTTTATTACACTATGGATAGGGCAGGATTTCTTGTATTTCTGTAGACAGTCACTAATTTCTTGTCTCTCTGTCAGATTCTATGCCGCTGAACTCGTCTGTGGAATCCAACATCTCCACTCAAAGGGCGTCATCCACAGAGACCTCAAGCCCGAGAACATCTTGGTGGCTGAAACGGGCCATATTAAGATCACAGATTTCGGTCTCTCAATTGACAACATGCATGGAGACCGAACAGCCACTGGATACGCTGGGACTGCAGGCTACATGGCTCCTGAGGTGAGAAGAACAAGGATTTTCTCTTTTTTTCATACTATAATTGTATGTCTGCCTGGATCACACACATAATCCAACAAATGTCCATTACAGTAAATGGGACATTCTGACATTGACATCTGGCATGCCATACACATTAGATAGGCAGCTTGCCTTAGCTGAGTGTACATGCGTTCTGAATGGGAGGGGGGAGTATGACCATGCCAGACACAAAGGATCGGGCACTGAAATTCAGCATCCAGTGTTTGAGCTGAATTGGGATGTCTCCATACACATTAGATGATCTCTCCGGAATCTGTGAGTCCGGCCACAATACATGATCATGCTATATGTTTTGCCAGCATTAGAGACCCAAAGAGTTACAAGTCAGCCAACAAAGGTTCTGGAGCTCAGAAGAGCAGCATGGCTCCTTTCAGTCATTAGTGTAGTAATCATAATATTCAAGTGATGCCACAACCAGAGGAATCATCCACTCTCACTATATTACATAGTCTTAGGCTGAGTTCACACGATGCGTTTTTCATGCGTTTCCGCGGCGTTTTTGCAGTTGCGTAAACGCCGCGGAAACGCATGAAAAACGCATGGTAGAAGGGCAGCAATGTTCCCCAATGGAAATCCGCATGTGCTGTGCCCATGATGCGGATTTTTCCGCAGCGTAAACGCTGCGGTCAAAAATCCGCAGCATGTCAATTAATTTTGCGGAAACGCTGCTCTTTTGCCGCCATTGACTTGCATTAGACCGCATGGAATCCGCATCACTGTATATGTTGATGCGCTTTTCATGCGGTCTAATGTGCGGATGGTACCCGGGTGTGGAGGAGAGGACTCTCATCCAGACCCAGGTACCATTAAAAAAAAAAGAATAAAATAAAAAATATATATATTCTCACCTTCTGACGGCCCGTGCTGCGTCCTGCCGGCTTCCCGGGCACTTCGCGGTTGAATGAAGGACCTTCGCTGACGTCAGAGTCATGTGACAGGTCACGTGACGCTGACGTCAGAAGGTCCTAAAGTCTTCACTGCCGGCAGCCGGGACCGATGAAGCAGGACACCGGGGGCCATCAGAGGGTAAAGTATAGATTTATTTTTTATTTTTTGACATTCACACACTATATAAATCCATGCTGTTTGCATGGATTTATATAGTGTAAAGTTGACAAGCACTTTCCAAGTGATGCTAAAATCGCTTGGGAAGCGCTTGTCAACCCGCATGCGGAAATGAAAGTGAAGACCGCTTCATTTCCGCATGTCCCTGGCAGGAAACCGTATGTACAATCCGCATGCGTTTTTTCCTGCCAGAGAGATACAGAAACGCTCAGGAAAAAATCCTGAGCATTTCTGCATCGTGTGCACATACCCTTACAATTATTATGCTGAGAACTTTGTTACACTGAAGATATGGAACTTTTTGACCAACTCTTTATCTATTTTCTTCTTCTTTATGTAGATTTTGGCTGGGAAGGAGTATAACGCCGGAGTAGACTGGTATTCTTTTGGCGTCATCTTAAAAGAAATGGTTACCGATGAGTGCGCCTACCATCAGACACTCAACGATAAATCCTCCGGCATCAGGAACATCATTAAACAGGTCAGTTGTCTTAACAGTCATTAGTACTATGATGTATACAATGTTATAGTTGTAGAGATGAGCAAACCTTTTGAAATTCAAATTAACCAGCTTGTTCCAATTTTTTCCCAAAAATGTTAAAATCGCAAGTACTCAACCGTTCTTTACTGCTGTGCTGTCACATACTATCTGTGCAGTCTTTTACTGTTTTATGTCTTTCTCTCTCAATCTCTACTGCTAAGCTGTGATGTGCTCTCCCTATCCAGATTCACCACAAAATGACTCCTACATTCATTGCTTTGGCTTTCATACAGGCTATGATAGTCCCTCCTGATTGTGCTATAACATGTGATGTGACACCTTAAAGCATTATGGTGAAGCCTGGACGGCTTACATCAGAGGTCCCATAAGTCTTCTCTGACTGATGTAATTTTTAGTAATACTGTATGAAAATTGGCTGCAATTATTTTAGGTGATTCCCAAGAAGCAAATCACAAATTGTTGAAATTCACCGGGTTCAGCAGATTCACAAAAATTCAACACAAATTCAGTTCGCATCAAGTGGATTTGCTCATCTCTGCATAGTAGTCATCATTTTCTCTCCAGTTTACATTCATGGATTTTGGTTTTATCTTTATTAGCTCCTTCAGAAAGATCCTGCCAGTCGCTTAGGAGCCAACGGTAACATCAGAAAGCACAGGTTTTTTCAGCGTATCGACTGGGTCTCTGTGGAAGCCCTGAAACTGCCTCCACCATACGTCCCTGTAGTAAGTATATGAGCAGATATGGTTTCTTAGTATTAAAATCTTTGTGTCTATTCTTTTACTAGTTTTCAATCAACACAACTTGTTTTTAACGGAGACTCTGATATAAAGTCATAATATTAATGTTATAATTCCTTTTTTCCTTTATAGCCATCTGAGCCTCCCCGTCGTCATAAACCATTCCATCTGGAGAAACTAGAAGCAGCAGAGGCCACAGCACCTATATCAACAAAGGACCAGGCATTGTTTGAGGGATTTTCATTTGTCAACTTGGAAACCCTTGAGCAAACCCCAGCTCTATAGTCATCAGAGCGAGCGGCCCACCTGAGCCTCCGGAAGACTGAAAATCAGAAGACTGGACATCACTGGAACAAACGCTGCAAGAATGAAGGTGACCATGGAGACGTCGAGGGACCCCGAATGAAGACACAGAGAATGACGGAGCCAGCAGATCCACCTATGGGCTGGCGGTAAGAATAAGCGCCATAATATCTGCGCTTTATTCCAATCATAGGCATGTGCCAAACATTTTTCACTGACCGGTAATAGGATTTCCTCCTGCTCATTTTAGCTGCATTTTTTGGTGCTGTCTTGGGCAATGATGAAATACCGAGGTGCGTGATGGCCGGCTATTAAGGGGTGGCAGGAGGCCGGATTTTTTTTTTTAACAACATCTTGCACTTGCCTATGATAAATTTACCATTACCGGCAGTTGGATTTCCTCATACTTATGACAGTGTTGTCATAGGAGTGGGGAAAAAGGTGAGAGATGGCCGGCTATTAAGGGGTGGCAGGAGGCCGGATTTTTTTTTTTTTTTTTTTTTTTTTTTTTTAAATAGGGAAAATTTGGCCTTTTGAGAACACAAGAGCTTACAGCTAGTGGACTTGCACATCCTCCAGATGTAAGTGTAAAATGAGAGCCGCAGTCCTAAAAAGTACATTTTGTTAAGACCCTGAGGATGGCAGAGCCGGCAGATCCACCTATGAGCTGGGGGTAAGAATGGAGGACTATTTCATCAAAGTCCTGTGAAGACACCCATGCCAATGTCATTCCAGTCCATGCCAGGGGTACCCATTCCAGAAGCCATTGAGCCTTCTCATGGAACATATAGTTAAACAAAACAAAAAAACCTGCAAAGCTTTTTAATGCAACTAAAACCTCTTACATTTTTCTTACATCTGTAAATAACAACAGAATGAAGTGGGTTAAAAGTGTATTTTGAATATTCCCATTTTTTAAGGCACCTAAACAGGAAAGGGTTCTTTACAGTCAGAGCAGTGGGACTGTGGAATTCCCTACCACAATAAGCAGTGATGGCAGACACTATAACAGCTTTCAAAAAAGGGGCTGGATGATTTCCTCGATACACATAACATTGAGGGTTACAGTTAAATTAGACAAAATGTTACACCTATGAAGTACATTTAATACCATAATAGTAATTACATAATTAGTATCATAATTAGGTTTGATCCAGGGTTCCAGGACTGATCGCCTATTTTCGGGGTCAAGAAGGAATTTTTCCCCTGTGACACAAATTGGCTGAAGGTGTCCTGGGGTTTTTGCCTTCTTCTGGATCAACAATGTAGGCATAGGGTAGTATTATTAGTGATAGGAAAGTTAGAATAATACTGTAATAAGATAGCAGGATGTTAATAATAGTAACGATATCAAATAGTCACATTTATAAAAATAAAAACAAATTAAATAATAACTGCAGTAGTACAATAAGTAGTGTAATATTAAATATATAACTAGTAATAACATAATTAGGTTTGATCCAGGGTTCTAGGACTGATCGCCTTTTCTTGGGGTCAAGAAGGAATTTTTCCCCATGATGCAAATTGGCGTTAGGTGTCCTGGGGTTTTTGCCTTCTTCAGGATCAACAGATTTAGGCATAGGGATTCTGGTATTACCATTATTAGAATCACAAGAGTAATACAAAACATAAAATTAATTAAAAAAATTAAATTATAAACGGGTACATTCTTAATTGTTATAGTGCAGCAATAATAAAAAAGGTAATAATAATAATAATAATACATTTGTGCGGTCTAGTGCCAGTTAGTTAGTAAGTTAGTGTAGTGTTAGTGTACGGAGTACAATTGGGGGAGGAAAGTTGAACTTGATGGACCGAGGTCTTTCTTCAACCTACGTTACAATGTTACTAATATCTGCGCTTTATTCCAATCATAGGCATGTGCCAAATATTTTTCACTGACCGGTAATAGGATTTCCTCCTGCTCATTTTAGCTGCATTTTTTGGTGCTGTCTTGGGCAATGATGAAATACTGAGGTGCGTGATGGCCGGCTATTAAGGGGTGGCAGGAGGCCGGATTTTTTTTTTTTTAACAACATCTTGCACTTGCCTATGATAAATCTACCATTACCGGCAGTTGGATTTCCTCATACTTATGACAGTGTTGTCATAGGAGTGGGGAAAAAGGTGAGAGATGGCCGGCTATTAAGGGGTGGCAGGAGGCCGGATTTTTTTTTTTTTTTTAAATAGGGAAAATTTGTCCTATGGAGAACACAAGAGCTTACAGCTAGTGGACTTGTACATCCTCCAGATGTAAGTGTAAAATGAGAGCCGCAGTCTTAAAAAGTACATTTTGTTAAGACCCTGAGGATGGCAGAGCCGGCAGATCCACCTATGAGCTGGATGTAAGTATAGGCGCCATAATATGTAAACCCAGATCGCCAAATGGAGGACTATTTCATCAAAGTCCCGTGAAGACACCCATGCCAATGTCATTCCAGTCCATGCCAGGGGTACCCATTCCAGAAGCCATTGAGCCTTCTCATGGAACATCTATATAGTTAAACAAAACAAAAAAACCTGCAAAGCTTTTTAATGCAACTAAAACCTCTTACATGTTTCTTATATCTGTAAATAATGAATAAAGTGGGTTAAAAGTTGATTTTGAATATTCCCATTTTTTAAGGCACCTAAACAGGAAAGGGTTCTTTACAGTCAGAGCAGTGGGACTGTGGAATTCCCTACCACAAGAAGTAGTGATGGCAGACACTATAACAGCTTTCAAAAAAGGGCTGGACGATTTCCTCGATACACATAACATTGAGGGTTACCGTTAAATTAGACAAAATGTTACAACTATAGTAGTACATGTAGTACGGTAATAGTATTATTATTATTTATTATTATAGCGCCATTTATTCCATCGCACTTTACATGTCAAGAAGGGGTATACATACAAGAACTATTACAATAATCTTGAACACAATGTGACGGCGACTGGTACAGGAGGAGCGAGGACCCTGCCCGTGAGGGCTCACAGTCTACAAGGGATAGGTGAGGATACAGTAGGTGAGGGTAGAGCTGGTCGTGCAGCGGTATTGGTGGAGTGGTGGTTACTGCAGGTTGTAGGCTTGTCGGAAGAGGTGGGTCTTCAGGCTCTTTTTGAAGGTTTCCACGGTCGACGAGAATCTGATGTGTTGGGGTAGAGAGTTCCAGAGTAGGGGGGAAGCACGGGAGAAATCTTGTATGCGATTGTGGGAGGAGGAGATTAGAGGGGAGTAAAGAAGGAGATCTTGTGAGGATCGGAGGTTGAGTGCAGGTATGTAGCGAGAGACTAGGTCAGAGATATATGGAGGAGACAGGTTGTGAATGGCTTTGTATGTCATGGTTAGGGTTTTGAACTGGAGTCTCTGGGCAATGGGGAGCCAGTGAAGAGATTGACAGAGGAGAGGCCGGGGAATAGCGGGGGGACAGGTGGATTAGTCGGGCAGCAGAGTTTAGGATGGATTGGAGGGGTGCGAGAGTGTTAGAGGGGAGGCCACAGAGCAGGAGGTTGCAGTAGTCGAGGCGGGAGATGATGAGGGCGTGCACTAGTGTTTTTGCAGATTCATGGTTGAGGAATGTGCGGATCCGGGAGATATTTTTGAGTTGGAGTCGGCAGGAAGTGGAAAGGGCTTGGATATGTGGTTTGAAGAAAAGTTCAGAGTCCAGGGTTACCCCAAGGCAGCAAGCCTGAGGGACTGGGGAGAGTGGGCAGCCATTGACTATGATGGATAGGTCAGTTGGGGGGGTTGAATGAATTGGCGGAAAGATGATGAATTCTGTTTTGTCCATGTTAAGTTTTAGAAATCTAGCAGAGAAGAAGGATGAAATAGCAGACAGACATTGTGGGATTTTGTTTAGTAAGGAGGTGATATCGGGTCCAGAGAGGTAGATCTGTGTGTCATCAGCATAGAGGTGATAATGAAAGCTATGAGACTCTATGAGCTGTCCCAGGCCTAAGGTGTAGATGGAGAAGAGCAGGGGTCCTAGAACTGAACCTTGGGGGACACCGACAGATAGGGGGCGAGATGAGGAGGTGATCTGTGAGTGAGAGATACTGAATGTCCTGTCTGTTAGGTATGCGGAGATCCAGGATAGGGCCAAGTCTGTGATGCCGAGAGATGGGAGAGTTTGTAGTAAGAGGGAATGGTCCACTGTGTCGAAGGCAGATGACAGGTCTAGGAGGAGGAGGACAGAGCAGTGTCGCATAGATTTGGCGGTTAGTAGGTCATTGGTGACTTTAGTCAGTGCAGTTTCAGTAGAATGGTGCGGTCGGAAACCAGATTGTAGGCTGTCGAAGAGGGAGCAGGAGGAGAGGTGGGAGGACAGCTCAGAATTGACGTGTTGTTCCAGTAGTTTTGAGGCTTCAGGGATAAGTGATATAGGGCGATAGCTAGACAGAGAGGATGGGTCAAGGGAGGGCTTTTTGAGGATTGGTGTGATTGAGGCATGTTTGAAGCATGAGGGGAAGACACCAGTTTTTAGTGACAGGTTGAAGAGGTGGGCTAGGGGTGGGATGAAGATAGTGGTAATGTTTGGGATGAGGTGGGACGGGATTGGGTCAAGTTTACAGGCGGTGAGGTGTGATTTGGAGAGTAAAGAGAAAAGTTGATCTTCTGTAATGGTGGAGAATGTGGTTTTGGAGGAGGAGGGTTGAGTAGGTGTGGGGAGGGGCTGTGGGGGCTTTAGGCAAAAGCTTTGTCTGATGGTGTCAATCTTCTGCTTGAAGAATGAGGCAAAGTCTTCGGCTGAAATAAGAGGAGAGGGAGGAGGCACTGAGGGAGGAGAGAATTGAAGGTGTTGAATAGTTGTTTGGGGTTGTGAGACATGGAGGATATGAGAGATGAGAAGTATGTTTGTTGTGCTGCAGTGAGTGTGGACTTGAAGGTAGTGAGGGACTGTTTAAATGCGATGAAGTGCTCATTGAAGTGGGACCTTTTCCATCTACGCTCAGCAACCCTGGAGGGCCATCGCAGTTCTTTAGTTAGGCTGGTGTGCCAGGGTTGTCTGTTGGTTGTGCGAGCTTTGGTAAGTGTGAGGGGGGCGACTGAATCGAGAGCTGCAGCTGTTGTGGTGTTGTATAAAGTGGCAGCAACATCTGCATCATGTAAGGAACTAATGTCTGTAAGAGGGAGAAGGGATTCAGAGAGTGACTGTAGGTCAAGGTGTTTGAGATTTCTGCGAGGGTATGCAAGTTTGTGGAGTGGGGATTGTTGCCCTGGAGAGGAGAGGGTAGAGAATGTAAGTAGGTTGTGGTCAGAGAGAGGGAGAGGTGAGTTACAGAGGTTAGATAGGGAACAGAGGCGGGTGAAGATGAGGTCCAGCGTGTGGCCGTCTTTGTGGGTGGGTGTGGAAGACCACTGGGAAAGACCGAAGGAGGAAGTGAGGGATAGGAGCTTAGAGACAGCTGAGAGGGAAGTGTCAATGGGGATGTTGAAGTCGCCAATGAGGATAGTGGGGATGTCAACAGAGAGGAAATGAAGTAGCCAAGTGGTGAAGTGGTCAAAGAAAGTGGTGGCTGATCCTGGGGGGTGGTAGATGACAGCCAGTTGGAGGTTGGAGGGGGAGTAGATGCGCACGCAGTGCACTTCAAAAGAGCGGACAGTAATTGAGGGCAGTTGAGGGATATGGGTGAAGGAGCAGTTATCTGAGAGGAGGAAACCTATTCCTCCACCGTGCTTGCCGGTGGGGTGGGGGGCATGGGAAAGGTGGAATCCGCCGTACGAAAGTGCAGCAGGAGAGGCCGTGTCGGAGGGGGTGAGCCAGGTTTCAGTGATGCCGAGGAAGGAAAGCTTGTTAGTGATGAAGAGATCGTGAATGTAGGAAAGTTTGTTGCAGAGAGAGCGAGCGTTCCATAGAGCTCCTGTTAGGGGGACTGGGGAAGCGGGGGCTGGGCGGATGGGTATAAGGTTAGAAGGGTTACGAGAGTTTGGGATAGATCGTGGGTAGGAGGTGGAAGTGACTGTGGAGATGTGGTGAGGAGGGCGGTACTGTGGTGAGGAGTACGGTAATTACATAACTAGTATGATAATTAGGTTTGATCCAGGGTTCCAGGACTGATCGCCTTTTCTCGGTTAAGAAGGAATTTTTCCCCAGTGACACAAATTGGCTGAAGGTCTCCTGGGGTTTTTGCCTTCTTCTGGATCAACAATGTAGGCATAGAGTAGTATTAGTAGTGATAGGAAAGTTAGAATAATACTGTAATAAGATAGCAGGATGTTAATAATAGTAACGATATCAAATAGTCACATTTATAAAAATAAAAACAAATTAATTAATAACTGCAGTAGTACAATAAGTAGTGTAATATTAAATATATAACTAGTAATAACATAATTAGGTTTGATCCAGGGTCCTAGGACTGATCGCCTTTTCTCGGGGTCAAGAAGGAATTTTTCCCTGTGATGCAAATTGGCTGAATGTGTCCTGGGTTTTTTGCCTTCTTCTGGATCAACAGATTTAGGCATAGGGATTCTGGTAATACCATTATTAGAATCACAAGAGTAATACAAAATATAAAATTAATTTAAAAAATTAAATTATAAATGGGTACATTCTTAATTGTTATAGTGCAGCAATGATAAAAATGGTAGTAATAATAATAATAATAATAATAATAATACATTTGTGAGGCCTAGTGCCAGTTAGTTAGTAAGTTAGTGTAGTGTTAGTGTACGGAGTACCAGTGGGGGAGGAAAGTTGAACTTGATAGACCGAGGTCTTTCTTCAACCTACGTTACAATGTTACTAATATCTGCATTTTATTCCAATCATAGGCATGTGCCAAATATTTTTCACTGACCGGTAATAGGATTTCCTCCTGCTCATTTTAGCTCCAATTTTTGGTGCTGTCTTGGGCAATGATGAAATACTGAGGTGCGTGATGGCCGGATATTAAGGGGTGGCAGGAGGCCGGATTTTTTTTTTTTAACAACATCTTGCACTTGCCTATGATAAATCTACCATTACCGGCAGTTGGATTTCCTCATACTTATGACAGTGTTGTCATAGGAGTGGGGAAAAAGGTGAGAGATGGCCGGCTATTAAGGGGTGGCAGGAGGCCGGATTTTTTTTTTTTTCCCTTTTAAACAGGGAAAATTTGGCCTATGGAGAACACAAGAGCTTACAGCTAGTGGACTTGCACATCCTCCAGATGTAAGTGTAAAATGAGAGCCGCAGTCTTAAAAAGTACATTTCATTAAGACCCTGAGGATGGCAGAGCCGGCAGATCCACCTATGAGCTGGATGTAAGTATAGGCGCCATAATATCTGCCCATATGTTACAGGGTGGTGTTCCGTATATTAATTATTAATGTCAGGCTTGACTATTAATAATCGGTATCCGGCTAATACCTCACCTGTTACTACTCTGATTCCTTTGCTATATGCGATACTAACGGCGACTAACTGAGACGAAACCGTGTATCAATAAAATACATTTATTACACACAAGTCTACAGTTAATATACTACCAATTTCCATAGTACACAATAATATTAACAATAGCACACAATACGGATATACAATTAACCCCACCAATAACCTAATTATACTTCCCACCCACTTGCCTAAAAGCATACAAACATTAATTACAAACCACCCGCCTATCACCTACTATCCCTACAGCAATCAAGGGGTTTATGAGGCTATGTGCCCACGATGCAGAAATGCTGCAGATTTTTTACGCTTCTCCCTGCAGGAAAAACGCATGCGGTTTTTTCATGTGTTTTTCCAGCCAGGTAGAAGCGTTTGTCGAGCGTTTTTTGCAGCATTTCTGCATGCGGGTTATCAAGCGCTTTTCCAAGCGATTTTAGCATCACTTGGAAAAGTGCTTGACAACTTGGTCACACTATATAAATCCTTGCAACCGGCATGGATTTTATATAGTGTGACCAAGTTAGTTAAAAAAAAGAATAAGAATGCAAAAAAAAAAAGGAGAAGAGGTAGGAATCTGAGGGGCTGAGGAGGACAGCTGCGGTGAGCAGGGGTGTTGGCAAGGAGAAGAGGTAGGTAGCTGAGGGGCTGAGGAGGACAGCTGCGGTGAGCAGGGGTGTGGGCAAGGAGAAGAGGTAGGAAGCTAAGGGGCTGAGGAGGACAGCTGCGGTGAGCAGGGCTGTGGGCAAGGAGAAGAGGTAGGAAGCTGAGGGGCTGAGGAGGACAGCTGCGGTGAGCAGGGGTGTTGGCAAGGAGAAGAGGTAGGAAGCTGAGGGGCTGAGGAGGACAGCTGCGGTGAGCAGGCCTGTGGGCAAGGAGAAGAGGTAGGAAGCTAAGGGGCTGAGGAGGACAGCTGCGGTGAGCAGGGCTGTGGGCAAGGAGAAGAGGTAGGAAGCTGAGGGGCTGAGGAGGACAGCTGCGGTGAGCAGGGCTGTGGGCAAGGAGAAGAGGTAGGAAGCTGAGGGGCTGAGGAGGACAGCTGCGGTGAGCAGGGCTGTGGGCAAGGAGAAGAGGTAGGAAGCTGAGGGGCTGAGGAGGACAGCTGCGGTGAGCAGGGCTGTGGGCAAGGAGAAGAGGTAGGAAGCTGAGGGGCTGAGGAGGACAGCTGCGGTGAGCAGGGCTGTGGGCAAGGAGAAGAGGTAGGAAGCTGAGGGGCTGAGGAGGACAGCTGCGGTGAGCAGGGCTGTGGGCAGTGGACTTAGTCTAAGGCATGATTAAAGTAGTTTTTAGAAAAAAAAATTTTTTGCTAAAATATGAAAACATTAAGCTCCTTTTCAGCTCCTGTTTAAAACTGCCAGAGCATATCTCAAAAGTATTAATTAGATACCATAGTACATGAGCTCTTGACTGGCAGTGAAACTGTGAATTCAACATTTTATTATATGGAGGTAACCAATTCTGGTTTTCCAAAGTTAGAAAAAGTTGTTACAGGGGACGGTTCATGGAGTTTTTGCAACTTTTAAAAGGGCTCTCACAAACACTCTTGGAGCTAGCCACTTAGCGTAGCTTTGATGAACTGGGTCCACAAACTCTTCAGCTGGACATCACCACCAGCCCCAGCCTCACTAATATGCTTGGATGCATGCACCACACTTGCGTCAACAGTGCCATCCACAGTGTAAGAGTGGTGACGCCTGATGAAAGAGGTTGCAGTTGGGGCAGTTTCAGACCAGAATGTAACATTTTTATATCAGTGACCTTTGCAGCATTTTGGTTTTACACTAGTGGAATTACCGGTGCCATACAAATGGCACCTTTAAAAACACAATCCAGGGCAATATACAGAATGGACTGACCCAGGCGTTTTGTTATGAAATGGTTACTGCTGTTCTCCTTCATCAGATTCAAGAGGCAGCAGACCTAGGTGATCACAATTATTTGACATGTTGAAAGTGTAAACTGCTAGGCTAAGTGCCCACGATGCAGAAATGAAGCAGAAAATTTCTGCAGCATTTCTGCATCTCCCTGGCAGAAAAACGCATGCAGATTGTGCATGCGTTTTTCCTGCAGAATACATGCGGATGCACATGCGTATCCATATGCGTTAACGCATGTGTTTCCGTATGCGGACTGACAAGGCGATAGCATCACTTGGAAAGTGCTTGACAACTAGGTCACACTGTATAAATCCATGCAAACGGCATGGATTTATACAGTGTGACCGTAAAAAAAATAAAGCTATACTTACCCCCGATCCCCCGCCGCGTGTGCTGCCGCGCTCGTCCTGGCTTCTTCCGGGTTGCCGGCACATCGCGAGACAGCCTGCGGTCACATGACACAACATCATCACAGGTCCTGGAAGGAGAAGCGCTGCCGTCAAGCAGAGAGAAGCCGCCGGACAGGTGAATATAAACTTTATTTTTTATTTTATTCTTTTTTTTACAGGTACAATGGTACCCAGGTCTGGAGGAGAGTCTCCTCTCCTCCAGAACTGGGTACCATCCGCACATTGAGACGCATGTTATCTGCTTGTACAAATGTACAGACGCGGATATTATGCGTCTCAATGCAAGTCAATGGCGGCGCTTCCGCAAAATTAATGAACATGCTGCGGATTTATTTGCGCTGCAGAAACGCTGCGGAAAAATCCGCAGCATGTGCATTGACATTGCGGAATGCCATTGGGGACCATGGGGTGCGGATTACCATGCGTTTTTGATGCATTTCCGCTGTGGAAATTCCGCAGCATAAACGCATGAAAAACGGATCGTGTGCACGCAGCCTTATACACACCTTCTAAATAAGAACACCATCCCAGCTGTAAAACATCAGGGTGGCAGCATCATGTTGTAGGGTTGTTTTGCTGCAGCAGGGACTGGTGCACTTCACAAAATAAATGGCATCATGAGAAAAGAAGACACAGGCGTGTCTCTGATTAACTCAGATGTTGCCAAAAAAATCAGAATCTTCCAAACACATGACATCACCATATGGGCAATCCAGAAGTGTTTAAAGGCATTGTAATTTTAGTGTATGTAAACTTTTGACTTTGTAGTAAGTAATAAAAATGCCTTAAAACATTCTCTCTCTCTCTCATTATTCTGACATTTGGCAAATATTAAAAATTTTGGTAATCCTAATTGATCTAAAACGGGAAATGTTTATTCTGATTTCATGTCAGATATTGAGAAAAACCTGCATATGTGTCTTTTTATATAGTGTACTGTATGGAAACTTCTGGTTTCAACTGTATCTGCAAAGCCAAGTTGTCAATTTATTAGGTCTCTAAGAGACACCCATATCTAGGGACAGTCTCCTTCTACTAAGAAAACACTGATTTGGGTGGTCATATCATTTCACATTGATCATTAGCCAGAGGCACCACAGTCGCCACAGTCTTGGTTAAGCAATCGCATCCATTCATAGAAATCACTGATGCGAATGACAAATATATTCTAATTTGCCTGATCTGACACAGTTTTTTTATAGGGGTTTACATCCCAAACCACACTCCTCCACTGCAATTAATGACATAATAACTGTGTTGATGTGTTGCCAATTACCAACTAGTTCCTTTCTACCGACTAGTATTATCTAATGATTATCTTCTTTTTAAATGAGATGAACACAACCTGTGACCTGGAGAACCAAATGCACCCCACAATGCTATTCTGTGTGTCACCCAAAACATCTGGTCACCGATATACAGTGCCTTGAAAAAGTATTCACACCCAGTGAACCTGTGACGCCCAGCTGCGCTTGGTATCACAGATTCTAGAAGAGTGCATTGATGGATTCCTCCACAAGAGGCCCCCATAAACATTCACACATCTCCACCTTCCACCTCAGACCAGCAGGGGGAGCCCGTTAGGGATATAAATAGGGAAGGTGGAGCCAGGCAGTTCAGTTCCTCTGGACAGTTCAGCTAATACACATCTGAATACAGAGTCGAGCTCAGTCAGTCTGTTGAGAGAGTTTCTGCAGTAAGAGAATCCTGAGAGAGGTCAGTCTGCAGTGGAGCATAGTCCAGACTCAGTTGTAGCTCAGAATAGTGAGCTTTAGGTGTGCCGGCACCATAAGATCGGTGAAGCGCGGCAAGCTGCCGTTAGTCTGAGTAGCCTAGTGAGGGCCCGAGTAGGCCGAAGGCGAGTGTAGAGTTAGTACATAGGGGGCAGAGGAGCTTACCTAGCTCACCCCGAATAATTTACCGGACACCGGGTCCGAAGCTTGCCGGGATCTCTACGACCCAGTAAGGTATAACCGGAATCCCTGGAGAACTACAAGTCCCAGGACCGCTAAAGTGCTGATACGTAACAGAACCAGGAGACTCATAGGCCCCACAAGCTGAGGAGCGTGTACTCCGAGAAAAGGCCCTACTACAAGGTCAGCCAGCGCAGGGCAGAGACAAAGTTAGGCCTAGCTCCAGGCAGGTCAAAAACTTACTATGCAGAGGCAAGAAACAGGAGGCCCTACACCTGCTCATTGGGGAGGATCCTGATATGCACCCTTCACCCTACAGTGCTCCGGGATGTGCCTGATTTTCCATCAGTAAAAGGTACTGAAGTGACTATCGTGTCCGTCCACGTTCTTGCTCTGACACTGCTGAGTCTCGCCTGTCCTGCATCTCCCTCTCCATACGCTGCCCTGAGGCCAAGCTCCACCTGTGGGGAGCTATACCATCGAGCTGCCTTATCACCGGCCTCAGTGGGCTGCCGCAGCGCTGGTGATTCTCACCAGAAACCACAAGTGGCGTCACGAACTTTTATAAAATAAACAAATATCCACGCTTTTAAAGAGTGACCCCAGAGTACGGTCCCGGGAGCCGACCACCGCGACATCACCAAGGCGATGTAAAGGCCCGGGTACCGACTTATCCCCATCCCCTTCCCCTGGGCTAGTCAAACCTTTCCACATTTTTTCAGATTTCAACCACAAACCTAAATGTATTTGATTGGGATTATATGTGATATACCAACATAAAATAGCAAGTATTTATGAAGTGTAAAGGAAATGACACATGGTTTTCTAATTATTTTAAAAATCTGAAAATTGTGATGAACATTTGTGACGCCCCCAAGGGATGGAGACTCGGCGCCCTGGCCTTGCTGTTAGTTTTGGGGGATGCCGCGGTGGCCGTAAAAAAAAGCAAGGAATTGGGGGAAAGGTGTATGGGAAAAGGGGAAAGTTTGTGACGCCACCTGTGGTGTCTGGTGAGACTCACCAGCGCTGCTACAGTCCTCTGAGGCCGGTGGTCGGGCAGCTTAGTTGGTTCTGCTCCCCATAGGTGGAGCGGGGCCTCAGGGCAGCGTAGGAGAAGGGATGCAGGACAGAGGGGACCCAGCCGGGTCAAAGGAAGAATAGGCACACACACGACAGTTCACTTCAGTACCTTTACTGGTGGTGTTTTCAGGCACGATCCGGGGTACTGTAGGGTGAAGGGTGCATTTCAGGACTCTCCCCAGTGAGCGGGTGTGGGGCCTCCTGTTTCTTGCCTTTTCCTAGTAAGTTTATGACCTGCCTGAAGCTAGGCCTAACTTGGTCTCTGTCTTGCACCTGCTGACCTGGTGGTAGGGCCTTCTGTTGGAGTTCACACTCCCTGGTTTCTTGGGCCTCAGTGACTCCTGACCCTGGTATTACGGTCAGCTTTTGGTATTCCTGGGACATGTAGTTCGCCAGGGATCCCGGTTGTTTCTGCTGGTCCTAGAGATCCTTGCAGCCACGGACCCGGTGTCTGGTAAATTCTTGTGGGGTGAGATGGCTAAGCTCCTCTGCCCCCTATGTAGCTCGCTTACTCCACTTGCCTTCGGCCTGCTTGGGGCCCTCACTAGGCTTCACACTGCCTGTAGGCCTCGCTACTTTTCACCGCTCTTATGGCGTCGGCACACCTTGGGCTCACTACCTGAGCTCAATAAGTCTGGACTGTGCTCCACTGCAGGATGGCTACTGCAGGAGCTCCTCTCAACAGGCTTCCTTCTACAGACTGGATCCTCACAGACTGGAACTAGCGCTGTCCCAGAGGAAACTGTTCTCCAGACTGGCTGCCTAGCTCCACCTTTCCTTTTTATATCCCTAACGGCTCCCTCTGGTGGTCTGAGGTGGAAGGTGGAGGTGTGTGTATGCTATGAGGGCCTCTTGTGGAGGAATCTGTTCATGCACCCCTCTAGAATCTGTGGCACCAATGCACAGCAGGGTGCCACATTCCCCCCTAGCAAAGCTCAGTACTCCCGGACTGAAGTACTTTTTATAACAACAATAATAACAATCTTCCCTTTATGGGAGGCACTTGCTTGAACGTTACATAATAAACATTATAAATAATAAATAGACATATGTACAATAAGCAACCTCAGAATTCAAGTCTCTTTTGGTGAGGTTCCCTGACAGAATGTCCATCTCACAGGGCATAGTATTTGATAGCTTGAGGGACCTGTCCCAAACCCTCAACATAGGCCCTGGGGTGGCTGCAGGGCATGGCGATCCTGAGTTGGACCTCCGTTAGTGCCACTCCAGACAGGTTTTTCTTCTGAGGTCACATAAAGGGGCACTCCAGGGAGTGCAATTATTTACAAGAATCAGTTTTTGGGCTGCACATACTCCTCAGCCACTAAGTTCTGTATGTACCCTTACGGGTAACTAAAGGCAACCAGGAAAAGTGTCCATTTCACTTAAATTGTCCATTATAAAGCAAAACACAAGTTAATAAATACATACATGAAAATACACAACATAATACCCCAGGGGCACTATTTACACTGTCAGAGTTTCCTTCTTTACTTTCTGTATCTGACAGGGGTCTGACCTCGTGTGCTACGTGTCGACCTACGTGGTACTGGGATGCGTGAGGCACTAGTATTTGCACTACCTCCCATTCTGTCAGTTCTAAGTGCTGGGGAACTGCAGGGTTGCCTTAACCTCTCTAAGGGACTGGCAAGTATACCATTGGCTGGGCCTTCTTGCTCTGCTCCAACCGGGGATTCTTCTTGAGCAGGCTCTTCTGAAGCACTTACAGGCTCTACTTGCTATGGAGGGTCTTCTGCCTGTTGAAAGAAGTGGATCACAGGTATTACTGCTCCTCCTAGTTGAGGCCAATCTGCCGGGAAATCTCCTAAGTCAGTATGGAGTACTGCTTCTTTAGGCTCCTCCAGTACGGTGAGAGGCACTTCTTCTTGGGGCTTTAGCAGGTCTGGACACAACTTCAGATGGTCTCTAGATAGCATTGCAGTCGTTCTTCCTCCGTCCTTAGTAATTAGACAGGTCTTCCTGTTACCAAATCTTGAATTTAACACAGTGTAGGGTTCTCTTTCCCACTGGTCATCAAGTTTGTGGTTTCTCCTTTTTCTTTTTAACACCACTTCTCCTGGTGTGAAGGGTTCTGTGGGCGCACTTTTATTGTAGTTTGCTTCCTGCTTGTCCCTCACATGAGTGAGACTGTCTTCGACACAGGCCTGTACTCTTCTGTACTGCTCCTGTCTGGTCGTGTCCCAGTCCTCAGTGGACATATCTGCTTCTGGTTCCACTACACCTAGCTCCAGGTCCATGGGCAACTTCCCGGGTCTGGCTCGCATGAGATATGCTGGAGTACAATTGGTGGAACTCACAGGTATGTAGTTGTACAGATCTACCAGGTCAAGTAGTACGTCTGGCCACTGATTTCTCTCCTCTAGTGGTAAGGTCTTCAGCAGGTCGATGACGATGTTCTTCATCTTTTCACAGAGACCGTTGGTTTGGGGGTGGTACGGTGTGGTCCGGATCTTTTTACACCCGCACACATGGCAGAACTCCTTGAACAATTCAGCCTCGAAGGCTGGGCCTTGATCCGTCAGCACCTGCTCCGGGTTTCCATGGGGCCTGCAGAAGTACGCCTGAAACGTCTTCGCCGCAGTTTCTGCCGTTAGATCCTTGACGGGGGCGACCACCAGGAACCGAGAGTAGTGATCTACCATGGTCAGGGCATAGGAATATCCTAACCTGCTGGGTGACAGCTTGACATGATCCATGGCCACGATCTCCAAAGGTCTAGTTGTCTTGATGGGTTGCAGGGGTGCCTTCTGGCTGCTGTAGTCATTTCTTCTGAGGCTACAGGGTCCACAATTCCAGCACCACCTCTCAATGGAACTGCGCATTCCTACCCAATAAAACCAACACTTCAGCAGGGTTTCTATCTTCTTCCAGCCAAAGTGCCCCGCCTGATCGTGGTAGGCTTCCAACACCATCTGGATGTCTGTCTTGGGCACTACGATCTGCCATACCATCTCATGGGTTTTAGGGTTGACGTACCTCCGGCACAGCTTCTCTCTATAGATGAACAGCCGGTGATGCGCCCCCTGGGCCGTGGGGTACCCAGAGCCTGTAGATGCTGGGGGTTGTAGTCACCGTGGCGGTGACCCGGTCCGTGACGCAGGTGGTCAATCTAAGGGTAGTTTCTGTATATCTGTTATGTATAGTCCGACTACGCCACCTGTGAAATGCGGTTATTGGGAACCGCCGCTGCGAAGCAGTCCGCTGAAGCTGGTGGTATGTGCAGCAAGGTGATGTAACTCCCCACAGGAAGAGTGGAGCTTCAGGGCAGCGTGTATGGATGATGGTGGTGGTAGTGCAAGGTATCAGTAATGACAACACGGAGTCTTTGCAGTGCAGTCCCAGGGTCTTTACTGTTGGCAATTATATGGGCCCCAACGGGAGTACCGGCTAGTGATGAGGGCCTGATCAGTCTGGGAACAATCCTAGAGTCCTCCTGGCCAGGTGAAGTTGTAGGCCTGCCGTTCAGACTATACTTTTTGGGCTATCCCGCTTATAGTCGTGTTGTAGCCCACGTCCCTGAGTGTAACATGCTGCGCTCACCCGTATGGCTGGCGACTCGGGCCTTGTGTATTCCTCACTCCTCTGTGGCGGTACGGGTCCTTTCGTGTGGCTGAGCCTCCGGGCTTCTGTTGGGCCAGGAGACCTGCAATCTCCTGCCCTGAGGTATCTGCTGCTGGGTATGCAATGCCCACAGCCTCGGACTCCGGTCCTCTGTGGATACTATCCAGGACGAGCTAACTCCAGCTCCAGTCCCTGGCTCTTTACTCCTTCGTGTCCTACTTGACTCCACACACTGAACTCTAGACTCAGACTCCCTAACCCCGCCTCCAGATCCAGTTATAAAGGGCAGGATCCTCCCCTTTCTGGTCTGGGGCAGGAGGTGTTGCATGTAATGTGTTCCTGACCAGGAAACTCCTGCTTTGCTCCCAGACATGGTATTACTACCACTGTGGCAACCAGACCCTCTGGGGTGCCACATTCCCCCCTAGTAAATTTCAATACTCTGGGACTGAGCATATTTTGCAAAAATATAACAGATAACAATAAGCAATAACAATACATGAACATATTTACAGGCATTGCAGTCCTTATAGATCACGGTATCATCCGTAACCAAGTGTCCATTTCACCCAAACAAGGTACAGTTGTAGAATGGGGGACCTGTCCAAAACAAACCCCAAAGTTGGCCTTGGGCGTGGCTGCAAGGTTTAGGCAGTCCCGTTGGACCACAAGTGGGGCCACACCAGACAGGTTTTTGTTCCGTGGTCTGTTGCAAGGGGGGCACTTTATAGGTGCAACTATTTACAGGGCAAGTTTTTGGTTACTCACTGTCCATAACCTGAAAGTCTTTGAACCCTGTCGGGTAACTGGAAAAACATAATCAGTACCCACATATAAAACATTTCAACATTTGCAATACTACAGTTATGGGTTACATCTAAATCCTCCAGCGACCAGGGATTTGACCTCTGGTGCTTCTGGTAGATCTACGTAACACACTGTCTATCTGTGTTCTACCTTGGTCCCCTGTATTTACCCCTGGTGTGGTGGGTTCAATGTTCACCACACTACAGGTGTTTGGAGGTGTCTCTGGTAGGTTGGGCAGCTCCCCATGGATCCTTTGGCTTACTGTGGCTACGACAGGTTCGCTACTAGCAGAGGGTAGATTCTCCTGGTCTGCCGATGAGGAATCTTCTGTCTCTGGGGCCAATGGTTCTTCCAACTCTACTGGGAGTTCTACAGCTCCCTGAGCGGCTGGTTGGAAAAATGTAAGGACTGGCACAACAATGGCATTATTCACTTCCGTCCATGACCGGGGAAATTCTCAGAGTACTGTGCTGACCATTCCTTCCACTTCCTCTGCGGGTTGAGGGATATCTTGGCCTTCTTCAGCATGCTGTAGTTGCTCAGGACATTTCTTCAGGTGGTCTCTGGAAACTGTTGCTGTCGTTTCTCCTCCATCCTTACTTATGAGGTACACCTTGGTGTTATCATGACTTGATGGTAGAATGGTATACGGCTCTTTTTCCCACTGGTCATCCAATTTATGGAGCCGCCTTTTTCTCTTTAGGACTTGCTTTCCAGGTGACAAGGGGGCAGCTGGTGAATGTTGATTGTAAGTCCTCTCTTGCCTTTCTCTTGCTTGGGACAGACTTCTTTCAACACTTTCCTGTACCTTACGGTATTGTAGTTTCCGCTCAGTATCTCAATCCGCATCTGGTGAGGCGTCCTCTCGTGTCAGAACTCCCATATCCAGATCGATGGGCAGCTTACCAGGTCTTGCTCTCATCAGGTAAGCAGGTGTGCAGTTGGTGGAATTCACTGGAATGTGATTAGAGAGATCCACCAGGTCTGGCAACTTTTCTGGCCACAGGCTTCGTTCCTCCAGGGGCAACGTCTTCAGTAGGTCTATCACCACCTGATTCATCTTCTCACACATCCCGTTGGTCTGGGGATAATAAGGCGTTGTACGGATCTTCTTGCAGCCGTACAGGTTGCAGAATTCCTGGAATACATCTGCTTCGAAGGCTGGACCTTGATCAGTTAGCACACGTTCTGAGTAACCATGCGGGCGGCAGAAGTGCTGTTGGAAAGCTCTGGCTGCTGTCTGAGCCGTTTGGTCCTTGACTCTCACTACTACCAGGAACCGGGAGTAGTGGTCTACGATGGTGAGAGCGTAGACTTAGCCTGACCTGCTCGGGGATAGCTTCACATGGTCCAGGGCTACCAGTTCGAGTGGCTGCTTGGTGATGATGGGCTGCAGGGGAGCCCTCTGGCTGTCACGGTCTTTTCTTCTCAGGTTGCATGGTCCGCATTCTCGACACCACCTCTCGACTGCTTTCCTCATGCCAACCCAATTGAACCGTTCACGTAGCAGGACTTCCAGCTTCTTCCATCCAAAATGTCCCGCTCCATCGTGGTACGCTTCCAGGACCATAGACGCATCTCGCCTCGGGACTACCACCTGCCAGACCAGCTCATGTGTCCGGGAGTTGACAGTTCTTCGACACAGCTTCCCTTCATAGATGAACAGCTTGCTCTTTTCTTTCCACAGCTGTTTGGTCTCTTCTGGAGCATCTGAATCAGGGTATGAGTCAGCTTGTGTTAGCAACTCTTTGACTAGGCAAACAGCCGGGTCACTGTCTTGTGTTTCTGCCCATCCATAGTGGGGCAATGGATTGAACGTGGCTTCTCTGTTGGCAGAGCACCTGTTCTTCACACAATGGGAGCACTGCTTTATCCCATGGCGATGGAACGCGGGGATTTCTATCTCTTCCAGCTCCTCGTCTGGCAAGTTAGGAATTCTGGACAGCGCGTCTGCGTTTGCATTCTTGTGCCCAGCCCGGTACTTGATGGTGAATTCGTAATTAGACAGTCGGGCCATCCATCTTTGTTCCAGGGCACCAAGTTTTGCAGTGTCCAGGTGTGTCAGCGGGTTATTATCCGTGTACACAGTCAATTTGGAAGAGGCGAGATAATGTTTGTAGCGCTCAGTCACAGCCCAGAAGATGGCAAGGAACTCCAACTTGAAGGAGCTGTAGTTCTCTGTGTTTCTTTCTGTGGGCCGGAGCTTCCTGCTGGCGTAGGCTATCACCCTTTCTCTGCCTTGCTGATCTGGGACAGCACCGCTCCTAGTCCCACGTTGCTCGCGTCCGTGTGAAGGATGAAGGGTTGGCCATAATCAGGGTAGGCCAGGACCTCGTCTCCTGTTAGGGTCATCTTCAACCTTGTGAAGGACTCATCTTCCAGCTTGCCCCATTTGAATGGTGGTTTCTGGTTCTTGGCCTTCCTGGACTGGCTTATCAGGAGGTCCTGCATGGGTGCCGCCATCTTGGCGAAGCCTGGTATAAACCTTCGGTAGTAGCCTACCAACCCAAGGAACTGCCGCACTTCTTTGATGGTGGAAGGTCTCGGCCAGTCCTTGATTACGGTGATCTTATCGGGGTCTGGTGCTACACCGTCAGCGCTTACCACATGTCCTAAGTACTGTACTTTGGGCTTCAGCAGGTGGCACTTAGACGGCTTCACCTTCAGACCAAAGCCAGCCAGGGCTTCAAACACTTCCGCCAGGTGCTTCAGATGATCCTCATATGTCTTGGAGTATACTATGACATCTTCCAGGTACAGCAGGACTGTCTCGAAATTCTTATGCCCTAGACCGCACTCCATCAACCGCTGGAAGGTTCCTGGGGCGTTGCAGAGCCCGAATGGCATGCAGGTGAACTCGCTGAGGCCCATCGGGGTGGTGAATGCGGTCTTCTCCTTATCCGCCTCTGCTACAGGAACCTGCCAATACCCACTAGTAAGATCCAAAGTAGAGAAATAATTAGCAGATTTTAACGCAGCTAGTGACTCCTCTATCCTGGGTAGCGGGTATGCATCTTTATGTGTTATGCGGTTAATTTGCCTGTAGTCTACACACATTCTCATTGTGCCATCCTTTTTCTTTACAAGAACTAATGGAGCTGCCCAGGGGCTACAACTGTCTCTTATTACCCCAGCCTCCTTCATCTCTCGCAACATCCCTTTGGCATTTTGGTAGTGTGCTGGCGGTACAGGCCGGTACCTTTCTTTAATGGGTGGATTGTCTCCCGTGGGGATATGGTGTTGAACCCCCTTTACCTGCCCAAAGTCGAGTGGGTGTTTACTGAAGACCCTTTCATACTCTTGTACCACCCGGTATACTCCTTGTTTTTGGTGTTGAGGGGTGGAGTCAGTGCCCACATGCAGCTTCTGACACCAGTCCTCCATCTGTCCCTCGGAGCCATTACCCTCCGCCTGGTTGGATGGAGGTAAGGGTTCCACTGTTTTTATAGCATTTTGCTTGACGGTAAATAGCTTGGCTCGGTTGGCATACCGGGACAAGTGAACTTCTTTTTCCCCAATGTTCAGGATGCGGACTGGCACTCTCCCTTGGCGGACATCAACCACCCCCCTGGCTGTCAAAATGGTGGGCCTACTGTCAGAGTAGACGGGCTCTACCAGGGCCTGGTAATCTCTACCCCGGAGACAGATTGCTGCCCGGCACCATATCAGCATTTCACTTCTTGGGGGCATGGCAATAGGCAATGGGTCACTCATCCTGACACTGCCAATTTCACCACCAGACAGTTCTCCCTGTTGTCTTTTCATCAGGGCTCTGATCTCTCTTTGTAGAACCCGCTGCTGGCTGGAACTGGCGGTCTCCGCAACCTGCTGTAACAAGACAATTATTTCTGCAAGACAATTTTCAATGACATTAGCGCCTAAGGTTATCATGGGATGACTTTCTCGGCGATCAATGTCGACAATAATCAGTCCTTGTGCTGGCAGTTCGACTTTGCCAACCTTTATGGTCACTGCTTTGTACCCCACCTGAGGTACGGGTTGACCATTACTAGCATAAATACTCAAATGTTCGGGTAATGTCCGAATCAGGCAAGTACCATTTGAAAAGAATGTAGGGGATGGTGGTCACCTGGGACCCTGTGTCCAGCAACACGCTCATTGGAAAGCCGTCCAGCACGATAGGTAGGACTGGTCGTCCTCCCACATATTTGTCTCGCCAGCTTGATGGGCCTGGTGGTCTTACACCTGGGGGTTGGCCCTCTGCCCCAGGTTTTGCTCGTTTAAATGACAGTACCTTGCATAATGTCCTGGCTGGTTGCAGCGGCGGGAGATGGGTTGTCGGTCCTGGTCGTAGCGGTTGCTGTTCCTCCCTCTGGGTGGTGGAATCCTCTTCTGTCGGCGCCACGGGACGTCTTCCGGACTGGAAGCCAGCTGGATCTTTCCTTTGGGATACACCTGCAAGGACTGCACAGTTTTGGTTAGCGTAGCTACACTTTTAGTTAACTCTTGGACCTGATGGTGCAGGTCTGTAGACGGGGCATTGTCCAAAGTCTGTGCATCAGCTCCTACAGGCTCCGGGGAAAAGGGTGCCACCTCCTGGTGGTAGGTGATAGCCGGGCACCGGTGAGCTGTAGCGCCACCTGGTGCTGGTTCCCGTAGCACCCGGATGGCCCTGTCCTTAAATTGAGCAAAGTCCAAGTCAGGGTTTTGCAGAGCCATTATGCGCAGCAGGGTGCGGTGGGCGCTGGACAGTAAACCCTCAATAAATTGCTCAGTTAACAGCCTGTTTTCATCACGCACACTGTCAGGGTCTACTTGTTTGATGGCCCTCAGCGCCTCCTGCAGGTTTAAAGCATAGTCCCGTACACTGTCCTGCGCCCATTGTTTGCACCCATCTTTATCTCTGCCGTAGTACGGGTGTCAAAAGTGTCCTTTAGGCGGGCCAGTATCTCTTTTACAGTCCCTTTTTCTCTGGCTGACCAGGATTTTACTTCTCTCTGGGCTGCACCAATCAACTAGCCTACGAGGATGCTCAATTTCTGCTCCTCGGACAGGGGGTATACTTTAAATAAACTAATTAGTCTCTCCTTGAAGTCACTCAGGGTGTGCGACTCTCCTGAGTACTGGGGCAACCACGCCGCCCCCGTTATATATGGCATGGAGAATGGCATTACCGCGGCAGCGGCCGCGCCGGTGGCTGAAGTTCCCTCCATATCGGGCGTCTTCCTACCCCCTAGTGAACCGTGGCCTACCTTCCTTCTCTTTTCTTCCGTAGGCCGCAGTTCCGCAGGCGATGGTCTCTGTCGAGGACCTGGCGTCGCACGCGTCTGACGTCAGCGTTCACTGTGGCTCCTTCCAAGACCTGGCGCTGCATCCGTGTGTGGGGCAGGGCTTTAGACTTCGCGTGTTTCCAGCGATCACGCCCCTCTTCTTCTCGTGCGGCTACTCAAAAATGGCGAACAATGGCGGGAAATCTTCACCACGGTATACGACACAGTCTGTGAAGGCGCGCAGTACCCATTGGTAGCGGGTATGAGATCCTGCCGACTACGCCAAAGTTGACGCGCCCCCTGGGCCGTGGGGTACCCGGAACAGGGCCTGCAGATGCTGGGGGTTGTAGTCACCGTGGCGGTGACCCGGTCCGTGACCCAGGTGGTCAATATAAGGGTAGTTTATGTATATCTGTTATGTATAGTCCGACTACACCACCTGTGGAATGCGGTTATTGGGAACCGCTGCTGTGGAGCAGTCCGCTGAAGCTGGTGGTATGTGCAGCAAGGTGATGTAATTCCCCACAGGAAGAGTGGAGCTTCAGGGCAGCGTGTATGGATGATGGTGGTGGTAGTGCAAGGTATCAGTAATGACAACACAGAGTCTTTGCAGTGCAGTCCCAGGGTCTTTACTGTTGGCAATTATATGGGCCCCAATGGGAGTACCGGCTAGTGATGAGGGCCTGATCAGTCTGGGAACAATCCTAGAGTCCTCCTGACCAGGTGAAGTTGTAGGCCTGCGCTCACCCGTATGGTTGGCGACTCGAGCCTTGTGTATTCCACGCTCCTCTGTGGCGGTACGGGTCTTTTCGTGTGGCTGAGCCTCCGGGCTTCTGTTGGGCCAGGAGACCTGCAATCTCCTGCCCTGCGGTATCTGCTGCTGGATATGCAATTCCCACAGCCTCAGACTCCGGCGTCCGGTCCTCTGTGGATACCAACCAGGACGAGCTAACTCCAGCTCCAGTCCCTGGCTCTTTACTCCTTCGTGTCCTACTTGACTCCACACACTGAACTCTAGACTCAGACTCCCTAACCCCGCCTCCATATCCAGTTATAAAGGGCAGGATCCTCCCCTTTCTGGTCTGGGGCAGGAGGTGTTGCATGTAATGTGTTCCTGACCAGAAAACTCCTGCTTTGCTCCCAGACATGGTATTACTACAACTGTGGCAACCAGACGCTCTGGGGTGCCACACTGGCTTCTCTCATTCCACAGCTGCTTGGCTTGTAGAGACGCTTCCTTCTCCAGTGAGGAACCTTCCTGGGTTATCAGCTTTTTGATACGGCTGACAACCGCGTCGCTGTCCTGGGTCTCCTTCCAGCTGTGGTGAGGCAGGGGGTTTAACGTCTTACCGCGAGGCCTTCTGGAGGCTCGCTGCTCGTGGACCATTCCATTCTGATGAAAGGCAGGTAGTTCAATCTCCTCCAGGTCATCCACTTCTTCTTCAGTGTCCGACTGGTGAGGCATCCTGGACAGGGCATCGGCGTTGGTGTTCTTGCGGCCTGCCCGGTACTTAATAGTGAATTGGTAGTTTGACAGCCAAGCCATCCATCGTTGCTCAATGGCTCCTAGCTTGGCTGTTTCTAGATGAGTCAAGGGGTTGTTATCAGTGAAGGCAGTGAATTTACTGGAGGCTAGATAGTGCTTGAACTGCTCGGTGATGGCCCAGACCAGGGCCAGGAACTCCAATTTGAAGCTGCTATAGTTCTCTGGGTTCCTCTCGGTCGGGCGGAGCTTCCTGCTTGCATAGGCGATCACCTTCTCTTTGCCATTCTGCTTCTGACTCAGTACAGCTCCTAATCCTTCGTTGCTGGCATCAGTATACAGCAGGAACGGTTAGCTGTAGTCAGGGTAGGCTAGGATCTCTTCGCCGGTCAGGATCTCCTTCATCACAATAAAGGATTCAGCTTGCTCCTTACCCCACTGGAACGGGGGATTTCTGCCTCTGGGGGACTGTCCTACCAGGAGGTCTCGTAGAGGCACCGCTTTCTTGGTATAGTCCTTCACAAACCTCCGGTAATACCCAACTAGTCCCAGGAACTAACGTACCTCCTTGAGGCTCTTCGGCTCCGGCCATTTCTGGATGGCAGTGATCTTCTCCGGGTCTGGTGCTACTCCCTCTGGACTAATGATGTGCCCCAGGTACTGTACCTTTCTCTTGAGCAGGTGGCACTTTGAGGGCTTCAGCTTCATCCCATACCGGGACAGCGACTCGAATACCTCCGCCAGGTGCTTCAAGTGTTCCTCATACGTTTTGGAGTACACTATCACGTCAACCAGGTACAGTAGAACAGTCTCGAAGTTGCGGTGTCCCAGGCAGCACTCCATCAATCTCTGGAATGTTCCGGGCGCGTTGCAGAGTCCAAACGGCATACTATTGAACTCGCAGAGTCCCATCGGGGTGGTGAAGGCCGTCTTCTCCCGATCCTCCTCAGCAACAGCTACTTGCCAGTACCCACTAGTGAGGTCAAGGGTGGAGAAGTAATTTGCAGACTTTAAGGCAGCCAGGGATTCCTCTGTACGAGGTAAAGGGTATGCATCTTTATGTGCAATGCGATTTACTTCTCTGTAATCTTCACACATTCTCATGCTTCCGTCCTTTTTCCTGACTAGAACTAGGGGAGCTGCCCAGAGACTACAACTATCCCTTACTACCCCTGCCTTCTTCATGTCGTGCAACATCTCCTTCGCCTTCTGGTAGTGTGCTGGTGGTATAGGCCTGTAACGTTCTTTGATGGGTGGATGGGCACCTGTGGGGATATGGTGTTGAACCCCCTTAATCCTCCGAAAGTCAAGTGTGTGCTTACTGAATACTTGCTCGTATACCTGAACCACCCGGTGTACACCCTGCTTCTGATGGGCAGGAGTGGTGTCTCTCCCAACATGGAGCTGTTGACACCAATCCTCCACGTGGGTTGCCGGGTCGTTATCCTCCACTTCGTCTGGTGAGGTTAAGGACTCCGCCGTGTGTATGGAGTTGTTATTTACTGTGTACAGTTTGGCAACAGTGGCGTAGCATGGTAATCTAACCTTGTTCTCCTCATAGTTTAGGAGGCGTACGGGCACCCTCCCATTGCGTACATCCACTACCCCTCTAGCAGTCAAGCGTGTAGGCCTATGTTCCGAGCTAAGGGGCTCTACTACCGCCTGGTAGCTCCGTCCTTTAAGACCTATTGCTGCTCTACACCATATCAGCATTTCACTCATCGGGTGTATCACAATGGGTACCGGGTCTGTCACCCGTACATTACCAATTTCACCGCCTGTTAGCTTTACCTGTTGCTGGTACATAAGGGCTCGGATCTCTTTCTGCAGCGCCCTTCTCTGCCCTGGTCTGGCAGTGTCAGCTATCTGTTGGAGCAAGAACACAACTTCTCCCATACAGTTCCTAACAATATTTGTGCCAAGTACCATATACAAGTTGGTATCATTAAGATTAGCCTCTACTACAATTAGTCCCTGGTCCTGCAGTTCCACTCTTCCCACCTTTATTGCCACATCCTTAACCCCGACTAGGTTAAGGGGGAGGCCATTTGAGGCATAAACGGAAAGGTTTGGACCTGGTGGGCTTAGGTCATCCATGGACCAGAACCTTTTGTAGAGGACGTCAGGCATGATGGTTACCTGAGATCCTGTGTCCAGCAGAGCAGATGTCGCAATGCCGTCCAGGACAGGAAAGGTCTTCCTCCCACGAACCTGCTGTACCAGTCTGTTGGGCCTGGTGAGTCTACTCTTGGGTGTCGGCCCTCGGCCCCAGGGTTTTCTCGTTTAAAGGACAGCTCTGGATGGTGTGACCTGACTTGTGGCAGCGGTGGCAGACAGGGTCCTTCGGTGGACGGCGTTGGTCGCTGATCCTCCCAGGGGGTGGCGTTGTCCTCTTCCTCCTTCTCATCCAGGGGACATCTTCAGGGCTGTCGGCTAGCAGGATCCTTCCTTCCTCCTAGGGCTCCGTCCGCAGCTGCAGGGTTCTCAGTACAGTGGTCAGGGTTTTGCTCAACTGACGCACTTCAGAGCGCAGGCTGTCCAGCTCACTAGGGGACGTTGCTTGCACCTTGGCTTCAGCAGCCACTGGGGAAAAGGTGGACGCTGCAGGCCCCACCCTGGTAACATTGGATAGTAGTTGTTTCCAGGGGCTGCAGTACTTTTGTAGCCATGTCCTTAAGGATGTCAAAGGTGGCATCTGGATGATCCAGGGACCACCAAAGCACAGTCCCGCTCTCTTCTTGAGACCTCCGTCCCCGGATAAACTGTTCCTTCAGCATTTTATTTTCATTATTGATGCTGGTTGGAATAACCTGTTTCAGAGCTCGCAGGGACCCTTGTAAACGCCAGGCATAGTCCGGATCACAGTCCTCCGGTTGCTGAGAGCAGTTGTAGAACCTCATCCGGAGGTCTGTCTCAGTACGATTCTCAAAGACTCTTGGTCTGCGGCCGACCAGGTTTCTACTTCTTGCTCCGCAGCACCGGTTAATTGTCCTAATACCACAGCAGCTCTTTGCTTGTGATGCGCCCCCTGGGCCTGTGTTGTGCAGGGGATACCCGGAGCAGGATCGCTGGGGGTTTGTAGTCCTCGTGGCGATGACCCGGTCCGTGCCCAGGGTGGTCAATTCAGTGGCAGTCTTAGTGTAATAACAAATGTCCGACTACGCCACCCGTGGATTGCGGTCAGTGGGGACCGCCGCTGCGCTGCAGACCGCTGAGGCTGATGTTGTAAGCGCAGCCAAGTATGGGATAACTCCCCACGGGAGAAGTATTGCCTCAGGGCAGCTAGTGTGGATGATGGGAGTGATGGTGTGAGCATCCCAGCACTAATGGTGCTGGTGCGGCGATGAAACACAGAGACGTGTGGTTGCAGTTTCCAATGCTTTACTCACAGTTGTTATCCGAGTCACTTCTGCAGGGAATGACTGCCCAAGCCGTGCTGCGTCCACCAGGCAAGGGGCTCGACCAACTCCCAGGCAATTCCAGAGCGTGGCACAGGGCTCCCTTCTCTTCCCTTCTCTGGCCGTCCTCACCAGTGACCCACCTTTGTCCAGCTCCCTCGGGCCTTCTCTTGGCGAAACCTATCTCCGGTTTCCCTGACCCTATGTGGTATGCTTTCCTGGTGGATGTAGTGAGGGGTCGCAACAAGATGTGGTCACAACCTCCGGTCTTTGGCTGAGGAATCTGTTGCCTCCACCAATTTGGGTTCCGGTACCCTGCTCTGCCAACCCTTCACACGCAATCTCCTGGGCCTTTGAGGTTCCTTCTGCCTTCGTGTCTCTGGGCCTTTCTCTGTGTTCCAGTTCCTTGTTTCCTTTCTTACTTCCTTTGCTGTTCCTTCTCCTCTCTCTCATTTGCTCCGGCCTCCTGACAAGCCCTGCCCATGGAGCAGAGCCCCTGGAGCAGCTCTGCTCCCTGTCACTTCTCCTCCTGACTGGACTGAACTGACTACTCTAAGATGGTGACCACCTTATATACCTCCTTCTAACACCCGAGCCCAGGTGACTAGCAACCAATGGGCTCCTACCTATGCCCAGAGACCCACCCCTATCTGCTCCTACACCACTGGCTTTTCCTCCCCCTCCCCACTCCAGCCAGGGACAGAAGCTGTCGTGCCTGCACTTCTGTGGGAGCACCGTTGAGCTGTCCCTCGGAAATGGGGTGTGTGTGATGCATGCAGCCTACTGAGTCCTGGTCCACACTCCATCCTTACCCGGGAGTGGAATATCACACCTCTGGTTTGAGGTGCAATACCCCTGTAGCAGCCGAGCCCTCGGGGTGCTACATTCCCCCATGGTAAATCACAGCACGTCCTCGGGCTGGAAAGAATAAAAACAATTTAAAACATACAAATTTTTAAAGTGCACTCGCATATAAGACATTAACCAAAAACTCATCCCTTTATGGGAGGTACTTTTCTTTTTAACGTTACTGGTTACCTTTTCATAAAACATTATAAGACTTTCTTCATACACGTAAAATACTATAGGCTCTTTTAGCAGCAAATTAAACTTCTTCAGTAGAAAACATTGTCAAGTAAAACATTCTTCCACAAACACATTCTTGAGTTCTGGCCGCTGTGCAACTTGCGACCCGGTGTTCACTTTCTCTTAAAGGTGCAACAGTCCATTTAATTCGTCCTGAGGTAGACGTTGAAGTTCTTTTATAAAACCAGTAGGGGGCGCTTTAAAAAGCGCAACTATGTACAAGGGATTGGCCGCTCTCAGTCCTCGGCCAGTGGGGATAGGGGAATGGCTGCTCACAGTCCTCAGCCTGGTTAGGGATTAGGTGCACACAGGTAACAGTCCACATTAGTCCCAACGGGGACCACACTCTACTCAGCAACAGTTTCTATACCCCTACGGGTAACTATGTACAGTTCAATTTACCGTTCCTTAGTAATGGTATCCTCCTGATGCTCCTTCCTCATAATCTTCAGACCCGTCCGGGCCCTCAGGGTAGTCCATGTCTGGGCGGTACCGCAGTTCCTCCTCCATTAGACGGTGGACATGGAGGGCGTACAGTCCCTTTGCGCCCTTGTGCCGGGTGTAGGTGACCACGTCACCGGGGTACAGGTCACGTCCGTGATGTCCCTCTGGCAGGTGGCTTTCTACGTCTCTCCTGGTGACGAAGACGTCGGTGTCAGCCTCCGGGTCTCTGATGAAGCCCCAGCCGTGCTCCAGCTGGAACTTTACTACGGTCCCGGTGGCTCGGGGACCGCGGATGGCGTGGGGGTCTTGACGGGCTCTCCTCTTCTGCTCCGCGCTCCGGGCTTGGAGTCGCTCCTCCCTGATACGCCTCTGCCGCCGCTCCCTTTCAAAGGTGGCCAGCTGCTGACGGCAGGGATCCAGGCGACAGGCTGCTTCCGCCCGGGTCTCCTGGGTGAACCCCATGAGACTCTCGCCGGTGGGATCCCATGCAAACTGGGCATCCTCCAGCGGGGGTGGAGCGATTTTGGCGAGCTCCGGGGCAGGGATCAGAGGCTCGCTCAGGGGTTGTTCTCTCCGGAGACGGGGGTTGACGAACTCCGGTGGCCACTGGAAGGGCAGCCCATCCGGGCTGGTATGTTGCGCATAGAGGTCTGCACCCAAGGGTGGCACCACGGGCCTCGGTCAGGGAGCAGCGCCCGGGGGCACTCGGCCTTGCGACCAGGTCGGGGAATTTCCGGTTGGGCCTGGGGGTGGCACTGTTGAGGAAGAGGGCGCTGGAGGGGCAGCGGCGCCCGGGTTCACCAAGCCTTGCGACCAGGCCGGTGGTACTTCCTCTTTTGCCGCGCCCGGGGATGACACCGCCAAAGCAGGGGGCGCTGGTGAGGCAGCGGCGCCCGGGTTCAGAGGGCACGGGGCGGGGCGTGACGACGGTGCTTCCTGCCTGAGGCCTAGCTGGTGGCAGTGGAGGTGTGGTCTCAGGTACGGTCCCCGGGGCTTCGGGTCCTGCAACGGAGGGTGGGGGCAGGCTTGCGGCCTCAGGGCTTGGGGTGGTGTCGTCCCCGTTACCTGCCTTGGTCTTGACGGCCTCCTCCGCGGCGTCGTCTGCCACCGCCGGTCCCTCTTCTCCGCGCCCAGCGACAAGCGCGCTACTCGGTCCTTGCGGGGTCCTCTGTCGGCCATCTTCGTGCTGCCGGGCCAACTCCTCTCTCCACCCGGCAAACACATCCCGCTGCGCCCGGACCATCCTTCTGTTCAGGTCTTACAGCGCCGCACGCGCGCAGTCCGGGTGTCTAGGCAGCGGGCCAGCAACTTTGTCAGGCTGCAGAGTGGCTCAGCTTGCAGCAGGCTGCGGGCCAGGGTGCTGGTGGGGTTCACTGCTCCCTCCATCTCTGGGTGCAGCAGGTCCAGACTGATCCAGGTCGCGCCCGGCCCCACAGTTTTCTTTCCTATCCGCCCCCATGAGCGGTGGTCTTGGGGGCATCTGCTGACAATCACCCTTAGGGGCAGCCCCCCCACATTGATGGACATTTCCACTGCTGCACTCATAGTTGCTGGGGGCAGGCCCCTTCTTTGGCGCCACTCTCGGACCTGGCCCACGTTGGGAGGCGGCTTCCTGCTGTCTTTTGGAGCGCACATAATGGCGTCCGCTCTGCCAGGGCGGGAAAAACGGATGAAGATGGCGGGAAACGGTCCAAGATGGCGTCTGATGGCGCGAATCGGCACCGGATGGCGGGAAACTTCTTTTCAAGGTACATGTACAATCTTCTTCAGGCACGCAATACCCGTTGGTGGCGGGTTGGTTTGAATCCTGCCGACTACGCCAAAGTTGACGCGCCCCCTGGGCCTGTGTTGTGCAGGGGATACCCGGAGCAGGATCGCTGGGGGTTTGTAGTCCTCGTGGCGATGACCCGGTCCGTGCCAGGGTGGTCAATTCAGTGGCAGTCTTAGTGTAATAACAAATGTCCGACTACGCCACCCGTGGATTGCGGTCAGTGGGGACCGCCGCTGCGCTGCAGACCGCTGAGGCTGATGTTGTAAGCGCAGCAAAGTATGGGATAACTCCCCACGGGAGAAGTATTGCCTCAGGGCAGCTAGTGTGGATGATGGGAGTGATGGTGTGAGCGTCCCAGCACTAATGGTGCTGGTGCGGCGATGAAACACAGACGTGTGGTTGCAGTTTCCAATGCTTTACTCACAGTTGTTATCCGAGTCACTTCTGCAGGGAATGACTGCCCAAGCCGTGCTGCGTCCACCAGGCAAGGGGCTCGACCAACTCCCAGGCAATTCCAGAGCGTGGCACAGGGTTCCCTTCTCTTCCCTTCTCTGGCCGTCCTCACCAGTGACCCACCTTTGTCCAGCTCCCTCGGGCCTTCTCTTGGCGAAACCTATCTCCGGTTTCCCTGACCCTATGTGGTATGCTTTTCTGGTGTATGTAGTGAGGGGTCGCACCAAGATGTGGTCACAACCTCCGGTCTTTGGCTGAGGAATCTGTTGCCTCCACCAATTTGGGTTCCGGTACCCTGCTCTGCCAACCCTTCACCCGCAATCTCCTGGGCCTTTGGGGTTCCTTCTGCCTTCGTGTCTCTGGGCCTTTCTCTGTGTTCCAGTTCCTTGTTTCCTTTCTTACTTCCTTTGCTGTTCCTTCTCCTCTCTCTCTTTTGCTCCGGCCTCCTGACAAGGCCTGCCCGTGAAGCAGAGCCCCTGGAGCAGCTCTGCTCCCTGTCACTTCTCCTCCTGACTGGACTGAACTGACTACTCTAAGATGGTGCCCACCTTATATACCTCCTTCTAACACCCGAGCCCAGGTGACTAGCAACCAATGGGCTCCTACCTATGCCCAGAGACCCACCCCTATCTGCTCCTACACCACTGGCTTTTCCTCCCCCTCCCCACTCCAGCCAGGGACAGAAGCTGTCGTGCCTGCACTTCTGTGGGAGCACCGTTGAGCTGTCCCTCGGAAATGGGGTGTGTGTGGTGCATGCAGCCTAACAAGCCCTAGTCCACACTCCATCCTTACCCGGGAGTGGAATATCACACCTCTGGATTGAGGTGCTATACCACTGTAGCAGCCGAGCCCTCGGGGTGCTACACTTGCCTGTCATAGAGTACATATCCAGTATACCGCATATTTTCCACTTAAATCCAGATAGGGTATCTGGTTTGCCGCTGTACTGGAGGAGCCACTTCGCTCCGGGGATGTACGGTAGGGCCATGGGTATGACAGGGGTTACAGGCCCTGCTGGTGGAGCGGCTGCTTCGGCCTGCTCGGCGTCGGGCGCAAGTTGAGCATCAGGGCGGTTAACCGGTATTCCGGCATTGTGCTGTTGTTCGGACATTCTGGCGCCCCCCTAGCTAACCGTGGCCTACCTTCTCTTCTTTTCTTCCGGTAGGCCGCAGCTCCGCAGGTGACGTTCTTCTTCAGGACCTTGCGTCCTACGTCAGAGCGTTCAACGGCACTCCTTCCAGGACCTAGCGCTTCCTGGTTTGACGTCGAGGCGTGGGGCGTGTCCGGGGCTTCGCGCGCTTTAGCAGGTACACCTCTCAGTTTCCCACGTTTACGCCCTTCTTTCCGCTCGGCGGCCCAACAATGGCAGCAATCTTCGCCACAGTTAAATATACAGTTTTTGATTAAAGGCACACAGTACCCGGTGGCAACGAACACAACACTCCGTCGTTGCAGCGGGCACGGGATCCCGTTCGTGATGCCAGGAAGAGATGACGCGCCCAAGGGATGGGGACTCGGCGCCCGGGCCTTGCTGTTAGTTTTGGGGGATGCCGAGATGGCCGGCTCCCAGGGCCGTACCCTGGGGTCACTCTTAAAAAAAAAAGCAAGGAATTGGGGGAAAGGTGTATGGGAAAAGGGGAAAGTTCGTGACGCCACCTGTGGTGTCTGGTGAGACTCACCAGAGCTGCTACAGTCCTCTGAGGCTGGTGGTCAGGCAGCTTAGTTGGTTCTGCTCCCCACAGGTGGAGCGGGGCCTCAGGGCAGCGTAGGAGAAGGGATGCAGGACAGAGGGGACCCAGCCGGGTCAAAGGAAGAATAGGTGTAACGGGTCTGGGAGGTGGAACCTCTGCGCAACTATACAAGGGGGCAGTCCTTGTAAGGAAACGGGTGGCTCCCAGGGAAGACGGGCAGGTAATCACAGCAAGTGACAGGGACAGTCTCTGGGTAGAGGGGCAGGTAGTCACGGCAAGTGACAGGGACAGTCTCTGGGTAGAGGGGCAGGTAGTCACGGCAAGTGACAGGGACAGTCTCTGGGTAAAAGGACGGGTACTCACGGCTAGTGACAGGGACAGTCTCTGGGTAGAAGGACAGCAGGCAGGTGGCTGGTGAGCGCTCCCAGGTGAGCAGGCGAGAGTCTCTGGACGGGAAGGTGGTCACGGCAAGTGACGGCAGAGCCTCCAGGTAGGCTAGCAGACAGGTAGCAGGTGAGCGCTCCCAGGTGAGCAGGCAAGAGTCTCTGGACAGGCAGGTGGTCACGGCAAGTGACGGTGGAGCCTCCAGGTAGGCTAGCAGGCAGGTAGCAGATGAGCGCTCCCAGGTGAGCGGGCAGGCTGGTCCATAGACAGACTGACAGGTGTCGGAAAGCAGACCGTCGGACCGCAGGCTTGCAAGCAGGTAGACGGATATCAGGCAGGTATCAAGCAGGAATCTGGCAGGTAACAGGCAGGAATCCGGCAGGTGACTGGCAGGTAACAAGCAGGAATCTGGCAGGTGACTGGCTGGTAACTGGTAACGGGACCTGAGGGCTGAAGCAGAGTGAAGGCTTTGCAACAACATTGCTCGGGCACCTCCATTTTGGAGGAGGTGCCTTAAATATGGGAGGTCCTCCGTCAATTGGCCGGGGACTCCTTAGGACGGCGCGCGCGGTCCCTTTAAGAGAGGGGGAGCGCACAAGCCCTAAGCACACTGCCAGGGAAGGAGCGCGTGCCGGAAGCAGCGGGGAGAGAAGCGCTGGAGGACGCCGCGCCAGGAGCGGGGAGGTGAGAGGGACGGCGTCTCTTCCTAGTACGGGGCAGAGACGCCGATGCTACAGTGCCCCCCCCTTTAGGCCCCCTCTTTTTTTTGCCAGAAAGAAATTTTTCAAGGAGAAGCGGGGCGTTGATGTTCTCCCTGGGTTCCCAAGTTCTCTCCTCAGGACCAAACCCCTTCCAATCTACCAGAAAAAAGGTCTTTCCTCTTACCCTCTTGGAGGCCAGAATACTCTCTACCTCAAAGACGTCATCAGCGGAAACCGGAGCAGGAGGGGCACCTGGATTATTGGAAAAAGAGTTAAAGACAACGGGTTTGAGGAGAGATACGTGGAAGGAGTTGGGAATCCGTAGGGTGGCCGGGAGTTTTAATTTGTAGGCCACAGGGTTAATTTGCCTGAGGACTTCGAAGGGACCGATGAATCGAGGGCCCAACTTGAAGGAGGGTACTTTGAGCCGCACATGTTTGGACGAGAGCCAAACCTTGTCTCCCGGACGGAATTGAGGCGGATCCAGACGTCTCTTATCAGCATATCTCTTCATCCGCTCAGAGGACAGAAGAAGAGCGGACCTGGTACTCTCCCAAATAGTAGAAAATTCGCTGACAAGAGACTCCGCAGCAGGGTTGTCCACAGAAACGGAGGCTGGGAGCGGAATCCGGAGGTGCTGGCCATAGACAATAAAGAACGGGGACTTGGAAGAGGATTCGCTCTCGTGGTTATTATAAGAGAACTCGGCCCAAGGAAGGAGGTCCACCCAATCAGAATGGTGGGCATTAACAAAGTGCCGGAGATAGCTAGTAAGGATCTGATTGATCCGCTCCACTTGACCATTGGACTGAGGGTGGTAAGCGGAGGAGAAGTCCAGGGTGACGTCCAGCAGTTTACATGTGGCTCTCCAGAAGCGTGAGGTAAACTGAACCCCTCGATCCGACACGATGTGGAGGGGTAGGCCATGGAGACGGAAGATATGGCGAATAAAGTCCTTAGCCAGCTCAGGTGCAGACGGAAGACCAGGCAGGGGAATGAAGTGGGCCATTTTAGAGAAGCGGTCCGTGACCACCCAAATGACAGTACACCCGGCAGAGACAGGAAGATCGGTAATGAAGTCCATAGCGATGTGTTGCCACGGGGCAACAGGTATGGGAAGCGGCAGGAGATGACCAGCCGGTAAGTGTCTGGGAATTTTGTTGCGGCCACAAGATGAACAGGCAGAGACGAAGTCTACCACATCCTTACGCAGGGTAGACCACCAGTAATGCCGGGAAATGAGTAGGAAGGTCTTCTTTTGGCCGGCATGGCCAGCTAGTTTAGAAGAATGACCCCAGCGAAGAACCCTCTCACGGTCTGGAGGCGCCACGAATGTCTTGCCAGGTGGAAGACGAGTCAAATCCAAGGGGGCCACATTCATCACCTTGGAGGAGTCGATAATGTGCATAGGCTCCTCCTCTTGGTCGGAGGACAGGAAGGATCGGGACAAGGCATCAGCTTTGACATTTTTGTCCGCCGGGCGGAAATGAAGGATGAAATCGAAGCGGGCAAAGAACAAAGACCACCGGGCTTGACGTGGATTAAGTCTCTGGGCATTTTGGAGATATGCCAGGTTCTTGTGATCCGTATAGATGATCACCGGGTATAGGGCCCCTTCAAGCAGGTAACGCCACTCCTCCAGCGCCAATTTAACGGCAAGCAGTTCTCGGTCTCCTATGGAGTAATTGCGCTTAGAGGAGGAGAAGATTTTAGAGAAAAAGCCGCAGGTTACCATTCTCCCGGAGGAAGACTTCTGGGTGAGCACCGCTCCGGCTCCAGAGGAGGAGGCATCAACCTCCAGGTAGAACTGTTTGTTGCAGTCCGGACGGTGCAGCACAGGGGCAGAGGAGAAGGCTTGTTTCAGGGAAAGGAAGGCCTCCTCAGCTTCGGATGACCATACCTTGGGATTTGCTCCCTTACGGGTGAGCGCAGATATGGGCGCAGTCCGTGACGAGAAGTGAGGAATGAAGAGACGATAGTAATTAGCAAAGCCCAGGAATCGCTGTATCGCCTTCAAGCCCTCCGGACGGGGCCACTTTAGGACAGCAGAGAGCTTCTCGGGATCCATTCGCAAGCCTGTCTGGGAGATAACATAGCGCAGGAAAGGAAGAGAGGTCTGCTCAAAAAGGCACTTCTCGTATTTAGCATAGAGGTGGTTCTGCCTGAGCCTAAGCAGGACCTGACGAACATCCCTCCGGTGTGTGGGAAGATCCGGAGAGAAGACCAAGATGTCGTCCAGGTATACCACCACGCAGGAGTAAAGAAGGTCACGGAAGATGTCGTTGACCAGTTCTTGGAAGACGGCGGGAGCATTGCAGAGACCGAAGGGCATCACACGGTACTCATAGTGTCCGTCCCGGGTATTAAATGCTGTTTTCCACTCGTCTCCCTGACGGATACGGACCAGGTTATACGCTCCACGTAGATCCAGCTGGGAGAAGATCCTGGCGCCTTTAAGACGATCAAATAACTCAGAGATGAGCGGAAGGGGGTATTTATTTTTAACCGTGATCTGATTGAGTCCTCTATAGTCAATACAGGGGCGTAGCGAGCTGTCTTTCTTTTTGACAAAGAAGAATCCGGCTCAAGCCGGGGAGGTAGATTTCCGGATAAATCCCCTAGCCAGATTCTCTTCAATGTACTCAGACATGGCCCGGGTCTCGGCTGCAGACAACGGGTAGATACGCCCACGGGGAGGAGTGGTGCCAGGTACCAGGTCGATCGGGCAGTCATATGGCCTATGGGGTGGCAACGTCTCTGCTTCCTTCTTACCGAAGACGTCCGCATAGGGCCAGTAAGGAACCGGGAGACCTGGTAAATTAGCTGGAGTAGGCGGAGGGCGAACTGGGCGGACCGGAACCAGGCAGGTCCTATGGCAGTCTGGACCCCATCGGAGTACTTCACCGGATCGCCAGTTCAATACGGGTTCGTGTGTCTGGAGCCAAGGTAGACCTAGCAACAGGGAGTGAGAAAGTCCGGACAACACATGGAATGAGATTTCCTCAGAGTGCAGCATTCCCACCTGCAGGGTTATGGGTTCAGTGACGAGCAGGATGGTCTCCGAGAGAAGTCTTCCATCCACGGAGGCGACTGATAATGGTTCAGCTAGGGACTTGGTGGGAATACGGTATCTCTCTACCAGAGACTGGGAGATGAGGTTTCTAGCAGCTCTAGAATCCAGGTGGGCAAGTTCAAAGTGACGGTTTTCTCCCCAAGCAATAGAGACCGGTAAAGTCAGAGACGGAGAGGGCTTACTTTTGTCTAGGATGACCTCTCCGAGTGGTCCTAGACACTGGCGTTTCCCGGCTTCTCCGGGCAGGAACGGATGAAGTGCTCCATACTGCCGCAATAGAAACAGCTTCCCTCGGCTCGGCGAGATTCTTGGCGAGATTTGACCATCTTGGTCTGGTCGATCTGCATAGGTTCAGGCGAGGGCGCCCGCGGAGTGACTGATTGAGAGACAGGTCTCAGGGAAGTAGGAGCAGAGCAAGAAAAGTCTTTCTCCCAGGTAGTCTCTTTGGCACGTCTGGGTAGCTAGTGACACCAGGTCATCCAGAGTGGTAGGAATGTCCCGACCAGCTAACTCGTACTTAATCCGACCGGAAAGACCCTCCCAGAAGACGGACACCAGAGCCTCATTTTCCCAGGCAAGCTCAGAAGCGAGGGTGCGGAACCGTATGGCATATTGGCCCACGGTGAGACTCCCTTGGCGGAGATGTAGCAGTGAGGAGGCAGAAGAGGTTTTCCGTCCTGGTTCATCGAAGACTTTCCGGAAAGCAGCGAGGAAAGACGGCAGGTCGGACACCAGGGGATCCCCTCTCTCCCACAGGGGATTTAGCCATGCCAGTGCCTCCCAAGTAAGATGGGACATGATGAAGGCCACCTTGGCCCGGTCGGAGATGAACTGGTATGCCAATAGCTCAAAGTGCAGTGTGCACTGGTTTATGAAACCCCGAGCTAAAGTAGGTTCGCCGGCAAAGCGTGTAGGTGCCAGAAGCCGAGGTCCATAGTCGGGTACCATGAAGGGACTGGATTGCGGTACCGCAGGAATGGGCATGGCTGGACCAGAGGTAGACATAGACAAGTCACACAATGCGCCTAGACGAGAGTTAACGGACCGTAGATAGGACAGTACCACCTCCTGCTGAGTTTTCTGACGTAAGAGTTCCTGGTGCAGATCGGAGATCTGGGGGCCACCGGGTTCCATGGCCCGAGCAAACTGTAACGGGTCTGGGAGGTGGAACCTCTGTGCAACTATACAAGGGGGCAGTCCTTGTAAGGAAGCGGGTGGCTCCCAGGGAAGACGGGCAGGTAGTCACGGCAAGTGACAGGGACAGTCTCTGGGTAGAGGGGCAGGTAGTCACGGCAAGTGACAGGGACAGTCTCTGGGTAGAGGGGCAGGTAATCACGGCAAGTGACAGGGACAGTCTCTGGGTAAAAGGACGGGTACTCACGGCTAGTGACAGGGACAGTCTCTGGGTAGAAGGACAGCAGGCAGGTGGCTGGTGAGCGCTCCCAGGTGAGCGGGCGAGAGTCTCTGGACGGGCAGGTGGTCACGGCAAGTGACGGCAGAGCCTCCAGGTAGGCTAGCAGACAGGTAGCAGGTGAGCGCTCCCAGGTGAGCAGGCAAGAGTCTCTGGATAGGCAGGTGGTCACGGCAAGTGACAGCGGAGCCTCCAGGTAGGCTAGCAGGCAGGTAGCAGATGAGCGCTCCCAGGTGAGCGGGCAGGCTGGTCCATAGACAGACTGACAGGTGTCGGAAAGGAGACCGTCGGACCGCAGGCTTGCAAGCAGGTAAACGGATATCAGGCAGGTATCAAGCAGGAATCTGGCAGGTAACAGGCAGGAATCCGGCAGGTGACTGGCAGGTAACAAGCAGGAATCTGGCAGGTGACTGGCTGGTAACTGGTAACGGGACCTGAGGGCTGAAGCAGAGTGAAGGCTTTGCAACAACATTGCTCGGGCACCTCCATTTTGGAGGAGGTGCCTTAAATATGGGAGGTCCTCCGGCAATTGGCCTGGGACTCCTTAGGACGGTGCGCGCGGTCCCTTTAAGAGAGGGGGAGCGCGCGCGCGCGCCCTAAGCACACTGCCGGGGAAGGAGCGCGTGCCGGAAGCAGCGGGGAGAGAAGCGCTGGAGGACGCCGCGCCAGGAGCGGGGAGGTGAGAGGGACGGCGTCTCTGCCTAGTACGGGGCAGAGACGCCGATGCTACAATAGGCACACACACGACAGTTCACTTCAGTACCTTTACTGGTGGTGTTTTCAGGCACGATCCGGGGTACTGTAGGGTGAAGGGTGCATTTCAGGACTCTCCCCAGTGAGCGGGTGTGGAGCCTCCTGTTTCTTGTCTTTTCCTAGTAAGTTTATGACCTGCCTGAAGCTAGGCCTAACTTGGTCTCTGTCTTGCACCTGCTGACCTGGTGGTAGGGCCTTCTGTTGGAGTTCACACTCCCTGGTTTCTTGGGCCTCAGTGACTCCTGACCCTGGTTTTACGGTCAGCTTTTGGTATTCCTTGCAGACATGGACCCGGTGTCTGGTAAATGCTTGTGGGGTGAGCTGGTTAAGCTCCTCTGCCCCCTATGTAGCTCGCTTACTCCACTTGCCTTCGGCCTGCTCAGGGCCCTCACTAGGCTTCAAACTGGCAGTGGGCCTCGCTACTCTTCACCGCTCTTATGGCGTCGGCACGCCTTGGGCTCACTACCTGAGCTCAATGAGTCTGGACTGTGCTCCACTGCAGGATGGCTACTGCAGGAGCTCCTCTAAACAGGCTTCCTTCTACAGACTGGATCCTCACAGACTGGAACTAGCTCTGTCCCAGAGGAAACGGTTCTCCAGACTGACTGCCTAGCTCCACCTTGCTCCACCTTGCCTTTTTATATCCCTAACGGGCTCCCTCTGGTGGTCTGAGGTGGAAGGTGGAGGTGTGTGTATGCTATGAGGGCCTCTTGTGGAGGAATCTGTTCATGCACCCCTCTAGGATCTGTGGCACCAATGCACAGCAGGTCGCCACATTTGTATTCAGCCCCCTGTAGTTTACTACCCCTAAATAAAATCCTGAGTGACCAATGAAGTCACATAATGAGTAAACTGAGTCCACCTGCTTACAATTTATTGTCAGTATAACTACAGCTGTTCTGTGAAGATCTCAGAGGTTTATTTGAGAACATTAGGAATCAAACAGCATCATGAAAACTAAGGAATACACCGGGCAGGTCAGAGATAAAGCTATGGAGAAGAGTAAAGCAGGGTTAGGTTATAAAAAAAAATAGCCCAAGCTCTGAACAACTCACGGAGCACAGTTCAATCGATAATAAAAAAAACGTAAGTAGTATGGTACAACTGCAAACCTACCAAGACATGGCCGTCCACCTAAACTGACAGTCCTTGTATGGAGAGCACTAATTAGAGAAGCAGCCAAGAGGCCCATGGTCACTCTGGAGGAGCTGCAAATCCACAGCTCAGGTGGGAGAATCTGTCCACAGGACAACTACTAGTCCAGAAATCTGGTCTTTATGGAAGAGTGGCAAAAATAAAGCGTTTTTTGAAAGCAAGCCATAAAAATTCTGTATGGAGGAATATGTGGTGCCCATTATTCTGTATGAAGGACTATATGGGGTCCATTATTCTGTATGGAGGACTATGTGGGGCCCATTCTGTATGGAGGACTATATGGGGTCCATTATTCTGTATGGAGGACTATGTGGGGCCCATTATACTGTATGCCGGTTGACCCGCGATTTTGTCCAAGTTTTTCATTTTTGCCCTCTGAGTTTGAGTTTGGCATCCCTGGTTTAAGTCAAAGGATATCAGAAGAGCAATAAGGGTTCACACTGTTTAAAAAAAAAATTTTGTGCTCAGGAGGAAAATAGTCCATTAATATCTTAACTAAACCTCCGGCACTAATAAGTGAAAAAACAACTGTATATCATTTCAAGAATTTTTTTTTTAATTCCAAAGAGTGACTGTAACAAGATAATAACCACCGGAACGTTTTGTTTCGGCTAATTGCCTTTATTAAGGTTATCTGTGGCAATGAAAAATATGAATACTACATTTAATATGGTCACACAAATAATAGAGCCATACATATTACATACATATATATTTTTCCAAACATACATAAAGCTCATATGCAAGGTTGCCAAGTAGTGGGTCACTTATTTTAAGCATAGGCGGTCATATTGAAGCGCAAATTGTGCCTATAATATAAAAATAATCAGTAAGAAATCATCCAATGCCATATAATCAAAAAAAGGGGAACTGGCAAAGAATTCCAAAGGTATTCATTTCAGAACAAAGCAGGAGGTAGAATACTTGGAGAAATAGTGAAATATATGAAAAGTCATAAATATGCCCCAAAGGTAAAAAGAAACTGGAGTCCTCAGAGTGCGTATCAGAGAGTATCAAACTGAGTATATAGCTGTGCAACTTACTTATTTGAATCCAGGAGTATCACCAGGGTGCGTCCATGTGGCATAACTAACAGTCAGTGTGCCGGTGTATGCACATGGGAAATGTGTCCCATTTTATATGCGTCAGAACAGGAAGAGGTAAGTATGAATGGTGATGGCTGATAGATGTTACCTGGAGCAGTCATCAAAGCAAAAGATGGCTACTTTGAAGAACCTAGAATATGACATATTTTCCGTTGTTTCACACTTTTTTGTTAAGTAGATAATTCCACATGTGTTAATTCATAGCTTTGATGCCTTCGCTGTGAATGTACAATTTTCATAGTCCTGGAAATACAGAAAAATCTTTAAATGAGAAAGTGTGTCCAAACTTTTGGTCTGTACTCTATATATCCATCTAAACTAACAGTCCTTCTGAGGACTAATCCAGCTGCATATAATCAGTGCTAGGCAGGCGTTAGGCAGGCAGGCAGTGTATGTGGCAGACTGCAGAGCATATAGCGCAAGAGGGTCCATTGAACGTCCTGTCTGCTGCTGCTGTAATAATTACAGATATTTGTAGACATTGCCCCAGATATCAGGGGCCAGGGCAATTTTTTTTTTTATCTTAATCCTGGTTATTTGCTTAAAAAGCAATCCAGAGTACACTATTTTTCTGCTCCATTTGCTTATAAGCACTGCAGAATACAGCCAGATCTGTTCCATATTTCAGCAATAAAAATCCAGAAATTTGAACTGAACATGGAAAATATCGGCCTCCTTTTCCATTCTGTTGCAGTGTTTCGGTCAAGATATTCACAGTAGGTGTCTGTGAAGAATAGTATTAGTAAATTACAGGCCTGCTATTTAAAACTGTGGTTTTCTGTCAGACATATCATCTATAACAGTGTTCCAAAATCAGCCATTTCTTCCATTTTTATTTCATTGCAGTATGTCGGTCAAGCTATTCACACTAGGTCTCTGTGTAGAATAATATTAGTAAATTACAGGCCTACTATTTAAAACTGTGGTTTTCTGTCAGACATATCATCTATAACAGTGTTCCAAAATCAGCCATTTCTTCCATTTTCATTTCATTGCAGTGTGTTGGTCAAGCTATTCACACTAGGTCTCTGTGTAGAATAATATTAGTAAATTACAGGCCTGCTATTTAAAACCGTGGTTCTTTATCAGACGTATCACATATAACTGCGTTTCTAAATCAGCCATTTCTCGTGAACGTGGAAAATATTGTCCTCCATTTAAAATGGGCAAGGTGCGTGGCAAGGGACGGGGAAGTGGACGTGATAGTGATGGTGCATGCACAGGCCGAGGACGTGGCCGTGGGAAGCTGAAATTGTGCCACAACAAACACCCACATCTTGTCGCTCCACCTTCCTGTCCCAATTTCTAAGGGACCTCAGTACACCACTATTGAACCCAGAGCAGTGTCAAAAGGTTGTTGGTTGGATAGCAGATAATGCTTCCAGTCACTTTGCCACCACCACCATCCAGTCTTCCACACAGTCAAGTCTCAGTAGCCGTGAGTCTGGAACGCATATTCCTCATCCTGATCCTCCTTCCTTCCTCCATGCCGAATGGATCCCACACTTGGACACTCAGAAGAGTTGTTCACTTTTCCATTTGCAGATTGGGGCCCATAACTTGGCCAGCTTCAAGCGAGTCAAGAGGAGAACGGGTGTAGTGATACCCAAATATTGGAGCAGCCACGTTCAAACACAGGCAATGGTGGGAAAGTGCAATTACTGTCGCAAGAGGTGGATGATGATGATGATGATGAAACACAATTGCCAGAAAGTCAGGAGGAGGACCAGGGTGCGGAAGTGGAAGACGAGGTGGTTGATGATATAGTAACTGACCCAATCTGGCAGGGGGACATACAGAGCGAGGACAGCAGCACACAGGGGGGAGGGAGGAGTAGCACCGCAACAGGCAGAAAGAAGCAGTGTGGTGGCCGCAGACACAAGGCGGGAGAGAACTCCTCGTAACGCCAGCATGACGGAAGTTGCCAGTACAACTGTTAGGTCTTCCTGAGTTTGGTTGTTTTTTAAAGACTCTGCAGATAACTCCAAAAAGGCCATTTGCACCACCTGCCAGGCTAGCATCAACAGGGGTAGCAAAACTAGCAGCCTGACCACCACCAGCATGATCAGGCACATGACAGCAAAGCACACGACTAAGGCCGAACCCCAGGGTCCAGAAACAGTGTCTGCGGGTGACACCACTGCTTCTTCCGCTGTTGTGCGTGCACGCCAATCCCCTGTCCATGACGCATGCGATGATGCCTCCCGTCCTGCACGTGTAGGTACACACTCTCAACTAGTACCATCAGCAAGCATGTCCACTTCCTTCCCAGCGCAGCGTTCAGTTGTCCCTACCCCAGTCCATGGAATACAAGCACAAATACGCAGCGTACGCCCCATAGGCCAAACTGCTAAATTCACACATTTCACGAATGCTTACTTTAGAAATGTTGCCTTTTAGGCTCATGGAGATGGAAGCTTTCCACAACCTGATGGTGGCGGCCGTCCCTTGGTACTCGGTCCCCAGCCGCCGCTATTTCTCCTGGTGTGCCGTCCCTGCATTACATGAGCATGTGTCCCACAACATTAGCCGTGCCCTCAGCAACTCAGTTACTGGGAAAGTTCCCCTAACCACGAAAACTTGGACAAGTGCTTGTGGGCAGGGATGGTACATCTCGCTGAGAGTACACTGGGTTAATATAGTGGAAGCCGGGACCCAGTTGGCCCTTTGGATGGAACACATCTTCCCGACGCCGAGGATTGCGGGCCCTGGGTCAATCAGGGTTGCCCCCACATTCTACAGCTCCTGCACCACCTCATCCTCCTCCTCTTCAGCCTCCATCTCCGAAATGACCATATCAGTCGGAAGCTGGAAGCACTGCAGTACTGCCTCGGCCAAGCAGCAACAGACTGTGCTGAAGCTGATATGCTTAGGTGACAAACCGCACAACGCTGAAGAGTTTTGGACAGCTCTAAAAGAGCAGGCAGATCTGTGGCTGACACCGCTGGCCCTACAGCCAGGCATGGTCGTGTGTGACAATGGTCGGAACCTGGTGGCAGCTCTGAGGCGAGGCGAGCTCACACACGTACCATGCTTGGCCTATGTGCTTAATCTCGTGGTTCAGCGGTTTCTCAAAACTTACCCAAATATGCCGGATCTGCTTTTTAAAATGCGTCGCCCATGTGCCAGTTTTAGAAAGTCAGCTACAGCTTCCGCCGCCCTTGCCGTACTTCAGCAGTGTTTGCAGCTTCCAGCTTACCTACTGATCTGTGATGTCCCCACATGTTGGAACTCTACATTGCAGATGTTGGGAAGTATTTGTGAACAGACGAGGGCAGTTGTTGACTACCAGCATCAACAAGGCCGTTGGTATTCAGTTCAGACTCCACACATAAGACCTCAGGAGTGGACATGGATGTCAGACATATGTACCATCCTCCAAAACTTTGAGGACTCCACCAAGATGGTGAGCGGCGATGACGCCATAATTAGCGTCACCATCCCGATTCTCTGTCTTCTGAAACGTTCTCTGCTCACAATTAAAGAGGATGCATTGCAGGCAGAGCACGATGAGATGGAGCAAGGAACCATACAGGGTGATTCCATACAGCCCAACCTCATCTCATCCCAACGTGGATTGGGTGACAATGAGGAAGAGGAGGAGGAGGAGGAAGAACAGGAGCTAGTTTCCTGCGCTATAGATGGTACTACCTGCACAACTGTCAAACCGTCTGTTCAGCTTGAATGGCCTGAGGACAGGGCAGAGGAGGAGGATGAGGAGGAGAGCATGGTCAGTCGTCCTCTTGGTGAGGACACGGAAGTCTTGCCTGTTAGCAATCTGGCACACATGGCTGAGTTTATGCTACGCTGCCTTTCCCGTGATCCTTGCGTTGTCCAAATTTTGAGTGACAGTCCTTACTGGTTGGTGACACTTCTAGACCCACGCTACAAGGAGAACTTTCTGTCTCTTATTCCCTTGCAGGACAGGCCTAATAAAATGGTGCAGTACGAGAAGGCTCTTGTTGCGGAATTATTAAAAAAATTCCCATCTGAAAACGCTGGCGGCAGAGGTCACAGTTCGTTGGACAACCAAGGAGTACAAGCGAGAGAGACACAAATTCAATCCAGCAGAGGCAGGGGAACACTGTCAAAGTTCTGGGACAGTTTTCCCAGACCCTCCCATCTCACAGGTCCTGAGGCGCGGGGTACTCTCCCAAAGAGGGAAAAGTTTCGGAAGATGGTGAGGGAGTACCTTGCCGACTGTGCCAATGTAGTCCTTGATTCCTCTGTGCCTTATAATTATTGGGTATCCAAGCTGGACACGTGGCATGAACTGGCTTGGAGGTCCTGGCCTGCCCTGCCGCTGTCAACTGAAAATGCTGACAGGCTGACTCTTATAAAAATGATCAAAGGCTGGTTTGGGCCAGACTTCTCAACACCACTGAATGATAGCAGCGTAACATAAACTCAAATACAGTATCTTTTTTTTTGGGAGGTCTAACTGTATTCCCATGCACCTCTGTCTTCACACCCAGACATGGGTATACGCTTCCTGATTTTGTCTATTTGCTCTTGTCCTCCTCCTTCTCCTCATCCTTCACATTCTCCTCCATATCACTACCATGTCTACCATATCCAAATTTTTGGCAGACGTTGCATTCACTGCATAGGCAAACGGTATGGGAGACCTACTTCCTAATTATGGGAACATTGTTTTCAGGAGGCCCTCCGACCTCTACGTCTCTTGCAAGGGGCATTGGAGTGCCTCCAAATTTTTGGCAGCCGTTGCATTCACTGCATAGGCAAACAGTATGGGAGACCCACTTCCTAATAATGGGAACATTGTTTTCAGGAGGCCCTCCAACCTCTATGTCTCTTACAAAGGGACACTGGAGTTCATCCACATTTTTGGAAGGTGCGGCATTCACTGCATAGGCAAACAGTATGGGAGACCCACTTCTTTATCATGGGGACATTGTTTTCAGGAGGCCCTCCAACCTCTGCATCTCTTGCAAGGGAAACAAAACCTACAAAAGACAAAAATATATCTCATACCCTACCATCATTATATATAAATGTAAAGCAAAGTTGCATAATAAATATAGGGTACTTAGTGTACTATTTTTGATCAAAAAAAGTATACAAGCCGTCCCACCAGCGGCAAGGTGACCCTAAATTGGGACGGTACCTATACTGCCTATATTTAAAACCTTACTGTATATCAAAGTTGAAGCAATGCATATAAAAGGGTAGACAAATAGGACCGGGTCCCAACTCCAGACCACCCAGGCCCGTGGTAAGCTACATATATACCAGTCAGCTCAACAAAGGGGATGCCACACCCTTAAATTGCACAGAATGCAAACGACAAAAAACCAGGCAATGTGAACTGAGGTCTAAGATGGTAGACATGCAAGAAATAGGAGCATGTTCACACTAGCAAAAAAGAAACAAAACCTACAAAAGACAAAAGACAAAAATATATCTCATACCCTACCATCATTATATATAAATGTAAAGCAAAGTTGCATAATAAATATAGGGTACTTAGTGTACTATTTTTGATCAAAAAAAGTATACAAGCCGTCCCACCAGCGGCAAGGTGACCCTAAATTGGGACGGTACCTATACTGCCTATATTAAAAACCTTACTGTATATCAAAGTTGAAGCAATGCATATAAAAGGGTAGACAAATAGGACCGGGTCCCAACTCCAGACCACCCAGGCCCGTGGTAAGCTACATATATACCAGTCAGCTCAACAAAGGGGATGCCACACCCTTAAATTGCACAGAATGCAAACAAGACAAAAAACCAGGCAATGTGAACTGAGGTCTAAGATGGTAGACATGCAAGAAATAGGAGCATGTTCACACTAGCAAAAAAGAAACAAAACCTACAAAAGACAAAAATATATCTCATACCCTACCATCATTATATATAAATGTAAAGCAAAGTTGCATAATAAATATAGGGTACTTAGTGTACTATTTTTGATCAAAAAAAGTATACAAGCCGTCCCACCAGCGGCAAGGTGACCCTAAATTGGGACGGTACCTATACTGCCTATATTAAAAACCTTACTGTATATCAAAGTTGAAGCAATGCATATAAAAGGGTAGACAAATAGGACCGGGTCCCAACTCCAGACCACCCAGGCCCGTGGTAAGCTACATATATACCAGTCAGCTCAACAAAGGGGATGCCACACCCTTAAATTGCACAGAATGCAAACAAGACAAAAAACCAGACAATGTGAACTGAGGTCTAAGATGGTAGACATGCAAGAAATAGGAGCATGTTCACACTAGCAAAAAAGAAAAAAAAAAAAAAAAAGTGTGAACATGCTCCTATTTCTTGCATGTCTACCATCTTAGACCTCAGTTCACATTGCCTGGTTTTTTGTCTTGTTTGCATTCTGTGCAATTTAAGGGTGTGGCATCCCCTTTGTTGAGCTGACTGGTATATATGTAGCTTACCACGGGCCTGGGTGGTCTGGAGTTGGGACCCGGTCCTATTTGTCTACCCTTTTATATGCATTGCTTCAACTTTGATATACAGTAAGGTTTTTAATATAGGCAGTATAGGTACCGTCCCAATTTAGGGTCACCTTGCCGGTGGTGGGACGGCTTGTATACTTTTTTTGATCAAAAATAGTACACTAAGTACCCTATATTTATTATGCAACTTTGCTTTACATTTATATATAATGATGGTAGGGTATGAGATATATTTTTGTCTTTTGTAGGTTTTGTTTCTTTTTTGCTAGTGTGAACATGCTCCTATTTCTTGCATGTCTACCATCTTAGACCTCAGTTCACATTGCCTGGTTTTTTGTCTTGTTTGCATACTGTGCAATTTAAGGGTGTGGCATCCCCTTTGTTGAGCTGACTGGTATATATGTAGCTTACCACGGGCCTGGGTGGTCTGGAGTTGGGACCCGGTCCTATTTGTCTACCCTTTTATATGCATTGCTTCAACTTTGATATACAGTAAGGTTTTTAATATAGGCAGTATAGGTAACGTCCCAATTTAGGGTCACCTTGCCGCTGGTGGGACGGCTTGTATACTTTTTTGATCAAAAATAGTACACTAAGTACCCTATATTTATTATGCAACTTTGCTTTACATTTATATATAATGATGGTAGGGTATGAGATATATTTTTGTCTTTTGTAGGTTTTGTTTCTTTTTTGCTAGTGTGAACATGCTCCTATTTCTTGCATGTCTACCATCTTAGACCTCAGTTCACATTGCCTGGTTTTTTATCTCTTGCAAGGGGCATTGGAGTGCCTCGTAATTTTTGGCAGCTGTTGCATTCACTGCATAGGCAAATAGTATTGGACCCACTCCTTTTTAATGGGAACATGTCGTACTCATTACTGTAGCCCAGCTCCATATGTCTTTAAATTGTTAATAGGGTTTTTCCTAAATTTTGGCAGCCGTTGGACTCACTGCATACCCTATAACTGGATAGGAGACCCTCTCCTTTCTTATGGAACATGTCGTTACTGTGCCCAGCTCTATGTGTCTTTAAATTGTTAGTGCGGTTTTTCCTAAATTTTAGCAGCTGTTGGACTCACTGCATACCCTATAACTGGATAGCAGATCCTTATCCTTTCTAATGGGAACATGTCATTACTGTGGCCCAGCTCTATGTGTCTTTAAATTGTTGGTGGGGTTTTTCCCAAATTTTGGCAGCCCTTGCAGTCACAGCATGGGCATTAGCACTTTAGGAGACCCACTCCTTTATAATGGGAACATTTTTTTTACTGAGACCCTCCTGTATGTCTCTTCAAAGGGGTATTGGGTTGCGTCCAAATTTTTGGCTGCCCTTGCAGTCACTGCATATGCAATAACAGTATAGGAGACCCACGCTTTAATAATGGGAACAACAAAGCATAGCCGACTGCTGGCCCTTTAAGAATAGTAAGGCAGTAAAAATAGTGTTTGTGACTTTCACAATCCCTCCTTCATAAATGAAACAGGATGTGTCTGATGATGTTTCATACACCACATAGCCAGATAAGGTTGTAAAATGTTAAAATGCCATTTCCCGGTGAATGTATTTGTCATGGTTGAAAGCAATGCAAAAGTGCAAAAATGCATCAAAAATGCTGTGTGTGAACATAGCCCAAGGTGTGAAGGAGCATTTTTATTTTTGGTTATTTATTTTGCCTTATATACAAGTCATTACGCTGGAAAGGATGTTCCTTAACATATTTCCCAGGAAAATCCATTTTGGTTTCGTTTTTGTATGTTTTATTGTGAGTCCGTAAAAGTAGCGTAATACCTCTGACAACATTGTTGACATCATTGACCTGGGAGTCAGAGATGCTTCCAGGAGTCTTCCCCATGCTGTTCCCATGTCGTTTGAGTACTGTTCCCATCGATTTGGGCAATTTTTAGGCCCTCTGCAGACCGACGGGGGGGGGGGGGGGGCCGAAAAATGCTCGAGTTTCCCATAGACTTACATTGGGCTCGTTACTTGGACCGAGCACCCGAGTATTCCAATTTGCTCGACTCGAGCAACGAGCACCCGAGCATTTTAGTGCTCGCTCGTCACTAGTTTTTAGCTAAACCATTTTTATTTCCATTCGACTTTTTGATCGTGTTTTGTTCCACTCTTTGTTTGGCGGTAAGATGAAAAAGAATAGTTTTTTTTTTACAGTGTTCACTGAAGGCGTTAACTAGTGTGACCGTTTTATAGGCCGTGGACGTGATGATAACAAATATGTGGACCTTTTTGGTTTATTTTAGTTTTCATATGAATATACCCATTTATTGATATAACATTATTTTCATTTTTTTCTGTTTATTTTTTGATTAGTTTTTTTTTTAAATATTTTTTCACATTCTTTTTTTTACTTTTTCATTTAGTCCCTCTATGGGACTAGCTTTTATTAGTATAATCGCTGTTATAAAGCATTGCAATGCACCAGCATTGCAATGAATTATACCTGGCAGTGTTACATTGATAGAAGCCTCTGAGACCATGCTCCTAGCTCGGTCTAAGCAGGCCACCGTCACTGGGATACCTGGAGGCGCGGATTGTCATGACAACAGGATCACTGACTAAGGGCGTAAGCCAGAAACGCGTCGAGATTGCATCTCCGCTATCATGGACTTTTATATATTTTAATATTTTGCACCAATAAAGTGAGAATTATTTTTTATTGGAGACTTTTCCCACTTTCTCCTTATGTACACTGGCCGAGAGTCACGGCATTGTGGGTCTGAGCCCAGAAGATATGAGCAGCAGGATGGATTAAATGCATGGTCAGGCATATATTGTTTTTTTCTAAAGAATTGTCAAATCAGTCAGTAAGGATTTAGGGCCCTTTTACATGGCGATATTTTGCATCAGTATTTGTTAACAGACGCCAGGAGTGGATCCAGAACACAGAAGAGGTGAGAGTGATTCAGTTATTATTTTTCTCTGTGTTTGTTCCTCTCTGGTTTTTAGCTTACAAATACTAATGTAAATTACTGCCCAAAATACTCGCTGTGTGAATGAGGAGAGGAAGCTGCTTGTAATACTGTAATATAAGTCCTTATTCTGAGGATGAGCGCTCACTTGCAGGTGCTGTGCTGTAATGCTTATCTTCTCTGCTCCATCATACTCCCCAGAGCAGGGGCAACCCCTGGGGCTAAACTGCGGCCGGCAGATGTCAGACGTATCACTCAGTGATATGTGATGGAGCCCGACTCCCAAACAAAATGAATCAGACAGAAGTATACAAAATAAATACATGAAGCATTGCAATTAGGTGTCAAACGTTCTCAACTTTATTTAAATTTACATGACACCGAACCATCACCTATCAGGATAAAGAAGATTCTGTGTAGCCTCTGTTCCTATAGACCATCTTGCTTGCAGCCTCCTCCATCCATTGAAGACAACGGAAATTACAGGAATAGATGAGTAATCTGCTTATACTGCTCTAATACAATTCTTTTATCCAATGATGAGAGCATGCGTCCAGGAGTTGTGCTGTAATGTTTGTCTCCTCTTTACCATCATCATCAGAGCAGGGGCGACCCCTGGGGAAAAATGTGCTTACTGGGTTCTGTGCAGCTGGCAGACGTCCAGCCGTATGTGATAGACCCCGACCCCCAAACAAAGTTAATCAGACAGAAGCACACAAAATAAATACACAAAGCATTGTAATTAGGTGTCAAATGGTCAAAATTTTATTTAAATTTACATGACACCAAAAATAGCACAACCCCCGACTCACGAAGAGTCACCCCCCAGCACTCAGGAGAGGAAAACCCCCTGTGGAGGAAACCTCTAAGGAACCATGGCTGGAGGGCTGCCCATCCCTTGGGCTTAGAGAGTTAGTGCCAATATATAACAGATGTAACTGCAGAATTTTACAATTTGTACATTTTACCAGATTTATAGAGAACAACATGAATACAGACTATAAATGTGATAAACCGGATGTGGGAGAGATCTGGCTGCGATATCTGTCACCACATTGATTCATGGAGCGAATTTGATTGCTCTGATTGGCCAGGTGGATGTATAATTTCTCCCTTACACATCCAGGTCCGCCTCTCAAAAAATTGGACATTTGTTTACAGTTCGTTATGCCTAATCCCTAATAGGATAAATAATCCCTCCAAATTTATCACCCATTAAAGTCATAGATCAGTCCATGAACTCCCAAAGGAGAGCTGCTCTATATAGAGGGTAACAGAAGGGGATCCTGGTCTAGGGACCCCCCTTTGTTACCTTCCCATGCCCTAGGGGTCTAAAGCAGACAACCCCTTTCCCTGCTAGAACCTCCAAATTACACCAAGGTCGGCACATTACGTGGGATGGTCAAGCTCAAGGTCCTCAGGCGCATCAGTAATGGCACTGATCGTGGTAGCGCGGCATTCTTTTATGGAATCTTTATGACACTTGTTTATGACCTCATAACAGTTGTCATGGTGACTACAGGGTCTATTACTGATGCAGGGCACAAGTATTAACCCTTTCATCATTGGTAATTTGCTTTTGTTACAGAGGCAGATAACTGCACTTGTTACCAAGCAGGGGCCTTATCATTATGGCTTCCCTTAGGCACCATAAGAAATACAGATTACAAATTAAATGTGCAAGTTTGTCATGAGTGTTTTGCACTTTCTAGATCCAGAGTCAGGGTTTATAACTAGCACTTTACAAAGAAAAAAAAAGAGGAAATTACTTGTAAAATAATATTATTGGAAATTGCATTTCAAGCGTTTTCCTAATGTGCATTCTACATAGTTACATAGGTTGAGAAAAGTAGGGGGGGACATTAACTGCTTGGGGCCCAAGTGCAAGAAATGTGTCCGAGCCCCCATCTTTTTATGGCGACAAAGCTACAGATATATATTGTAAGGCAGCACTAGTCATCATAATGTCAGGTCTCCCCCGCTCCCAGCGGTCAGTCATACAGCGGTGTGACTCACATGCCCTGGTATCTAAGGTCCGGTTCAACTCCGTAATGTCCCGTCCTCTATTGGGTCGTTTGTATGGGCTGCTCAAACCTGAGTTACTGGAGGTCTCACTACCTCTAAACCCACGTCCACTACTCTCAGGACATCTTGAAAGGTCCCTAACTCCAGCTATAGCTGTTCTGTTATTTAGGGGGCCCTTTCTCTGTCTGGTCTCATAATTTCTAGATGGCTGCCATCTTCTGCTACTCAGATGATGCTGTCTATCCACTCGCAGTCTAGCGAGATTCAACTGTTCTACCTCTTGCAGGTAGGTCACTCGGTACTCCAACAGCATGTGCATATATCCTAGGCTTTCTTCTGTTCCTACAGCGGAGAATGATATCATGCCGTCTTCGTCTGGTATCCAGTCCTGACGATCACGTGGACTGCTTACTTTCCCCACACCAGACTTTTTGACCATCATCTGCATGGCTCGACCATTTCTCCCAACGAGCTTCCTCACCAGAACATGAGGCACCCGGATGACCTCTTCACGCATACTGTGAGCTTTCCTCATCAACTCCAGTTGTCTAACGGCTTGTTCCGTCTTCAACCGGAGAAATCGCTTCGTGCATGTCACTTAGGATAGCCACCCTCTTCACTGTGACTTCAGTCGTGGACAGGACCACCAGCTGTTTAGCTTCTGAGGTCAAGTACACCTTACAGGCTCCCACGGCCTTCTTAAACTCCTCATGCACGGACTCACTGGTGCATTCTTCCCTCAAATCCTCGGGTACATCTACGAGGCACTTGTACCAAGACGTTTCGGTCTCACCAGTGGTTTCCATACGATCAACCAGCTCAGGGTTCAGGGACAACTGACTTTCAGCTTCTTCCCCCTTTACGCTTCCCCTGAGCTGACTCACAGCTACAAATTCACGAATTTTCGTCTTGACCACTTCTATCTCATATTTATCTGTGGTTAACACTCTCTTAGCTCTCCTCAGGTCCACCCTCTCTTGGTATAAGGGAGTGAGTGCAACGTGTTCGCCCTTTTCCTTCTCCAAGAAGGCCTCGTTCACTGAGTGATACTTTGTCAGGCGACTTTTGAGCCCGGAAACTTCTTCCTCTAGCTCCACAACTCGCCTCTCAGCGGCCCGTCTCTGAAGCTCCTCTTGCTTCCAATGGGTTTGTAGCGACTCCTTGAGCTCCTTGATCTCGGCTCCTACATCCACCGAATCATCCGAGCTCACATCACTCGAGGAGGTATCTGCTTTATACCTCCCATCTCCAGTGATCAACTCCTGGCCCTGGTCTGTGGCTTCTCCAATAGACTCCATCACCTTTTTCCGCTCAGCTTCCATCTTGCTGACTGTTTCCTTAAGGCACGTCACCGCCCTCTGGAGAGTATCACAGAACATCTGTAGCTCCTTCACCTGAGCTTCCAGACCTAGGGTCTTCCTGCGGAGATCACCATTTTCAACACGGGTGTCCTGCAAGGTGGTCTCAACCACTTGGCGCACGTGCTCTGCACCCGCCTTATCCTCCTCTAGTTTTACTTTAACCTTGAGAAGATCCTCATAATCTCTCCTACGTTGTTGCAGTTCCTTACCGAACTTTTCATCGTACTCCTTCTTGGAGTCACACAGTTCCTGGTGGAACTGTTCGCGCAGTCGTTCTAGGTTTTGTTCACGCCCAGCAACTTCATGCTGCAGCGCGTCTTTGAGGGCAGACAGCTCTAACTGTACCAGGGAGAAGCGATCTTTCACCTCGCATAACTCATCATCACACACCGCTTTGTCAATCTCTAATTGAAAAACCTCCTCCTTGATTTTGCGGCGGTCCTCCTTAATTCCGTAGAACATTTCTTTCCACTGGTTAATTTCCACGTGGCTTTGCTCCACTTCTCGCTGCCAGTTCCTCATAAGCTGGTGTATTTTCTGCTGTTCAGACTCCAGGATCAACTGATCTGAGGACACGTTCCCCAGGTTTTCACATAATTGCTGCACGTCACTCTGACCCTGCTGGCCGATAGGCTCCAGCTCTTGGTCATGACTGGCCGCCTCCTCTTTCAGGGCTGTCAGATCCTTCTGACTCGGTACCGTACCGGAGGTTGCTACTGGCAACGTCATCTCCTCTTCTACCTCTAATGGAGGATCCACACTTGAAGCAAAGGCACACAGTACTACATTCTCTTTATTTTCATTTTCAGCCAAGTCTACAGGAGCAACCTTTTTGTGGCCCTTGCGCCGTCTACGAGATGGGGACTTTCTCGCCTCGTCTAGCCCCTCCTGACTGACCTCTCCTTCTACTTTCGTAGTGTCACCGTCAGCTACGGGGTCTGTGTCACTCCCCATGGTGTTGTGGACTAACAGGTCACCTCCCACTTTGACGTCACCCCCTTCTACTGGAGCTACCCCGTTATCAACGGTCACATTGTCATTTTTAGGAGGTACCAACACACCACCAGTAATTTTTTTGGATTTTCTATCCTCCACGCTGTTTTGAACAACCGCCCCTTTTTAGGCTCCGCCCCCTTTTTAACAACCACATCGGCAGGGGAATTTTTACAAGAAAAATCAACAATAGTCTTAGGACTCAGTTCACAACAGCTCTTACCACCTCCCCGGGCACTCTGAGACAACAATGGCATCCCCGGAGAGTTCATAGAATGGTCCACTGCCGCCATTCCATATGGTGCCCACAGCTCCTGTGGTTCCTGCACCATGTCCAGTTTCATGTCCAGTAGACGTTTCTCAAATACCTGCTCCGGTTTTAACAGGCACTTTAATCGCTCTAATCGCTCAATAGCTTCAGACTCAGTTGCTGCTCCTTTCACAGCCATTTTTATCTGCTCCTGCATTTCCTCAGGACACTATTCACACACCGCTCTCCCCGGAAAAATTTTGTGGCCCCGCCGAGCCACAGCAAAACCGGATTTGAGTGCGACGACAACCTTCGCAACCCCGCCGAGTTGCAGCCAGATGCTTTAACCTTCGTGAGCCCCGCCGAGCCACAGCAAACCAGGTTGGAGTTCGACGACAATCTTCACAACCCCGCCGAGTTGCAGCCAGATGCTTTTAAGCTTCGTGAGCCCCGCCGAGCCACAGCAAACCAGGTTGGAGTGCGACGACAATCTTCACAACCCCGCCGAGTTGCAGCCAGATGCTTTTAAGCTTCGTGAGCCCCGCCGAGCCACAGCAAGATGCTTGTAACCACACTCGTCGTCCTGTGCCGTTGCCCCTAGCAACCGGGCTGCAGTTGCCTCAAGCAACCAGACTGCAGTTGCCCCTAGCAACCAGACTGCAGTTGCCCCTACGAACCCGGTTGGCGTTGCCGCTAGCAACCGGGCTGCAGTTGCCCGCATTCTCCACCATATGTAAGGCAGCACTAGTCATCATAATGGGGGATACTCGCTGCACCGGGTCAATTAATGCACACCAGCAATGTCTTTCCGGTATTTCACAATGCTGCAGTTTATTGCACTTCATAAACCACAGTTCACACATATAATGTCCACGAGCCCAAGTGGCAGACCGGCCCACTTGGCCCTGGTTACAGCCTTCAGCAAGGTAATACTTTAGTAATGTCCATACAAGTGTCCATATAACAACGTGTATTACCTTTGCCGGGTTTAGTTGCTGCTGCAGTCCTTTTAATCCGCCACCACTGTGGCTTTGCGGCTTCCCAGGTGGGGGTCTCTAGCCGTCGTTCCTCGAAGGCTACTGGTATGTCTTCACTCACATCCAGCCTGCGCCTTTCAGGACTCTTCTGCAAGCCTCTGCCTTCCAAGGCCACTGGCATCTACACAGGATCCAGCCTCGACCTTTCAGGCTGCCAGGCTTCTCTGTATCACGGTGTCCCACACACACGGGGAACAGGCCTCACGCCCAACACACCGAATACACCTGTCTCCCATCAAGCAGGGTTTATATATCCATCCCGTGCGCACACACACACACACTGACAGGACCTTGCTGATGTCCCAGTCATGTGATCAGACAGACATTCTGTGCGCGCAGGACCTGTGCTATGTCACAGTCATGTGACCAGTCACCTGAGGGGGAAGGTACATGGTCAGGTAAAACACATCCTGGACCATTACTGTAATGCCAGCAAGTCGCTGCATTACAATATATATATACACATACACAGTGGGGGAAATAAGTATTCGATCCCTTGCTGTTTTTGTAAGTTTGCCCACTGACAAAGACATGAACAGTCTATAATTTTAAGGGTAGGTTAATTTTAACATTAAGAGATAGAATATCCCCCCCCCAAAAAAATCAAGAAAATCACATTGTATAAATTAGATAATTTTTTTTTGCATTTTGCAGTGAGAAATAAGTATTTCATTTCCTACAAACCATTATGAGTTCTGGCTGCTACTGACCAGTTAGACGCTCCTAATCAACTCGTTACCTGCATTAAAGACAGCTGTCTTACATAGTCACCTGTATAAAAGACTCTTGTCCACAGACTCCATTAATTAGTCAAACTCTAACCTCTACAACATGGGCAAGACCAAAGAGCTTTCTAAGAATGTCAGAGACAAGATCATAGATCTGCACAAAGCTGGAATGGGCTACAAAACCATAAGTAAGACGCTGGGTGAGAAGGAGACAACTGTTGGTGCAATTGTAAGAAAATGAAAGAAACACAAAATGACTGTCAATCGACATCGATCTGGGGCACCATGCAAAATCTCACCTGGTGGGTTATCCTCGATCATGAGGAAGGTGAGAGATCAGCCTAAAACTACACGGGGGGAACTTGTTAATGATCTCCAGGCAGCTGGGACCACAGTCACCAAGGAAAACATTGGTAACACATTACGCCTTAAAGGTTTAAAATCCTGCAGTGCCCGCAAGGTCCCCCTGCTCAAGAAGGCACATGTGCAGGCCCATCTGAAGTTTGCCAATGAACACCTGGATGATTCTGTGAGTTATTGGGAGAAGGTGCTGTGGTCAGATGAGACAAAAATTGAGCTCTTTGGCATTAACTCAACTCGCCGTGTTTGGAGGAAGAAGAAGGAAGTACAACAATAAGAACATCGTTCAAACCATGAAACATGGTGGGGTAAACATACTTTGGGGGTGCTTTTCTGCAAAGGGGACATGACGACTGCACGGTATTGAAGGGAAGATGGCTGGCGTCATGTAGCGCGAGATTTTGGCCAACAACCTCCTTCCCTCAGTAAGAGCATTGAAGATGGGTCGTGGCTAGGTCTTCCAGCAAGGCAATGACCCAAAACATACAGCCAAAGCAAAAAAGGAGTGGATCAAAAAGAAGCACAGTAAGGTCATGGAGTGGCCTAGCCAGTCTCCAGACCTTAATCCCATAGAAAACTTATGGAGGGAGTTAAAGCTTTGATTTGCCAAGCAACAACCTCAAAATCTTAATGATTTAGAGATGATCTTTTCAAGAGGAGTGGACCAAAATTCCTCCCGACATGTGCGCAAACCTCATCATCAACTACAAAAACTGTCTGACTACTGTGCTTGCCAACATGTGTTTTACCACCAAGTATTAAGTGTGGTTTTCCAGAGGGAATGAAATACTTATTTCTCACTGCAAAATGCAAAAAAAATTATCTAATTTATACAATGTGATTTTCTTGATTTTTTTTTGGATATTCTATCTCTCAATGTTAAAGTTAACCTACCCTTAAAATTATAGACTGTTCCTGTCTTTGTCAGTGGGCAAACTAACAAAGACAGCAAGGGATCAAATAATTATTTCCCCCACCGTGTATATAATTTTATATATATTGTAAGGCAGCACTAGTCATCATAATGGGGGATACTCGCTTCGCTGCGACAATCAATGCACACGTGCAATGTCTTTCTGTTTTCACAACGCTGCAGTTTATTACTTCATAAACCACAGTTCACCGGGTCCAACTCAGTGGCACGCCGACACACATATATATATATAATGTTCATGAGCCAAGTGACACACAGGCCCACTTGCTCCAGGTACAGCCTTCAGCAAGGTAATCATATAGCAATGTCCATATTAATGTCCATATAACACAGTGTATTACCTTTGCCGGGTTTAGCTGCTGCAGTCCATTAGGCTTGCCACCACTGTGGCTTTGCGGCTTCCCAGGTAGGGGTCTCCAGCCGTCGTTCCCTCAAAGGCCACTGACATCCACACAGGATCCAGGCTCTGCCTTTCAGGACTCTTCCTCAATAATCCGCCACCACTGTGGCTTTGCGGCTTCCCAGGTGGGGGTCTCTAGCCGTCGTTCCCTCAAAGGCCACTGACATCCACACAGGATCCAGGCTCTGCCTTTCAGGCACCAGGCTTCACTCGGCCTCACACGGTCGGTGTCCCACACACGGGAACAGGCCTTATGCCTCTCTCACAGAACACACCTGTCTCCCATCAAGCAGGGTTTATATATGCATCCCGTGCACACACACACACACATACTGACAGGACCTTGCTGATGTCACAGTCATGTGATCAGAGAGCTGAGGGGGAAGGTACATGGTCAGGTAAAACACATCCTGGACCAATACCGTAATGCCAGCAAGTCGCTGCTTTACATACCCCCCCCCCCCCTCTGTTCAAACTTGTGGGGTTGAACACAATATACACAATCACTATAACCCCCAGCTCTGTTCAAACTTGTGGGGTTGAACACATAATATACACAATGACATTATAACCCCCAGTTCACATAGAGACCATGTACTTTACAATTGTGCTACTCAGCCCCTGGAACATTAGTCAACGACATTAGCCCATTCCTTAGGGGCCCTACCATTTGTCACTGTCACTGACTTCGTCAGGTCACCTTTCCGGGTCGTAACCTTGTCAGAGCTCCCCCGCTCCCAGCGGTCAGTTGTAACCTTGTCAGGTCTCCCCCGCTCCCAGAGGTCAGTCATAATCTTGTCAGACCTCCCCTGCTCCCAGCAGTCAGTCGTAACCTTGTCAGGTCTCCCCCACTCCCAGCGGTCAGTCATACAGCGGTATGACTCACATGCCCTGGTATCTAAGGTCCGGTTCGACTCCGTAATGTCCCGTCCTCTATTGGGTCGTTTGTATGGGCTGCTCAAACCTGAGTTACTGGAAGTTTCACTACCTCTAAACCCACGCCACTACTCTCAGGACATCTTGAAAGGTCCCTAACTCCAGCTATAGCTGTTCTGTTATTTAGGGGGCCCTTTCTCTGTCTGGTCCCATAATTTCTAGACGGCTGCCATCTTCTGCTACTCAGATGATGCTGTCTATCCACTTGCAGTCTAGCGAGATTCAACTGTTCTACCTCTCGCAGGTAGGTCACTCGGTACTCCAACAGCATGCGCATATATCCCAGGCTTTCTTCTGTTCCTACAGCGGAGAATGATACCATGCCGTCTTCGTCTGGTATCCAGTCCTGACGATCACGTGGACTGCTTACTTTCCCCACACCAGACTTTTTGACCATCATCTGCATGGCTCGACCATTTCTCCCAACGAGCTTCCTCACCAGAACATGAGGCACCCGGATGACCTCTTCACGCATACTGTGAGCTTTCCTCAACAACTCCAGTTGTCTAATGGCTTGTTCCGTCTTCAACCGGAGAAACCGCTTAGTGCGAATACATCGCCAGTGCATGTCACTTAGGATAGCCACCCTCTTCACTGTGACTTCGGTCGTGGACAGGACCACCAGCTGTTTAGCTTCTGAGGTCAAGTACACCTTACAGGCTCCCACGGCCTTCTTAAACTCCTCATGCACGGACTCACTGGTGCATTCTTCCCTCAAATCCTCGGGTACATCTACGAGGCACTTGTACCGAGACGTTTCGGTCTCACCAGTGGTTCCCAGACGATCAACCAGCTCAGGTTTCAGGGACCACTGCTTTCCAGCATCTTCACCCTGTATGCTTCCCCTGAGCTGACTCACAGCTACAACTTCACAACTTTTCGTCTTGACCACCTCCACTTCACCTTTATCTTCCAACACCCTACTCTTAGCTCTCCTCAGGACCACCTTCTCATGGTCTAAGGGAGTAAGTGCAACTTGTTTGCCTTTTCCCTTCTCCAAGGAGACCTCGTTCACCGCGTGACACTTTGCTAGGCGACCTTTGAGCTCTAAAACTTCTCCTTCCAGCTCAGTTACTCGCCTCTCAGCAGTCCATCTCTGAAGCTCTTCCTGCTTCAACTGCTCTTCCAGCAGCAGAGCTCTCTCAGACCTCTCCGTCTCTAATGAGCCCACTCGGCTCTCAATAGCCAGTCTCTCACGCTTCTCTTGCGTCCACTGGGCTTGTAGCAACTCCTTGAGCTGCTTGATCTCGGCTCCGACATCCACCGAATCCTCCGAGCCCACATCACTCGAGGAGGTATCTGCTTCATACCTCCCATCACCAGCGGTCAACTCCTGGCCCTGGTCTGTGGCTTTTCCGATGGACTCCTCCATCTTCTCTCGCTCAGCTTCCATCTTGCTGACTGTTTCCTTACGGTACGTCTCCGCCTTCTGGAGAGTATCACAGGACATCTGTAGCTCCTTCACCTGAGCTTCCAGATCTAGGGTCTTTCCCCGGAGATCATCATTCTCCTCACGGATGTCTTGCAGAGTGGTCTCAACCACTTGGCGCACTTGCTCTGCACCCGCCTTATCCTCCTCTAGTTTTTCCTTCACCTTTAGGAGATCCTCATAATCTCTCTTACTCTGTTGCAGCTCCCTACTGCGTTGACCACACTCCTTCTTGGAGTCACACAGCTCCTGGTTGAGCTGTTTGCGCAATCGTTCTAGGATTTGTTCGCGTCCAGAAACACCATCCTGCCACGCCTCCTTCTCAAGCTTCAACTGCAAAACCTCTTCCTTGATTTTGCGGCGGTCCTCCTTAATTGCGTAGAACATTTCCTTCCACTGGTTAATTTCCTCGTTGCTTCCCTTCAGGTCTTGCTATAAATTCCTCACAACCTGGTATAATTTCTGCCTTTCAGACTCCAGGTTCGGCTGGTCTGAGGACACGATCTCCAGGTTTCCACATTGTTGCTGCACGTCACTCTGACACTGCTGGCCGATAGGCTCCAGCTCTTGGTCACGACTGGCCGCCTCCTCTTTCAGGACTGTCAGATCCTTCTGACTCGGTACCGTACCGGAGGTTGCTACTGGCAATGTCACCTCCTCTTCTACCTCTAATGGAGGATCCACACTTGAAGCAAAGGCACACAGTACTACATTCTCTTTATTTTCATTTTCAGCCAAGTCTACAGGAGCAACCTTTTTGTGGCCCTTGCGCCGTCGACGAGATGGGGACTTTCTCACCTCGTCTAACCCCTCCTGACTGAACTCTCTCTCTACTTTCATAGTCTCACAGTCAGCTACAGGGTCTGTGTCACTCTCAATGGTGTTGTGGACTAACAGGTCACCTCCCTCTTTGACGTCACCCCCTTCTACTGGAGCTACCCCATTATCAACGGTCACATTGTCATTTTTAGGAGGTACCAACCCACCACCAGTAATTTTTTTTGATTTTCTATCCTCCACGCTGTTTTGAACAACCGCCCCTTTTTTAACAACCACACCGGCAGGGGAAGTTTTACCAGAAAAATCAACTATAGTCTTAGGACTCAGTTCACAACAGCTCTTACCACCTCCCCGGGCACTCTGGGACAACAAGGGCGCCCCCGGAGAGTTCAAGGAATGGTCCGCTGCCGCCCGTCTATATGGTGCCCATGGCTCCAGCGGTCCCAGCACCATGTCCAGTAGACGTTTCTCAAATTCCTGCTCCGGTTTTAACAGGCACTTTAATCGCTCTAATCGCTCAATAGCTTCAGACTCAGTTGCTGCTCCTTTCACAGCCATTTTTATCTGCTCCTGCATTTCCTCAGGACACTGTTCACACACCGCTCTCCCCGGAAAAATCTTTGTGGCCCCGCCGAGCCACAGCAAAACCGGATTTGAGTGCGACGACAACCTTCGCAACCCCGCCGAGTTGCAGCCAGATGCTTTAAACTTCGTGAGCCCCGCCGAGCCACAGCAAACCAGGTTTGAGTGCGACGCTAATCTTCGCAACCCCACCGAGTTGCAGCCAGATGCTTTAATCCACACTCGTCCTGTGCCGTTGCCCCTAGCAACCAGACTGCAGCTGCCCGCACTCTCGAACCATATGTAAGGCAGCACTAGTCATCATAATGAGGGATACTCGCTTCGCTGCGACAATCAATGCACACGTGCAATGTCTTTCAGTTTTTCACAACGCTGCAGTTTATTACTTCATAAAGCACAGTTCACCGGGTCCAACTCAGTGGCACGCCGACACACACATATATATATATATATATATATATATATATATATATATAATGTTCATGAGCCAAGTGACACACAGGCCCACTTGCTTCAGGTACAGCCTTCAGCAAGGTAATCATTTAGCAATGTCCATATTAATGTCCATATAACACAGTGTATTACCTTTGCCGGGTTTAGCTGCTGCAGTCCATTAGGCTTGCCACGACTGTGGCTTTGCGGCTTCCCAGGTAGGGGTCTCCAGCCGTCGTTCCCTCAAAGGCCACTGACATCCACACAGGATCCAGGCTCTGCCTTTCAGGACTCTTCCTCAATAATCCGCCACCACTGTGGCTTTGCGGCTTCCCAGGTGGGGGTCTCTAGCCGTCGTTCCCTCAAAGGCCACTGACATCCACACAGGATCCAGGCTCTGCCTTTCAGGACTCTTCATCAAAACCTCTGCCTTCCAAGGCCACTAGCATCCACACAGGATCCAGTCTCGACCTTTCAGGCACCAGGCTTCACTCGGCCTCACTAGGCCTCACACGGTCGGTGTCCCACACACACGGGAACAGGCCTTACGCCTCTCTCACAGAACACACCTGTCTCCCATCAAGCAGGGTTTATATATGCATCCCGTGCACACACACACACATACTGACAGGACCTTGCTGATGTCACAGTCACGTGATCAGACAGCTGAGGGGGAAGGTACATGGTCAGGTAAAACACATCTTGGACCATTACCGTAATGCCAGCAAGTCGCTGCATTACAATATATATATATATGCCTGCCTGCCTAACTCCTGCCTAGCACTGATTATATGCAGCTGGATTAGTCCTCAGAAGGACTGTTAGTTTAGATGGATATATACAGTACAGACCAAAAGTTTGGACACATCTTCTCATTTAAAGATTTTTCTGTATTTTCATGACTATGAAAATTGTACATTCACACTGAAGGCATCAAAACTATGAATTAACACATGTGGAAATATAGCCTCTCACCTAGCCAAATCAGATCTCATACTTTGCACTGACGAGGACCAACAGCCCGAAACACTGTGTCTGCAAATTGAGATTCTGATTTGGCTTTTATCCTAAGTCATAGTCCTACTGAATAGACTGTTAGAATTTGTATTATGGCAAGAAAAAAGCAGCTAAGTAAAGAAAAACGAGTGGCCATCATTACTTTAAGAAAGTAAGGTCTGTCGGTCCGAAAAATTGGGAAAACTTTGAAAGTGTCCCCAAGTGCAGTTGCAAAAACCATCAAGCGCTACAAAGAAACTGGCTCACATGAGGACCGCCCCAGGAAAGGAAGACCAAGAGTCACCTCTGCTTCTGAGGATAAGTTCATCTGAGTCACCAGCCTCAGAAATCGCAGGTTAACAGCAGCTCAGATTAGCGACCAGGTCAATGCCACACAGAGTTCTAGCAGCAGACACATCTCTTCAACAACTGTTAAGAGGAGACTTTGTGCAGCAGGCCTTCATGGTAAAATAGCTGCTAGGAAACCACTGCTAAGGACAGGCAACAAGCATAAGAGACTTGTTTGGGCTAAAGAACACAAGGAATGGACATTAGACCAGTGGAAATCTGTGCTTTGGTCTGATGAGTCCATACTTGAGATCTTTGGTTCCAACCACCGTGTCTTTGAGCGATGCAGAAAAGGTGAACTGATGGACTCTACATGCCTGGTTCCCACCGTGAAGCATGGAGGAGGAGGTGTGATGGTGCTTTGCTGGTGACACTGTTGGGGATTTATTCAAAATTGAAGGCATACTGAACCAGCATGGCTACCACAGCATCTTGCAGCGGCATGCTATTCCATCTGGTTTGCGTTTAGCTGGACCATTATTTATTTTTCAACAGGACAATGACCCCAAACACACCTCCAGGCTGTGTAAGGGCTATTTGACCAAGAAGGAGAGTGATGGGGTGCTAAGCCAGATGACCTGGCCTGCACAGTCACCAGACCTGAACCCAATCGAGATGGTTTGGGGTGAGCTGGACCGCAGAGTGAAGGCAAAAGGGCCAACAAGTGCTAAGCATCTCTGGGAACTCCTTCAAGATTGTTGGAAGACCATTTCCGGTGACTACCTCTTGAAGCTCATCAAGAGAATGCCAAGAGTGTGCAAAGCAGTCATCAAAGCAAAAGGTGGCTACTTTGAAGAACCTAGAATATAAGACATATTTTCAGTTGTTTCACACTTTTTTGTTAAGTATATAATTCCACATGTGTTAATTCATAGTTTTGATGCCTTCAGTGTGAATGTACAATTTTCATTGTCATGAAAATGCAGAAAAATCTTTATATGAGAATGTGTGTCCAAACTTTTGGTCTGTACTGTATCTACCTCCTTCTAGGTTGTGCCTGGATATGTACACCCACTATATACTGTGTATGTCTGCACCACTTCAGTGCAGTAAGGCGACATTACTGACCACGGAGCAGCCTGTATTTTTATTTTTGGGAATTGTTTCAGCTGCCTGAAGACCATTGCTCGCCATCTACCATGGGCATGCTGCAGATCCTCGCTAAGTTGCCATCTTACTCCCTGGCATCAGGATGGTTAATAACAGTACAACCCATGTGCAGACAGATTTGTCTGACTCCTTATCGGACTCCAGCAACGCATCGGCTGTTATCCCAGCTGGTCATAATTCACCGGTACCAGAGGAGGACAACTTTGGGACATTGTCCAAGACATACTCCTCAAGAACTGTGTTTAAGAAATTGTCTCCAGAGGTCCAGGACTTGAGATATGAAGAGGATGAGGACATTACTGGGGGCACACAACCCGCTCATAATAGGTCCAGGGGAAGAAGAAACACTCGGTACTGGTACTTCCTCCAGTGTAAGGCCAAAATAAAGGAGGGCAAGGTAAGAATGTCTATATTGTTATTCTACTGGGGATCCACAGGGGAGGGATCGTACATCACAATGCTAGTTTACAATGAGGCATACCAGAAAATATATGTCCTTCTATAATATATCCTCATATAATTTCCGATTGTGGCAAATATTATGCAAATTCGCTGATTGTAACCTTAACTGTACGATGGTAGCGTCACCACTAGCACCTAAGAAGCACAGTGAAGCCTGGTAAGTGTCCAGACGGAGGATATAGCCATTGATGAGAAGCATTATTTTTTAGGATCATAGCCATGACTGTTATAGCATTTGCATAAGTCGCCCTTGTGCCATGTTGTTTTCCTTTTTTCAAGCAATGTCTGTAATCACAGCAAAACTATTGCAGTCTTCACAACACAGCCCGGCTCTGCTACGATTATGGAAATCATGTCCAAGAGCAATAAAGAAAAAGATTCACAAGTGTTTTTAAGAAATTGATACTGTTTTTTTTTACCTGGATTATTTATTTATTTTTTTATGTTTGCGTTATTTTGCATTATTTTGTCTTTTTGATACTTTTGTTGCATCTGTGCATTTTTACGTTTTTTCTTTTATTGCTAATCACAGCATGTTCTAAGTTTTGTGATTTTCTTATTTTTTTTTCTTTCTTTGCCTTTTCTATAAATTTTACCATTAGAAAATGCACCTAAAAAAATCATCCACATGTCTGTATGTGTCAGAGTTGGCTTGGGGTCCCATCTATTTATTTAGTAGGGTAAAGAGGGAGGAGGTGAGTAAGGACATAAGTGTGAAGTGCTGGGTCCTGATTGCTTGCAGGGGCGGACTGGCCCACCGGAGGATCGGGAAAACCCCCTGTGGGCCCCGATGACCCCGCCCCCTACCCCCCTGGGCCCTGTACAGAGAACAGATGCCCCCCCTCCCCCTCCCCGGTTCGCAGCACTGCCGATATGATTAGTGATGGGCCCTCTGCCTCCTCTGCGCAGCGACACTGCCGGCGCGTGCGCAGGAGGTCAGTCTCAGGGTGATGACGTCATTGCCCTGGGACTGCTTCCTGTGCGCGCTGTGAAGGACGGACCCGGCGTCGCCCCAGGCAGCGGCTGCAGCTCATCTCGACGCGTGAGTATGAAATGGGGGCCGGGAGAGGAGGAAGGGATAGGGGGGAGGGGTGACTGGGAGGACCCCTGGCCGTAAATACTACTGGACAATGGGCATGAATATCATCATGCCCATTGCCTAGCATGTCCTGCTGCCAGCCTCTGGTTACTGGTACTATGCCTAGCAGCAGGTACTACCACCAGGGGCTGGCAGGACATAGTGGGTGGGCATGATAGTACCAAGGAGGCTGGCAGGACATACTAGGCATGAATCATGCCCAGCATGTCCTGCCAGCCACTGGTGGTACCATCATGCATGCCCATTGCCCAGCCACTGGTGGTACCATCATGCATGCCCATTGCCCATTTTGTTTTTTATTAAAGATGGAGTCCCTACATGTGTTTTGTGTTTTAGCTTTATTAAAAAAAAATTTTTCTCTGTGTTGTGTTTTTTTTTTCTTCTGTTTACTAGAAATTCATGGTGGCCATGTCTAATTTGGCGTGATGCCATGAATTTCAGGCTTAGTGCCAGCTGATAATACAAAGCTGGTACTAACCCCATCATTACCCAGCGTGCCACCCCCCACCAGGGCCGTTGGAAGAGCCGGATAAAGTGCCTGGAAATGTCGCTACGATGAATGCGCCAATTCCAGGGGTGGCTGCAGGCTGCCATTTTCAGCATGGGGGGCCCAGAATGCTTGGGCCTTACCATGCTGAGAATCCCAGCCCCCAGCTGCCTGGTTTTACCTGGCTGGCGATCAAAATATGGCGGGAGCCCACACATTTTTTTTTTTAAAATAATTTTTTTAAATAATTTAAAAAAACATTGGGCTTTCCTGACTTTTGATCAGCAGCCACGGTAAAGCCAGGCAGCTAGAGGTGGCAGCCCGTAGCTGTCTGCTTTATCTGCGCTGAGAATCAAAAATTCTGCGGAACGATATGTCATTTTTGTTTTATTATTTATATATTTTCACACTTCTATATGTGACAGTCCCAACAGCTAATCACAGACGCTGACACAGAGAATGGGCGTCTGTGATTGGCTGCTTGAGTAACCTGAAAGCAGCCCATACATAGTACCATACTAGAATATATGGGCTAATTGTACATTACTCGAACAGCCAATCACAGAGGCCCATCCTCTTTGACAGCATCTGCGATTGGCTGTTGGGTCTGTCACATATAGAAGTTTGAAAAGAAATTTTTAAAAACGATGTAGCACTCCGCAGAATTTTTGATTCTCACCGCAGATAAAGCAGACAGCTACGTACTGCCACCCCCAGCTGCCTGGCTTTACCTTGGCTGGCGATCAAAAGACAGAGAAGCCGAATATTTGTTTTAAACTTATTTAACAGTTATTTTTTTTTTAAAATGCGTGGGCTCCTGCCATATGTTCATCGCCAGCCAGATAAAACCAGGCAGCTGGGGGCTGGGATTCGCAGCATGGTAAGGCCCAAGCATTCTGGGCCCCCCACGCTGAAAATCGCAGCCCGCAGCCACCCCTGAAATTGGCGCATTCATCATAGCACCATTTCCAGGTGCTTTACCCGGCTCTTCCAGCGGCCCTGGTGGTGAGTGGCACCCTGGGTAATAATAGGGTTGGTACCAGGCCAGCTTTGTATTATCAGCTGGTACTAAGCCCGAAATTCATGGTGTCACGCCAAATTAGACATAGCCACCATGAATTTCTAGTAAACCGAAGAAAGAAGACAGAAATTTTTTTTTTATTAAAAATAAAACACATTTAGGGACTCCACCTTTAATGAAGAAAAATCCTCACTACAACGTAATCCATAGGTCTTCTGTCTTCAGCTCTGCTACATCTTTGCCATCAGACAAATATGTCTGCTGACAGATGAGCAGGCACAGAATGACACTGGAGCACTGTTACTGTGTAGTGCCGCACTATGTTGCTTTTTTGTCATTTCATGTAGTGTAGAAATCTTGGGAAAAGTGTGGATTGTGCTCTGGAAGTGATCAGTTATAGCTAACTATGTTATTTTCTGCAGAGATAAGTCCTACATAGAAGATGTGATATCGGTCTGCGGCAGTTAAAGAACTTGTGAGTATGTGTATTACCTATACATGCACACTGACACTATATACAGAGCTCCTGTGTATAATGTCACTGGTGATGACTGTATAACCTGTACACTATATACAGAGCTCCTGTGTATAAAGTCACTGGTGATCACTGTATTACCTGTACACTGACACTATATACAGAGCTCCTGTGTATAATATCAATGGTGATCACTGTATAAACTGTACACTATATACAGAGCTCCTGTGTATAATATCAATGATGATCATTGCATTACCTGTACACTGACACTATATACAGAGCTCCTGTGTATAATATCAATGGTGATCACTGTATAACCTGTACACTATATACAGAGCTCCTGTGTATAATATCAATGGTGATCATTGCATTACCTGTACACTGACACTATATACAGAGCTCCTGTGTATAATATCAATGGTGATCACTGTATAACCTGTACACTATATACAGAGGTCCTGTGTATAATATCAATGGTGATCATTGAATTACCTGTACACTGACACTATATACAGAGCTCCTGTGTATAATATCAATGGTGATCATTGCATTTCCTGTACACTGACACTATATACAGAGCTTCTGTGTATAATGTCACTGGTGATGACTGTATAACCTGTACACTATATACAGAGCTCCTGTGTATAATGTCACTGGTAATCACTGTATTAACTGTACACTGACCCAATATACAGAGCTTTTTTACATTTTTATTATTTTAGTATTATTTGTCACTATGTGGTGGCATTATGTTCTTTGGTCATGACATGACGATATTTGTCCCTTGTATGTGGTATTATTCGGTCACTATGTGGTGGTAATATGTGGTCTCATGGTGTGTCAGTATTTATACCTTGTATCTGGTAGCATTTGATCACTGGTGGTATTATGTGCTTTGGTCATGGTGTGGCGGTATTTGTGCATTGTATGTGGCATTATTTGGGCACTATGTGGTGGTAATATGTGATCTGGTCACGGTGTGGTAGTATTTCTGCCTTCTATCTGGTAATATTGGTCTTGGTAGAGTGGATTGTGGTTGGTCATTTGTTTTATCTGATATCAATAAGGGGAAAACTCTTTATTTCCAATAGATATTAAATACTTGGATGTTTAACCCCTCCCTGCCCTGTGACTATTACACAGCAGCAGAGATGCAGTTACAGAGGTTCACCAGAGAAAGCAAGTTGGCATTTGGTGAGATTTTCACCTCTGTATTTATAAGACAAAACCAGGAGTGGGTGAGAAATGCATAAAACATGACCTCGGATTGCTCCACTCCTGGTTTTGTCTTATAAATACATAGGTAAAAATCTCATGAAATACTCAAAGTGCCACAATCTTCTGACAGTGCGGATTCCACCAATAAATAAGTGATCACCTTCCCAACCTGTGCATCGCTGATAACTTGTTTTCACCAATAAAAACCCTTTAATGCAAACTACAGTAATTGTACATCGCAGCTCTGGTTAGCACACAGTGATGTGCAGGAGACGCCAATATAATGGGTATAACGGCTAACAGGTATTTGCAACGTTCTAACATTTCCATGAGGAATTAAAGAGGAAGTGCAGAAAGTAGAGTCCTTACATTTCCAGGAGGGATTACAGAGGAAGTGCATAAAGTAAAGTTCTTACATTTCCAGGAGTAATTAAAGAGGAAGTGCACAAAGTAGAGTCCTTACATTTCCAGGAGGATTTGCAGAGGAAGTGCATAAAGTAGAGTCCTTACATTTCCAGGAGGATTTATAGAGGAAGTACAGAAAGTAGAGTCCTTACATTTCCAGGAGGATTTACAGCGGAAGTGCATAAAGTAAAGTTCTTACATTTCCAGGAAAATTTACAGAGGAAGTGCAAAAAGTAGAGTTCTTACATTTCCAGGAATATTTACAGAGGAAGTGCATAAAGTAAAGTTCTTACATTTCCAGGAGTATTTACAGAGGAAGTGCAGAAAGTAGAGTCCTTACATTTCCAGGAGGATTTATAGAGGAAGTACAGAAAGTAGAGTCCTTACATTTCCAGGAGGATTTACAGCGGAAGTGCATAAAGTAAAGTTCTTACATTTCCAGGAGTATTTACAGAGGAAGTGCATAAAGTAAAGTTCTTACATTTCCAGGAGTATTTACAGAGGAAGTGCAAAAAGTAAAGTTCTTACATTTCCAGGAGTAATTAAAGAGGAAGTGCAGAAAGTAGAGTCCTTACATTTCCAGGAGGGATTACAGAGGAAGTGCACAAAGTAGAGTCCTTACGTTTCCAGGGGGAATTAAAAAGGAAGTGCAGAAAGTAGAGTTCTTACATTTCCAGGAGGGATTACAGAGGAAGTGCACAAAGTAGAGTCCTTACATTTCCAGGAGGATTTACAGAGGAAGTGCATAAAGTAAAGTTCTTACATTTCCAGGATGAATTATACAGGAAATGCATAAAGTAAAGTTCTTACATTTCCAGGAGGGATTACAGAGGAAGTGCAGAAAGTAGAGTCCTTATATTTCCAGGAGGGATTACAGAGGAAGTGCAGAAAGTAGAGTTCTTACATTTCCAGGAGGATTTACAGAGGAAGTGCATAAAGTAAAATTCTTACATTTCCAGGAGGAATTACAGAGGAAGTGCAGAAAGTAGAGTCCTTATATTTCCAGGAGGGATTACAGAGGAAGTGCACAAAGTAGAGTTCTTACATTTCCAGGAGGGTTTACAGAGGAAGTGCCTAAAGTAAAATTCTTACATTTCCAGGAGGGATTACAGAGGAAGTGCATAAAGTAAAGTTCTTACATTTCCAGGATGAATTATACAGGAAATGCACAAAGTAGAGTCCTTACTTTTCCAGGAGGATTTACAGAGGAAGTGCATAAAGTAAAGTTCTTACATTTCCAGGAGGGATTACAGAGGAAGTGCGTAAAGTAAAAATCTTACATTTCCAGGAGTATTTACAGAGGAAGTGCAAAAAGTAAAGTTCTTACATTTCCAGGAGTAATTAAAGAGGAAGTGCAGAAAGTAGAGTCCTTACATTTCCAGGAGGGATTACAGAGGAAGTGCACAAAGTAGAGTTTTTACATTTCCAGTAGGGATTACAGAGGAAGTGCCTAAAGTAAAATTCTTACATTTCCAGGAGGGATTACACAGGAAGTGCATAAAGTAAAATTCTTACATTTCCAGGAGGGATTACAGAGGAAGTGCCTAAAGTAAAATTCTTACGTTTCCAGGAGTATTTACAGAGGAAGTGCAAAAAGTAAAATTCTTACATATCCAGGATGGATTACAGAGGAAGTGCATATAGTAAGGTTCTTACATTTCCGGGAGGATTTATAAAGGAAGTGCAGAAAGTAGAGTTCTTACATTTCCAGGAGGATTTACAGAGGAAGTGCATAAAGTAAAATTCTTACATTTCCAGGAGGGATTACAGAGGAAGTGCATGTAGTAAAGTTCTTACATTTCCATGAGTATTTACAGAGGAAGTGCACAAAGTACAGTCCTTACATTTCCAGGAGGATTTACAGAGGAAGTGTACAAAGTAAAGTTCTTACATTTCCAGGAGGGATTACAGAGGAAGTGCATAAAGTAAAGTTCTTACATTTCCAGGAGGGATTACAGAGTTAGTACATATAGTAAAGTTCTTACATTTCCAGGAGTATTTACAGAGGAAGTGCAAAAAGTAAAATTCTTACATTTCCAGGAGGGATTACAGAGGAAGTGAAGAAAGTAGAGTCCTTACATTTCCAGGAGGATTTATAGAGGAAGTGCAAAAAGTAAAGTTCTTACATTTCCAGGAGTAATTAAAGAGGAAGTGCAGAAAGTAGAGTTCTTACATTTCCAGGAGGATTTACAGAGGAAGTGCATAAAGTAAAATTCTTACATTTCCTGGAGGGATTACAGAGGAAGTGCATAAAGTAAAATTCTTAAATTTCCAGGAGGGATTACAGAGGAAGTGCATGTAGTAAAGTTCTTACATTTCCATGAGTATTTACAGAGGAAGTGCACAAAGTACAGTCCTTACATTTCCAGGAGGATTTACAGAGGAAGTGTACAAAGTAAAGTTCTTACATTTCCAGGAGGGATTACAGAGGAAGTGCATAAAGTAAAGTTCTTACATTTCCAGGAGGGATTACAGAGTTAGTACATATAGTAAAGTTCTTACATTTCCAGGAGTATTTACAGAGGAAGTGCAAAAAGTAAAATTCTTACATTTCCAGGAGGGATTACAGAGGAAGTGAAGAAAGTAGAGTCCTTACATTTCCAGGAAGGATTACAGAGGAAGTGCATAAAGTAAATTTCTTACATTTTCAGGGGGAATTAAAGAGGCAGTGCAGAAAGTAGAGTCCTTACATTTCCAGGAGGGATTACAGGGGATGTGCACAAAGTAGAGTCCTTACATTTCCAGGAGGAATTAAAGAGGAAGTGCATAAAGTAAAGTTCTTACATTTCCAGGATGAATTATACAGGAAATGCACAAAGTAGAGTTCTTACATTTCCAGGAGGGATTACAGAGGAAGTGCATAAAGTAAAGTTCTTACATTTCCAGGAGGGATTACAGAGGAAGTGCAGAAATTAGAGTCCTTACTTTTCCAGGAGGATTTACAGAGGAAGTGCATAAAGTAAAGTTCTTACATTTCCAGGAGGGATTACAGAGGAAGTGCAGAAAGTAGAGTTCTTACATTTCCAGGAGGGATTACAGAGGAAGTGCATAAAATAAAGTTCTTACATTTCCAGGAGGGATTACAGAGGAAGTGCAGAAAGTAGAGTCCTTACAATTCCAGGAGGATTTACAGAGGAAGTGCATAAAGTTCTTACATTTCCAGGAGGGATTACAGAGGAAGTGCGTAAAGTAAAAATCTTACATTTCCAGGAGTATTTACAGAGGAAGTGCAAAAAGTAAAGTTCTTACATTTCCAGGAGTAATTAAAGAGGAAGTGCAGAAAGTAGAGTCCTTACATTTCCAGGAGGGATTACAGAGGAAGTGCACAAAGTAGAGTTTTTACATTTCCAGTAGGGATTACAGAGGAAGTGCCTAAAGTAAAATTCTTACATTTCCAGGAGGGATTACACAGGAAGTGCATAAAGTAAAATTCTTACATTTCCAGAAGGGATTACAGAGAAAGTGCATAAAGTAAAGTTCTTACATTTCCAGGAGGGATTACAGAGGAAGTGCATAAAGTAAAAATCTTACATTTCCAGGAGTATTTACAGAGGAAGTGCAAAAAGTAAAGTTCTTACATTTCCAGGAGTAATTAAAGAGGAAGTGCACAAAGTAGAGTTCTTACATTTCCAGGAGGATTTACAGAGGAAGTGCATAAAGTAAAATTCTTACATTTCCAGGAGGGATTACAGAGGAAGTGCATAAAGTAAAATTCTTACATTTCCAGGATGGATTACAGAGGAAGTGCATATAGTAAAGTTCTTACATTTCCGGGAGTATTTACAGAGGAAGTGCACAAAGTAGAGTCCTTACATTTCCAGGAGGGATTACAGAGGAAGTGCATAAAGTAAAGTTCTTACATTTCCAGGAGGGATTACAGAGGAAGTGCAGAAATTAGAGTCCTTACATTTCCAGGAGTATTTACAGAGGAAGTGCACAAAGTAGAGTTCTTACATTTCCAGGAGGGATTACAGAGGAAGTGCATGTAGTAAAGTTCTTACATTTCCATGAGTATTTACAGAGGAACTGCACAAAGTACAGTCCTTACATTTCCAGGAGGATTTACAGAGGAAGTGCATAAAGTAAAGTTCTTACATTTCCAGGAGGGATTACAGAGTTAGTGCATATAGTAAAGTTCTTACATTTCCAGGAGTATTTACAGAGGAAGTGCAAAAAGTAAAATTCTTACATTTCCAGGAGGGATTACAGAGGAAGTGAAGAAAGTAGAGTCCTTACATTTACAGGAAGGATTACAGAGGAAGTGCATAAAGTAAAGTTCTTACATTTTCAGGGGGAATTAAAGAGGCAGTGCAGAAAGTAGAGTCCTTACATTTCCAGGAGGGATTACAGGGGATGTGCACAAAGTAGAGTCCTTACATTTCCAGGAGGAATTAAAGAGGAAGTGCAGAAAGTAGAGTCCTTACATTTACAGGAGGAATTAAAGAGGAAGTGCATAAAGTAGAGTTCTTACATTTCCAGGAGGGATTACAGAGGAAGTGCAGAAAGGAAAGTTCTTACATTTCCAGGAGGGATTACAGAGGAATTTCATGAGGTAAAGTTCTTACATTTCCAGGAGGGATTACAGAGGAAGTGCATTAAGTAGAGTCCTTACATTTCCAGGAGGAATTACAGAGGAAGTGCAGAAAGTAGAGTCCTTAAATTTCCAGGAGGGATTACAGAAGAAGTGCATAAAGTAGAGTTCTTACATTTCCAGGAGGGATTACAGAGTTAGTGCATATAGTAAAGTTCTTACATTTCCAGGACTATTTACAGAGGAAGTGCAAAAAGTAAAGTTCTTACATTTCCAGGAGGGATTACAGAGGAAGTGCATGAAGTAGAGTTCTTACATTTTCGGGGGAATTAAAGAGGCAGTGCAGAAAGTAGAGTCCTTACATTTCCAGGAGGGATTACAGGGGATGTGCACAAAGTAGAGTCCTTACATTTCCAGGAGGAATTAAAGAGGAAGTGCAGAAAGTAGAGTCCTTACATTTCCAGGAGGAATTAAAGAGGAAGTGCAGAAAGTAGAGTCCTTACATTTCCAGGGGGAATTAAAGAGGAAGTGCAGAAAGTAGAGTCCTTACATTTCCAGGAGGGATTACAGAGAAAGTGCACAAAGTAGAGTTCTTACATTTCCAGGAGGATTTACAGAGGAAGTGCATAAAGTCCTTACATTTCCAGGAGGGATTACAGAGGAAGAGCATAAAGTAAAGTACTTACATTTCCAGGAGTAATTAAAGAGGAACTGCACAAAGTAGAGTCCTTACATTTCCAGGAGGATTTACAGAGGAAGTGCACAAAGTAAAGTTCTTACATTTCCAGGAGGGATTACCGAGGAAGTGCAGAAAGTAGAGTTCATACATTTCCAGGAATATTTACAGAGGAAGTGCATAAAGTAAAGTTCTTACATTTCCAGGAGTATTTACAGAGGAAGTGCATAAAGTAAAGTGCTTACAATTCCAGGGGGAATTAAAGAGGAAGTGCAGAAAGTAGAGTCCTTAAATTTCCAGGAGGGATTACAGAGGAAGTGCAGAAAGTAGAGTTCTTACATTTCCAGGAGGATTTACAGAGGAAGTGCATAAAGTAAAATTCTTACATTTCCAGGAGGAATTACAGAGGAAGTGCAGAAAGTAGAGTCCTTACATTTCCAGGAGGGATTACAGAGGAAGTGCACAAAGTAGATTTCTTACATTTCCAGGAGGATTTACAGAGGAAGTGCATAAAGTAAAATTCTTACATTTCCAGGAGGAATTAAAGAGGAAGTGCAGAAAGTAGAGTTCTTAAATTTCCAGGAGGATTTAAAGAGGAAGTGCATAAAGTAAAATTCTTATATTTCCAGGAGGGATGACAGAGGAAGTGCACTAAGTAGAGTTCTTAAATTTCCAGGAGGATTTACAGAGGAAGTGCAAAAAGTAAAGTTCTTACATTTCCAGGAGGGATTACAGAGGTAGTGCATAAAGTAGAGTTCTTACATTTCCAGGAGGGATTACAGAGGAAGTGCAGAAAGTAAAGTTCTTACATTTCCAGGAGGAATTATACAGGAAATGCACAAAGTAGAGTTCTTACATTTCCAGGAGGGATTACAGAGGAAGTGCATAAAGTAAAGTTCTTACATTTCCAGGAGGATTTACAGAGGAAGTGCAAAAAGTAAAGTTCTTACATTTCCAGGAGTAATTAAAGAGGAAGTGCAGAAAGTAGAGTCCTTACATTTCCAGGAGGGATTACAGAGGAAGTGCACAAAGTAGAGTTTTTACATTTCCAGTAGGGATTACAGAGGAAGTGCCTAAAGTAAAATTCTTACATTTCCAGGAGGGATTACACAGGAAGTGCATAAAGTAAAATTCTTACATTTCCAGGAGGGATTACAGAGAAAGTGCATAAAGTAAAGTTCTTACATTTCCAGGAGGGATTAAAGAGGAAGTGCAGAAATTAGAGTCCTTACTTTTCCAGGAGGATTTACAGAGGAAGTGCATAAAGTAAAGTTCTTACATTTCCAGGAGGGATTACAGAGGAAGTGCATAAAGTAAAAATCTTCCATTTCCAGGAGTATTTACAGAGGAAGTGCAAAAAGTAAAGTTCTTACATTTCCAGGAGTAATTAAAGAGGAAGTGCACAAAGTAGAGTTCTTACATTTCCAGGAGGATTTACAGAGGAAGTGCATAAAGTAAAATTCTTACATTTCCAGGAGGGATTACAGAGGAAGTGCATAAAGTAAAATTCTTACATTTCCAGGATGGATTACAGAGGAAGTGCATATAGTAAAGTTCTTACATTTCCGGGAGTATTTACAGAGGAAGTGCACAAAGTAGAGTCCTTACATTTCCAGGAGGGATTACAGAGGAAGTGCATAAAGTAAAGTTCTTACATTTCCAGGAGGGATTACAGAGGAAGTGCAGAAATTAGAGTCCTTACATTTCCAGGAGTATTTACAGAGGAAGTGCACAAAGTAGAGTTCTTACATTTCCAGGAGGATTTACAGAGGAAGTGCATAAAGTAAAATTCTTAAATTTCCAGGAGGGATTACAGAGGAAGTGCATGTAGTAAAGTTCTTACATTTCCATGAGTATTTACAGAGGAACTGCACAAAGTACAGTCCTTACATTTCCAGGAGGATTTACAGAGGAAGTGCATAAAGTAAAGTTCTTACATTTCCAGGAGGGATTACAGAGTTAGTGCATATAGTAAAGTTCTTACATTTCCAGGAGTATTTACAGAGGAAGTGCAAAAAGTAAAATTCTTACATTTCCAGGAGGGATTACAGAGGAAGTGAAGAAAGTAGAGTCCTTACATTTACAGGAAGGATTACAGAGGAAGTGCATAAAGTAAAGTTCTTACATTTTCAGGGGGAATTAAAGAGGCAGTGCAGAAAGTAGAGTCCTTACATTTCCAGGAGGGATTACAGGGGATGTGCACAAAGTAGAGTCCTTACATTTCCAGGAGGAATTAAAGAGGAAGTGCAGAAAGTAGAGTCCTTACATTTCCAGGAGGAATTAAAGAGGAAGTGCATAAAGTAGAGTTCTTACATTTCCAGGAGGGATTACAGAGGAAGTGCAGAAAGGAAAGTTCTTACATTTCCAGGAGGGATTACAGAGGAATTTCATGAGGTAAAGTTCTTACATTTCCAGGAGGGATTACAGAGGAAGTGCATTAAGTAGAGTCCTTACATTTCCAGGAGGAATTACAGAGGAAGTGCAGAAAGTAGAGTCCTTAAATTTCCAGGAGGGATTACAGAAGAAGTGCATAAAGTAGAGTTCTTACATTTCCAGGAGGGATTACAGAGTTAGTGCATATAGTAAAGTTCTTACATTTCCAGGACTATTTACAGAGGAAGTGCAAAAAGTAAAGTTCTTACATTTCCAGGAGGGATTACAGAGGAAGTGCAGAAAGTAGAGTCCTTACATTTCCAGGAGGGATTACAGAGGAAGTGCATGAAGTAGAGTTCTTACATTTTCGGGGGAATTAAAGAGGCAGTGCAGAAAGTAGAGTCCTTACATTTCCAGGAGGGATTACAGGGGATGTGCACAAAGTAGAGTCCTTACATTTCCAGGAGGAATTAAAGAGGAAGTGCAGAAAGTAGAGTCCTTACATTTCCAGGAGGAATTAAAGAGGAAGTGCAGAAAGTAGAGTCCTTACATTTCCAGGGGGAATTAAAGAGGAAGTGCAGAAAGTAGAGTCCTTACATTTCCAGGAGGGATTACAGAGAAAGTGCACAAAGTAGAGTTCTTACATTTCCAGGAGGATTTACAGAGGAAGTGCATAAAGTCCTTACATTTCCAGGAGGGATTACAGAGGAAGAGCATAAAGTAAAGTACTTACATTTCCAGGAGTAATTAAAGAGGAACTGCACAAAGTAGAGTCCTTACATTTCCAGGAGGATTTACAGAGGAAGTGCACAAAGTAAAGTTCTTACATTTCCAGGAGGGATTACCGAGGAAGTGCAGAAAGTAGAGTTCATGCATTTCCAGGAATATTTACAGAGGAAGTGCATAAAGTAAAGTTCTTACATTTCCAGGAGTATTTACAGAGGAAGTGCATAAAGTAAAGTGCTTACAATTCCAGGGGGAATTAAAGAGGAAGTGCAGAAAGTAGAGTCCTTAAATTTCCAGGAGGGATTACAGAGGAAGTGCAGAAAGTAGAGTTCTTACATTTCCAGGAGGATTTACAGAGGAAGTGCATAAAGTAAAATTCTTACATTTCCAGGAGGAATTACAGAGGAAGTGCAGAAAGTAGAGTCCTTACATTTCCAGGAGGGATTACAGAGGAAGTGCACAAAGTAGATTTCTTACATTTCCAGGAGGATTTACAGAGGAAGTGCATAAAGTAAAATTCTTACATTTCCAGGAGGAATTAAAGAGGAAGTGCAGAAAGTAGAGTTCTTAAATTTCCAGGAGGATTTACAGAGGAAGTGCATAAAGTAAAATTCTTATATTTCCAGGAGGGATGACAGAGGAAGTGCACTAAGTAGAGTTCTTAAATTTCCAGGAGGATTTACAGAGGAAGTGCAAAAAGTAAAGTTCTTACATTTCCAGGAGGGATTACAGAGGTAGTGCATAAAGTAGAGTTCTTACATTTCCAGGAGGGATTACAGAGGAAGTGCAGAAAGTAAAGTTCTTACATTTCCAGGAGGAATTATACAGGAAATGCACAAAGTAGAGTTCTTACATTTCCAGGAGGGATTACAGAGGAAGTGCATAAAGTAAAGTTCTTACATTTCCAGGAGGATTTACAGAGGAAGTGCAAAAAGTAAAGTTCTTACATTTCCAGGAGGGATTACAGAGGAAGTGCAGAAAGTAGAGTTCTTACATTTCCAGGAGGGATTGCAGAGGAAGTGCATAAAGTAAAGTTCTTACATTTCCAGGAGGGATTACAGAGGAAGTGCAGAAATTAGAGTCCTTACTTTTCCAGGAGGATTTACAGAGGAAGTGCATAAAGTAAAGTTCTTACATTTCCAGGAGGGATTACAGAGGAAGTGCCTAAAGTAAAATTCTTACATTTCCAGGAGGGATTACAGAGGAAGTGCATAAAGTAAAATTCTTACATTTCCAGGAGGGATTACAGAGGAAGTGCATAAAGTAAAATTCTTACATTTCCAGGAGGGATTACAGAGGAAGTGCAGGAAGTAGAGTCCTTACATTTCCAGGAGGATTTACAGCGGAAGTGCAAAAAGTAAAGTTCTTACATTTCCAGGAGTAATTAAAGAGGAAGTGCAGAAAGTAGAGTTCTTACATTTCCAGTAGGGATTACAGAGGAAGTGTACAAAGTAGAGTCCTTACGTTTCCAGGGGGAATTAAAAAGGAAGTGCAGAAAGTAGAGTTCTTACATTTCCAGGAGGGATTACAGAGGAAGTGCACAAAGTAGAGTCCTTACATTTCCAGGAGGGATTACAGAGGAAGTGCATAAAGTAAAATTCTTACATTTCCAGGAGGGATTACAGAGGAAGTACATAAAGTAAAGTTCTTACATTTCCAGGATGAATTATACAGGAAATGCACAAAGTAGAGTTCTTGCATTTCCAGGAGGGATTACAGAGGAAGTGCAGAAATTAGAGTCCTTACTTTTCCAGGAGGATTTACAGAGGAAGTGCATAAAGTAAAGTTCTTACATTTCCAGGAGGGATTACAGAGGAAGTGCGTAAAGTAAAAATCTTACATTTCCAGGAGTATTTACAGAGGAAGTGCAGAAAGTAGAGTCCTTACATTTCCAGGAGGGATTACAGAGGAAGTGCACAAAGTAGAGTTTTTACATTTCCAGGAGGGATTACAGAGAAAGTGCATAAAGTAAAGTTCTTACATTTCCAGGAGGGATTACAGAGGAAGTGCACAAAGTAGAGTCCTTACTTTTCCAGAAGTATTTACAGAGGAAGTGCACAAAGTAGAGTTCTTACATTTCCAGGAGGATTTACAGAGGAAGTGCATAAAGTAAAATTCTTACATTTCCTGGAGGGATTACAGAGGAAGTGCATAAAGTAAAATTCTTAAATTTCCAGGAGGGATTACAGAGGAAGTGCATGTAGTAAAGTTCTTACATTTCCATGAGTATTTACAGAGTAAGTGCACAAAGTACAGTCCTTACATTTCCAGGAGGATTTACAGAGGAAGTGCATAAAGTAAAGTTCTTACATTTCCAGGAGGGATTACAGAGTTAGTGCATATAGTAAAGTTCTTACATTTCCAGGAGTATTTACAGAGGAAGTGCAAAAAGTAAAGTTCTTACATTTCCAGGAAGGATTACAGAGGAAGTGCATAAAGTAAAGTTCTTACATTTTCAGGGTGAATTAAAGAGGCAGTGCAGAAAGTAGAGTCCTTACATTTCCAGGAGGGATTACAGGGGATGTGCACAAAGTAGAGTCCTTACATTTCCAGGAGGAATTAAAGAGGAAGTGCAGAAAGTAGAGTCCTTACATTTCCAGGAGGATTTACAGAGGAAGTGCATAAAGTAAAGTTCTTACATTTCCAGGAGGGATTACAGAGGAAGTGCATAAAGTAAAGTTCTTACATTTCCAGGATGAATTATACAGGAAATGCACAAAGTAGAGTTCTTACATTTCCAGGAGGGATTACAGAGGAAGTGCATAAAGTAAAGTTCTTACATTTCCAGGAGGGATTACAGAGGAAGTGCAGAAATTAGAGTCCTTACTTTTCCAGGAGGATTTACAGAGGAAGTGGATAAAGTAAAGTTCTTACATTTCCAGGAGGGATTACAGAGGAAGTGCAGAAAGTAGAGTTCTTACATTTCCAGGAGGATTTACAGAGGAAGTGCATAAAGTAAAATTCTTACATTTCCAGGAGGAATTACAGAGGAAGTGCAGAAAGTAGAGTCCTTATATTTCCAGGAGGGATTACAGAGGAAGTACACAAAGTAGAGTTCTTACATTTCCAGGAGGGATTACAGGGGATGTGCACAAAGTAGAGTCCTTACAATTCCAGGAGGATTTACAGAGGAAGTGCATAAAGTAAAGTTCTTACATTTCCAGGAGGGATTACAGAGTAAGTGCGTAAAGTAAAAATCTTACATTTCCAGGAGTATTTACATAGGAAGTGCAAAAAGTAAAGTTCTTACATTTCCAGGAGTAATTAAAGAGGAAGTGCAGAAAGTAGAGTCCTTACATTTCCAGGAGGGATTACAGAGGAAGTGCACAAAGTAGAGTTTTTACATTTCCAGTAGGGATTACAGAGGAAGTGCCTAAAGTAAAATTCTTACATTTCCAGGAGGAATTACAGAGGAAGTGCATAAAGTAAAATTCTTACATTTCCAGGAGGGATTACAGAGAAAGTGCATAAAGTAAAGTTCTTACATTTCCAGGAGGGATTAAAGAGGAAGTGCAGAAATTAGAGTCCTTACTTTTCCAGGAGGATTTACAGAGGAAGTGCATAAAGTAAAGTTCTTACATTTCCAGGAGGGATTACAGAGGAAGTGCCTAAAGTAAAATTCTTACATTTCCAGGAGGGATTACAGAGGAAGTGCATAAAGTAAAATTCTTACATTTCCAGGAGGGATTACAGAGGAAGTGCATAAAGTAAAGTTCTTACATTTCCAGGATGAATTATACAGGAAATGCACAAAGTAGAGTTCTTACATTTCCAGGAGGGATTACAGAGGAAGTGCATAAAGTAAAGTTCTTACATTTCCAGGAGGGATTACAGAGGAAGTGCAGAAAGTAGAGTTCTTACATTTCCAGGAGGATTTACAGAGGAAGTGCATAAAGTAAAATTCTTACATTTCCAGGAGGAATTACAGAGGAAGTGCAGAAAGTAGAGTCCTTATATTTCCAGGAGGGATTACAGAGGAAGTGTACAAAGTAGAGTCCTTACATTTCCAGGAGGATTTACAGAGGAAGTGCATAAAGTAAAGTTCTTACATTTCCAGGAGGGATTACAGAGGAAGTGCATAAAGTAAAGTTCTTACATTTCCAGGAGGGATTACAGAGGAAGTGCAGAAAGTAGAGTCCTTACATTTCCAGGAGGATTTATAGGGGAAGTGCAAAAAGTAAAGTTCTTACATTTCCAGGAGTAATTAAAGAGGAAGTGCAGAAAGTAGAGTCCTTACATTTCCAGGAGGGATTACAGAGGAAGTGCACAAAGTAGAGTTTTTACATTTCCAGTAGGGATTACAGAGGAAGTGCATAAAGTAAAGTTCTTACATTTCCAGGAGGGATTACAGAGGAAGTGCACAAAGTAGAGTCCTTACGTTTCCAGGGGGAATTAAAAAGGAAGTGCACAAAGTAGAGTTCTTTCATTTCCAGGAGGATTTACAGAGGAAGTGCCTAAAGTAAAATTCTTACATTTCCAGGAGGGATTACAGAGGAAGTGCATAAAGTAAAATTCTTACATTTCCTGGAGGGATTGCAGAGGAAGTGCATAAAGTAAAGTTCTTACATTTCCAGGATGAATTATACAGGAAATGCACAAAGTAGAGTCCTTACTTTTCCAGGAGGATTTACAGAGGAAGTGCATAAAGTAAAGTTCTTACATTTCCAGGAGGGATTACAGAGGAAGTGCGTAAAGTAAAAATCTTACATTTCCAGGAGTATTTACAGAGGAAGTGCAAAAAGTAAAGTTCTTACATTTCCAGGAGTAATTAAAGAGGAAGTGCAGAAAGTAGAGTCCTTACATTTCCAGGAGGGATTACAGAGGAAGTGCACAAAGTAGAGTTTTTACATTTCCAGTAGGGATTACAGAGGAAGTGCATAAAGTAAAATTCTTACATTTCCAGGAGGGATTACACAGGAAGTGCATAAAGTAAAATTCTTACATTTCCAGGAGGGATTACAGAGGAAGTGCATAAAGTAAAAATCTTACATTTCCAGGAGTATTTACAGAGGAAGTGCAAAAAGTAAAATTCTTACATTTCCAGGATGGATTACAGAGGAAGTGCATATAGTAAAGTTCTTACATTTCCGGGAGTATTTACAGAGGAAGTGCACAAAGTAGAGTCCTTACATTTCCAGGAGGGATTACAGAGGAAGTGCAGAAAGTAGAGTTCTTACATTTCCAGGAGGATTTACAGAGGAAGTGCATAAAGTAAAATTCTTACATTTCCAGGAGGAATTACAGAGGAAGTGCAGAAAGTAGAGTCCTTACATTTCCAGGAGGGATTACAGAGGAAGTGCACAAAGTAGATTTCTTACATTTCCAGGAGGATTTACAGAGGAAGTGCATAAAGTAAAATTCTTACATTTCCAGGAGGAATTAAAGAGGAAGTGCAGAAAGTAGAGTTCTTAAATTTCCAGGAGGATTTACAGAGGAAGTGCATAAAGTAAAATTCTTATATTTCCAGGAGGGATGACAGAAGAAGTGCACTAAGTAGAGTTCTTAAATTTCCAGGAGGATTTACAGAGGAAGTGCAAAAAGTAAAGTTCTTACATTTCCAGGAGGGATTACAGAGGTAGTGCATAAAGTAGAGTTCTTACATTTCCAGGAGGGATTACAGAGGAAGTGCAGAAAGTAAAGTTCTTACATTTCCAGGAGGAATTATACAGGAAATGCACAAAGTAGAGTTCTTACATTTCCAGGAGGGATTACAGAGGAAGTGCATAAAGTAAAGTTCTTACATTTCCAGGAGGATTTACAGAGGAAGTGCAAAAAGTAAAGTTCTTACATTTCCAGGAGGGATTACAGAGGAAGTGCAGAAAGTAGAGTTCTTACATTTCCAGGAGGGATTGCAGAGGAAGTGCATAAAGTAAAGTTCTTACATTTCCAGGAGGGATTACAGAGGAAGTGCATAAAGTAAAGTTCTTACTTTTCCAGGAGGATTTACAGAGGAAGTGCATAAAGTAAAGTTCTTACATTTCCAGGAGGGATTACAGAGGAAGTGCCTAAAGTAAAATTCTTACATTTCCAGGAGGGATTACAGAGGAAGTGCATAAAGTAAAATTCTTACATTTCCAGGAGGGATTACAGAGGAAGTGCATAAAGTAAAATTCTTACATTTCCAGGAGGGATTACAGAGGAAGTGCAGAAAGTAGAGTCCTTACATTTCCAGGAGGATTTACAGCGGAAGTGCAAAAAGTAAAGTTCTTACATTTCCAGGAGTAATTAAAGAGGAAGTGCAGAAAGTAGAGTTCTTACATTTCCAGTAGGGATTACAGAGGAAGTGTACAAAGTAGAGTCCTTACGTTTCCAGGGGGAATTAAAAAGGAAGTACAGAAAGTAGAGTTCTTACATTTCCAGGAGGGATTACAGAGGAAGTGCACAAAGTAGAGTCCTTACATTTCCAGGAGGGATTACAGAGGAAGTGCATAAAGTAAAATTCTTACATTTCCAGGAGGGATTACAGAGGAAGTACATAAAGTAAAGTTCTTACATTTCCAGGATGAATTATACAGGAAATGCACAAAGTAGAGTTCTTACATTTCCAGGAGGGATTACAGAGGAAGTGCAGAAATTAGAGTCCTTACTTTTCCAGGAGGATTTACAGAGGAAGTGCATAAAGTAAAGTTCTTACATTTCCAGGAGGGATTACAGAGGAAGTGCGTAAAGTAAAAATCTTACATTTCCAGGAGTATTTACAGAGGAAGTGCAGAAAGTAGAGTCCTTACATTTCCAGGAGGGATTACAGAGGAAGTGCACAAAGTAGAGTTTTTACATTTCCAGGAGGGATTACAGAGAAAGTGCATAAAGTAAAGTTCTTACATTTCCAGGAGGGATTACAGAGGAAGTGCACAAAGTAGAGTCCTTACTTTTCCAGAAGTATTTACAGAGGAAGTGCACAAAGTAGAGTTCTTACATTTCCAGGAGGATTTACAGAGGAAGTGCATAAAGTAAAATTCTTACATTTCCTGGAGGGATTACAGAGGAAGTGCATAAAGTAAAATTCTTAAATTTCCAGGAGGGATTACAGAGGAAGTGCATGTAGTAAAGTTCTTACATTTCCATGAGTATTTACAGAGTAAGTGCACAAAGTACAGTCCTTACATTTCCAGGAGGATTTACAGAGGAAGTGCATAAAGTAAAGTTCTTACATTTCCAGGAGGGATTACAGAGTTAGTGCATATAGTAAAGTTCTTACATTTCCAGGAGTATTTACAGAGGAAGTGCAAAAAGTAAAGTTCTTACATTTCCAGGAAGGATTACAGAGGAAGTGCATAAAGTAAAGTTCTTACATTTTAAGGGGGAATTAAAGAGGCAGTGCAGAAAGTAGAGTCCTTACATTTCCAGGAGGGATTACAGGGGATGTGCAGAAAGTAGAGTCCTTACATTTCCAGGAGGATTTACAGAGGAAGTGCATAAAGTAAGGTTCTTACATTTCCAGGAGGGATTACAGAGGAAGTGCATAAAGTAAAGTTCTTACATTTCCAGGATGAATTATACAGGAAATGCACAAAGTAGAGTTCTTACATTTCCAGGAGGGATTACAGAGGAAGTGCATAAAGTAAAGTTCTTACATTTCCAGGAGGGATTACAGAGGAAGTGCAGAAATTAGAGTCCTTACTTTTCCAGGAAGATTTACAGAGGAAGTGGATAAAGTAAAGTTCTTACATTTCCAGGAGGGATTACAGAGGAAGTGCAGAAAGTAGAGTTCTTACATTTCCAGGAGGATTTACAGAGGAAGTGCATAAAGTAAAATTCTTACATTTCCAGGAGGAATTACAGAGGAAGTGCAGAAAGTAGAGTCCTTATATTTCCAGGAGGGATTACAGAGGAAGTACACAAAGTAGAGTTCTTACATTTCCAGGAGGGATTACAGGGGATGTGCACAAAGTAGAGTCCTTACAATTCCAGGAGGATTTACAGAGGAAGTGCATAAAGTAAAGTTCTTACATTTCCAGGAGGGATTACAGAGTAAGTGCGTAAAGTAAAAATCTTACATTTCCAGGAGTATTTACATAGGAAGTGCAAAAAGTAAAGTTCTTACATTTCCAGGAGTAATTAAAGAGGAAGTGCAGAAAGTAGAGTCCTTACATTTCCAGGAGGGATTACAGAGGAAGTGCACAAAGTAGAGTTCTTACATTTCCAGGAGGGATTACAGAGGAAGTGCATAAAGTAAAGTTCTTACATTTCCAGGAGGGATTACAGAGGAAGTGCAGAAAGTAGAGTTCTTACATTTCCAGGAGGATTTACAGAGGAAGTGCATAAAGTAAAATTCTTACATTTCCAGGAGGAATTACAGAGGAAGTGCAGAAAGTAGAGTCCTTATATTTCCAGGAGGGATTACAGAGGAAGTGTACAAAGTAGAGTCCTTACATTTCCAGGAGGATTTACAGAGGAAGTGCATAAAGTAAAGTTCTTACATTTCCAGGAGGGATTACAGAGGAAGTGCATAAAGTAAAGTTCTTACATTTCCAGGAGGGATTACAGAGGAAGTGCAGAAAGTAGAGTCCTTACATTTCCAGGAGGATTTACAGAGGAAGTGCATAAATAAAGTTCTTACATTTCCAGGAGGGATTACAGAGGAAGTGCATAAAGTAAAATTCTTACATTTCCAGGAGGGATTACAGAGGAAGTGCATAAAGTAAAGTTCTTACATTTCCAGGATGAATTATACAGGAAATGCACAAAGTAGAGTTCTTACATTTCCAGGAGGGATTACAGAGGAAGTGCATAAAGTAAAGTTCTTACATTTCCAGGAGGGATTACAGAGGAAGTGCAGAAAGTAGAGTTCTTACATTTCCAGGAGGATTTACAGAGGAAGTGCATAAAGTAAAATTCTTACATTTCCAGGAGGAATTACAGAGGAAGTGCAGAAAGTAGAGTCCTTATATTTCCAGGAGGGATTACAGAGGAAGTGTACAAAGTAGAGTCCTTACATTTCCAGGAGGATTTACAGAGGAAGTGCATAAAGTAAAGTTCTTACATTTCCAGGAGGGATTACAGAGGAAGTGCATAAAGTAAAGTTCTTACATTTCCAGGAGGGATTACAGAGGAAGTGCAGAAAGTAGAGTCCTTACATTTCCAGGAGGATTTATAGGGGAAGTGCAAAAAGTAAAGTTCTTACATTTCCAGGAGTAATTAAAGAGGAAGTGCAGAAAGTAGAGTCCCTACATTTCCAGGAGGGATTACAGAGGAAGTGCACAAAGTAGAGTTTTTACATTTCCAGTAGGGATTACAGAGGAAGTGCATAAAGTAAAGTTCTTACATTTCCAGGAGGGATTACAGAGGAAGTGCAGAAAGTAAAGTCCTTACATTTCCAGGAGGATTTATAGAGGAAGTGCAAAAAGTAAAGTTCTTACATTTCCAGGAGTAATTAAAGAGGAAGTGCAGAAAGTAGAGTCCTTACATTTCCAGGAGGGATTACAGAGGAAGTGCACAAAGTAGAGTTTTTACATTTCCAGTAGGGATTACAGAGGAAGTGCATAAAGTAAAGTTCTTACATTTCCAGGAGGGATTACAGAGGAAGTGCACAAAGTAGAGTCCTTACGTTTCCAGGGGGAATTAAAAAGGAAGTGCACAAAGTAGAGTTCTTTCATTTCCAGGAGGATTTACAGAGGAAGTGCCTAAAGTAAAATTCTTACATTTCCAGGAGGGATTACAGAGGAAGTGCATAAAGTAATATTCTTACATTTCCTGGAGGGATTGCAGAGGAAGTGCATAAAGTAAAGTTCTTACATTTCCAGGATGAATTATACAGGAAATGCACAAAGTAGAGTCCTTACTTTTCCAGGAGGATTTACAGAGGAAGTGCATAAAGTAAAGTTCTTACATTTCCAGGAGGGATTACAGAGGAAGTGCGTAAAGTAAAAATCTTACATTTCCAGGAGTATTTACAGAGGAAGTGCAGAAAGTAAAGTTCTTACATTTCCAGGAGTAATTAAAGAGGAAGTGCAGAAAGTAGAGTCCTTACATTTCCAGGAGGGATTACAGAGGAAGTGCACAAAGTAGAGTTTTTACATTTCCAGTAGGGATTACAGAGGAAGTGCATAAAGTAAAATTCTTACATTTCCAGGAGGGATTACACAGGAAGTGCATAAAGTAAAATTCTTACATTTCCAGGAGGGATTACAGAGGAAGTGCATAAAGTAAAAATCTTACATTTCCAGGAGTATTTACAGAGGAAGTGCAAAAAGTAAAATTCTTACATTTCCAGGATGGATTACAGAGGAAGTGCATATAGTAAAGTTCTTACATTTCCGGGAGTATTTACAGAGGAAGTGCACAAAGTAGAGTCCTTACATTTCCAGGAGGGATTACAGAGGAAGTGCAGAAAGTAGAGTTCTTACATTTCCAGGAGGATTTACAGAGGAAGTGCATAAAGTAAAATTCTTATATTTCCAGGAGGGATGACAGAAGAAGTGCACTAAGTAGAGTTCTTAAATTTCCAAGAGGATTTACAGAGGAAGTGCAAAAAGTAAAGTTCTTACATTTCCAGGAGGGATTACAGAGGTAGTGCAGAAAGTAGAGTCCTTACATTTCCAGGAGGGATTACAGAGGAAGTGCACAAAGTAGATTTCTTACATTTCCAGGAGGATTTACAGAGGAAGTGCATAAAGTAAAATTCTTACATTTCCAGGAGGAATTAAAGAGGAAGTGCAGAAAGTAGAGTTCTTAAATTTCCAGGAGGATTTACAGAGGAAGTGCATAAAGTAAAATTCTTATATTTCCAGGAGGGATGACAGAAGAAGTGCACTAAGTAGAGTTCTTAAATTTCCAGGAGGATTTACAGAGGAAGTGCAAAAAGTAAAGTTCTTACATTTCCAGGAGGGATTACAGAGGTAGTGCATAAATTAGAGTTCTTACATTTCCAGGAGGGATTACAGAGGAAGTGCAGAAAGTAAAGTTCTTACATTTCCAGGAGGAATTATACAGGAAATGCACAAAGTAGAGTTCTTACATTTCCACGAGGGATTACAGAGGAAGTGCATAAAGTAAAGTTCTTACATTTCCAGGAGGATTTACAGAGGAAGTGCAAAAAGTAAAGTTCTTACATTTCCAGGAGGGATTACAGAGGAAGTGCAGAAAGTAGAGTTCTTACATTTCCAGGAGGGATTGCAGAGGAAGTGCATAAAGTAAAGTTCTTACATTTCCAGGAGGGATTACAGAGGAAGTGCATAAAGTAAAGTTCTTACTTTTCCAGGAGGATTTACAGAGGAAGTGCATAAAGTAAAGTTCTTACATTTCCAGGAGGGATTACAGAGGAAGTGCCTAAAGTAAAATTCTTACATTTCCAGGAGGGATTACAGAGGAAGTGCATAAAGTAAAATTCTTACATTTCCAGGAGGGATTACAGAGGAAGTGCATAAAGTAAAATTCTTACATTTCCAGGAGGGATTACAGAGGAAGTGCAGAAAGTAGAGTCCTTACATTTCCAGGAGGATTTACAGCGGAAGTGCAAAAAGTAAAGTTCTTACATTTCCAGGAGTAATTAAAGAGGAAGTGCAGAAAGTAGAGTTCTTACATTTCCAGTAGGGATTTCAGAGGAAGTGTACAAAGTAGAGTCCTTACGTTTCCAGGGGGAATTAAAAAGGAAGTGCAGAAAGTAGAGTTCTTACATTTCCAGGAGGGATTACAGAGGAAGTGCACAAAGTAGAGTCCTTACATTTCCAGGAGGGATTACAGAGGAAGTGCATAAAGTAAAATTCTTACATTTCCAGGAGGGATTACAGAGGAAGTACATAAAGTAAAGTTCTTACATTTCCAGGATGAATTATACAGGAAATGCACAAAGTAGAGTTCTTACATTTCCAGGAGGGATTACAGAGGAAGTGCAGAAATTAGAGTCCTTACTTTTCCAGGAGGATTTACAGAGGAAGTGCATAAAGTAAAGTTCTTACATTTCCAGGAGGGATTACAGAGGAAGTGCGTAAAGTAAAAATCTTACATTTCCAGGAGTATTTACAGAGGAAGTGCAGAAAGTAGAGTCCTTACATTTCCAGGAGGGATTACAGAGGAAGTGCACAAAGTAGAGTTTTTACATTTCCAGGAGGGATTACAGAGAAAGTTCATAAAGTAAAGTTCTTACATTTCCAGGAGGGATTACAGAGGAAGTGCACAAAGTAGAGTCCTTACTTTTCCAGAAGTATTTACAGAGGAAGTGCACAAAGTAGAGTTCTTACATTTCCAGGAGGATTTACAGAGGAAGTGCATAAAGTAAAATTCTTACATTTCCTGGAGGGATTACAGAGGAAGTGCATAAAGTAAAATTCTTAAATTTCCAGGAGGGATTACAGAGGAAGTGCATGTAGTAAAGTTCTTACATTTCCATGAGTATTTACAGAGTAAGTGCACAAAGTACAGTCCTTACATTTCCAGGAGGATTTACAGAGGAAGTGCATAAAGTAAAGTTCTTACATTTCCAGGAGGGATTACAGAGTTAGTGCATATAGTAAAGTTCTTACATTTCCAGGAGTATTTACAGAGGAAGTGCAAAAAGTAAAGTTCTTACATTTCCAGGAAGGATTACAGAGGAAGTGCATAAAGTAAAGTTCTTACATTTTAAGGGGGAATTAAAGAGGCAGTGCAGAAAGTAGAGTCCTTACATTTCCAGGAGGGATTACAGGGGATGTGCAGAAAGTAGAGTCCTTACATTTCCAGGAGGATTTACAGAGGAAGTGCATAAAGTAAGGTTCTTACATTTCCAGGAGGGATTACAGAGGAAGTGCATAAAGTAAAGTTCTTACATTTCCAGGATGAATTATACAGGAAATGCACAAAGTAGAGTTCTTACATTTCCAGGAGGGATTACAGAGGAAGTGCATAAAGTAAAGTTCTTACATTTCCAGGAGGGATTACAGAGGAAGTGCAGAAATTAGAGTCCTTACTTTTCCAGGAAGATTTACAGAGGAAGTGGATAAAGTAAAGTTCTTACATTTCCAGGAGGGATTACAGAGGAAGTGCAGAAAGTAGAGTTCTTACATTTCCAGGAGGATTTACAGAGGAAGTGCATAAAGTAAAATTCTTACATTTCCAGGAGGAATTACAGAGGAAGTGCAGAAAGTAGAGTCCTTATATTTCCAGGAGGGATTACAGAGGAAGTACACAAAGTAGAGTTCTTACATTTCCAGGAGGGATTACAGGGGATGTGCACAAAGTAGAGTCCTTACAATTCCAGGAGGATTTACAGAGGAAGTGCATAAAGTAAAGTTCTTACATTTCCAGGAGGGATTACAGAGTAAGTGCGTAAAGTAAAAATCTTGCATTTCCAGGAGTATTTACATAGGAAGTGCAAAAAGTAAAGTTCTTACATTTCCAGGAGTAATTAAAGAGGAAGTGCAGAAAGTAGAGTCCTTACATTTCCAGGAGGGATTACAGAGGAAGTGCACAAAGTAGAGTTCTTACATTTCCAGGAGGGATTACAGAGGAAGTGCATAAAGTAAAGTTCTTACATTTCCAGGAGGGATTACAGAGGAAGTGCAGAAAGTAGAGTTCTTACATTTCCAGGAGGATTTACAGAGGAAGTGCATAAAGTAAAATTCTTACATTTCCAGGAGGAATTACAGAGGAAGTGCAGAAAGTAGAGTCCTTATATTTCCAGGAGGGATTACAGAGGAAGTGTACAAAGTAGAGTCCTTACATTTCCAGGAGGATTTACAGAGGAAGTGCATAAAGTAAAGTTCTTACATTTCCAGGAGGGATTACAGAGGAAGTGCATAAAGTAAAGTTCTTACATTTCCAGGAGGGATTACAGAGGAAGTGCAGAAAGTAGAGTCCTTACATTTCCAGGAGGATTTATAGAGGAAGTGCAAAAAGTAAAGTTCTTACATTTCCAGGAGTAATTAAAGAGGAAGTGCAGAAAGTAGAGTCCTTACATTTCCAGGAGGGATTACAGAGGAAGTGCACAAAGTAGAGTTTTTACATTTCCAGTAGGGATTACAGAGGAAGTGCATAAAGTAAAGTTCTTACATTTCCAGGAGGGATTACAGAGGAAGTGCACAAAGTAGAGTCCTTACGTTTCCAGGGGGAATTAAAAAGGAAGTGCACAAAGTAGAGTTCTTTCATTTCCAGGAGGATTTACAGAGGAAGTGCCTAAAGTAAAATTCTTACATTTCCAGGAGGGATTACAGAGGAAGTGCATAAAGTAATATTCTTACATTTCCTGGAGGGATTGCAGAGGAAGTGCATAAAGTAAAGTTCTTACATTTCCAGGATGAATTATACAGGAAATGCACAAAGTAGAGTCCTTACTTTTCCAGGAGGATTTACAGAGGAAGTGCATAAAGTAAAGTTCTTACATTTCCAGGAGGGATTACAGAGGAAGTGCGTAAAGTAAAAATCTTACATTTCCAGGAGTATTTACAGAGGAAGTGCAAAAAGTAAAGTTCTTACATTTCCAGGAGTAATTAAAGAGGAAGTGCAGAAAGTAGAGTCCTTACATTTCCAGGAGGGATTACAGAGGAAGTGCACAAAGTAGAGTTTTTACATTTCCAGTAGGGATTACAGAGGAAGTGCATAAAGTAAAATTCTTACATTTCCAGGAGGGATTACACAGGAAGTGCATAAAGTAAAATTCTTACATTTCCAGGAGGGATTACAGAGGAAGTGCATAAAGTAAAAATCTTACATTTCCAGGAGTATTTACAGAGGAAGTGCAAAAAGTAAAATTCTTACATTTCCAGGATGGATTACAGAGGAAGTGCATATAGTAAAGTTCTTACATTTCCGGGAGTATTTACAGAGGAAGTGCACAAAGTAGAGTCCTTACATTTCCAGGAGGGATTACAGAGGAAGTGCAGAAAGTAGAGTTCTTACATTTCCAGGAGGATTTACAGAGGAAGTGCATAAAGTAAAATTCTTATATTTCCAGGAGGGATGACAGAAGAAGTGCACTAAGTAGAGTTCTTAAATTTCCAAGAGGATTTACAGAGGAAGTGCAAAAAGTAAAGTTCTTACATTTCCAGGAGGGATTACAGAGGTAGTGCAGAAAGTAGAGTCCTTACATTTCCAGGAGGGATTACAGAGGAAGTGCACAAAGTAGATTTCTTACATTTCCAGGAGGATTTACAGAGGAAGTGCATAAAGTAAAATTCTTACATTTCCAGGAGGAATTAAAGAGGAAGTGCAGAAAGTAGAGTTCTTAAATTTCCAGGAGGATTTACAGAGGAAGTGCATAAAGTAAAATTCTTATATTTCCAGGAGGGATGACAGAAGAAGTGCACTAAGTAGAGTTCTTAAATTTCCAGGAGGATTTACAGAGGAAGTGCAAAAAGTAAAGTTCTTACATTTCCAGGAGGGATTACAGAGGTAGTGCATAAATTAGAGTTCTTACATTTCCAGGAGGGATTACAGAGGAAGTGCAGAAAGTAAAGTTCTTACATTTCCAGGAGGAATTATACAGGAAATGCACAAAGTAGAGTTCTTACATTTCCACGAGGGATTACAGAGGAAGTGCATAAAGTAAAGTTCTTACATTTCCAGGAGGATTTACAGAGGAAGTGCAAAAAGTAAAGTTCTTACATTTCCAGGAGGGATTACAGAGGAAGTGCAGAAAGTAGAGTTCTTACATTTCCAGGAGGGATTGCAGAGGAAGTGCATAAAGTAAAGTTCTTACATTTCCAGGAGGGATTACAGAGGAAGTGCATAAAGTAAAGTTCTTACTTTTCCAGGAGGATTTACAGAGGAAGTGCATAAAGTAAAGTTCTTACATTTCCAGGAGGGATTACAGAGGAAGTGCCTAAAGTAAAATTCTTACATTTCCAGGAGGGATTACAGAGGAAGTGCATAAAGTAAAATTCTTACATTTCCAGGAGGGATTACAGAGGAAGTGCATAAAGTAAAATTCTTACATTTCCAGGAGGGATTACAGAGGAAGTGCAGAAAGTAGAGTCCTTACATTTCCAGGAGGATTTACAGCGGAAGTGCAAAAAGTAAAGTTCTTACATTTCCAGGAGTAATTAAAGAGGAAGTGCAGAAAGTAGAGTTCTTACATTTCCAGTAGGGATTTCAGAGGAAGTGTACAAAGTAGAGTCCTTACGTTTCCAGGGGGAATTAAAAAGGAAGTGCAGAAAGTAGAGTTCTTACATTTCCAGGAGGGATTACAGAGGAAGTGCACAAAGTAGAGTCCTTACATTTCCAGGAGGGATTACAGAGGAAGTGCATAAAGTAAAATTCTTACATTTCCAGGAGGGATTACAGAGGAAGTACATAAAGTAAAGTTCTTACATTTCCAGGATGAATTATACAGGAAATGCACAAAGTAGAGTTCTTACATTTCCAGGAGGGATTACAGAGGAAGTGCAGAAATTAGAGTCCTTACTTTTCCAGGAGGATTTACAGAGGAAGTGCATAAAGTAAAGTTCTTACATTTCCAGGAGGGATTACAGAGGAAGTGCGTAAAGTAAAAATCTTACATTTCCAGGAGTATTTACAGAGGAAGTGCAGAAAGTAGAGTCCTTACATTTCCAGGAGGGATTACAGAGGAAGTGCACAAAGTAGAGTTTTTACATTTCCAGGAGGGATTACAGAGAAAGTTCATAAAGTAAAGTTCTTACATTTCCAGGAGGGATTACAGAGGAAGTGCACAAAGTAGAGTCCTTACTTTTCCAGAAGTATTTACAGAGGAAGTGCACAAAGTAGAGTTCTTACATTTCCAGGAGGATTTACAGAGGAAGTGCATAAAGTAAAATTCTTACATTTCCTGGAGGGATTACAGAGGAAGTGCATAAAGTAAAATTCTTAAATTTCCAGGAGGGATTACAGAGGAAGTGCATGTAGTAAAGTTCTTACATTTCCATGAGTATTTACAGAGTAAGTGCACAAAGTACAGTCCTTACATTTCCAGGAGGATTTACAGAGGAAGTGCATAAAGTAAAGTTCTTACATTTCCAGGAGGGATTACAGAGTTAGTGCATATAGTAAAGTTCTTACATTTCCAGGAGTATTTACAGAGGAAGTGCAAAAAGTAAAGTTCTTACATTTCCAGGAAGGATTACAGAGGAAGTGCATAAAGTAAAGTTCTTACATTTTAAGGGGGAATTAAAGAGGCAGTGCAGAAAGTAGAGTCCTTACATTTCCAGGAGGGATTACAGGGGATGTGCAGAAAGTAGAGTCCTTACATTTCCAGGAGGATTTACAGAGGAAGTGCATAAAGTAAGGTTCTTACATTTCCAGGAGGGATTACAGAGGAAGTGCATAAAGTAAAGTTCTTACATTTCCAGGATGAATTATACAGGAAATGCACAAAGTAGAGTTCTTACATTTCCAGGAGGGATTACAGAGGAAGTGCATAAAGTAAAGTTCTTACATTTCCAGGAGGGATTACAGAGGAAGTGCAGAAATTAGAGTCCTTACTTTTCCAGGAAGATTTACAGAGGAAGTGGATAAAGTAAAGTTCTTACATTTCCAGGAGGGATTACAGAGGAAGTGCAGAAAGTAGAGTTCTTACATTTCCAGGAGGATTTACAGAGGAAGTGCATAAAGTAAAATTCTTACATTTCCAGGAGGAATTACAGAGGAAGTGCAGAAAGTAGAGTCCTTATATTTCCAGGAGGGATTACAGAGGAAGTACACAAAGTAGAGTTCTTACATTTCCAGGAGGGATTACAGGGGATGTGCACAAAGTAGAGTCCTTACAATTCCAGGAGGATTTACAGAGGAAGTGCATAAAGTAAAGTTCTTACATTTCCAGGAGGGATTACAGAGTAAGTGCGTAAAGTAAAAATCTTGCATTTCCAGGAGTATTTACATAGGAAGTGCAAAAAGTAAAGTTCTTACATTTCCAGGAGTAATTAAAGAGGAAGTGCAGAAAGTAGAGTCCTTACATTTCCAGGAGGGATTACAGAGGAAGTGCACAAAGTAGAGTTCTTACATTTCCAGGAGGGATTACAGAGGAAGTGCATAAAGTAAAGTTCTTACATTTCCAGGAGGGATTACAGAGGAAGTGCAGAAAGTAGAGTTCTTACATTTCCAGGAGGATTTACAGAGGAAGTGCATAAAGTAAAATTCTTACATTTCCAGGAGGAATTACAGAGGAAGTGCAGAAAGTAGAGTCCTTATATTTCCAGGAGGGATTACAGAGGAAGTGTACAAAGTAGAGTCCTTACATTTCCAGGAGGATTTACAGAGGAAGAGCATAAAGTAAAGTTCTTACATTTCCAGGAGGGATTACAGAGGAAGTGCATAAAGTAAAGTTCTTACATTTCCAGGAGGGATTACAGAGGAAGTGCAGAAAGTAGAGTCCTTACATTTCCAGGAGGATTTATAGAGGAAGTGCAAAAAGTAAAGTTCTTACATTTCCAGGAGTAATTAAAGAGGAAGTGCAGAAAGTAGAATCCTTACATTTCCAGGAGGGATTACAGAGGAAGTGCACAAAGTAGAGTTTTTACATTTCCAGTAGGGATTACAGAGGAAGTGCATAAAGTAAAGTTCTTACATTTCCAGGAGGGATTACAGAGGAAGTGCACAAAGTAGAGTCCTTGCGTTTCCAGGGGGAATTAAAAAGGAAGTGCACAAAGTAGAGTTCTTTCATTTCCAGGAGGATTTACAGAGGAAGTGCCTAAAGTAAAATTCTTACATTTCCAGGAGGGATTACAGAGGAAGTGCATAAAGTAAAATTCTTACATTTCCTGGAGGGATTGCAGAGGAAGTGCATAAAGTAAAGTTCTTACATTTCCAGGATGAATTATACAGGAAATGCACAAAGTAGAGTCCTTACTTTTCCAGGAGGATTTACAGAGGAAGTGCATAAAGTAAAGTTCTTACATTTCCAGGAGGGATTACAGAGGAAGTGCGTAAAGTAAAAATCTTACATTTCCAGGAGTATTTACAGAGGAAGTGCAAAAAGTAAAGTTCTTACATTTCCAGGAGTAATTAAAGAGGAAGTGCAGAAAGTAGAGTCCTTACATTTCCAGGAGGGATTACAGAGGAAGTGCACAAAGTAGAGTTTTTACATTTCCAGTAGGGATTACAGAGGAAGTGCCTAAAGTAAAATTCTTACATTTCCAGGAGGGATTACACAGGAAGTGCATAAAGTAAAATTCTTACATTTCCAGGAGGGATTACAGAGGAAGTGCATGAAGTAAAAATCTTACATTTCCAGGAGTATTTACAGAGGAAGTGCAAAAAGTAAAATTCTTACATTTCCAGGATGGATTACAGAGGAAGTGCATATAGTAAAGTTCTTACATTTCCGGGAGTATTTACAGAGGAAGTGCACAAAGTAGAGTCCTTACATTTCCAGGAGGGATTACAGATGAAGTGCATAAAGTAAAGTTCTTACATTTCCAGGAGGGATTACAGAGGAAGTGCAGAAATTAGAGTCCTTACTTTTCCAGGAGTATTTACAGAGGAAGTGCACAAAGTAGAGTTCTTACATTTCCAGGAGGATTTACAGAGGAAGTGCATAAAGTAAAATTCTTACATTTCCTGGAGGGATTACAGAGGAAGTGCATAAAATAAAATTCTTAAATTTCCAGGAGGGATTACAGAGGAAGTGCATGTAGTAAAGTTCTTACATTTCCATGAGTATTTACAGAGGAAGTGCACAAAGTACAGTCCTTACATTTCCAGGAGGATTTACAGAGGAAGTGTACAAAGTAAAGTTCTTACATTTCCAGGAGGGATTACAGAGGAAGTGCATAAAGTAAAGTTCTTACATTTCCAGGAGGGATTACAGAGTTAGTACATATAGTAAAGTTCTTACATTTCCAGGAGTATTTACAGAGGAAGTGCAAAAAGTAAAATTCTTACATTTTCAGGGGGAATTAAAGAGGCAGTGCAGAAAGTAGAGTCCTTACATTTCCAGGAGGGATTACAGGGGATGTGCACAAAGTAGAGTCCTTACATTTCCAGGAGGAATTAAACAGGAAGTGCATAAAGTAAAGTTCTTACATTTTCAGGGGGAATTAAAGAGGCAGTGCAGAAAGTAGAGTCCTTACATTTCCAGGAGGGATTACAGGGGATGTGCACAAAGTAGAGTCCTTACATTTCCAGGAGGAATTAAAGAGGAAGTGCATAAAGTAAAGTTCTTACATTTCCAGGATGAATTATACAGGAAATGCACAAAGTAGAGTTCTTACATTTCCAGGAGGGATTACAGAGGAAGTGCATAAAGTAAAGTTCTTACATTTCCAGGAGGGATTACAGAGGAAGTGCAGAAAGTAGAGTCCTTACAATTCCAGGAGGATTTACAGAGGAAGTGCAGAAAGTTCCTACATTTCCAGGAGGGATTACAGAGGAAGTGCGTAAAGTAAAAATCTTACATTTCCAGGAGTATTTACAGAGGAAGTGCAAAAAGTAAAGTTCTTACATTTCCAGGAGTAATTAAAGAGGAAGTGCAGAAAGTAGAGTCCTTACATTTCCAGGAGGGATTACAGAGGAAGTGCACAAAGTAGAGTTTTTACATTTCCAGTAGGGATTACAGAGGAAGTGCCTAAAGTAAAATTCTTACATTTCCAGGAGGGATTACACAGGAAGTGCATAAAGTAAAATTCTTACATTTCCAGGAGGGATTACAGAGAAAGTGCATAAAGTAAAGTTCTTACATTTCCAGGAGGGATTAAAGAGGAAGTGCAGAAATTAGAGTCCTTACTTTTCCAGGAGGATTTACAGAGGAAGTGCATAAAGTAAAGTTCTTACATTTCCAGGAGGGATTACAGAGGAAGTGCGTAAAGTAAAAATCTTACATTTCCAGGAGTATTTACAGAGGAAGTGCAAAAAGTAAAGTTCTTACATTTCCAGGAGTAATTAAAGAGGAAGTGCACAAAGTAGAGTTTTTACATTTCCAGTAGGGATTACAGAGGAAGTGCCTAAAGTAAAATTCTTACATTTCCAGGAGGGATTACACAGGAAGTGCATAATGTAAAATTCTTACATTTCCAGGAGGGATTACAGAGGAAGTGCATAAAGTAAAAATCTTACATTTCCAGGAGTATTTACAGAGGAAGTGCAAAAAGTAAAATTCTTACATTTCCAGGATGGATTACAGAGGAAGTGCATATAGTAAAGTTCTTACATTTCCGGGAGTATTTACAGAGGAAGTGCACAAAGTAGAGTCCTTATATTTCCAGGAGGGATTACAGATGAAGTGCATAAAGTAAAGTTCTTACATTTCCAGGAGGGATTACAGAGGAAGTGCAGAAATTAGAGTCCTTACTTTTCCAGGAGTATTTACAGAGGAAGTGCACAAAGTAGAGTTCTTACATTTCCAGGAGGATTTACAGAGGAAGTGCATAAAGTAGAGTTCTTACATTTCCAGGAGGATTTACAGAGGAAGTGCATAAAGTAAAATTCTTACATTTCCTGGAGGGATTACAGAGGAAGTGCATGTAGTAAAGTTCTTACATTTCCATGAGTATTTACAGAGGAAGTGCATAAAGTTCTTACATTTCCAGGAGGGATTACAGAGGAAGTGCATAAAGTAAAGTTCTTACATTTCCAGGAGTAATTAAAGAGGAAGTGCAGAAATTAGAGTCCTTACATTTCCAGGAGGGATTACAGAGGAAGTGCACAAAGTAGAGTTTTTACATTTCCAGTAGGGATTACAGAGGAAGTGCCTAAAGTAAAATTCTTACATTTCCAGGAGGGATTACACAGGAAGTGCATAAAGTAAAATTCTTACATTTCCAGGAGGGATTACAGAGAAAGTGCATAAAGTAAAGTTCTTACATTTCCAGGAGGGATTAAAGAGGAAGTGCAGAAATTAGAGTCCTTACTTTTCCAGGAGGATTTACAGAGGAAGTGCATAAAGTAAAGTTCTTACATTTCCAGGAGGGATTACAGAGGAAGTGCATAAAGTAAAAATCTTACATTTCCAGGAGTATTTACAGAGGAAGTGCAAAAAGTAAAGTTCTTACATTTCCAGGAGTAATTAAAGAGGAAGTGCACAAAGTAGAGTTCTTACATTTACAGGAGGATTTACAGAGGAAGTGCATAAAGTAAAATTCTTACATTTCCAGGAGGGATTACAGAGGAAGTGCATAAAGTAAAATTCTTACATTTCCAGGATGGATTACAGAGGAAGTGCATATAGTAAAGTTCTTACATTTCCGGGAGTATTTACAGAGGAAGTGCACAAAGTAGAGTCCTTACATTTCCAGGAGGGATTACAGAGGAAGTGCATAAGGTAAAGTTCTTACATTTCCAGGAGGGATTACAGAGGAAGTGCAGAAATTAGAGTCCTTACTTTTCCAGGAGTATTTACAGAGGAAGTGCACAAAGTAGAGTTCTTACATTTCCAGGAGGATTTACAGAGGAAGTGCATAAAGTAAAATTCTTACATTTCCTGGAGGGATTACAGAGGAAGTGCATAAAGTAAAATTCTTAAATTTCCAGGAGGGATTACAGAGGAAGTGCATGTAGTAAAGTTCTTACATTTCCATGAGTATTTACAGAGGAACTGCACAAAGTACACTCCTTACATTTCCAGGAGGATTTACAGAGGAAGTGCATAAAGTAAAGTTCTTACATTTCCAGGAGGGATTACAGAGTTAGTGCATATAGTAAAGTTCTTACATTTCCAGGAGTATTTACAGAGGAAGTGCAAAAAGTAAAATTCTTACATTTCCAGGAGGGATTACAGAGGAAGTGAAGAAAGTAGAGTCCTTACATTTACAGGAAGGATTACAGAGGAAGTGCATAAAGTAAAGTTGTTACATTTTCAGGGAGAATTAAAGAGGCAGTGCAGAAAGTAGAGTCCTTACATTTCCAGGAGGAATTAAAGAGGAAGTGCAGAAAGTAGAGTCCTTACATTTCCAGGAGGAATTAAAGAGGAAGTGCATAAAGTAGAGTTCTTACATTTCCAGGAGGGATTACAGAGGAATTTCATGAGGTAAAGTTCTTACATTTCCAGGAGGGATTACAGAGAAAGTGCAGAAAGTAGAGTCCTTAAATTTCCAGGAGGGATTACAGAGGAAGTGCATAAAGTAGAGTTCTTACATTTCCAGGAGGGATTACAGAGGAAGTGCATAAAGTAAAGTTCTTACATTTCCAGGAGGGATTACAGAGTTAGTGCATATAGTAAAGTTCTTACATTTCCAGGACTATTTACAGAGGAAGTGCAAAAAGTAAAGTTCTTACATTTCCAGGAGGGATTACAGAGGAAGTGCAGAAAGTAGAGTCCTTACATTTCCAGGAGGGATTACAGAGGAAGTGCATAAAGTAGAGTTCTTACATTTTCGGGGGAATTAAAGAGGCAGTGCAGAAAGTAGAGTCCTTACATTTCCAGGAGGGATTACAGGGGATGTGCACAAAGTAGAGTCCTTACATTTCCAGGAGGAATTAAACAGGAAGTGCAGAAAGTAGAGTCCTTACATTTCCAGGAGGAATTAAAGAGGAAGTGCAGAAAGTAGAGTCCTTACATTTCCAGGGGGAATTAAAGAGGAAGTGCAGAAAGTAGAGTCCTTACATTTCCAGGAGGGATTACAGAGAAAATGCACAAAGTAGAGTTCTTACATTTCCAGGAGGATTTACAGAGGAAGTGCATAAAGTCCTTACATTTCCAGGAGGGATTACAGAGGAAGAGCATAAAGTAAAGTACTTACATTTCCAGGGGGAATTAAAGAGGAAGTGCAGAAAGTAGAGTCCTTACATTTCCAGGAGGATTTACAGAGGAAGTGCACAAAGTAAAGTTCTTACATTTCCAGGAGGGATTACCGAGGAAGTGCAGAAAGTAGAGTTCATACATTTCCAGGAATATTTACAGAGGAAGTGCATAAAGTAAAGTTCTTACATTTCCAGGAGTATTTACAGAGGAAGTGCATAAAGTAAAGTGCTTACAATTCCAGGGGGAATTAAAGAGGAAGTGCAGAAAGTAGAGTCCTTAAATTTCCAGGAGGGATTACAGAGGAAGTGCAGAAAGTAGAGTTCTTACATTTCCAGGAGGATTTACAGAGGAAGTGCATAAAGTAAAATTCTTACATTTCCAGGAGGAATTACAGAGGAAGTGCAGAAAGTAGAGTCCTTACATTTCCAGGAGGGATTACAGAGGAAGTGCACAAAGTAGATTTCTTACATTTCCAGGAGGATTTACAGAGGAAGTGCATAAAGTAAAATTCTTACATTTCCAGGAGGAATTAAAGAGGAAGTGCAGAAAGTAGAGTTCTTAAATTTCCAGGAGGATTTACAGAGGAAGTGCATAAAGTAAAATTCTTACATTTCCAGGAGGAATTACAGAGGAAGTGCAGAAAGTAGAGTCCTTATATTTCCAGGAGGGATTACAGAGGAAGTGCACAAAGTAGAGTTCTTACATTTCCAGGAGGGATTACAGGGGATGTGCACAAAGTAGAGTCCTTACAATTCCAGGAGGATTTACAGAGGAAGTGCATAAAGTTCTTACATTTCCAGGAGGGATTACAGAGGAAGTGCGTAAAGTAAAAATCTTACATTTCCAGGAGTATTTACAGAGGAAGTGCAAAAAGTAAAGTTCTTACATTTCCAGGAGTAATTAAAGAGGAAGTGCAGAAAGTAGAGTCCTTACATTTCCAGGAGGGATTACAGAGGAAGTGCACAAAGTAGAGTTTTTACATTTCCAGTAGGGATTACAGAGGAAGTGCCTAAAGTAAAATTCTTACATTTCCAGGAGGGATTACACAGGAAGTGCATAAAGTAAAATTCTTACATTTCCAGGAGGGATTACAGAGAAAGTGCATGAAGTAAAGTTCTTACATTTCCAGGAGGGATTAAAGAGGAAGTACATAAAGTAAAGTTCTTACATTTCCAGGAGGGATTACAGAGGAAGTGCATGAAGTAAAAATCTTAAATTTCCAGGAGTAATTAAAGAGGAAGTGCACAAAGTAGAGTTCTTACATTTCCAGGAGGATTTACAGAGGAAGTGCATAAAGTAAAATTCTTACATTTCCAGGAGGGATTACAGAGGAAGTGCATAAAGTAAAATTCTTACATTTCCAGGATGGATTACAGAGGAAGTGCATATAGTAAAGTTCTTACATTTCCGGGAGTATTTACAGAGGCAGTGCACAAAGTAGAGTCCTTACATTTCCGGGAGAGATTACAGAGGAAGTGCATAAAGTAAAGTTCTTACATTTCCAGGAGGGATTACAGAGGAAGTGCAGAAATTAGAGTCCTTACTTTTCCAGGAGTATTTACAGAGGAAGTGCACAAAGTAGAGTTCTTACATTTCCAGGAGGATTTACAGAGGAAGTGCATAAAGTAAAATTCTTACATTTCCTGGAGGGATTACAGAGGAAGTGCATGTAGTAAAGTTCTTACATTTCCATGAGTATTTACAGAGGAAGTGCACAAAGTACAGTCCTTACATTTCCAGGAGGATTTACAGAGGAAGTGTACAAAGTAAAGTTCTTACATTTCCAGGAGGGATTACAGAGGAAGTGCATAAAGTAAAGTTCTTACATTTCCAGGAGGGATTACAGAGTTAGTACATATAGTAAAGTTCTTACATTTCCAGGAGTATTTACAGAGGAAGTGCAAAAAGTAAAATTCTTACATTTCCAGGAGGGATTACAGAGGAAGTGAAGAAAGTAGAGTCCTTACATTTCCAGGAAGGATTACAGAGGAAGTGCATAAAGTAAAGTTCTTACATTTTCAGGGGGAATTAAAGAGGCAGTGCAGAAAGTAGAGTCCTTACATTTCCAGGAGGGATTACAGGGGATGTGCACAAAGTAGAGTCCTTACATTTCCAGGAGGAATTAAAGAGGAAGTGCATAAAGTAAAGTTCTTACATTTCCAGGATGAATTATACAGGAAATGCACAAAGTAGAGTTCTTACATTTCCAGGAGGGATTACAGAGGAAGTGCATAAAGTAAAGTTCTTACATTTCCAGGAGGGATTACAGAGGAAGTGCAGAAATTAGAGTCCTTACTTTTCCAGGAGGATTTACAGAGGAAGTGCATAAAGTAAAGTTCTTACATTTCCAGGAGGGATTACAGAGGAAGTGCAGAAAGTAGAGTTCTTACATTTCCAGGAGGGATTACAGAGGAAGTGCATAAAGTAAAGTTCTTACATTTCCAGGAGGGATTACAGAGGAAGTGCAGAAAGTAGAGTCCTTACAATTCCAGGAGGATTTTCAGAGGAAGTGCATAAAGTTCTTACATTTCCAGGAGGGATTACAGAGGAAGTGCATAAAGTAAAGTTCTTACATTTCCAGGAGTAATTAAAGAGGAAGTGCAGAAATTAGAGTCCTTACATTTCCAGGAGGGATTACAGAGGAAGTGCACAAAGTAGAGTTTTTACATTTCCAGTAGGGATTACAGAGGAAGTGCCTAAAGTAAAATTCTTACATTTCCAGGAGGGATTACACAGGAAGTGCATAAAGTAAAATTCTTACATTTCCAGGAGGGATTACAGAGAAAGTGCATAAAGTAAAGTTCTTACATTTCCAGGAGGGATTAAAGAGGAAGTGCAGAAATTAGAGTCCTTACTTTTTCAGGAGGATTTACAGAGGAAGTGCATAAAGTAAAGTTCTTACATTTCCAGGAGGGATTACAGAGGAAGTGCATAAAGTAAAAATCTTACATTTCCAGGAGTATTTACAGAGGAAGTGCAAAAAGTAAAGTTCTTACATTTCCAGGAGTAATTAAAGAGGAAGTGCACAAAGTAGAGTTCTTACATTTACAGGAGGATTTACAGAGGAAGTGCATAAAGTAAAATTCTTACATTTCCAGGAGGGATTACAGAGGAAGTGCATAAAGTAAAATTCTTACATTTCCAGGATGGATTACAGAGGAAGTGCATATAGTAAAGTTCTTACATTTCCGGGAGTATTTACAGAGGAAGTGCACAAAGTAGAGTCCTTACATTTCCAGGAGGGATTACAGAGGAAGTGCATAAAGTAAAGTTCTTACATTTCCAGGAGGGATTACAGAGGAAGTGCAGAAATTAGAGTCCTTACTTTTCCAGGAGTATTTACAGAGGAAGTGCACAAAGTAGAGTTCTTACATTTCCAGGAGGATTTACAGAGGAAGTGCATAAAGTAAAATTCTTACATTTCCTGGAGGGATTACAGAGGAAGTGCATAAAGTAAAATTCTTAAATTTCCAGGAGGGATTACAGAGGAAGTGCATGTAGTAAAGTTCTTACATTTCCATGAGTATTTACAGAGGAACTGCACAAAGTACACTCCTTACATTTCCAGGAGGATTTACAGAGGAAGTGCATAAAGTAAAGTTCTTACATTTCCAGGAGGGATTACAGAGTTAGTGCATATAGTAAAGTTCTTACATTTCCAGGAGTATTTACAGAGGAAGTGCAAAAAGTAAAATTCTTACATTTCCTGGAGGGATTACAGAGGAAGTGAAGAAAGTAGAGTCCTTACATTTACAGGAAGGATTACAGAGGAAGTGCATAAAGTAAAGTTGTTACATTTTCAGGGGGAATTAAAGAGGCAGTGCAGAAAGTAGAGTCCTTACATTTCCAGGAGGAATTAAAGAGGAAGTGCAGAAAGTAGACTCCTTACATTTCCAGGAGGAATTAAAGAGGAAGTGCATAAAGTAGAGTTCTTACATTTCCAGGAGGGATTACAGAGGAATTTCATGAGGTAAAGTTCTTACATTTCCAGGAGGGATTACAGAGGAAGTGCAGAAAGTAGAGTCCTTAAATTTCCAGGAGGGATTACAGAGGAAGTGCATAAAGTAGAGTTCTTACATTTCCAGGAGGGATTACAGAGGAAGTGCATAAAGTAAAGTTCTTACATTTCCAGGAGGGATTACAGAGTTAGTGCATATAGTAAAGTTCTTACATTTCCAGGACTATTTACAGAGGAAGTGCAAAAAGTAAAGTTCTTACATTTCCAGGAGGGATTACAGAGGAAGTGCAGAAAGTAGAGTCCTTACATTTCCAGGAGGGATTACAGAGGAAGTGCATAAAGTAGAGTTCTTACATTTTCGGGGGAATTAAAGAGGCAGTGCAGAAAGTAGAGTCCTTACATTTCCAGGAGGGATTACAGGGGATGTGCACAAAGTAGAGTCCTTACATTTCCAGGAGGAATTAAAGAGGAAGTGCAGAAAGTAGAGTCCTTACATTTCCAGGAGGAATTAAAGAGGAAGTGCAGAAAGTAGAGTCCTTACATTTCCAGGGGGAATTAAAGAGGAAGTGCAGAAAGTAGAGTCCTTACATTTCCAGGAGGGATTACAGAGAAAATGCACAAAGTAGAGTTCTTACATTTCCAGGAGGATTTACAGAGGAAGTGCATAAAGTCCTTACATTTCCAGGAGGGATTACAGAGGAAGAGCATAAAGTAAAGTACTTACATTTCCAGGGGGAATTAAAGAGGAAGTGCAGAAAGTAGAGTCCTTACATTTCCAGGAGGATTTACAGAGGAAGTGCACAAAGTAAAGTTCTTACATTTCCAGGAGGGATTACCGAGGAAGTGCAGAAAGTAGAGTTCATACATTTCCAGGAATATTTACAGAGGAAGTGCATAAAGTAAAGTTCTTACATTTCCAGGAGTATTTACAGAGGAAGTGCATAAAGTAAAGTGCTTACAATTCCAGGGGGAATTAAAGAGGAAGTGCAGAAAGTAGAGTCCTTAAATTTCCAGGAGGGATTACAGAGGAAGTGCAGAAAGTAGAGTTCTTACATTTCCAGGAGGATTTACAGAGGAAGTGCATAAAGTAAAATTCTTACATTTCCAGGAGGAATTACAGAGGAAGTGCAGAAAGTAGAGTCCTTACATTTCCAGGAGGGATTACAGAGGAAGTGCACAAAGTAGATTTCTTACATTTCCAGGAGGATTTACAGAGGAAGTGCATAAAGTAAAATTCTTACATTTCCAGGAGGAATTAAAGAGGAAGTGCAGAAAGTAGAGTTCTTAAATTTCCAGGAGGATTTACAGAGGAAGTGCATAAAGTAAAATTCTTACATTTCCAGGAGGAATTACAGAGGAAGTGCAGAAAGTAGAGTCCTTATATTTCCAGGAGGGATTACAGAGGAAGTGCACAAAGTAGAGTTCTTACATTTCCAGGAGGGATTACAGGGGATGTGCACAAAGTAGAGTCCTTACAATTCCAGGAGGATTTACAGAGGAAGTGCATAAAGTTCTTACATTTCCAGGAGGGATTACAGAGGAAGTGCGTAAAGTAAAAATCTTACATTTCCAGGAGTATTTACAGAAGAAGTGCAAAAAGTAAAGTTCTTACATTTCCAGGAGTAATTAAAGAGGAAGTGCAGAAAGTAGAGTCCTTACATTTCCAGGAGGGATTACAGAGGAAGTGCACAAAGTAGAGTTTTTACATTTCCAGTAGGGATTACAGAGGAAGTGCCTAAAGTAAAATTCTTACATTTCCAGGAGGGATTACACAGGAAGTGCATAAAGTAAAATTCTTACATTTCCAGGAGGGATTACAGAGAAAGTGCATGAAGTAAAGTTCTTACATTTCCAGGAGGGATTAAAGAGGAAGTGCATAAAGTAAAGTTCTTACATTTCCAGGAGGGATTACAGAGGAAGTGCATGAAGTAAAAATCTTAAATTTCCAGGAGTAATTAAAGAGGAAGTGCACAAAGTAGAGTTCTTACATTTCCAGGAGGATTTACAGAGGAAGTGCATAAAGTAAAATTCTTACATTTCCAGGAGGGATTACAGAGGAAGTGCATAAAGTAAAATTCTTACATTTCCAGGATGGATTACAGAGGAAGTGCATATAGTAAAGTTCTTACATTTCCGGGAGTATTTACAGAGGCAGTGCACAAAGTAGAGTCCTTACATTTCCGGGAGAGATTACAGAGGAAGTGCATAAAGTAAAGTTCTTACATTTCCAGGAGGATTTACAGAGGAAGTGCATAAAGTAAAGTTCTTACATTTCCAAGGGGAATTAAAGAGGAAGTGCAGAAAGTAGAGTCCTTACATTTCCAGGAGGGATTACAGGGGATGTGCACAAAGTAGAGTTCTTACATTTCCAGGAGGATTTACAGAGGAAGTCCATAAAGGAAAGTTCTTACATTTCCAAGGGGAATTAAAGAGGAAGTGCAGAAAGTAGAGTCCTTACATTTCCAGGAGGGATTACAGGGGATGTGCACAAAGTAGACTTCTTACATTTCCAGGAGGATTTACAGAGGAAGTGCAAAAAGTAAAGTTCTTACATTTCCAGGGGCAATTAAAGAGCAAGTGCACAAAGTAGAGTTCTTACATTTCCAGGAGGAATTATAGAGGAAATGCATAAAGTAGAGTTCTTACATTTCCAGAAGTGATTACAGAGGAAGTTCATGAGGTAAAGTTCTTACATTTCCAGGAGGGATTACAGAGGAAGTGCATAAAGTAGAGTTCTTACATTTCCAGGAGGATTTACAGAGGAAGTGCAAAAAGTAAAGTTCTTACATTTCCAGGAGGGATTACAGAGGAAGTGCATAAAGTAAAGTTCTTACATTTCCAGGAGGGATTACAGATGAAGTGCACAAAGTAGAGTTCTTACATTTCCAGGAGTATTTACAGAGGAAGTGCGTAAAGTTAAGTCCTTACATTTCCAGGAGGATTTACAGAGGAAGTGCATAAAGTAAAGTTCTTACATTTCCAAGGGGAATTAAAGAGGAAGTGCAGAAAGTAGAGTCCTTACATTTCCAGGAGTGATTACAGGGGATGTGCACAAAGTAGAGTTCTTACATTTCCAGGAGGATTTACAGAGGAAGTGCGTAAAGTAAAGTTCTTACATTTCCAGGAGGGATGACAGAGGAAGTGCACAAAGTAGAGTTCTTACATTTCCAGGAGGGATGACAGAGGAAGTGCACAAAGTAGAGTTCTTACATTTTCAGGAGGATTTACAGAGGAAGTGCAAAAAGTAAATTTCTTACATTTCCAGGAGGGTTTACTGAGGAAATGCATAAAGGAAAGCTCTTACATTTCCAGGAGGGATTACAGAGGAAGTACATGAAGTAGATTTCTTACATTTCCAGGAGGGATTACACAGGAAGTGCACAAAGTAGAGTTCTTACTTTTCCAGGAGGGTTTACAGAGGAAGTGCAGAAAGTAAAGTCCTTACATTTCCAGGAGGGATTATAGAGGAAGTGCACATAGTAGAGTTCTTACATTTCCAGGAGGGATTGCAGAGGAAGTGCACAAAGTAGAGTTCTTACATTTCCAGGAGGGATTACAGGGGAAGTGCACAAAGTAGAGTTCTTACATTTCCACTATGGATTACAGAGGAAGTGCACAAAGTAGAGTTCTTACATTTCCAGGAGGGATTAGAGAGGAAGTGCACAAAGTAGAGTTCTTACATTTCCAGGAGGGATTACAGAGGAAATGCTCAAAGTAGAGTTCTTACATTTCAAGGAGGGATTACAGAGGAAGTGCATAAAGTTCTTACATTTCCAGGAGGATTTACAGAGGAAGTGCATAAAGTTCTTACATTTCCAGGAGGATTTACAGAGGAAGTGCAGAAAGTAGAGTTCTTACATTTCCAGGAGGGATTACAGGGGATGTGCACAAGGTAGAGTCCTTCCAATTCCAGGAGGATTTACAGAGGAAGTGCATAAAGTAAAGTTCTTACATTTCCAGGGAGAATTAAAGAGGAAGTGCAGAAAGTAGAGTCCTTACATTTCCAGGAGGTATTACAGGGTATGTGCACAAAGTAGAGTCCTTACATTTCCATGAGGGATTACGGAGGAAGTGCACAAAGTAAAGTTCTTACATTTCCAGGAGTGATTAAAGAGGAAGTGCATAAAGTAAAGTTCTTACATTTCCAGGGGGAATTAAAGAGGAAGTGCAGAAAGTAGAGTCTTTACCTTTCCTGGATGGATTATTGAGGAAGTGCAGAAAGTAGAGTTCTTACATTTCCAGTAGGATTTACAGAGGAAGTGCATGAAGCAAAATTCTTACATTTCCAGGAGGGATGACAGAGGAAGTGCACAAAGTAGAGTTCTTACATTTCCAGGAGGATTTACATAGGAAGTGCAAAATGTAAAATTCTTACATTTCTAGGAGGGATTACAGAGGAAGTGCATAAAGTAAAGTTCTTACATTTCCAGGAGGATTTACAGAGGAAGTGCATAAAGTAGAGTTCTTACATTTCCAGGAGGGATTACAGAGGAAGTGCATAAAGGAAAGTTCTTACATTTCCAAGAGGGATTACAGAGGAAGTGCATAAAGGAAAGTTCTTACATTTCCAGGAGGGATTACAGAGGAAGTGCATAAAGGAAAGTTCTTACATTTCCAGGAGGGATTACAGAGGAAGTGCTTAAAGTAAAGTTCTTACATTTCCAGGAGGAATTATAGAGGAAATACATAAAGTAGAGTTCTTACATTTCCAGGAGGGATTACAGAGGAAGTGCACAAAGTAGAGTTCTTACATTTCCAGGAGGGATTACAGAGGAAGTGCAGAAAGTAGAATCCTTACATATCCAGGAGGATTTACAGAGGAAGTGCACAAAGTAGAGTTCTTACATTTCCAGGAGGGATTACAGAGGAAGTGCAGAAAGTAAAGTTCTTATATTTCCAGGGGGAATTAAAGAGGAAGTGCACAAAGTAGAGTCCTTACATTTCCAGAAGGATTTAAAGAGGAAGTGCATAAAGTTCTTACATTTCCAGGAGGATTTACAGAGGAAGTGCGTAAAGTAGAGTTCTTACATTTCCAGGAGGGATTACAGAGTAAGTGCACAAAGTAGAGTTCTTACATTTCCAGGAGGATTTACAGAGGAAGTGCATGAAGTTCTTACATTTCCTGGAGTAATTACAGGGGATGTGCACAAAGTAGAGTTCTTACATTTCCAGGAGGATTTACAGAGGAAGTGCATAAAGTAAAGTTCTTACATTTCCAGGAGGGATGACAGAGGAAGTGCATAAAGCAAAGCTCTTACTTTTCCAGGAGGGATTACAGAGGAAGTGCATAAAGTAGAGTTCTTACATTTCCAGGAGGGATTACACAGGAAGTGCACAAAGTAGAGTTCTTACATTTCCAGGAGGGTTTACAGAGGAAGTGCAGAAAGTAAAGTTCTTACATTTCCAGTAGGGATTACAGAGGAAGTGCACAAAGTAGAGTTCTCACATTTCCAGGAGGGATTACAGAGGAAGTGCACAAAGTAGAGTTCTTACATTTCCAGGAGGGATTACAGAGGAAGTGCACAAAGTAGAGTTCTTACATTTCCAGGAGGGATTACAGAGGAAGTGCACAAAGTAGAGTTCTTACATTTCCAGCAGGGATTACAGAGGAAGTGCATAAAGTAAAGTTCTTACATTTCCAGGAGGAATTATAGAGGAAATGCATAAAGTAGAGTTCTTACATTTCCAGGAGGGATTACAGAGGAAGTGCAGAAAGTAGAATCCTTACATATCCAGGAGGATTTACAGAGCAAGTGCACAAAGTAGAGTTCTTACATTTCCAGGAGGGATTACAGAGGAAGTGCAGAAAGTAAAGTTCATACATTACCAGGGGGAATTAAAGAGAAAGTGCACACAGTAGAGTCCTTACATTTCCAAGAGGATTTACAGAGGAAGTGCATAAAGTTCTTACATTTCCAGGAGGGAATACAGAGGAAGAGCAGAAAGTAGAGTTCTTACATTTCCAGGAGGGATTACAGAGGAAGTGCAGAAAGTAAAGTTCTTATATTTCCAGGGGGAATTAAAGAGGAAGTGCATAAAGTTCTTACATTTCCAGGAGGATTTACAGAGGAAGTGCGTAAAGTAGAGTTCTTACATTTCCAGGAGGGATTACAGAGGAAGTGCACAAAGTAGAGTTCTTACATTTCCAGGAGGATTTACAGAGGAAGTGCATAAAGTTCTTACATTTCCTGGAGGATTTACAGAGGAAGTGCATAAAGTAAAGTTCTTACATTTCCAGAAGGGATTACAGAGGAAGTGCACAAAGTAGAGTCCTTACATTTCCAGGAGGAATTACAGAGGAAGTGCAGAAAGTAAAGTTCTTAAATTTCCAGGAGGGATTTCAGAGGAAGTGCATAAAGTAGAGTTCTTACATTTCCAGGAGGGATTACAGAGGAAGTGCATAAAGTTAAGTTCTTACATTTCCAGGAGTAATTAAAGAGGAAGTGCACAAAGTAGAGTCCTTACATTTCCAGGGGGAATTACAGAGGAAGTGCATAAAGTAGAGTTCTTACATTTCCAGGAGGGATTACAGAGGAAGTGCACAAAGTAGAGTTCTCACATTTCCAGGAGGGATTACAGAGGAAGTGCACAAAGTAGAGTTCTTACATTTCCAGGAGGGATTACAGAGGAAGTGCACAAAGTAGAGTTCTTGCATTTCCAGGAGGGATTACAGAGGAAGTGCACAAAGTAGAGTTCTTACATTTCCAGGAGGGATGACAGAGGAAGTGCACAAAGTAGAGTTCTTACATTTCCAGGAGGATTTACAGAGGAAGTGCAAAATGTAAAATTCTTACATTTCTAGGAGGGATTACAGAGGAAGTGCATAAAGTAAAGTTCTTACATTTCCAGGAGGATTTACAGAGGAAGTGCATAAAGTAGAGTTCTTACATTTCCAGGAGGGATTACAGAGGAAGTGCAAAAAGGAAAGTTCTTACATTTCCAAGAGGGATTACAGAGGAAGTGCATAAAGGAAAGTTCTTACATTTCCAGGAGGGATTACAGAGGAAGTGCATAAAGGAAAGTTCTTACATTTCCAGGAGGGATTACAGAGGAAGTGCTTAAAGTAAAGTTCTTACATTTCCAGGAGGAATTATAGAGGAAATACATAAAGTAGAGTTCTTACATTTCCAGGAGGGATTACAGAGGAAGTGCACAAAGTAGAGTTCTTACATTTCCAGGAGGGATTACAGAGGAAGTGCAGAAAGTAGAATCCTTACATATCCAGGAGGATTTACAGAGGAAGTGCACAAAGTAGAGTTCTTACATTTCCAGGAGGGATTACAGAGGAAGTGCAGAAAGTAAAGTTCTTATATTTCCAGGGGGAATTAAAGAGGAAGTGCACAAAGTAGAGTCCTTACATTTCCAGAAGGATTTAAAGAGGAAGTGCATGAAGTTCTTACATTTCCAGGAGGATTTACAGAGGAAGTGCGTAAAGTAGAGTCCTTACATTTCCAGGAGGGATTACAGAGTAAGTGCACAAAGTAGAGTTCTTACATTTCCAGGAGGATTTACAGAGGAAGTGCATGAAGTTCTTACATTTCCAGGAGGATTTACAGAGGAAGTGCATAAAGTAAAGTTCTTACATTTCCAGGAGGGATTACAGAGGAAGTGCATAAAGTAAAGTTCTTACATTTCCAGGGGAATTAAAGAATAAGTGCATGAAGTAAAGTTCTTACATTTCCAGGGGGAATTAAAGAGGAAGTGCATAAAGTAAAGTTCTTACATTTCCAGGAGGGATTACAGAGGAAGTGCACAAAGTAGAGTCCTTACATTTCCAGGGGGAATTACAGAGGAAGTGCAGAAAGTAAAGTTCTTACATTTCCAGGAGGGATTATAGAGGAAGTGCATAAAGTAGAGTTCTTACATTTCCAGGAGGGATTACAGAGGAAGTGCATAAAGTAGAGCTCTAACATTTCCAGGAGGGATTACAGAGGAAGTGCACAAAGTAGAGTTCTTACATTTCCAGGAGGGATTACAGAGGAAGTGCACAAAGTAGAGTTCTTACATTTCCAGGAGGGATTACATGGGATGTGCACAAAGTAGAGTTCTTACATTTCCAGGAGGGATTACATGGGATGTGCACAAAGTAGAGTTCTTGCATTTCCAGGAGGGATTACAGAGGAATTGCACAAAGTAGAGTTCTTAAATTTCCAGGAGGGATTACAGAGGAAGTGCACAAAGTTTAGTTCTTACATTTCCAGGAGGGATTACAGAGGAAGTGCACAAAGTAGAGTTCTTACATTTCCAGGAGGGATTACAGAGGAAGTGCATAAAGTAAAGTTCTTACATTTCCAGGAGGGATTACAGAGGAAGTGCACAAAGTAGAGTCCTTACATTTCCAGGAGGATTTACAGAGGAAGTGCATGAAGTTCTTACATTTCCAGGAGGATTTACAGAGGAAGTGCATAAAGTAAAGTTCTTACATTTCCAGGAGGGATTACAGAGGAAGTGCACAAAAGTAAAGTTCTTACATTTCCAGGGTGAATAAAAGAGGAAGTGCATAAAGTAAAGTTCTTACATTTCCAGGAGGGATTACAGAGGAAGTGCAAAAAGTAGAGTCCTTACATTTCCAGGGGGAATTACAGAGGAAGTGCAGAAAGTAAAGTTCTTACATTTCCAGGAGGGATTACAGAGGAAGTGCATAAAGTAGAGTTCTTACATTTCCAGGAGGAATTGCAGAGGAAGTGCATAAAGTTAAGTTCTTACATTTCCAGGAGTAATTAAAGAGGAAGTGCACAAAGTAGAGTCCTTACATTTCCAGGGGGAATAACAGAGGAAGTGCAGAAAGTAACGTTCTTACATTTCCAGGAGGGATTACAGAGGAAGTGCATAAAGTAGAGTTCTTACATTTCCAGGAGGAATTACAGAGGAAGTGCATAAAGTTAAGTTCTTACATTTCCAGGAGTAATTAAAGAGGAAGTGCACAAAGTAGAGTCCTTACATTTCCAGGGGGAATTACAGAGGAAGTGCGTAAAGTAGAGTTCTTCCATTTCCAGGAGGGATTACAGAGGAAGTGCATAAAGTAGAGTTCTTACATTTCCAGGAGGGATTACAGAGGAAGTGCATAAAGTTAAGTTCTTAAATTTCCATGAATAATTAAAAAGGAAGTGCACAAAGTAAAGTTCTTACATTTCCAGGGGGAATTAAAGAGGAAGTGCAGAAAGTAGAGTCCTTACATTTTCAGGAGGGATTACAGGGGATGTGCACAAAGTAGAGTTCTTACATTTCCAGGAGGATTTACAGAGGAAGTGCATAAAGTAAAGTTCTTACATTTCCAGGAGGGATGACAGAGGAAGTGCATAAAGCAAAGCTCTTACATTTCCAGGAGGGATTACAGAGGAAGTGCATAAAGTAGAGTTCTTACATTTCCAGGAGGGATTACACAGGAAGTGCACAAAGTAGAGTTCTTACATTTCCAGGAGGGTTTATAGAGGAAGTGCATAAAGGAAACTTCTTACATTTCCAGGAGGGATTACAGAGGAAGTGCATAAAGGAAAGTTCTTACATTTCCAGGAGGGATTTCAGAGGAAGTGCATAAAGTAAAGTTCTTACATTTCCAAGGGGAATTAAAGAGGAAGTGCAGAAAGTAGAGTCCTTACATTTTCAGGAGGGATTACAGGGGATGTGCACAAAGTAGAGTTCTTACATTTCCAGGAGGATTTACAGAGGAAGTGCATAAAGTAAAGTTCTTACATTTCCAGGAGGGATGACAGAGGAAGTGCATAAAGCATAGCTCTTACTTTTCCAGGAGGGATTACAGAGGAAGTGCATAAAGTAGAGTTCTTACATTTCCAGGAGGGATTACACAGGAAGTGCACAAAGTAGAGTTCTTACATTTCCAGGAGGGTTTACAGAGGAAGTGCAGAAAGTAAAGTTCTTACATTTCCAGTAGGGATTACAGAGGAAGTGCACAAAGTAGAGTTCTCACATTTCCAGGAGGGATTACAGAGGAAGTGCACAAAGTAGAGTTCTTACATTTCCAGGAGGGATTACAGAGGAAGTGCACAAAGTAGAGTTCTTACATTTCCAGGAGGGATTACAGAGGAAGTGCACAAAGTAGAGTTCTTACATTTCCAGCAGGGATTACAGAGGAAGTGCATAAAGTAAAGTTCTTACATTTCCAGGAGGAATTATAGAGGAAATGCATAAAGTAGAGTTCTTACATTTCCAGGAGGGATTACAGAGGAAGTGCAGAAAGTAGAATCCTTACATATCCAGGAGGATTTACAGAGCAAGTGCACAAAGTAGAGTTCTTACATTTCCAGGAGGGATTACAGAGGAAGTGCAGAAAGTAAAGTTCATACATTACCAGGGGGAATTAAAGAGAAAGTGCACACAGTAGAGTCCTTACATTTCCAAGAGGATTTACAGAGGAAGTGCATAAAGTTCTTACATTTCCAGGAGGGAATACAGAGGAAGTGCAGAAAGTAGAGTTCTTACATTTCCAGGAGGGATTACAGAGGAAGTGCAGAAAGTAAAGTTCTTATATTTCCAGGGGGAATTAAAGAGGAAGTGCACAAAGTAGAGTCCTTACATTTCCAGAAGGATTTAAAGAGGAAGTGCATAAAGTTCTTACATTTCCAGGAGGATTTACAGAGGAAGTGTGTAAAGTAGAGTTCTTACATTTCCAGGAGGGATTACAGAGGAAGTGCACAAAGTAGAGTTCTCACATTTCCAGGAGGGATTACAGAGGAAGTGCACAAAGTAGAGTTCTTACATTTCCAGGAGGGATTACAGAGGAAGTGCACAAAGTAGAGTTCTTACATTTCCAGGAGGATTTACAGAGGAAGTGCATAAAGTTCTTACATTTCCTGGAGGATTTACAGAGGAAGTGCATAAAGTAAAGTTCTTACATTTCCAGAAGGGATTACAGAGGAAGTGCACAAAGTAGAGTCCTTACATTTCCAGGAGGAATTACAGAGGAAGTGCATAAAGTTAAGTTCTTACATTTCCAGGAGTAATTAAAGAGGAAGTGCACAAAGTAGGGTCCTTACATTTCCAGGGGGAATTACAGAGGAAGTGCATCAAGTAGAGTTCTTTCATTTCCAGGAGGGATTACAGAGGAAGTGCACAAAGTAGAGTTCTTACATTTCCAGGAGGGATTACAGAGGAAGTGCACAAAGTAGAGTTCTTGCATTTCCAGGAGGGATTACAGAGGAAGTGCACAAAGTAGAGTTCTTACATTTCCATGAGGGATTACAGAGGAAGTGCACAAAGTAGAGTTCTTACATTTCCAGGAGGGATTACAGAGGAAGTGCATAAAGTAAAGTTCTTACATTTCCAGGGGGAATTAAAGAGGAAGTGCACAAAGTAGAGTCCTTACATTTCCAGGAGGATTTACAGAGGAAGTGCATTAAGTTCTTACATTTCCAGGAGGATTTACAGAGGAAGTGCATAAAGTAAAGTTCTTAAATTTCCAGGAGGGATTACAGAGGAAGTGCATAAAGTAAAGTTCTTACATTTCCAGGGGGAATTACAGAGGAAGTGCATAAAGTAAAGTTCTTACATTTCCAGGAGGGATTACAGAGGAAGTGCACAAAGTAGAGTTCTTACATTTCCAGGAGTATTTACAGAGGAAGTGCATAAAGTAAAGTTCTTACATTTCCAGGAGGGATTACAGAGGAAGTGCACAAATTAAAGTTCTTACATTTCCAGGAGGGATTACAAAGGAAGTACAGAAAGTAGAGTTCTTACATTTCCAGGAGGGATTACAGAGGAAGTGCAAAAAGTAAAGTTCTTATATTTCCAGGGGGAATTAAAGAGGAAGTGCAAATAGTAAAGTTCTTACATTTCCAGGAGGGATTACAGAGGAAGTGCATAAAGGAAAGTTCTTACATTTCCAGGAGGGATTACAGAGGAAGTGCATAAAGGAAAGTTCTTACATTTCCAGGAGGGATTTCAGAGGAAGTGCATAAAGTAAAGTTCTTACATTTCCAAGGGGAATTAAAGAGGAAGTGCAGAAAGTAGAGTCCTTACATTTTCAGGAGGGATTACAGCGGATGTGCACAAAGTAGAGTTCTTACATTTCCAGGAGGATTTACAGAGGAAGTGCATGAAGTAAAGTTCTTACATTTCCAGGAGGGATGACAGAGGAAGTGCATAAAGCAAAGCTCTTACATTTTCAGGAGGGATTACAGAGGAAGTGCATAAAGTAGAGTTCTTACATTTCCAGGAGGGATTACACAGGAAGTGCACAAAGTAGAGTTCTTACATTTCCAGGAGGGTTTACAGAGGAAGTGCATAAAGGAAAGTTCTTACATTTCCAGGAGGGATTACAGAGGAAGTGCATAAAGGAAAGTTCTTACATTTCCAGGAGGGATTTCAGAGGAAGTGCATAAAGTAAAGTTCTTACATTTCCAAGGGGAATTAAAGAGGAAGTGCAGAAAGTAGAGTCCTTACATTTTCAGGAGGGATTACAGGGGATGTGCACAAAGTAGAGTTCTTACATTTCCAGGAGGATTTACAGAGGAAGTGCATAAAGTAAAGTTCTTACATTTCCAGGAGGGATGACAGAGGAAGTGCATAAAGCAAAGCTCTTACATTTCCAGGAGGGATTACAGAGGAAGTGCATAAAGTAGAGTTCTTACATTTCCAGGAGGGATTACACAGGAAGTGCACAAAGTAGAGTTCTTACATTTCCAGGAGGGTTTACAGAGGAAGTGCAGAAAGTAAAGTTCTTACATTTCCAGGAGGGATTACAGAGGAAGTGCACAAAGTAGAGTTCTCACATTTCCAGGAGGGATTACAGAGGAAGTGCACAAAGTAGAGTTCTTACATTTCCAGGAGGGATTACAGAGGAAGTGCACAAAGTAGAGTTCTTACATTTCCAGGAGGGATTACAGAGGAAGTGCACAAAGTAGAGTTCTTACATTTCCAGCAGGGATTACAGAGGAAGTGCATAAAGTACAGTTCTTACATTTCCAGGAGGAATTATAGAGGAAATGCATAAAGTAGAGTTCTTACATTTCCAGGAGGGATTACAGAGGAAGTGCAGAAAGTAGAATACTTACATATCCAGGAGGATTTACAGAGCAAGTGCACAAAGTAGAGTTCTTACATTTCCAGGAGGGATTACAGAGGAAGTGCAGAAAGTAAAGTTCATACATTACCAGGGGGAATTAAAGAGAAAGTGCACACAGTAGAGTCCTTACATTTCCAAGAGGATTTACAGAGGAAGTGCATAAAGTTCTTACATTTCCAGGAGGGAATACAGAGGAAGTGCAGAAAGTAGAGTTCTTACATTTCCAGGAGGGATTACAGAGGAAGTGCAGAAAGTAAAGTTTTTATATTTCCAGGGGGAATTAAAGAGGAAGTGCATAAAGTTCTTACATTTCCAGGAGGATTTACAGAGGAAGTGCGTAAAGTAGAGTTCTTACATTTCCAGGAGGGATTACAGAGGAAGTGCACAAAGTAGAGTTCTTACATTTCCAGGAGGATTTACAGAGGAAGTGCATAAAGTTCTTACATTTCCTGGAGGATTTACAGAGGAAGTGCATAAAGTAAAGTTCTTACATTTCCAGAAGGGATTACAGAGGAAGTGCACAAAGTAGAGTCCTTACATTTCCAGGAGGAATTACAGAGGAAGTGCAGAAAGTAAAGTTCTTAAATTTCCAGGAGGGATTTCAGAGGAAGTGCATAAAGTAGAGTTCTTACATTTCCAGGAGGGATTACAGAGGAAGTGCATAAAGTTAAGTTCTTACATTTCCAGGAGTAATTAAAGAGGAAGTGCACAAAGTAGAGTCCTTACATTTCCAGGGGGAATTACAGAGGAAGTGCATAAAGTAGAGTTCTTACATTTCCAGGAGGGATTACAGAGGAAGTGCACAAAGTAGAGTTCTCACATTTCCAGGAGGGATTACAGAGGAAGTGCACAAAGTAGAGTTCTTACATTTCCAGGAGGGATTACAGAGGAAGTGCACAAAGTAGAGTTCTTGCATTTCCAGGAGGGATTACAGAGGAAGTGCACAAAGTAGAGTTCTTACATTTCCAGGAGGGATTACAGAGGAAGTGCACAAAGTAGAGTTCTTACATTTCCAGGAGGGATGACAGAGGAAGTGCATAAAGTAAAGTTCTTACATTTCCAGGGGGAATTAAAGAGGAAGTGCACAAAGTAGAGTCCTTACATTTCCAGGAGGATTTACAGAGGAAGTGCATTAAGTTCTTACATTTCCAGGAGGATTTACAGAGGAAGTGCATAAAGTAAAGTTCTTAAATTTCCAGGAGGGATTACAGAGGAAGTGCATAAAGTAAAGTTCTTACATTTCCAGGGGGAATTAAAGAGGAAGTGCATAAAGTAAAGTTCTTACATTTCCAGGAGGGATTACAGAGGAAGTGCAAAAAGTAGAGTCCTTACATTTCCAGGGGGAATTACAGAGGAAGTGCAGAAAGTAAAGTTCTTACATTTCCAGGAGGGATTACAGAGGAAGTGCATAAAGTAGAGTTCTTACATTTCCAGGAGGAATTACAGAGGAAGTGCATAAAGTTAAGTTCTTACATTTCCAGGAGTAATTAAAGAGGAAGTGCACAAAGTAGAGTCCTTACATTTCCAGGGGGAATTACAGAGGAAGTGCGTAAAGTAGAGTTCTTCCATTTCCAGGAGGGATTACAGAGTAAGTGCATAAAGTAGAGTTCTTACATTTCCAGGAGGGATTACAGAGGAAGTGCATAAAGTTAAGTTCTTACATTTCCAGGAGTAATTAAAGAGGAAGTGCACAAAGTAGAGTCCTTACATTTCCATGAGGGATTACGGAGGAAGTGCACAAAGTAAAGTTTTTACATTTCCAGGAGTAATTAAAAAGGAAGTGCAGAAAGTAGAGTCCTTACATTTCCTGGATGGATTATCGAGGAAGTGCAGAAAGTAGAGTCCTTACATTTCCTGGATGGATTATTGAGGAAGTGCAGAAAGTAGAGTCCTTACATTTCCTGGATGGATTATTGAGGAAGTGCATAAAGTAAAGTTCTTACTTTTCCAGGAGGGATTACAGGGGATGTGCACAAAGTAGAGTTCTTACATTTCCAGTAGGATTTACAGAGGAAGTGCATGAAGTAAAATTCTTACATTTCCAGGAGGGATGACAGAGGAAGTGCACAAATTAGAGTTCTTACATTTCCAGGAGAATTTACAGAGGAAGTGCAGAAAGTGAAGTTCTTACATTTCCAGGAGGGATTACAGAGGAAGTGCACAAAGTAGAGTTCTTACATTTCCAGGAGGGATTACAGAGGAAGTGCAAAAAGTAAAGTTCTTACATTTCCAGGAGGATTTACAGAGGAAGTGCATAAAGTAAAGTTCTTACATTTCCAGGAGGAATTATAGAGGAAATGTATAAAGTAGAGTTCTTACTTTTCCAGGAGGGATTACAGAGGAAGGGCACAAAGTAGAGTTCTTACATTTCCAAGAGGGATTACAGAAGAAGTGCAGAAAGTAAAGTTCTTACATTTCCAGGGGTAATTAAAGAGGAAGTGCACAAAGTAGAGTCCTTACATTTCCAGGAGTATTTACAGAGGAAGTGCATAAAGTAAAGTTCTTACATTTCCAGGAGGTATTACAGAGGAAGTGCATAAAGTAAAGTTCTTACATTTCCAGGAGGGATTACAGAGGAAGTGCAGAAAGTAGAGTTCTTACATTTCCAGGAGGGATTACAGAGGAAGTGCAAAAAGTAAAGTTCTTATATTTCCAGGGGGAATTAAAGAGGAAGTACAAAAAGTAAAGTTCTTACATTTCCAGGAGGGATTACACAGGAAGTGCATAAAGTAGAGTTCTTACATTTCCAGGAGGGATTACAGAGGAAGTGCATAAAGGAAAGTTCTTACATTTCCAGGAGGGATTACAGAGGAAGTGCATAAAGTAGAGTCCTTACATTTCCAGGAGGGATTACAGAGGAAGTGCAGAAAGTAGATTCCTTACATTTTCAGGAGGGATTACAGAGGAAGTGCATAAAGTAAAGTTCTTACATTTCCAAGGGGAATTAAAGAGGAAGTGCAGAAAGTAGAGTCCTTACATTTTCAGGAGGGATTACAGCGGATGTGCACAAAGTAGAGTAATTACATTTCCAGGAGGATTTACAGAGGAAGTGCATAAATTAAAATTCTTACATTTCCAGGAGGGATGACAGAGGAAGTGCACAAAGTAGAGTTCTTACATTTCCAGGAGGATTTACAGAGGAAGTGCAAAAAGTAAAGTTCTTACATTTCCAGGAGGATTTACAGAGGAAGTGCACAAAGTAGAGTTCTTAAATTTCCAGGAGGGATTACAGAGGAAGTGCACAAAGTAGAGTTCTTACATTTCCAGGAGGGATTACAGAGGAATTGCACAAAGTAGAGTTCTTACATTTCCAGGAGGGATTACAGAGGAAGTGCATAAAGTAAAGTTCTTACATTTCCAGGAGGATTTACAGAGGAAGTGCACAAAGTAAAGTTCTTACATTTCCAGGAGTAATTAAAAAGGAAGTGCAGAAAGTAGAGTCCTTACATTTCCTGGATGGATTATTGAGGAAGTGCAGAAAGTAGAGTTCTTACTTTTCCAGGAGGGATTACAGGGGATGTGCACAAAGTAGAGTTCTTACATTTCCAGTAGGATTTACAGAGGAAGTGCATGAAGTAAAATTCTTACATTTCCAGGAGGGATGACAGAGGAAGTGCACAAATTAGAGTTCTTACATTTCCAGGAGAATTTACAGAGGAAGTGCAGAAAGTAAAGTTCTTACATTTCCAGGGGGAATTAAAGAGGAAGTGCACAAAGTAGAGTCCTTACATTTCCAGGAGTATTTACAGAGGAAGTGCATAAAGTAAAGTTCTTACATTTCCAGGAGGTATTACAGAGGAAGTGCATAAAGTAAAGTTCTTACATTTCCAGGAGGGATTACAGAGGAAGTGCAGAAAGTAGAGTTCTTACATTTCCAGGAGGGATTACAGAGGAAGTGCAAAAAGTAAAGTTCTTATATTTCCAGGGGGAATTAAAGAGGAAGTACAAAAAGTAAAGTTCTTACATTTCCAGGAGGGATTACACAGGAAGTGCATAAAGTAGAGTTCTTACATTTCCAGGAGGGATTACAGAGGAAGTGCATAAAGGAAAGTTCTTACATTTCCAGGAGGGATTACAGAGGAAGTGCATAAAGTAGAGTCCTTACATTTCCAGGAGGGATTACAGAGGAAGTGCAGAAAGTAGATTCCTTACATTTCCAGGAGGGATTACAGAGGAAGTGCATAAAGTAAAGTTCTTACATTTCCAAGGGGAATTAAAGAGGAAGTGCAGAAAGTAGAGTCCTTACATTTCCAGGAGGGATTACAGGGGATGTGCACAAAGTAGAGTTCTTACATTTCCAGGAGGATTTACAGAGGAAGTGCATAAAGTAAAGTTCTTACATTTCCAAGGGGAATTAAAGAGGAAGTGCAGAAAGTAGAGTCCTTACATTTTCAGGAGGGATTACAGGGGATGTGCACAAAGTAGAGTAATTACATTTCCAGGAGGATTTACAGAGGAAGTGCATGAAGTAAAATTCTTACATTTCCAGGAGGGATGACAGAGGAAGTGCACAAAGTAGAGTTCTTACATTTCCAGGAGGATTTACAGAGGAAGTGCAAAAAGTAAAGTTCTTACATTTCCAGGAGGGATTACTGAGGAAATGCATAAAGGAAAGCTCTTACATTTCCGGGAGGGATTACAGAGGAAGTGCATAAAGTAGAGTTCTTACATTTCCAGGAGGGATTACACAAGAAGTGCACAAAGTAGAGTTCTTACATTTCCAGGAGGGATTACAGCGGAAGTGCACAAAGTAGAGTTCTTACATTTCCAGGAGGGATTACAGAGGAAGTGCACAAAGTAGAGTTCTTACATTTCCAGGAGGGATTACAGAGGAAGTGCAGAAAGTAGAATCCTTACATATCCAGGAGGATTTACAGAGGAAGTGCACAAAGTAGAGTTCTTACATTTCCAGGAGGGATTACAGAGGAAGTGCATAAAGTTAAGTTCTTACATTTCCAGGAGTAATTAAAGAGAAAGTGCACAAAGTAGAGTCCTTACATTTCCAAGAGGATTTACAGAGGAAGTGCATAACGTTCTTACATTTCCAGGAGGGAATACAGAGGAAGTGCAGAAAGTAGAGTTCTTACATTTCCAGGAGGGATTACAGAGGAAGTGCAGAAAATAAAGTTCTTATATTTCCAGGGGGGATTAAAGAGGAAGTGCACAAAGTAGAGTCTTTACATTTCCAGAAGGATTTAAAGAGGAAGTGCATAAAGTTCTTACATTTCCAGGAGGATTTACAGAGGAAGTGCATAAAGTAAAATTCTTACATTTCCAGGAGGGATGACAGAGGAAGTGCACAAAGTAGAGTTCTTACATTTCCAGGAGGAATTATAGAGGAAGTGCATAAAGTAAAGTTCTTACATTACCAGGAGGAATTATAGAGGAAGTGCATAAAGTAAAGTTCTTACATTACCAGGAGGAATTATAGAGGAAGTGCATAAAGTAAAGTTCTTACATTTCCAGGAGGATTTACAGAGGAAGTGCATAAAGTAAAGTTCTTACATTTCCAGGAGGAATTATAGAGGAAATGCATAAAGTAGAGTTCTTACATTTCCAGGAGGGATTACAGAGGAAGTGCATAAAGTAAAGTTCTTACATTTCCAGGAGGAATTATAGAGGAAATGCACAAAGTAGAGTTCTTACATTTCCAGGAGGGATTACAGAGGAAGTGCATAAAGTTAAGTTCTTACATTTCCAGGAGTAATTAAAGAGAAAGTGCACAAAGTAGAGTCCTTACATTTCCAAGAGGATTTACAGAGGAAGTGCATAAAGTTCTTACATTTCCAGGAGGGAATACAGAGGAAGTGCAGAAAGTAGAGTTCTTACATTTCCAGGAGGGATTACAGAGGAAGTGCAGAAAATAAAGTTCTTATATTTCCAGGGGGGATTAAAGAGGAAGTGCACAAAGTAGAGTCCTTACATTTCCAGAAGGATTTAAAGAGGAAGTGCATAAAGTTCTTACATTTCCAGGAGGATTTACAGAGGAAGTGCATAAAGTAAAATTCTTACATTTCCAGGAGGGATGACAGAGGAAGTGCACAAAGTAGAGTTCTTACATTTCCAGGAGGATTTACAGAGGAAGTGCAAAAAGTAAAGTTCTTACATTTCCAGGAGGGATTACTGAGGAAATGCAGAAAGGAAAGCTCTTACATTTCCAGGAGGGATTACAGAGGAAGTGCATAAAGTAGAGTTCTTACATTTCCAGGAGGGATTACAGAGGAAGGGCACAAAGTAGAGTTCTTACATTTCCAAGAGGGATTACAGAAGAAGTGCAGAAAGTAAAGTTCTTACATTTCCAGGGGTAATTAAAGAGGAAGTGCACAAAGTAGAGTCCTTACATTTCCAGGAGTATTTACAGAGGAAGTGCATAAAGTAAAGTTCTTACATTTCCAGGAGGTATTACAGAGGAAGTGCATAAAGTAAAGTTCTTACATTTCCAGGAGGGATTACAGAGGAAGTGCAGAAAGTAGAGTTCTTACATTTCCAGGAGGGATTACAGAGGAAGTGCAAAAAGTAAAGTTCTTATATTTCCAGGGGGAATTAAAGAGGAAGTACAAAAAGTAAAGTTCTTACATTTCCAGGAGGGATTACACAGGAAGTGCATAAAGTAGAGTTCTTACATTTCCAGGAGGGATTACAGAGGAAGTGCATAAAGGAAAGTTCTTACATTTCCAGGAGGGATTACAGAGGAAGTGCATAAAGTAGAGTCCTTACATTTCCAGGAGGGATTACAGAGGAAGTGCAGAAAGTAGATTCCTTACATTTTCAGGAGGGATTACAGAGGAAGTGCATAAAGTAAAGTTCTTACATTTCCAAGGGGAATTAAAGAGGAAGTGCAGAAAGTAGAGTCCTTACATTTTCAGGAGGGATTACAGCGGATGTGCACAAAGTAGAGTAATTACATTTCCAGGAGGATTTACAGAGGAAGTGCATAAATTAAAATTCTTACATTTCCAGGAGGGATGACAGAGGAAGTGCACAAAGTAGAGTTCTTACATTTCCAGGAGGATTTACAGAGGAAGTGCAAAAAGTAAAGTTCTTACATTTCCAGGAGGATTTACAGAGGAAGTGCACAAAGTAGAGTTCTTAAATTTCCAGGAGGGATTACAGAGGAAGTGCACAAAGTAGAGTTCTTACATTTCCAGGAGGGATTACAGAGGAATTGCACAAAGTAGAGTTCTTACATTTCCAGGAGGGATTACAGAGGAAGTGCATAAAGTAAAGTTCTTACATTTCCAGGAGGATTTACAGAGGAAGTGCACAAAGTAAAGTTCTTACATTTCCAGGAGTAATTAAAAAGGAAGTGCAGAAAGTAGAGTCCTTACATTTCCTGGATGGATTATTGAGGAAGTGCAGAAAGTAGAGTTCTTACTTTTCCAGGAGGGATTACAGGGGATGTGCACAAAGTAGAGTTCTTACATTTCCAGTAGGATTTACAGAGGAAGTGCATGAAGTAAAATTCTTACATTTCCAGGAGGGATGACAGAGGAAGTGCACAAATTAGAGTTCTTACATTTCCAGGAGAATTTACAGAGGAAGTGCAGAAAGTAAAGTTCTTACATTTCCAGGGGGAATTAAAGAGGAAGTGCACAAAGTAGAGTCCTTACATTTCCAGGAGTATTTACAGAGGAAGTGCATAAAGTAAAGTTCTTACATTTCCAGGAGGTATTACAGAGGAAGTGCATAAAGTAAAGTTCTTACATTTCCAGGAGGGATTACAGAGGAAGTGCAGAAAGTAGAGTTCTTACATTTCCAGGAGGGATTACAGAGGAAGTGCAAAAAGTAAAGTTCTTATATTTCCAGGGGGAATTAAAGAGGAAGTACAAAAAGTAAAGTTCTTACATTTCCAGGAGGGATTACACAGGAAGTGCATAAAGTAGAGTTCTTACATTTCCAGGAGGGATTACAGAGGAAGTGCATAAAGGAAAGTTCTTACATTTCCAGGAGGGATTACAGAGGAAGTGCATAAAGTAGAGTCCTTACATTTCCAGGAGGGATTACAGAGGAAGTGCAGAAAGTAGATTCCTTACATTTCCAGGAGGGATTACAGAGGAAGTGCATAAAGTAAAGTTCTTACATTTCCAAGGGGAATTAAAGAGGAAGTGCAGAAAGTAGAGTCCTTACATTTCCAGGAGGGATTACAGGGGATGTGCACAAAGTAGAGTTCTTACATTTCCAGGAGGATTTACAGAGGAAGTGCATAAAGTAAAGTTCTTACATTTCCAAGGGGAATTAAAGAGGAAGTGCAGAAAGTAGAGTCCTTACATTTTCAGGAGGGATTACAGGGGATGTGCACAAAGTAGAGTAATTACATTTCCAGGAGGATTTACAGAGGAAGTGCATGAAGTAAAATTCTTACATTTCCAGGAGGGATGACAGAGGAAGTGCACAAAGTAGAGTTCTTACATTTCCAGGAGGATTTACAGAGGAAGTGCAAAAAGTAAAGTTCTTACATTTCCAGGAGGGATTACTGAGGAAATGCATAAAGGAAAGCTCTTACATTTCCGGGAGGGATTACAGAGGAAGTGCATAAAGTAGAGTTCTTACATTTCCAGGAGGGATTACACAAGAAGTGCACAAAGTAGAGTTCTTACATTTCCAGGAGGGTTTACAGAGGAAGTGCAGAAAGTAAAGTTCTTACATTTCCAGGAGGGATTACAGCGGAAGTGCACAAAGTAGAGTTCTTACATTTCCAGGAGGGATTACAGAGGAAGTGCACAAAGTAGAGTTCTTACATTTCCAGGAGGGATTACAGAGGAAGTGCAGAAAGTAGAATCCTTACATATCCAGGAGGATTTACAGAGGAAGTGCACAAAGTAGAGTTCTTACATTTCCAGGAGGGATTACAGAGGAAGTGCATAAAGTTAAGTTCTTACATTTCCAGGAGTAATTAAAGAGAAAGTGCACAAAGTAGAGTCCTTACATTTCCAAGAGGATTTACAGAGGAAGTGCATAACGTTCTTACATTTCCAGGAGGGAATACAGAGGAAGTGCAGAAAGTAGAGTTCTTACATTTCCAGGAGGGATTACAGAGGAAGTGCAGAAAATAAAGTTCTTATATTTCCAGGGGGGATTAAAGAGGAAGTGCACAAAGTAGAGTCTTTACATTTCCAGAAGGATTTAAAGAGGAAGTGCATAAAGTTCTTACATTTCCAGGAGGATTTACAGAGGAAGTGCATAAAGTAAAATTCTTACATTTCCAGGAGGGATGACAGAGGAAGTGCACAAAGTAGAGTTCTTACATTTCCAGGAGGAATTATAGAGGAAGTGCATAAAGTAAAGTTCTTACATTACCAGGAGGAATTATAGAGGAAGTGCATAAAGTAAAGTTCTTACATTACCAGGAGGAATTATAGAGGAAGTGCATAAAGTAAAGTTCTTACATTTCCAGGAGGATTTACAGAGGAAGTGCATAAAGTAAAGTTCTTACATTTCCAGGAGGAATTATAGAGGAAATGCATAAAGTAGAGTTCTTACATTTCCAGGAGGGATTACAGAGGAAGTGCATAAAGTAAAGTTCTTACATTTCCAGGAGGAATTATAGAGGAAATGCACAAAGTAGAGTTCTTACATTTCCAGGAGGGATTACAGAGGAAGTGCATAAAGTTAAGTTCTTACATTTCCAGGAGTAATTAAAGAGAAAGTGCACAAAGTAGAGTCCTTACATTTCCAAGAGGATTTACAGAGGAAGTGCATAAAGTTCTTACATTTCCAGGAGGGAATACAGAGGAAGTGCAGAAAGTAGAGTTCTTACATTTCCAGGAGGGATTACAGAGGAAGTGCAGAAAATAAAGTTCTTATATTTCCAGGGGGGATTAAAGAGGAAGTGCACAAAGTAGAGTCCTTACATTTCCAGAAGGATTTAAAGAGGAAGTGCATAAAGTTCTTACATTTCCAGGAGGATTTACAGAGGAAGTGCATAAAGTAAAATTCTTACATTTCCAGGAGGGATGACAGAGGAAGTGCACAAAGTAGAGTTCTTACATTTCCAGGAGGATTTACAGAGGAAGTGCAAAAAGTAAAGTTCTTACATTTCCAGGAGGGATTACTGAGGAAATGCAGAAAGGAAAGCTCTTACATTTCCAGGAGGGATTACAGAGGAAGTGCATAAAGTAGAGTTCTTACATTTCCAGGAGGGATTACACAGGAAGTGCACAAAGTAGAGTTCTTACATTTCCAGGAGGGTTTACAGAGGAAGTGCAGAAAGTAAAGTTCTTACATTTCCAGGAGGGATTACAGAGAAAGTGCACAAAGTAGAGTTCTTACATTTCCAGGAGGGATTACAGAGGAAGTGCACAAAGTAGAGTCCTTACATTTCCAGGAGTATTTACAGAGGAAGTGCATAAAGTTCTTACATTTCTAGGAGGATTTACAGAGGAATTGCAGAAAGTAGAGTCCTTACATTTCCAGGAGGGATTACAGAGGAAGTGCAGAAAGTAGAGTTCTTACATTTCCAGGAGGGATTACAGGGGATGTGCACAAAGTAGAGTCCTTACAATTCCAGGAGGATTTACAGAGGAAGTGCATAAAGTAAAGTACTTACATTTCCAGGGGCAATTAAAGAGGAAGTGCAGAAAGTAGAGTTCTTACATTTCCATGAGGGATTACGGAGAAAGTGCATAGAGTAAAGTTCTTACATTTCCATGAGTAATTAAAGAGAAAGTGCAGAAAGTAGAGTCCTTACATTTCCAGGAGGCATTACAGGGGATGTGCACAAAGTAGAGTTCTTACATTTCCAGTAGGATTTACAGAGGAAGTACATGAAGTAAAATTCTTACATTTCCAGGAGGGTTGACAGAGGACGTGCATAAAGTAGAGTTCTTACATTTCCAGGAGGATTTACAGAGGAAGTGCAAAAAGTAAAGTTCTTACATTTCCAAGAGGGATTACAGAGGAAGTGCATAAAAGAAAGTTCTTACATTTCCAGGAGGGATTACAGAGGAAGTGCGTAAAACAAAGTTCTTACATTTCCAGGAGGATTTACAGAGGAAGTGCATAAAATAAAGTTCTTACATTTCCAGGAGGAATTATAGAGGAAATGCATAAAGTAGAGTACTTACATTTCCAGGAGGTATTACAGAGGAAGTGCACAAAGTAAAGTTCTTACATTTCCAGGAGAATTTACAGAGGAAATGCATAAAGTAAAGTTCTTAAATTTCCAGGAGGAATTATAGAGGAAATGCATGAAGTAGAGTTCTTACATTTCCAGGAGGGATTACAGAGGAAGCGCACAAAGTAGAGTTCTTACATTTCCAGGAGGGATTACAGAGGAAGTGCAGAAAGTAGAGTCCTTACATTTCCAGGAGGATTTACAGAGGAAGTGCACAAAGTAGAGTTCTTACATTTCCAGGAGGTATTACAGAGGAAGTGCATAAAGTTAAGTTCTTACATTTCCAGGAGTAATTAAAGAGGAAGTGCACAAAGTAGAGTCCTTACATTTCCAGGGGGAATTACAGAGGAAGTGCATAAAGTAGAGTTCTTACATTTCCAGGAGGGATTACAGAGGAAGTGCACAAAGTAGAGTTCTTACATTTCCAGGAGGGATTACAGAGGAAGTGCACAAAGTAGAGTTCTTGCATTTCCAGGAGGGATTACAGAGGAAGTGCATAAAGTAAAGTTCTTACATTTCCAGGGGGAATTAAAGAGGAAGTGCACAAAGTAGAGTCCTTACATTTCCAGGAGGATTTACAGAGGAAGTGCATTAAGTTCTTACATTTCCAGGAGGATTTACAGAGGAAGTGCATAAAGTAAAGTTCTTATATTTCCAGGGGGAATTAAAGAGGAAGTGCAAAAAGTAAAGTTCTTACATTTCCAGGAGGGATTACAGAGGAAGTGCATAAAGGAAAGTTCTTACATTTCCAGGAGGGATTACAGAGGAAGTGCATAAAGGAAAGTTCTTACATTTCCAGGAGGGATTTCAGAGGAAGTGCATAAAGTAAAGTTCTTACATTTCCAAGGGGAATTAAAGAGGAAGTGCAGAAAGTAGAGTCCTTACATTTTCAGGAGGGATTACAGGGGATGTGCACAAAGTAGAGTTCTTACATTTCCAGGAGGATTTACAGAGGAAGTGCATAAAGTAAAGTTCTTACATTTCCAGGAGGGATGACAGAGGAAGTGCATAAAGCAAAGCTCTTACATTTCCAGGAGGGATTACAGAGGAAGTGCATAAAGTAGAGTTCTTACATTTCCAGGAGGGATTACACAGGAAGTGCACAAAGTAGAGTTCTTACATTTCCAGGAGGGTTTACAGAGGAAGTGCATAAAGGAAAGTTCTTACATTTCCAGGAGGGATTACAGAGGAAGTGCATAAAGGAAAGTTCTTACATTTCCAGGAGGGATTTCAGAGGAAGTGCATAAAGTAAAGTTCTTACATTTCCAAGGGGAATTAAAGAGGAAGTGCAGAAAGTAGAGTCCTTACATTTTCAGGAGGGATTACAGGGGATGTGCACAAAGTAGAGTTCTTACATTTCCAGGAGGATTTACAGAGGAAGTGCATAAAGTAAAGTTCTTACATTTCCAGGAGGGATTACAGAGGAAGTGCATAAAGCAAAGCTCTTACATTTCCAGGAGGGATTACAGAGGAAGTGCATAAAGTAGAGTTCTTACATTTCCAGGAGGGATTACACAGGAAGTGCACAAAGTAGAGTTCTTACATTTCCAGGAGGGTTTACAGAGGAAGTGCAGAAAGTAAAGTTCTTACATTTCCAGGAGGGATTACAGAGGAAGTGCACAAAGTAGAGTTCTCACATTTCCAGGAGGGATTACAGAGGAAGTGCACAAAGTAGAGTTCTTACATTTCCAGGAGGGATTACAGAGGAAGTGCACAAAGTAGAGTTCTTACATTTCCAGGAGGGATTACAGAGGAAGTGCACAAAGTAGAGTTCTTACATTTCCAGCAGGGATTACAGAGGAAGTGCATAAAGTAAAGTTCTTACATTTCCAGGAGGAATTATAGAGGAAATGCATAAAGTAGAGTTCTTACATTTCCAGGAGGGATTACAGAGGAAGTGCAGAAAGTAGAATCCTTACATATCCAGGAGGATTTACAGAGCAAGTGCACAAAGTAGAGTTCTTACATTTCCAGGAGGGATTACAGAGGAAGTGCAGAAAGTAAAGTTCATACATTACCAGGGGGAATTAAAGAGAAAGTGCACTCAGTAGAGTCCTTACATTTCCAAGAGGATTTACAGAGGAAGTGCATAAAGTTCTTACATTTCCAGGAGGGAATACAGAGGAAGTGCAGAAAGTAGAGTTCTTACATTTCCAGGAGGGATTACAGAGGAAGTGCAGAAAGTAAAGTTCTTATATTTCCAGGGGGAATTAAAGAGGAAGTGCACAAAGTAGAGTCCTTACATTTCCAGAAGGATTTAAAGAGGAAGTGCATAAAGTTCTTACATTTCCAGGAGGATTTACAGAGGAAGTGCGTAAAGTAGAGTACTTACATTTCCAGGAGGTATTACAGAGGAAGTGCACAAAGTAAAGTTCTTACATTTCCAGGAGAATTTACAGAGGAAATGCATAAAGTAAAGTTCTTAAATTTCCAGGAGGAATTATAGAGGAAATGCATGAAGTAGAGTTCTTACATTTCCAGGAGGGATTACAGAGGAAGCGCACAAAGTAGAGTTCTTACATTTCCAGGAGGGATTACAGAGGAAGTGCAGAAAGTAGAGTCCTTACATTTCCAGGAGGATTTACAGAGGAAGTGCACAAAGTAGAGTTCTTACATTTCCAGGAGGTATTACAGAGGAAGTGCATAAAGTTAAGTTCTTACATTTCCAGGAGTAATTAAAGAGGAAGTGCACAAAGTAGAGTCCTTACATTTCCAGGGGGAATTACAGAGGAAGTGCATAAAGTAGAGTTCTTACATTTCCAGGAGGGATTACAGAGGAAGTGCACAAAGTAGAGTTCTTACATTTCCAGGAGGGATTACAGAGGAAGTGCACAAAGTAGAGTTCTTGCATTTCCAGGAGGGATTACAGAGGAAGTGCATAAAGTAAAGTTCTTACATTTCCAGGGGGAATTAAAGAGGAAGTGCACAAAGTAGAGTCCTTACATTTCCAGGAGGATTTACAGAGGAAGTGCATTAAGTTCTTACATTTCCAGGAGGATTTACAGAGGAAGTGCATAAAGTAAAGTTCTTAAATTTCCAGGAGGGATTACAGAGGAAGTGCATAAAGTAAAGTTCTTACATTTCCAGGGGGAATTAAAGAGGAAGTGCATAAAGTAAAGTTCTTACATTTCCAGGAGGGATTACAGAGGAAGTGCAAAAAGTAGAGTCCTTACATTTCCAGGGGGAATTACAGAGGAAGTGCAGAAAGTAAAGTTCTTACATTTCCAGGAGGGATTACAGAGGAAGTGCACAAAGTAGAGTTCTTACATTTCCAGGAGTATTTACAGAGGAAGTGCATAAAGTAAAGTTCTTACATTTCCAGGAGGGATTACAGAGGAAGTGCACAAAGTAAAGTTCTTACATTTCCAGGAGGGATTACAGAGGAAGTACGGAAAGTAGAGTTCTTACATTTCCAGGAGGGATTACAGAGGAAGTGCAAAAAGTAAAGTTCTTATATTTCCAGGGGGAATTAAAGAGGAAGTGCAAAAAGTAAAGTTCTTACATTTCCAGGAGGGATTACAGAGGAAGTGCATAAAGGAAAGTTCTTACATTTCCAGGAGGGATTACAGAGGAAGTGCATAAAGGAAAGTTCTTACATTTCCAGGAGGGATTTCAGAGGAAGTGCATAAAGTAAAGTTCTTACATTTCCAAGGGGAATTAAAGAGGAAGTGCAGAAAGTAGAGTCCTTACATTTTCAGGAGGGATTACAGGGGATGTGCACAAAGTAGAGTTCTTACATTTCCAGGAGGATTTACAGAGGAAGTGCATAAAGTAAAGTTCTTACATTTCCAGGAGGGATGACAGAGGAAGTGCATAAAGCAAAGCTCTTACATTTCCAGGAGGGATTACAGAGGAAGTGCATAAAGTAGAGTTCTTACATTTCCAGGAGGGATTACACAGGAAGTGCACAAAGTAGAGTTCTTACATTTCCAGGAGGGTTTACAGAGGAAGTGCATAAAGGAAAGTTCTTACATTTCCAGGAGGGATTACAGAGGAAGTGCATAAAGGAAAGTTCTTACATTTCCAGGAGGGATTTCAGAGGAAGTGCATAAAGTAAAGTTCTTACATTTCCAAGGGGAATTAAAGAGGAAGTGCAGAAAGTAGAGTCCTTACATTTTCAGGAGGGATTACAGGGGATGTGCACAAAGTAGAGTTCTTACATTTCCAGGAGGATTTACAGAGGAAGTGCATAAAGTAAAGTTCTTACATTTCCAGGAGGGATGACAGAGGAAGTGCATAAAGCAAAGCTCTTACATTTCCAGGAGGGATTACAGAGGAAGTGCATAAAGTAGAGTTCTTACATTTCCAGGAGGGATTACACAGGAAGTGCACAAAGTAGAGTTCTTACATTTCCAGGAGGGTTTACAGAGGAAGTGCAGAAAGTAAAGTTCTTACATTTCCAGGAGGGATTACAGAGGAAGTGCACAAAGTAGAGTTCTCACATTTCCAGGAGGGATTACAGAGGAAGTGCACAAAGTAGAGTTCTTACATTTCCAGGAGGGATTACAGAGGAAGTGCACAAAGTAGAGTTCTTACATTTCCAGGAGGGATTACAGAGGAAGTGCACAAAGTAGAGTTCTTACATTTCCAGCAGGGATTACAGAGGAAGTGCATAAAGTAAAGTTCTTACATTTCCAGGAGGAATTATAGAGGAAATGCATAAAGTAGAGTTCTTACATTTCCAGGAGGGATTACAGAGGAAGTGCAGAAAGTAGAATCCTTACATATCCAGGAGGATTTACAGAGCAAGTGTACAAAGTAGAGTTCTTACATTTCCAGGAGGGATTACAGAGGAAGTGCAGAAAGTAAAGTTCATACATTACCAGGGGGAATTAAAGAGAAAGTGCACTCAGTAGAGTCCTTACATTTCCAAGAGGATTTACAGAGGAAGTGCATAAAGTTCTTACATTTCCAGGAGGGAATACAGAGGAAGTGCAGAAAGTAGAGTTCTTACATTTCCAGGAGGGATTACAGAGGAAGTGCAGAAAGTAAAGTTCTTATATTTCCAGGGGGAATTAAAGAGGAAGTGCACAAAGTAGAGTCCTTACATTTCCAGAAGGATTTAAAGAGGAAGTGCATAAAGTTCTTACATTTCCAGGAGGATTTACAGAGGAAGTGCGTAAAGTAGAGTTCTTACATTTCCAGGAGGGATTACAGAGGAAGTGCACAAAGTAGAGTTCTTACATTTCCAGGAGGGATTACAGAGGAAGTGCATAAAGTAAAGTTCTTACATTTCCAGGGGGAATTAAAGAGGAAGTGCACAAAGTAGAGTCCTTACATTTCCAGGAGGATTTACAGAGGAAGTGCATTAAGTTCTTACATTTCCAGGAGGATTTACAGAGGAAGTGCATAAAGTAAAGTTCTTAAATTTCCAGGAGGGATTACAGAGGAAGTGCATAAAGTAAAGTTCTTACATTTCCAGGGGGAATTAAAGAGGAAGTGCATAAAGTAAAGTTCTTACATTTCCAGGAGGGATTACAGAGGAAGTGCAAAAAGTAGAGTCCTTACATTTCCAGGGGGAATTACAGAGGAAGTGCAGAAAGTAAAGTTCTTACATTTCCAGGAGGAATTACAGAGGAAGTGCATAAAGTTAAGTTCTTAAATTTCCAGGAGTAATTAAAGAGGAAGTGCACAAAGTAGAGTCCTTACATTTCCAGGGGGAATTACAGAGGAAGTGCGTAAAGTAGAGTTCTTCCATTTCCAGGAGGGATTACAGAGTAAGTGCATAAAGTAGAGTTCTTACATTTCCAGGAGGGATTACAGAGGAAGTGCATAAAGTTAAGTTCTTACATTTCCAGGAGTAATTAAAGAGGAAGTGCACAAAGTAGAGTCCTTACATTTCCATGAGGGATTACGGAGGAAGTGCACAAAGTAAAGTTCTTACATTTCCAGGAGTAATTAAAAAGGAAGTGCAGAAAGTAGAGTCCTTACATTTCCTGGATGGATTATTGAGGAAGTGCAGAAAGTAGAGTCCTTACATTTCCTGGATGGATTATTGAGGAAGTGCAGAAAGTAGAGTCCTTACATTTCCTGGATGGATTATTGAGGAAGTGCATAAAGTAAAGTTCTTACTTTTCCAGGAGGGATTACAGGGGATGTGCACAAAGTAGAGTTCTTACATTTCCAGTAGGATTTACAGAGGAAGTGCATGAAGTAAAATTCTTACATTTCCAGGAGGGATGACAGAGGAAGTGCACAAATTAGAGGTCTTACATTTCCAGGAGAATTTACAGAGGAAGTGCAGAAAGTAAAGTTCTTACATTTCCAGGAGGGATTACAGAGGAAGTGCACAAAGTAGAGTTCTTACATTTCCAGGAGGGATTACAGAGGAAGTGCAAAAAGTAAAGTTCTTACATTTCCAGGAGGATTTACAGAGGAAGTGCATAAAGTAAAGTTCTTACATTTCCAGGAGGAATTATAGAGGAAATGTATAAAGAAGAGTTCTTACTTTTCCAGGAGGGATTACAGAGGAAGGGCACAAAGTAGAGTTCTTACATTTCCAAGAGGGATTACAGAAGAAGTGCAGAAAGTAAAGTTCTTACATTTCCAGGGGGAATTAAAGAGGAACTGCACAAAGTAGAGTCCTTACATTTCCAGGAGTATTTACAGAGGAAGTGCATAAAGTAAAGTTCTTACATTTCCAGGAGGTATTACAGAGGAAGTGCATGAAGTAAAGTTCTTACATTTCCAGGAGGGATTACAGAGGAAGTGCAGAAAGTAGAGTTCTTACATTTCCAGGAGGGATTACAGAGGAAGTGCAAAAAGTAAAGTTCTTATATTTCCAGGGGGAATTAAAGAGGAAGTACAAAAAGTAAAGTTCTTACATTTCCAGGAGGGATTACACAGGAAGTGCATAAAGTAGAGTTCTTACATTTCCAGGAGGGATTACAGAGGAAGTGCATAAAGGAAAGTTCTTACATTTCCAGGAGGGATTACAGAGGAAGTGCATAAAGTAGAGTCCTTACATTTCCAGGAGGGATTACAGAGGAAGTGCAGAAAGTAGATTCCTTACATTTTCAGGAGGGATTACAGAGGAAGTGCATAAAGTAAAGTTCTTACATTTCCAAGGGGAATTAAAGAGGAAGTGCAGAAAGTAGAGTTCTTACATTTCCAGGAGGGATTACAGGGGATGTGCACAAAGTAGAGTTCTTACATTTCCAGGAGGATTTACAGAGGAAGTGCATAAAGTAAAATTCTTACATTTCCAGGAGGGATGACAGAGGAAGTGCACAAAGTAGAGTTCTTACATTTCCAGGAGGATTTACAGAGGAAGTGCAAAAAGTAAAGTTCTTACATTTCCAGGAGGGATTACTGAGGAAATGCATAAAGGAAAGCTCTTACATTTCCAGGAGGGATTACAGAGGAAGTGCATAAAGTAGAGTTCTTACATTTCCAGGAGGGATTACACAGGAAGTGCACAAAGTAGAGTTCTTACATTTCCAGGAGGGTTTACAGAGGAAGTGCAGAAAGTAAAGTTCTTACATTTCCAGGAGGGATTACAGAGGAAGTGCACAAAGTAGAGTTCTTAAATTTCCAGGAGGGATTACAGAGGAAGTGCACAAAGTAGAGTTCTTACATTTCCAGGAGGGATTACAGAGGAATTGCACAAAGTAGAGTTCTTACATTTCCAGGAGGATTTACAGAGGAAGTGCACAAAGTAAAGTTCTTACATTTCCAGGAGTAATTAAAAGGAAGTGCAGAAAGTAGAGTCCTTACATTTCCTGGATGGATTATTGAGGAAGTGCAGAAAGTAGAGTTCTTACTTTTCCAGGAGGGATTACAGGGGATGTGCACAAAGTAGAGTTCTTACATTTCCAGTAGGATTTACAGAGGAAGTGCATGAAGTAAAATTCTTACATTTCCAGGAGGGATGACAGAGGAAGTGCACAAATTAGAGTTCTTACATTTCCAGGAGAATTTACAGAGGAAGTGCAGAAAGTAAAGTTCTTACATTTCCAGGAGGGATTACAGAGGAAGTGCATAAAGTGGAGTTCTTACATTTCCAGGAGGGATTACAGAGGAAGTGCAAAAAGTAAAGTTCTTACATTTCCAGGAGGATTTACAGAGGAAGTGCATAAAGTAAAGTTCTTACATTTCCAGGAGGAATTATAGAGGAAATGTATAAAGTAGAGTTCTTACTTTTCCAGGAGGGATTACAGAGGAAGGGCACAAAGTAGAGTTCTTACATTTCCAGGAGGGATTACAGAAGAAGTGCAGAAAGTAAAGTTCTTACATTTCCAGGGGGAATTAAAGAGGAAGTGCACAAAGTAGAGTCCTTACATTTCCAGGAGTATTTACAGAGGAAGTGCATAAAGTAAAGTTCTTACATTTCCAGGAGGTATTACAGAGGAAGTGCATAAAGTAAAGTTCTTACATTTCCAGGAGGGATTACAGAGGAAGTGCAGAAAGTAGAGTTCTTACATTTCCAGGAGGGATTACAGAGGAAGTGCAAAAAGTAAAGTTCTTATATTTCCAGGGGGAATTAAAGAGGAAGTACAAAAAGTAAAGTTCTTACATTTCCAGGAGGGATTACACAGGAAGTGCATAAAGTAGAGTTCTTACATTTCCAGGAGGGATTACAGAGGAAGTGCATAAAGGAAAGTTCTTACATTTCCAGGAGGGATTACAGAGGAAGTGCATAAAGTAGAGTCCTTACATTTCCAGGAGGGATTACAGAGGAAGTGCAGAAAGTAGATTCCTTACATTTCCAGGAGGGATTACAGAGGAAGTGCATAAAGTAAAGTTCTTACATTTCCAAGGGGAATTAAAGAGGAAGTGCAGAAAGTAGAGTCCTTACATTTCCAGGAGGGATTACAGGGGATGTGCACAAAGTAGAGTTCTTACATTTCCAGGAGGATTTACAGAGGAAGTGCATAAAGTAAAGTTCTTACATTTCCAAGGGGAATTAAAGAGGAAGTGCAGAAAGTAAAGTTCTTACATTTCCAGGAGGGATTACTGAGGAAATGCATAAAGGAAAGCTCTTACATTTCCAGGAGGGATTACAGAGGAAGTGCATAAAGTAGAGTTCTTACATTTCCAGGAGGGATTACACAGGAAGTGCACAAAGTAGAGTTCTTACATTTCCAGGAGGGTTTACAGAGGAAGTGCAGAAAGTAAAGTTCTTACATTTCCAGGAGGGATTACAGTGGAAGTGCACAAAGTAGAGTTCTTACATTTCCAGGAGGGATTACAGAGGAAGTGCACAAAGTAGAGTTCTTACATTTCCAGGAGGGATTACAGAGGAAGTGCAGAAAGTAGAATCCTTACATATCCAGGAGGATTTACAGAGGAAGTGCACAAAGTAGAGTTCTTACATTTCCAGGAGGGATTACAGAGGAAGTGCAGAAAGTAAAGTTCTTACATTACCAGGAGGAATTATAGAGGAAGTGCATAAAGTAAAGTTCTTACATTACCAGGAGGAATTATAGAGGAAGTGCATAAAGTAAAGTTCTTACATTTCCAGGAGAATTTACAGAGGAAGTGCATAAAGTAAAGTTCTTACATTTCCAGGAGGAATTATAGAGGAAATGCATAAAGTAGAGTTCTTACATTTCCAGGAGGGATTACAGAGGAAGTGCACAAAGTAGAGTTCTTACATTTCCAGGAGGGATTACAGAGGAAGTGCAGAAAGTAGAATCCTTACATATCCAGGAGGATTTACAGAGGAAGTGCACAAAGTAGAGTTCTTACATTTCCAGGAGGGATTACAGAGGAAGTGCATAAAGTTAAGTTCTTACATTTCCAGGAGTAATTAAAGAGAAAGTGCACAAAGTAGAGTCCTTACATTTCCAAGAGGATTTACAGAGGAAGTGCATAAAGTTCTTACATTTCCAGGAGGGAATACAGAGGAAGTGCAGAAAGTAGAGTTCTTACATTTCCAGGAGGGATTACAGAGGAAGTGCAGAAAATAAAGTTCTTATATTTCCAGGGGGAATTAAAGAGGAAGTGCACAAAGTAGAGTCCTTACATTTCCAGAAGGATTTAAAGAGGAAGTGCATAAAGTTCTTACATTTCCAGGAGGATTTACAGAGGAAGTGCATAAAGTAAAATTCTTACATTTCCAGGAGGGATGACAGAGGAAGTGCACAAAGTAGAGTTCTTACATTTCCAGGAGGATTTACAGAGGAAGTGCAAAAAGTAAAGTTCTTACATTTCCAGGAGGGATTACTGAGGAAATGCAGAAAGGAAAGCTCTTACATTTCCAGGAGGGATTACAGAGGAAGTGCATAAAGTAGAGTTCTTACATTTCCAGGAGGGATTACACAGGAAGTGCACAAAGTAGAGTTCTTACATTTCCAGGAGGGTTTACAGAGGAAGTGCAGAAAGTAAAGTTCTTACATTTCCAGGAGGGATTACAGAGGAAGTGCACAAAGTAGAGTTCTTACATTTCCAGGAGGGATTACAGAGGAAGTGCACAAAGTAGAGTCCTTACATTTCCAGGAGTATTTACAGAGGAAGTGCATAAAGTTCTTACATTTCTAGGAGGATTTACAGAGGAAATGCAGAAAGTAGAGTCCTTACATTTCCAGGAGGGATTACAGAGGAAGTGCAGAAAGTAGAATTCTTATATTTCCAGGAGGGATTACAGGGGATGTGCACAAAGTAGAGTCCTTACAATTCCAGGAGGATTTACAGAGGAAGTGCATAAAGTAAAGTTCTTACATTTCCAGGGGCAATTAAAGAGGAAGTGCAGAAAGTAGAGTTCTTACATTTCCATGAGGGATTACGGAGAAAGTGCATAGAGTAAAGTTCTTACATTTCCATGAGTAATTAAAGAGGAAGTGCAGAAAGTAGAGTCCTTACATTTCCAGGAGGCATTACAGGGGATGTGCACAAAGTAGAGTTCTTACATTTCCAGTAGGATTTACAGAGGAAGTACATGAAGTAAAATTCTTACATTTCCAGGAGGGTTGACAGAGGACGTGCACAAAGTAGAGTTCTTACATTTCCAGGAGGATTTACAGAGGAAGTGCAAAAAGTAAAGTTCTTACATTTCCAAGAGGGATTACAGAGGAAGTGCATAAAGGAAAGTTCTTACATTTCCAGGAGGGATTACAGAGGAAGTGCGTAAAACAAAGTTCTTACATTTCCAGGAGGATTTACAGAGGAAGTGCATAAAATAAAGTTCTTACATTTCCAGGAGGAATTATAGAGGAAATGCATAAAGTAGAGTACTTACATTTCCAGGAGGTATTACAGAGGAAGTGCACAAAGTAAAGTTCTTACATTTCCAGGAGAATTTACAGAGGAAATGCATAAAGTAAAGTTCTTAAATTTCCAGGAGGAATTATAGAGGAAATGCATGAAGTAGAGTTCTTACATTTCCAGGAGGGATTACAGAGGAAGCGCACAAAGTAGAGTTCTTACATTTCCAGGAGGGATTACAGAGGAAGTGCAGAAAGTAGAGTCCTTACATTTCCAGGAGGATTTACAGAGGAAGTGCACAAAGTAGAGTTCTTACATTTCCAGGAGGTATTACAGAGGAAGTGCAGAAAGTAGAGTCCATACATTTCCAGGAGGATTTACAGAGGAAGTGCACAAAGTAGAGTTCTTACATTTCCAGGAGGGATTACAGAGGAAGTGTAGAAAGTAGAGTTCTTAAATTTCCAGGAGGGATTACAGGGGATGTGCACAAAGTAGAGTCCTTACATTTCCAGGAGGATTTACAGAGGAAGTGCATAAAGTTCTTACATTTCCAGGAGGGATTACAGAGGAAGTGCATAAAGTAAAGTTCTTACATTTCCAGGAGGGATTACAGAGGAAGTGCATAACGTAGAGTTCTTACATTTCCAGGAGGATTTACAGAGGAAGTGCAAAAAGTAAAGTTCTTACATTTCCAGGAGGGATTACAGAGGAAGTGCATAAAGTAAAGTTCTTACGTTTCCAGGAGAATTTACAGAGGAAGTGCATAAAGTAGAGTTCTCACATTTCCAGGAGGGATTACAGAGGAAGTGCACAAAGTAGAGTCCTTACATTTCCATGAGGAATTAAAGAGGAAGTGCAGAAAGTAGAGTCCTTACATTTCCAGGAGGGATTACAGAGGAAGTGCACAAAGTAGAGTTCTTACATTTCCAGGAGTATTTACAGAGGAATTGCGTAAAGTTAAGTCCTTACATTTCCAGGAGGATTTACAGAGGAAGTGCATAAAGTAAATTTCTTACATTTCCAGGAGGGATTACTGAGGAAATGCATGAAGGAAAGCTCTTACATTTCCAGGAGGGATTACAGAGGAAGTGCATAAAGTAGATTTCTTACATTTCCAGGAGGGATTACACAGGAAGTGCACAAAGTAGAGTTCTTACTTTTCCAGGAGGGTTTACAGAGGAAGTGCAGAAAGTAAAGTCCTTACATTTCCAGGAGGGATTACAGAGGAAATGCACAAAGTAGAGTTCTTACATTTCCAGGAGGGATTACAGAGGAAGTGCACAAAGTAAAGTTCTTACATTTCCAGGGGGAATTAAAGAGGAAGTGCACAAAGTAGAGTCCTTACATTTCCAGGAGGATTTACAGAGGAAGTACATAAAGTTCTGACATTTCCAGGAGGATTTACAGAGGAAGTGCAGAAAGTAGAGTTCTTACATTTCCAGGAGGGATTACAGGGGATGTGCACAAAGTAGAGTCCTTACAATTCCAGGAGGATTTACAGAGGAAGTGCATAAAGTAAAGTTCTTACATTTCCAGGTGGAATTAAAGAGGAAGTGCAGAAAGTAGAGTCCTTACATTTCCAGGAGGATTTACAGAGGAAGTGCACAAAGTAGAGTCCTTACATTTCCAGAAGTAATTAAAGAGGAAGTGCATAAAGTAAAGTTCTTACATTTCCAGGGGGAATTAAAGAGGAAGTGCAGAATGTAGTGTCCTTACCTTTCCTGGATGGATTATTGAGGAAGTGCAGAAAGTAGAGTTCTTACATTTCCAGTAGGATTTACAGAGGAAGTGCATGAAGTAAAATTCTTACATTTCCAGGAGGGATGACAGAGGAAGTGCACAAAGTAGAGTTCTTACTTTTCCAGGAGGATTTACAGAGGAAGTGCATAAAGTAAAGTTCTTACATTTCCAGGAGGGAATACAGAGGAAGTGCATAAAGTAAAGTTCTTATATTTCCAGGGGGAATTAAAGAGGAAGTGCACAAAGTAGAGTCCTTACATTTCCAGGAGGATTTAAAGAGGAAGTGCATAAAGTTCTTACATTTCCTGGAGGGATTACAGAGGAAGTGCACAAAGTAGAGTTCTTACATTTCCAGGAGGATTTACAGAGGAAGTTCATAAAGTTCTTACATTTCCTGGAGGATTTACAGAGGAAGTGCATAAAGTAAAGTTCTTACATTTCCTGGAGGGATTACAGAGGAAGTGCATAAAGTAAAGTTCTTACATTTCCAGGGGGAAATAAAGAGGAAGTGCATAAAGTAAAGTTCTTACATTTCCAGGAGGGATTACAGAGGAAGTGCACAAAGTAGAGTCCTTACATTTCCAGGGGGAATTACAGAGGAAGTGCAGAAAGTTAAGTTCTTACATTTCCAGGAGGGATTACAGAGGAAGTGCATAAAGTAGAGTTCTTACATTTCCAGGAGGGATTACAGAGGAAGTGCATAAAGTTAAGTTCTTACATTTCCAGGAGTAATTAAAGAGGAAGTGCACAAAGTAGAGTCCTTACATTTCCAGGGGGAATTACAGAGTAAGTGAAGAAAGTAAAGTTCTTACATTTCCAGGAGGGATTACAGAGGAAGTGCACAAAGTAGAGTTCTTACATTTCCAGGAGGGATTACTGAGGAAGTGCACAAAGTAAAGTTCTTACATTTCCAGGAGGGATTACAGAGGAAGTGCACAAAGTAGAGTTCTAACATTTCCAGGAGGGCTTACAGAGGAAGTGCTCAAAGTAGATTCCTTACATTTCTAGGAGGGATTACAGAGGAAGTGCAAAAAGTAGAGTTCTTACATTTCCAGGAGGGATTACATGGGATGTGCACAAAGTAGAGTTCTTACATTTCCAGGAGGGATTACAGAGGAAGTGCACAAAGTAGAGTTCTTACATTTCCAGGAGGGATTACAGAGGAAGTGCACAAAGTAGAGTTCTTACATTTCCAGGAGGGATTACAGAGGAAGTGCACAAAGTAGAGTTCTTACATTTCCAGGAGGGATTACAGAGGCATTGCATAAAGTAAAGTTCTTACATTTCCAGGGGGAATTAAAGAGGAAGTACACAAAGTAGAGTCCTTACATTTCCAGGAGGATTTACAGAGGAAGTGCATGAAGTTCTTACATTTCCAGGAGGATTTACAGAGGAAGTGCATAAAGTAAAGTTCTTACATTTCCAGGAGGGATTACAGAGGAAGTGCATAAACTAAAGTTCTTACATTTCCAGGAGGGATTACAGAGGAAGTGCAAAAAGTAGAGTCCTTACATTTCCAGGGGGAATTACAGAGGAAGTGCAGAAAGTAAAGTTCTTAGATTTCCAGGAGGGATTACAGAGGAAGTGCATAAAGTAGAGTTCTTACATTTCCAGGAGGAATTGCAGAGGAAGTGCATAAAGTTAAGTTCTTACATTTCCAGGAGTAATTAAAGAGGAAGTGCACAAAGTAGAGTCCTTACATTTCCAGGGGGAATTAAAGAGTAAGTGCAGAAAGTAGAGTCATTACATTTCCAGGAGGGATTACAGGGGATGTGCACAAAGTAGAGTCCTTACATTTCCAGGAGGATTTACAGAGGAAGTGCATAAAGTAATGTTCTTACATTTCCAGGAGTAGTTAAAGAGGAAGTGTATAAAGTAAAGTTCTTAGATTTCCAGGAGGGATTACAGAGGAAGTGCATGAAGTAGAGTTCTTACATTTCCAGGAGGAATTGCAGAGGAAGTGCATAAAGTTAAGTTCTTACGTTTCCAGGAGTAATTAAAGAGGAAGTGCACAAAGTAGAGTCCTTACATTTCCAGGGGGAATTAAAGAGGAAGTGCAGAAAGTAGAGTCCTTACATTTCCAGGAGGAATTACAGGGGATGTGCACAAAGTAGAGTTCTTACATTTCCAGGAAGATTTACAGAGGAATTGCATGAAGTAAAATTCTTACATCTCCAGGAGGGATGACAGAGGAAGTGCACAAAGTAAAGTTCTTACATTTCCAGGAGGGATTACAGAGGAAGTGCATAAAGGAAAGTTCTTACATTTCCAAGATTGATTACAGAGGAAGTGCATAAAGGAAAGTTCTTTCATTTCCAGGAGGGATTACAGGGGATGTGCACAAAGTAAAATTCTTACATTTCCAGGAGGGATGACAGAGGAAGTGCACAAAGTAAAGTTCTTACATTTCCAGGAGGGATGACAGAGGAAGTGCACAAAGTAAATTTCTTACATTTCCAGGAGGGAATACAGAGGAAGTGCATAAAGTAAAGTTCTTACATTTCCAGGAGGGATTACAGAGGACGTGCATAAAGAAAAGTTCTTACATTTCCAGGAGGGATTACAGAGGAAGTGCAGAAAGTAGAGTTCTTCCATTTCCAGGGCGAATTAAAGAGGAAGTGCATAAAGTTCTTACATTTCCAGGAGGGATTACAGAGGAAGTGCGCAAAGTAGAGTCCTTACATTTCCAGGGGGAATTACAGAGGAAGTGCAGAAAGTAAAGTTCTTACATTTCCAGGAGGGATTACAGAGGAAGTGCATAAAGTAGAGTTCTTACATTTCCACGAGGGATTACAGAGGAAGTGCATAAAGTTAAGTTCTTACATTTCCAGGAGTAATTAAAGAGGAAGTGCACAAAGTAGAGTCCTTACATTTCCAGGGGGAATTACAGAGTAAGTGCAGAAAGTAAAGTTCTTACATTTCCAGGAGGGATTACAGAGGAAGTGCACAAAGTAGAGTTCTAACATTTCCAGGAGGGATTACAGAGGAAGTGCACAAAGTACAGTTCTTACATTTCCAGGAGGGATTACAGAGGAAGTGCACAAAGTAGAGTTCTTACATTTCCAGGAGGGATTACATGGGATGTGCACAAAGTAGAGTTCTTACATTTCCAGGAGGGATTACATGGGATGTGCACAAAGTAGAGTTCTTACATTTCCAGGAGGGATTACAGAGGAAGTGCACAAAGTAAAGTTCTTACATTTCCAGGGGGAATTAAAGAGGAAGTGCACAAAGTAGAGTCCTTACATTTCCAGGAGGATTTACAGAGGAAGTACATAAAGTTCTTACATTTCCAGGAGGATTTACAGAGGAAGTGCAGAAAGTAGAGTTCTTACATTTCCAGGAGGGATTACAGGGGATGTGCACAAAGTAGAGTCCTTACAATTCCAGGAGGATTTACAGAGGAAGTGCATAAAGTAAAGTTCTTAGATTTCCAGTGGGAATTAAAGAGGAAGTGCAGAAAGTAGAGTCCTTACATTTCCAGGAGGTATTACAGGGGATGTGCACAAAGTAGAGTCCTTACATTTCCAGGAGGATTTACAGAGGAAGTGCACAAAGTAGAGTCCTTACATTTCCAGGAGTAATTAAAGAGGAAGTGCATAAAGTAAAGTTCTTACTTTTCCAGGGTGAATTAAAGAGGAAGTGCAGAAAGTAGAGTCCTTACCTTTCCTGGATGGATTATTGAGGAAGTGCAGAAAGTAGAGTTCTTACATTTCCAGTAGGATTTACAGAGGAAGTGCATGAAGTAATATTCTTACATTTCCAGGAGGGATGACAGAGGAAGTGCACAAAGTAGAGTTCTTACTTTTCCAGGAGGGATTACTGAGGAATTGCACAAAGTAGAGTTCTTACATTTCCAGGAGGGATTACAGAGGAAGTGCATAAAGTAAAGTTCTTACATTTCCAGGAGGGATTACAGAGGAAGTGCACAAAGTGGAGTTCTTACATTTCCAGGAGGGATTACAGATGAAGTGCATAAAGTAAAGTTCTTACATATCCAGGGGGAATTAAAGAGGAAGTGCACAAAGTAGAGTTCTTACATTTCCAGGACGATTTACAGAGGAAGTGCATGAAGTTCTTACATTTCCAGGAGGATTTACAGAGGAAGTGCATAAAGTAAAGTTCTTACATTTCCAGGAGGCATTACAGAGGAAGTGCATAAAGTAAAGTTCTTACATTTCCAGGAGGGATTACAGAGGAAGTGCAAAAAGTAGAGTCCTTACATTTCCAGGGGGAATTACAGAGGAAGTGCAGAAAGTAAAGTTCTTACATTTCCAGGAGGGATTACAGAGGAAGTGCTTAAAGTAGAGTTCTTACATTTCCAGGAGGGATTACAGAGGAAGTGCAGAAAGTAGAGTTCTTACATTTCCAGGAGGGATTACAGAGGAAGTGCAGAAAGTAAAGTTCTTACATTTCCAGGAGGGATTACAGAGGAAGTGCATAAAGTAAAGTTCTTACATTTCCAGGAGGAATTACAGAGGAAGTGCATAAAGTAGAGTTCTTACATTTCCAGGAGGGATTACAGAGGAAGTGGATAAAGTAAAGTTCTTACATTTCCAGGAGGATTTACAGAGGAAGTGCATAAAATCCTTACATTTCCAGGAGGGATTACAGAGGAAGTGCATAAAGTAAAGTCCTTACATTTCCAGGAGGGATTACAGAGGAAGTGCATAAAGTAAAGTCCTTACATTTCCAGGAGGGATTACAGAGGAAGTGCATAAAGTAAAGTCCTTACATTTCCAGGAGGGATTACAGAGGAAGTGCATAAAGTAAAGTCCTTACATTTCCAGGAGGGATTACAGAGGAAGTTCATAAAGTAGAGTCCTTACATTTCCAGGAGGGATTACAGAGGAAGTGCATAAAGTAAAGTCCTTACATTTCCAGGAGGGATTACAGAGGAAGTGCATAAAGTAGAGTCCTTACATTTCCAGGAGGGATTACAGAGGAAGTGCATAAAGTAAAGTCCTTACATTTCCAGGAGGAATTACAGAGGAAGTGCATAAAGTAGAGTTCTTACATTTCCAGGAGGGATTACAGAGGAAGTGCATTAAGTAAAGTTCTTACATTTCCAGGAGGAATTACAGAGGAAATGTATAAAGTAGAGTTCTTACATTTCCAGGAGGGATTACAGAGGAAGTGCATAAAGTAAAGTTCTTACATTTCCAGGAGGGATTACAGAGGAAGTGAGTAAAGTAAAGTTCTTACATTTACAGGAGGGATTACAGAGGAAGTGCATAAAGTAGAGTTCTTACATTTCCAGGAGGGATTACAGAGGAAGTGCATAAAGTAAAGTTCTTACATTTCCAGGAGGGATTACAGAGGAAGTGCATAAAGTAGAGTTCTTACATTTCCAGGAGGGATTACAGCGGAAGTGCATAAAGTAAAGTTCTTACATTTCCAGGAGGGATTACAGAGGAAGTGCAAAAAGTAGAGTTCTTACATTTCCAGGAGGGATTACAGAGGAAGTGCATAAAGTAAAGTTATTACATTTCCAGGAGGGATTACAGAGGAAGTGAATAAAGTAGAGTTCTTACATTTCCAGGAGGGATTACAGAGGAAGTGCATAAAGTAAAGTTCTTACATTTCCAGGAGGGATTACAGAGGAAGTGAATAAAGTAAAGTTCTTATATTTCTAGGAGGGATTACAGCGCAAGTGCATAAAGTAAAGTTCTTACATTTCCAGGAGGGATTACAGAGGAAGTGAATAAAGTAGAGTTCTTACATTTCCAGGAGGGATTACAGAGGAAGTGCATAAAGTAAAGTCCTTACATTTCCAGGAGGGATTACAGAGGAAGTGCATAAAGTAAAGTCCTTACATTTCCAGGAGGGATTACAGAGGAAGTGCATAAAGTAAAGTCCTTACATTTCCAGAAGGGATTACAGAGGAAGTGCATAAAGTAGAGTCCTTACATTTCCAGGAGGGATTACAGAGGAAGTGCATAAAGTAAAGTCCTTACATTTCCAGGAGGGATTACAGAGGAAGTGCATAAAGTAAAGTTCTTACATTTCCAGGAGGGATTACAGAGGAAGTGAATAAAGTAAAGTTCTTATATTTCTAGGAGGGATTACAGCGCAAGTGCATAAAGTAAAGTTCTTACATTTCCAGGAGGGATTACAGAGGAAGTGAATAAAGTAGAGTTCTTACATTTCCAGGAGGGATTACAGAGGAAGTGCATAAAGTAAAGTTCTTACATTTCCAGGAGGATTTACAGAGGAAGTGCATAAAGTCCTTACATTTCCAGGAGGGATTACAGAGGAAGTGCATAAAGTAAAGTCCTTACATTTCCAGGAGGGATTACAGAGGAAGTGCATAAAGTAAAGTCCTTACATTTCCAGGAGGGATTACAGAGGAAGTTCATAAAGTAGAGTTCTTACATTTCCAGGAGGGATTACAGAGGAAGTGCATAAAGTAAAGTCCTTACATTTCCAGGAGGGATTACAGAGGAAGTGCATAAAGTAGAGTCCTTACATTTCCAGGAGGGATTACAGAGGAAGTGCATAAAGTAAAGTCCTTACATTTCCAGGAGGAATTACAGAGGAAGTGCATAAAGTAGAGTTCTTACATTTCCAGGAGGGATTACAGAGGAAGTGCATTAAGTAAAGTTCTTACATTTCCAGGAGGAATTACAGAGGAAATGTATAAAGTAGAGTTCTTACATTTCCAGGAGGGATTACAGAGGAAGTGCATAAAGTAAAGTTCTTACATTTCCAGGAGGGATTACAGAGGAAGTGAGTAAAGTAAAGTTCTTACATTTACAGGAGGGATTACAGAGGAAGTGCATAAAGTAGAGTTCTTACATTTCCAGGAGGGATTACAGAGGAAGTGCATAAAGTAAAGTTCTTACATTTCCAGGAGGGATTACAGAGGAAGTGCATAAAGTAGAGTTCTTACATTTCCAGGAGGGATTACAGAGGAAGTGCATAAAGTAAAGTTCTTACATTTCCAGGAGGGATTACAGAGGAAGTGCATAAAGTAGAGTTCTTACATTTCCAGGAGGGATTACAGCGGAAGTGCATAAAGTAAAGTTCTTACATTTCCAGGAGGGATTACAGAGGAAGTGCAAAAAGTAGAGTTCTTACATTTCCAGGAGGGATTACAGAGGAAGTGCATAAAGTAAAGTTATTACATTTCCAGGAGGGATTACAGAGGAAGTGAATAAAGTAGAGTTCTTACATTTCCAGGAGGGATTACAGAGGAAGTGCATAAAGTAAAGTTCTTACATTTCCAGGAGGGATTACAGAGGAAGTGAATAAAGTAAAGTTCTTATATTTCTAGGAGGGATTACAGCGCAAGTGCATAAAGTAAAGTTCTTACATTTCCAGGAGGGATTACAGAGGAAGTGAATAAAGTAGAGTTCTTACATTTCCAGGAGGGATGACAGAGGAAGTGCACAAAGTAGAGTTCTTACATTTCCAGGAGGATTTACAGAGGAAGTGCAAAAAGTAAAGTTCTTACATTTCCAGGAGGGATTACTGAGGAAATGCATAAAGGAAAGCTCTTACATTTCCAGGAGGGATTACAGAGGAAGTGCATAAAGTAGAGTTCTTACATTTCCAGGAGGGATTACAGAGGAAGTGAATAAAGTAGAGTTCTTACATTTCCAGGAGGGTTTACAGAGGAAGTGCAGAAAGTAAAGTTCTTACATTTCCAGGAGGGATTACAGAGGAAGTGCACAAAGTAGAGTTCTTAAATTTCCAGGAGGGATTACAGAGGAAGTGCACAAAGTAGAGTTCTTACATTTCCAGGAGGGATTACAGAGGAATTGCACAAAGTAGAGTTCTTACATTTCCAGGAGGATTTACAGAGGAAGTGCACAAAGTAAAGTTCTTACATTTCCAGGAGTAATTAAAAGGAAGTGCAGAAAGTAGAGTCCTTACATTTCCTGGATGGATTATTGAGGAAGTGCAGAAAGTAGAGTTCTTACTTTTCCAGGAGGGATTACAGGGGATGTGCACAAAGTAGAGTTCTTACATTTCCAGTAGGATTTACAGAGGAAGTGCATGAAGTAAAATTCTTACATTTCCAGGAGGGATGACAGAGGAAGTGCACAAATTAGAGTTCTTACATTTCCAGGAGAATTTACAGAGGAAGTGCAGAAAGTAAAGTTCTTACATTTCCAGGAGGGATTACAGAGGAAGTGCATAAAGTGGAGTTCTTACATTTCCAGGAGGGATTACAGAGGAAGTGCAAAAAGTAAAGTTCTTACATTTCCAGGAGGATTTACAGAGGAAGTGCATAAAGTAAAGTTCTTACATTTCCAGGAGGAATTATAGAGGAAATGTATAAAGTAGAGTTCTTACTTTTCCAGGAGGGATTACAGAGGAAGGGCACAAAGTAGAGTTCTTACATTTCCAGGAGGGATTACAGAAGAAGTGCAGAAAGTAAAGTTCTTACATTTCCAGGGGGAATTAAAGAGGAAGTGCACAAAGTAGAGTCCTTACATTTCCAGGAGTATTTACAGAGGAAGTGCATAAAGTAAAGTTCTTACATTTCCAGGAGGTATTACAGAGGAAGTGCATAAAGTAAAGTTCTTACATTTCCAGGAGGGATTACAGAGGAAGTGCAGAAAGTAGAGTTCTTACATTTCCAGGAGGGATTACAGAGGAAGTGCAAAAAGTAAAGTTCTTATATTTCCAGGGGGAATTAAAGAGGAAGTACAAAAAGTAAAGTTCTTACATTTCCAGGAGGGATTACACAGGAAGTGCATAAAGTAGAGTTCTTACATTTCCAGGAGGGATTACAGAGGAAGTGCATAAAGGAAAGTTCTTACATTTCCAGGAGGGATTACAGAGGAAGTGCATAAAGTAGAGTCCTTACATTTCCAGGAGGGATTACAGAGGAAGTGCAGAAAGTAGATTCCTTACATTTCCAGGAGGGATTACAGAGGAAGTGCATAAAGTAAAGTTCTTACATTTCCAAGGGGAATTAAAGAGGAAGTGCAGAAAGTAGAGTCCTTACATTTCCAGGAGGGATTACAGGGGATGTGCACAAAGTAGAGTTCTTACATTTCCAGGAGGATTTACAGAGGAAGTGCATAAAGTAAAGTTCTTACATTTCCAAGGGGAATTAAAGAGGAAGTGCAGAAAGTAAAGTTCTTACATTTCCAGGAGGGATTACTGAGGAAATGCATAAAGGAAAGCTCTTACATTTCCAGGAGGGATTACAGAGGAAGTGCATAAAGTAGAGTTCTTACATTTCCAGGAGGGATTACACAGGAAGTGCACAAAGTAGAGTTCTTACATTTCCAGGAGGGTTTACAGAGGAAGTGCAGAAAGTAAAGTTCTTACATTTCCAGGAGGGATTACAGCGGAAGTGCACAAAGTAGAGTTCTTACATTTCCAGGAGGGATTACAGAGGAAGTGCACAAAGTAGAGTTCTTACATTTCCAGGAGGGATTACAGAGGAAGTGCAGAAAGTAGAATCCTTACATATCCAGGAGGATTTACAGAGGAAGTGCACAAAGTAGAGTTCTTACATTTCCAGGAGGGATTACAGAGGAAGTGCAGAAAGTAAAGTTCTTACATTACCAGGAGGAATTATAGAGGAAGTGCATAAAGTAAAGTTCTTACATTACCAGGAGGAATTATAGAGGAAGTGCATAAAGTAAAGTTCTTACATTTCCAGGAGGATTTACAGAGGAAGTGCATAAAGTAAAGTTCTTACATTTCCAGGAGGAATTATAGAGGAAATGCATAAAGTAGAGTTCTTACATTTCCAGGAGGGATTACAGAGGAAGTGCACAAAGTAGAGTTCTTACATTTCCAGGAGGGATTACAGAGGAAGTGCAGAAAGTAGAATCCTTACATATCCAGGAGGATTTACAGAGGAAGTGCACAAAGTAGAGTTCTTACATTTCCAGGAGGGATTACAGAGGAAGTGCATAAAGTTAAGTTCTTACATTTCCAGGAGTAATTAAAGAGAAAGTGCACAAAGTAGAGTCCTTACATTTCCAAGAGGATTTACAGAGGAAGTGCATAAAGTTCTTACATTTCCAGGAGGGAATACAGAGGAAGTGCAGAAAGTAGAGTTCTTACATTTCCAGGAGGGATTACAGAGGAAGTGCAGAAAATAAAGTTCTTATATTTCCAGGGGGAATTAAAGAGGAAGTGCACAAAGTAGAGTCCTTACATTTCCAGAAGGATTTAAAGAGGAAGTGCATAAAGTTCTTACATTTCCAGGAGGATTTACAGAGGAAGTGCATAAAGTAAAATTCTTACATTTCCAGGAGGGATGACAGAGGAAGTGCACAAAGTAGAGTTCTTACATTTCCAGGAGGATTTACAGAGGAAGTGCAAAAAGTAAAGTTCTTACATTTCCAGGAGGGATTACTGAGGAAATGCAGAAAGGAAAGCTCTTACATTTCCAGGAGGGATTACAGAGGAAGTGCATAAAGTAGAGTTCTTACATTTCCAGGAGGGATTACACAGGAAGTGCACAAAGTAGAGTTCTTACATTTCCAGGAGGGTTTACAGAGGAAGTGCAGAAAGTAAAGTTCTTACATTTCCAGGAGGGATTACAGAGGAAGTGCACAAAGTAGAGTTCTTACATTTCCAGGAGGGATTACAGAGGAAGTGCACAAAGTAGAGTCCTTACATTTCCAGGAGTATTTACAGAGGAAGTGCATAAAGTTCTTACATTTCTAGGAGGATTTACAGAGGAAATGCAGAAAGTAGAGTCCTTACATTTCCAGGAGGGATTACAGAGGAAGTGCAGAAAGTAGAATTCTTATATTTCCAGGAGGGATTACAGGGGATGTGCACAAAGTAGAGTCCTTACAATTCCAGGAGGATTTACAGAGGAAGTGCATAAAGTAAAGTTCTTACATTTCCAGGGGCAATTAAAGAGGAAGTGCAGAAAGTAGAGTTCTTACATTTCCATGAGGGATTACGGAGAAAGTGCATAGAGTAAAGTTCTTACATTTCCATGAGTAATTAAAGAGGAAGTGCAGAAAGTAGAGTCCTTACATTTCCAGGAGGCATTACAGGGGATGTGCACAAAGTAGAGTTCTTACATTTCCAGTAGGATTTACAGAGGAAGTACATGAAGTAAAATTCTTACATTTCCAGGAGGGTTGACAGAGGACGTGCACAAAGTAGAGTTCTTACATTTCCAGGAGGATTTACAGAGGAAGTGCAAAAAGTAAAGTTCTTACATTTCCAAGAGGGATTACAGAGGAAGTGCATAAAGGAAAGTTCTTACATTTCCAGGAGGGATTACAGAGGAAGTGCGTAAAACAAAGTTCTTACATTTCCAGGAGGGATTACAGCGGAAGTGCACAAAGTAGAGTTCTTACATTTCCAGGAGGGATTACAGAGGAAGTGCACAAAGTAGAGTTCTTACATTTCCAGGAGGGATTACAGAGGAAGTGCAGAAAGTAGAATCCTTACATATCCAGGAGGATTTACAGAGGAAGTGCACAAAGTAGAGTTCTTACATTTCCAGGAGGGATTACAGAGGAAGTGCAGAAAGTAAAGTTCTTACATTACCAGGAGGAATTATAGAGGAAGTGCATAAAGTAAAGTTCTTACATTACCAGGAGGAATTATAGAGGAAGTGCATAAAGTAAAGTTCTTACATTTCCAGGAGGATTTACAGAGGAAGTGCATAAAGTAAAGTTCTTACATTTCCAGGAGGAATTATAGAGGAAATGCATAAAGTAGAGTTCTTACATTTCCAGGAGGGATTACAGAGGAAGTGCACAAAGTAGAGTTCTTACATTTCCAGGAGGGATTACAGAGGAAGTGCAGAAAGTAGAATCCTTACATATCCAGGAGGATTTACAGAGGAAGTGCACAAAGTAGAGTTCTTACATTTCCAGGAGGGATTACAGAGGAAGTGCATAAAGTTAAGTTCTTACATTTCCAGGAGTAATTAAAGAGAAAGTGCACAAAGTAGAGTCCTTACATTTCCAAGAGGATTTACAGAGGAAGTGCATAAAGTTCTTACATTTCCAGGAGGGAATACAGAGGAAGTGCAGAAAGTAGAGTTCTTACATTTCCAGGAGGGATTACAGAGGAAGTGCAGAAAATAAAGTTCTTATATTTCCAGGGGGAATTAAAGAGGAAGTGCACAAAGTAGAGTCCTTACATTTCCAGAAGGATTTAAAGAGGAAGTGCATAAAGTTCTTACATTTCCAGGAGGATTTACAGAGGAAGTGCATAAAGTAAAATTCTTACATTTCCAGGAGGGATGACAGAGGAAGTGCACAAAGTAGAGTTCTTACATTTCCAGGAGGATTTACAGAGGAAGTGCAAAAAGTAAAGTTCTTACATTTCCAGGAGGGATTACTGAGGAAATGCAGAAAGGAAAGCTCTTACATTTCCAGGAGGGATTACAGAGGAAGTGCATAAAGTAGAGTTCTTACATTTCCAGGAGGGATTACACAGGAAGTGCACAAAGTAGAGTTCTTACATTTCCAGGAGGGTTTACAGAGGAAGTGCAGAAAGTAAAGTTCTTACATTTCCAGGAGGGATTACAGAGGAAGTGCACAAAGTAGAGTTCTTACATTTCCAGGAGGGATTACAGAGGAAGTGCACAAAGTAGAGTCCTTACATTTCCAGGAGTATTTACAGAGGAAGTGCATAAAGTTCTTACATTTCTAGGAGGATTTACAGAGGAAATGCAGAAAGTAGAGTCCTTACATTTCCAGGAGGGATTACAGAGGAAGTGCAGAAAGTAGAATTCTTATATTTCCAGGAGGGATTACAGGGGATGTGCACAAAGTAGAGTCCTTACAATTCCAGGAGGATTTACAGAGGAAGTGCATAAAGTAAAGTTCTTACATTTCCAGGGGCAATTAAAGAGGAAGTGCAGAAAGTAGAGTTCTTACATTTCCATGAGGGATTACGGAGAAAGTGCATAGAGTAAAGTTCTTACATTTCCATGAGTAATTAAAGAGGAAGTGCAGAAAGTAGAGTCCTTACATTTCCAGGAGGCATTACAGGGGATGTGCACAAAGTAGAGTTCTTACATTTCCAGTAGGATTTACAGAGGAAGTACATGAAGTAAAATTCTTACATTTCCAGGAGGGTTGACAGAGGACGTGCACAAAGTAGAGTTCTTACATTTCCAGGAGGATTTACAGAGGAAGTGCAAAAAGTAAAGTTCTTACATTTCCAAGAGGGATTACAGAGGAAGTGCATAAAGGAAAGTTCTTACATTTCCAGGAGGGATTACAGAGGAAGTGCGTAAAACAAAGTTCTTACATTTCCAGGAGGATTTACAGAGGAAGTGCATAAAATAAAGTTCTTACATTTCCAGGAGGAATTATAGAGGAAATGCATAAAGTAGAGTACTTACATTTCCAGGAGGTATTACAGAGGAAGTGCACAAAGTAAAGTTCTTACATTTCCAGGAGAATTTACAGAGGAAATGCATAAAGTAAAGTTCTTAAATTTCCAGGAGGAATTATAGAGGAAATGCATGAAGTAGAGTTCTTACATTTCCAGGAGGGATTACAGAGGAAGCGCACAAAGTAGAGTTCTTACATTTCCAGGAGGGATTACAGAGGAAGTGCAGAAAGTAGAGTCCTTACATTTCCAGGAGGATTTACAGAGGAAGTGCACAAAGTAGAGTTCTTACATTTCCAGGAGGTATTACAGAGGAAGTGCAGAAAGTAGAGTCCATACATTTCCAGGAGGATTTACAGAGGAAGTGCACAAAGTAGAGTTCTTACATTTCCAGGAGGGATTACAGAGGAAGTGTAGAAAGTAGAGTTCTTAAATTTCCAGGAGGGATTACAGGGGATGTGCACAAAGTAGAGTCCTTACATTTCCAGGAGGATTTACAGAGGAAGTGCATAAAGTTCTTACATTTCCAGGAGGGATTACAGAGGAAGTGCATAAAGTAAAGTTCTTACATTTCCAGGAGGGATTACAGAGGAAGTGCATAACGTAGAGTTCTTACATTTCCAGGAGGATTTACAGAGGAAGTGCAAAAAGTAAAGTTCTTACATTTCCAGGAGGGATTACAGAGGAAGTGCATAAAGTAAAGTTCTTACGTTTCCAGGAGAATTTACAGAGGAAGTGCATAAAGTAGAGTTCTCACATTTCCAGGAGGGATTACAGAGGAAGTGCACAAAGTAGAGTCCTTACATTTCCATGAGGAATTAAAGAGGAAGTGCAGAAAGTAGAGTCCTTACATTTCCAGGAGGGATTACAGAGGAAGTGCACAAAGTAGAGTTCTTACATTTCCAGGAGTATTTACAGAGGAATTGCGTAAAGTTAAGTCCTTACATTTCCAGGAGGATTTACAGAGGAAGTGCATAAAGTAAATTTCTTACATTTCCAGGAGGGATTACTGAGGAAATGCATGAAGGAAAGCTCTTACATTTCCAGGAGGGATTACAGAGGAAGTGCATAAAGTAGATTTCTTACATTTCCAGGAGGGATTACAGAGGAAGTGCATAAAGTAGAGTTCTTACATTTCCAGGAGGGATTACAGCGGAAGTGCATAAAGTAAAGTTCTTACATTTCCAGGAGGGATTACAGAGGAAGTGCAAAAAGTAGAGTTCTTACATTTCCAGGAGGGATTACAGAGGAAGTGCATAAAGTAAAGTTATTACATTTCCAGGAGGGATTACAGAGGAAGTGAATAAAGTAGAGTTCTTACATTTCCAGGAGGGATTACAGAGGAAGTGCATAAAGTAAAGTTCTTACATTTCCAGGAGGGATTACAGAGGAAGTGAATAAAGTAAAGTTCTTATATTTCTAGGAGGGATTACAGCGCAAGTGCATAAAGTAAAGTTCTTACATTTCCAGGAGGGATTACAGAGGAAGTGAATAAAGTAGAGTTCTTACATTTCCAGGAGGGATGACAGAGGAAGTGCACAAAGTAGAGTTCTTACATTTCCAGGAGGATTTACAGAGGAAGTGCAAAAAGTAAAGTTCTTACATTTCCAGGAGGGATTACTGAGGAAATGCATAAAGGAAAGCTCTTACATTTCCAGGAGGGATTACAGAGGAAGTGCATAAAGTAGAGTTCTTACATTTCCAGGAGGGATTACAGAGGAAGTGAATAAAGTAGAGTTCTTACATTTCCAGGAGGGTTTACAGAGGAAGTGCAGAAAGTAAAGTTCTTACATTTCCAGGAGGGATTACAGAGGAAGTGCACAAAGTAGAGTTCTTAAATTTCCAGGAGGGATTACAGAGGAAGTGCACAAAGTAGAGTTCTTACATTTCCAGGAGGGATTACAGAGGAATTGCACAAAGTAGAGTTCTTACATTTCCAGGAGGATTTACAGAGGAAGTGCACAAAGTAAAGTTCTTACATTTCCAGGAGTAATTAAAAGGAAGTGCAGAAAGTAGAGTCCTTACATTTCCTGGATGGATTATTGAGGAAGTGCAGAAAGTAGAGTTCTTACTTTTCCAGGAGGGATTACAGGGGATGTGCACAAAGTAGAGTTCTTACATTTCCAGTAGGATTTACAGAGGAAGTGCATGAAGTAAAATTCTTACATTTCCAGGAGGGATGACAGAGGAAGTGCACAAATTAGAGTTCTTACATTTCCAGGAGAATTTACAGAGGAAGTGCAGAAAGTAAAGTTCTTACATTTCCAGGAGGGATTACAGAGGAAGTGCATAAAGTGGAGTTCTTACATTTCCAGGAGGGATTACAGAGGAAGTGCAAAAAGTAAAGTTCTTACATTTCCAGGAGGATTTACAGAGGAAGTGCATAAAGTAAAGTTCTTACATTTCCAGGAGGAATTATAGAGGAAATGTATAAAGTAGAGTTCTTACTTTTCCAGGAGGGATTACAGAGGAAGGGCACAAAGTAGAGTTCTTACATTTCCAGGAGGGATTACAGAAGAAGTGCAGAAAGTAAAGTTCTTACATTTCCAGGGGGAATTAAAGAGGAAGTGCACAAAGTAGAGTCCTTACATTTCCAGGAGTATTTACAGAGGAAGTGCATAAAGTAAAGTTCTTACATTTCCAGGAGGTATTACAGAGGAAGTGCATAAAGTAAAGTTCTTACATTTCCAGGAGGGATTACAGAGGAAGTGCAGAAAGTAGAGTTCTTACATTTCCAGGAGGGATTACAGAGGAAGTGCAAAAAGTAAAGTTCTTATATTTCCAGGGGGAATTAAAGAGGAAGTACAAAAAGTAAAGTTCTTACATTTCCAGGAGGGATTACACAGGAAGTGCATAAAGTAGAGTTCTTACATTTCCAGGAGGGATTACAGAGGAAGTGCATAAAGGAAAGTTCTTACATTTCCAGGAGGGATTACAGAGGAAGTGCATAAAGTAGAGTCCTTACATTTCCAGGAGGGATTACAGAGGAAGTGCAGAAAGTAGATTCCTTACATTTCCAGGAGGGATTACAGAGGAAGTGCATAAAGTAAAGTTCTTACATTTCCAAGGGGAATTAAAGAGGAAGTGCAGAAAGTAGAGTCCTTACATTTCCAGGAGGGATTACAGGGGATGTGCACAAAGTAGAGTTCTTACATTTCCAGGAGGATTTACAGAGGAAGTGCATAAAGTAAAGTTCTTACATTTCCAAGGGGAATTAAAGAGGAAGTGCAGAAAGTAAAGTTCTTACATTTCCAGGAGGGATTACTGAGGAAATGCATAAAGGAAAGCTCTTACATTTCCAGGAGGGATTACAGAGGAAGTGCATAAAGTAGAGTTCTTACATTTCCAGGAGGGATTACACAGGAAGTGCACAAAGTAGAGTTCTTACATTTCCAGGAGGGTTTACAGAGGAAGTGCAGAAAGTAAAGTTCTTACATTTCCAGGAGGGATTACAGCGGAAGTGCACAAAGTAGAGTTCTTACATTTCCAGGAGGGATTACAGAGGAAGTGCACAAAGTAGAGTTCTTACATTTCCAGGAGGGATTACAGAGGAAGTGCAGAAAGTAGAATCCTTACATATCCAGGAGGATTTACAGAGGAAGTGCACAAAGTAGAGTTCTTACATTTCCAGGAGGGATTACAGAGGAAGTGCAGAAAGTAAAGTTCTTACATTACCAGGAGGAATTATAGAGGAAGTGCATAAAGTAAAGTTCTTACATTACCAGGAGGAATTATAGAGGAAGTGCATAAAGTAAAGTTCTTACATTTCCAGGAGGATTTACAGAGGAAGTGCATAAAGTAAAGTTCTTACATTTCCAGGAGGAATTATAGAGGAAATGCATAAAGTAGAGTTCTTACATTTCCAGGAGGGATTACAGAGGAAGTGCACAAAGTAGAGTTCTTACATTTCCAGGAGGGATTACAGAGGAAGTGCAGAAAGTAGAATCCTTACATATCCAGGAGGATTTACAGAGGAAGTGCACAAAGTAGAGTTCTTACATTTCCAGGAGGGATTACAGAGGAAGTGCATAAAGTTAAGTTCTTACATTTCCAGGAGTAATTAAAGAGAAAGTGCACAAAGTAGAGTCCTTACATTTCCAAGAGGATTTACAGAGGAAGTGCATAAAGTTCTTACATTTCCAGGAGGGAATACAGAGGAAGTGCAGAAAGTAGAGTTCTTACATTTCCAGGAGGGATTACAGAGGAAGTGCAGAAAATAAAGTTCTTATATTTCCAGGGGGAATTAAAGAGGAAGTGCACAAAGTAGAGTCCTTACATTTCCAGAAGGATTTAAAGAGGAAGTGCATAAAGTTCTTACATTTCCAGGAGGATTTACAGAGGAAGTGCATAAAGTAAAATTCTTACATTTCCAGGAGGGATGACAGAGGAAGTGCACAAAGTAGAGTTCTTACATTTCCAGGAGGATTTACAGAGGAAGTGCAAAAAGTAAAGTTCTTACATTTCCAGGAGGGATTACTGAGGAAATGCAGAAAGGAAAGCTCTTACATTTCCAGGAGGGATTACAGAGGAAGTGCATAAAGTAGAGTTCTTACATTTCCAGGAGGGATTACACAGGAAGTGCACAAAGTAAGTTCTTACATTTCCAGGAGGGTTTACAGAGGAAGTGCAGAAAGTAAAGTTCTTACATTTCCAGGAGGGATTACAGAGGAAGTGCACAAAGTAGAGTTCTTACATTTCCAGGAGGGATTACAGAGGAAGTGCACAAAGTAGAGTCCTTACATTTCCAGGAGTATTTACAGAGGAAGTGCATAAAGTTCTTACATTTCTAGGAGCATTTACAGAGGAAATGCAGAAAGTAGAGTCCTTACATTTCCAGGAGGGATTACAGAGGAAGTGCAGAAAGTAGAATTCTTATATTTCCAGGAGGGATTACAGGGGATGTGCACAAAGTAGAGTCCTTACAATTCCAGGAGGATTTACAGAGGAAGTGCATAAAGTAAAGTTCTTACATTTCCAGGGGCAATTAAAGAGGAAGTGCAGAAAGTAGAGTTCTTACATTTCCATGAGGGATTACGGAGAAAGTGCATAGAGTAAAGTTCTTACATTTCCATGAGTAATTAAAGAGGAAGTGCAGAAAGTAGAGTCCTTACATTTCCAGGAGGCATTACAGGGGATGTGCACAAAGTAGAGTTCTTACATTTCCAGTAGGATTTACAGAGGAAGTACATGAAGTAAAATTCTTACATTTCCAGGAGGGTTGACAGAGGACGTGCACAAAGTAGAGTTCTTACATTTCCAGGAGGATTTACAGAGGAAGTGCAAAAAGTAAAGTTCTTACATTTCCAAGAGGGATTACAGAGGAAGTGCATAAAGGAAAGTTCTTACATTTCCAGGAGGGATTACAGAGGAAGTGCGTAAAACAAAGTTCTTACATTTCCAGGAGGATTTACAGAGGAAGTGCATAAAATAAAGTTCTTACATTTCCAGGAGGAATTATAGAGGAAATGCATAAAGTAGAGTACTTACATTTCCAGGAGGTATTACAGAGGAAGTGCACAAAGTAAAGTTCTTACATTTCCAGGAGAATTTACAGAGGAAATGCATAAAGTAAAGTTCTTAAATTTCCAGGAGGAATTATAGAGGAAATGCATGAAGTAGAGTTCTTACATTTCCAGGAGGGATTACAGAGGAAGCGCACAAAGTAGAGTTCTTACATTTCCAGGAGGGATTACAGAGGAAGTGCAGAAAGTAGAGTCCTTACATTTCCAGGAGGATTTACAGAGGAAGTGCACAAAGTAGAGTTCTTACATTTCCAGGAGGTATTACAGAGGAAGTGCAGAAAGTAGAGTCCATACATTTCCAGGAGGATTTACAGAGGAAGTGCACAAAGTAGAGTTCTTACATTTCCAGGAGGGATTACAGAGGAAGTGTAGAAAGTAGAGTTCTTAAATTTCCAGGAGGGATTACAGGGGATGTGCACAAAGTAGAGTCCTTACATTTCCAGGAGGATTTACAGAGGAAGTGCATAAAGTTCTTACATTTCCAGGAGGGATTACAGAGGAAGTGCATAAAGTAAAGTTCTTACATTTCCAGGAGGGATTACAGAGGAAGTGCATAACGTAGAGTTCTTACATTTCCAGGAGGATTTACAGAGGAAGTGCAAAAAGTAAAGTTCTTACATTTCCAGGAGGGATTACAGAGGAAGTGCATAAAGTAAAGTTCTTACGTTTCCAGGAGAATTTACAGAGGAAGTGCATAAAGTAGAGTTCTCACATTTCCAGGAGGGATTACAGAGGAAGTGCACAAAGTAGAGTCCTTACATTTCCATGAGGAATTAAAGAGGAAGTGCAGAAAGTAGAGTCCTTACATTTCCAGGAGGGATTACAGAGGAAGTGCACAAAGTAGAGTTCTTACATTTCCAGGAGTATTTACAGAGGAATTGCGTAAAGTTAAGTCCTTACATTTCCAGGAGGATTTACAGAGGAAGTGCATAAAGTAAATTTCTTACATTTCCAGGAGGGATTACTGAGGAAATGCATGAAGGAAAGCTCTTACATTTCCAGGAGGGATTACAGAGGAAGTGCATAAAGTAGATTTCTTACATTTCCAGGAGGGATTACACAGGAAGTGCATAAAGTAGAGTTCTTACTTTTCCAGGAGGGTTTACAGAGGAAGTGCAGAAAGTAAAGTCCTTACATTTCCAGGAGGGATTACAGAGGAAATGCACAAAGTAGAGTTCTTACATTTCCAGGAGGGATTACAGAGGAAGTGCACAAAGTAAAGTTCTTACATTTCCAGGGGGAATTAAAGAGGAAGTGCACAAAGTAGAGTCCTTACATTTCCAGGAGGATTTACAGAGGAAGTACATAAAGTTCTGACATTTCCAGGAGGATTTACAGAGGAAGTGCAGAAAGTAGAGTTCTTACATTTCCAGGAGGGATTACAGGGGATGTGCACAAAGTAGAGTCCTTACAATTCCAGGAGGATTTACAGAGGAAGTGCATAAAGTAAAGTTCTTACATTTCCAGGTGGAATTAAAGAGGAAGTGCAGAAAGTAGAGTCCTTACATTTCCAGGAGGATTTACAGAGGAAGTGCACAAAGTAGAGTCCTTACATTTCCAGAAGTAATTAAAGAGGAAGTGCATAAAGTAAAGTTCTTACATTTCCAGGGGGAATTAAAGAGGAAGTGCAGAATGTAGTGTCCTTACCTTTCCTGGATGGATTATTGAGGAAGTGCAGAAAGTAGAGTTCTTACATTTCCAGTAGGATTTACAGAGGAAGTGCATGAAGTAAAATTCTTACATTTCCAGGAGGGATGACAGAGGAAGTGCACAAAGTAGAGTTCTTACTTTTCCAGGAGGATTTACAGAGGAAGTGCATAAAGTAAAGTTCTTACATTTCCAGGAGGGAATACAGAGGAAGTGCATAAAGTAAAGTTCTTATATTTCCAGGGGGAATTAAAGAGGAAGTGCACAAAGTAGAGTCCTTACATTTCCAGGAGGATTTAAAGAGGAAGTGCATAAAGTTCTTACATTTCCTGGAGGGATTACAGAGGAAGTGCACAAAGTAGAGTTCTTACATTTCCAGGAGGATTTACAGAGGAAGTTCATAAAGTTCTTACATTTCCTGGAGGATTTACAGAGGAAGTGCATAAAGTAAAGTTCTTACATTTCCTGGAGGGATTACAGAGGAAGTGCATAAAGTAAAGTTCTTACATTTCCAGGGGGAAATAAAGAGGAAGTGCATAAAGTAAAGTTCTTACATTTCCAGGAGGGATTACAGAGGAAGTGCACAAAGTAGAGTCCTTACATTTCCAGGGGGAATTACAGAGGAAGTGCAGAAAGTTAAGTTCTTACATTTCCAGGAGGGATTACAGAGGAAGTGCATAAAGTAGAGTTCTTACATTTCCAGGAGGGATTACAGAGGAAGTGCATAAAGTTAAGTTCTTACATTTCCAGGAGTAATTAAAGAGGAAGTGCACAAAGTAGAGTCCTTACATTTCCAGGGGGAATTACAGAGTAAGTGAAGAAAGTAAAGTTCTTACATTTCCAGGAGGGATTACAGAGGAAGTGCACAAAGTAGAGTTCTTACATTTCCAGGAGGGATTACTGAGGAAGTGCACAAAGTAAAGTTCTTACATTTCCAGGAGGGATTACAGAGGAAGTGCACAAAGTAGAGTTCTAACATTTCCAGGAGGGCTTACAGAGGAAGTGCTCAAAGTAGATTCCTTACATTTCTAGGAGGGATTACAGAGGAAGTGCAAAAAGTAGAGTTCTTACATTTCCAGGAGGGATTACATGGGATGTGCACAAAGTAGAGTTCTTACATTTCCAGGAGGGATTACAGAGGAAGTGCACAAAGTAGAGTTCTTACATTTCCAGGAGGGATTACAGAGGAAGTGCACAAAGTAGAGTTCTTACATTTCCAGGAGGGATTACAGAGGAAGTGCACAAAGTAGAGTTCTTACATTTCCAGGAGGGATTACAGAGGCATTGCATAAAGTAAAGTTCTTACATTTCCAGGGGGAATTAAAGAGGAAGTACACAAAGTAGAGTCCTTACATTTCCAGGAGGATTTACAGAGGAAGTGCATGAAGTTCTTACATTTCCAGGAGGATTTACAGAGGAAGTGCATAAAGTAAAGTTCTTACATTTCCAGGAGGGATTACAGAGGAAGTGCATAAACTAAAGTTCTTACATTTCCAGGAGGGATTACAGAGGAAGTGCAAAAAGTAGAGTCCTTACATTTCCAGGGGGAATTACAGAGGAAGTGCAGAAAGTAAAGTTCTTAGATTTCCAGGAGGGATTACAGAGGAAGTGCATAAAGTAGAGTTCTTACATTTCCAGGAGGAATTGCAGAGGAAGTGCATAAAGTTAAGTTCTTACATTTCCAGGAGTAATTAAAGAGGAAGTGCACAAAGTAGAGTCCTTACATTTCCAGGGGGAATTAAAGAGTAAGTGCAGAAAGTAGAGTCATTACATTTCCAGGAGGGATTACAGGGGATGTGCACAAAGTAGAGTCCTTACATTTCCAGGAGGATTTACAGAGGAAGTGCATAAAGTAATGTTCTTACATTTCCAGGAGTAGTTAAAGAGGAAGTGTATAAAGTAAAGTTCTTAGATTTCCAGGAGGGATTACAGAGGAAGTGCATGAAGTAGAGTTCTTACATTTCCAGGAGGAATTGCAGAGGAAGTGCATAAAGTTAAGTTCTTACGTTTCCAGGAGTAATTAAAGAGGAAGTGCACAAAGTAGAGTCCTTACATTTCCAGGGGGAATTAAAGAGGAAGTGCAGAAAGTAGAGTCCTTACATTTCCAGGAGGAATTACAGGGGATGTGCACAAAGTAGAGTTCTTACATTTCCAGGAAGATTTACAGAGGAATTGCATGAAGTAAAATTCTTACATCTCCAGGAGGGATGACAGAGGAAGTGCACAAAGTAAAGTTCTTACATTTCCAGGAGGGATTACAGAGGAAGTGCATAAAGGAAAGTTCTTACATTTCCAAGATTGATTACAGAGGAAGTGCATAAAGGAAAGTTCTTTCATTTCCAGGAGGGATTACAGGGGATGTGCACAAAGTAAAATTCTTACATTTCCAGGAGGGATGACAGAGGAAGTGCACAAAGTAAAGTTCTTACATTTCCAGGAGGGATGACAGAGGAAGTGCACAAAGTAAATTTCTTACATTTCCAGGAGGGAATACAGAGGAAGTGCATAAAGTAAAGTTCTTACATTTCCAGGAGGGATTACAGAGGACGTGCATAAAGAAAAGTTCTTACATTTCCAGGAGGGATTACAGAGGAAGTGCAGAAAGTAGAGTTCTTCCATTTCCAGGGCGAATTAAAGAGGAAGTGCATAAAGTTCTTACATTTCCAGGAGGGATTACAGAGGAAGTGCACAAAGTAGAGTCCTTACATTTCCAGGGGGAATTACAGAGGAAGTGCAGAAAGTAAAGTTCTTACATTTCCAGGAGGGATTACAGAGGAAGTGCATAAAGTAGAGTTCTTACATTTCCACGAGGGATTACAGAGGAAGTGCATAAAGTTAAGTTCTTACATTTCCAGGAGTAATTAAAGAGGAAGTGCACAAAGTAGAGTCCTTACATTTCCAGGGGGAATTACAGAGTAAGTGCAGAAAGTAAAGTTCTTACATTTCCAGGAGGGATTACAGAGGAAGTGCACAAAGTAGAGTTCTAACATTTCCAGGAGGGATTACAGAGGAAGTGCACAAAGTACAGTTCTTACATTTCCAGGAGGGATTACAGAGGAAGTGCACAAAGTAGAGTTCTTACATTTCCAGGAGGGATTACATGGGATGTGCACAAAGTAGAGTTCTTACATTTCCAGGAGGGATTACATGGGATGTGCACAAAGTAGAGTTCTTACATTTCCAGGAGGGATTACAGAGGAAGTGCACAAAGTAAAGTTCTTACATTTCCAGGGGGAATTAAAGAGGAAGTGCACAAAGTAGAGTCCTTACATTTCCAGGAGGATTTACAGAGGAAGTACATAAAGTTCTTACATTTCCAGGAGGATTTACAGAGGAAGTGCAGAAAGTAGAGTTCTTACATTTCCAGGAGGGATTACAGGGGATGTGCACAAAGTAGAGTCCTTACAATTCCAGGAGGATTTACAGAGGAAGTGCATAAAGTAAAGTTCTTAGATTTCCAGTGGGAATTAAAGAGGAAGTGCAGAAAGTAGAGTCCTTACATTTCCAGGAGGTATTACAGGGGATGTGCACAAAGTAGAGTCCTTACATTTCCAGGAGGATTTACAGAGGAAGTGCACAAAGTAGAGTCCTTACATTTCCAGGAGTAATTAAAGAGGAAGTGCATAAAGTAAAGTTCTTACTTTTCCAGGGTGAATTAAAGAGGAAGTGCAGAAAGTAGAGTCCTTACCTTTCCTGGATGGATTATTGAGGAAGTGCAGAAAGTAGAGTTCTTACATTTCCAGTAGGATTTACAGAGGAAGTGCATGAAGTAATATTCTTACATTTCCAGGAGGGATGACAGAGGAAGTGCACAAAGTAGAGTTCTTACTTTTCCAGGAGGGATTACTGAGGAATTGCACAAAGTAGAGTTCTTACATTTCCAGGAGGGATTACAGAGGAAGTGCATAAAGTAAAGTTCTTACATTTCCAGGAGGGATTACAGAGGAAGTGCACAAAGTGGAGTTCTTACATTTCCAGGAGGGATTACAGATGAAGTGCATAAAGTAAAGTTCTTACATATCCAGGGGGAATTAAAGAGGAAGTGCACAAAGTAGAGTTCTTACATTTCCAGGACGATTTACAGAGGAAGTGCATGAAGTTCTTACATTTCCAGGAGGATTTACAGAGGAAGTGCATAAAGTAAAGTTCTTACATTTCCAGGAGGGATTACAGAGGAAGTGCATAAAGTAAAGTTCTTACATTTCCAGGAGGGATTACAGAGGAAGTGCAAAAAGTAGAGTCCTTACATTTCCAGGGGGAATTACAGAGGAAGTGCAGAAAGTAAAGTTCTTACATTTCCAGGAGGGATTACAGAGGAAGTGCTTAAAGTAGAGTTCTTACATTTCCAGGAGGGATTACAGAGGAAGTGCAGAAAGTAGAGTTCTTACATTTCCAGGAGGGATTACAGAGGAAGTGCAGAAAGTAAAGTTCTTACATTTCCAGGAGGGATTACAGAGGAAGTGCATAAAGTAAAGTTCTTACATTTCCAGGAGGGATTACAGAGGAAGTGGATAAAGTAAAGTTCTTACATTTCCAGGAGGATTTACAGAGGAAGTGCATAAAATCCTTACATTTCCAGGAGGGATTACAGAGGAAGTGCATAAAGTAAAGTCCTTACATTTCCAGGAGGGATTACAGAGGAAGTGCATAAAGTAAAGTCCTTACATTTCCAGGAGGGATTACAGAGGAAGTGCATAAAGTAAAGTCCTTACATTTCCAGGAGGGATTACAGAGGAAGTGCATAAAGTAAAGTCCTTACATTTCCAGGAGGGATTACAGAGGAAGTTCATAAAGTAGAGTCCTTACATTTCCAGGAGGGATTACAGAGGAAGTGCATAAAGTAAAGTCCTTACATTTCCAGGAGGGATTACAGAGGAAGTGCATAAAGTAGAGTCCTTACATTTCCAGGAGGGATTACAGAGGAAGTGCATAAAGTAAAGTCCTTACATTTCCAGGAGGAATTACAGAGGAAGTGCATAAAGTAGAGTTCTTACATTTCCAGGAGGGATTACAGAGGAAGTGCATTAAGTAAAGTTCTTACATTTCCAGGAGGAATTACAGAGGAAATGTATAAAGTAGAGTTCTTACATTTCCAGGAGGGATTACAGAGGAAGTGCATAAAGTAAAGTTCTTACATTTCCAGGAGGGATTACAGAGGAAGTGAGTAAAGTAAAGTTCTTACATTTACAGGAGGGATTACAGAGGAAGTGCATAAAGTAGAGTTCTTACATTTCCAGGAGGGATTACAGAGGAAGTGCATAAAGTAAAGTTCTTACATTTCCAGGAGGGATTACAGAGGAAGTGCATAAAGTAGAGTTCTTACATTTCCAGGAGGGATTACAGAGGAAGTGCATAAAGTAAAGTTCTTACATTTCCAGGAGGGATTACAGAGGAAGTGCATAAAGTAGAGTTCTTACATTTCCAGGAGGGATTACAGCGGAAGTGCATAAAGTAAAGTTCTTACATTTCCAGGAGGGATTACAGAGGAAGTGCAAAAAGTAGAGTTCTTACATTTCCAGGAGGGATTACAGAGGAAGTGCATAAAGTAAAGTTATTACATTTCCAGGAGGGATTACAGAGGAAGTGAATAAAGTAGAGTTCTTACATTTCCAGGAGGGATTACAGAGGAAGTGCATAAAGTAAAGTTCTTACATTTCCAGGAGGGATTACAGAGGAAGTGAATAAAGTAAAGTTCTTATATTTCTAGGAGGGATTACAGCGCAAGTGCATAAAGTAAAGTTCTTACATTTCCAGGAGGGATTACAGAGGAAGTGAATAAAGTAGAGTTCTTACATTTCCAGGAGGGATTACAGAGGAAGTGCATAAAGTAAAGTCCTTACATTTCCAGGAGGGATTACAGAGGAAGTGCATAAAGTAAAGTCCTTACATTTCCAGGAGGGATTACAGAGGAAGTGCATAAAGTAAAGTCCTTACATTTCCAGAAGGGATTACAGAGGAAGTGCATAAAGTAGAGTCCTTACATTTCCAGGAGGGATTACAGAGGAAGTGCATAAAGTAAAGTCCTTACATTTCCAGGAGGGATTACAGAGGAAGTGCATAAAGTAAAGTTCTTACATTTCCAGGAGGGATTACAGAGGAAGTGAATAAAGTAAAGTTCTTATATTTCTAGGAGGGATTACAGCGCAAGTGCATAAAGTAAAGTTCTTACATTTCCAGGAGGGATTACAGAGGAAGTGAATAAAGTAGAGTTCTTACATTTCCAGGAGGGATTACAGAGGAAGTGCATAAAGTAAAGTTCTTACATTTCCAGGAGGATTTACAGAGGAAGTGCATAAAGTCCTTACATTTCCAGGAGGGATTACAGAGGAAGTGCATAAAGTAAAGTCCTTACATTTCCAGGAGGGATTACAGAGGAAGTGCATAAAGTAAAGTCCTTACATTTCCAGGAGGGATTACAGAGGAAGTTCATAAAGTAGAGTCCTTACATTTCCAGGAGGGATTACAGAGGAAGTGCATAAAGTAAAGTCCTTACATTTCCAGGAGGGATTACAGAGGAAGTGCATAAAGTAGAGTCCTTACATTTCCAGGAGGGATTACAGAGGAAGTGCATAAAGTAAAGTCCTTACATTTCCAGGAGGAATTACAGAGGAAGTGCATAAAGTAGAGTTCTTACATTTCCAGGAGGGATTACAGAGGAAGTGCATTAAGTAAAGTTCTTACATTTCCAGGAGGAATTACAGAGGAAATGTATAAAGTAGAGTTCTTACATTTCCAGGAGGGATTACAGAGGAAGTGCATAAAGTAAAGTTCTTACATTTCCAGGAGGGATTACAGAGGAAGTGAGTAAAGTAAAGTTCTTACATTTACAGGAGGGATTACAGAGGAAGTGCATAAAGTAGAGTTCTTACATTTCCAGGAGGGATTACAGAGGAAGTGCATAAAGTAAAGTTCTTACATTTCCAGGAGGGATTACAGAGGAAGTGCATAAAGTAGAGTTCTTACATTTCCAGGAGGGATTACAGAGGAAGTGCATAAAGTAAAGTTCTTACATTTCCAGGAGGGATTACAGAGGAAGTGCATAAAGTAGAGTTCTTACATTTCCAGGAGGGATTACAGCGGAAGTGCATAAAGTAAAGTTCTTACATTTCCAGGAGGGATTACAGAGGAAGTGCAAAAAGTAGAGTTCTTACATTTCCAGGAGGGATTACAGAGGAAGTGCATAAAGTAAAGTTATTACATTTCCAGGAGGGATTACAGAGGAAGTGAATAAAGTAGAGTTCTTACATTTCCAGGAGGGATTACAGAGGAAGTGCATAAAGTAAAGTTCTTACATTTCCAGGAGGGATTACAGAGGAAGTGAATAAAGTAAAGTTCTTATATTTCTAGGAGGGATTACAGCGCAAGTGCATAAAGTAAAGTTCTTACATTTCCAGGAGGGATTACAGAGGAAGTGAATAAAGTAGAGTTCTTACATTTCCAGGAGGGATTACAGAGGAAGTGCATAAAGTAAAGTCCTTACATTTCCAGGAGGGATTACAGAGGAAGTGCATAAAGTAAAGTCCTTACATTTCCAGGAGGGATTACAGAGGAAGTGCATAAAGTAAAGTCCTTACATTTCCAGAAGGGATTACAGAGGAAGTGCATAAAGTAGAGTCCTTACATTTCCAGGAGGGATTACAGAGGAAGTGCATAAAGTAAAGTCCTTACATTTCCAGGAGGGATTACAGAGGAAGTGCATAAAGTAAAGTTCTTACATTTCCAGGAGGGATTACAGAGGAAGTGAATAAAGTAAAGTTCTTATATTTCTAGGAGGGATTACAGCGCAAGTGCATAAAGTAAAGTTCTTACATTTCCAGGAGGGATTACAGAGGAAGTGAATAAAGTAGAGTTCTTACATTTCCAGGAGGGATTACAGAGGAAGTGCATAAAGTAAAGTTCTTACATTTCCAGGAGGATTTACAGAGGAAGTGCATAAAGTCCTTACATTTCCAGGAGGGATTACAGAGGAAGTGCATAAAGTAAAGTCCTTACATTTCCAGGAGGGATTACAGAGGAAGTGCATAAAGTAAAGTCCTTACATTTCCAGGAGGGATTACAGAGGAAGTGCATAAAGTAGAGTCCTTACATTTCCAGGAGGGATTACAGAGGAAGTGCATAAAGTAAAGTCCTTACATTTCCAGGAGGGATTACAGAGGAAGTGCATAAAGTAAAGTCCTTACATTTCCAGGAGGGATTACAGAGGAAGTGCATAAAGTAAAGTCCTTACATTTCCAGGAGGGATTACAGAGGAAGTGCATAAAGTAAAGTCCTTACATTTCCAGGAGGGATTACAGAGGAAGTGCATAAAGTAGAGTCCTTACATTTCCAGGAGGGATTACAGAGGAAGTGCATAAAGTAAAGTCCTTACATTTCCAGGAGGGATTACAGAGGAAGTGCATAAAGTAAAGTCCTTACATTTCCAGGAGGGATTACAGTTCACCTCTGGGAACAGTGTCTGGGAGGCTGTGGTGGCTGCTGCTCGCAATGTTGATAGAAAACAGATTAAGCAACTGACAGAATCTATGGATGGAGGCTGCTGAGTGTCATCATAAAGAAAGGTGGCTATATTCATCACTAATTTTTTTTGTTTTTGCATGTCAGAAATGTTTATTTCTAAATTTTGTGCACTGATATTGGTTTACCTGGTGAAAATAAACAAGTGAGACAGAATTATATTTGGTTTTTATTAAGTTGCCTAATAATTCTGCACAGTAACAGTTACCTGCACACACAGATATCCTCCTAAGATAGCCAAATCTAAAAAAAACCACTCCAACTTCCAAAAATATTAAGCTTGGATATTTATGAGTCTTTTGGGTTGATTGAGAACATAGTTGTTGATCAATAATAAAAATAATCCTCTAAAATACAACTTGCCTAATAATTCTGCCCACAGTGTAGAAACATTTGTATCACAATGATATCACAATACGATCTTCTATTTAAAAAATGATGATAAGGAAACGCACATGAATATACAGCGCTCAGAAAGAGACCACTGCACAGTTTTCTAACAATCCCCATCTCTACATGTCTGACAGCCATTCTATTCCAGCGTCAGCTGAATTCCAACCACAGTCCACCTCATTCTACTTAATGTGCTTCTGATTAGGTGATCACCTGAACCAAATCTTATGTAACCAGGGAAAGTATAAAAAACACTGGTGTTTTCTTCACAATCCTCTTGCAATAGGACAAACTGGATGGCAAAACAAGTGCTAGGAAGAGCCCAAAAGTAATATGAATGAAAAACTAACTTTTAACCATGCCAAAGGAGTTGAAAAGAAGTCTTGAGTGAGGAAAAGAAGGGCTCAATTCTGGCTTCTCTAGCAGAGGGATACAGTGAGCGTCATGTTGCCTCCATCCTTAAAATTTCAAAGACGGCAGTCCATTACAACAAGGTCAAGCAGCAGACATTGGGAACAACAAAGCTACAGACCGGCAGAGGGCGAAAGCGACTCTCCACTGACCGGGATGACCGTCATCTTATTCCAATGTCACTCAGCAACTGCAGGATGACATCAAGTGACCTACAAAAGGAATGGCAAATGGCAGCTGGGGTGAAGTGCACAGCAAGAACAGTTCATAACGGGCTCCTAGAGACAGGCCTCAAGTCATGTAAAGCTAGAAAAAAGCCTTTCATCAATGAGAAGCCAAGGAGAGCCAGGCTGAAGTAAGGTACTAGAGGACTAGAGTAAGGTAATCTTCTCTGATGAGTCTAATTTTCAGCTTTGCCCAACACCTGGTCGTCTAGTGGTTAGACGGAGACCTGGAGAGGCATACAAGCCACAGTGTCTTGCACCACTGTGAAATTTGGTGGAAGATCGGTGATGATCTGGGGATGCTTCAGCAAGGCTGGAATTGGGCAGGTTAATCTTTACGAACGACGTATGAATCAAGCCGCATACAAGGTTATCCTCGAAAACCACTTGCTTCCTTCTGCTCAGACAATGTTCCCCAACTCTGAGGACTGGTTTTTCCAGCAGGACAATGCCCCATGCCACACAGCTAGGTCAATCAATGTGTGGATGAAGGAGCACCACATCAAGACCCTGTCATGGCCAGCCCAATCTCCAGACCTGAACCCTATTGAAAACCTCTGGAATGTAATCAAGAGGAAGATGGATAGTCACAAGCCATCAAACAAAGAAGAACTGCTTACATTTTTGTGCCAGGAGTGGCATAAGGTCACCCAAAAGCAGCATGAAAGACTGGTGGAAAGCAGCCAAGACGCATGAAAGCTGGGATTAAAAATCATGGTTATTCCACCAAATATTGATTTCTGAACTCTTCCTGAGTTAAAACAGGAGTATTGTTGTTTCTAAATGAATAAGAACTTGTTTTCTTTGCAGTATTTGAGGTCTGAAAGAACTGTTTCTTTATTATTTTGACGATTTCTCATTTGTTGCAAATAAATACAAAATTTTTAGCTTTGATTTTTGGAGACAAGTTGTCAGTAGTTTATAGAATAAAGCAACAATGTACATTTTACTCAAAAATAGACCTATAAAGAGAAAAATCAGAGAAAATGAAAATTTTGCAGTGGTCTTTTAATATTAACAACAGAATATAACTCCAAGTAAATCAAACTTCTGTGAAATCAAACTGTCCACTTAGGAAGAAACACTGATTGACAATCAATTTCACATGCTGTTGTGCAAATGGAATAGACAATAGATGGAAATTATTGGCAATTATCAAGACACCCTCAATAAAGGAGTGGTTCTGCATGTGGGGATCACAGACCACATCTCAGTACCAGTGCTTTCTGGCTGATGTTTTGGTCACTTTTGAATGTTGGTTGTGCTTTCACACTCGTGGTAGCATGAGACAGACTCTACAACCCACAGAAGTTGCTCAGGTAGTGCAGCTCATCCAGGATGGCACATCAATGCGAGCTGTGGCAAGAAGGTTTGCTGTGTCTGTCAGCGTAGTGTCCAGAGGCTGGAGGCGCTATCAGGAGACAGGCCAGTACATCAGGGGATGTGGAGGGGGCCGTAGGATGGCAACAACCCAGCAGCAGGACCGCTACCCCCGCCTTTGTGCAAGGAGGAACAGGAGGAGCACTGCCAGAGCCCTGCAAAATGACCTCCAGCAGGCCACAAATGTGTATGTGTCTGCACAAACGGTTAGAAACCGACTCCATGAGGGTGGTATGAGGGTCCGACGTCCACAATTGGGGGTTGTGCTCACATCCCAACACCGTGCAGGACGTTTGGCATTTGCCACAGAACAGCAGGATTGGCAAAGTCGCCACTGGCGCCCTGTGCTCTTCACAGATGAAAGCAGGTTCACACTGAGCACATGTGACAGACGTGACAGAGTCTGGAGACGCCGTGGAGAGCGATCTGCTGCCTGCAACATCCTTCAGCATGACCGGTTTGGCAGTGGGTCAGTAATGGTGTGGGGTGGCATTTCTTTGGAGGGCCGCACAGCCCTCCATGTGCTCGCCAGAGGTAGCCTGACTGCCATTAGGTACCGAGATGAGATCCTAAGACCCCTTGTGAGACCATATGCTGGTGTGGTTGGCCCTGGGTTCCTCCTAATGCAGAACAATGCCAGACCTCATGTGGCTGGAGTGTGTCAGCAGTTCCTGCAAGATGAAGGCATTGAAGCTATGGACTGGCCACCCATTCCCCAGACCTGAATCCGATTGAGCACATCTGGGACATAATGTCTCGCTCCATCCACCAACGTCACGTTGCACCACAGACTGTCCAGGAGTTGGCGGATGCTTTAGTCCAGGTCTGGGAGGAGATCCCACAGGAGACCATCCGCAGCCTCATCAGGAGCATGCCCAGGCGGTGTAGGGAGGTCATACAGGCACGTGGAGGCCACACACAACACTCAGCCTCATTTTGACTTGTTTTAACGACATTACATCAAAGTTGGATCAGCCTGTAGTGTGTTTTTCCACTTTAATTTTGGAGGTGACTCCAAATCCAGGTCTCCATTGGTTAATAAATTTGATTTCCATTGATGATTTTTGTGTGATTTTGTTGTCAGCACATTCAACTTTGTACAGAACAAAGTATTTAATGAGAATATTTCATTCATTCAGATCTAGGATGTGTTATTTGAGTGTTCCCTTTATTTTTTTGAGCAGTGTATATACACACAAACAGTTGAAACCAGAAGTTTACATACACTATATACTTACCTTGTAATGTCTTCACATCCTGTTCCGTCCAGATGTGTCCGGATCGCAAAATTCCAAGCGGCGGAAGTTCATCGACCGCTATATTGGGACACCCAAGTGATGGGTGGAAACCGCTGGTGGTACCAGCCTCTTGCGCGGTACCACCAGAGGAGCACCGTCGCGAACACGCCATACATGCCGCCGCCGGGATCAGCCGAATGATTCACTGACCGCTGCCATCTTTGTACAGGAGGAGCGCATGCACAGTTTTAATGTGACCGCTGCTATCTGCCTGCACAAAGATGGCGGCAGTCTGATTTACTGCGCGGGGAGACAGCTCAAACGAGAGAACACATGAGGGAAGAAGACAGCGCAGGGGTGGAGAGAGAGAGCAGACAAGGGGGATAGCACATGGGGTACACAGGTCAAAGAAGAGATCACATAAGAGGAGAAGACAGCAGATGGGGGAGAGAGAAAGTGCACGGAGGGGAAAGAGACAGAGCACAGGGAAGAGACTGCTCAAACGGGACAGCACATGAAGGGAGAACACAGCACAGGAAGGAGAGAGACAGCAGACAAGGGGGAGAGCACATGGGGTAGACAGGTCAAAGAAGAGATCACATGAGAGGAGAAGACAGCAGATGGGGGAGAGAGAAAGCACACAGAGGGGAAAGAGACAGAGCACAGGGGGGAGACAGCTCAAACGGGACAGCACATGAAGGGAGAACACAGTACAGGAAGGAGAGAGACAGCAGACAAGGGGGAGAGCACATGGGGTACACAGGTCAAAGAAGAGATCACATAAGAGGAGAAGACAGCAGATGGGGGAGAGAGAAAGTGCACGGAGGGGAAAGAGACAGAGCACAGGGGGGAGACAGCAGACAAGGGGGAGAGCACATGGGGTAGACAGGTCAAAGAAGAGAGCCCAGACGGGAGAAGTCAGCACATGGGGGAAAGAGAGAGTGGATAGGTGGGTGAGCACATGGGGGGGAGAGATTCTCAGCACTGCAAAGCCTGTCCCCATCGTGACATTACCGCCCTCCCGATGGGACAGCATCGGGCTTCCATCTAGTACACTATATAAATAGACACATATGCATGTTTTTCTCAATATCTGACATGAAATCAGAATAAACCTTTCCAGTTTTAGATCAATTAGGATTACCATAATTTTTAATATTTGCTAAATGCCAGTATAATGAGAAAGCGAATGTTTTAAGGCATCTGTCCCTGCTGAGAGGACACTATGAATATCATATCATATCCTTTATACAGTATATAAGTATAAAGTCAGTAGGCTGTAGGCTATAACATAATTGTGTGACAGGAGCCGTGCAGTAATCATCAGTAGCTGTGATAGGAGTTTCTAACCCCCTCGGTGGAGAACTTCAGGGGCCCCATATGGTTCCCCAAAGCGTAATGGCCCCATATGGTGCCCCACAGCATAATGGCCCCATATGGTGAGTCACAGCGTAATGGCCCCATATGATGAGCCACAGCGTAATGGCCCCATATGGTGAGCCACAGCGTAATGGCCAGTAGCGTAGCTACCGGGGGGGCAGAAGGGGCCCACCGGGAGCTACGCTAGTGTAACTGTATCCAGCGTGCGCATCAGGTCCCCGCGCCCATCACTGCCGCAAGTTCCCTCTCCCAACAGTCCCCTTTCTGTGACGGACGTCTCAGACGTCATCACTCGGCGCCCGGCCCGCTGTGCTGAAGATGTGTGCGGGCTGGGCGCTTGAGCAGCGAGGGAACGAGGAGGAGAGGTGAGTACTGTTTATTTATTTTTTGCTGGGTGGGGGAGGGAGGGGCATTATCCTAAAGACTCTGCCTATGGTGAGGGGGGCCATTATACTAAAGACTCTGCCTATGGGGAGGGGGGGACATTATACTAAAGACTCTGCCTATGGGGAGGGGGAATTATACTAAAGACTCTGCCTATGGGGAGGGGGCATTATACTAAAGACTCTGCCTATGGAGAGAGGGTGGGGGCATTATACTAAAGACTCTGACTATGGGGAGAGGGGGGGAAGCATTATACTACAGACTCTGCCTATGGGGAGGGGGGGAGCATTATACTAAAGACTCTGCCTATGGGGTGGGTTATTATACTACAGACTTTGCCTATGAGGAGGGGTAGAGCATTATACTAAAGACTCTGCATATGGGGAGGGGGGGAGCATTATACTAAAGACTCTGCCTATGAGGGGGCATTATACTACAGACTCTGCCTATGAGGAGAGGGGGAAAGCGTTATACTAAAGACTCTGCCTTTGGGGAGGGGGGGAGCATTATACTAAAGACTCTGACTATGGGGAGGGGGGGACATTATACTAAAGACTCTGCCTATGGGGAGGGGGCATTATACTAAAGACTCTGCCTATGGGGAGGGGGCATTATACTAAAGACTCTGCCTATGGGGAGAGGGTGGGGGCATTATACTAAAGACTCTGACTATGGGGAGAGGGGGGGAAGCATTATACTACAGACTCTGCCTATGGGGAGGGGGGGAGCATTATACTAAAGACTCTGCCTATGGGGGGGTTATTATACTACAGACTTTGCCTATGAGGAGGGGTAGAGCATTATACTAAAGACTCTGCATATGGGGAGGGGGGGAGCATTATACTAAAGACTCTGCCTATGAGGGGGCATTATACTACAGACTCTGCCTATGAGGAGAGGGGGAAAGCGTTATACTAAAGACTCTGCCTTTGGGGAGGGGGGGAGCATTATACTAAAGACTCTGACTATGGGGAGAGGGGGGGAAGCATTATACTACAGACTCTGCCTATGGGGAGGGAGCATTATACTAAAGACTCTGCCTATGGGGGGGGGTCATTATACTACAGACTTTGCCTATGAGGAGGGGTAGAGCATTATACTAAAGACTCTGCATATGGGGAGGGGGGGAGCATTATACTAAAGACTCTGCCTATGAGGGGGCATTATACTACAGACTCTGCCTATGAGGAGAGGGGGAAAGCGTTATACTAAAGACTCTGCCTTTGGGGGGGCATTATACTACATACTCTACCTATGAGGAGGGGTGGAGCATTATACTGCAGACTCTGCCTATGGGGGGAGGGCATTATACTGCAGACTCTGCCTATGGGGGGGCATTATACTACAGACTCTGCCTATGAGGAGGGGGGGAAGCATTATACTACAAACTATCTGGTGTATTATACTATATGTAGGCTATTTATACAGTGTGGGAGATAATGTGGGGTCTTTGCATAGTGTGGGGGCCATCATACAGTGTGGGGGATAATGTGGGGTCTTTGTACAGTGTGGGGGCCAACATACAGTGTGGGAGATAATGTGGGGTCTTTGTATAGTGTGGGGGCCTTCATACAGTGTGGGAGATAATGTGGGGTCTTTGTATAGTGTGGGGGCCATCATACAGTGTGGATGATGAATAGGGACACACACCATAGTCACTTCAGTACCTTTTACTGGTGGTATTCAAGGCACAATCCGGAGCACTGTAGGGTGAGGAGTGCATATCAGGACTCTCCCCAGTGAGCGCGTGTATGGCCTCCTGTCTCTTGCCTTTGTTTGGTAAGTCTCTGACCTGCTTGGAGCTAGGCCTAACTTGGTTTCTGTCCTGCACTGGCTGATCTTGTGGTAGGGCCTTCTCTTGGAGATCACTCTCCCTGCTTGCGGTGCCTTTGTGACTCCTGGCTCTGGTACGTATCAGCTCTTGGGTGATCCTGGGACCTGAAGTCTTCTAGGGGATCCCGGTTGTCTCTACAGGGGAATATACGGCCCTGTAGACGCGGACCCGGTGTCCGGTATATGTTTTCTGGGGTGAGCTGGTAAAGCTCCTCTGCCCCCAATGCTACTGGGTCTTATTACACGGGTAGGCGCACTGGCATCGGGGTCTTATTACACGGGTAGGCGCGCTGGCATCGGGGTCTTATTACACGGGTAGGCGCGCTGGCATCGAGGTCTTATTACACGGGTAGGCGCTCTGGCAACGGGGTCTTATTACATGGGTAGGCACGCTGGCATCGGGGTCTTATTACACGGGTAGGGGCACTGGCATTGGGGTCTTATTACACGGGTAGGCACTCTGGCATTGGGGTCTTATTACACGGGTAGGCGCACTGGCATCGGGGTCTTATTACACGGGTAGGGGCTCTGTTCGGAGACAATGGGAAAACCAGTGGGCAAGGCTTCACAGATACAGAAAATAGCACAGAATTTACTAGTAGAAGTTGCCTATTTATTATGTGAACACACATTTGGAAATGATATAAGTAGATGGCCCAAGCCCTCCACAAAGCTTTTCATCCTGGAGGTCACAGGCTTTACCAATGTGACCCTCTGACATATGGGAGCATCATTATAATAGGGTACTGCCATTACATGCCAGCTAGTCCGTGTCCAGTTACTGCTTTCTCTATGACAGGGTGTACATATTTGCGTGAATGTAATGTGGATAATGACTGTATACGCCATCTTGTGCTTCAGGTCTGGAGGCAGATGCGGCACATGGGGGTAAAGCCGGATGTAATCACCTATAACCTGCTTCTTCGTGCCACCCGACACTGTGGGATTGGAGACACAGCTGACTCTCTACATTTACTTACGCACTCTAAGGAACTGGCAGCCCTGACTTTAAGTGCAGGCAAAGAGAAGCAAGACAGGAAAAGCCAGCAAGTGAAGAAAAGAAAGGATAGTCCTGAAGAGGTGGGGCACTTGCAAATGTCAATACCCCATCTGACCGATTGGCACTGATTGGCGACTTAGGGGGCGTTCTTCAGAAGATGAAAGAAGACAACGTCTGTCCTACAATAAAGACCTTCACCCTCCTAGCGGAAGTCATGAGAGCAGAAGTGGGGTCAGAATCTGCCGTCCTGGCCACTATGGACGCCTACGGAGTACAGCCAGATCTCACCTTTTTTAACACTTTGCTATTGAAGAGGAGTAAAACTCTGAAGCTGCAGTCGGCTTTGGTAAGGGAATGGTTTTTATTTTTTTCATTTAAATGTTAAAAACCCATCATAAAATAATTAACACGGCTTGTGAGAAGATCCACGATATCTGACAGTAAAGAGGCTGAGGTACAGTAGGTGAATGATGTTACCGCATTGTGGGATTATATTTGCTGTATGAAATTATTTGTAAAGTGTGTGACAGATCTGCCTGACTTTTTATATATTTTTTTTTTCTTTAAAGTGAATGCCTTTTTTTTTTTTTTTTTTTTTTTTTTTACTATTGCTTAATAACGATCCAAAACAAATGGTTCCAACCGTGTTCTTTTAATTGAATGCCTCTTTTTTTTCCCTGTACACTCTATGTTGATGCTTTTTCCCTAAAAGCTCTACTTTTGTCTCATCTGACCAGAGAACATTCTTCCAAAACGTTTTAGGCTTTCTCAGGTAAGTTTTGGCAAGCTCCAGCCTGGCTTTTTTATGTCTCGGGGTAAGAAGTGGGGTCTTCCTGGGTATCCTACCATACAGTCCCTTTTCATTCAGACGCCGACAGATAGTACGGGTTGACACTGTTGTACCCTCGGACTGCAGGGCAGCTTGAACTTGTTTGGATGTTAGTCGAGGTTCTTTATCCACCATCCGCACAATCTTGCGTTGAAGTCTCTCGTCAATTTTTCTTTTCCGTCCACATCTAGGGAGGTTAGCCACAGTGCCATGGGCTTTAAACTTCTTGATGACACTGCGCACGGAAGACACAGGAACATTCAGGTCTTTGGAGATGGACTTGTAGCCTTGAGATTGCTCATGCTTCCTCACAATTTGGTTTCTCAAGTCCTCAGACAGTTCTTTGGTCTTCTTTCTTTTCTCCATGCTCAATGTGGTACACACAAGGACACAGGACAGAGGTTGAGTCAACTTTAATCCATGTTAACTGGCAGCAAGTGTGATTTAGTTATTGCCAACACCTGTTAGGTGCCACAGGTACGTTACAGATGCTGTTAATTACACGAATTAGAGAAGCATCACATGATTTTTCAAAGGGTGCCAATACTTTTGTCCACCCCCTTTTTTAGGTTTGGTATGGAATTATATCCAATTTGGCTTTAGGACAATTCTTTTTGTGTTTTTTTCATTGAAGACAAATTAAATGAAGAGAATAATAAGATTTATTGCCTTATAAATGGGGTTGGGACCATCAGTTGTGTTGTGCAGAAGTCTGATGGATACACAGCTGATAGTCCTACTGAATAGACTGTAGACTTCTTGTATTATGGCAAGAAAAAAGCAGCTAAGTAAAGAAAAACAAATGGCCATCATTACTTTAAGAAATGAAGGTCAGTCAGTCCAAAAAATTGGGAAAACTTTGAAAGTGTCCCCAAGTACAGTTGCAAAAACCATCAAGTGCTACAAAGAATGTGGCTCACATGAGGACCGGCCCAGGAAAGGAAGACCAAGAGTCACCTCTGCTTCTGAGGCTAAGTTTATCCGTGTCACCAGCCTCAGAAATTGCAGGTTAACAGCAGCTCAGATTAGAGACCAGGTCAATGACACACAGAGTTCTAGCAGCAGACACATCTCTTCAACAACTGTTAAGAGGAGACTTTGTGCAGCAGGCCTTCATGGTAAAATAGCTGCTAGGAAACCACTGCTAAGGACAGGCAACAAGCAGAAGAGACTTGTTTGGGCTAAAGAACACAAGGAATGGACATTAGACCAGTGGAAATCTGTGCTTTTGTCTGATGAGTCCAAATTTGAGATCTTTGGTTCCAACCACCGTGTCTTTGTGCGAAGCAGAAAAGGTGAATGGATGGACTCTACATGCCTGGTTCCCACTGTGAAGCATGGGCCAACAAGTGCTAAGCTTCTCTGGGAACTCCTTCAAGATTGTTGGAAGACCATTTCCGGTGACTACCTCTTGAAGCTCATCAAGAGAATGCCAAGAGTGTGCAAAACAGTCATCAAAGCAAAAGGTGGCTACTTTGAAGAACCTAGAATATAAGACATAATTTCAGTTGTTTCACACTTTTTTGCTAAGTATATAACTCCACATGTGTTAATTAATAGATTTGATGCCTTCAGTGTAAATGTACAATTTTCAAAGTCATGAAAATACAGAAAAATCTTTAAATGAGAAGGTGTGTCCAAACTTTTGGTCTGTGCTGTACTCCTACCCAGGATGGATGGAGGGGCACATACATCTACCAAGGATGGATGGATGGAGAGGCATCTATGCCTTCCCAGGATGGATGGATGGCGGGGCATATACACATACCCAGGATGGATGGATGGGGCATATACACCTACCCAGGATGGATGCATGGATAGAGGGGAATATACTCCTACCGAGGATGGATGGATTAATGGAAAAGCATATACATCTACCCAGGATGGATGGCTAGCTAGAGGGGCATTTACACCTACCCAGGATGGATGGATGCAGGGGCATATACACCTACCCAGGATGGATGGATGCAGGGGCATATACACCTACCCAGGATGGATGGATGGAGGGGCATTTACACCTACCCAGGAGGGATGGATGGATGAAGGGGCATATACACCTACCCAGGATGGATGGATGGAGGTGCATATACACCTACCCAGGATGGATGGATGGAGGGGCATATACACCTACCCAGGATGGATGGATGGAGGGGCATATACACCTACCCAGGATGGATGGATGGAGGTGCATATACACCTACCCAGGATGGATGGATGGAGGAGCATTTACACCTACCCTGGATGGATGGATGGAGGGGCATATACACCTACCCAGGATGCATGGATGGATGGAGGGGCATATACACCTACCCAGGATGCATGGATGGATGGAGGTGCATATACACCTACCCAGGATGGATGGATGGAGGTGCATATACACCTACCCAGGATGGATGGATGGAGGGGCATATACACCCACCCAAGATGGGGACCTTATTCCATATACCAGGATGGGGCATATACAAGGATGAGGGGCATATACTGTAGGGCATATATTGGGCCATTACGCTGTAATGCAATATATAGGGCCATTGCTCTGTGGCTCACCATATGGTGTCATTACGCTTTGGCTCTTTTGATACCTGTGATACGTCTGACCTCATAGTATGTCCCCCCCTTTTTACTCTTTTGAAGGAGGCTGTTTTACACTTGAAGCATATATGTGTTACAATCCATAACTAAATCGTGTATATTTTTTATTTTTCCTCTTTAGTGGTTAACTCTGGAATGAAGCACCGCTTTGTATTCATTTATATGAGATATTTTCATGTGCTGAGTGTCGGCTTATTTGTTACCCCCCCTCTTTTTCTCAGATATGATTGTAATTTGATTTATCATGAGACGATGGATTTTCGTTTTTTATACAGTTCTTCCCATTTTTGTATTGTTTTAGATAAACCTTGATAAAGGCTGAGGCCGAAGTGTTGGTCATACATCTGTATCATGAACAATTTATTGTCTGAATAAATACCTTGATTTGCATCAATATCCATTGTGCCTAAAGGTTTTCTTTACTTTTTTATATAGTGTATGTAAACTTCTGGTTTCAACTGTGTGTATATATATATATATTAAATATATATATAAAATAAGTATTTTTGCATGTGAGTTTTCTTATAATGTTTTTAAATAGAAGACCGTATTGCGATATCATTGAGATACAAATGTTTCTGTTGCGATCCTCAGCTCTACCTGAGAACACAATCTGCGTGGGACTGGGCCGAGTGGGGGGCATCTGGCCAACATATAGCGGCGGGCACTCTGCAGCAACTCAGCACTGTTGACTTTGGAGGTCCTCTTCATTCCCTGGTGATCAGCGGCTGCATGCATCCCCTAGAACTGGATATGCTAAGACTGTTTGCTGTGGAGCCCCCTAGTTTCGATCAGATAAATGTGGAGGACAGCTCAACATATCTGTTATCATAGACAATCTGTGCCGAATCTGCACCCCTCACTGCTGAGCAGCTACCCTGTCTAGGTGGCAGCACACAGTGCTTTGTGTGTGTCCCATTGTGTTACTAGTGATATAGCAGTATACTAGGGATGCACCAACTCCACATTTGTATTAATATTACTCCAGATATGGACGAAACCCTCCAAGATGCAGGCTTTATTATACTACAGAATTTTGGTGCATCCATAATATATGCTCAAACACTTTAATAGAAACCTGTTCCACCATGTCCATCCTTCACTGCGTTACTGGTATTTATTTGGAAACACAGGGATATTCCAGGAAAACGTGTTTTATGCTTAATAAGAATAAACTGATCACATTTTCTAAGAATTTCCATTGGTGTTTATCTCCTTTTTGTAATTTACCTGTCTGGTTAATTCACACCTTTCATGTTTTTTCTACAACCAGTTAATGGGGTGGTCTCAGTTTCTTAAAGGGAGTCTGTCACCCCCAATACTCAAATCATTTATGGATTTGTATAGGAATCTTGGCCCCTATAAAAAAAATTATACTTTAGGTACAGATGATATTTTTATGCAAAAACAGCATTTACACCCCACGCTTAATTACCATCCTCTGCCCCTCCCCTTATGATGATTGACAGCACTGCCTATATTGAATCCTCAGCCCTGCACACACTGACACTGCAGGAGCTGAAAACTCAGTGTCCGAGCTTGCGGGCATCCTCTGATCCCCTTGTCCAGTCTACAGTTGTCTCTTTCAGTGAGCAGAAACAAGCTTTTACTTAAAAATTGTAAGGCTCGATTTGAGTTTGCCAAAAGACATGTGGGAAACTCCCAAAATATATGGAGGAATGTGCTGTGGTCAGATGAGACCAAAATTTAACTTTTTGGCCACCAAGGTAAATGCTATGTCTGTCACCAAACCAACAGCTCATCACCCCAAGAACAACATCCCCACAGTGAAACATGGTGGTTGCAGTATCATGCTGTGGGTATGTTTTTCTGCAGCAGCCACCTCCATTATCTGAATGCAAGGAAGATTGTGAACTTGTGCTACTTGCGCAGTAACACTTTGTCATTTCTGCTCCATTCTGTCTTCAAGCACAGGGTTAACAATGCTCTGACTCCATATCCGGCTTCATGGCTTGATCATAGATGCTGGATCCTGATTCCCAAGAAAATCCCACCAACCCAAGATTGTGAAAGAAATGCGCAAAACACTTTTAGTGAATGTTAAATAGACCAAATTTTATTACAAATCATATTATTTCATTCAGTGTCTGAAATTTAGAATCAGCCAATTGCTATGAAAAAGACACTGAAAATGGCAAACCTCCGACTCACGAAGAATCATCCGTCAGCACTCAGGAGAGGAAAACCCCCTGTGGAGGAAACCTCTAGGGAACCATGGCTGGAGGACTTGCCCATCCCTCGGGCTTAGAAGGATAGTGCCAACAAGTAACAGCAAATTGTACTAGAATTTGTACATTGTATCATATTTACAGTGAGACATAATATACATCCACTATAGATATGATAGCAGTGACATCATATAGTCACACAAGTTACACATTACATCATCAGAAAACAGACAGTAATGGAGAAGGTCAAAGTAGGTGCCCTGTGCGAGCACCATATGGAGAAGTCTAATGCGACATCTCCAGGCCGTACACATAAAGGTGAAGGCAACTAGTACCGGACGTGAGGGAGATCTGGCTGCAACATCTGTCACCCCATTGATCGCTAGGGTTAGTTTGATCTGGCTGGCTAGGCAGTACGGCTGATCTGGCTGGCTAGGCGGTATGGCTGGCTAGGCGGTATGGCTGATCTGGCTGGCTAGGCGGTATGGCTGATCTGGCTGGCTAGGCCGTATCCCCTTCCTCCCTTACAGGTTGTGGAGTGATGAAGCTCCAGGTCTCCAGACACATCAAGTACGGCGCTTCATACGGCTGAATGACCTGTGGTTCCGGAATCATCTTCTATATCATAGATGTATGTGTTTATGACATCAGCACAGTTGCCGTAGTTACCACAGGTGTTCATTACTGGTGCTTCACTGGCTAGAAAGACTCTCTCAGTGTTCCAAAGAATTAACCCTTGAATGACTGGCATTGTACATTTGTCCAGAATCCTGTAACATAATCTTGTCACTGTGCAGGACCGTTATCAATATTATACTTTAAAATTGCCCTAAACAAAGTCTAATTAGTGAGCGCATCTACAGATTTGATGGGTAACAAGCACAATAATCCCCTTAAGCCCTACTAAATGCATAAATGTCCAATATGAGTACAGGGCAGTCCATACAGAATGGATGATATAGAGGGCAATACAGTTAGATAAAGAAGTAGAAAGCCAAACCAAGTAAATGTCTCCTGAGATCTCGGCTACTGAGGTCTCAATTGTGCATCTGCTGCCTCAGGCGGCCATTTGTGTAACACAAGCGATCGGAAGATCACAGCTTCTAGTCTGCTAAGGAGACTATTGAAGCAGGTAAAAAGGAAAAAAAAAATATTTAAAAGTTCAAATCACCCCCCTTTTACCCCATTCAAAATAAAACAATCAAAAATACACGTTTGGTATCGCCGCATTTAGAATCGCCCGATCTATCAATATATAAAAAGAATGACTTCCATCAGTAAACTGTATAACGAGAAAAAAAACAAAACTCCAGAATTAAGTTGTTTTGGTCACCGCAACATTGCATTAAAATGTAATAACAGGCGATCATAACATCATATCTACACCAAAACGGTATCAATAAAAATGTCAGCTCAGTGCGCAAAAAATAACCCCTGACCCGGCTCTAGATCACGAAAAATGGAGACGCTACAGGTCTCGGAAAAATGATTATTTTTTTTTACAAGCTTTGAATTTTGATTTAACCCCTTAAATAAAATAGAAGCTCCACATGTTTGGTAACTATGAACTCGTAATGACCTGGAGAATCATAATGGCAGGTCAGTGTTAGCATTTAGTGAACATGGTAAAAACAAACCTTTTGTGGAATTGCACTTTTTTGCCATTTCACTGCACTTGGATATTTTTCCCATTTTCCAGTGCACAATATGGTAAAATCAATGGTGGTGTTCAAAAGAATAACTCATCCCACAATAAAACAAGCCCTCACATGGCCATATTGACGGAAAAATAAAAAAGTTATGGCTCTGGGAAGAAGGGGAGCAAAAAATGAAAGCGCAAAAACGGAAATACCTGAGGTGATAAAGGGGTTAACTGGAATTTTCTGCCATGGACTCATTGGCAAATCTGACATAGATATTTCTCGCTCCCTTATCAGTGTGGAAACATATATCTTTGGCCTCATTCAGACGTCTGTTTTTCATGTTTGTGTCCTCTCCATATTTGTTACGGATAGATCACATACACAATATAATCTGTGGAGTCGTCCACATGTCATTTTTTTTTGAAAACCGCGTAGTGTCCGTTTTTTATTCTAGTGGTTGATGAAAATTCTCCAGTCAGATCTATGGGTCCATGACATCGCTGACAGCTGGCATTGCCATCCATGTGCTGTCTGTGATAACACTGTCACCAGAGGAGAAGCTTCTCAATTTATGGATTTATTTTGCATACAAGAAAAGCTGATGAAACGCTGAAGATAAAAACTGACCACTTTCAGACATTTTTTGCATATACGATAAGTCACTGACATCTGATTAAGGCCTAAGGCCCCGTTCACATGTCAGGTATTAATCAGTGTTTTTTTCTCATTTTCATCTGATTTTGGTCAGTGTGGCAGTTTTTCTCCTCAGTGGGGCATATTTTTTTATATGTAAAGTAAAAAGCTAAAGGTTTCCTGGCCTCGCTTGCCCGGCCTATAGACCCTGGAGAACAAGCAGTACAGGCAACATGGTTGGTTCTGGCCATTTTTCTGACAGACTCATTGACTTCAATAGATGATCTTTATCTACAAATCGGATGAAAATCGGACCGGTCTCGGTTCTGATTTACAGATCAATCGTCCACAAAAAATAGAGCTGTAAACCTGTCCCCGGTCTATAACGGAGCATATTCTACCTGTTAGAGAAATAACCAGACGTGAAAAGAGCCATGTGCTATTCTTACAGGGAAGGGGCCACCATTTTATGTTTTGTATTAATAATTATGTAATCAATTATTTTTAATACAAAAATTAAATGTACCACTTTATTAGTTTTTTATTTATTTATTTTTACATTGGCCACTAGGGGCTGCCATTTTTATTTGGGGGGTGTGTAAGAAGCGCTCTTACACACCTCATTTACAGCAGCCCTGGCCATAAGAGACAGTAGTCTGTCACCGACCCTATCTCTAACATTAGAGGCCGCTCCTCCTGCCTCTAGCTGTGACCTGGGCACGCCCCCTTGGCTGTTCAGGTCGCAGCCGTGGGAGGAGATTGCAGCCATCTTTGTGGAGCCTGCAGTGTAAGCTGTACATTCCCCCTGTCGTCGCACGCACTGCTCAGTCAGAGCGTGCCATGACAGGAGCTGCCGGGGAGGAAATGCCTAGGAGTGGAGGCCCCGAGTGAGTATCTGCGGCGGCGCCGTGCGGTGATCTCAGCTTCTCTGCTGTTATCACCGCTGACATCTTCAGGCAACACAGACACAGCGCTGCGTGGGAACGTGGAAGGTGAGTAGAAGCTTTTATTGTTTTGTTTTTTTTTCCTTTGCATTGAATATATGGGGGCATATACACACAAGGGTGGAGGAGGAGGCATAAACCCACCAGGATGGAGGAGGAGGCATAAACCCACCAGGATGGAGGAGGAGGCATATACCCACCAGGATGGAGGGGGCATATACCCACCAGGATGGAGGGGGGGCATATACCCACCAGGATGGAGGGGGGGCATATACCCACCTGGATGGATGGAGGGGTGGCATATACCCGCCAGGATGGAGGGTGCATATACCCACCAGGATGGAGGAAGGGCATATACCCACCAGGATGGATGGAGGCGGGGGCATATACCCACCAGTATGGAGGGGGGGCATATACCCATCAGGATGGATGTAGGGGGGGCATATACCCACCATGATGGATATAGGGGGGCATATACCCACCAGTATGGAGGGGGAGCATATACCCACCAGGATGGATGGAGGTGGGACATATACCCACCAATATGGAGGGGGGGGATATACCCACCAGGATGGATGGATGGAGGGGGGCATATACTGACCGGGATGGATGGAGGGGCATATACACCTACCCAGGATGGATGGAGGGGAATATACACCTACCCAGGATGAATGGATGGAGGGGAATATACACCTACCCAGGATGGATGGGTGGAGGGGCATATACACCTAACCAGGATGGATGAAGGTACATACGTTCCTCTCCCAAAACTCCAAAAATTGGTCTCCTCACTACCCGGAGGTTTCCTGACTGCTGTACAAAGAGGAGGAGATGCCACACAGTGGTAGACATGACCATGACCTGATTTTGAGTTGTGTTGCTGCCGTCAATTTCTACATTAGGTAAGTTTTTCAAATGAAATGGAAAATGTCTGATGTTCACCCTCTGATCTGTGATCTATGTTCTGTTGTGAATAAAATGTGGCTATAAGACATTTCCCAATCATTGCATTCTTGTTTTCTTTCCATTTTTACACACGGCCCCAACTTTTTGGGAATTGGGGCTGTAATTTATGGTCATGTTCACAATGTCCACAAAGATAAAACATGGATATATCCATTTTCCATCGGATTTGCAGATAAAACTCGCCCCTTAGAGTGAAAGTTTGTAAGGAGAATGCACAGCACTCGGATGCTATCCACGTCATTTGAGCGATGTTTGTCTTTTAGGTTTTAATGGGCAGGAGGCGCTTGGAAACGCTAAAGGGACGTCACATAAATGTGTCACATACATTGACATGATGCAGATTTTAATTCTACATTGCAAACAATTTCTGCATGAAATCAGCAGAGACATTTATTTTCAGCGTGCAGATTACATTTTGTAAACTTCCATCCGCTTTCCTGCTGCTATAATACGCTGCGGCTTTTCCACAGAGAGAGGACCCTGGTCCACAACATTTTGCTTATTTTGTTGGGAATTGGGCCCTCCGGAGTATGGGAGCTGACACTGATATGGGAGGTTTTATGCTGTTTGTGCAGTATTTGGGACATTAATTTACCAATTATTCGGCCAGGGTATAACAGTATTTTTAGGTAATGATTTGTATTGTACTAATATTTAAAACTTGAATACAATAAACTTTACGGTGTGATGTCAGGACTATGGCACAGTTATTTGGCCGGTGTATTTCAGTATTGTACAGCACTATTATTTGGGGACTTTCTGACGTGTATTTATGGACTGTGGGGTAGAATTATTTTGTGCGCTGTATTGCACTATTTTCCATAGAACTGTGTGGCTATATTATTTGGCCAGCATATGGTAGTAGTTTTTGGCACTATGGATACTATTATTCTGAAACTTTGTGTCATCATTTTATGGACTGTACAATTCTGTTCATACTAATGTAATTGCTTCTATTTTTATAGTCTATGTAACATTTTGAACACCGTACGGTATTATTTTATGACAGAATTATTTGACCACTTTATGGAATTATTTTCTTATGGACTGTATGGCGCCATTATTTAGTTATTGTATCGTCGTTTTTAGTAATTATGTGTTACTATTCTTTAGAGTTTCATATGGTGGGTATTTAGGGATTGTTTGGTGGAATTAATTTGACCACTGTATGGCAGTATTATTGAGGCATTATAATAGGCCCATTGTGTGACTGTTGAAAGTATATCCAGCGGAGCCGTCACCACAGGGAGTCTCACATGTAGACCCAGGTGATGTGTTTGACCTGAGAAAAATACCTCCACTAGCTTTGGGGGGGAGGGTGAGAGCAGTTCTGTCCATTCAGAGGGCTGATCCCAGTGAAGGAGAAAAGAAGCCACATGGTTAGAGTTGGTGGAATGTCGTTGAAGGGATAGTATCTAGTCTGAGGATCTGGACCATGGATGAATCGATGGCTTATGGCGTAGAGATCAGCTACCACCTGAGCTGAATAAATGTGCTACAGTTGTGGGATCCGGGATCCATTGTCTGGATTTGATACATTTTCTTAAAGGACTGTTGCTACTGGATACCTTTGCTTCTATCGTTTTATGTGTCATATGGAGGATCGTGGACTGTGACTACAGACTATACTTGCTGGAGATACGAAATATGTGGGCCAACCAAAAGTTGGGGGAAAGTGAGTATCGCTTGGCACAAAGGCAGTGGAATTACCTCCCCGGGGAGGGGATCTTGTGGACTGAGACAATTGTATTTTGGACATTTACCTGGAATTGCTGTATTACCATGGATGTAAGGAATAAAATAGTGTTGCTTGTAGATGGTAAGCTTAGGAGCAGGGACCTCTCTCCTCATGTAACAGTTTAAACTGTCTTACCTTGTATTGAACTTATTGTATGTACATGTCCGCGCTTAACTGTAAAGTGCTGCGGAATATGTTGGCGCTATATAAATAAAAATCATTATTATTATTAACCTGCCTAAGTAATTATTGAAATGCACCATCTCAGATCTTCACAGTATGGACCCCAAAATAGTAAGGATAAAAACTACAGCAAACACTGCAAAGAAAAAAAATAAGAAAGTTGGAAAGCAAAGAGGAAGCAATAGGACTATGTGACCCAGGACCTGGTGCAGCCATCTACTAACGTGCAGGACACCCTGGGGACAATGTCCTCCCCATCCATTAGAACTACAAGGTCCAGCAGACAAGCAGCAGAGCACATCACTCCTTCCCTCCATGTTCCGCTGCAAGTCCAGCGCCGACATTACCGCACATGGCCACTAGATGGCGGGGCACCTCTGCTGTTGCAGCCAATACTAGCGTGCAGGTGAAGTCGCTGGCCACTAGGTGGCGGGGCATCTGCTGTTGCTTCCATTACAATTGCTGGGTGCAGTCGCTGGCCACTAGGTGGCGGCAGACTTTTCCAGGCTGGAATGTTGCTCTCCTCTGCTCTTGCAGTCTGATATAACGCTGTGGATTGTGCGCAGCAGAGATCACAGCCGCCCTGTCTCCTCCACACTCCACGGAGAGATCCTGTCAGTGAGCCGCCCCTCCTGTCAGGGCGCCGGGGAGAGCCTGACCGCTGCCTCCATTCATCACCAGCCGCTGCTGCGGGCACAGGTAAGTAACAGCCCCGTGCCCGCAGCCCATGTCCCGGGCTGAGAAGCCTCCGGCTGTTGATTGCTGCTGGCAGAGGCAATGGCAGCCGGGACTGGCAGCAGGTGATGGGTCCTGTGTGATGTGGGCACATACTGGTCAGATGGGGGCGCAGCAGTGCCAGGGACGCTGGCAGGAGGAGATGCCCATAGTGTGTGGTGTCTGGGGTGATGGGGTGAGACTGGCACCTGCCCTGGTAACGCTGCCAGTGCCCGGGAGACTTGTGCCGCTCACTGTGCCCGGGGAGACTCGATCACCTGCTGATCTGCCAGTATTCTACAGCTGGGATTGGCTGTAAGAAGCTGATTGTAACCAAGTCCTAGTGATTAGCTGCAGCGTCGCTCTGTGCCATTGTGATTGTTATATACCAGGGATTAGCTGCAGCGTCGCTCTGTGCCATTGTGATCGTTATATACCAGGGATTAGCTGCAGTGTTGCTCTGTGCCATTGTGATCGTTATATTCCGGGTTACAATGTGACCCTATAAGGTGTGAGTAGCCCCTGAGTAATAGACACGAGGAGGTGAAGGACCCTCCTGCTGCTCCTCCTGGCCCGGTGGCCGTGACACATATGGACGTCCACTCCCGTGATGGGTATAAATGTTATTATATTATTTTCTGATAAAATATTCAGTTATCAACGGTGTTTTCTGCCGTTAATATTAGTGTTGGTGCGGTCCCAGTGTGCTATGAGATATACCCCAGCGCCTTCTCTCCTGCTGATCCCCCCCCCTCCTCAGTCCTCCGTCCTGCTGATCCCCCCCCTCCTCAGTCCTCCGTCCTGCTGATATCCCCCCCGTTCCTCCGTGCTGCTGATATCCCCCTCACTCCATTCCTCTGTGCTGCTGATATTACCCCCCCTCCATTCCTCCCTCCTCCTGCTATCCCCCCCTCCATTCCTCCCTCCTGCTGCTATCCCCCCCCATTCCTCCCTCCTGCTGTTATCCCCCCCTCCATTCCTCCCTCCTGCTGCTATCCCCCCCCTCCTGCTGCTATCCCCCCCCTCCATTCCTCCCTCCTGCTGCTATCCCCCCCTCTTCCATTCCTCCCTCCTGCTGCTATCCCCCCCCTCCATTCCTCCCTCCTGCTGATATCCTCCATTCCTCCGTCCTGCTGGCCAGGTCCCCGCCGGTTTCTTCTCTTCTTCCATTGTTGGCTCGTGCCTGTCCCATCCAAGCAGTGGTGGTAGCAGGTATGGCCACTGAATTGGCTGCAGAAGTCACATGCCAACAGTACTGGGAAAGGAGCCTGGTGGGACCCGACCAGCAGCATGGAGGACTAGGGGGGGATCAGCAGGGGCTGTTCAGTATTTCCATCCCACACTCAGCCCATACCTACATATAGAATGTGATGTCTGCAGCCGATCTATAGCTACTGATTGTCTGCAGCGGTCCTATGATCCACCACCAATAGAGAGGTTATTTCCCTGCCAGAGCGCTCAGCACATTGTGTATGGACTCCATAGAAAGTCTCTGGTCCTCACACCGCACTGTGTGCATGCTCCTGCAGCCGCTCACTGCTTCTGCTGCTCAGGGGTTTCTATAAAGTCTGTTGCATGATTGTTGGGGGTCTGAGGACCCCAACCCCTCAATCTGCAGGACGTTTAATCCCCTGCAACATATAAAGGAATCTTGTGAACTCCTCGGTGCACTTCACTATTGGGGGCGCTGTCCGGGATCGTCCTCACCTACTGGGATTCTGGCAATAATGAGAAGCGATAAATGACGGGTGAGGAAAATCCTGGAGAAAAGCCGCAAAGAGAAACCTTCAGGGTGTTTCCTACTGATTCTATAGAAATCCTTTTCTCCTCCAGTAACATAGTCCATTAGCCCCCATAGTGACCGCCTGGTGGTCAGGGGGTCCGGGGTGTTGTGCCCTGGTGGTCAGGGGGTCCGGGGTGTTGTGGTCAGGTGGTCTGGTGTGTTGCACCTGTGGCCTCTGTACATTTATAAGGGTGGAGTCGCTGATATCAGCCACAATATAGTGAGACATAAAGATGGAGAAATGCTGGAGATCTCCGGATCCACTGTGATCTCCTAGAAGAGATCTGCCGGTGACGCCCCAGAAACGATGACTGATCGGAGCTCCGCACCTTGGATACAAGTGGGGTCTCATTCACACCTCCGTGATCTTCACGTGTGCAAGAAAAATGCTCCCGTGGTCCTCAGTGTTCTGGATATAAGTATAAGGGTCTGTGTGCACCACGTCTTGTAGGTGGCGGCGACCCGCTCAACTTTACTACAGGAAGAAGCTGCAGAAACCGAGACAGGGAGAACTCCGAGCAGAAACCGTCTGGAGAACGGAGCGGTCACTTCTAACCGTGTTGCCTCTTCATAAACGTGAAACGGTTAAAGGACTGACCATGTGCACAGCGAGGCGGATTACATTGCAGGGTATATGGTCATTCTATCTATTTATTGGGTGGTTGTTCTTCAGACGGGTTGTGGGGTGTACCGGCCTGATAAAGGCGCTGTGTGCACAGAGCCTAAACCCGCAGCGGGAATCATAGGGTCAGCCATGAATCTCTGCTCGTAGATCACATTGCAAATGCACAAGGGATTTATTAGTGTGAACTCCCGGTAACAATGCTCACACTCACTGGGTGGATGTGGACCAAGCCTGCTCATATTCACCACCCAACATGTATGGTGTTTCTTCATGTCTGGGAAGGAAAGATCAGGCATATTGGATAGCAGCATGCCCAATCCTTTTCTTCTTAGAGAAGCTGTCACCAGAGGCGTCTGACAGCGGCTATCTCTCTGGTGAGAATAAATGCCCTCTTGGCTGTGGAGTGTGCATGTGTATAGTGGGGGCAGGAGGAATAGTGACGGCTGGACAAGCTTTCTTATGGCGGCTATCCCATGACTATTTCCCTGAACAAACAGCGGTGGAATAAGTATTCATCACCTCACTACTATTCTAAGTAAATATATTTCTAAAGGTGCTATTGCCATGAAATTCTCACCAGATGTCGGTAGCAGCCCATCCAATCCACACAGGCAAAGAAATCACCATAGATGTCCATAAATGAAGTTTTGTGTAATGAGAAATGACAATTTCTCAGCTGGAGGACTACGAGGCATCGAGTGATATCATTGCTACTAATGGAGACAAGTGTAGAGAATTCTGCTACTTCTGGGCTTAAGACCATTATGTGCAAAAAGTGTATGGTGTGTGTTAACAAAATAGGAATACCTCTTTAAAGGGGTTGTCCGAGCTTTTATACTTTTCAATGTGTGTGTCTAAATTGCAGAATGCTGACCCCTTGTAATATACTCACTGTCAGCATTCTGCACCGTTGCCTACATACTATACTTCAGCATGTGACCAGCCTCACTCCTGATTTTGGAGGACCTGGTCACATCCTGACTAGACTTTTCGTGTTCTGTTCGGAGACTAGTCATGAAGTCACAACTAACACCACACCCAGTTTCTGCCAGACCCTCCTCCTTCAGCCTCCTGTGCCTGCACACAGTGCAAGGCGGCAGTGGCATGTCACAGCTGGTGGCACTAACCAGTCCAATCAGCTGTTAGCAGAGACATACAGGTGAACTGAATGGTGGAACAAGGAACTGAAAGCTTCTTCCTCCACTGATCAATCTCAGGAAAGGCTGGAGGTCCTGTCACTGATGATGATGGTGAAACAGTGCTGCTGTAGGTGCAGCGCAAAATCACATTTTGCAAATGGGAAAGTAATCAGACCTAGGTATTTCTAATAGCTGCAGAGCAGGTGACATTACTTTGACCGATGTCCTAATAGACCTTTCTTCAGTCAAGGTCTAATAGGAGCAGTAAGATGTCAGTCATGGGGGTCACTGTTAGGACCCCAACTTCTATAGAAACTCATCTGCCCTGTAATCGTATCTCCCTCTCCTTCTGTCCAAACCATCTAGATGCTGTGGTTGCTACTGACGGTGGGGTATAAGGGGTTAAACTGCCAGGATCAGGAATAGCTCCGCCAGCAGCGGGACTGTGTAATACAGCTGTACGACTGCTGCAGATCTCGTAGGTGCCCTGACGACACCTGCCTGATGAAAATGTGCACTATTGAGCGGGTACTGGATCCTGACTGTGAAGTAGATTTTCGATGCTTCTCAGGAACCAGTTATTCTTAATCTTTCAGCAGGTTAAGGGTAGAGAGTCTGATTCCAGTGATGTGTCAATTACTGGGTGTGTTTTGCTGTTTTAATACAATCAGTATTTTATCAGCAGGACGTTGTCACTACAAGACTAGGTGTCTCGTGTCTCCTAGTCCAACCACACCGCCATCACTGGTTAGCGGCTTTCTGTCAATATACAGTGTACATAGAAAGCTGCCAATCAATGGTGTGTTCAGGGTTATACAGGGCTCAACATCTGAGCTCTGCTACAGAGAAAAGTGTGATTCTATCACAATTGCTGCACCCAGTAAGTGGCACATCGCTGGAATCAGGGTCTCTGTCCCTACATCATGCTGCTGTCAGATTACATAGCAAAAACCTGCTGACAGATTCCCGTTAAGGCCCAGCTATAATATCACTGTAACACTATCATTAGATACCTGTATACCTGCTGCTGTGGTGCTGCACAAAAAGTTATTCACAAAACGAGTGTATACATGTATATCTATATCTCCTGAATGGTATTACTGCTAGATTTACTATAGATATACAGTACAGACCAAAAGATGAAGCTCATCAAGAGAATGCCAAGAGTGTGCAAAGCAGTCATCAAAGCAAAAGGTGGCTACTTTGAATAACCTAGAATATAAGACATATTTTCAGTTGTTTCACACTTTTTTGTTAAGTATATAATTCCACATGTGTTAATTCATAGTTTTGATGCCTTCAGAGTGAATGTACAATTTTCATAGTCATGAAAATACAGAAAAATCTTTAAATGAGAAGGTGTGTCCAAACTTTTGGTCTGTACTTTATATGATTGTGAACTAAAAGTAAACGACAAAAAGTGAATAACAATTGATCAAACTTTCCATACGCTAATGAAAGTGCTACAGTGCATATATGAACAATAAAAAATGTGTATATAATTTCTTTAAAACAATAATAAATATATAAGGATTGAGAGGAACCACTAATTTTAAAAACCTCTATATCAAAAAAGCTCTTGTATGAATATCCAGCAGCCTGTCACTGGTATTTATTCAGATAAGTATGATGAACAGAACCTGGAATGTGACGACCAATTCCTCGTTGGCGAAATATCATCAATTCAGATGCATTTTTATTGTGTAAAAGCGCCAACACATAAAAAAACTATATAAATGTAGTATAGCAGTAAATGTACTGACCCGAAGAATAAAGCGACCTTATCAATTTTACCACACGTGGAACAGCGTAAAAAAACAATTCCTGAATTGTTGATTTTTGTTTCTTCTGCCTCCCAAAAATAGGAGTAGAAAGCGATCAAAAAATGTCACGTGCCCGAAAATGATAACAATAAAACCGTCAACTTGTCCCGCAAAAAACAAGCCCTGACATGACTCTCTCGGCCGAAATATGGAAATATTATAGCTATCAAAATATGGGGATGCAAAAACTAGTCTTTACAAAAAAAGCATCTTTTATGAATATGAATCTGGTATCGTTGTAATCGCACCAACCCGAAGAATAAAGTCGTCTAATCACTTATACCACACGAGGAACAGCGTAGAAAATAAGCTCTAGCATTAGAGTTACGGTTAGACCACGGCCTCATTATCAGTATCTGGTCAGCATTTGGTCAGTATTTTTCTCAGGAGTGGGAACCAAAACCAGGAGTGGGTGATAAATGCAGAGTTGGTGACTTGTTTCTATTATACCTTTTCTCTGATTGTTCCTCTCCTGGTTTTGTCTCCCACTCCTGAGAAACAATACTGACCCAATACTGATAATGGGGCCCTGGCCTTAGGGTTGTTTTAGGGTTAGGGTTGTGTTGAGGTTGGGATTTTTTCAAAAGAAAAAAAAAAAAATGATGACGATATGGTGACTAGTCTTGAACGCAAGTGCTCGCTACTTGAGTATGCATCGGGTGCCGGGTATGCACTGAGTATCGCAGGTGCTCAAGTGACATGCTCGAGTCTCTGCCCCATATGTTTCACGGCTGTTATACAGCCAAAAGAAAAAAACACATGGGGATTGCCTGCTATGCATCAGCAATCCCTGCATGGTTTTTTTTGTTGTTTTTTTGAGTGTCTAAAAACCGTGAAACATGCGAGGCGGGGACTCGAGCATGTCACTCGAGCCCCCGCGATACTTGTTTCATACCTGAGTACCTGATGCAAACTCAAGTAGCGAGCACTTGCGCTTAAGACTAATGACAACATATTCAATATGATGACATAATGTTATCAAACTCTGTGTTCTGTGTCGTACCTCTGGGTTCAAAATGTTCACTATACCCTGTGACAAAGTCACTGGCAAAGTACTGGAGGGAAGATGTGTAGCACTGAGATTAGGAGCTCCAGTAATTATAGGAAAAAGGTTCCAGCACACGAAGGGGTTACTCAGCCATCTTTAGTTCTAAGGTGGTTAAACACCTGTAGAAAGGAAGGAGGTCAGAGGATAAAATCCCAGCCTTTTAGAGCATTTGTGTGTAGGGTGGGTTTGGAGGTGAAAGCTCTGAGCTGTTTTGTCATGTGAAGGAAAGACAAACCTTGAGTTGTTTGTTCCTGAAGCGGACGGTTACTCGTAGCAACAAGGACTGTGCCATACGTTATGTTTTGTTTTTCCTGATAGCATAAACAAACACGGCATTCCTGGCCTATCTGTGCTGTGGTTTATGCTGCATTCTTAATAAACCCAGCAGAAGATTTAAAGAGACAATGTTCCTGTGTACTGCTACATGCAACCAAGTGAGCCGATCTACAACAACCCCTTGATAAAATCCTTGGGGGGTCTAGTTTCCAAAATGGGGTCACTTGTGGGGGATGTCCACTGTTTAGGTGCATCAGGGGCACTCCAAATGCGACATAGCGTCCGCTCTCGATTCCAGCCAATTTTGCGTTCAAAAAGTCACACAGTGCTCCTTCCCTTCTGAACCCTGCCGTGCGCGCAAACAGTGGTTTTTCCCCACATATCAGGTATCGGCGTACTCAGGAGAAATTGCACAACAAGTTTTGGGGTCCATTTTCTCCTCTTACCCTTGTGAAAATAAAAAATTTGGGGCTAAAAGATCATTTTTGTGAAAAATGTTAAATGTTCATTTTTTTCTTCCACATTCCAAAAATTCCTGTGAAGCACCTGAAGGGTTAATAAATTTCTTGAATGCTGTTTTTAGCACCTTGAGGGGTGCAGTTTTTAGAATGCTGTCACTGTTGGGTATTTCTGTCATATAGTCACTTCCACCTCCTATCCACGATCTGTCACAAACTCTCGCAACCCTTCTAACCTTATTCCCATCCACCCAGCCCCCGCCTCCCCAGTCCCACTAACAGGAGCTCTATGCAATGCTCGCTCCGTGTGCAACAAACTTTCCTACATCCATGATCTTTTCATTACTAACAAACTCTCCTTCATCGGCATCACCGATACCTGGCTCACCACCTCTGACACGCCGTCCCCAGCTGCACTTTCGTACGGTGGATTCCATCTTTCTCACACACCCCGCTCCAATTTCAAGCATGGTGGAGGAGTAGGTTTTCTCCTGTCAGGCAGCTGCTCCTTCACCCATATCCCACTGCCACTCTCCATTACTCTCCCCTCCTTTGAAGTACACTGTGTGCTCATCTACTCCCCCCTCCAACTGGCTGTCTTTTACCGCTCCCCAGGACTAGCCACCACCTTCTTTGACCACTTCAACACCTGGCTGCTTAATTTCCTTTCCGATGACATCCCCACTATCATCATGGGTGACTTCAACATCCCCATTGACACTTCCCACTCATCTGTCTCGAAGCTTCTATTCCTCACTTCCTCCTTCAGCCTTGCTCAATGGTCTTCAGCCCCCACTCACAAAGATGGCCACACACTGGACCTCATCTTCACCCTCCTCTGTTCCCTATCTAACCTCTCAAGCTCACCTCTCCCTCTTTCTGACCAAAACTTACATTCTCTTACCTCTCCTCTCCAGGTACACAAGCCACACTCCACAAACTTGCACACCCTCACAGAAATCTCAAACACCTTGACCTACACTCAATCTCTGAATCCGTTCTCCCTCTCACAGGAATAAGTTCATTACACAATGCCAATGCTGCTGCCACTTTATATAACACCTCACTCAATAGCTGCAGCTCTCAAATCGGTCGCCCCCTCACACTTATCACAGCTCGCCCATTCAACCGGCAACCCTGGCACACCAACCTGACTAAAGAACTGCGAAGGGCCTCCAGGGTTGCTGAGTGGAAATGGAAAAGGTCCCACTCCAACGAGCACTTCATTGCATTCTAACAGTCCCTCACTACCTTCAAGTCCACACTTACTGCAGCAAAACAAACATACTTCTCATCTCTCATATCCTCCCTGTCTCACAACCCTAAACAGCTATTCAAAACTTTCAGTTCTCTCCTCCGTCCCCCAGCGCCTCCTTCATCTCCTCTCATCTCAGCCGAAGACTTTGAGGATGGGTCAAGGGATGGCTTTTTGAGGATGGGTGTGATTGAGGCATGTTTGAAGCATGAGGGGAAGACACCAGTTGTTAGTGACAGGTTGAAAAGGTGGGTTAGGGTTGGGATGAGAATAGTGTTAAGGTTAGGGATGAGGTGGGACGGGACTGGGTCAAGTTTGCAGGTGGTGAGGTGTGACTTGGAGAGTAAAGAGGAGAGTTGATTGTCTGTAATGGTGGAGAAGCTGGTTTTGGAGGAGGATGGTTGAGTAGGTGTGAGGAGGGGCTGTGGGGACTTTAGTCAAAAGATTTGTCTGATAGTGTCAACCTTCTGCTTGAAGAATGTGGTAAAAAAAAGAATAAAATAAAAAATAAAGTTTATATTCACCTTTCGACGGCCCACGGTCTCCTTCCCTTTGCTTGCGGGCAGGACTGAAGGACCTGCGGTGACGTCACAGTCATGTGACCGCAGGCCCTTCAGTGCAGTGTCCTGCGATCAGCTAGCAGACAGAAGCGAGCGCAGCTACACACGCCGGGCCATCGGAGGGTAAGTATAGGTTTATTTTTTTATTTTTAAACATTCTTACGGTCACACTATATAAATCCATGCTGGTTGCATGGATTTATATAGTGTGACCTAGTTGTCAAGCACTTTCCAAGTGATGCTAAAATCGCCTGGAAAGCGCTTGTCAATCCGCATGCGGAAATGCATGTGAAAACGCTTCAAATCCGCATGTATTTGGCAGGAAAAACGCATGCATAATCTGCCAGGGAGATGCAGAAATGATGCAGAAATTTTCTGCTTCATTTCTGCATCGTGGGCACATAGCCTAATTATGACGTCATCGCCACTCACCATCTTGGTGGAGTCCTCAAAGTTTTGGAGGATATGTCTGACATCCATGTCCACTCCTGAGGTGTTACGTGGAGTCTGAACTGAATACCGACGGCCTTGTTGATGCTGGTAGTCAACAACTGCCCTCTTCTGCTCACAAATCCTTCCCAACATCTGCAGTGTAGAGTTCCAATGCGTAGGGACATCACACACCAGTCTATGGGCCGGAAGCTGCAAACGCTGCTGAAACACGGCAAGGGTGGCGGAAGCTGGAGGTGATTTTCTAAAATGGGCACACAGGCGGCGTACTTTAACAAGCAGATCCGGCAGCTCCAGGTAGGATTTGAGACAGCGCTGAACCACGAGGTTAAGCACATGGGCCAGGCATGGTACGTGTGTGAGCTCGCCTCAGAGCTGCCACCAGGGTCCGGCCATTGTCACACACGTCCATGCCTGGCTTTAGGCTCGGCGGTGTGAGCCACAGATCTACCTGCTCTCCCTCCACTGTCTGATTCCGGAGTGACTGACGAGCACAGCGGCCCCAGGTCTGATATAGACCTGATGACTCTGTGCGGCCAGCCAATCACTGTAATGCCACAACCAACATGGCTGCGGCATTACAATGAGTGACAGGCAATCCCTGCATGTTCATTAGCTCGGTAAAGAGCAACAAGCATGCAGGGAGGGGACTCGAGCTCCCGCCGAGCAACCCCGGAAATACTCGGGGAGCGTGGAGCATCTCGAGCAGTGAGATACTGGGACGAGCACCGAGCAGTAGAGAGCATGCTCGCTCATCACTAGTCTTCATGCATCAGGTCCATGTATTTAGCAGTACATGATTCATCTGCACTACCACAGACTGTAGAGACAAGGAGAAGAGGAAACCCCAGAGAATTAGTAGGGAGGTTTCTCTCTAACTACAGAAGCCGGGCGAAGAGCAGCTCATCATTCAGCCCCATGCTATACCTGCATCCACCACCAGGGGGAGCCCGGGGAACAGACTTGTGTTATAGAGCCCATATATGAAATCCTATGCGCAGGGCTCCCCCTACTGGTGTCTAGCGGCAGCGCAAGACTAGAGTAAGCCACAGGAGAGCCAACATGGCGACATTACAGCTCCCGGCACACCAGCACCATCAGGACATAGGCGGGCATGCTGGGAGTTGTAGTCTCACGGCAGCTGACAAGCCAGCGCTTGTCATGTAACGGAGGTAATAAGACGCCATAACACAAACCGCCCTCCACCAGCAGCGTAACAGGCAGGGAAGCCGGGAACGTATTCACAGACGGTTACTAGACACCGCCTGACAGCCGCTCCTGAGAGCGGAGCGGGCACCGATAAAGAGCACGGACGGGAAGCCGGGACCGCCGATCCAGAACTGTCATCAGCGCGTCCTGATTGGTCGCTGCCCCGGCACCTCTGTAATCTGATTGGATAATGGACGGGCCGCTCTTATTGGCTGGAGACACGTTACCTACTCGCCTGTAATAGCGCTATAATAGTCCTGTTATCACTGTACAGGGGAGGAGCTTGGCTGCGCTTTATAGGGGGGGTTATAGGATTTCATCCCTGGGGTCTCATCTGTTTTATCTTATGTAACGTAAATCTGTAGGCTCCAAGATACATAAAAGCACGGGGTTTCCTGTGTCCCTGCTGGGCTCTTGTGGTTATTCTCAGCGGGGGATACCCGTGTTACATTGTGGGGTCCAGCACAGAGTCTCGCAGTGTCTGCCAGTAAGGCTGTGTTCACACTGCGCTTCTCACAGGCGGATTCCGCCACAGAAAGCCCCTGAGGAAGCCGGAGGCCGCTGCCAGGAATAGACGGCGTCTCTGTACTCCCTCGCGGGGCCCATGGTGGCTCAGACACGTCTCTTATCAAGCTGCAGAGAAGTGTCCCCTCCGGCCTCCGCTCCGGCCTCCCCTCCGACCTCCCCTCTGTCCTCCGCTCCGCCCTCCCCTCCGCCCTCCACTCCGTCCTCCCCTCCGTCCTCCGCTCCGTCCTCCCCTCCGTCCTCCGCTCCGCCCTCCCCTCCGTCTTCCGCTCCGTCCTCCGCTCCGTCCTCCCCTCCGCCCTCCCCTCCGTCCTCCCCTCCGTCCTCCCCTCCGTCCTCCGCTCCGTCCTCCGCTCCGTCCTCCCCTCCGTCCTCCGCTCCTCCATCCTCCGCTGCAGAATATTATAAAATCCAGCTCATCTTCTGCAGAATATTATAATATACAGCTTTTCTTCTGCAGAATATTATAATATACAGCTCATCTTCTGCAGAATATTATAATATACAGCTCATCTACTGCAGAATATTATATATACAGATCATCTACTACAGAATATTATAATATACAACTCATCTACTGCAGAATATTATATATACAGCTCATCTACTACAGAATATTATAATATACAGCTCATCTTCTGCAGAATATTATATATACAGCTCATCTTCTGCAGAATATTATATATACAGCTCATCTACTACAGAATATTATAATATACAGCTCATCTTCTGCAGAATATTATAATATACAGCTCATCTTCTGCCGAATATTATAATATACAACTAATCTACTGCAGAATATTATAATATACAGCTCATCTACTGCAGAATATTATATATACAGCTCATCTACTACAGAATATTATAATATACAGCTCATCTTCTGCCGAATATTATAATATACAGCTCATCTTCTGCAGAATATTATAATATACAACTCATCTACTGCAGAATAATATAATAAACAGCTCATCTTCTGCAGAATATTATAATATACAACTCATCTACTGCAGAATATTATAATATACAACTCATCTGCAGAATATTATAATATACAACTCATCTACTGCAGAATATTATAATATACAGCTCATCTGCTGCAGAATATTATATATACAACTCATCTACTGCAGAATATTATAATATACAGCTCATCTACTGCAGAATATTATAATATACTGCTCATCTTCTGCAGAATATTATAATATACAGCTCATCTTCTGCAGAATATTATAATATACAGCTCATCTACTGCAGAATATTATAATATACAGCTCACCTGCTGCAGAATATTATAATATACAGCTCATCTACTGCAGAATATTATATATACAGCTTATCTACTGCAGAATATTATATATACAGCTCATCTTGTGCAGAATATTATAATATACAACTCATCTACTGCAGAATATTATAATATACAGCTCATCTACTGCAGAATATTATAATATACAGCTCATCTACTGCAGAATATTATAATATACAGCTCATCTACTGCAGAATATTATAATATACAGCTCATCTACTGCAGAATATTATATATACAGCTCATCTACTGCAGAATATTATATATACAGCTCATCTACTGCAGAATATTATATATACAGCTCATCTACTACAGAATATTATAATATACAGCTCATCTTCTGCCGAATATTATAATATACAGCTCATCTTCTGCAGAATATTATAATATACAGCTCATCTTCTGCAGAATATTATAATATACAACTCATCTACTGCAGAATAATATAATAAACAGCTCATCTTCTGCAGAATATTATAATATACAACTCATCTACTGCAGAATATTATAATATACAACTCATCTGCAGAATATTATAATATACAACTCATCTACTGCAGAATATTATAATATACAGCTCATCTGCTGCAGAATATTATATATACAACTCATCTACTGCAGAATATTATAATATACAGCTCATCTACTGCAGAATATTATAATATACTGCTCATCTTCTGCAGAATATTATAATATACAGCTCATCTTCTGCAGAATATTATAATATACAGCTCATCTACTGCAGAATATTATAATATACAGCTCACCTGCTGCAGAATATTATAATATACAGCTCATCTACTGCAGAATATTATAATATACAACTCATCTACTGCAGAATATTATAATATACAGCTCATCTACTGCAGAATATTATAATATACTGCTCATCTTCTGCAGAATATTATAATATACAGCTCATCTTCTGCAGAATATTATAATAAACAGCTCATCTACTGCAGAATATTATATATACAGCTTATCTACTGCAGAATATTATATATACAGCTCATCTTGTGCAGAATATTATAATATACAACTCATCTACTGCAGAATATTATAATATACAGCTCATCTACTGCAGAATATTATAATATACAGCTCATCTACTGCAGAATATTATAATATACAGCTCATCTACTGCAGAATATTATAATATACAGCTCATCTGCTGCAGAATATTATATATACAACTCATCTACTGCAGAATATTATAATATACAGCTCATCTGCTGCAGAATATTATATATACAACTCATCTACTGCAGAATATTATAATATACAGCTCATCTGCTGCAGAATATTATATATACAACTCATCTACTGCAGAATATTATAATATACAGCTCATCTACTGCAGAATATTATAATATACTGCTCATCTTCTGCAGAATATTATAATATACAGCTCATCTTCTGCAGAATATTATAATATACAGCTCATCTACTGCAGAATATTATAATATACAGCTCACCTGCTGCAGAATATTATAATATACAGCTCATCTACTGCAGAATATTATAATATACAACTCATCTACTGCAGAATATTATAATATACAGCTCATCTACTGCAGAATATTATAATATACTGCTCATCTTCTGCAGAATATTATAATATACAGCTCATCTTCTGCAGAATATTATAATAAACAGCTCATCTACTGCAGAATATTATATATACAGCTTATCTACTGCAGAATATTATATATACAGCTCATCTTGTGCAGAATATTATAATATACAACTCATCTACTGCAGAATATTATAATATACAGCTCATCTACTGCAGAATATTATAATATACAGCTCATCTACTGCAGAATATTATAATATACAGCTCATCTACTGCAGAATATTATAATATACAGCTCATCTGCTGCAGAATATTATATATACAACTCATCTACTGCAGAATATTATAATATACAGCTCATCTGCTGCAGAATATTATATATACAACTCATCTACTGCAGAATATTATAATATACAGCTCATCTTCTGCAGAATATTATAATATACAGCTCATCTTCTGCAGAATATTATAATATACTGCTCATCTTCTGCAGAATATTATAATATACAGCTCATCTTCTGCAGAATATTATATATACAGCTCATCTACTGCAGAATATTATAATATACAGCTCATCTACTGCAGAATATTATATATACAGCTCATCTACTGCAGAATATTATAATATACAGCTCATCTACTGCAGAATATTATAATATACAGCTCATCTACTGCAGAATATTATATATACAGCTCATCTTCTGCAGAATATTATATATACAGGTCATCTACTGCAGAATATTATAATATACAGCTCATCTACTGCAGAATATTATAATATACAGCTCATCTTCTGCAGAATATTATAATGTACAGCTCATCTTCTGCAGAATATTATAATATACTGCTCATCTTCTGCAGAATATTATAATATACAGCTCATCTTCTGCAGAATATTATATATAGAGCTCATCTACTGCAGAATATTATAATATACAGCTCATCTACTGCAGAATATTATATATACAGCTCATCTTCTGCAGAATATTATAATATACAACTCATCTACTGCAGAATATTATAATATACAGCTCATCTTCTGCAGAATATTATATATACAGCTCATCTACTGCAGAATATTATAATATACAGCTCAATGCTACAGAATATTATAATATACAACTCATCTACTGCAAAATATTATAATATACAGCTCATCTTCTGCAGAATATTATAATGTACAGCTCATCTTCTGCAGAATATTATAATATACTGCTCATCTTCTGCAGAATATTATAATATACAGCTCATCTTCTGCAGAATATTATATATACAGCTCATCTACTGCAGAATATTATAATATACAGCTCATCTACTGTAGAATATTATATATACAGCTCATCTTCTGCAGAATATTATATATACAGCTCATCTACTGCAGAATATTATAATATACAGCTCAATGCTACAGAATATTATAATATACAGCTCATCTTCTGCAGAATATTATAATATACAGCTCATCTACTGCAGAATATTATAATATACAGCTCATCTACTGCAGAATATTATAATATACAGCTCATCTACTGCAGAATATTATATATACAGCTCATCTTCTGCAGAATATTATATATACAGCTCATCTACTGCAGAATATTATAATATACAGCTCAATGCTACAGAATATTATAATATACAGCTCATCTTCTGCAGAATATTATAATATACAACTCATCTACTGCAGAATATTATAATATACAGCTCATCTTCTGCAGAATATTATATATACAGCTCATCTACTGCAGAATATTATAATATACAGCTCAATGCTACAGAATATTATAATATACAACTCATCTACTGCAGAATATTATAATATACAGCTCATCTTCTGCAGAATATTATAATATACAGCTCATCTACTGCAGAATATTATAATATACAGCTCACCTGCTGCAGAATATTATAATATACAGCTCATCTACTACAGAATATTATAATATACAGCTCATCTACTGCAGAATAATATAATATACAGCTCATCTACTACAGAATATTATAATATACAGCTCATCTACTGCAGAATATTATAATATACAGCTCATCTACTGCAGAATATTATAATATACAGCTCATCTGCTGCAGAATATTATATATACAACTCATCTACTGCAGAATATTATAATATACAGCTCATCTACTGCAGAATATTATAATATACAGCTCATCTACTGCAGAATAATATAATATACAGCTCATCTACTACAGAATATTATAATATACAGCTCATCTACTGCAGAATATTATAATATACAGCTCATCTACTACAGAATATTATAATATACAGCTCATCTGCTGCAGAATATTATAATATACAACTCATCTACTGCAGAATATTATAATATACAGCTCATCTACTGCAGAATATTATAATATACAGCTCATCTACTGCAGAATATTATAATATACAGCTCATCTGCTGCAGAATATTATATATACAACTCATCTACTGCAGAATATTATAATATACAGCTCATCTTCTGCAGAATATTATAATATACAGCTCATCTGCTGCAGAATAATATAATATACAGCTCATCTACTGCAGAATATTATAATATACAGCTCATCTTCTGCAGAATATTATAATATACAGCTCATCTTCTGCAGAATATTATAATATACAGCTCATCTGCTGCAGAATATTATAATATACAGCTCATCTACTGCAGAATATTATAATATACAGCTCATCTACTGCAGAATATTATAATATACAGCTCATCTTCTGCAGAATATTATATATACAGCTCATCTACTGCAGAATATTATAATATACAGCTCATCTACTGCAGAATATTATATATACAGCTCATCTTCTGCAGAATATTATAATATACAACTCATCTACTGCAGAATATTATAATATACAGCTCATCTTCTGCAGAATATTATATATACAGCTCATCTACTGCAGAATATTATAATATACAGCTCAATGCTACAGAATATTATAATATACAGCTCATCTACTGCAAAATATTATAATATACAGCTCATCTTCTGCAGAATATTATATATACAGCTCATCTACTGCAGAATATTATAATATACAGCTCATCTACTGCAGAATATTATAATATACAGCTCATCTTCTGCAGAATATTATAATATACAGCTCATCTACTGCAGAATATTATAATATACAGCTCATCTACTGCAGAATATTATAATATACAGCTCATCTACTGCAGAATATTATAATATACAGCTCATCTGCTGCAGAATATTATAATATACAGCTCATCTACTGCAGAATATTATAAAATACAGCTCATCTACTACAGAATATTATAATATACAGCTCATCTACTGCAGAATATTATAATATACAGCTCATCTGCTGCAGAATATTATAATATACAGCTCATCTACTGCAGAATATTATAAAATACAGCTCATCTGCTGCAGAATATTATATATACAACTCATCTACTGCAGAATATTATATATACAGCTCATCTTCTGCAGAATATTATAATATACAGCTCATCTACTGCAGAATATTATAATATACAGCTCATCTTCTGCAGAATATTATATATACAGCTCATCTACTGCAGAATATTATAATATACAGCTCAATGCTACAGAATATTATAATATACAGCTCATCTACTGCAGAATATTATAATATACAGCTCATCTTCTGCAGAATATTATATATACAGCTCATCTACTGCAGAATATTATAATATATAGCTCAATGCTACAGAATATTATAATATACAGCTCATCTACTGCAGAATATTATAATATACAGCTCAATGCTACAGAATATTATAATATACAACTCATCTACTGCAGAATATTATAATATACAGCTCATCTTCTGCAGAATATTATAATATACAGCTCATCTACTGCAGAATATTATAATATACAGCTCACCTGCTGCAGAATATTATAATATACAGCTCATCTACTACAGAATATTATAATATACAGCTCATCTACTGCAGAATATTATAAAATACAGCTCATCTGCTGCAGAATATTATATATACAACTCATCTACTGCAGAATATTATATATACAGCTCATCTACTGCAGAATATTATATATACAGCTCATCTACTGCAGAATATTATAAAATACAGCTCATCTGCTGCAGAATATTATATATACAACTCATCTACTGCAGAATATTATATATACAACTCATCTACTGCAGAATATTATATATACAGCTCATCTACTGCAGAATATTATATATACAGCTCATATACTGCAGAATATTATAATATACAGCTCATCTTCTGCAGAATATTATAATATACAGCTCATCTACTGCAGAATATTATAATATACAGCTCATCTTCTGCAGAATATTATATATACAGCTCATCTACTGCAGAATATTATAATATACAGCTCATCTACTGCAGAATATTATAATATACAGCTCATCTACTGCAGAATATTATAATATACAGCTCATCTACTGCAGAATATTAAAATATACAGCTCACCTGCTACAGAATATTATAATATACAGCTCATCTTCTGCAGAATATTATATATACAGCTCATCTACTGCAGAATATTATAATATACAGCTCATCTACTGCAGAATATTATAATATACAGCTCATCTTCTGCAGAATATTATAATATACAGCTCATCTACTGCAGAATATTATATATACAGCTCATCTACTGCAGAATATTATAACATACAGCTCACCTGCTGCAGAATATTATAATATACAGCTCATCTACTGCAGAATATTATAATATACAGCTCATCTACTGCAGAATATTATAATATACAGCTCATCTACTGCAGAATATTAAAATATACAGCTCACCTGCTGCAGAATATTATAATATACAGCGCATCTACTGCAGAATATTATAATATACATCTCATCTACTGCAGAATATTATATATACAGCTCATCTTCTGCAGAATATTATAATATACAGCTCACCTGCTGCAGAATATTATATATACAGCTCATCTTCTGCAGAATATTATATATACAGCTCACCTGCTGCAGAATATTATAATATACAGCTCATCTACTGCAGAATATTATAATATCCATCTCATCTACTGCAGAATATTATAATATACAACTCATCTACTGCAGAATATTATAATATACAGCTCATCTACTGCAGAATATTATAATATACAGCTCACCTGCTACAGAATATTATAATATACAGCTCATCTACTGCAGAATATTATAATATACAGCTCATCTTCTGCAAAATATTATAATATACAGCTCACCTGCTACAGAATATTATAATATACAGCTCATCTACTGCAGAATATTAAAATATACAGCTCACCTGCTGCAGAATATTATAATATACAGCGCATCTACTGCAGAATATTATAATATATAGCGCATCTACGGCAGAATATTATAATATACAGCTCATCTACTGCAGAATATTATAATATACAGCTCATCTGCTGCAAAATATTATAATATACAGCTCAACTTCTGCAGAATATTATAATATACAGCTCATCTACTGCAAAATATTATACAGCTCACCTGCAGCAGAATATTATATATACAGCTCATCTACTGCAGAATATTATATTATACAACTCATCTGCTGCAGAATATTATAATATACAGCTCATCTACTGCAAAATATTATAATATAAAGCTCATCTTCTGCAGAATATTATAATATAACGCTCATCTTCTGCAGAATATTATAATATACAGCTCATCTACTGCAGAATATTATAATATACAGCTCATCTACTGCAGAATATTATAATATACAACTCATCTGCTGCAGAATATTATAATATACAGCTCATGTACTGCAGAATATTATAATATACAGCTCATCTGCTGCAGAATATTATATATACAGCTCATCTACTGCAGAATATTATAATATACAGCTCATCTACTGCAGAATATTATATATACAGCTCACCTGCTGCAGAATATTATAATATACAGCTCATCTACTGCAGAATATTATATATACAGCTCACCTGCTGCAGAATATTATAATATACAACTCATCTGCTGCAGAATATTATAATATACAGCTCATGTACTGCAGAATATTATAATATACAGCTCATCTGCTGCAGAATATTATATATACAGCTCATCTACTGCAGAATATTATAATATACAGCTCATCTGCTGCAGAATATTATATATACAGCTCATCTACTGCAGAATATTATAATATACAGCTCATCTACTGCAGAATGTTATATATACAGCTCACCTGCTGCAGAATATTATAATATACAGCTCATCTACTGCAGAATATTATATATACAGCTCACCTGCTGCAGAATATTATAATATACAGCTCATCTACTGCAGAATATTATAATATACAGCTCATCTACTGCAGAATATTATAATATACAGCTCACCTGCTGCAGAATATTATAATATACAGCTCATCTACTGCAGAATATTATAATATACAGCTCATCTTCTGCAGAATATTATAATATACAGCTCATGTACTGCAGAATATTATAATATACAACTCATCTGCTGCAGAATATTATATATACAGCTCATCTACTGCAGAATATTATATATACAGCGCATCTACTGCAGAATATTATAATATACAGCTCACCTGCTACAGAATATTACAATATACAGCTCATCTTCTGCAGAATATTATAATATACAGCTCATCTACTACAGAATATTATAATATACAGCTCATCTACTGCAGAATATTATATATACAGCTCATCTACTGCAGAATATTATAATATACAGCTCATCTACTGCAGAATATTATAATATACAGCTCATCTACTGCAGAATATTATAATATACAACTCATCTACTGCAGAATATTATAATATACAACTCATCTGCTGCAGAATATTACAATATACAGCTCATCTTCTGCAGAATAATATAATATACAGCTCATCTACTGCCGAATATTATAGTATACAGCTCATCTTCTGCAGAATATTATATATACAGCTCATCTACTACAGAATATTATAATATACAGCTCATCTTCTGCAGAATATTATATATACAGCTCATCTACTGAAGAATATTATAATATACAGCTCATATACTGCAGAATATTATAATATACAGCTCACCTGCTGCAGAATATTATAATATACAGCTCATCTACTGCAGAATATTATAATATACAGCTCACCTGCTGCAGAATATTATAATATACAGCTCATCTACTGCAGAATATTATAATATACAGCTCATCTTCTGCAGAATATTATAATATACAGCTCATATACTGCAGAATATTATAATATACAGCTCATCTACTGCAGAATATTATATATACAGCTCATCTACTGCAGAATATTATAATATACAGCTCACCTGCTGCAGAATATTATAATATACAGCTTATCTGCTGAAGAATATTATAATATACAGCTCATCTACTGCAGAATATTATAATATACAGCTCATCTTCTGCAGAATATTATAATATACAGCTCATCTACTGCAGAATATTATATATACAGCTCATCTACTGCAGAATATTATAATATATAGCTCATCTACTGTATAATATTATAATATACAGCTCACCTGCTGCAGAATATTATAATATACAGCTCATCTGCAGAATATTATAATATACAGCTCATCTACAGCAGAATATTATAATATACAGCTCACCTGCTGCAGAATATTATAATATACAGCTCATCTTCTGCAGAATATTATAATATACAGCTCATCTACTGCAGACAGGGTCGGACTGGGGTGTCTGGGGCCCACAGGGAGAATTGACTCCAGGGGCCCACCTACAGCCATATGCAAATATCTGTTATCCGCTATCCCTGTTATAGTGGAGCATTGACTGGCGGCTCCTGCACATCTACTGTGCACCACTCTAACTGGGATGTACAATTACGGTAGTTTGCATTAAAGGGCTTCTTTGGTTAAGCCTGCCCCCCATATACCCATCCTGCCCACCCCCCTTTGCCTGGGTCCACCTTGCTTCCCCCTTGTGTGTCCTGCCAGGGCTCACCCTTGTGTGTCCAGCCAGGGCTCCCCTCCCTTGCGTGTCCAGCCAGGGCTCCCCCCTTGCGTGTCCAGCCAAGGCTCCCCCCCTTGCGTGTCCAGCCAGGGCCCCCCCCCTTGCGTGTCCAGCCAGGGTTCCCCCCTCGTGTGTCCAGCTTGGCCCCCCCTCGTGTGTCCAGCTTGGCCCCCCCTCGTGTGTCCAGCTGGGCCCCCCCTCGTGTGTCCAGCTGGGCCCCCCCTCGTGTGTCCGTCCAGCTGGGCCCCCCCTCGTGTGTCTGTCCAGCTGGGCCCCCCCCTTGTGTGTCTGTCCAGCTTGGCCCCCCCTTGTGTGTCTGTCCAGCTGGGCCCCCCCTTGTGTGTCTGTCCAGCTGGGCCCCCCCTTGTGGGTCTGTCCAGCTGGGCCCCCCCTTGTGTGTCCAGACCATTACACACACACACACACACCTCTTACCTTCCTGCGATCCCGTGCGGTGTCCTCCTTCTCCTGAGTTGCGCGCCTCCTTCACAGCAGGCGCATTACGATACAGCTCATCTACTGCAGAATATTATAATATACAGCTCATCTACTGCAGAATATTATAATATACAGCTCATCTTCTGCAGAATATTATAATATACAGCTCATCTACTGCAGAATATTATAATATACATCTCATCTACTGCAGAACATTATATATACAGCTCATCTTCTGCAGAATATTATAATATACAGCTCACCTGCTACAGAATATTATAATATACAGCTCATCTACTGCAGAATATTATAATATACAGCTCATCTACTGCAGAATATTATATATACAGCTCATCTACTGCAGAATATTATAATATACAGCTCATCTTCTGCAGAATATTATAATATACAGCTCATCTACTGCAAAATATTATAATATACAGCTCATCTGCAGAATATTATAATATATAACTCATCTACTGCAGAATATTAAAATATACAGCTCACCTGCTGCAGAATATTATAATATACAGTGCATCTACTGCAGAATATTATAATATACAGCGCATCTACTGCAGAATATTATAATATACAGCTCATCTACTGCAGAATATTATAATATACAGCTCATCTGCTGCAGAATATTATAATATACAGCTCACCTGCTGCAGAATATTATAATATACAGCTCTTCTACTGCAGAATATTATAATATACAGATCATCTACTGCAGAATATTATAATATACAGCTCATCTACTGCAGAATATTATATATACAGCTCATCTACTACAGAATATTATAATATACAGCTCACCTGCTGCAGAATATTATAATATACAGCTCATTTACTGCAGAATATTATAATATACAGATCATCTACTGCAGAATATTATAATATACAGCTCACCTGCTGCAGAATATTATAATATACAGCTCATCTACTGCAGAATATTATAATATACAGCTCATCTTCTGCAGAATATTATATATACAGCTCATCTTCTGCAGAATATTATAATATACAGCTCACCTGCTACAGAATATTATAATATACAGCTCATCTGCTGTAGAATATTATAATATACAGCTCACCTGCTGTAGAATATTATATATACAGCTTATCTACTGCAGAATATTATATACAGTATACAGCTCATCTACTGCAGAATATTATAATATACAGCTAATCTACTGCAGAATATTATAATATACAGCTCATCTTCTGCAGAATATTATAATATACAGCTCACCTGCTTCAGAATATTATAATATGCAGCTCATCTACTGCAGAATATTATAATATACAGCTCATCTGCTGCAGAATATTATAATATACAGCTTATCTGCTGAAGAATATTATATATACAGCTCATCTACTGCAGAATATTATAATATACAGCTCATCTGCTGCAGAATATTATAATATACAGCTCATCTGTTGTAGAATATTATAATATACAGCTCACCTGCTGTAGAATATTATATATACAGCTTATCTACTGCAGAATATTATATACAGTATACAGCTCATCTACTGCAGAATATTATAATATACAGCTAATCTACGGCAGAATATTATAATATACAGTACGGACCAAAAGTTTGGACACACCTTCTCATTTAAGATTTTTCTGTATTTTCATGACTTTAAAAATTGTACATTCACACTGAAGGCATCAGAACTATGAATTAACACATGTGGAATTATATACTTAACAAAAAAGTGTGAAACAACTGAAAATATGTCTTATATTCTAGGTTCTTCAAAGTAGCCACCTTTTGCTTTGGTGACCGCTTTGCACACTCTTGGCATTCTCTTGATGACCTTCAAGAGGTAGTCACCGGAAATGGTCTACACTTCACAGGTGTGCCCTGTCAGGTTTAATAAGTGGGTTTTTTTGCCTTATAAATGGGGTTGGGACCATCAGTTGTGTTGTGCAGAAGTCAGGTGGATACACAGCCCTACTGAATAGACTGTTAGAATTTGTATTATGGCAAGAGAAAAGCAGCTAAGTAAAGAAAAACTTGTACTTCAAGAAATGAAGGTCAGTCAGTCCGAAAAATTGGGCAAACTTTGAAAGTGTCCCCAAGTGCAGTTGCACAAACCATCAATCGCTACAAAGAAACTGGCCCACATGAGGCCCGCCCCAGGAAAGGAAGACCAAGAGTCACCTCTGCTTCTGAGAATAAGTTTATCTGAGTCGCCAGCCTCAGAAATCGCAGGTTAACAGCAGCTCAGATTAGAGACCAGGTCAATGCCACACAGAGTTCTAGCAGCAGACACATCTCTTCCACAACTGTTAAGAGGAGACTTTGTGCAGCAGGCCTTCATGGTAAAACAGCTGCTAGGAAACCACTGCTAAGGACAGGCAACAAGCAGAAGAGACTTGTTTGGGCTAAAGAACACAAGGAATGGACAGTAGACCAGTGGAAATCTGTGCTTTGGTCTGATGAGTCCAAATTTGAGATCTTTGGTTCCAACCACCGAGTCTTTGTGCGACGCAGAAAAGGTGAACAGATGGACTCTACATGCCTGGTTCCCACCGTGAAGCATGGAGGAGGAGGTGTGGGGGTGCTTTGCTGGTGACACTGTTGGGGATTTATTCAAAATTGAAGGCATACTGAATCAGCATGGCTACCACAGCATCTTGCAGCGGCATGCTATTCCATCCGGTTTTCGTTTAGTTGGACCATCATTTATTTTTCAACAGGACAATGACCCCAAACACACCTCCAGGCTGTGTAAGGGCTATTTGACCAAGAAGGAGAGTGATGGGGTGCTACGCCAGATGACCTGGCCTCCACAGTCACCAGACCTGAACCCAATCGAGATGGTTTGGGGTGAGCTGGACCGCAGAGTGAAGGCAAAAGGGCCAACAAGTGCTAAGCAACTCTGGGAACTCCTTCAAGATTGTTGGAAGACCATTTCTGGTGACTACCTCTTGAAGCTCATGAAGAGAATGCCAAGAGTGTGCAAAGCAGTCATCAAAGCAAAAGGTGGCTACTTTGAAGAACCTAGAATATAAGACATATTTTCAGTTGTTTCACACTTTTTTGCTAAGTATATAATTCCACATGTGTTAATTCATAGTTTTGATGCCTTCAGTGTGAATGTACAATTTTCATAGTCATGAAAATACAGAAAAATCTTTAAATGAGAAGGTGTGTCCAAACTTTTGGTCTGTACTGTACATCTCATCTACTGCAGAATATTATAATATACAGCTCATCTACTGCAGAATATTATATATACAGCTCACCTGCTACAGAATATTATAATATACAGCTCATCTACTGCTGACTGTTCAGACACAAATATATCTATTTAAAAAAGTTTGGTATACACCAGGAAATTAGAACTGTGGTTCTCCTCTTCCACGGTTCAAATCTGGGTGTAATCCACCTTTTCGCCCTTTTTCCATTTAAAAAAAAAACAGTTTGAGTGTCTCGCTAACTGTTCAGACACAAATATATCTGTTTAAAATATTCTGGTGTAGGCCAGATAACTAGAACTGTGGTTTTCCTCTTCCACGGTTCAAATCTGGGTGTAATCCACCTTTTTGCCTTTTTTACATAAAAAAAAAACAGTTTGAGTGTCTCGCTGACTGTTCAGACACAAATATATCTGTTTAAAAGATTCTGGTGTAGGCCAGAGAACTAGAACTGTGGTTTTCCTCTTCCATGGTTCAAATCTGGGTGTAATCCACCTTTTTGCCTTTTTTACATAAAAAAAACAGTTTAAGTGTCTTGCTGACTGTTCAGACACAAATATATCTGTTTAAAAGATTCTGGTGTAGGCCAGAGAAATAGAACTGCGGTTTTCCTCTTCCACTGTTCTAATCTCCTTTTTATTACCCTTTTGCCATTGATAGTGCGAGCGTAAGCTATTTTACTTCATTTACAATGTGCAAGGCGCATGGCAAGGGACGTCGAACTGGACGTTCTGGTGATGGTGCGTGCAGAGGACGGGGCCGTGGCCAAGGTGAAAATGTGCCACAACCAACAGCCACATCTTCTCGCTTCCAGTTCTTGACCGAATTACTAGGGAAACACACAACAACACCACTTTTGCCAACTGATCAGTGTGAACAGATTATTAATTGGATAGCAGATAATGCTTCCAGTCACCCTGGCACCACCATCTCCAGTCTGTCTTCCACACGATCAAGTCTTAGTAGCCGTGAGTCTCGACCGCATACTCCTCCTCACCCTGATGCTCCTTCCTCCCACCATGCCGAGTGTCCTCAGACAGCAACTGATCCCACACTTGGACACTCTGAAGAGCTGTTCACTGGTTCATTTCCATATTTGGGCCCCTCGCCTGCTCCGCTTGAAGTGGTGAAAGAGGAGATTCCATGTAGCGATGGCCAAATATTTGAACAGCCACGGCCACAGGAAGGCGACGCTGGCAATTTGTCACAAGAGGTGGACGATGACGAGACACAATTGCCACGAAGTGAGGAGGAGGACCGTGGTGCGGAAGTGGAAGAGGAGGAGGTGGTGGATGATCTAGTAACTGACCCAACGTGGCAGGAGGACAAGCAGAGCGAGGCAAGCAGCACACAGGGGGAGGGAGACAGAGTACCCCAACACGCAGGAAGAAGCAGTGTGGTGGCTGCAGACAGAAGGCGGGCAACCGTTCCCTGTAACACCAACACGAGGGACGTTGCCAGTACAACCGGTAGGTCTTCCAGAGTCTGAAATTTTTTTAAAGACTCTGTTAATAACCCCAAAAAGGCCATTTGTACCACCTGCCAGGCCAGCATCAGCAGGGGTGACAAAACTACCAGCCTGACCACCACCAGCATGATCACGCACATGTCAGCAAAGCACTCGACTTTGTGGGGTGAACCCCAGGGTCCACGACCAGTGTCAGTGGGTATCACCACTGCTTCTTCCTCTGTTGTGCATGTAAGAGAACCCCCTGTTGTGCGTGCAAGGCAATCCCCTGTCCATACTGCATGCAAAGATGCCCCCTCCTCTTAGTCTTCACTTGTTATGGCAGTTTCTCAAGAAACAGCATCAACGTCCACGTCCACGTCCCACCGCAGCGTTCAATTGTCCATATCCCAGACATTTGAACGAAAGCGCAAATTCGCAGCCAAACGCCCCACAGGCCACAGTCCTAAATTTGCACATTTCACGACTGCTTGCGTTGGAAATGCTGCCTTTTAGGCTGGTGGAGACGGAATCCTTCCGCAACCTTATGGCGGTGGCCGTCCCTCGGTACTCGGTCCCCAGCCGACACTATTTTGCCTGGTGTGCCATCCCCGCACTACACAAGCACGTGTCCCAAAACATCTGCCGTGCCCTCAACAACACAGTTACTGGGAGAGTCCACCCGACAACGGACACGTGGACAAGTGCTTGTGGCCAGGGACGGTGCATCTCCCTGACGGCACACTGGGTAAACATAGTGGAAGCCATGACCCAGTCGGACCTTGGGACGGAACACATCCTCCCCACACCGAGGATTGCGGGCCCTATGTCAGTCAGAGTTGCCCCCACAGTGTACAGCTCCTGCGCATCATCCTCCTCCTCCTCCTCATGTTCAGCCTCCATCTCAGATATCACCACATCAGTTACAAGCTGGAAGCACTGCAGTACTGCCTCAGCCAAGCGGCAACAGGCTGTGCTGAAACTCATAAGCTTAGGTGATAAACCTCACACTGCTTGTGAGTTGTGGACAGCTGTGAAAGAGCAGGCAGATCTGTGGCTGAGATCGCTGAACCTACATCCAGGCATGGTCGTGTGTGACAATGGCTGTAACCTGGTGGCGGCTCTGAGGCGAGGCGAGATCACACACGTACCATGCCTGGCTCACGTGCTTAATCTCGTGGTTTAGCGATTTCTTAAATGGTACCCCGAGTTGCCAGATCTGCTCGTCAAAGTACGCCACCTGTCAGCTCATTTTCGGAAGTCGGCTACAGCTTCCACCGCCCTTGCTGTGTTGCAGCAGCGTTTGCAGCTTCCGGCACACCGACTGGTGTGTGATGTCCCCACACGTTGGAACTCTACCCTCCACATGTTGCAAAGGATTTGTGAGCAGAAGAGAGCAGTTGTGGAGTACCAGCTGCAACAAGGCCGTCGATATTCAGGTCAGACTCCACACATAAGACCTCAGGAGTGGACCTGGATGTCTGACATATGTACCATCCTGACAAACTTTGAGGAATCCACCAAGATGGTGAGTGGCGATGACGCCATCATTAGCGTCAGCATCCCACTTGTCTGTATTTTGGAATGCTCTCTGCAGAGAATTAAAGAGGAGGCATTGCAGCCAGAGTATGATGAGATGGATCAAGAAGCCGTAGCGGGCAATTACACACAATCAAGCCTCATCTCATCCTAACGTGCATTGGGGACAATGAGAGAGAGGAGGAGGAAGAACAGGAGCTGGTATCATGCGCTGTAGACGGTAGTACCTGTACAACTGACATACCGTCGGTTCAGTGTGGGTGGCCTGAGGACAGGGGGGTGGGGGAGGAGGAGGAGGAGAGCATGGTCAGTCGTCATTTTGGTGAGGACACGGAAATCTTGCCCGTTACCAGTCTGGCACGCATGGCTGACTTTATGTTACGCTGCCTTAACAGTGACCCTCGCGTTGTCAAAATGTTGGGTGACTGTAATTACTGGTTGGTGACACTTTTAGACTCCCACTACAAGGAGAACTTTCACTCTCTTATTCCTGAGGTGGAGAGGTCTACAAAAATGGGGCAGTACCAGAAGGCCCTTGCTGCAGAACTGTTAAAAAAATTCCCATCTGAACGTGCTAGCGGCAGAGGTCACAATTTGTTGCCCAACCAAGGCGTACATGCGAAAGAGACGCAACTCCAATCCAGCAGAGGCAGGGGAACACAGTCAACGTTCTGGGACAGTTTTCTGAGACCCGCCCAGCTTACAGGCCCTGAGGCGCGGGGTACTCTCACAAGGAGTGGAAAGTTTCAAAAGATGGTGATGGAGTACCTTGCCGACCGTACCAGCGTCCTCCGTGATTCCTCTGTGCCTTTTAATTATTGGGTATCCAAGCTGGACACTTGGAATGAACTCGCTCTGTATGCTTTGGAGGTCCTGGCCTGCCCTGCCGCTAGCGTGTTGTCGGAGCGTGTTTTTAGTGCCGCTGGAGGAATTATAACTGATAAGCGCACTCGCCTGTCAACTGACAATGCTGAGAAGCTGACCCTTATCAAAATGAACAAGGGCTGGATTGGGCCAGACTTCTCATCACCACCAAATGACAGCAGAGTAATATAAAGTCAAAACCACTGTGTTATTTCGGGAGGTGTATTCCCATGCACCGCTTCACACCCACACATGGGTATACGCTTCCTCATTTCGGCTGTTTTTTGCTCTTCTCCTTCTCCTCAGCCTCCACCACCACTATACCACCAGGGTGACCATTGTCCGTGTTTCCAGCATTGCAAGTTCCTCCGTCCTAATTTTTGGCAGCTTTTGCTTGGAAGGCATAGGCAAAGACTATGGGAGACCCACTCCCCAATAATGGGAATAATGTTTTTAATATGCTGTACTGCATGGCTCTTGTAAGGGCCATTAAAATCGTCTTGTTAAGCTACTGTGACCTCCACATCTCTTCCAAGGGTCATTAATATTGTCTTTTTATTCCACTGGGACCTCCACCACTCTTCCAAGGGGCATTGATATTGTCTTTTTATTCCACTGTGACCTCCACCACTCTTCCAAGGGGCATTGATATTGTCTTTTTATTCCACTGCGACCTTCACCACTCTTCCAAGGGGCATTGATATTGTCTTTTGATTCCACTGTAACCTCCACCACTCTTCCAAGGGGCATTGATATTGTCTTTTTATTCCACTGGAACCTCCACCACTCTTCCAAGGGGCATTGATATTGTCTTTTTATTCCACTGGGACCTCCACGTCTCTTCCAAGGGGCATTAAAACCGTCTTGTTAAACCACTCTGAACTCCATGTCTCTTCCAAGGGGCATTAAAGCCGTCTTGTTAAGCTACTGTGACCTCCACGTCTCTTCTAAGGGGCATTAAAACCATCTTGTTAAACCACTCTGAACTCCACAGCTCTTCCAAGGGGCATTGAAATGTTGTTTTTAATTACCTCTAACCTCCACGACTCTTCCAACGGGCATTGCATTTCCTCCTAATTTTAGTCAGCTTTTGCTTTTCAATGCATAGGCGAACACTAAGGGAGACCCACTCCCCAATAATGGGTAGAAGGTTTTTAGTATGCTGTAATCCACGTCTGTTTCAAGGGGCATTGCAGTTCCTCATAATTTTTGGAAAGCCTTCCATTCACTGCTTAGGCCAAAAGTGTACAGGAGACCCAGTTGCTATAAATGAAAAAAACGGTTTAGTTAAGGCCCTCTGACCTCCATGTCACTTCCAAGGGGCATTGGAGTGCCTCAAAATTTTTGGTAGGCATTGCACTCACTGTATGCCCTACAACTGTGTAGCCAAACTGCTCCTTTTGGTACAGAAACATATCCTACAAGACATGTATGGTTGACTGGCCTGATATTGATGTGAATGGTCCCTGTTCCTCCTGCTCTTTCTCCTTTGCCACCACCTCATCCATCATTCATCACCTGAAGCTTTGTTTTAATGGGAGTCATAGAACTGGGATAGTAGCAGGAAAACATCCAGCAATCCTCAGAGGAGGTAGGATATGCTTCCTGACTAAGCCATTTCCGGGCGAAACGCGCGTCGAGGCTACTGCACATCCCCAGCATCTCGCTCTAAGCTGCCCCAGACTCTGCCAACATGACCCAAGGTAATGTTAATCTTTTGATGCCACTCTCCCTGCTCCGTTGATGTGGGTGTTGTTATAACATAACAATAGAAAGTAGTACTTAGTGTCCTGCATTTAACCCCTTCAACACCTGACATCCTATACATGGGGAATCGTTATTTGCCATATCTTTCTCTACCATAGGGTCCCACTAATGCGGATTTCTGTGACTTTAAATCACCTGACCGAATCTGGACTAGGATTTTTACTTGACTATAATCTTGTACTACCTAGCTGGCAGCACAGACTTACATCTATTACATTTAATATGCTGATCTGGGGATGGTAGTCCCTTTGCAGGACGTTTATCATCTCATCCTGCTTTCTTTAGCTGTCCTCCCCCCTTCCCCTCCCTTCCCCCTTTTTTATTCTCTTTATTCATACTATGGAATTGTGTAATAATATATTAATGTATATGTTTCAATAAAGTTTATATTTTATGATATAAATCCCTTTTGTGTCATTTTGGGACTATCAACAGGTAGATTGAGGTGATCATTTGTCATAAGAGGTTTACTTTCCCCTCATTGTCTGTAAACTCCTCTCTCTCAAAATGGGTTTTTTGTCGGTTTTGATGTCTTCATAAGGATTGCAGACCATACATTAAATGGTTGGTGAATCGGTTTTCATGTATGGTTGACTGGCCTGATATTGATGTGAATGGTCCCTGTTCCTCCTGCTCTTTCTCCTTTGCCACCACCTCATCCATCATTCATCACCTGAAGCTTTGTTTTAACGGGAGTCATAGAACTGGGATAGTAGCAGGAAAACATCCAGCAATCCTCGGAGGAGGTAGGATATGCGCCAAAACGCTGACCACCTCAGGCCTATCCGCTACTACATACATGCGCTTCCATTCCAAGGAACAGAAAGCTAAGGATATGGATGGCCTCATAATCATGAATAATTTACTCGTTGCGTAGGAGGCCGACCACTGCTGCTGTCTACCTTCTGAACTTTGTGTTGAAGCCTGATTTACCCAGGACCCACAATCCTCTATGTCTAGAGGACATGTTGCATCCCAGTGTTCAACTGTGTCCCGGCTTCCACAATATTAACCCAGTGTGAAGGCGTCAGTGAGATGGACCATCCCTGGCCACATTCACTTGTCCACGTGTTTGTGGTTAGGCTGTCCTTCCCACTAAATGCACTGGGGAGGGCACAGGTAATGTTTTGGTATGCGTGCTTATGTATAAGGTGCACCGGGACAAATAGGGGCGGCTGGGGACCGAGTGTGGAGACCCGGCCGCCGGGCGGCTGGGGACTGAGTATGGATACCAGGCCGCCGATGCAGCCATGACATGGTGGCCGGCGTCTGCCTCCACAAGCCTAAAAGGCCTCATTTCAAGTGCAAGCAAGCTAGCAGTATGGTATTGCAGCCTGGGGGTGGGTGGGTGGCAGGCTGCACACTTACACTTACATTCCAAGAAAACAATGCAGATGCTAACTTCTATCATCATCATGCTCCTCACCTTGGCACTCTCAACTCTCCTGATGGAGAAGCCAGGGCCCACCGGAGGAGTCTGGTTGTCTGGTGGGCTCGTCCAATGCTGCCCTAAAGCAGGCCAGGCTAAGAAACTGTGGGGAAGGTTACCGGGACAAATAGTGGCGACTGGGGACTGAGTATGGAGACCTCGCTGCCGAAGCAGCCATGAGGTAGTGGCCAGCTATGGCCTCCTCCAAACTACAAGGCCCAATTTCAAGTGCAAGCTAGCAGTATGGTATTGCAGCCTGGGGTGGGTGGCAGGCTGCACACTTACGCTTACATTACAAGAAAACAAAGCAGATGCTAACTTCTATCATCATCATCATGCTCCTCACCTTGGCACTCTCAACTCCCCTGATGGAGAAGCCAAGGCCCACCGGAGGAGTCTCTGGTTGTCTGGTGGGCTCGTCCAATGCTGCCCTAAAGCAGGCCAAGCTAAGAAAAGTGTGGGGAAGGTTCCCAGGAAAATAGTGGCAGCTGGGGACTGAGTATGCAGACCTCGCCGCCGTTGCAGCCATGAGGTAGTGGCCAGCTTCGGCCTTCTCCAAACTAAAAGGCCCCATTTCAAGTCCAAGCTAGCAGTATAGTATTGCAGCCTGTAGGTGGGTGGGTGGTTGGCTGCATATTTGCGCTTGCATTGCAAGGAATGGGGGAGGTACAATTGAACACTGCCCTGGGACAAGGACTTGCACGGGGATAGTTGCAAGTCTGCATCTTCTGATGCAGCAAGGATCACTTCCAATGGGCACACTTTTAGGAATTGACCTGGGTGTCAGAGATGCTTCCAGGGGTCTTCCCCATGCTGTTCCCATGTCTTTTCAGCACTGTATGCATGTGTCACACAGCACATGGCCAGATAAGGTTGTAAAATGTTAAAATGACATTTCCTGGTGAATGCATTTGTCTCGGTTGAAAGCAATACAAAAGTGCAAAAACGCATAAAAAATGCTACTTGTAAACATAGCCCAAGGTGTGGAGAAGTATTTTTGTTTTTGGTTATTTATTTTACCTTATACACAAGTCTTTACCCTGGAAAGGATGTTCCTTAACATATTTCACAGGAAAACAGTTTCACTTTCATTTTTGAACGTTTTATTGTGAGTCCAATGTGGTTGCTGTAGGAGAACTCTGCCCATAGAAGATGTTGTATCTAGTCATCCTGGTGAGCAGAAATAAAGGGGCAAGCAAACTGTAGTTTTCAAGAGTTTTGTTAACTGGTTTCACTTGTCCATTGCTCTGTGGATGGCACGCGGTGGAGAAATCCAGCTGGACATTCAGCAGCTTGCAAAGATCTCTCCAAAATTTAGATGTAAACTGGACTCTGCGGTCAGAGACAATGTGGAGAGGGAAAGCATGAAGATGAAACTTATGCTGGAAGAACTATGTGGCAAGCTTGGGAGTCCAAGGTAGGCCGACCAAGGGGATAAAGTGACCCATCTTAGAGAACTGTTCCACCATGACCCAGATGGTGTTGTAACCCTCAGAGAGGGGCAGGTTCATGATGAAATCCATAGCGATATGTTGCCAGGGGGCGGAAAGAACTGGCAGAGGCTGAAGGAGACCAGCAGGCTTGTTCCTGGGAGACTTGTTTCTTGGGCACTGCGGACAAGTGGTCACAAAGTCCTGAACATCCTTGGACAGCGATGGCCACCAAAAGCGGTGTGCAATTAGCTCAGTGGATGTGATAACTCCCACATGGCAGGCTAGCTTGGATTCTTGTCCCCATGACAGTATTTTCCTTCTTTTAGCACTAGGAACAAAGGTTTTCCCCAGATGAATGTCTTTTAGGAGGACAAGGGCTGCTTCAACAATCCTGGCCGGATCTATGATATACTGAGCCTCTTCCACGAAAATAGTCACTTCAAAATATCAAGACAGAGCATCTGCTTTAACATTCTTGTCCACTGGATGGAAGTGTAGCTCAAAATCAAAACAAGAGACGAAGAGTGCCCACCTGTTCCCTTTCAATAAATGAATGTCCCCTGCTGCAGATGGTAATAATGAAACAAAACGTTCCGTATTTGCCTTCCCCGAGTCCACCGGCAAGTGTCTGCAGCAGCTTCCAGTGTCTAACATTGGCTGCGACCTGAAAGTCATGTCAACTACGCGGTGTTCAGTTTACACTGACAGAGCCACTGAGCGTAGCGATTGGCTGCTGCACTGTCAATGTGACATCAGCCAATGCCGGCCACCGCGAGCAGCGGCAAAGACTCATCGTGGACCTCGGGGAGGTGAGTACAGCACGGTTTGTTTCTTTATAACAACCTGCAACTGATGACTTTCATTTACTCAAAAGGAAAAATCCTTTTAAGTCCTGGGCAACCCACTTAACACTAGAACTACTGATGGAGTCATTTTGACTCCTTTCGTTTTTTATTTCTCTTCTGTGACTACATTTTTCAGAATTCCAGCTTGAAACTCAGTGACTTTTCCTCAAATATGATGTAAAAAAAGATTTTGTGAGAATAAATAATTTTGGTGAAAAATTTGCGCGTTTTTTTCAAAATTTACCAAGAACTACTGAAGGGAGTCATTTTGACTCCCTACTATATTTTGAGGTCCTTTTGTCACTAAATGTTGCTATAAAGTTTTGTGCATAATTTTTTCACTCTGTCTTATTTACCCTGATGTTCATATAGATGTAGTTCAATTTACATGTCAACTTTTCACATTTTCCTTGTGTTTTACCTGCTTGTATTACTGTGTAATGCTGAACAAAATAGCTTGTTTACTCTAGGCTCTTATCTTATGCTAATGAAGGGTGGTGTTTTTCTAAGGTCCTAGCAGGAGACAGTATTCTGGATAGTAACTTTACTTTCAGTTCAGCTGAAGAGACAAAGAGAACAGACGCAGACATACGAGCTCTGAAGACTCATACAGGTATGAATTGTTATGAAATAGTTTAGCTGTCTGTCAACTGATTCAGCCCACCTACTTTTGAAGGTGGCAGAACAGTTATTATTTCTTTTAGTTTTCATTTCATTTCTATTTTTCAGCAGGGAACTATATAGAATTATGGAATTTGTGAGGAATATGGAGAGAAGACGTTTGATAAAGCCTCAGGATATTCTGGCTACTTTGCAATCCATACCGGAGGATGAATCGGAATCCGAATTGCAGGAACATGTATTTGATTCTGACAGTGATGAAGATTTCATTCTTCAGAACATATCAAGTGAATCTGAAGACTCAGAAGGAACAAATCCAGAAGGTAAGTAGTTATGTGTATTTATTTGTTCTTCCACACACTGAGTTAGGGCCTGTGCACACTAGCAGAATTCTGGCTGAATAGCCATCTGGATATTCTTGCCGCAATACAGACCGTACCTGCCCGCTCATGCCTGAAGCTCCGCTCCGAACCCCGGGCTGGAGCCGCTGTCAGGGACAGAGCAGCGCTTGCTTACGCGCGAGCACGGCTCCGTCCCAGACAGCGGCTCCAGCCCGGGGTTCGGAGCGGAGCTTCAGGTATGAAACTCCGCTCTGTACCTGAGCGGGCAGGTACGGGCCGGATTGTGGTGAGAATATCCAGTCGGATATTCCGCCGCTAATCCAGCCAGTGTGCACGGACCCTTACAAAACAAAAATTCTAAATATTCATCAACTTTTTTACAGATATTCCAAGCACATCAACTGGGGATCGGGCTCATGCAGTTATGTTGCCTCGTGACCATCCTCCTGGTCGTGGACAGAAAAAATCAGCAAAACGTCCCAGAAATGAAAGAACAACAGATAACGATGGCGGTGAAGGTAATGCAACAACAAACACCAGAGAAGGCGAATCTGAAGGAATACTAGTTTCAGCGGATGGTATTCAATGGAAACCTGTTGAAATTGGAGAACACTTGCCTGGTAGGCGTGACAGCCAAAATATTCTTCGAGAAGCACCTGGCCCTACAGGATACGCCAGAAGAAATATCATTATCGATAGTCCTTTGAGCGCATGGCGTTTATTTTTTGATTCATATATATTGACACATATAAAGAACTGTACGCTTGCAGAAGCATGCAGGAACAATAATTTACAGTTTACTCTATCTGATGAGGAGCTAGATGCATTCATTGCGATATTCTATGCTCGTGGAATATCTGGCACGAACCGTCACTCGATTAGCAGTATTTGGTGTAATGACTGGGGAATACCGTTTTGCAAAGCGACAATGTCTAGGGACCGCTTTGTTGAAATTATGAGGTTTCTCAGATTTGATGAGAAATCTACTCGATCGGAGAGACTGCAAACGGACAAGTTTGCTCTATTTTCTACTGTGTGGGACAGGTTTATTGAAAATTGTATTGCGTGTTACAAACCTGGCCCATACATAACGGTGGATGAGCAACTTTTCCCAAGCAAAACTAGGTGTCCATTCACGCAGTACATGCCTTCCAAACCAGATAAATATGGCCACAAATATTGGCTAGCTGTTGATAAGAGGAGCAAATATCTGGCAAATGGCTTCCCTTATCTAGGCAAAGATGACACACGCCGTGCTGAGGACCGTTTAGCTGACCATGTGGTAATGAAGTTATTGGACCCGTTTTTGAAAAAAGGTCGCAATGTTACAACCGATAATTATTTTACTTCAGTAAAATTAGCTAAACAGCTAAAAAGCAAAGGAACAACCATCGTGGGAACACTGAACAAGATAAGGCGAGAAGTGCCTAAAGAAATAAAATCCATGAAAGAGGAATTGTACAACACTAAAGTGTTTAGAAATGAAGACAATTTTACACTTACAGTATATCAAGGAAAGACCAACAAAAATGTTGTCATTTTGAGTTCCGTCCATCCAGATGTTGTTGTTGCGTCTGATTCCGCTAAAAAAACTCCAGAAACGGTAAAGTTTTACAATGAAACAAAATATGGAGTAGATGTAGTGGATCAGATGGCACGAAAATATACCACACGAACATGCACAAGGAGATGGCCTGTTCATGCATTTGAAAATGCCTTAGACTTTGCGGGTATAAATGCATGGATAATATTCAAGGAGATTACCCACCAAAAAATGTCACGCAAGGCATTTTTGCAAACGCTTGTGAGAGAGTTGAGTGGTCCTTATGTCACAGATAGGGAAAAGGGTTCCACGTCCCAAGTTTCTACATGCTCAGAAGTGATGGTTCAAACAAAATTTTGCCAGATCAAAGAAAGGTGCAAGAAAAATAGATCTGTCGGAAATTGTAAGACTTGTGGTAAGTCTTTGTGTGGGCAATGTACTGCCATAAATCAAAGGCAATGCCTAAAATGCGAAACACCAAATGTTTAGAAGGTGAATTCTGCGCCATATTTTCATTTTTATGCTCCTCCACCTACATTTTCTCTGCTTTTTGTTCTTCAGTTGTTGTTTATATGTGTGCACGTGAATAAAAAAAAATGTTTGAAAAACGTCTATTATAATTATTGTTATTTTCTGTAGAAAAATAAGAAAAGCAGAAAAAAAACAATCAAAAGCATTACTGTTGGATCTCACAATAATAATACATTACAAAAAATATAATTATTAATAAATAACCACAAATGAAACTCTAAAAATAAACGAAAACAAGCAAGGAGTCAAAATGACTCCTTTCAGTAGTTCTAGGTGGGGTCACGAGTCCAGTAGTCCTAGTGTTAATGCATAGTTGAGTCACTTGGCCTTGTTTTGATGTGGAAGATATGGCTTTTTCGCCACAATTCTGCTATGAAGAGAACTTCTGGCCAGTCTTCTCTGAACAGTAGATGAGTGAAGCTGAGTCCCACTGGTTGCTGCCAGTTCTGAGCTGATGGCACTGCTGGACATCCTCTGCTTTTGAAGGAAAGTAACCATAATGTGTCATACATCTGCTGCACTAAGTTTCCTTGGCCGACCACTGCATCTACTGACCTCAACGTTGCACAATTTCTTGTGCTTCTTCATAAGTGCTTGAATGACACATCTTGAACCCTCAATCTGCTTTGAAATTTGTGCCTTAGAGACCTTGCTGATGTAGTATAACTTCCTTGTGTATTCTTGCTCAGTCTTGCCATGGTGTATGACCAGACACCTGACTGTATTATTACAAAATCCCTGACTTTGCGCAGGTGTACCTGGAATAATTGATGCTGTTTTAAAGTGAAAAGTTGGTCACACCAAATATTAATTGGATCTAGATTTTTCGTTTGTTCATTCACTTGTATTTTGTTAATTGATTAAATAAATCATTAACATTTCTATTTTTGAAGCGTTCTTACTTTACAGCATTTTTTCTACACCTTTCTAAAAATTATTTTTATGTGATAGTGTCTTTTATTTGCTCATTCATAATCTGATATATTTTTTGGTATTTTGTGTATAGTTGTTTTTTTGCTGTTGGGGTAAATTGTAGGATATTGATTTCAGAGTGGTTTCCTGATCCTTTTATTGTAGGAATGAGTGGTATATATGTGCTAATAAATTAGGACAAAACGTAGGAAATTTAGGAAAAAACTGAACATCTCAGCAGTAATAACATGCTGATTGTGATGTCATGAAGATGACTTGAATTTCCACCAATCAGAGATCAGCATGTTTCAGGTCACCCAGATAGAACAGTCCATGAAACATGAGTCACGGCCACTGTGAGGTCATAATGCTGATTAGAATTTCCACCAGTCAGAAAACAGAACCGCCCAGAAGAACCACCCAGGAGGTATGAGTCATTGCCACTGTGAGGTCATAATGCTGACCAATTACAGAGCAGCCACACCCAGATTTTCCACCAATCAGAGAGCAGCCACACCCAGATTTTCCACCGATCAGAAATCAGCAGTGGATATAAATAGTCGCTACCACCTGCCCGGTTAGCCTTGCACTGGTTGGGTCTCTCTTTTTATCTCTCTCTTGGTATCTCCGGTATCTCTCCCTCCCCTCTCTCTTCTCTCTCTCTCTTTGACCCAACGGCCCTCTTAAGGGCTACCCCAAATGTGTAAAAGATAGAACCAATATTTGTGTTGTTTGTCCGTTTTATGAGCCTGTGATTAACCCCTTCCCACTCTTTGCCATATATATATATTATATACGTAGTATGTGCAGGTGGGCCTTAAAGGGAATTTCCAGGACAAACATATTGATGGCCTATCCCCTGGTTAGCTCATTAATATCAGATTTGTGGGGGTCCGGCACGTGGCACCTCAACTACTCAGTTGTTTGAAACTCTGGCAGAGGTCAGATGTAAACATTGTTGTGGAGCTGAACATCACAGCTCTGGTCACTGTGTAGTGGCTGCTACCTGGTGCTGCAGATCAGCTCCTATTACATGAATATTAGCTGACTTGCAGGACCCACAGTACAGTGAATGGAGCAGTGATGTTCAGATCTTCAAACTATTTACATCTGAGCGTTGCAAACAAGTGATGGGTAGAGCCAGTGCCGCGTGTCGGAGCCCACCGATCTGATATTGATAACCCATCCCCAGGATGGCAGCTCAGTAGATACCATACAAGGATGGGGGACATTATGCCAGAATGGGTACATTATACCAGAATGGGGACATTGTATCAGAATTAGGTCATTATGCCAGAATGTGAGACACTGTAACAGAATGGAGTGCATTGTACCAGGATGGGGGACATTAAACCAGGGCGAGGGACATTAAACCAGTATGATGGTCATTAAACCAGGATGGGGGGCATTATACCAGGATGGGGACATTATACCAGAATGGGGACACTATTCTAGTATGGGGACATTTTACCAAGATGAAGGACACTATATCAGAATGGGGACAATATATCGGAAGGGGGACAACATACCAGGAAAGGGGACATTAAATCAGAATGGGGACATTATATCAGAATGGGGAAATTATACCAGAATTGGGGACATTATACCAGAATAAGGGACACTATACCAGAATGGGGTACACCATACCCGGATGGGTGACACTATATCAGAATGGGGACATTATATCACAATGACGATGTTATACCAGGATGGGGGACATTATATCACAACGATGATATTATACCAGTATGGGGTATATTATAGCAACATGGGGGACATAATGCCAGAACTGGAGATACTATACCAGGATGTGGGGCATTATACCAGCTTTGGGGACATTATAGCAGAATTGGGAGCATTACACCAGCATGGGGATATTATACCAAGTTAGAGACATTATACCAAAATGGGGACATTATATCAAAATGGGGACACTATACCAGGATGGGGACATTAAACCAGAATGAAGGAAATGATGCCAGAATGAGGACATTACCAGACAGGGGCACAGGTGGGGGAAAATGTTATAGCATAAGGCCCAGCATGTGGGAGATTATTACAAAAAGGAGCCAGGATGGGGGACATTGCTACATAGGGAGAGAACACATATACTGTATCTTTATAGGATCCAGAACGCTACAAGGGCCCATACATCTGACCAACATGCAGGTGGGGGCCTATCAGACTCTAGTTACTTCACTGGGTGGGACCATATCATTTCCAGGACTCCTTGTTCTTTTCATTGAAGATAATTCTTAATGACATTGGCTGTACGTTTGGGGTTGTTGTTCTGCTGAAGAAAACATTTGGATCCAATCAGACACCTCCCTGATGATATTGCATGATGGATAAGTATCTGCCTCTATATCTCAGCACTGAGGGAACCAATAATTCTGACCCAATTTCCACCTCCATTTGCTGAAATGCAGCCCCAAACTTACATGACCCTCCACTGTGCTTATGCATCACTATTGCCCACAGACACTCATTATTGTACTGCTCTCCAGCCCTTCAGTGAACAAAATCTCTTCTGTAATAACAACATTTTTCATATTTTAACTCAACCGTCCAGAGCACATCCTGCCAATTTTCTACACCCTGGTTCCTCTGTTTTAATGCATAGTTGAGTCACTTGGCCTTGTTTTGATGTGGAAGATATGGCTTTTTTGCCACAATTCTGCTATGAAGACCACTTCTGGCTAGTCTTCTCTGAACAGTAGATGAGTGAAGCTGAGTCCCACTGGTTGCTGCCAGTTCTGAGCTGATGGCACTGCTGGACATCTTCCGCTTTTGAAGGAAAGTAACCATAATGTGTCATACATCTGCTGCACTAAGTTTCCTTGGCCGACCACTGCATCTACTGACCTCAACGTTGCACAATTTCTTGTGCTTCTTCATAAGTGCTTGAATGACACATCTTGAACCCTCAATCTGCTTTGAAATTTGTGCCTTAGAGACCTTGCTGATGTAGTATAACTTCCTTGTGTATTCTTGCTCAGTCTTGCCATGGTGTATGACCAGACACCTGACTGTATTATTACAAAATCCCTGATTTTGCGCAGGTGTACCTAGAAGAATTGATGCTGTTTTAAAGTGAAAAGTTGGTCACACCAAATATTGATTGGATCTAGATTTTTCGTTTGTTCATTCACTTGTATTTTGTTAATTGATTAAATAAATCATTAACATTTCTATTTGTGAGGCGTTCTTACTTTACAGCATTGTTTCTACACCTTTCTAAAAATTATTTTTATGTGATTGTGTCTTTTATTTGCTCATTAATAATCTGATATATCTTTTGGTATTTTGTGTATAGTTGTTTTTTTGCTGTTGGGGTAAATTGTAGGATATTGATTTCAGAGTGGTTTCCTGATCCTTTGATTGTAGGAATGAGTGGTATATATGTGCTAATAAATTAGGACAAAACGTAGGAAATTTAGGAAAAAACTGAACATCTCAGCAGCATAACATGCTGATTGTGATGTCATGAAGATGACTTGAATTTCCACCAATCAGAGATCAGCACGTTTCAGGTCACCCAGATAGAACAGTCCATGAAACATGAGTCACGGCCACTGTGAGGTCATAATGCTGATTAGAATTTCCACCAGTCAGAAAACAGAACCGCCCAGAAGAACCACCCAGGAGGTATGAGTCATCGCCACTGTGAGGTCATAATGCTGACCAATCACAGAGCAGCCACACCCAGATTTTCCACCAATCAGAGAGCAGCCACACCCAGATTTTCCACCAATCAGAGATCAGCAGTGGGTATAAATAGCCGCTGCCGCCTGCCCGGCTTAGCCTTGCACTGGTTGGGTCTCTCTTTTTTTCTCTCTCTTGGTATCTCCCGGTATCTCTCCTTCCCCTCTCTCTTCTCTCTCTCTCTCTTTGACCCAATGGCCCTCTTAAGGGCTACCCCAAATGTGTAAAAGATAGAACCAATATTTGTGTTGTTTGTCCGTTTTATGAGCCTGTGATTAACCCATTCCCACTCTTTGCCATATATATATATTATATACATAGTATGTGCAGGTGGGCCTTAAAGGGAATTTCCAGGACAAACATATTGGTGGCCTATCCCCTGGTTAGCTCATTAATATCTATAATATAACGGGAGATGCGGGTCTCTGTCCGAAGCCTCGATAGACTGCGCATGCGTGACACACAGTTTGGCTCCAGACAGAAGACCGCATCCAGCCTTTACAGGTAAGACAGTGGCGTACCGCTAATGGCGGCAGACCACGCCACTGCTATGGGGTCCGTGGCCGGAGGGGGCCCGTGAGGACAGCAAGCAGTGTGGGAACGAGGAGGATAGGTGAGTAGGAGGTTACGGCGGCAGAGGAGCGGGTTGCGGCAGTGGAAGAGCGGAGCACACGCTGTATCCGCAGCTGCAGCTACCACGTGTCCCCGCTGCTAAAGGGACATGAATATTCTCTCTGAGGCCACTCCCATGGGCGTGGAGAAGACGGAATATTCATTCTCTTTAGTAGCGGGCACGGAGTAGTGCTGAGCCCCGGCTCCTGCTGTCAGTGCCCTCCACTAAAGAGAAAGCATATTCACGCTTCTCCACGCCCATAGTCCCGGCGTGGAGAGGAGTGAATGTGTCGGCAGCAGCTCACCTCGGCTTCTGAGAGCGCACGCAGCTCAGATGCCGACATGAGCTGCTGCAGACAGGACTCAGCGCTGGAGCAGAGGTGAGGAAGGAAGGGGAGTATAAGTGTTTATTGTTTTATGTGTGCAGTGATTGGGGGGATGAGGAAGCCACCCATGCCAGGACACTTGGATTGAGGAGGCCACACATACCAGGAATGGGGGATTGAGGAGGCCCCACATACCAGGAATGGGGGATTGAGGAGGCCACACAAACCAGGGATTAGGGGATTGAGGAGGCCACACATACCAGGATTTGGGGATTGAGGAGGCCACACATACCAGGAATGGGGGATTGAGGAGGCCACACATACCAGGAATGGGGGATTGATGAGGCCACACATACCAGGATTGGGGGGTTGAGGAGGCCACACATACCAGGATTTGGGGATTGAGGAGGCCACACATGCCAGGATTTGGGGATTGAAAAGGCCACACATACCAGGATTGGGGGGTTGAGGAGGCCACACATACCAGGATTGGGGGGTGAGGGGTGCCACGCATACCAGGATTTGGGGGGTGAGGGGTGCCACGCATACCGGGATTGGGGGTGAGGGGTGCCACCCATACCGGGATTGGGAGTGAGGGATAGGGTGCCATGCATACCAGGATGAGGGATACCATACACACCAGGATAGGGATGAGGGGTGCCACATATACCAGGATTGGTGTTGAGGGGAGCCACGCATACCGGGATTGGGGATGAGGGGAGCCACGCATACCGGGATTGGGGATGAGGGGAGCCATGCATACCGGGATTGGGAGTGAGGGATAGGGTGCCATGCATACCAGGATGAGGGATACCATACACACCAGGATAGGGATGAGGGGTGCCACGTATACCAGGATTGGTGTTGAGGGGAGCCACGCATACCGGGATTGGGGATGAGGGGAGCCACGCATACCGGGATTGGGGATGAGGGGAGCCACGCATATCTGGATTGGGGATGAGGGGAGCCACGCATACCGGAAATGGAGATGAGGGGAGTCACGCATACCGGAAATGGGGATGAGGGGAGCCACGCATACTGGAAATGGGGATGAGGGGAGCCACACATAACGGGATCGGGGATGAGGGGAGCCACGCATAACGGGATCGGGGATGAGGGGAGCCACGCATACCGGGATCGGGGATGAGGGGAGCCACGCATACCGGAATTGGATGGTGGGGACAGGATGGGGGCAGCACATACCAGCATGGGAGACCATATACCAATAAAAATGCTCGCCACCCAGGCCTAGAACGGGTTCAATAGCTAGTCAGATTTGTGGGGGTCCGGCACGTGGTACCTCCACTACTCAGTCATTTGAAACTCTGGCAGAGGTCAGATGTAAACATTGTTGAGGAGCTGAACATCACAGCTCTGGTCACTGTGTAGTGACTGCTACCTGGTGCTGCAGATCAGCTCCTATTACATGAATATTAGCTGACTTGCAGGACCCACAGTACAGTGAATGGAGCAGTGATGTTCAGATCTTCAAACTATTTACATCTGAGCATTGCAAACAACTGATGGGTAGAGCCAGTGCCGCGTGTCGGAGCCCACCGATCTGATATTGATAACCCATCCCCAGGATGGCAGCTCAGTAGATACCATACCAGGATGGGGGACATTATGCCAGAATGGGTACATTATACCAGAATGGGGACATTATATCAGAATTAGGTCATTATGCCAGAATGTGAGACACTGCAACAGAATGGAGTGCATTGTACCAGGATGGGGGACATTAAACCAGGGCGAGGGACATTAAACCAGTATGATGGTCATTAAACCAGGATGGGGACATTACACCAGAATGGGGACAGTATTCTAGTATGGGGACATTTTACCAAGATGAAGGACACTATATCAGAATGGGGACAATATATCAGAATGGGGACAATATACCAGGAAGGGGGACATTAAATCAGAATGGGGACATTATATCAGAATGGGGACATTATATCAGAATGGGGAAATTATACCAGAATTGGGGACATTATACCAGAATGGGGTACACCATACCCGGATGGGTGACACCATATCAGAATGGGGACATTATATCACAATGATGATGTTATACCAGGATGGGGGACATTATATCACAATGATGATATTATACCAGTATGGGGGATATTATAGCAGCATGGGGGACATTATGCCAGAACTGGAGATACTATACCAGGATGTGGGGCATTATACCAGCTTTGGGGACAGTATAGCAGAATTGGAAGCATTACACCAGCATGGGGGATATTATATCAGGTTAGAGACATTATACCAAAATGGGGACATTATATCAGAATGGGGACACTATACCAGGATGGGGACATTAAACCAGAATGAAGGAAATGATGCCAGAATGGGGACATTGCCAGACAGGGGCACAGGTGGGGGAAAATGTTATAGCATAAGGCCCAGCATGTGGGAGATTATTACAAGAAAGAGCCAGGATGGGGGACATTGCTACATAGGGAGAGAACACATATATCTTTATAGGATCCAGAACGCTAGAAGGGCCCATACATCTGACCAACATGCAGGTGGGGGCCTATCAGACTCTAGTTACTCCACTGGGTGGGACCAGATCATTTCCAGGACTCCTTGTTCTTTACATTGAAGATAATTCTTAATGACATTGGCTGTACGTTTGGGGTTGTTGTTCTGCTGAAGAAAACATTTGGATCCAATCAGACACCTCCCTGATGATATTGCATGATGGATAAGTATCTGCCTCTATATCTCAGCATTGAGGGAACCAATAATTCTGACCCAATTTCCATCTCCATTTGCTGAAATGCAGCCCCAAACTTACAGGACCCTCCACCGTGCTTATGTATCACTATTGCCCACAGACACTCATTATTGTACTGCTCTCCAGCCCTTTAGTGAACAAAATCTCTTCTGTAATAACATTTTTCATATTTGGACTCAACCGTCCAGAGCACATCCTGCCAATTTTCTACACCCTGGTTCCTCTGTTTTAATGCATAGTTGAGTCACTTGGCCTTGTTTTGATGTGGAAGATATGGCTTTTTCGCCACAATTCTGCTATAAAGACCACTTCTGGCCAGTCTTCTCTGAACAGTAGATGAGTGAAGCTGAGTCCCACTGGTTGCTGCCAGTTCTGAGCTGATGGCACTGCTGGACATTTCCGCTTTTGAAGGAAAGTAACCATAATGTGTCATACATCTGCTGCACTAAGTTTCCTTGGCCGACCACTGCATCTACCGACCTCAACGTTGCACAATTTCTTGTGCTTCTTCATAAGTGCTTGAATGACACATCTTGAACCCTCAATCTTCTTTGAAATTTGTGCCTTAGAGACCTTGCTGATGTAGTATAACTTCCTTGTGTATTCTTGCTCAGTCTTGCCATGGTGTATGACCAGACACCTGACTGTATTATTACAAAATCCCTGACTTTGCGCAGGTGTACCTGGAATAATTGATGCTGTTTTAAAGTGAAAAGTTGGTCACACCAAATATTAATTGGATCTAGATTTTTCGTTTGTTCATTCACTTTGTATTTTGTTAATTGATTAAATAAATCATTAACATTTCTATTTTTGAAGCGTTCTTACTTTACAGCATTTTTTCTACACCTTTCTAAAAATTATTTTTATGTGATAGTGTCTTTTATTTGCTCATTAATAATCTGATATATCTTTTGGTATTTTGTGTATAGTTGTTTTTTTGCTGTTGGGGTAAATTGTAGGATATTGATTTCAGAGTGGTTTCCTGATCCTTTGATTGTAGGAATGAGTGGTATATGTGTGCTAATAAATTAGTACAAAACGTAGGAAATTTAGGAAAAAACTGAACATCTCAGCAGTAGTGTTGAGCGAACATGCTCGACACTGCTCGGTACTCGCCCGAGCATCACGCTACTCGGGATGTTCGGCGAGCACCGAGCATTTCCGGGTTACTTGGGCGGGAGCTCGGGTCTCCGCCCTGCATGTTTGGCGCTCTTTACAGAGCCAATGAACATGCAGGGATTGCCAGCCAGTCACTGTAATGCTGCAGCCATGTTGGTTGTGGGCATTACAGTGATTGGCTGGCCGCACAGCGTCACCTCGAGTATTTAAAACCGGGCGCCGCCATCTTGGACACAGTCGCTCCAGATTAGACAGTGTAGGGACAGCGCTGCTGATTTAGGGAGAGATATAAACTGTGAAATAGTTAGTGTAGGGTCTGTAAAGGCTGCCAGAACAAACAAACAGTCCTTTTCAGGACTAATATCCATCCCAGATACCAGGCAGGCAGGCTGTATAGGAGACACAGTGGTTATACCAGCAAACGCTGCATTACAGTCCTGTGTGCTCCTGTTGCCGAAATTGCTGGACTTAGCACCAGGTGTCGGGGGCCAGGAAAAATCCTCTTTTTTCATCTAAATCCTCCTTTTTTTTTCCTCCTTCACACTGTACAAATACCCGTCTTATTAACCTTTTGGTGTGTCGTCCCCCCCAAAAAAAAAGCGTGTCTCTGATTTTTCGACACAAATATAACTGTTGAAAATAGTCTGGTGTAGGCTAGAGAAACAGAAGTGTTGTTTTGCACTTCCACGGTTCAAACCTCTGTATTATCCATTTTGGGCCATTTGTATCTAAAAAAAAAACAGTTTGAGTGTGTCGCTCACTGTTCAGCCGCAAATCTATATATTTAAAAAAGTCTGGTATACCCCAGTAAACAATAACTGAGGTTTTGCCATCCCACGGTAAAAAATCTCTATTCTTCAGGTTTTGGTATATTTTCCATAAAGAAAAACAGTAGTGTCTCCTGACTGTTGTGACACAAAAATATATCTGTTGAAAATAGTCTTGTGTAGGCCTGACATCCCAGTGTGGTTTCGCAGTTCCACGGGTCAAATCACTGTACTATCCAGTTTTGGGCCTTTGGTATCTAAATAAAAAGCAGTTTGAGTGTGTCGCTCACTGTTCAGCCGCAAATATATCTATTTAAAAAAGTGTGGTATACCCCAGTAAACAATAACTGTGGTTTTGCCATCCCACAGTAAAAATCTCTATTATTCAGCTTTTGGTAGTTTTTTCCGTAAAGAAAAACAGTAGTGTCTCCTGACTGTTGTGACACAAAAATATATCTGTTGAAAATAGTCTTGTGTAGGCCCGACATCCCAGTGTGGTTTCGCAGTTCCACGGGTCAAATCGCTGTACTATCCAGTTTTGGGCCTTTGGTATCTAAAAAATAGCAGTTTGAGTGTGTTGCTCACTGTTCAGCCGCAAATATCTCTATTTAAAAAAGTGTGGTATACCCCAGTAAACAATAACTGTGGTTTTGTCATCCCACGGTAAAAAATCTCTATTATTCAGCTTTTGATAGTTTTTTCCGTAAAGAAAAACAGTAGTGTCTCCTGACTGTTGTGACACAAAAATATATCTGTTGAAAATAGTCTTGTGTAGGCCCGACATCCCAGTGTGGTTTCGCAGTTCCACGGGTCAAATCGCTGTACTATCCAGTTTTGGGCCTTTGGTATCTAAAAAAAAAGCAGTTTGAGTGTGTCGCTCACTGTTCAGCTGCAAATATCTCTATTTAAAAAAGTGTGGTATACCCCAGTAAACAATAACTGTGGTTTTCCTCTTCCACGGTTCTAATCTACTCTTTATTACCCTTTTTCCATTGATAGTGCAAGTGTAAGCTATTTTACTTCATTTACAATGGGCAAGGCGCGTGGCAAGGGACGTGGAAGTGGACGTTCTGGTGATGGTTCGTGCAGAGGGCGGGGACGTGGCCAAGGTGAAAATGTGCCACAACCAACAGCCACATCTTCTCGCTCCCACTTCTTGACCGAATTACTAGGGAAGCACAGAACAACACCAGTATTGAGAACTGATCAGTGTGAACAGGTTATTAATTGGATAGCAGATAATACTTCCAGTTACCTGGGCACCACCACCTCCGGTCTGTCTTCCACACGGTCAACTCTTAGTAGCCGTGAGTCTTGACTGCATACTCCTCCTCACCCTGATGCTCCTTCCTCCCACCATGACGAGTGTCGTCAGACAGCAAGTGATCCCACACTTGGACACTCTGAAGAGCTGTTCACTGGTCCATTTCCATATTAGGGCCCCTCGCCTGATACGCTTGAAGTGGTGGAAGAGGAGATCCCATGTTGCGATGCCCAAATATTTGAACAGCCACGGCCACAGGAAGTCGACGTTGGCAATCTGTCACAAGAGGTGGACGATGACGAGACACAATTCCCAGGAAGTGAGGAGGAGGATCGTGGTGCGCAAGTGGAAGAGGAGGAGGTGGTGGATGATCTAGTAACTGACCCAACGTGGAAGGAGGACATGCAGAGTGAGGCCAGCAGCACACAGGGGGAGGGAGGCAGAGTACCCCAACAGGCAGGAAGAAGCAGTGTGGTGGCCGCAGACAGAAGGCAGGCAACCATTCCCCGTAACACCAACACGAGGGACGTTGCCAGTACAAGGGGTAGGTCTTCCAGAGTCTGGAATTTTTTTAAAGACTCTGCTGATAACCCCAAAAAGGCCATATGTTCCACCTGCCATGCCAGCATCAGCAGGGGTGACAAAACTACCAGCCTGACCACCACCAGCATGATCAGGCACATGGCAGCAAAGCGCCCGACTTTGTGGAGTGAAACCCAGGGTCCACGACCAGTGTCAGCGGGTGTCACCACTGCTTCTTCCACTGTTGTGCGTGCAATAGAACCCCCTGTTGTGTGTGCAAGGCAATCCCCTGTCCATACTGCATGTAAAGATGCCCCCTCCTCTCAGTCTTCACTTGTTATGGCAGTTTCTCAAGAAACAGCATCAACGTCCACGTCCACGTCCCACCGCAGCGTTCAATTGTCCATATCCCAGACATTTGAACGAAAGCGCAAATTCGCAGCTAACGCCCCACAGGCCACAGTCCTAAATTCGCACATTTCACGACTGCTTGCGTTGGAAATGCTGCCTTTTAGGCTGGTGGAGACGGAATCCTTCCGCAATCTTATGGCGGTGGCCGTCCCTCGGTACTCGGTCCCCAGCCGACGCTATTTTGCCCGGTGTGCCATCCCCGCACTACACAAGCACGTGTCCCAAAGCATCTGCCGTGCCCTCAACCACGCAGTTACTGGGAGAGTCCACCTGACAACGGACACGTGGACAAGTGCTTGTGGCCAGGGACGGTACATCTCTCTGACGGCACACTGGGTACATATAGTGGAAGCCGGGACCCAGTCGGACCTTGGGACGGAACACATCCTCCCCACACCGAGGATTGCGGGCCCTATGTCAGAGTTGCCCCCACAGTGTACAGCTCCTGCGCATCCTCCTCCTCCTCCTCCTCATGTTCAGCCTCCCTCTCAGATAGCACCACATCAGTTACAAGCTGGAAGCATTGCAGTACTGCCTCCGCCAAGCGGCAACAGGCTGTGCTGAAACTCATAAGCTTAGGTGATAAACCTCACACTGCTTGTGAGTTGTGGACAGCTGTGAAAGAGCAGGCAGATCTGTGGCTGAGACCGCTGAACCTACATCCCGGCATGGTCGTGTGTGACAATGGCCGTAACCTGGTGGCGGCTCTGAGGCGAGGTGAGATCACACACGTACCATGCCTGGCTCATGTGCTTAACCTCGTGGTTCAGCGGTTTCTTAAATCGTACCCAGAGTTGCCAGATCTGCTCGTGAAAGTACACCGCCTGTCAGCTCATTTTCGCAAGTCGGCTACAGCTTCCGCCGCCCTTGCTGTGTTGCAGCAGCGTTTGCAGCTTCCGGCACACCGACTGGTGTGTGATGTCCCCACACGTTGGAACTCTACCCTCCACATGTTGCAAAGGATTTGTGAGCAGAAGAGAGCAGTTGTGGAGTACAAGCTGCAACAAGGCCGTCGATATTCAGGTCAGACTCCACACATAAGACCTCAGGAGTGGACCTGGATGTTTGACATATGTACCATCCTCACAAACTTTGAGGAGGCCACCAAGATGGTGAGTGGCGATGACGCCATCATTAGTGTCAGCATCCCACTTGTCTGTCTTTTGCAACGCTCTCTGCAGAGAATTAAAGAGGAGGCATTGCAGCCAGAGTATGATGAGATGGATCAAGAAGCCGTAGCGGGCGATTACACACAGCCCAGCCTCATCTCATCCCAACGTGCATTGGGGGACAATGAGGGAGAGGAGGAGGAGGAGGAAGAACAGGAGCTGCTATCATGCGTTGTAGACGGTAGTACCTGTACATACCGTCGGTTCAGCGTGGGTGGCCTGAGGACAGGGGGGAGGAGGAAGAGGAGGAGGAGGAGGAGGAGAGCATGGTCAGTCGTCATCTTGGTGAGGACACAGAAATCTTGCCCGTTACCAGTCTGGCACTCATGGCTGACTTTATGTTACGCTGCCTTAACCGTGACCCTCGCGTTGTCAAAATGTTGGGTGACAGTCATTACTGGTTGGTGACACTTGTGGACCCCCGCTACAAGGAGAACTTTCAGTCTCTTATTCCTGTGGTGGAGAGGTCTACAAAAATGGGGCAGTACCAGAAGGCCCTTGCTGCAGAACTCTTAAAAAAATTCCCATCTGAACACGCTAGCGGCAGAGGTCACAGTTCGTAGCCCAACCAAGGCGTACAGGCGAGAGAGATGCAACTCCAATCCAGCAGAGGCAGGGGAACACTGTCAACGTTCTGGGACAGTTTTCTGACACCCGCCCAGCTTACAGGCCCTGAGGCGCGGGGTACTCTCACAAGGAGTGGAAAGTTTCAAAAGATGGTGAGGGAGTACCTTGCCGACTGTACCAGCGTCCTCCGTGATTCCTCTGTGCCTTTTAATTATTGGGTTTACAAGCTGGACACTTGGAATGAACTCGCTCTGTACGCCTTGGAGGTCCTGGCCTGCCCTGCCGCTAGCGTGTTATCGGAGCGTGTTTTTAGTGCCGCTGGGGGAATTATAACTGATAAGCGCACTCGCCTGTCAACTGACAATGCTGACAAGCTGACCCTTATCAAAATGAACAAGGGCTGGATTGGGCCAGACTTCTCATCACCACCAAATGACAGCAGAGTAACATAAAGTCAAATCCACTCTGTTATTTCGGGAGGTGTATTCACATGCACCGCTTCACACCCACACATGGGTATACGCTTCCTCGTTTCGGCTGTTTTATCTTCTTCTCCTTATCCTCAGCCTCCACCACCACTATACCACCAGGGTGCCAGCATTGCAAGTTCCTCCGTCCTTATTTTTGGCAGCTTTTGCTTGCAAGGCATAAGCAAATACTATGGGACACCCACTCCCCAATAATGGGACTTATGTTTGTAATATGCTGTACTGCATGGCTCTTGTAAGGGGCATTGCAAGTTGCTCCGTCCTGTCCTAATTTTTGGCAGCTTTTGCTTGGAAAGCATAAGCAAATACTATGGGAGACCCACTCCCCAATAATGGGACTTATGTTTGTAATATACTGTACTGCATGTGACGCGCCCCCTGGGCCGTGTGTACACATGTGTGGGATACCCGGTGCCGGGTCTCTGGGGTCTGTAGTCTCCGTGGCGGTGACCCGGTCCCGTGGCTCAGGCTGGTCAAACCAGTGGCAATCTTTCTTAGGTTTTGAGGTTAATTGTCCGACTGCGCCACCCGTGGATTGCGGTCAGGGAGTACCACCGCTGTGAGGCAGACCGCTGAGGCTGGTGTTGTGTGCGCAGCAGAGAATGGGATAACTCCCCACGGGAGGAGTATAGCCTCAGGGCAGTGAGTGTGGATGATGGGGGTGATGGTGCACGAGCGCAGCAGGAGCGACTCAGAGTCTTTGCAGTGCAGTTCAGGGTCTTTACTGATGATTATAAGGTAGACCCTCCCGGGAGTACTGGCTAGCATAAGAGGCTTGGTCAGTCTGTGAGCAAGCAGGAGTTCCCCTGGCCAGGTGGAGTTGTAGGCCTCCCCGTCTGTCTGCACTCTTCCTGTCTACCTTGCTGTAAGCGGGTAGAAGTACCCCACATCCCTGCGTGCACCGTGTAGTGCTCACCCGTATGGCTGGTGACTTGGGGCCTTCTGTTAGCCTCCGCTCCACGACGGCGGTGCTGGTCCCTTGCTTGTGACTGAGCCTCCGGGCTTCTATGGCCAGAGGACCTGAAATCCCCTGCCGGCTGGTTTCTGCTGCTGGATATATAAGTCCTCACAGCCTCGGACTCCTGTGTCCGGTTCCTATTGTCTTCTGCCAGGGCGAGCTCTGCTCAGCTTCCAGCCCCTGGTCTTTAGCTCCTAGCTCCTACAGAACTCCTTGCTGTTACTTTCCCTTGCTCTCACTCTGACTCTGACTGTTCTTTGTTCTCTGATTCACTCAACCCCGCCCCAGATCCAGTTTATAAGGGCAGAATTCTCCCCTCCCAGGACTGGGGCAGGAGGATGTTGCATGTTTAAGGGATCCTGACCAGGAAACCTCCCACTTGCTCTCCGACGTAATGTCTCTATTACTGTGGTGACCAGACCCCTGGGGTGCCACACATGGCTCTTGTAAGGGGCATTGCAGCTCCTCATAATTTTTGGAAAGCCTTCCATTCACTGCTTAGGCCAACAGTGCACAGGAGACCCAGTTGCTATAAATGGAAAAAAAGGTTTAGTTAACGCCCTCTGACCTCCATGTCATTTCCAAGGGGCATTGGAGTGCCTCGAAATTTTTGGTAGGTATTGCACTCACTGTATGCCCTATAACTGTGTAGCCGAACCGCTCCTTTTGTTACAGAAACATATCCTACAAGACATATCTGGTTGACTGGCCTGATATTGATGTGAATGGTCCCTGTTCCTCCTGCTCTTTCTCCTTTGCCACTACCTCATCCATCATTTATCACCTGAAGCTTTGTTTTAATGGGAGTCATAGAACTTGGATAGTAGCAGGAAAACATCCAGCAATCTTCGGAGGAGGTAGGATATGCGCCAAAACGCTGACCACCTCAGGCCTAGCCGCTACTACATACATGCGCTTGCATTACAACAAAACAAAGCAGATGCTAACCTTGGCACTCTCAACTCCCCTGATGGAGAAGCCAGGGCCCACCGGAGGAGTCTGATAGTCTGGGGGGCTCGGCCAATGCTGCCCTAAAGCAGGCCAGGCTAAGAAAAGTGTGGGAAAGGTTACCGGGACAAATAGGGGTGGCTGGGGACCGAGTATGGACACCCGGCCACCACCTGGAGGCTGGGGAGCAAGCGGGGACACCCGGCCACCAGGCGGCTGGGGACTGAGTATGGATACCAGGCCGCCGACACAGCCATGGCGTGGTGGCCAGATTCCGCCTCCACATGCCTAAAAGGCCCAATTTAAAGTGCAAGCAAGCAAGCAGTATGGTATTGCAGCCTGGGGGTGGGTGGGTGGCAGGCTGCATACTTGCGCTTGCATTGCAAGGAATGGGAGAGGTACAATTGAACACTGCCCTGGGACAAGGACTTGAATGGGGATAGTTGCAAGTCTGCAACGACAGGTGCAAGGTGGGAGGCATCTTCGCATGTACCATGAACAGGGGTTTGGCATGCACACACTACAGCGGAATAGGCTCTCCTTCCCACTAAATGCACTGGGGAGGGCACGGGTAATGTTTTGGTATACGCGCTTAATCTTATGTATAAGGCACACCAGGACAAATAGGGGCGGCTGGGGACTGAGTATGGATACCTCGCTGCCGAAGCAGCCATGAGGTAGTGGCCAGCTTCGGCCTCCTCCAAACTAAAAGGCCCCATTTTAAGTGCAAGCTAGCAGTATGGAATTGCAGTCTGGGGGTGGGTGGGTGGCAGGCTGCACACTTACACTTGCATTAAAAGAAAACATAGCAGATGCTAACTTCTGTCATCATCATCATGCTCCTCACCTTGGCACTCTCAACTCCACCGATGGAGAAGTCAGGGCCCACCGGAGGAGTCTGGTTCTCTGGTGGGCTCGTCCAATGCTGCCTAAAGCAGGCCAGGCTAAGAAAAGTGTGTGGGGGGATGTTCCAAGGAGAAATAGGGGCGGCTGGGGACCGTTTATGGACACCCGGCTGCCCCCAGGCGGCTGGGGACCGTGTGTGGACACCCGGCCGCGGGGCGGCTGGGGACCGAGTATGGACACCCGGCCGCCGGGCGGCTGGGGACTGAGTATGGATTCCAGGCCGCCAACACAGCCATGACGTGGTGGCCAGATTCCGCCTCCACATGCCTAAAAGGCCCAATTTCAAGTTCAAGCAAGCAAGCAGTATGGTATTGCAGCCTGGGGGTGGGTGGGTGGCAGGCTGCATACTTGCGCTTGTATTGCAAGGAATGGGGGAGGTACAATTGAACACTGCCCTGGGACTAGAACTTGCATGGGGATAGTTGCAAGTCTGCATCTTCTGATGCGGCAAGGATCACTTATGATGGGCACACTTCTAGACAGTGACCTGGGAGTCAGAGATGCTTCCAGGGGTCTTCCCCATGCTGTTCCCATGTCTTTTCAGCACTTTATGCATGTGTCACACAGCACATGGCCAGATAAGGTTGTAAAATGTTAAAATGACATTTCCCGGTGAATGCATTTGTCATAGTTGAAAGCAATACAAAAGTGTAAAAACGCATAAAAAATGCTACTTGTGAACATAGCCGAAGGTGTGGAGGAGTATTTTTGTTTTTGGTCATTTATTTTAACTTATACACAAGTCTTTTCCCTGGAAAGGATGTTCCTTAACGTTTCACTTTCGTTTTTGAACGTTTTATTGTGAGCCCGTAAAAGTGGCTTAATACCTCTGACCACGTTGTTGACAGCAGTGACCTGGGGGTCAGAAATGCTTCCTGGGGCGATCCCCATGCTGTTCCCATGTCATTTGAGCACTGTCACTATCGTTTTGGGCACTTGTTAGGCTTTTAAAAGACTGCCGGGGGTGCCACCGCAAAAATGCTCGAGTCTCCCATAGACTAACATTGGGCTCGTTGCTCGGGTCGAGCACCCGAGTATCACGGCGAGCTCGGCCCGAGCTTCGAGCACCCGAGCATTTTAGTGCTCGCTCAACACTACTCAGCAGTAATAACATGCTGATTGTGATGTCATGAAGATGACTTGAATTTCCACCAATCAGAGATCAGCATGTTTCAGGTAACCCAGATAGAACAGTACATGAAACATGAGTCACGGCCACTGTGAGGTCATAATGCTGATTAGAATTTCCACCAGTCAGAAAACAGAACCGCCCAGAAGAACCACCAAGGAGGTATGAGTCATCGCCACTGTGAGGTCATAATGCTGACCAATCACAGAGCAGCCACACCCAGATTTTCCACCAATCAGAGAGCAGCCACACCCAGATTTTCCACCAATCAGAGATCAGCAGTGGGTATAAATAGCCGCTGCCGCCTGCCCGGCTTAGCCTTGCACTGGTTGGGTCTCTCTTTTTTTCTCTCTCTCTTGGTATCTCCGGGTATCTCTCCCTCCCCTCTCTCTTCTCTCTCTCTCTCTCTTTGACCCAACGGCCCTCTTAAGGGCTACCCCAAATGTGTAAAAGATAGAACCAATATTTGTGTTGTTTGTCCGTTTTATGAGCCTGTGATTAACCCCTTCCCACTCTTTGCCATATATATATATATATATATATATATATATATATATATTATATACATAGTATGTGTAGGTGGGCCTTAAAGGGAATTTCCAGGACAAACATATTGATGGCCTATCCCCTGATTAGCTCATTAATATCAGATTTGTGGGGGTCCGGCACGTGGGACCTCCACTACTCAGTTGTTTGAAACTCTGGCAGAGGTCAGATGTAAACATTGTTGAGGAGCTGAACATCACAGATCTGGTCACTGTGTAGTGGCTGCTACCTGGTGCTGCAGATCAGCTCCTATTACATGAATATTAGCTGACTTGCAGGACCCACAGTACAGTGAATGGAGCAGTGATGTTCAGATCTTCAAACTATTTACATCTGAGCGTTGCAAACAAGTGATGGGTAGAGCCACTGCCGTGTGTCGGAGCCCACCGATCTGATATTGATAACCCATCCCCAGGATGGCAGCTCAGTAGATACCATATCAGGATGGGGGACATTATGCCAGAATGGGTACATTATACCAGAATGGGGACATTATATCAGAATTAGGTCATTATGCCAGAATGTGAGACACTGTAACAGAATGGAGTGTATTGTACCAGGATTGGGGACTTTAAACCAGGGCGAGGGACATTAAACCAGTATGATGGTCTTTAAACCAGGATGGGGGCATTATACCAGAATGGGGACATTATACTAGTATAGGGACATTTTACCAAGATGAAGGACACTATATCAGAATGGGGACAATATATCAGAATGGGGACAATATACCAGGAAGGGGGACATTAAATCAGAATGGGGACATTATATCAGAATGGGGAAATTATACCAGAATTGGGGACATTATACCAGAATAAGGGACACTATACCAGAATGGGGTACACCATACCCGGATGGGTGACACTATATCAGAATGGGGACATAATATCACAATGATAATGTTATACCAGGATGGGGGAAACTATATCACAATGATGATATTATATCAGTATGGGGGATATTATAGCAGCATGGGGGACATTATGCCACAACTGGAGATACTATACCAGGATGTGGGGCATTATACAAGCTTTAGGGACATTATAGCAGAATTGGGAGCACTACACCAGCATGGGGGTATTATACCAGGTTAGAGACATTATACCAAAATGGGGACATTATATCAGAATGGGGACACTATACCAGGATGGGGACATTAAACCAGAATGAAGGAAATGATGCCAGAATGGGGACATTACCAGACAGGGGCACAAGTGGGGGAAAATGTTATAGCATAAGGCCCAGCATGTGGGAGATTATTAGAAGAAGGAGCCAGGATGGGGGACATTACTACATAGGGAGAGAACACATATACTGTATCTTTATAGGATCCAGAACGCAACAAGGGCCCATACATCTGACCGACATGCAGGTGGGGGCCTATCAGACTCTAGTTACTCCACTGGGTGGGACCAGATCATTTCCAGGACTCCTTGTTCTTTACATTGAAGATAATTCTTAATGACATTGGCTGTACGTTTGGGGTTGTTGTTCTGCTGAAGAAAACATTTGGATCCAATCAGACACCTCCCTGATGATATTGCATGATGGATAAGTGTCTGCCTCTATATCTCAGCATTGAAGGAACCAATAATTCTGACCCAATTTCCACCTCCATTTGCTGAAATGCAGCCCCAAACTTACAGGACCCTCCACGGTGCTTATGCATCACTATTGCCCAGACACTCATTATTGTACTGCTCTCCAGCCCTTCAGTGAACAAAATCTCGTCTGTAACAACAAAATTTTTCATATTTGGACTCAACCGTCCAGAGCACATCCTGCCGATTTTCTACACCCTGGTTCCTCTGTTTTAATGCATAGTTGAGTCACTTGGCCTTGTTTTGATGTGGAAGATATGGCTTTTTCGCCACAATTCTGCTATGAAGACCACTTCTGGCCAGTCTTCACTGAACAGTAGATGAGTGAAGCTGAGTCCCACTGGTTGCTGCCAGTTCTGAGCTGATGGCACTGCTGGACATCTTCCGCTTTTGAAGGAAAGTAACCATAATGTGTCATACATCTGCTGCACTAAGTTTCCTTGGCCGACCACTGCATCTACTGACCCCAACGTTGCACATTTTCTTGCTTCTTCATAAGTGCTTGAATGACACATCTTGAACCCTCAATCTGCTTTGAAATTTGTGCCTTAGAGACCTTGCTGATGTAGTATAACTTCCTTGTGTATTCTTGCTCAGTCTTGCCATGGTGTATGACCAGACACCTGACTGTATTATTACAAAATCCCTGACTTTGCGCAGGTGTACCTGGAATAATTGATGCTGTTTTAAAGTGAAAAGTTGGTCACACCAAATATTAATTGGATCTAGATTTTTCGTTTGTTCATTCACTTTGTGTTTTGTTAATTGATTAAATAAATCATTAACATTTCTATTTTTGAAGCGTTCTTACTTTACAGCATTTTTTCTACACCTTTCTAAAAATTATTTTTATGTGATTGTGTCTTTTATTTGCTCATTAATAGTGTTGAGCGATACCTTCCGATATCAAGAAATATCGTATCGGATTGGATCGGACCGATACCCAAAAAGTATCGGATATCGCCTATTCCGATACCGGAAACCAATGCAAGTCAATGGGACAGAAATATCGGAATGAAAATAAACCCTTTCTTTCCTTGCAGGTTAATTCTACATGAAGTAAAACAACTAAGAATAATGTAGAATGTATTGCGCGAAAAGCCGGCAATTCAGCAGCGGCATACACCGGTACCCGACAATTTACAACAGAAAGAATAGAGCTTCACACATAGATTAGATAGATAGAACCATGTCAGTCACATATATATGAAGTACTGTGACAGTGTTGCTTACTGTACTTGTCATTTAGTGTAAAGGATTTATTAAAAAAAATAATAGTATTTTCAGGCACTGTCTCTTTAAAAAAGCCGGCAGGCAATTCAGCAGCGGTACCCGACAATTTAGAATAGAAGGAATAGAGAATCATACATAGATTAGATAGATAGAAACATGTCAGTCACATATATATGAAGTACAGTGACAGTGTTGATTACTGTACTTGTCATTTAGTGTTAAAATAAAGGATTTATTTAAAAAAAAATTGGCGTGCGGTTCCCCGTAATTTTAGGCTCTAGCGGAGGTTAAGCAGACGGCTGGGGCAGATGTTTAAAGCCTGGGAAGGGGGTAATACCCACGGAGCTTCCCAGGCTACTAATATCAGCCCCCAGCTGAATACCTAGTCTTTACTAGCTATTAAAATGGGGGACCCCCCAAAAAAGTGACGTGGGGTCCCCCCTAATTTAATAGCTAGCAAAGGCTAGGCAGACAGCTGGGGGCTGATATTAATAGCCCAGGAAGGGTGCCATGAATATTGGCCCCCTCCCAGGCTAGAAACACCAGCCGTCAGCCACCCCAGAAATGGCGCATCCATAGGATGCGCCAATTCTGGCATTTAGCCTCGCTCTTCCCACTGCCCTGTAGCGGTAGCAGTGGGGTAATAGGGTTGGGGTTGATGTCAGTTTATAATGCCAGCTGACATCAAACCCAGGTTAGTAATGGAGAGGCGTCTATAAGACACCCCCATTACTAACCCCATAGTCAAAGTTAAAAAAAAACACAAACACCCAGAATAAAGTCCTTTAATTGAAATAAACACACAATTCTTTATTGTTCTAAATTAAACTCTACTTACCATCACGCCCATTCCAGCTGAAGCCAACGATCTCCTGCAATAAAAGAAAAATAATAAAGCAACATCATCCTTACCTTTCCATGGTTCCCACGACAGCTTCAGCTCTGCTACATCGAGATGACAGGCTGGACCGCAGCAGAACGCTACCATCCAGCCTGTCATCCCGCGGACACTGAGAAGCGCAGGCTTGCTTGCGCTCCTCAGTGTCTCGCTGTGACGGCATAAAGATGAGCCGAGGTCATGTCCAATGAACTCGGCTCACCTCATGCACGTCACTTACAGCGTGGGGGAATTCTCCTGCACTCAGCACTTAGAATTCTCCCATGCTGTCAGTGACGTGCATTAGGTGAGCCGAGTTCATTGGACAGGACCTCGGCTCATCTTTATGCCGTCACAGCGAGACACTGAGGAGCGCAAGCAAGCCTGCACTTCTCAGTGTCCGCGGGATGACAGGCTGGATGGCAGCGTTCTGCTGCGGTCCAGCCTGTCATCTCGATGTAGCAGAGCTGAAGCTGTCGTGGGAACCATGGAACGGTAATGATGAGGTTGCTTTATTATTTTTCTTTTATTGCAGGAGATCGTTGGCTTCAGCTGGAATGGGCGTGATGGTAAGTATGGTTTAATTTAGAACAATAAAGAATTGTGTGTTTATTTCAATTAAAGGACTTTATTCTGGGTGTTTGTGTTTTTTTTAAATACTTTACTAGAAATTCATGGTGGTCATGTCTAATATTGGCGTGACCCCATGAATTTCAGGCTTAGGGCCAGCTGATAATGCCAAGCTGGCCCTAACCCCTTTATTACCCAGTGAGCCACCGCACCAGGGCCCTGGATGAGTTGGGTACAGCGCCAGAAGATGGCACTTCTATGAACGCGCCATTTTCCGGGGTGGCTGCGGACTGCAATTTGCAGCGGGGGTGGCCCAGAAAGCTTGGGTCTCCCTGCGCTGCAGATTCCAGCCCCCAGCTGCCTAGTTGTACCTGGCTGGATACAAAAACAGGGCGAAGCCCCACGTCAATTTTTTTTTAATTATTTCATGAAATAATTTAAAAAAAAGGGCTTCCCTATATTGTTGTGTCCGGCCAGGTACAAATAGGCAGCTGGGAGTTGGGGGCAGCCCGTCCCTGGATGCTGTACCTGGCTGGCATACAAAAATATGGCAAAGCCCACGTCAGAATTTTTGGGAAAAATTAATTAAAAAATAAATATTAATTTAGGGACTGCATCTTTATTAACCCCTCAAGTGTCATTTAGTGTTAAAATAAAGGATTTATTAAAAATAAAATTGGCGTGGGATCCCCCATAATTTTAGTCTCTAGCGGAGGTTAAGCAGACGGCTGGGGCAGATGTTTGAAGCCTGGGAAGGGGGTAATACCCACGGAGCTTCCCAGGCTACTAATATCAGCCCCCAGCTGAATACCTAGCCTTTACTAGCTATTAAAATGGGAGACCCCCCAAAAAAATGATGTGGGGTCCCCCCTATTTTAATAGCTAGCAAAGGCTAGGCAGACAGACAGCTGGGGGCCGATATTAATAGCCCAGGAAGGGTGCCATGAATATTGGCCCCCTCCCAGGCTAGAAACACCAGCCGTCAGCCGCCCCAGAAATGGCGCATCCATAGGATGCGCCAATTCTGGCACTTGGCCTCGCTCTTCCACGCTGCCCTGGTGCGGTGGCAGGGGGTAATAGTGGTGGGGTTCATGTCAGCGCCAGCTGCCATGAAGCCCAGGTTAGTAATGATGGGCGTCTATAAGACACCCCCATTACTAACCTACAAAGTGTCAAAAATAAAAAACACACACTACACCCAGAAAAAAATTATTTATTTGAAATAAAACACACCATTTTATTTAATTCTTAGTTTACTAAAAAAAAAAATAGTTACCTGTCCACGTTCCTGCGCTGATCTCCCATGCACAGCTGTCACATCTGGAGATGGTAAGCTCACGCTGCCAGGAACACGTCCGCTCCCGGCAGCGGGAGCCACTGACTGAGGTCACCGGAGTGCATTCAGTCAGCGCAGCTCCGGTGACCTCCTTTACGGCACTGCTGTACCGTGGGAATTTCTCACGGTACAGCGGGGCCGTAAAGCAGCTAACCGGAGCAGCGCTGCCTGAACTCCGGCGAACCCGCTTATGCAATGACGGGGCTGCTTTACGGCCCCATCATTCTAGCGGCCGCAGCGGTTCAGAGCGGTCACATTCTATGTGGCTGCTATAAACTGGAGATCTTCGTGGGACACTCGTGGACTACTACGGAGGGGTAAGGATAAGGTTGTGGTTTATTATTTTAAATTTTATTACAGGAGATCGATGGCTTCGGGGAATTAGGTGTCTAGGTGAGTATAGGTGTAGTTTTTTATTTTTTACTTTATTTTAGGTGGCGATCGGCGGGGACAGGTAATGTATGAACTAATTTATTGTAGGCAACCACTGGCCACCAATGACATGTATTTAAAATTTATTGGGGACTAAAAACAAAAAAAAAATAAAACATGTATAGGGCCAAAATAACATATGGGGTAGTTTAAATAGCAGGATCAGGCTGATGGGAACTACTGCTCCCATCAAGCTGATCCTGCTGGCACAAGTGGACGGGGGACAGACATAGGCCGATGGGAGTAGTAGTGTCACATCGGCCTATGTTTGCCTGCACGCACACACCCACAGACATCGCGCACACCCGCACATATCGCACAGACACCCCGCACACATCGCACACACATCACGCACACCCGCACATATCGCACAGACACCCCGCACACACCCGGAGACATCGCACACACACCGCACACACATCACGCACACCCGCACAGACACCGCGCACACACCTGCACAGACACCCCGCACACACATCACGCACAGACACCCACACACACCAATCATGACCGGTCTGGGAGGTGAGGCTGACCTGTGCGGCCGTGGGAAAGTTCATGTGAGTTCATGCAATGCAGTGAAGCATGAACTCACATGAACCCTCTGAGGGCACCGCGGCGACTTCAAATGAACAGCTGATCAGCATCACCTGATACCTCAGCTGTTCATTTGAAATAACTGGCGGGAAAGCGCAGCACAGAACGGGAAAGCCGGCGGTGAAGTCTTTTCACTGCCGGCTTCCCCGCCCGGGTCCTTCGCTCCCCGCTCCTTGGTGCTGCGCTCCCCGCCCGGTCCTAACTTACGATCGGGATGGGAGGTGGCGAGGGGAGCGGAGGATCGGGGTGGGAGGCTGCGAGGAAGCGAGTGTGAGGTTGTGTGATTGTTTAAAAGCCGGCGGCTTTTTACCGCCCGCCGGCTTTTAAACAATCAGGAGAATTCTCTCACGCTAGGATGGCATTCTGATGACAGAATGGATCGCAGCTGAGCGCTGCCATCCAGCTTGTCATCCTTCAGAGACACTGCAGAGCGCAGGCATTATGGGAACTTCCGATTCCGGTATTCGATATTCTAAAAGTATCGGAATTAAGTATCAGAATTCCGATACCGCGAATATCGGCCGATAACCGATATTACAGTATCGGAATGCTCAACACTAGTCATTAATAATCTGATATATCTTTTGGTATTTTGTGTATAGTTGTTATTTTGCTGTTGGGGTAAATTGTAGGATATTGATTTCAGAGTGGTTTCCTGATCCTTTGATTGTAGGAATGAGTGGTATATATGTGCTAATAAATTAGGACAAAACATAGGAAATTTAGGAAAAAACTGAACATCTCAGCAGTAATAACATGCTGATTGTGATGTCATGATGATGACTTGAATTTCCCCCAATCAGAGATCAGCATGTTTCAGGTCACCCAGATAGAACAGTCCATGAAACATGAGTCACGGCCACTGTGAGGTCATAATGCTGATTAGAATTTCCACCAGTCAGAAAACAGAACCGCCCAGAAGAACCACCCAGGAGGTATGAGTCATCGCCACTGTGAGGTCATAATTCTGATTAGAATTTCCACCAGTCAGAAAACAGAACCGCCCAGAAGAACCACCCAGGAGGTATGAGTCATCGCCACTGTGAGGTCATAATGCTGAGCAATCACAGAGCAGCCACACCCAGATTTTCCACCAATCAGAGATCAGCAGTGGGTATAAATAGCCGCTGCCGCCTGCCCGGCTTAGCCTTGCACTGGTTGGGTCTCTCTTTTTTTCTCTCTCTCTTGGTATCTCCCGGTATCTCTCCCTCCCCTCTCTCTTCTCTCTCTTTGACCTAACGGCCCTCTTAAGGGCTACCCCAAATGTGTAAAGATAGAACCAATATTCGTGTTGTTTGTCTGTTTTATGAGCCTGTGATTAACGCCTTCCCACTCTTTGCCATATATATATTATATACATAGTATGTGCAGGTGGGCCTTAAAGGGAATTTCCAGGACAAACATATTGATGGCCTATCCCCTGGTTAGCTCATTAATATCAGATTTGTGGGGGTCCGGCACGTGGCACCTCAACTACTCAGTTGTTTGAAACTCTGGCAGAGGTCAGATGTAAACATTGTTGTGGAGCCGAACATCACAGCTCTGGTCACTGTGTAGTGGCTGCTACCTGGTGCTGCAGATCAGCTCCTATTACATGAATATTAGCTGACTTGCAGGACCCACAGTACAGTGAATGGAGCAGTGATGTTCAGATTATTTACATCTGAGCGTTGCAAACAAGTGATGGGTAGAGCCAGTGCCGCGTGTCGGAGCCCACCGATCTGATATTGATAACCCACCCCCAGGATAAATCATCATTATTATACTACTGGAAACTCCATTAATGGATTGTCTGGGATTAATAACTCGAGCCCCTTCTTTAAGAAAAAACAGTCCCTAACTGGTCACAGGATGAATGTGGGATTTCAGGTCACCCATTTACTGCAATGTAGCTGGCAATGCCACCCAGCGGATCTAAGCAAGTCCCGGGGCCACAACAATATACAGTCAGTGCCCGAGTATAGGATGGAAGATTAAAAAAAAATCTTCAAAAATGTATTTAGTGTGAGGCATACATCAAAAATACATGCAATGCTTTTCCTGACAACTCTGAGTTTTATAATGTGGAAAAAAACATTTAAAAAAACACTGTGTGAACATAACCCTAACTGCATTGTGACTGTGTATATACATATATAAGCTGCCCCTCCCCCACCATGTGAGCATTCTCAGCGTGTACTGACCAATTCTGTCCACCAGGTGGCAACAGCAGGAAATTACAGCGATGAGACAAGCACTGCATGACATCCCCGCCCTAATCTGCCCTATATCAGACACGACCCCTACCAACGCCCCGCCTCCGCTGCCATGACAACCGAATTATTTAATGGCAGAAAGAGAGACCTTATATGAGCAGAGAAGTAGCGGCCGGAGCGCGGGGTCCGCACAGGTGAGCGCCCCCTATAACACAGTGTATGTACTGCACGTCAGCTCTATGGCAGACTGTCACCTGTGCTGGATCCAGGACGTGTTACACTTATATCTGTGCAGAGACACAGAGGACGCAGCGGGGTCTGTAGCTATATATGTGTGTGTGTGTATATATACAGTATATATATATGTGTGTGTATATACAGTATATATATGTGTGTGTGTGTATATACAGTATATATATGTGTGTGTGTATATATATACAGTATATATGTGTGTGTATATATACAGTATATATATATATATGTGTGTGTGTATATATACAGTATATATATGTGTGTGTGCGTGTATATACAGTATATATATATATGTGTGTATATATACAATATATATATATATATGTGTGTGTGTGTATATATGTATACTGTATATGTGTGTGTGTATATATGTATACTGTATGTGTGTGTGTATATATACAGTATATGTGTGTGTGTGTGTGTATATATACAGTATATATATGTGTGAGTGTATATATACAGTATATATATATATGTGTGTGTATATACAGTATATATATATATGTGTGTGTATATACAGTATATATATATGTGTGTGTATATACAGTATATATATGTGTGTGTGTATATATATACAGTATATATGTGTGTGTATATATACAGTATATATATATGTGTGTGTGTATATATACAGTATATATATGTGTGTGTGCGTGTATATACAGTATATATATATATATGTGTGTGTGTATATATACAGTATATATATATATGTGTGTGTGTGTATATATGTATACTGTATATGTGTGTGTGTATATATGTATACTGTATATGTGTGTGTGTATATATACAGTATATGTGTGTGTGTGTGTATATATACAGTATATATATGTGTGTGTGTATATATACAGTATATATATATGTGTGTGTATATACAGTATATATATATGTGTGTGTATATACAGTATATATATATATGTGTGTGTGTATATATACAGTATATATATATGTGTGTGTGTGTATATATGTATACTGTATATGTGTGTGTGTATATATGTATACTGTATATGTGTGTGTGTATATATACAGTATATGTGTGTGTGTGTATATATATACAGTATATATATGTGTGTGTATATATATACAGTATATATATGTGTGTGTGTATATATACAGTATATATATGTGTGTGTGTGTATATATATATACAGTATATATATGTGTGTGTGTATATATGTATACTGTATATGTGTGTGTATATGTATACTGTATATGTGTGTGTGTGTGTATATATACAGTATATATATATGTGTGTGTGTATATATGTATACTGTATATATGTGTGTATATGTATACTGTATATGTGTGTGTATATATATACTGTATATATGTGTATATATATGTATACTGTATATGTGTGTATATATATGTATACTGTATATGTGTGTATATATGTATACTGTATATGAGTGTATATATGTGTACTGTATGTGTGTGTATATGTATACTGTATATGTGTGTGTGTTTATATATACAGTATATATATGTGTGTGTGTATATGCTGTATTACTGTATATATGCGTGTATATATGTGTGTGTATATATGTATATTGTATATGGGTGTGTATATATATGTATACTGTATATGTGTGTATATATATATGTATACTGTATGTGTATATATGTATACTGTATACGTGTGTATATGTATACTGTATATATGTGTGTATATATGTATAATGTATATGGGTGTATATATATGTATACTGTATATGTGTGTATATGTATACTGTATATGGGTGTATATATGTATACTGTATATGTGTATATATGTATACTGCATATGTGTGTGTATATATGTATACTGTATATGGGTGTATATATGTATACTGTATATGTATACTGTATATGTGTGTGTATATATGTATACTGTATATGTGTGTGTATATGTATACTGTATATGGGTGTATATATGTATACTGTATATGTGTGTATATATATATATGTATACTGTATATATGTGTATATATATATATATATGTATACTGTATATGTGTGTATATATGTATACTGTATATGTGTGTGTATATATATGTATACTGTATATGTGTGTATATATGTATATATATGTATACTGTATATGTGTGTGTATATGTATACTGTATATGTGTGTATATATGTATGTATATATATGTATACTGTATATGTGTGTGTATATGTATACTGTATATGTGTATATATGTATACTGTATATGTGTGTATATGTATACTGTATATGTGTGTATATGTATACTGTATATGTGTGTGTATATATGTGTGTGTATATATATATGTATACTGTATATGTGTGTATATATGTATACTGTATATGTGTATATATGTATACTGTATATGTGTGTATATGTATACTGTATATGTGTGTGTATATATGTATACTGTATGTGTGTATATATATGTATACTGTATATGTGTGTATATGTGTATACTGTATATGTGTGTATATATATGTATACTGTATATGTGTGTATATGTGTATACTGTATATGTGTGTATATGTATACTGTATATGTGTGTATATATGTATACTGTATATGGGTGTGTATATGTATACTGTATATGTGTGTATATATATATGTATACTGTATATGTGTGTATATATGTATGTATATATATGTATACTGTATATGTGTGTGTATATGTATACTGTATATGTGTATATATGTATATATATATATGTATACTGTATATGTGTGTGTATATGTATACTGTATATGTGTATATATGTATGTATATATATATGTATATGTGTGTATATGTATGTATATATGTATACTGTATATATGTGTATATATATATGTATACTGTATATGTGTGTATATATGTATACTGTATATGTGTGTATATATATGTATACTGTATATGTGTGTATATATGTATACTGTATATGTGTGTATATATATGTATACTGTATATGTGTGTGTATATGTATACTGTATATGTGTGTATATATATATATGTATACTGTATATGTGTGTATATATGTATGTATATATATGTATACTGTATATGTGTGTGTATATGTATACTGTATATGTGTATATATGTATGTATATATATATGTATACTGTATATGTGTGTGTATATATGTATGTATATATGTATACTGTATATGTGTGTATATATATATGTATACTGTATATGTGTGTATATATGTATACTGTATATGTGTGTATATATATGTATACTGTATATGTGTGTGTATATATATGTATACTGTATATGTGTGTATATATGTATACTGTATATGTGTGTATATATATGTATACTGTATGTGTGTATATATGTATACTGTATATGTGTGTGTATATGTATACTGTATATGTGTATATATGTATGTATATATATATGTATACTGTATATGTGTGTGTATATGTATACTGTATATGTGTATATATGTATGTATATATATATGTATACTGTATATGTGTGTATATGTATACTGTATATGTGTGTGTATATATGTATACTGTATGTGTGTATATATATGTATACTGTATATGTGTGTATATGTATGTATACTGTATATGTATGTATATATATATATGTATACTGTATATGTGTGTATATGTGTATACTGTATATGTGTGTATATATATGTATACTGTATATGTGTGTATATATGTATGTATATATATGTATACTGTATATGTGTGTGTATATGTATACTGTATATGTGTATATACAGTACAGACCAAAAGTTTGGACACACCTTCTCATTTAAAGATTTTTCTGTATTTTCATGACTTTGAAAATTGTACATTCACACTGAAGGCATCAAAACTATGAATTAACACATGTGGAATTATATACTTAACAAAAAAGTGTGAAACAGCTGAAAATATGTCTTATATTCTTGGTTCTTCAAAGTAGCCACCTTTTGCTTTGATGACTGCTTTGCACACTCTTGGCATTCTCTTGATGAGCTTCAAGAGGTAGTCACCGGAAATGGTTTTCACTTCACAGGTGTGCCCTGTCAGGTTTAATAAGTGGGATTTCTTGCCTTATAAATGGGGTTGGGACCATCAGTTGTGTTGTGCAGAAGTCTGGTGGATACACAGCTGATAGTCCTACTGAATAGACTGTTAGAATTTGTATTATGGCAAGAAAAAAGCAGCTAAGTAAAGAAAAACGAGTGGCCATCATTACTTTAAGAAATGAAGGTCAGTCAGTCCGAAAAATTGTGAAAACTTTGAAAGTGTCCCCAAGTGCAGCTGCAAAAACCATCAAGCGCTACAAAGAAACTGGCTCACATGACGACCGCCCCAGGAAAAGAAGACCAAGAGTCACCTCTGCTTCTGAGGATAAGTTTATCCGAGTCACTAGCCTCAGAAATCGCAGGTTAACAGCAGCTCAGATTAGAAACCAGGTCAATCCCACGCAGTGTTCTAGCAGCAGACACATCTCTACAACAACTGTTAAGAGGAGACTTTGTGCAGCAGGCCTTCATGGTAAAATAGCTGCTAGGAAACCACTGCTAAGGACAGGCAACAAGCAGAAGAGACTTGTTTGGGCTAAAGAACACAAGGAATGGACATTAGACCAGTGGAAATCTGTGCTTTGGTCTGATGAGTCCAAATTTGAGATCTTTGGTTCCAACCACCGTGTCTTTGTGCGACGCAGAAAAGGTGAACGGATGGACTCTACATGCCTGGTTCCCACCGTGAAGCATGGAGGAGGAGGTGTGATGATGTGGGGGTGCTTTGCTGGTGACACTGTTGGGCATTTATTCAAAATTAAAGGCATACTGAACCAGCATGGCTACCACAGCATCTTGCAGCGGCATGCTATTCCATCCGGTTTGCATTTAGTTGGACCATCATTTATTTTTCAACAGGACAATGACCCCAAACACACCTCCAGGCTGTGTAAGGGCTATTTGACCAAGAAGGAGAGTGATGGGGTGCTACGCCAGATGACCTGGCCTCCACAGTCACCAGACCTGAACCCAATCGAGATGGTTTGGGGTGAGCTGGACCGCAGAGTGAAGGTAAAAGGGCCAACAAGTGCTAAGCATCTCTGGGAACTCCTTCAAGATTGTTGGAAGACCATTTCCGGTGACTACCTCTTGAAGCTCATCAAGAGAATGCCAAGAGTGTGCAAAACAGTCATCAAAGCAAAAGGTGGCTACTTTGAAGAACCTAGAATATAAGACATATTTTCAGTTGGTTCACACTTTTTTGTTAAGTATATAATTCCACATGTGTTAATTCATAGTTTTGATGCCTTCAGAGTGAATGTACAATTTTCATAGTCATGAAAATACAGAAAAATCTTTAAATGAGAAGGTGTGTCCAAACTTTTGGTCTGTACTGTATGTATGTATATATATATGTATACTGTATATGTGTGTGTATATGTATACTGTATATGTGTATATATGTATGTATATATATATGTATACTGTATATGTGTGTGTATATATATGTATACTGTATATGTGTGTATATATGTATACTGTATATGTGTGTATATATATGTATACTGTATATGTGTGTATATATGTATGTATATATATGTATACTGTATATGTGTGTGTATATGTATGTATACTGTATATGTGTGTATATGTGTATACTGTATATGTGTGTATATGTATACTGTATATGTGTGTGTATATATGTATACTGTATGTGTGTGTATATGTATACTGTATATGTGTGTGTATATATGTATACTGTATGTGTGTGTATATGTATACTGTATATGTGTGTGTGTATATGTATACTGTATATGTGTGTGTATATATATGTATACTGTATATGTGTGTATATGTATACTGTATATGTGTGTATATATGTATAATGTATATGGGTGTATATATGTACACTGTACATGGGTGTGTATATGTATACTGTATATGTGTGTGTATATGTATACTGTATATGTGTGTATATATATATGTATACTGTATATGTGTATATATATGTATACTGTATATGTGTATATATATGTATACTGTATGTGTGTATATATATATATGTATACTGTATATGTGTGTGTATATGTATACTGTATATGGGTGTATATATGTATACTGTATATGTGTGTATACTGTATATGTGTGTATATGTATACTGTATATGTGTGTATATATGTATAATGTATATGGGTGTATATATGTACACTGTATATGGGTGTGTATATGTATACTGTATATGTGTGTGTATATGTATACTGTATATGTGTATATATATATATATGTATACTGTATATGTGTATATATATATATGTATACTGTATATGTGTATATATATGTATACTGTATATGGGTGTATATATGTATACTGTATATGTGTGTATATATGTATACTGTATATGGGTGTATATATGTATACTGTATATGTGTGTATATATGTATACTGTATATGGGTGTATATATATGTATACTGTATGTGTGTATATATGTATACTGTATATGTGTGTGTATATATGTATACTGTATATGTGTGTATATGTGTATACTGTATGTGTGTGTATATGTGTATACTGTATATATGTGTGTATATGTATACTGTATATAGGTGTATATATGTATACTGTATATGTGTGTATATGTATACTGTATATGTGTGTGTATATGTGTATACTGTATATGTGTATATATGTATACTGTATATGGGTGTATATATGTATACTGTATATGTGTGTATATGTATACTGTATATGGATGTATATATATGTATACTGTATGTGTATATATGTATACTGTATATGTGTGTGTATATATGTATACTGTATATGTGTGTATATGTATACTGTATATGTGTGTATATGTGTATACTGTATGTGTGTGTATATGTGTATACTGTATATATGTGTGTATATGTATACTGTATATAGGTGTATATATCTATACTGTATATGTGTGTATATGTATACTGTATGTGTGTATATATGTATACTGTATATGTGTGTGTGTATATGTGTATACTGTATATGTGTATATATGTATACTGTATATGGGTGTATATATGTATACTGTATGTGTGTATATATGTATACTGTATATGTGTGTATATATATGTATACTGTATATGTGTGTATATATGTATACTGTATATGGGTGTATATATGTATACTGTATATGGATGTATATATATATATACTGTATATGTCTGTATATATGTATACTGTATATGGGTGTATATATGTATACTGTATATGGGTGTATATATGTATACTGTATATGGGTGTATATATATGTATACTGCATATGGGTGTATATATGTATACTGTATATGGGTGTATATATATGTATACTGTATATGGGTGTATATTTGTATACTGTATATGGATGTATATATATGTATACTGTATGTGTGTATATATGTATACTGTATATGTGTGTATATGTATACTGTATATGGGTGTGTATATATATGTATACTGTATATGGGTGTGTATATATATGTATACTGTATATGGGTGTATATATATATATATGTATACTGTATGTGTATATATATATATGTATACTGTATATGTGTGTGTATATGTATACTGTATGTTTGTATATATGTATACTGTATATGGGTGTATATATGTATACTGTATATGTGTATATATATATACTGTATATGTGTGTGTATATATATATATGTATACTGTATATGTGTGTATATATGTACACTGTATATGGGTATATATATGTATACTGTATGTGTATATATGTATACTGTATATGGGTGTGTATATGTACACTGTATATGTGTGTGTATATGTATACTGTATATGGGTGTGTATATATATGTATACTGTATATGTGTGTATATATATGTATACTGTATGTGTGTATATATATATGTATACTGTATATGGGTGTATATATATGTATACTGTATGTCTGTATATATATATGTATACTGTATATGGGTGTATATGTATATATATATATACTGTTATATGTGTGTATATGTATACTGTATATGGGTGTATATATGTATACTGTATATGTGTATATATGTATACTGTATATGTGTGTGTGTATATATATATATGTATACTGTATATGTGTGTGTGTATATATATATATATATATATGTATACTGTATATGTGTGTATATATGTACACTGTATATGGGTATATATATGTATACTGTATGTGTATATATGTATACTGTATATGGGTGTATATATGTACACTGTATATGTGTGTGTATATGTATACTGTATATGGGTGTATATATATATATATATATATATATATGTATACTGTATGTGTATATATATACTGTATATGTGTGTATATGTATACTGTATATGGGTTTGTATATATATGTATACTGTATATGTGTGTATATGTATACTGTATATGTGTGTATATCTATATATATATATATGTATACTGTATATGTGTGTATATATGTATACTGTATATGTGTGTATATGTATACTGTATATGGGTGTATATATGTATACTGTATATGTGTGTGTATATATATGTATACTGTATATGGGTGTATATATATGTATACTGAATATGTGTGTATATATGTACAGTGTATATGGGTATATATATGTATACTGTATGTGTATATATGTATACTGTATATGGGTGTATATATATGTATACTGAATATGTGTGTATATATGTACAGTGTATATGGGTATATATATGTATACTGTATGTGTATATATGTATACTGTATATGGGTGTGTATATGTATACTGTATATGTGTATATATATATATGTATACTGTATATGGGTGTGTATATGGGTGTATATATGTATACTGTATATGTGTGTATATGTATACTGTTTATGTGTGTATATATATGTATACTGTATGTGTATATATATGTATACTGTATATGTGTGTGTATATATATGTATACTGTATATGTGTATATATATGTATACTGTATATGTGTGTGTATATATATGTATACTGTATATGTGTATATATGTATACTGTATATGTGTATATATATGTATACTGTATATGGGTGTATATATATGTATACTGTTTATGGGTGTATATATGTATACTGTATATATATATGTATACTGTATATGTGTATATATGTATACTGTATGTGTGTATATATGTATACTGTATGTGTGTATATATATGTATACTGTATATGGGTGTATATATATATATATATATATGTATACTGTTTATGTGTGTATATATGTATACTGTATGTGTGTATATATGTATACTGTATGTGTGTGTATATATATGTATACTGTATATGGGTGTGTATATGTATACTGTATATGTGTGTGTATGTGTATACTGTATGTGTGTGTATATGTGTATAATGTATATATGTGTGTATATGTATACTGTATATAGGTGTATATATGTATACTGTATATGTGTGTATATGTATACTGTATATGTGTGTGTATATGTGTATACTGTATATGTGTATATATGTATACTGTATATGGGTGTATATATGTATACTGTATATGTGTGTATATGTATACTGTATATGGATGTATATATATGTATACTGTATGTGTATATATGTATACTGTATATGTGTGTATATATGTATACTGTATATGTGTGTATATATATATGTATACTGTATATGTGTGTGTGTGTATATATATGTATACTGTATATATGTGTATATATATGTATACTGTATATGTGTGTGTATATGTATACTGTATATGTGTGTATATGTGTATACTGTATGTGTGTGTATATGTGTATACTGTATATATGTGTGTATATGTATACTGTATATAGGTGTATATATCTATACTGTATATGTGTGTATATGTATACTGTATGTGTGTATATATGTATACTGTATATGTGTGTGTGTATATGTGTATACTGTATATGTGTATATATGTATACTGTATATGGGTGTATATATGTATACTGTATGTGTGTATATATGTATACTGTATATGTGTGTATATATATGTATACTGTATATGTGTGTATATATGTATACTGTATATGGGTGTATATATGTATACTGTATATGGATGTATATATATGTATACTGTATATGTGTGTATATATGTATACTGTATATGGGTGTATATATGTATACTGTATATGGGTGTATATATGTATACTGTATATGGGTGTATATATATGTATACTGTATATGGGTGTATATTTGTATACTGTATATGGATGTATATATATGTATACTGTATGTGTGTATATATGTATACTGTATATGTGTGTATATATGTATACTGTATATGGGTGTGTATATATATGTATACTGTATATGGGTGTGTATATATATGTATACTGTATATGGGTGTATATATATATATATATGTATACTGTATGTGTATATATATATATGTATAATGTATATGTGTGTGTATATGTATACTGTATGTTTGTATATATGTATACTGTATATGGGTGTATATATGTATACTGTATATGTGTATATATATATACTGTATATGTGTGTGTATATATATATATGTATACTGTATATGTGTGTATATATGTACACTGTATATGGGTATATATATGTATACTGTATGTGTATATATGTATACTGTATATGGGTGTGTATATGTACACTGTATATGTGTGTGTATATGTATACTGTATATGGGTGTGTATATATATGTATACTGTATATGTGTGTATATATATGTATACTGTATGTGTGTATATATATATGTATACTGTATATGGGTGTATATATATGTATACTGTATGTCTGTATATATATATGTATACTGTATATGGGTGTATATGTATATATATATATACTGTTATATGTGTGTATATGTATACTGTATATGGGTGTATATATGTATACTGTATATGTGTATATATGTATACTGTATATGTGTGTGTGTATATATATATATGTATACTGTATATGTGTGTGTGTGTATATATATATATATGTATACTGTATATGTGTGTATATATGTACACTGTATATGGGTATATATATGTATACTGTATGTGTATATATGTATACTGTATATGGGTGTATATATGTACACTGTATATGTGTGTGTATATGTATACTGTATATGGGTGTATATATATATATATATGTATACTGTATGTGTATATATATACTGTATATGTGTGTATATGTATACTGTATATGGGTTTGTATATATATGTATACTGTATATGTGTGTATATGTATACTGTATATGTGTGTATATATATATATATATATGTATACTGTATATGTGTGTATATATGTATACTGTATATGTGTGTATATGTATACTGTATATGGGTGTATATATGTATACTGTATATGTGTGTGTATATATATGTATACTGTATATGGGTGTATATATATGTATACTGAATATGTGTGTATATATGTACAGTGTATATGGGTATATATATGTATACTGTATGTGTATATATGTATACTGTATATGGGTGTATATATGTATACTGTATATGTGTATATATGTATACTGTATATGTGTGTGTATATGTATACTGTATATGTGTATATATATATATGTATACTGTATATGGGTGTGTATATGGGTGTATATATGTATACTGTATATGTGTGTATATGTATACTGTTTATGTGTGTATATATATGTATACTGTATGTGTATATATATGTATACTGTATATGTGTGTGTATATATATGTATACTGTATATGTGTATATATATGTATACTGTATATGTGTGTGTATGTATATGTATACTGTATATGTGTATATATGTATACTGTATATGTGTATATATATGTATACTGTATATGGGTGTATATATATGTATACTGTTTATGGGTGTATATATGTATACTGTATATATATATGTATACTGTATATGTGTATATATGTATACTGTATGTGTGTATATATGTATACTGTATGTGTGTATATATATGTATACTGTATATGTGTGTGTATATATATGTATACTGTTTATGTGTGTATATATGTATACTGTATGTGTGTATATATGTATACTGTATGTGTGTGTATATATATGTATACTGTATATGGGTGTGTATATGTATACTGTATATGTGTGTGTATATGTATACTGTATATGGGTGTATATATGTATACTGTATATGTGTATATATATATGTATACTGTATATGTGTGTATATATGTATATATGTGTGTATATATGTATACTGTATATGTGTGTGTATATATGTATACTGTATGTGTGTGTATATGTGTATACTGTATATGTGTGTGTATATATGTATACTGTATATGTGTATATATGTATACTGTATATGTGTGTATATATATGTATACTGTATATGTGTATATATATGTATACTGTATATGGGTGTATATATGTATACTGTATGTGTATATATATGTATACTGTATATGTGTGTATATATGTATACTGTATATATGTGTGTATATATGTATACTGTATATGTGTGTGTATATATGTATACTGTATGTGTGTATATGTGTATACTGTATATGTGTGTGTATATATGTATACTGTATGTGTGTATATATATGTATACTGTATATGTGTGTATATATGTATACTGTATGTGTGTATATATATGTATACTGTATATGTGTATATATATGTATACTGTATATGTGTGTGTATATATGTATACTGTATGTGTGTATATATGTATACTGTATATGTGTGTGTATATATGTATACTGTATATGTGTATATATATATGTATACTGTATATGGGTGTGTATATGGGTGTATATTTGTACAATTTATATGGGTATATATATGTATACTGTATATGTGTGTGTATATATATGTATACTGTATGTGTGTATGTATATGTATACTGTATATGTGTGTATATATATGTATACTGTATATATATATATATATACTGTATATGTGTGTATATATATGTATACTGTTTATGGGTGTATATATGTATACTGTATATGTGTGTGTATATATGTATACTGTATATGGGTGTATATATGTATACTGTATATGTGTGTGTATATATGTATACTGTATGTGTGTATATATGTGTATACTGTATATGTGTGTGTATATATGTATACTGTATGTGTGTATATATATGTATACTGTATATGTGTATATATGTATACTGTATATGTGTGTGTATATATGTATACTGTATATGTGTATATATATATATATGTATACTGTATATGGGTGTGTATATGGGTGTATATATGTACAATTTATATGGGTGTATATATGTATACTGTATATGTGTGTGTATATATGTATACTGTATATGGGTGTATATATGTATACTGTATATGTGTGTGTATATATGTATACTGCATGTGTGTGTATATGTGTATACTGTATATGTGTGTGTATATATGTATACTGTATATGGGTGTATATATGTACAATTTATATGGGTGTATATATGTATACTGTATATGTGTGTATATGTATACTGTTTATGTGTGTATATATATGTATACTGTATATGTGTGTATATATGTATACTGTATATGTGTGTATATGTATAATGTATGTGTGTGTATATATATGTATACTGTATGTGTGTATGTATATGTATACTGTATATGTGTGTATATATGTATACTGTATATGTGTGTATATGTATACTGTATGTGTGTGTATATATATGTATACTGTATGTGTGTATGTATATGTATACTGTATATGTGTATATATATGTATACTGTATATATATGTATACTGTATATGTGTGTATATATATGTATACTGTATATGTGTGTATATGTATACTGTATGTGTGTGTATATATATGTATACTGTATATGTGTATATATATATATATGTATACTGTATATATGTATATATGTATATTGTATGTGTGTATATATATGTATACTGTATATGTGTGTATATGTATACTGTATACGTGTGTGTATATATATGTATACTGTATATGGGTGTATATATATGTATACTGTATATGTGTGTATATGTATACTGTATATGTATGTATACTGTATGTGTGTATATATATGTATACTGTATATGTGTATATATATATATGTATACTGTATATGTGTGTGTATATATGTATACTGTATGTGTGTATATATATGTATACTGTATATGTGTGTGTATATATATGTATACTGTATATGTGTGTGTATATATATGTATACTGTATGTGTGTATATATATATATATGTATACTGTATATGTGTGTATATATATGTATACTGTTTATGGGTGTATATATGTATACTGTATATGTGTATATATGTATACTGTATATGTGTGTGTATATATATGTATACTGTATATGTGTGTGTATATATATGTATACTGTATGTGTGTATATATATGTATACTGTATATGGGTGTGTATATATATGTATCCTGTATGTGTGTGTGTATATGTATACTGTATATGGGTGTATATATATATGTATACTGTATATGGGTGTATATATGTATACTGTATATGGGTGTATATATATGTATACTGTATATGTGTGTATATATATGTATACTGTATATGGGTGTATATATATGTATACTGTATATGTGTGTGTATATATGTATACTGTATATGTGTGTGTGTATGTATACTGTATATGTGTGTATATATGTATACTGTATGTGTGTGTGAATATGTATACTGTATATGTGTATATATATGTATACTGTATATGTGTATATATGTATACTGTATATGGGTGTGTATATATATGTATACTGTATGTGTGTATATATGTATACTGTATATGTGTGTATATATATGTATACTGTATTTGTGTGTGTATATATGTATACTGTATTTGTGTATATATATGTATACTGTATATGTGTGTGTGTATATATATGTATACTGTATATGTGTGTATATATATACTGTATATGTGTTTATATATGTATACTGTATATGTATATATATATATGTATACTGTATTTGTGTATATATATGTATACTGTATATGTGTGTGTATATATATGTATACTGTATATGTATACTGTATATGGGTGTATATATGTACACTGTATATGTGTGTGTATATATGTATACTGTATATGGGTGTGTATATATGTATACTGTATATGTGTGTATATATGTATACTGTATATGTGTGTATATATATGTATACTGTATATGGGTGTATATATGTATACTATTTATGGGTGTATATATGTATACTGTATATGTGTATATATGTATACTGTATATGTATACAGTATACATATATACACACACATATACACCCATATACAGTATACATATACACACATATACAGTATACATATATACACACACATATATACAGTGTACATATATATACACACACATATACAGTATACATATACAAACACATATACAGTATACATATATACACACATATACAGTATACACATATACAGTATACATATATACACACATATACAGTATACATACACACACACACATATACAGTATACACATATACAGTATACATATACACATACATATATAGTATTCATATATACACACACATATACAGTATACACATATACACACATATACAGTACACATATATACACCCATATACAGTATACATATACACACATATACAGTATACATATACACACATACAGTATACATATACACACATATACAGTGTACATATATACACACACATACAGTATACACATATACACAGTATACATATATATACACACATATACAGTATACATATATATACACACATATACAGTATACATATATATACACATATACAGTATACATATACACACATATACATATATACACACATACAGTATACACATATACACACATATACAGTATACATATATATACACACATATACAGTATACATATACACACATATACAGTATACATATATACAGACATATAGAGTATACACATATACAGACATATACAGTATACATATACACACACACATATACAGTATACACATATACTCATATACAGTATACATATACACACATATACAGTATACATATACACACACACATATACAGTATACACATATACACATATACAGTATACATATACACACACATATACAGTATACATATATACACACACATATACAGTATACATATATACACCCATATAAAGTATACATATACACACACATATACAGTATACATATATATACACACATACAGTATACATATATATATACACCCATATACAGTATACATATACACACACATATACAGTATACACATATACACATATATACATACATATACACACACATATACAGTATACATATATATATATATACATACATATACACACAGTATACATATATATATATATACATACATACACACATATACAGTATACATATATATATATACACATATACAGTATACATATATATATACACATATACGGTATACATATATACACACATATACAGTATACATATATACACACATATACAGTATACATATATATACACACACCCATATACAGTATACATATATATACACACATATACAGTATACACATATACACACATATACAGTATACATATACACACACATATACAGTATACATATATACACACACATATACAGTATACACATATACACACATATACATATATATATATACACACACATATACAGTATACATATATATATACAGTACAGACCAAAAGTTTGGACACACCTTCTCATTTAAAGATTTTTCTGTATCTTCATGACTTTGAAAATTGTACATTCACACTGAAGGCATCAAAACTATGAATTACCACATGTGGAATTATATACTTAACAAAAAAGTGTGAAACAACTGAAAATATGTCTTATATTCTAGGTTCTTCAAAGTAGCCACCTTTTGCTTTGATGACTGCTTTGCACACTCTTGGCATTCTCTTGATGAGCTTCAAGAGGTAGTCACCGGAAATGGTTTTCACTTCACAGGTGTGTCCTGTCAGGTTTAATAAGTTGGATTTCTTGCCTTATAAATGGCGTTGGGACCATCAGTTGTGTTGTGCAGAAGTCAGGTGGATACACAGCTGATAGTCCTACTGAATAGACTGTTAGAATTTGTATTATGGCAAGAAAAAAGCAGCTAAGTAAAGAAAAACGAGTGGCCATCATTACTTTAAGAAATGAAGGTCAGTCAGTCCGAAAAATTGGGAAAACTTTGAAAGTGTCCCCAAGTGCAGTTGCAAAAACCATCAAGTGCTGCAAAGAAACTGGCTCACATGAGGACCGCTCCAGGAAAGGAAGACCAAGAGTCACCTCTGCTTCTGAGGATAAGTTTATCTGAGTCACCAGCCTCAGAAATCGCAGGTTAACAGCAGCTCAGATTAGAGACCAGGTCAATGGCACACAGAGTTCTAGCAGCAGACACATCTCTACAACAACTGTTAAGAGGAGACTTTGTGCAGCAGGCCTTCATGGTAAAATAGCTGCTAGGAAACCACTGCTAAGGACAGGCAACAAGCAGAAGAGACTTGTTTGGGCTAAAGAACACAAGGAATGGACATTAGACCAGTGGAAATCTGTGCTTTGGTCTGATGAGTCCAAATTTGAGATCTTTGGTTCCAACCACCGTGTCTTTGTGCGACGCAGAAAAGGTGAACGGATGGACTCTACATGCCTGGTTCCCACCGTGAAGCATGGAGGAGGAGGTGTGATGGTGTGGGGGTGCTTTGCTGGTGACACTGTTGGGGATTTATTAAAAATTGAAGGTATACTGAACCAGCATGACTACCACAGCATCTTGCAGCGGCATGCTATTCCATCCGGTTTGCGTTTAGTTGGACCATCATTTATTTTTCAACAGGACAATGACCCCAAACACACCTCCAGGCTGTGTAAGGGCTATTTGACCAAGAAATAGAGTGATAGGGTGCTACGCCAAATGACCTGGCCTCCACAGTCACCAGACCTGAACCCAATCGAGATGGTTTGGGGTGAGCTGGACCGCAGAGTGAAGGCAAAAGGGCCAACAAGTGCTAAGCATCTCTGGGAACTCCTTCAAGATTGTTGGAAGACCATTTCTGGTGACTACCTCTTGAAGCTCATCAAGAGATTGCCAAGAGTGTGCAAAGCAGTCATCAAAGCAAAAGGTGGCTACTTTGAAGAACCTAGAATATAAGACATATTTTCAGTTGTTTCACACTTTTTTGTTAAGTATATAATTCCACATGTGTTAATTCATAGTTTTGATGCCTTCAGTGTGAATGTACAGTTTTCATAGTTATGAAAATACAGAAAAATCTTTAAATGAGAAGGTGTGTCCAAACTTTTGGTCTGTACTGTACATACATATACACACATATACATATATATATACATACATATATACACACATATACAGTATACATATATATACACATATACAGTATACATATATACACATATACAGTATACATATACACACATATACAGTATACACATACACACACATATACAGTATACATATATACACCCATATACAGTATACATATACACACACATATACAGTATACATATATATACACACATATACAGTATACATATACACACACATATACAGTATACATATATATACAGTATACATATATATATATACACACACATATATACACACATATACAGTATACATATATACACATACAGTATACATATATATACACGCATATACAGTATACATATATACACCCATATACAGTATACATATATACACATATACAGTATACATATATACACACACATACAGTATACATATATACACACACATATACAGTATACATATATATACACACATACAGTATACATATATACATACATATACAGTATACATATATACACACACATACAGTATACATATATACACACACATATACAGTATACATATAAATACACACATACAGTATACATATATACATACATATACAGTATACATATACACACATATACAGTATACATATATACACATATACAGTATACATATATACACACACATACAGTATACATATATACACACACATATACAGTATACATATATATACACACATACAGTATACATATATACACACATATACAGTATACATATATACACACACATACAGTATACATATATACACACACATATACAGTATACATATAAATACACACATACAGTATACATATATACATACATATACAGTATACATATACACACATATACAGTATACATATATACACACATACAGTATACATATATATACACGCATATACAGTATACATATACACACATATACAGTATACATATATACACCCATATACAGTATACATATATACACCCATATACAGTATACATATATATATATACACACACATATATACACACATATACAGTATACATATATATACACACATATACAGTATACATATATATACACATATACAGTATACATATATACACACATATACAGTATACATATATATATACACATATACAGTATACATATATATACACACATATACAGTATACATATACACACACATATACAGTATACATATATATACACATATACAGTATACATATATATATACACACACACATATATACACACATATACCGTATACATATATATATACACATATACAGTAATACAGCATATACACACACTGTATATACACACACACATATACAGTATACATATATACACACATACAGTATACATATATACACACACATATACAGTATACATATACACACATATACAGTATACATATATACACCCATATACAGTATACATATATACACCCATATACAGTATACATATATATATATACACACACATATATACACACATATACAGTATACATATATATACACACATATACAGTATACATATATATACACATATACAGTATACATATATACACACATATACAGTATACATATATATATACACATATACAGTATACATATATATACACACATATACAGTATACATATACACACACATATACAGTATACATATATATACACATATACAGTATACATATATATACACACACACATATATACACACATATACAGTATACATATACACACATATACAGTATACATATATACACACACATATACAGTATACATATATATACACACATATACAGTATACATATACACACACATATACAGTATACATATATATACACACCCATATACAGTATACATATATATACACACATATACAGTATACATATATACACACATACAGTATACATATACACACCCACATATACAGTATACATATATACACACATATACAGTATACATATATACACACATATACAGTATACACATATACACACATATACAGTATACATATACACACACATATACAGTATACACACATATACAGTATATATATACACACACATATACAGTATACACATATATACACACATATACAGTATACATATATACACATACAGTATACATATATATATATATACACACATATACAGTATACATATATATACACACACCCATATACAGTATACATATATATATACACACCCATATACAGTATACATATATACCCACCCATATACAGTATACATATATACACACACATATACAGTATACATATACACACACATATACAGTAATACAGCATATACACACACACATACACTGTATATACACACACACACATATACAGTATACATATATACACACATACAGTATACATATATACACACACATATACAGTATACATATACACACACATATACAGTATACATATATATACACATACAGTATACATATATACACACACATATACAGTATACATATATACACCCATATACAGTATACATATACACACACATATACAGTATACACACATACAGTATACATATATATACACACACATATATACACACATATACAGTATACATATATACACATACAGTATACATATATATATACACACATATACAGTATACATATATATATATATACACATATACAGTATACATATATATACACACCCATATACAGTATACATATATACACACCCATATACAGTATACATATATACACACATACAGTATACATATATACACACACATATACAGTATACATATACACACCCATATACAGTATACATATATACACAGAGATATACTGTATATATACATATATACACACATATACAGTATACATATATATACACACATATATACACAAATATACAGTATACATATATACACACACATATACAGTATACATATATATACACATATACAGTATACATATATATACACACATACAGTATACATATATACACACATATACAGTATACATATATATACACACATATACAGTATACATATATACACACACATATACAGTATACATATATATACACATATACAGTATACATATATACACGCATATATACAGTAATACAGCATATACACACACATATACTGTATATATACACACACACATATACAGTATACATATATATACAGCATATACACACATATACAGTATACATATATACACACACATATACAGTATACATATATACACACATACAGTATACATATATACACCCACATATACAGTATACATATACACACACATATACAGTATACATATATACACACACATACAGTATATATATATACACATATATACAGTATACACATATACATATATATACACACATACAGTATACATATATACACACATATACAGTATACATATATATACACACATATATATACACACATATACAGTATACATATATACACACACATATACAGTATACATATATATACACATATACAGTATACATATATACACACATATACAGTATACATATATACACACATATATACTGTATATATACATATATATACACACATACAGTATACATATATACACACATATACAGTATACATATATATATACACACATATATATACACACATATACAGTATACATATATACACACACATATACAGTATACATATATATACACACATACAGTATACATATATACACACATATACAGTATACATATATATACACACATATACAGTATACATATATACACACACATATACAGTATACATATATATACACATACAGTATACATATATATACACACACATATACAGTATACATATATATATACACACATATACAGTATACATATATATACACACATACAGTATACATATATATACACACACATATACAGTATACATATACACACATATACAGTATACATATATACACACACATATACAGTATACATATATACACACATACAGTATACATATATACACCCACATATACAGTATACATATATACACACATACAGTATACATATATACACACATACAGTATACATATATACACCCACATATACAGTATACATATATACACACATATACAGTATACATATATATACACATATACAGTATACATATATATACACACATATACAGTATACATATATACACACACACACACATATACAGTATACATATATATACACATATACAGTATGCATATATATACACACACATATACAGTATACATATATACACACACATACAGTATACATATACACACACATAGTATACACATATACACACATATACAGTATACACATATACACACATATACAGTATACATAAATATACACACATATACAGTATAAATATACACACATATACAGTATACACATATACACACATATACAGTATACACATATACACACATACACAGTATACATATATACACACACATATACAGTATAAATATATATATACATACATATACACACAGTATACATATATATATATATACATACATACACACATATACAGTATACATATATATACACACATATACAGTATACATATATATACACATATACAGTATACATATATACACACATATACAGTATACATATACACACACATACAGTATACATATATATACACATATACAGTATACATATATACACACATATACAGTATACATATATATACACACACCCATATACAGTATACATATATACACCCATATACAGTATACATATACACACACATATACAGTATACACACATATACAGTATACATATATACACACACATATACAGTATACACATATACACATATATATACACAAACATATACAGTATACATATATATATATATACATACATATACACACATATACATATATATATATACATACATATATACACACATATACAGTATACATATATACACACATATACAGTATACATATACACACTTATACAGTATACACATACACACACATATACAGTATACATATATACACCCATATACAGTATACATATACACACACATATACAGTATATATATACACACATATACAGTATACATATACACACAGATATACAGTATACATATACACACACATATACAGTATACATATATATACAGTATACATATATATATACACACACATATATACACACATATACAGTATACATATATACACATACAGTATACATATATATACACGCATATACAGTATACATATATACACCCATATACAGTATACATATACACACACATATACAGTATACATATATACACACACATACAGTATACATATATACACACATATACAGTATACATATAGATACACACATACAATATACATATATACATACATATACAGTATACATATATACACACACATACAGTATACATATATACACACACATATACAGTATACATATAAATACACACATACAGTATACATATATACATACATATACAGTATACATATATACACATATACAGTATACATATACACACATATACAGTATACATATATACACCCATATACAGTATACATATATACACCCATATACAGTATACATATATATATACACACACATATATACACACATATACAGTATACATATATACACATACAGTATACATATATATACACACACATATACAGTATACATATACACACATATACAGTATACATATATATACACACATATACAGTATACATATAAATACACACATACAGTATACATATATACATACATATACAGTATACATATATACACATATACAGTATACATATACACACATATACAGTATACATATATACACCCATATACAGTATACATATATACACCCATATACAGTATACATATATATATACACACACATATATACACACATATACAGTATACATATATACACATACAGTATACATATATATACACACACATATACAGTATACATATACACACATATACAGTATACATATACACACACATATACAGTATACATATATATACACATATACAGTATACATATATATATACACACATATACATATATACACATACAGTATACATATATATACACACACATATACAGTATACATATATACACACATACAGTATACATATATATATACACGCATATACAGTATACATATATATATACACACATATACAGTATACATATATATATACACACATATACAGTATACATATATACACATACAGTATACATATATCTACACACCCATATACAGTATACATATATACACACATATACAGTATACATATATACACACATACAGTATACATATATACACCCATAAACAGTATACATATACACACCCACATATACAGTATACATATATACACACATATACAGTATACATATATACACCCATATACAGTATACATATATACACATACAGTATACATATACACACACACATATACAGTATACATATATACACACACACACATATACAGTATACATATATACACACATATACAGTATACATATATATACACACACCCATATACAGTATACATATATACACACATATACAGTATACATATACACACACATATACAGTATACACATATACACAAATATACAGTATACACATACACACACATATACAGTATACATATATATATACACATATACAGTATACATATATACACACCCATATACAGTATACACATATACAGTATACATATATACACACATATACAGTATACATATACACACACATATACAGTATACACATATACACACATATACAGTATACATATATACACACATATACAGTATACATATACACACACATATACAGTATACACATATACACATACAGTATACATATATATATATATATATATATATATACACATATACAGTATACATATATATATACACACCCATATACAGTATACATATATATATACACACATATACAGTATACATATATACACATACAGTATACATATATATATATATATATATATACACATATACAGTATACATATATATATACACACCCATATACAGTATACATATATATACACACACCCATACACAGTATACATATATACACACATATACAGTATACATATATACACACATATACAATATACATATACACACATATACAGTATACACATATACACACATATACAGTATACATATATATATACACACATATATACACACATATACAGTATACATATATACACATACAGTATACATATATATATACACACATATACAGTATACATATATATATACACACACCCATATACAGTATACATATATATATACACACCCATATACAGTATACATATATACCCACCCATATACAGCATACATATATACACACATACAGTATACATATATACACACATATACAGTATACATATACACACACATATACAGTAATACAGCATATACACACACATACACTGTATATACACACACACACACATATACAGTATACATATATATACACACACCCATATACAGTATACATATATACACCCATATACAGTATACATATACACACACATATACAGTATACACATATACACACATATACAGTATACATATATACACACACATATACAGTATACACATATACACATATATATACACAAACATATACAGTATACATATATATATATATACATACATATACACACATATACATATATATATATACATACATATATACACACATATACAGTATACATATATACACACATATACAGTATACATATACACACTTATACAGTATACACATACACACACATATACAGTATACATATATACACCCATATACAGTATACATATACACACACATATACAGTATATATATACACACATATACAGTATACATATACACACAGATATACAGTATACATATACACACACATATACAGTATACATATATATACAGTATACATATATATATACACACACATATATACACACATATACAGTATACATATATACACATACAGTATACATATATATACACGCATATACAGTATACATATATACACCCATATACAGTATACATATACACACACATACAGTATACATATATACACACATATACAGTATACATATAGATACACACATACAATATACATATATACATACATATACAGTATACATATATACACACACATACAGTATACATATATACACACACATATACAGTATACATATAAATACACACATACAGTATACATATATACATACATATACAGTATACATATATACACATATACAGTATACATATACACACATATACAGTATACATATATACACCCATATACAGTATACATATATACACCCATATACAGTATACATATATATACACACACATATATACACACATATACAGTATACATATATACACATACAGTATACATATATATACACACACATATACAGTATACATATACACACATATACAGTATACATATATATACACACATATACAGTATACATATAAATACACACATACAGTATACATATATACATACATATACAGTATACATATATACACATATACAGTATACATATACACACATATACAGTATACATATATACACCCATATACAGTATACATATATACACCCATATACAGTATACATATATATATACACACACATATATACACACATATACAGTATACATATATACACATACAGTATACATATATATACACACACATATACAGTATACATATACACACATATACAGTATACATATACACACACATATACAGTATACATATATATACACATATACAGTATACATATATATATACACACATATACATATATACACATACAGTATACATATATATACACACACATATACAGTATACATATATACACACATACAGTATACATATATATATACACGCATATACAGTATACATATATATATACACACATATACAGTATACATATATATATACACACATATACAGTATACATATATACACATACAGTATACATATATCTACACACCCATATACAGTATACATATATACACACATATACAGTATACATATATACACACATACAGTATACATATATACACCCATAAACAGTATACATATACACACCCACATATACAGTATACATATATACACACATATACAGTATACATATATACACCCATATACAGTATACATATATACACATACAGTATACATATACACACACACATATACAGTATACATATATACACACACACACATATACAGTATACATATATACACACATATACAGTATACATATATATACACACACCCATATACAGTATACATATATACACACATATACAGTATACATATACACACACATATACAGTATACACATATACACAAATATACAGTATACACATACACACACATATACAGTATACATATATATATACACATATACAGTATACATATATACACACCCATATACAGTATACACATATACAGTATACATATATACACACATATACAGTATACATATACACACACATATACAGTATACACATATACACACATATACAGTATACATATATACACACATATACAGTATACATATACACACACATATACAGTATACACATATACACATACAGTATACATATATATATATATATATATATATATATATACACATATACAGTATACATATATATATACACACCCATATACAGTATACATATATATATACACACATATACAGTATACATATATACACATACAGTATACATATATATATATATATATATATATACACATATACAGTATACATATATATATACACACCCATATACAGTATACATATATATACAAACACCCATACACAGTATACATATATACACACATATACAGTATACATATATACACACATATACAATATACATATACACACATATACAGTATACACATATACACACATATACAGTATACATATATATATACACACATATATACACACATATACAGTATACATATATACACATACAGTATACATATATATATACACACATATACAGTATACATATATATATACACACACCCATATACAGTATACATATATATATACACACCCATATACAGTATACATATATACCCACCCATATACAGCATACATATATACACACATACAGTATACATATATACACACATATACAGTATACATATACACACACATATACAGTAATACAGCATATACACACACATACACTGTATATACACACACACACACATATACAGTATACATATATATACACACACATATACACCCATATACAGTATACATATATACACACACACATACAGTATATATATACACACACATATACAGTATACACAAATACACACATATACAGTATACATATATACACCCATATACAGTATACATATATACACACCCATATACAGTATATATATACACACACATATACAGTATACACAAATACACACATTTACAGTATACATATATATACACACATATACAGTATACATATATACACACATATACAGTATACATATATACACACACACATACAGTATACATATATACACACATATACAGTATACATATATACACACATATACAGTATACATATATACACATATACGGTATACATATATATACACACACCCATATACAGTATACATATATATATATACACACCCATATACAGTATACATATATACACACATACAGTATACATACATACACACACATATACAGTATACATATACACACACATATACAGTATACATATATACACCCATATACAGTATACATATATACACACATATACCGTATACATATATATATACACATATACAGTAATACAGCATATACACACACTGTATATACACACACACATATACAGTATACATATATACACACATACAGTATACATATATACACACACATATACAGTATACATATACACACATATACAGTATACATATATATACACACATACAGTATACATATATACACACACATATACAGTATACATATATACACCCATATACAGTATACATATATATACACACATACAGTATACACATATACAGTATACATATACACACCCATATACAGTATACATATACACACACATATACAGTATACACATATACAGTATACATATATACACATACAGTATACATATATATATACACACATATACAGTATACATATATATACACATATACAGTATACATATATATACACACCCATATACAGTATACATATATACACACCCATATACAGTATACATATATACACACATACAGTATACATATATACACACACACATATACAGTATACATATACACACCCATATACAGTATACATATATATACTGTATATATACATATATATACACACATACAGTATACATATATACACACACATATACAGTATACATATATATACACATATATATACACACATATACAGTATACATATATATACACATATACAGTATACATATATATACACACATACAGTATACATATATACACACATATACAGTATACATATATATACACACATATATATACACACATATACACACATATACAGTATACATATATACAAACATATACAGTATACATATATATATACACATATACAGTATACATATATATACACACATATACAGTATACATATATACACGCATATATACAGTAATACAGCATATACACACACACATATACAGTATACATATATATATACACACATATACAGTATACATATATATACACACATATACAGTATACATATATATACACACACATATACAGTATACATATACACACATATACAGTATACATATACACACACATACAGTATACATATATACACCCACATATACAGTATACATATATACACACATATACAGTATACATATATACACACACACATACAGTATACATATATACACACACATATACAGTATACATATATATACACATATACAGTATACATATATATACACACATACAGTATACATATATACACACATATACAGTATACATATATACACCCACATACAGTATACATATATACACCCACATATACAGTATACATATATACACACATATACAGTATACATATATACACACACACATACAGTATACATATATATACACACATACAGTATACATATATATACACATACAGTATACATATATATACACACATATACAGTATACATATATATACACACATATACAGTATACATATACACACATATACAGTATACATATATACACACACATATACAGTATACATATATACACACATACAGTATACATATATACACACATACAGTATACATATATACACCCACATATACAGTATACATATATACACACATATACAGTATACATATATACACGCATATATACAGTAATACAGCATATACACACACATATACAGTATACATATACACACACATATACAGTATACATATATACACGCATATATACAGTAATACAGCATATACACACACATATACAGTATACATATACACACACATATACAGTATACATATATATACACACACATATACAGTATACATATATACACACACATATACAGTATACATATATACACACACACACATACACACACACACATATACAGTATACATATATATATACACACATATACAGTATACATATATACACACACATATACAGTATACATATATACACACATACAGTATACATATATACACCCACATATACAGTATACATATATACACACATACAGTATACATATATACACCCACATATACAGTATACATATATACACACATATACAGTATACATATATACACGCATATATACAGTAATACAGCATATACACACACATATACAGTATACATATACACACATATACAGTATACATATATATACATATACACACACATATACAGTATACATATACACACATATACAGTATACATATATATACATATACACACACACATACAGTATACATATATACACACACATATACAGTATACATACATATACACACACATATACAGTATACATATATATATACACACATATACACAGTATACATATATATATATACACACATATACAGTATACATATATACACGCATATATACAGTAATACAGCATATACACACACATATACAGTATACATATATATACACACACATATACAGTATACATATATACACACACACATATACAGTATACATATATATATATATATACACACACATATACAGTATACACAAATACACACATTTACAGTATACATATATACACACACATATACAGTATACATATATACACACATATATACAGTATACATATATACACACACAGATACACACACATATACAGTATACATATATATATATACACACACACACATACACACACATATACAGTATACACAAATACACACATTTACAGTATACAAATACACACATTTACAGTATACATATACACACATATACAGTATACATATATACACACATATACAGTATACATATATACACACACATATACAGTATACATATACACACACACATATACAGTATACATATATACACACATATACAGTATACATATATATACACACACATATACAGTATACATATATACACATATACAGTATACATATATATACACACATATACAGTATACATATATATACACACACATACAGTATACATATACACACATATACAGTATACATATATATACACATATACAGTATACATATATATACACATACAGTATACATATATACACACATATACAGTATACATATATATACACACACACATACAGTATACATATATACACACATATACAGTATACATATATACACACATATACAGTATACATATATATACACACATATACAGTATACATATACACACATATACAGTATACATATATACACACACACATATACAGTATACATATATACACACACACACATATACAGTATACATATATACACACACACATATACAGTATACACAAATACACACATTTACAGTATACATATATACAGTATACATATATATACACATACAGTATACATATATACACACATATATAGTATACATATATAGACACACACACATATACAGTATACATATATACACACATATACAGTATACATATATACACACACATATACAGTATACATATACACACACACACATATACAGTATACATATATACACACATATACAGTATACATATATATACACACACATATACAGTATACATATATACACACATATACAGTATACATATATATACACACACATACAGTATACATATACACACATATACAGTATACATATATATATATACACATACAGTATACATATATATACACATACAGTATACATATATATACACATACAGTATACATATATATACACATACAGTATACATATATACAGTATACATATATATACACACACATATACAGTATACATATATACACACATATACAGTATACATATATACACACATATACAGTATACATATATATACACACATATACAGTATACATATACACACATATACAGTATACATATATACACACACACATATACAGTATACATATATACACACACACATATACAGTATACATATATACACACACACATATACAGTATACATATATACACACACAAACATACACACACACACATATACAGTATACATATATATATATATACACACACATATACAGTATACACAAATACACACATTTACAGTATACATATATACACACACATATACAGTATACATATATATACACATACAGTATACATATATACACACATATACATTATACATATATACACACATATATAGTATACATATATACACACACATATATAGCTACAGGCCCCGCTGCGTCCTCTGTGTCTCTGCACAGATATAAGTGTAACACGTCGCAGGGGCGGAACTACCGCCCGTGCAGCCGGTTCATTGAACGGGCCCCGAGGGAGAGGGGGCCCCTCCAGCCTCCAGCAGGGCCGCCATCAGGGCATGACTGCCCTGACTCCAGTATGGGGCCCGGCCGGTAGGGGCCCCCTCGGGGGCCCCCCTCTTGTGCGTCTCTCTCCTCATGGGGCCCCTGGCCCCATGCTATGCGCCGGGTCCGGGACATTTCAGCGCTGAGCTCCGCTGTTGCAGCAGCGCCTTCATGATTCCCCTGACTTCCGGTCATGTGACGGTGCCGTCACATGACCGGAAGTCAGGAGAACCTGCTGTCAGCGATTTGGACGAGCGCCAGGATTCTGCAGGGATCGCATGGGGGTAAGTATAACAAGTTTTATTTTTTTTTAAAATACAATTAACTAGGAGTGGAGAGATGGGAGATGCACATGTGTGTGTGTGTGTGGGGGGGGGGGGGGGGGAGATGGGAGATGCACATGTGTGTGTGGGGGGGGGAGATGGGAGATGCACATGTGTGTGTGGGGGGGAGATGGGAGATGCACATGTGTGTGGGGGGGGATGGGAGATGCACATGTGTGTGGGGGGGAGATGGGAGATGCACATGTGTGTGGGGGGGAGATGGGAGATGCACATGTGTGTGGGGGGGAGATGGGAGATGCACATGTGTGTGGGGGGGAGATGGGAGATGCACATGTGTGTGGGGGGGAGATGGGAGATGCACATGTGTGGGGGGGGAGATGGGAGATGCACATGTGTGGGGGGAGATGGGAGATGCACATGTGTGGGGGGGGGGGAGGGGAGATGCACATGTGTGGGGGGGGAAGGGAGATGCACATGTGTGGGGGGGGAGATGGGAGATGCACATGTGTGGGGGGGGATGGGGAGATGCACATGTGGTGGGGGGGGAGATGCACATGTGTGGGGGGAGGTGGGAGATGCACATGTGGGGGGGGTGAGAGAGGTGCACATGTGTGGGGGGGAGATGGGAGATGCACATGTGGGGGGGTGAGAGAGGTGCACATGTGGTGGAGGGGGATGAGAGAGGTGCACATGTGGTGGAGGGGGATGAGAGAGGTGCACATGTGGTGGAGGGGGATGAGAGAGGGGCACATGTGGGGGAGGGGGATGAGAGGGGCACATGTGGGGGGGGGGGACGAGAGGGCACATGTGGGGGAGGGGGGTGAGAGAGGGACACATGTGGGGGAGGGGGTGAGAGATGTGCACATGGGGGGGGATGAGAGCTGCACATGGGGGGTTTGAGAGCTGCACATGGGGGAATTGGGAGTAGGGGATAATGAGCTGCACATAACGAATGTGGGGTGGGGGAGAGTAAATGATAAATGATGATGGGGTGGGGAGAGCACGGACATGATATTATGAATTGGGGCAGGGGGTGCATGTAAATATTGAATGCGGGGAGCAGGAAGTATAGAGTAGGGGGCGTTGCGGATGCAGGAGTGTGACTGGTAACAAATTGGCGGAAAGAGTAGAGGTTCTAATTAAATTATATATTAAGTGCCTATTTACAGTTAATGGGGGCACAGTGGTGGATTACAATTTATATTTGGAATGGTAGGTTGCATAATAACTAACCATATATTGATGGTGGATGCACGTCTGTATTCAGCTGCATAATGTAGAAGTTGGGGAATGTGCTCTAGATAACTGTGTTATTTTATGCAGAGACGAGTCCTGGCTGGAAGACGTGATGGCGGTCTGTGCTGGATGAAGGAGAAAAGCGAAGATGAAGGACTTCACCTAGAGACGTCACCGGTGAGTCAGTCTATTACATGTACACTGTGTATAATGTCACTGGTGATCACTGTATTACCTGTACACTGACACTATATACAGAGCTCCTGTGTATAATGTCACTGGTGATCACTGTATTACCTGTACACTGACACTATATACAGAGCTCCTGTGTATAATTTCACTGGTGATCACTGTATTACCTGTACACTGACACTATATACAGAGCTCCTGTGTATAATGTCACTGGTGATCCCTGTATTACCTGTACACTGACACTATATACAGAGCTCCTGTGTATAATGTCACTGATGATCACTGTATTACCTGTACACTATATACAGAGCTCCTGTGTATAATGTCACTGGTGATCACTGTATTACCTGTACACTGACACTATATACAGAGCTCCTGTGTATAATTTCACTGGTGATCACTAGATTACCTGGACACTTACGTTATACATACCATGTATAGAGCTCCCGTGTATAATGACACTTATGGTAATATTAGTAATGTGGTGGTAATATTAGTAATGTGGTGGTAATATGTGGTCTGGTCATGGTGTGGCAGTTTTTCTCCCTTCTGTGTGGTATTATTCGGTCACTATGTTGTGGTAATATGTGGTCTGGTCATGGTGTGGCGGTATTCCCTGTATGTGGTATTATTGGTCATTTAAAAAAAAAATGTATATGACACATTCCCTTAAAGAAAACTAAATAAAAATATATCTAAAAAGAGTATTGGATATTTTAAGAAAATTTTAATAGGTTAGAGTAGGGCCCGCCCAGAAGAGTCTACCTTATCGTGGTGGCGGCTTTAAAAATCTTTTGGCCAAAACAAAAGCTGATGGCTATGTATGTGGCGCCGTCACATGGCCGAACGTCAGGAGAACCTGGTGGCAGCGACGTGGACGAGCGCCAGGATTCTGCAGGGATTGCATGGGGGTAAGTATAACAAGTTTTATTTGTTTTAAATACAATTAATTAACTAGGAGTGGGGGGAATCAGAGATGCATGGGGGGGTGAGAGATGCACATGGGGGGGTGAGAGATGCACATGGGGGGGTGAGAGATGCACATGGGGGGGTGAGAGATGCACATGGGGGGGTGAGAGATGCACATGGGGGGGTGAGAGATGCACATGGGGGGGTGAGAGATGCACATGGGGGGGTGAGAGATGCACATGGGGGGGGTGAGAGATGCACATGGGGGGGTGAGATGCACATGGGGGGTGAGAGATGCACATGGGGGGGATGAGAGATGCACATGGGGGGGTGAGAGATGCACATGGGGGGTGAGAGATGCACATGGGGGGGTGAGAGATGCACATGGGGGGGTGAGAGATGCACATGGGGGGGTGAGAGATGCACATGGGGGGAATCAGAGATGCACATGGGGGGGTGAGATGCACATGGGGGGTGAGAGATGCACATGGGGGGAATCAGAGATGCACATGGGGGGGTGAGAGATGCACATGGGGGGTGAGAGATGCACATGGGGGGGTGAGAGATGCACATGGGGGGGTGAGAGATGCACATGGGGGGGTGAGAGATGCACATGGGGGGGTGAGAGATGCACATGGGGGGGGGTGAGAGATGCACATGGGGGGGATGAGAGATGCACATGGGGGGGATGAGAGATGCACATGGGGGGGATGAGAGATGCACATGGGGGGTGAGAGATGCACATGGTGGGGTGAGAGATGCACATGGGGGGGGTGAGAGATGCACATGGGGGGGGTGAGAGATGCACATGGGGGGGTGAGAGATGCACATGGGGGGTGAGAGATGCACATGGGGGGTGAGAGATGCACATGGGGGGGTGAGAGATGCACATGGGGGGGGTGAGAGATGCACATGGGGGGGTGAGAGATGCACATGGGGGGGGTGAGATGCACATGGGGGGTGAGAGATGCACATGGGGGGATGAGAGATGCACATGGGGGGGATGAGAGATGCACGGGGGGGTGAGAGCTGCACATGGGTGGGATGAGAGATGCACATGGGGGGTTATGTTTACATAACTTTGTTGCCTTATGAAGGGCAGGGGGGGCCCCCCAAAATTTCTTGCACAGGGGCCCACTACAGTCTGTGTCCGCCCCTGACGTCCTGGATCCAGCACAGGTGACAGTCTGCCATAGAGCTGACGTGCAGTACATACACTGTGTTATGGGGGCGCTCACCTGTGCGGACCCCGCGCTCCGGCCGCTACTTCTCTGCTCATATAAGGTCTCTCTTTCTGCCATTAAATAATTCGGTTGTCATGGCAGTGGAGGCGGGGCGTTGGTAGGGGGCGTGTCTGGTATAGGGCAGATTGGGGCGGGGCTGTCATGCAGTGCTTGTCTCATCGCTGTAATTTCCTGCTGTTGCCACCTGGTGGACAGAATTGGTCAGTACACGCTGAGAATGCTCACATGGTGGGGGAGGGGCAGCTTATATATGTATATATACAGTCACAATGCAGTTAGGGTTATGTTCACACAGTGTTTTTTTAAATGTTTTTTTCCACTTTATAAAACTCAGAGTTGTCAGGAAAAGCATTGCATGTATTTTTGATGTATGCCTCACACTAAATACATTTTTGAAGATTTTTTTTTAATCTTCCATCCTATACTCGGGCACTGGCTGTATATTGTTGTGGACCCGGGACTTGCTTAGATCCGCTGGGTGGCATTGCCAGCTACATTGCAGTAAATGGGTACAGTATATATATACACACACATATACAGTATACATATATATACACACACACATATACAGTATACATATATATACACATATACAGTATACATATACACACACATATACAGTATACATATACACACATATACAGTATACATATATACACACACATATACAGTATACATATATATACACACACATATACAGTATACATATATACACACACATATACAGTATACATATATACACACATATACAGTATACATATATACACCCATAAACAGTATACATATATACACATATACAGTATACATATATACACACACATATACAGTATACATATATATATACACATATACAGTATACATATATACACACATATACAGTATACATATATACACACATATACAGTATACATATATACACCCATAAACAGTATACATATATACACATATACAGTATACATATATACACACACATATACAGTATACATATATATATACACATATACAGTATACATATATACACACATATACAGTATACATATATACACACATATACAGTATACATATATATATACACATATACAGTATACATATATACACACATATACAGTATACATATATACACCCATAAACAGTATACATATATACACATATACAGTATACATATATACACCCATAAACAGTATACATATATATACACACATATACAGTATACATATATACACACACATATACAGTATACATATACACACACATATACAGTATACATATATACACATATACAGTATACATATATATACACACATACAGTATACATATATATACACACACATACAGTATACATATATACACACACATATACAGTATACATATATATATACACATATACAGTATACATATATACACACATATACAGTATACATATATACACCCATAAACAGTATACATATATACACATATACAGTATACATATATACACCCATAAACAGTATACATATATATACACACATATACAGTATACATATATACACACACATATACAGTATACATATACACACACATATACAGTATACATATATACACATATACAGTATACATATATATACACACATACAGTATACATATATATACACACACATATACAGTATACATATATACACACATATACAGTATACATATATACACATATACAGTATACATATATACACACACATATACAGTATACATATATATACACATACATATACAGTATACATATATACACACACATACAGTATACATATATATACACATACAGTATACATATATACACCCATAAACAGTATACATATATACACATATACAGTATACATATATACACCCATAAACAGTATACATATATATACACACATATACAGTATACATATATACACACACATATACAGTATACATATACACACACATATACAGTATACATATATACACATATACAGTATACATATATATACACACATACAGTATACATATATATACACACACATATACAGTATACATATATACACACATATACAGTATACATATATACACATATACAGTATACATATATACACACACATATACAGTATACATATATATACACATACATATACAGTATACATATATACACACACATACAGTATACATATATACACCCATAAACAGTATACATATATACACACACATATACAGTATACATATATACACATATACAGTATACTTATATACACCCATAAACAGTATACATATACACACACATATACAGTATACGTATATATACACACACATATACAGTATACATATATACACATATACAGTATACATATATACACACATATACAGTATACATATATACACACATATACAGTATACATATATACACACACATATACAGTATACATATATATATACACACACATATACAGTATACATATATACACACATATACAGTATACATATATACACCCATAAACAGTATACATATATATACACACATACAGTATACATATATACACACACATATACAGTATACATATATACACATATACAGTATACATATATACACCCATAAACAGTATACATATACACACACATATACAGTATACATATATATACACACACATATACAGTATACATATATACACATACATATACAGTATACATATATACACATATACATATATATACACACACATATACAGTATACATATATATACACAAATACAGTATACATATATACACATATATACAGTATACATATATATACACACATACAGTATACATATATACACACATATACAGTATACATATATATACACACATACAGTATACATATATACACACACATATACAGTATACATATATATATACACACATATACAGTATACATATATATATACACACATATATATACACACATATACACACATATACAGTATACATATATATACACACTCATATACAGTATACATATACACACATATACAGTATACATATATACACACAAATACAGTATACATATATATACACACACATATACAGTATACATATATATACACACATATACAGTATACATATATATACACACTCATATACAGTATACATACACACACATATACAGTATACATATACACACATATACAGTATACATATATACACACAAATACAGTATACATATATACACATATACAGTATACATATATACACACACATATACAGTATACATATATACACACATATACAGTATACATATATACACCCATATACAGTATACATATATATACACACATATACAGTATACATATATATACACACACATATACAGTATACATATATACACACATATACAGTATACATATATACACCCATATACAGTATACATATATATACACACATATACAGTATACATATATATACACACACATATACAGTATACATATATACACACATATACAGTATACATATATACACCCATATACAGTATACATATATATACACACATATACAGTATACATATATATACACACATACAGTATACATATATACACATACATATACAGTATACATATATACACACATACAGTATACATATATACACACACATATACAGTATACATATATATACACACATACAGTATACATATACAGTGCACACCAAAAGTTTGGACACACCTTCTCATTTAAAGATTTTTCTGTATTTTCATGACTATGAAAATTGTACATTCACACTGAAGGCATCAAAACTATGAATTACCACATGTGGAATTATATACTTAACAAAAAAGTGTGAAACAACTGAAATATGTCTTATATTGTAGGTTCTTCAAAGTAGCCACCTTTTGCTTTGATGACTGCTTTGCACACTCTTGGCATTCTCTTGATGAGCTTCAAGAGGTAGTCACTTCAAATGGTCTTCCAACAACCTTGAAGGAGTTCCCAGAGATGCTTAGCACTTGTTGGCCCTTTTGCCTTCACTCTGCGGTCCAGCTCACCCCAAACCATCTCGATTGGGTTCAGGTCTGGTGACTGTGGAGGCCAGGTCATCTGGCTTAGCACCCCATCACTCTCCTTCTTGGTCAAATAGCCCTTACACAGCCTGGAGGTGTGTTTGGGGTCATTGTTCTGCTGAAAAATAAATGATGGTCCAACTAAACGCAAACCGGATGGAATAGCATGCCGCTGCAAGATGCTGTGGTAGCCATGCTGGTTCAGTATGCCTTCAATTTTGAATAAATGCCCAACAGTGTCACCAGCAAAGCACCCCCACACCATCACACCTCCTCCTCCATGCTTCACGGTGGGAACCAGGCATGTAGAGTCCATCCGTTCACCTTTTCTGCGTCGCACAAAGACACGGTGGTTGGAACCAAAGATCTCAAATTTGGACTCATCAGACCAAAGCACAGATTTCCACTGGTCTAATGTCCATTCCTTGTGTTCTTTAGCCCAAACAAGTCTCTTCTGCTTGTTGCCTGTCCTTAGCAGTGGTTTCCTAGCAGCTATTTTACCATGAAGGCCTGCTGCACAAAGTCTCCTCTTAACAGTTGTTGTAGAGATGTGTCTGCTGCTAGAATTCTGTGTGGCATTGACCTGGTCTCTAATCTGAGCTGCTGTTAACCTGCGATTTCTGAGGCTGGTGACTCGGATAAACTTATCCTCAGAAGCAGAGGTGACTCTTAGTCTTCCTTTCCTGGGGCGGTCCTCATGTGAGCCAGTTTCTTTGTAGCGCTTGATGGTTTTTGCAACTGCACTTGGGGACACTTTCAAAGTTTGCCCAATTTTTCAGACTGACTGACCTTCATTTCTTAAAGTAATGATGGCCACTCGTTTTTCTTTACTTAGCTGCTTTTTTCTTGCCATAATACAAATTCTAACAGTCTATTCAGTAGGACTATCAGCTGTGTATCCACCTGACTTCTACACAACACAACTGATGGTCCCAACTCCATTTATAAGGCAAGAAATCCCACTTATTAAACCTGACAGGGCACACCTCTGAAGTGAAAACCATTTCCGGTGACTACCTCTTGAAGCTCATCAAGAGAATGCCAAGAGTGTGCAAAGCAGTCATCAAAGCAAAAGGTGGCTACTTTGAAGAACCAAGAATATAAGACATATTTTCAGCTGTTTCACACTTTTTTGTTAAGTATATAATTCCACATGAGTTAATTCATAGTTTTGATGCCTTCAGTGTGAATGTACAATTTTCATAGTCATGAAAATACAGAAAAATCTTTAAATGAGAAGGTGTGTCCAAACTTTTGGTCTGTACTGTATACACACACATATACAGTATACATATATACACACATATACAGTATACATATATACACACACACAGTAGACATATATATACACACATACAGTATACATATATATACACACACATACAGTATACATATATATACACACACATATACAGTATACATATATACACACATATACAGTATACATATACACACACATATACAGTATACATATATACACACATATACAGTATACATATATATACACACACATACAGTACACATATATATACACACATACAGTATACATATATATACACATACAGTATACATATATACACACACACATACAGTATACATATATATACACACATACAGTATACATATATATACACATACAGTATACATATATACACACACACATACAGTATACATATATATACACACACACAGTATACATATATATACACATACAGTATACATATATACACACACATATACAGTATACATATATACACACATATACAGTATACATATACACACACACATATACAGTATACATATATACACCCATATACAGTATACATATATACACATATATACAGTATACATATATACACACATACAGTATACATATATACACACATATACAGTATACATATATATACACACATATACAGTATACATATATACACACATATACAGTATACATATATACACACACATACAGTATACATATATACACACACACATACAGTATACATATATATACACACATACAGTATACATATATACACACATATACAGTATACATATATATACACATACAGTATACATATATACACACACATACAGTATACATATATATACACATACAGTATACATATATACACACATATACAGTATACATATATATACACATACAGTATACATATATACACACACATACAGTATACATATATATACACATACAGTATACATATATATACACATACAGTATACATATATACACACACATACAGTATACATATATATACACATACAGTATACATATATACACACACATATACAGTATACATATACACACACATATACAGTATACATATATACACATATATACAGTAAACATATATACACACACATACAGTATACATATATATACACCCATATACAGTATACATATATACACACATATACAGTATACATATACACACACATATACAGTATACATATATGCACCCATATACAGTATACATATATACAGTATACATATATACACACACATATACAGTATACATATATACACCCATAAACAGTATACATATATATACACACATATACAGTATACATATATATACACACATATACAGTATACATATATACACACACATATACAGTATACATATACACACATATACAGTATACATATACACACATATATAGTATACATATATATACACACATATACAGTATACATATATATACACACATATACAGTATACATATATACACACACATATACAGTATACATATACACACATATACAGTATACATATACACACATATATAGTATACATATATATACACACATATACAGTATACATATATATACACACATATACAGTATACATATATACACACACATATACAGTATACATATATACACCCATATACAGTATACATATATACACATATATACAGTATACATATATACACACACGTACAGTATACATATATACACACACATATACAGTATACATATATACACACACATACAGTATACATATACACACATATACAGTATACATATATATACACCCATATACAGTATACATATATACACACACATACAGTATACATATATACACATATATACAGTATACATATATACACACACACATACAGTATACATATATACACACACATATACAGTATACATATATACACACACATACAGTATACATATACACACATATACAGTACACATATATACACCCATATACAGTATACATATATACACATATATACAGTATACATATATACACACACATACAGTATACATATATACACACACATATAGAGTATACATATATACACCCATAAACAGTATACATATATATACACATATACAGTATACATATATACACCCATATACAGTATACATATACACACATATACAGTATACATATACACACACATATACAGTATACATATATATACACACATATACAGTATACATATACACACATATATATACACACATATACAGTATACATATACACACATATACAGTATACATATACACACACATATACAGTATACATATATACACCCATATACAGTATACATATACACACATATACAGTATACATATACACACACATATACAGTATACATATATACACACACATATACAGTATACATATACACACATATATATACACACATATACAGTATACATATACACACATATACAGTATACATATACACACACATATACAGTATACATATATACACCCATATACAGTATACATATACACACATATACAGTATACATATATCTACACACATATACAGTATACATATATACACCCATATACAGTATACATATACACACATATACAGTATACATATATCTACACACATATACAGTATACATATATACACACACATATACAGTATACATATACACACATATATATACACACATATACAGTATACATATACACACATATACAGTATACATATACACACACATATACAGTATACATATATACACCCATATACAGTATACATATACACACATATACAGTATACATATACACACACATATACAGTATACATATACACACATATACAGTATACATATATCTACACACATATACAGTATACATATATACACCCATATACAGTATACATATATACACATATATACAGTATACATATATACACACATACAGTATACACATATATATACACACACATATACAGTATACATATGTACACACATACAGTATACATATATACACACACATACAGTATACATATATACACACCCATATACAGTATACATATACACACACATACAGTATACATATATACACACATACAGTATACATATATACACACACATATACAGTATACATATATACACCCATATACAGTATACATATATATACACACATACAGTATACATATATACACACATATACAGTATACATATATACACACATACAGTATACATATATACACACATATACAGTATACATATATACACATATACAGTATACATATATATACACACATATACAGTATACATATATATACACACATATACAGTATACATATATATACACACATACAGTATACATATATACACACCCATATACAGTATACATATACACACACATATACAGTATACATATATACACACACATACAGTATACATATATACACACATATACAGTATACATATACACACACATATACAGTATACATATATATGCACACATATACAGTATACATATATATACACACATATACAGTATACATATATACACACACATACAGTATACATATATACACACATATACAGTATACATATATACACACATATACAGTATACATATACACACACATATACAGTATACATATATATACACACATAGAGTATACATATATATACAAACACATATACAGTATACATATATACACACATATACAGTATACATATACACACACATATACAGTATACATATATATACACACATAGAGTATACATATATATACAAACACATATACAGTATACATATATACACACACATATACAGTATACATATATATACACACACATACAGTATACATATATATACACACACATATACAGTATACATATACACACATATATAGTATACATATACACACACATATACAGTATACATATATATATACACACATAGAGTATACATATATATACACACATAGAGTATACATATATATACACACACATATACAGTATACATATATATACACACATACAGTATACATATATATACACACACATACAGTATACATATATATACACACACATATACAGTATACATATACAGCGATATTGGCGCCAAATTTAAACACCGCTATGCTGATTGGTCACGGTTACCGGTCGCAAATAATCAGCATTATTGGCGCCAAATTTAAACACCGCTCTGCTGATTGGTCCCGGCCGTGACCAATCACCATTATTGACGCCAAATTTAAATAACGCTGTGCTGATTGGTCGCGACCGCCGGCCGCAACCAATCAGCATTATTGGCGCCAAATTTAAACCCCGCTCTGCTGATTGGTCGCGTTCGCTGCCCGCGACCAATCAGCATTATTGGCGCCAAATTTAAACCCCGCTCTGCTGATTGGTCGTGTTCGCTGCCCGCGACCAATCAGCATTATTGGCGCCAAATTTAAACCCCTCTCTGCTGATTAGTCGCGACCGCCAGCCGTGACCAATCTGCGATATAGCCGCCAAGTTTTAACACCGCTTTGGTGATTGGTCACGGTTGCCGGCCTCGACCAATCAGCGATTTTGGCGCCAAATTTAAACACCGCTTTGCTGATTGCGCCCTGTCGGCCGCATACCTATTCTAGAATACCCGATGCATTAGAATCGGGCCACCATCTAGTGGGTGTATATATGTATACTGTATATATGTGTATATATATTTATACTGTATGTGTGTATATATATGTATACTGTATATGTGTATATATATATACTGTATATGTGTTTATATATATGTATACTGTATAAGTGTGTATATATGTATACTGTATATGTGTGTATGTATGTATACTGTATATGTGTGTATATATGTATACTGTATGTGTGTGTGTATATATATGTATACTGTATATGGGTGTATATATGTATACTGTATATATGTGTATATATATATTTATACGGTATGTGTGTATATATATGTATACTGTATATGTGTATATATATTGTATATGTGTGTATATATATGTATACTGTATATGTGTGTATATGTATACTGTATATGGGTGTATATATGTATACTGTATATGTGTGTATTTATATGTATACTGTATATGTGTGTGTATATATATGTATACTGTATATGGGTGTATATATGTATACTGTATGTGTGTATTTAGATGTATACTGTATATGTGTGTGTATATATATGTATACTGTATATGTGTATATATATTTATACTGTATGTCTGTATATATATGTATACTGTATGTGTGTGTGTGTATATATGTATACTGTATATGTGTATATATATTTATACTGTATGTCTGTATATATATGTATACTGTATATGTGTGTGTGTGTATATATGTATACTGTATATGTGTGTGTATATGTATACTGTATATGTGTATATATATTTATACTGTATGTCTGTATATATATGTATACTGTATATGGGTGTATATATGTATACTGTATATATGTGTATATATATTTATACTGTATGTCTGTATATATATGTATACTGTATATGTGTGTATATATATGTATACTGTATGTGTGTATATATATGTATACTGTATATATGTGTATATATATGTATACTGTATGTGTGTATATATATGTATACTGTATATGTGTGTATATATATGTATACTGTATATGTGTGTGTATATATATGTATACTGTATATGTGTATGTATAATGTATATGGGTGTATATATGTGTATACTGTATATGTGTGTGTATATGTATACTGTATATGTGTGTATATATGTATACTGTATATGTGTATATATATTTATACTGTATGTCTGTATATATATGTATACTGTATATGGGTGTATATATGTATACTGTATATATGTGTATATATATTTATACTGTATGTCTGTATATATATGTATACTGTATATGTGTGTATATATGTATACTGTATATATGTGTATATATGTATACTGTATGTGTGTATATATATGTATACTGTATATGTGTGTGTATATATATGTATACTGTATATTTGTGTGTATATATATGTATACTGTATATGTGTATGTATAATGTATATGGGTGTATATATATGTATACTGTATATGTGTGTGTATATATATGTATACTGTATATGTGTATGTATAATGTATATGGGTGTATATATATGTATACTGTATATGTGTGTGTATATATATGTATACTGTATATATGTGTATATATATTTATACTGTATGTCTATATATATATGTATACTGTATATGTGTGTATATATGTATACTGTATATATGTGTATATATGTATACTGTATGTGTATATATATGTATACTGTATGTGTGTATATATATGTATACTGTATATATGTGTATATATATGTATACTGTATGTGTGTATATATATGTATACTGTATATGTGTGTATATATATGTATACTGTATATTTGTGTGTATATATATGTATACTGTATATGTGTATGTATAATGTATATGGGTGTATATATATGTATACTGTATATGTGTGTGTATATATATGTATACTGTATATGTGTGTATATATATGTATACTGTATATGTGTATGTATAATGTATATGGGTGTATATATATGTATACTGTATATGGGTGTATATATATGTATACTGTATATGGGTGTGTATATATGTATACTGTATATGTGTGTGTATATATATGTATACTGTATATGTGTGTATATATGTATACTGTATATGTGTGTGTATATATATGTATACTGTATATGTGTGTATATATATGTATACTGTATATGTGTGTATATATGTATACTGTATATGTGTATGTATAATGTATATGGGTGTATATATATGTATACTGTATGTGTGTATATATATGTATACTGTATATGTGTGTATATATATGTATACTGTATATGTGTGTGTATATGTATACTGTATATGTGTATGTATAATGTATATGGGTGTATATATATGTATACTGTATATGTGTGTATATATATGTATACTGTATATGTGTGTATATATGTATACTGTATATGTGTATGTATAATGTATATGTGTGTATATATATGTATACTGTATATGTGTGTATATATATGTATACTGTATATGTGTATGTATAATGTACATGGGTGTATATATATGTATACTGTATAAGTGTGTATTTTCATGACTATGAATTAACACATGTGGAATTATATACTTAACAAAAAAGTGTGAAACAACTGAAAATATGTCTTATATTCTAGGTTCTTCAAAGTAGCCACCTTTTGCTTTGATGACTGCTTTGCACACTCTTGGCATTCTCTTGATGAGCTTCTAGAGGTAGTCACCGGAAATGGTCTTCACTTCACAGGTGTGCCCTGTCAGGTTTAATATGATAAAGTGCTTTATTCTTTGTCAGGTCCAGGGGTCCTGTAGAATGTGAATCCCTGAGGAACAGCGGATCCTTGGCTTGTGCCAAGACAGAAGAAAAGTTGCTGAACACTTGGTACCCCAACGTGATCAATCTATTTGCCAATCAAGATGCCCTGCAGTTGATTAATGCGGACAAATTGGATTCCTTTTATAACTGCGTCTCGACACTTATGTCCAACCAGGTAAAGTCGGCAGCAAGATCCGTGATATATAAGGATTCATGTTCATTATTGTATCTCTGGATCAAACATAGACTCAGAGTGGTATTCCCATCTCATATATGTATGGCACTTCCACAGTCTGAGGACGCACATCCGGCTGAAGTATATTGCTGCGCAGGAACATGCCGGGTCCCTGAGCTGCAATGCATGCCGCCAGCCAAAGGCCGGTAGCTGATGTCGGCGTGCCAGTCACGAGCGACGCATGGAAGTGACGTCATGCGCTGCCTCTACCGGCACACTGAAATCAGCTACAGAAGAAGGCGCCGCATGTCGTGGGAGCGGGGGAAGGTAAGAAGAATCATTTATTTTTGTTTATTTAATGTATTGGAAAGAACGACAGAACATTAAACCAGGAAAGGGCCAAGGATGGGGAGCATTATACAAGGAAGGGGCTCAGGGTGGGGAGAATTAGACAAGGAAGGGGCCCAGGATGGGGAGCATTATATAATGAAGGGGCCCAGGATGGGGAGCATTATACAAGGAAAGGGCCCAGGATGGGGGGAATTAGACAAGGAAGGGTTCCAGGATGGGGAGCATTATACAAGGAAGGTGCCCAGGATGGGGGGAATTAGACAAGGAAGGGTCCCAGGATGGGGAGCATTATACAAGGAAGTAGCTTAGGATGAGAAGCATTATACAAGGAAGGGTCCCAGGATGGGGAGAATTAGACAAGGAAGGGTCCCAAGATGGGGAGCATTATACAAGGAAGTAGCCTAGGATGAGGAGCATTACACAAGGAAGGGGCGCAAGATGGGGAGCATTATACAAGGAAAGGTCGCAGGATGGGGAGCATTACACAAGGAAGGGGAGCATGATGGGGAGCATTATACAAGGAAGGGGCGCAGGATGGGGAGCATTACACAAGGAAGGGGTGCAAGATGGGGAGCATTATACAAGGAAGTAGCCTAGGATGAGGTGCATTACACAAGGAAGGAACGCAGGATGGGGAGCATTACACAAGGAAGGGGCGCAAGATGGGGAGCATTATACAAGGAAGGGGCGCAAGATGGGGAGCATTATACAAGGAAGGGGCGCAAGATGGGGAGCATTACACAAGGAAGGGGCGCAGGATGGGGAGCATTACACAAGGAAGGGGCGCAGGATGGGGAGCACTATACAAGGAAGGGGCGCATGATGGGGAGCATTATACAAGGAAGGGGCGCATGATGGGGAGCATTTTACAAGGAAGAGGCCAAGGATGGGGAGCATTATACCAGGTAGGGGTTCAGAATGGGGGGCATTGTACAAGGAAGCGGCCCAGGATAGGGAGCATTATACCAGAATGGGGGTCATTATATCATGTCATGGGCCAGGATGAAGGACATTACACCAGGAAGGGCAAAAGGATGGAGGTCATTATACCAGAATGGGGCCTAGGATGGGGGACAGGATACCAGGATGGAAGACATTGTTATAGGATGAGGGACATTGTACCAGGATGGGGGACATTGTTATAGGATGTGGGACATTATACCAGGATGGGGGACATTGTTGCAGGAAGGGGCCAGGATGGGGGACATTATTACAGTAAGAGGCCCAGGACAAAGGACATTATACCAGGAAGGAGCCCAGAATTGGGACGTTATTGCTGAAAGGGGGCTCAGGATGGGGGGTATTATACACAGAAGGTAGATATTATAACAGGAAGAGGCCCAGGATAGGGGATATTATAACAGGAAGGGGTGCAGGATGGGGAACATTATACCAGGAAGGGGCCTAGAATGAGAGACATTATTATAGGATGGGGCTAGGGCTACGATGGGGGAGATTATTACAGGAAACATCCAAGGCAAGGGCGAACACGCGCATCATTATCGGATCTAGAATGCTACAAGGGCCCATAGGCATTATACAAGGAAGGTGCCCAGGATAGGGGGAATTAGACAAGGAAGGGTCCCAGGATGGGGAGCATTATACAAGGAAGTAGCCTAGGATGAGAAGCATTATACAAGGAAGGGTCCCAGGATGGGGAGAATTAGTCAAGGAAGGGTCCCAAGATGGGGAGCATTATACAAGGAAGTAGCCTAGGATGAGGAGCATTATACAAGGAAGGGGCGCAGGATGGGGAGCATTACACAAGGAAGGGGCGCAGGATGGGGACCATTATACAAGGAAGGGGCGCATGATGGGGAGCATTATACAAGAAATGGGCGCAGGATGGGGAGCATTACACAAGGCAGGGGTGCCAGATGGGGAGCATTATACAAGGAAGTAGCCTAGGATGAGATGCATTACACAAGGAAGGCGCGCAGGATGGGGAGCATTACACAAGCAAGGGGCGCAAGATGGGGAGCATTATACAAGGAAGGGGCGCAAGATGGGGAGCATTACACAAGGAAGGGGCGCAGGATGGGGAGCACTATACAAGGAAGGGGCGCATGATGGGGAGCATTATACAAGGAAGGGGCGCATGATGGGGAGCATTTTACAAGGAAGGGGCCAAGGATGGGGAGCATTATACAAGGCAGGGGTTCAGGATGGGGGGCATTGTACAAGGAAGCAGCCCAGGATAGGGAGCATTATACCAGAATGGGGATCATTATACCATGACATGGGCCAGGATGAAGGACATTACACCAGGAAGGGCACAATGATGGAGGTCATTATACCAGAATGGGGCCTAGGATGGGGGACAGGATACCAGGATGGAAGACATTGTTATAGGATGTGGGATATTATACTAGGATAGGGGACATTGTTACAGGAAGGGGCCAGGATGGGGGACATTATTACAGTAAGAGGCCCTGGACCAAGGACATTATACCAGGAAGGAGCCCAGGATTGGGACGTTATTGCTGAAAGGGGGCTCAGGATGGGCGGTATTATACACAGAAGGTGGATATTATAACAGGAAGAGGCCCAGGATAGGGGATATTATAACAGGAAGGGGTGCAGGATGGGGAACATTATACCAGGAAGGGGCCTAGAATGAGAGACATTATTATAGGATGGGGCTAGGGCTACGATGGGGGAGATTATTACAGGAAACATCCAATGCAAGGGCGAACACGCGCATCATTATCGGATCTAGAATGCTACAAGGGCCCATAGGCATTATACAAGGAAGGTGCCCAGGATAGGGGGAATTAGACAAGGAAGGGTCCCAGGATGGGAAGCATTATACAAGGAAGTAGCCTAGGATGAGAAGCATTATACAAGGAAGGGTCCCAGGATGGGGAGAATTAGACAAGGAAGGGTCCCAAGATGGGGAGCATTATACAAGGAAGTAGCCTAGGATGAGGAGCATTATACAAGGAAGGGGCGCAGGATAGGGAGCATTACACAAGGAAGGGGAGCAAGATGAAGAGCATTATACAAGGAAGGGGCGCAGGATGGGGAGCATTACACAAGGAAGGGGCGCAGGATAGGGACCATTATACAAGGAAGGGGCGCATGATGGGGAGCATTATACAAGAAAGGGGCGCAGGATGGGGAGCATTACACAAGGCAGGGGTGCCAGATGGGGAGCATTATACAAGGAAGTAGCCTAGGATGAGATGCATTACACAAGGAAGGCGCGCAGGATGGGGAGCATTACACAAGGAAGGGGCGCAAGATGGGGAGCATTATACAAGGAAGGGGCGCAAGATGGGGAGCATTACACAAGGAAGGGGCGCAGGATGGGGAGCACTATACAAGGAAGGGGCGCATGATGGGGAGCATTTTACAAGGAAGGGGCCAAGGATGGGGAGCATTATACAAGGCAGGGGTTCAGGATGGGGGGCATTGTACAAGGAAGCAGCCCAGGATAGGGAGCATTATACCAGAATGGGGATCATTATACCATGACATGGGCCAGGATGAAGGACATTACACCAGGAAGGGCACAATGATGGAGGTCATTATACCAGAATGGGGCCTAGGATGGGGGACAGGATACCAGGATGGAAGACATTGTTATAGGATGTGGGATATTATACTAGGATAGGGGACATTGTTACAGGAAGGGGCCAGGATGGGGGACATTATTACAGTAAGAGGCCCTGGACCAACGACATTATACCAGGAAGGAGCCCAGGATTGGGACGTTATTGCTGAAAGGGGCTCAGGATGGGCGGTATTATACACAGAAGGTGGATATTATAACAGGAAGAGGCCCAGGATAGGGGATATTATAACAGGAAGGGGCGCAGGAAGGGGAACATTATACCAGGAAGGGGCCTAGAATGAGAGACATTATTATAGGATGGGGCTAGAGCTACGATGGGGGAGATTATTACAGGAAACATCCAAGGCAAGGGCGAACACGCGCATCATTATCGGATCTAGAATGCTATAAGGGCCCATACATCTGACCAACATGCTGGTGGGGGCCCAGGTCCAAATTTTGCACATCTACAGGAACATGGCATAACAATATGTCATATGTTGGGAAGGGTTTAAGCTACAGCACATTACATAGCCTCTTGCAGCTATATCAATGGAAAAATGAAAAATGTATGGCTTTTTGAAGACGGAAAGGAAAAAATGCAAAACAAAAAATGATCCGGTCCTGAAGGGATTAAGGATTTCCCACCCACAGTAAATGTTGTCACTCAGCTTTCTTCTCTTATGGCCCAGTCCGTCTCCCTGTTTTCTGCACCACTCTCGTAGTCATGTATTTTTTCTCCTTATAAACACTAATATATACTTGCTGATTTCTCCCCCCACAGGTGAGAGACCTTCTGCAGAAAACTGTAGAAACTTATGTCCGTTTATTTGACCTTATAGACGGGCAATTTTTACCAATCTTCAAAATGCAACTTACATTTGATGACGAGAAAATGGATTTCTATCCAAGCTTCCAGGACGTAGAAGAAGTTGTACTATTTATATTAACTCGGATCTCCAAGACCCTTCAGGTATCAGGATTTTTTTTTCAATGCTGACAACTTACTTTTTATAGTAGGTACATGTGTGGCTCACAGGTAAAAACTGCAGTAAAAAAAATTGGAAATTTGCTGCCACCATTTTGGAATATCATAGCAAAAAAAATATATAGTACTGGCTGATTTACAATTGCTATTGGCCGTCACCTAGTATATGAGCGTCCGCAGCAGTATCCTCCGGTGGGCCCCCATGCAGGGATAGGACAACGAGTATATTGACTTTGTAATACACATTGCAAAAATATATGAGAATTATAAGTAGAAGAGTTGGGTAGCATAAACACTTTTACAGGCTCGGACTGGCCAACAGGAGAAATGGAGAATCCTCCGGTGGGCCCCCATGAAGGGATGGCTCTCCACTCCAGTCCCCTATTAAAGTGCACCTGTCAGCAGGAGTGTGCTCAGTAAACCACATACACTGTCAGGAGGGCGACATTACACAGAGTAAAATGATACCTTAGTTGATGAAATTCGTCCTGTGGTTCTTGTGTAATCTTTACTTTCAGTTTGGAAATAATGATACGCTTATGCTCCAGGGCGGCGTGTGGGGGCACTCTATCTGGTGCTCTGCTTACATATGCATGTGTATGCTCTTATGACAGCTCACTGATCGTCCACTGACCTGCCTCCTATTTTACCTAGCCCCGCACTACTAGATGCATTATGTAAAAGAGGAGGCAGGTCAGTGAAGGCACAGTGAGCTGTCATAAGAGCATACAGATGAATATGTAAGCAGAGCACCAGATAGAGCGCCCCCCACAGGCCGCCCCGGAGCACGAGCGTATCATTATCTCCAAACTGAAAGTAAAGGTTACACAAGAACCACAGGACGGATTTAATCAACTAAGTTATCATTTTAATCAGTGTAGTGGCACCCACCTAACAATGTATGTGTTTTACTGAGCTCAATCCTGCTGACAGGTGCGCTTTAAATGTATAAGTGGTTAAATCTGAATTTTTGGGGTGACAGATGCCCTTTAAGCTCCCTTTAGTGGCCACTGAGGATACACAGCATGGCAGCTTTTATTTCATGTCTATGCTGAGGATATGGAGCTTTGTATGGAGTTTTTGATTTATTTATATCAAAATAGGTGGATGTTCAGGGGGTTTATATTAGAGACTTCTGCAGTATTCATGTCACTTTATAGAACGTTCTTCTTTGTCCAGAATATTCAGACGGTGCAGCCGTGGCTTTCTGGTAGTAACACGGTTCAGATCATCGAGGCCAAACTCCCTGATTACATCTTTGATTCTGCCGCGCTGAAGCTGAAGGAGGCCGTCAGCCACAATCTACACCAGCCATTTAGGCATTTCCAAACCTACGGTAAGCGGGACGTGAATCATTAAAAGGATGATACATACGGTAAGCTGGACGTGAATCATTAAAGGGATGGTACATATGGTAAGCTGGACGTGAATCATTAAAGGGATGGTACATACGGTAAGCTTGACGTGAGTCATTAAAGGGATGGTACATACTGTAAGCTGGACGTGAATCATTATAGGGATGGTACATACAGTAAGCAGGATGTGAGTCATTAAAGGGATGGTACTTACGGTAAGCTGGACGTGAATCATTATAGGGATGATACATACAGTAAGCAGGACGTGAGTCTTTAAAGGGATGGTACATACGGTAAGCTGGCTGCGAATCATTAAAGGCATGGTACATATGGTAAGCTGGACATGAGTCATTACAGGGATGGTACATAGGGTAAGCTGGACGTGAGTCATTAAAGGGATGGTACATATGGTAAGCTGGCCGCGAATAATTAAAAGAATGGTACATATGTGGCACCCCAGGGGTCTGGTTTCCACAGTAATAGCAATATTACGTCTGAGAGCAGGTGGGAGGTCTCTTGGTCAGGAATCCTATGCATGCCACACCTCCTGCCCAGTCCTGGGAGGGGAAGAACTTCCCCTATATAAAACTGGGGCTGAGGCAGGGTTAGGGAGTTAAGAAGAGGAGAAGAGGAGTCCCAGACAGAGACATAGTCTGGTCTGGAGAGGAGCAGCTATAGGAAAGAAAGATCAGGAGCTCAGTGGGAGCAGTGCTACAAGGAATCAGGGGCTGGCAGCTGTAGAGCTCGCCCTGATTGAAGAATTATCACCGGACCCGGAGTCCGAGGCTGTGGGGACGAATCCTTACCCAGCAGCAGAAACCGACCGGCAGGGGATTTCAGGTCCTCTGGCCAAGAAACCCGAAGGCACGGTCACACGCGTGGGACCAGCACCGCCGTCGTGGAGCGGAAGCTACCAGAAGGCCCCGAGTCACCGGCCATACGGGTGAGCACCACACGGTACACTCAGGGACGTGGGCTACTTATACCCGCCTCTAGCAAGGTAGCCAGAAGAGTACAATTAGTTGGGGAGGCCTACAACTCCGCCTGGCCAGGGGAAATCCCATCTGCTCAAAGACTGACCAGGCCCCGATCGCTAGCCAGTACTCCGGGAGGGTCTATCTTGATCACCAGTAAAGGCCCTGAACTACACCGCATCGTCTCTGAGTGGTTCCTGCTACCCCCATCATCCACGTCAGCTGCCCTGAGGCCATACCCCTCCCGTTGGGGGTTATACCATCTACGCTGCACAATCGTACCACCGGCCTCAGCGGTCTGCCCTGCAGCGGCAGCTCCATAGCTGCATTCAACGGGTGGCGTAGTCGTCCAACATCTACTGCTAATACTCAGCCACACAGTTTGACTCCCTGGGCACGGACCGGGTCACCGCCACGAGACTACTACCCCCAACAGGCTCGGCTCCGGGTAGTCCCCGCGTGCGCAACGCTACACCAAGTAGGCCCAGGGGCGCGTCACATACAGTAAGCTGGACGTGAATCGTAAGTATTAAAGCGATGGAACATATGGGAAGCTGGACGTGAATCTAGTATTAAAGGGATGGAACAATCACAATCAGAAATCTCCTGCCGGCGCTTGCAGCGTGATATTCCTGTGGACGCTTTGATCCTGATACCTTTCCAAAAGCCATTGAACTCAGTGTTAGGGGTTCCCAGAGATGTGATCCTCATCTATCAGACATTATCATGCAGAAATACTATATATCATTGGTCTAACAAGCACTGCAAAGAGGATCTGTCTCTAGATTTCACCATATAAATGTAGATTATCAAATTGATTTCTTAGACCTGATGAAGCCAGAGAACTTGCTTTCAAAAATCCATGTCCGATCAGCTGTATAATCCTCTTTGAAAGTTTTCTCCGCCCGACATTAAGATGAGTCTAGATACAACTATAAATTCTGTGTTATATTATTTGATAGTTGAAAGCTTCAGCTGGCTGGTGGATGGTTCAGCCGCGGAGAAAGTAGAAACTTTCTTATCCGAGGAGCACAGTTTTGATGAATACACAGAGGTACGTATGTGTGATCATAATGTGTTTTTTTTTTTTTTTACATATTGGACCTTCTTGCACATTATCTCGACCGTCATTATGTTAAATTGACTCATCCCTACACAGCAACACTGGCTTTGATGTTTCTAGTAAAAATCGACTGCTTATGCGCCGTTCATCATATGCAAGTTATCTAGGACTAGTCCAGCAGGACGTCACTTCCCACAAACAAATCCGACCTCAGATGCTGTGATCACACCCAAATCATGGCATCTTAGTCTCACCTGGCGAGGTGGATCTTCTAAGCCTCGGGTCCGGGTGGGCACACGGACCCCGGGCGTTGGTGTGGCAAGCAGGAAGGCACATGAGCAGCAAGGAATTGGCACTCAGGAATCTTGGGAGCTGCAGGATGGATGTAGCGTAACCCAGTAGGAATGGAAGAAAGTTAACGCAGAAGGTGGAGCACACCAAACAAAAGTCTAAAAACTCAATCCTAAGACCCAGGTGTGTGTCCTAATGGTCCATAAATAGGATTTAGGAGATTATGTCACTGAGCTACACAGGACAACCTGTAAAACCTGACGTGGAGCACAACACGGGGCAGCAGACCGAAGTGAAGGAAGCAGAGCTCGAATACCCAAGACAGGTGTATAATACTTAATTTCACATGCCTAATTTGCATATGACGGCCGGCACATAAAAAGTTTAGTTTTTTTAAGGTAGAAACATTTTTGCCAGATATATACCGTGGATGTCAATGCAGGAATTTGGCATGCCTGAAGGACCTGACAGGTTCACTATACGGGGACCCCCTTTGGCTCGTTTGAAGGGTCCCTTGACAATAAGCTGATCACAGCTGTAGTCGGGTGGACGCAGCAATGAGGACTAAGTTGCAGGAATCATTTTCTTACAATTCCCATTAGAATCAATACTGTCCTAAGTCCTACAGAGCGAGGGGTGCAACGTGTCCGATAATAATTGAGGGTCAAATCAGAAATCTCAAGGGTAAACGAGACTGATTTATATTTGTATTCCAGTTTATAGAAGAATTTCACACCCTGGCCAGAGATATCATGGGACGGCCCACCCGCGCTTACTTCACCATGGTACACCTCGACTACGATGACTTAAAGCAAGGCCTGGCTGACAAAGCAAAAAGTTTTGCAAATATATTACTAGATAGACTGGTGACAAATCACAGATTGGAGAATGAAGAGTGAGTAAAATCCTGGATTCAAGGAGGTTTCACAATAGAAAAAAATAATCTGTAATGGGCCTCTAGCTGCCATGTGCTGTTCAGGGGCCCTTGGGGTCGAGGTCAAGTGCTACTTCTGCTATGATTTCATACAGTGAGTTATAGATGCTGATGCTACAGTAAAAGTTAAGAATCTCACATTACTTTACTTATGATACCATAAAATATCATCACATTCCAGTATATAATATACAGGTGCATCTCACTAAATTAGAATATCATCAAAAAGTTAATTTATTTCAGTTTTCAGTACAAAAAGTGAAACTCCTATATCATATAGAGTCATTACAAAAAGAGTGATATATTTCAAGTGTTTATTTCTGTTAATGTTGATGATTATGGCTTACAGCCAATGGAAACACAAAGTCATTATCTCAGTAAATTAGAATACTTTATAACAGCTTGAAAAATGTTTTTAAAATCTGAAATGTATGTTCAGTAAATGCCCTCAATACTTGGTCGGGGCTCCTTTTGCATCAATTACTGCATCAATGCTGTACGTGCGTCCCTGGGTATAATTAGTGTAAAACATAATATATAGGATTATTCCGATATTTCTTGTGTCCTGGTTAATATGTATTTTTCCATATATAGGTCATGTCATACTAGCTATACTTACCAGTCCCCCTCCACGTTTCAGTGATGAGATCCCCAACATGATCATGTGATTGCTGCAGCCTATCAGTGACTACGGTGGTAACCTGCTACAGCCAGTGATTGGCTACAGAAATCACATGTCCACATAGAGCAGGAAGAACACAAACCGATGGAGGGAACTGGAGTTGTGGAGCATCAGTATAATTTTATAACCTAAGTTTTTGGAAAAAATATAATTGGTGCAACCCCTGTGATTGTAGATGCTAGATACATTAATACATAGTGAGTTTCATTTGTTTCATTTTAGGAGTGTCAGCGGAGGATGAGTTATCTTCTAGACGTTCATTTATTTGTACCTGAAGATATCATCCTGAACTCAACAGTGTTACTGTGGCCAAAAAATATCAACCCAGTGTTTGATGAAAATGGCCAGGTATGTGGGCTCATTTCTGAAAATGGGGTCTCGGGTGCCAGCTCCAATGAAGCAGCAGCCCCCTGCAGTGTCCAGGTAATTAAACGGGGCGCTCTGGGAGCGTTTTTTGATAACTGTTCCTTTCTAAAAGCTGATTGAAAACGCCAAGTGTAAAGGAGAGGGCGAGCTGCTGGGGAAAAGAGAGAAGCTTATGATGGAACTGGAGAAACTTTTGCGTCGGATGGAAGAATTTGCAGAGTGCTCTGAGCTGGATATGATGCAGCAGGTATGATAGTCACAGGCTGTGTTATAGTTTTCCCTCTTCTTATTTTCATTACTTTAAGACTCTTTTCATATTTGTACAGATTCTTTTTACCCAAAACGCATCATGGTTGTCGTGAACGATAATTTTTTTGTGCAACACAAAAGATCATTTCACCCGACGATCAAGTGTTTGGCCATTCGTCGGTGACTGGCAGCCTATTTATACTGCACAATTATCCTTAAACGAGCGTTCCTGGGAAGTAGTTATAAAATGCTCCCCAACTCTGGTTTGGAGTTGCATTAGGCTTTTTTTATGTTGTTTCTTTTGGGGGGGTTCTATCCCTTTTTAAAGGCAAGAATCAAGAATATTGAGACTACAGCCAATAGTGTAACCTGAAGCTTCAATGCAAAATCTCCATTAGGGCCCCCAACTATTGCAGGTCTTTAATAGTAGTGATCTTCTCATATGAGTCAAAGAGACCTTTTGAGCCCCCCTTAGCTCCAGATGCGACTGCAACCCCTGCACGCACTGTAGTTACGCCCTTGACGGCAGCATTATTTTTGCTATACAAAAAAAACTATGAAAAAAACATAAACCCGACTGACCACCATTATCAGCCAGAACAGTCTTTATAGAGGCAGTCCCTAGTGCTTAACCTGAAGTGCAGTCAAACAAAGGCCGGTCAGAGGCAGTCGTCACACCTGAGCACTGGCGTATGAAAGCGTCCACTAGGCCTGAAACGCGTTGCATCCAATAGGCCTGAAACGCATTGCGTCCAATAGGCGTGAAACGTGTTACGTCCAATAGGCCTGAAACGCATTGCGTCCAATAGGCCTGAAACGTGTTACGTCCAATAGGCCTGAAACGCGTTGAGTCCAATAGGCCTGAAACGCGTTGAGTCCAATAGGCCTGAAACGCGTTGTTCCAATAGGCCTGAAATGCGTTGCGTCCTATAGGCCTGAAATGCATTGCGTCCAATAGGCCTGAAACGTGTTACGTCCAATAGGCCTGAAATGCATTGCGTCCTATAGGCCTGAAATGCATTGCGTCCAATAGGCCTGAAATGCATTGCGTCCTATAGGCCTGAAATGCATTGCGTCCAATAGGCCTGAAACGTGTTACGTCCAATAGGCCTGAAACGATTTGAGTCCAATAGGCCTGAAACGCATTGCTTCCAATAGGCCTGAAATGCATTGCGTCCAATAGGCCTGAAACGCGTTGTTCCAATAGGCCTGAAATGCGTTGCGTCTAACTCATTTTCTTTAATGGAGGCAGTCCGGTTAACCCTTTACTTATCTGTTTATTGTGCCTGGTTTCAGTAAGTGACAGATGTGAGGACTGTACAGAAGCGAATAGCAGACGCAGAGGAGGCGGTGGCTTATATTAACAAAGAAGAAGCACTGTATAAATGGGACCTTACAACATACCCTCAGCTGGATTCTTCAAAGTCAACATCGAACCTTACCAGAAACTTTTTGCACTGATTTACAAATGGCAAAAAACTGAAAAAAAGTATGTGCACCCCATTGGGGAATTCTGAGTTAACTCTTGGCATGCCGTTATTTATTAACACCATACGTGATCTAAAGTGGAGAGTAAATGGCGCATTTAAACAAGCTGATAATCATTCCCAATTATCAGCCCGTGTAAATGTGCCAGTAATCACCCGATGAACAAGCAAAACACTAATTCGTCGGGAACGAATCATTTATGGCAGCAAAAATCATCTTTATCTACAGCACTTCGCCCCTTGTAACCTTATAGGGACAAAGTATATCTAATAACCAATCGTTCTGTCCCCATCACTGTTCTTTGGTCCTGGAAATAACCAAGCGCCAAAAGTCTTGCATATATTACAAGGGGATTATGTGTTATTAAAGGGCTGTCCGGCCTTGGGGCACAAGTCTGCAGTCACTCCATGTGACTGCAGACATGTGAATCCTCACAGCATGTGTACTGTGCGCGTAATAAGGATTCTCCAGCATCGGGAGCACAGGCGTGTGACAGCAAGTATGTGATTTGCATGCATACAGTCACATCCCAACTAGACATATCCGGCCTTGCTCAATGCAAGCACATTGAGTGGAGCCAGACACGTCTAGTTGGAATGTGGTCAGAAGTATGAAAATCACATACTTTTGGTCACATAACAGCCCGGCACCGTAAAATCCTCGCAGTGCGTGCAATGTGAGGATTTACAAGTCTGCAGTTACATAGACTGTAGACTTGTACCCCAAGGCCAGACAATCCCTTCTGCAAAATAGGAGATAAATGTATGATCGGTAGGGGTGCTCTAACCACAGGGTCCTCCAGTAATCCTGAGGACAGAGGTTCCAAAGTCTGCTGTGTGAATGGAGTGATCATGCGCATGCATAGCCAGCGCTCCATTCATGTCTATGGGAGCAGTCATGCGCATGCGTAACCATCACTCCCATAGATGCACACATGCTTCATTCACAAAGCTGTATCTAGGACCACCGCTTTCAAAACTGCTGGAGGCTGCAGCAGTCGGACTCACAGTGATCAGACATTTATCAACAACCTTGTGGATAGGTGATTAAACATTATTTATGGGACAACCATAGCCATAGATGTAGAAGAGAAAAAAAGCAGAAAAAACAGTAATAGATGAGCTAAAAACATGAAATTTATCAAAATATGTCTTGAAAAATCTCACGCTTCCAGGTGGATCGATAGCGCTTTCCTTGACTTGAACGGAGAAAGCATGGAAGCCGAGGTGGACGAATTCCTCCGAGAGGTCTACAAGATGATGAAACTATTTCAGCAGAAGCAGAAGACGTTAGAAGAGGAGAAGAAAAAGGCGGCTCAACACCGGACACTGTCTGAAGATAAGGATTCGGTGGACGAGGAAAAGAAGGAAAGCCGCATAGTTCTCATGTGTTCTGCCATCACCGAGCAAATCAAGGCTTTTAAGGTAGATGCATCAAATAATGGATATATCAGTAATCTGGGCCAGGTTTGCTGGAGCGCGCTGTTACCTCCCAATCCCAGCCAACTTCAGCACAGTGGTTACTATCGAGACAGCAGCGGTGGTCGGTCTCCTAGGCAACGATCTGTAAACAAAAGAAAAGTGTTAATATCTCAAGAACGGCTGCAAATGTCAAGAAGCAGTAAATTGCAAAAATGCAGGTTTTTACAATATCTATGAAGATGGGAATAACCCTTTATTTCATTTTTGTAGCCGTAATCCCAGGACACTGATTATGATTGACTCCTTTTCAGGAATATATCCCTCTGGTGAGCATCCTTTGCAACCCATGCCCCTCCCATATATCCATCCTGGCCTCCATGTGTCCAGCCTGCCCCCCTTCATATATCCATTCTGTCCCATATATCTATATATATCTATATCTATATCATATATATATATATATATATACAGTACAGACCAAAAGTTTGGACACACCTTATCATTTAAAGATTTTTCAGTATTTTCATGACTATGAAAATTGTACATTCACACTGAAGGCATCAAAACTATGAATTAACACATGTGGAATTATATAATTAACAAAAAAGTGTGAAACAACTGAAAATATGTCTTATATTCTAGGTTCTTCAAAGTAGCCACCTTTTGCTTTGATGACTGCTTTGCACACTCTTGGCATTCTCTTGATGAGCTTCAAGAAGTAGTCACCGGAAATGGTTTTCACTTCACAGGTGTGCCCTGTCAGGTTTAATAAGTGGGATTTATTGCCTCATAAATGGGGTTGGGACCATTAGTTGTGTTGTGCAGAAGTCAGGTGGATGCACAGCTGATAGTCCTACTGAATAGACTGTTAGAATTTGTATTATGGCAAGAAAAAAGCAGCTAAGTAAAGAAAAACGAGTGGCCATCATTACTTTAAGAAATGAAGGTCAGTCAGTCCGAAAAATTGGGCAAACTTTGAAAGTGTCCCCAAGTGCAGTTGTAAAAACCATCAAGCGCTACAAAGAAACTGGCTCACATGAGGACTGCCCAAGGAAAGGAAGACCAAGAGTCACCTCTGCTTCTGAGGATAAGTTTATCCGAGTCACCAATCTCAGAAATCGCAGGTTAACAGCAGCTCAGATTAGAGACCAGGTCAATTCCACACAGAGTTCTAGCAGCAGACACATCTCTACAACAACTGTTAAGAGGAGACTTTGTGCAGCAGGCCTTCATGGTAAAATAACTGTTAGGAAACCACTGCTAAGGACAGGCAACAAGCAGAAGAGTCTTGTTTGGGCTAAAGAACACAAGGAATGGACATTAGACCAGTGGAAATCTGTGCTTTGGTCTGATGAGTCCAAATTTGAGATCTTTGGTTCCAACCAACGTGTCTTTGTGCGATGCAGAAAAGGTGAACGGATGGACTCTACATGCCTGTTTCCCACCTTGAAGCATGGAGGAGGAGGTGTGATGGTGTGGGGGTGCTTTGCTGGTGACACTTTTGGGGATTTATTCAAAATTGAAGGCATACTGAACCAGCATGGCTACCACAGCATCTTGCAGCGGCATGCTATTCCATCCGGTTTGCGTTTAGTTGGATCATCATTTATTTTTCAACAGGACAATGACACCAAACACACCTCCAGGCTGTGTAAGGGCTATTTGACCAAGAAGGAGAGTGATGCGGTGCTACGACAGATGACCTGGCCTCCACAGTCACCAGACGTGAACCCAATCGAGATGGTTTGGGGTGAGCTGGACCGCAGAGTGAAGGCAAAAGGGCCAACAAGTGCTAAGCATCTCTGGGAACTCCTTCAAGATTGTTGGAAGACCTTTTCCGATGACTACTTCTTGAAGCTCATCAAGAGAATGCCAAGAGTGTGCAAAGCAGTCATCAAAGCAAAAGGTGGCTACTTTGAAGAACCTAGAATATAAGACATATTTTCTGTTGTTTCACACTTTTTTGTTAAGTATATAATTCCACATGTGTTAATTCATAGTTTTGATGCCTTCAGGGTGAATGTACAATTTTCATAGTCATGAAAAAACAGAAAAATATTTAAATGAGAAGGTGTGTCCAAACTTTTGGTCTGTACTGTATATATAACAGTTTTGATTTATATATATCCATCCTAGCCCCCCCCCATATATGCATCCCACCCCACCCCATATATCTATCCAGGTCCCCACGTGTCCAGCTTGCCCCCCTTCACCTCCATGCGTCCATCCAGGTCCCCATGTGTCCAGCTTGCCCCCCTTCATCTCCATGCATCCATCCAGGTCCCCACGTTTCCAGCCTGCCCCCCCTTCAGCCCCATGCGTCCATCCAGGTCCCCACGTGTCCAGCCTGCCCCCCCTTCAGCCCTATGCGTCCATCCAGGTCCCCACGTGTCCAGCCTGCCCCCCTTCAGCCCCATGCGTCCATCCAGGTCCCCACGTGTCCAGCCTGCCCCCCCCTTCAGCCCCCTGCATCCATCCAGGTCCCCATGTGTCCAGCCTGCCCCCCCTTCAGCCCCATGCGTCCATCCAGGTACCCACATGTCCAGCCTGCCCCCCTTCAGCCCCATGCGTCCATCCAGGTCCCCACGTGTCCATCCTGCCCCCCCTTCAGCCCCATGCGTCCATCCAGGTTCCCACGTGTCCAGCCTGCCCCCCCTTCAGCCCCATGCATCCATCCATGTCCCCACGTGTCCATCCTGCCCCCCCTTCAGCCCCATGCGTCCATCCAGGTCCCCACGTGTCCATCCTGCCCCCCCTTCAGCCCTGTGCGTCCATCCATGTCCCCACGTGTCCAGCCTGACCCCCCTTCAGCCCCATTGGTCCATCCATGTCCCCACGTGTCCAGCCTGCCCCCCTTCAGCCCCATGCATCCATCCATGTCTCCACGTGTCCAGCCTGCCCCCCCTTCAGTCCCATGCGTCCATCCATGTCCCCACGTGTCCAGCCTGCCCTCCCTTCAGCCCCATGCATCCATCCATGTCCCCACGTGTACCGCCTGCCCCCCCTTCAGGCCCATGCATCCATCCATGTCCCCACGTGTCCAGCCTGCCCCCCCTTCTGCCCATGCGTCCATCCATGTCCCCACGTGTCCAGTCTGCCCCCCCTTCAGCCCCATGCGTCCATCCATGTTCCCACGTGTCCAGCCTGCCCCCCCTTCAGCCCCATGCGTCCATCCATGCATCCTGGGTAGGTGTTTATGCCCCTGCATCCATTCATCCTGGGTAGGTGTAAATGCCCCTCCAGCCATCCATCCTGGGTAGATGTATATGCTTTTCCATTCATCCATCCATCCTCGGTAGGTGTATATGCCCCTCTATCCATACATCCATCCATCCTGGGTAGGTGTATATGCCCCAACCATCCATCCTGGGTAGGTGTATATGCCCCTACATCCATCCATCCATCCTGGGTAGGTGTATATGCCCCTCCATCCATCCATCCAATCTATCTATCTATCTATCTATCTATCTATCTATCTATCTATCTATCTTTCTATCCCTTCCTTTCTGAGATAAGCTGCAATAATGCATTTGTCCTATGCTACACCTTTGCACATACACCATATACCTAATCACTGACCTTGTTATCAGCTGCTACTCTTTTAATTCAACTGTCCCATCAGTTGGGTGTTGCTGAGTCCCACGCATTTAAAAAAAATGTGGGGGCCGTTACGATTTCTTTAGTGAAATGCTGGCTCCCTCTGGTGGAGCACTGACTTCTTTAATTTTCTATCTGTGGATGAAAAAAAGATAAAAAAAAAGTTTGGTCTGAGATGTTGTTTTAAAGTGCTAGCTATGTCTGTCAATCAGAGCATCCTATTGGTTTTCACCCAGGCAGATAGATTGCTTGCAATAGATGTAATGACTGAATGGAACAATGGAATAATGCAAGAGAATGGGACAATGGAACAATAGAATAATGCAAGAATGGAAGAATGGAACATCATTGCACGTGTCGTAATGGGCTCCTGGCCTTTATCTGGCTGTGCTGCTGCAGTCAGCTACAGTCTGCAGGGAGCCTGCAGACTAGGAAGAAGGTGGACCGCTGCTTGTTTGTTCACTAATTAGTTATCCTCTCCCCATCCCCTTGTCTGCAGGTGCATGGGACATTGGCGGGGGAGGGGAGAATGTTTGAAAATAGGCAGACTCATGCAGATTAAAAATGCATGCGTGGGCAGCAGCTGCAACAAGCAGTAAAGTTGTGGGTTAAAAGGTGTCTATTGATGAACAACATGTCCTCCTAAGGGGAGTCTTTGTCCCTATCCCTACAATGGGTGCCTTCTTGAAGCCAGGGTGCAGTCATAGGCCAAAACCAATTCAGGTTATCGCTTCTCGGCCTTTTGGCTAACATCAAGTGTAGTATTTGTTCTCATTTAGTATATGTGCTTTTGCTTTTACCAATATATTGTATTGTACTGTTATCTATCTATCTATCTATCTATCTATCTATCTATCTATCTATCTATCTATCTATCCCTTCCTTCCTGAGATAAGCTGCAATAATGCATTTGTCCTTTGCTACACCGCTGCACATACACCGTATACCTAGTCAGTGGCCTTGTTATCAGCTGCTACTCTTTTAACTGTATAATGTAATATTGAGTAGAATTAAATATGCTGACATATTAAATATGAGGCCTCACATAGCCCCCTAAATACAGTATGAGTCGCCAAACTCAGCCTCCTATACAGAGTAAGAGCTCCACATAGCCTCTCTATATATACTGTATGAGCCCCAACATGCAAATGTCCCATACACATATGAAAAAAGACAAAAAAACAAAGAATATATCTAATATTATGGAGAATATTTGTGCGGAGCGTCCGCCGCTTACCTGCTGTAGTAATGTCCTAATGTTCTGAGGTAAATCCGTCAGATACTCTGACGTTAGATGACCTTGGTAGTATTTGGTCAGGCAGTTATTTACTAGCTCCATCACCAGCCGGTGAGTGAAGCTGAGGACGCCATCAGGCAGTAGAAGCGCAGTGTCAGGGCGATTGTTGATAAGAATCCCCAATAGTGTTCCTACCTGAATATTATCCAGAAGCAATTCAGCCATAGCGAAAAACTGCAAGTGCTATCAATCACTATGAAGCCAAGAAAGGCACCCGTGACCCTGCGTACATTCTATAAGTAGTTTCTGGGAGCTGTGATGTCATAATAGAATGGAATCTAGTGATAGAATCTTAAACGGCGGCTCTGCACAAATAGATGACACCGAGCAATACTGAAAGTGGAAACACCATAGAATTAATTACGTCTCCATATTACTATGGCTGTTCTCTTTTATGTTCAACTAGAACACAAGCAGGATAAGAGTATGTTCACATGTTGCATTTTTACAGCATTTTTGTTCTACCTCAAAAACCAAAGTGGCAGCAGGAAAAACGCAAAAAACGCTGCAGTATTTTTAATTGTTTTGTTTTACTTTAATTCATTTCAATGGGGGGAAAATGTTGGAAAACCCCTGAAAGAATTGACAAGCTGCAGATTTAAAAAACGCAGGAAAAAAATGCAACGTGTGACTGAGAGTTTAGAAATCTCATTCTCTACTTCCAATAGGTGGTTCTGGAGTTCTAGTTCTCTTCCTCTCTGAAGAGATAATTTGCATATTTCCCAGAGGAGCATTGTGGCACGAAAAGTCTCCTCACCTTGACGTGCTTAGCATGTCGCTCTCCGCATGGAGAAACGTTACTTCTTAGAACTCATTTTTAAACAGTTAGCTCATTGTTTTACAGTATAGAGCAGGGGTCCTCAAACTTTTTAAACAGGGGGCCAGTTCACGGTCCCTCAGACCATTGGAGGGCCGGAATATAGTTTTTAAAAAAAACTATGAACAAATTCCTATGCACACTGCAGATATCTTATTTTGTAGTAAAAAAAACAATAGAGGAACAAATACAATATTTAAAATGAAGAACAAGTAAAGTTAAATCAACCGGTATTTCAATAGGTAGGTAACTGTACCCAATAGGCAGCATAGGTCCTCAATAGGCAGGTAAATGTCCCCAATAGACAGCATCGGTCCTCAATAGGCAGGTAAATAGCCCCAATAGGCAGCATAGGTCCCCAATAGGCAGGTAAATGTCCCCAATAGGCAGGTAAATATCCCCAATAGGCAGCATAGGTCCTCAATAGGCAGGTAAATGTCCCCAATAGGCAGGTAAATGTCCCCAATAGGCAGGTAAATGTTCCCAATAGGCAGGCTGTTTCCCCCTTATAATGCCATATGCAGGCTGTTCCACCCCCTTATAATGCCCCATGCAGGCTGTTCCCCCCTTATAATGCCCCATGCTGGATGCCACCCTCATATAATGCCCCATGCAGCATGTCACGCCCCCATATAATGCCCCATGCAGCATGTCACCCCCCCATATAATGCCCCATGCAGCATGTCACGCCCCCATATAATGCCCCATGCAGCATGTCACCCCCCATATAATGCCCCATGCAGTATATCACTCCCCTGTCTTTATAATGCCCCATGCAGCATGTCACCCCCCCATATAATGCCCCATGCAGCATGTCACCCCCCATATAATGCCCCATGCAGCATGTCACCCCCCATATAATGCCCCATGCAGCATGTCACCCACCCCATATAATGCCCCATGCAGCATGTCACCCCCCCCATATTATACCCCTTGCAGGATGTCACCCCCCATATAATGACCTATGCCTCCATACAGTCATGGCCAAAAGTTTTGAGAATGACACCAAAATTATATTTTCACATGATCTGCTGGCCTCTGGTTTTTATTAGTGTTTGTCTGATGTTTATATCACATACAGAAATATAATTGCAATCATATTATGAGTACCAATAGGTTATATTGACAGTTAGAATGAGTTAATGCAGCAAGTCAATATTTGCAATGTTGCCCCTTCTTCTTCAAGACCTCTGTAATTCTTCCTGGCATGCTCTCAATCAACTTTTGGACCAAATCCTGACTGATAGCAGTCCATTCTTGCATAATCAATGCTTGCATTTTGCCAGAATTTGTTGGTTTTTGTTTGTCCACCCGTCTCTTGATGATTGACCACAAGTTCTCAATGGGATTAAGATCTGGGGAGTTTCCAGGCCATGGACCCAAAATCTCTATGTTTTGTTCCATGAGCCATTTAGTTATCACCTTTGCTTTATGGCAAGGTGCTCCATCATGCTGGAAAAGGCATTGTTGGGCGCCAAACTACTCTTGGACGGTTGGGAGAAGTTGCTCTTGGAGGACATTCTGGTACCATTCTTTATTCATGGCAGTGTTTTTAGGCAAGACTGTGAGTGAGCCGATTCCCTTGGCTGAGAAGCAACCCCACACATGAATGGTTTCAGGATGCTTTACAGTTGGCATGAGACAAGACTGGTGGTAGTGCTCACCTCTTCTTCTCCGAATAAGCTGTTTTCCAGATGTCCCAAACAATCGAAAAGGGGATTCATCAGAGAAAATGACTTTGCCCCAGTCCTCAGCAGTCCACTCCCTGTACCTTTTGCAGAATATCAGTCGGTCCCTGATGTTTTTTCTGGAGAGAAGTGGCTTCTTTGCTGCCCTCCTTGAAACCAGCCCTTGCACAAAGAGTCTCTGCCTCACAGTGCATGCAGAAGCACTCACACCAGCCTGCTTCCATTCCTGAGCAAGCTCGGCACTGCTGGTAGTCCGATCCCGCAGCTGAAACAGTTTTAAGATACGGTCCTGGCGCTTGCTGGTCTTTCTTGGGCACCCTGGAGCCTTTTTGACAACAATGGAAGCTCTCTCCTTGAAGTTCTTGATGATGCGATAGATTGTTGACTGAAGTGCAATCTTTGTAGCTGCGATACTCTTCCCTGTTAGGCCATTTTTGTGCAGTGCAATGATGGCTGCACGTGTTTCTTTAGAGATAACCATGGTTAACTGAAGAGAAACAATGATACCAAGATCCAGCCTCCTTTTAAAGTGTCCAGTGATGTCATTCTTACTTAATCATGACTGATTGATCGCCAGCCCTGTCCTCATCAACACCCACACCTGTGTTAATGGATCAATCACTAAAACGATGTTAGCTGCTCCTTTTAAGGCAGGACTGCAATGATGTTGAAATGTGTTTTGGGGGTTAAAGTTCATTTTCTGGGCAAATATTGACTTTGTAAGTACAGTAATTGCTGTTAAGCTGATCACTCTTTGACATTCAGGAGTATATGCAAATTGCCATTACAAAAAATGAAGCAGTAAACTTTGGAAAAATTACTATTTGTCTCATTCTCAATACTTTTGGCCATGACTGTACATTAAAAAAAAAAAATCCAATACTCGCCTCACTCCTCCTCACCTGCTGCCGCTGCTCTACTCTGGTCTGGACTCCAGTGTCGCGGCGGCGTCGTCCCGCTCTGCGCTGCGTGTGACGGCACTCGGGAGGGCGCGGTGTAAAGAAGTCACCGCACTCTCTGACCTGAGACGTCACAGGAAGCACAGAGCAGGAAGACAGCGGATCTGCAGAGGCACGGGGAGAGGTAAGTATCCGCCTGCCGGGGCCCTGAGCGAGCGGGGGGGAAGGGCGGGTGCTGACACCGCTCCCCTCTCCTCCGCCCATAGCCCGGCGGGCCGGATAAAAGTAGAGCTTGTTGGTTTCACTTCTGAGAAGCATAAACTCATGAAGGTTGCAATGGTACAACATGAAGAACAATTGGTGGCCATGACTGGATCCTGTGATCTATTTCTGATTGTGGCATAGGGGATGATTAGGGGAAAATGCAGTTGGTCAGTATTTCAGCTGGAACTGGAATACAGAGCTGAGCAAATACATGAGTCTGTGTAGTTTTTTAATTAAGTAAAGCATAAAACATTCCCTTCTGGATTCTAGGTGATCACTGGCCGTCCAACCCAACAGGACCCCAATGTGATCAGCTTATCATCAGGGGACCTGTCTAAGGAAAAAGGATTGTCTAAAGTGGACGATTTGTTTTAACATTAAAAGGGTCGTCCACTAATCCACTAATTAGACAACCCCTTTTTAAATGCTGTAGTCCCTGTGTGAAAGAACAAAAATGTATATTTACCTCCCAAACTGGCGACATTACAGCGATGTCAGCGCCCATGTGAGATTGTTATGCTCCATAATCACTGCCGTCTGTCAGCGGCTGTCTGTCTGGAGACTGGAGGCTGGCATCCTGGGAATGAGGATGGCGATGGGAAGTATATATAAGGTATACCTCCTCAGCTGAGCTCAGGAAACCCAGCACCCATTCCCAGTATGATGTCCCTCTGTAGATGAGCTCTGTAACTGTTTTGGTGCATACATGCACTCCTAGGGTACGCTCACAAAGGCGAGAGAATCAGGACGATTATGCTAATGACCCTCGGCTCAATCTATGTCAGAGTTTCATCCAAGTATCATCTTATTGTGCTCCGATTTTCTTGCATGAGAAAATCGCAGCACAGGTATGGAGAAGACGGAGAACTTAATTTCTCCATCTTCTCCATTCTCTGTGTGCGTGGATGTCGGACTGCACTCGGATGACATTTGAGTGCAGTACAATGCTTCACATGCACCCATAGATTTCTATGGGTGCACATGATCCATCGGCATGATAAAATGATGGCAGATCAGCACTGCCCCATAGTATAACATTGGGCCGAGAGCTATCCGATAAAAGATCAGCGCTGGGCCGTGTTATACTCTCCTGTGAGCGAGCCCTTATAACAAATGCTTACTTTCAAAGCGACACCTGCTACCCAACATTCACAGAGAAGGACGAACAGAGCAGTCATCATGGGACCGGAAGGATAAGAAACACATGCCCCTCTATGATACTGGGAATGGAGGGGACTGCTTACAGGGAATACGTTACTTTTTACATTCCACAGGTTACAGCAGAGGATAATCTCGGTTTTCCTGCATGGGGGGCAAATATTCAGTTTGACTCCCCTCATATACACAACTTAAGGCTTCGTTCACATGTTCAGTATTTGACATCGATATTTGTAAGCCAAGATCAAGACTGGAACAATCAGAGGAAAAGTATAATAGAAACACGTCACCACTTCTGTATTTATCACCCACTCCGGGTTTTGGCTTACAAATACTGATGTGAAATACTGACCAAATACTGAACGTGTGAACGTGCCCTTGGGGTAAGACCAGGTGGAACGATCATATCACAGACCTGGTGCAACATATTCTTAACTGTGTTCACATGTGGCAGTGATTTTTTTTCCACGATTTTGAATGAAAAATAATAGCAAAACAATACCAACCATACTGACAATACCATCAATGCTGACAGTACTGATAATACCACCAATACTAACAATACCGACAGTACTGAAAATACCAACAATAATAATACCAATAATACTACCAAAATCAACCGTACTAACAATACCAACCATACTGACAATACCATCAATGCTGACAGTACTGATAATACCACCAATACTAACAATACCGACAGTACTGAAAATACCAACAATAATAATACCAATAATACTACCAAAATCAACTGTACTAACAATACCAACCATACTGACAATACCATCAATGCTGACAGTACTGATCATACCACCAATACTAACAATACCGACAGTACTGAAAATACCAACAATAATAATACCAATAATACTACCAAAATCAACTGTACTAACAATACCAACCATACTGACAATACCATCAATGCTGACAGTACTGATAATACCACCAATACTAACAATACCAACAGTACTGAAAATACCAACAATAATAATACCAATAATACTACCAAAATCAACTGTACTAACAATACCCACCATACTGACAATACCATCAATGCTGACAGTACTGATAATACCACCAATACTAACAATACCGACAGTACTGAAAATACCAACAATAATAATACCAATAATGCTACCAAAATCAACCGTAGTAACAATACCAACCATACTGACAATACCATCAATGCTGACAGTACTGATAATACCACCAATACTAACAATACCGACAGTACTGAAAATACCAACAATAATAATACCAATAATACTACCGAAATCAACTGTACTAACAATACCAACCATACTGACAATACCATCAATGCTGACAGTACTGATCATACCACCAATACTAACAATACCGACAGTACTGAAAATACCAACAATAATAATGCTAATAATACTACCAAAATCAACTGTACTAACAATACCAACCATACTGACAATACCATCAATGCTGACAGTACTGATAATACCACCAATACTAACAATACCGACAGTACTGAAAATACCAACAATAATAATGCTAATAATACTACCAAAATCAACTGTACTAACAATACCAACCATACTGACAATACCATCAATGCTGACAGTACTGATAATACCACCAATACTAACAATACCGACAGTACTGAAAATACCAACAATAATAATACCAATAATGCTACCAAAATCAACCGTAGTAACAATACCAACCATACTGACAATACCATCAATGCTGACAGTACTGATAATACCACCAATACTAACAATACCGACAGTACTGAAAATACCAACAATAATAATACCAATAATACTACCGAAATCAACTGTACTAACAATACCAACCATACTGACAATACCATCAATGCTGACAGTACTGATCATACCACCAATACTAACAATACCGACAGTACTGAAAATACCAACAATAATAATGCTAATAATACTACCAAAATCAACTGTACTAACAATACCAACCATACTGACAATACCATCAATGCTGACAGTACTGATAATACCACCAATACTAACAATACCGACAGTGCTGAAAATACCAACAATAATAATACCAATAATACTACCAAAATCAACTGTACTAACAATACCAACCATACTGACAATACCATCAATGCTGACAGTACTGATAATACCACCAATACTAACAATACCGACAGTACTGAAAATACCAACAATAATAATACCAATAATACTACCAAAATCAACTGTACTAACAATACCAACCATACTGACAATACCATCAATGCTGACAGTACTGATAATACCACCAATACTAACAATACCGACAGTGCTGAAAATACCAACAATAATAATACCAATAATACTAACAAAATCAACTGTACTAACAATACCAACCATACTGACAATACCATCAATGCTGACAGTACTGATAATACCCCAATACTAACAATACCGACAGTACTGAAAATACCAACAATAATAATACCAATAATACTACCAAAATCAACTGTACTAACAATACCAACCATACTGACAATACCATCAATGCTGACAGTACTGATAATACCCCAATACTAACAATACCGACAGTACTGAAAATACCAACAATAATAATACCAATAATACTACCAAAATCAACTGTACTAACAATACCAACCAGGCAAACTTTACAGATAGTACTGACATATCCAACAATACAGACAATATCACCACATCTGACTGATTTCAATTTTTTTTTTGCAGGCGACAAGAATCAGCTGTGCTCTTTATTAGGGTTTTCCTGGAGCTTTAAAAATTAGCATTGCAAAAATAATGGGAATAAAAAATAACCATTAGGCCACGGCCCCACTATCAGTATTCGGTCAGTATTCGGTCAGTATTTTTTCTCAGGAGTGGGAGCCAAAACCAGGAGTGGGTGATAAATGCAGAATTGGTGACTTGTTTCTGTTATAAATACTGATAGCCGAGGCCTAAGTTACATTTTAAAACCGTGTCATTCCAGCACTCACCTTCCTTCTGGTGATCTTTGTGTGGCAAAAAAACAGCCATTGATTGTCAGCAGCGGTTACAAATGAAGTATAAATTAAAAATATTGGTTTGGGCAACTGCAGCATTAATGCTGGAGGGGGGATTCTAACAGGGGAGTAAAGATTTTTGCCAATAATTATCACATTTTTTATTGTTAGGCTGTGTGCCCACTATGCGTTTTGCAAGCGTTTCCGCGGTGGCAATTCCGCTGCAGAAGCGCTTAAAAAACGCTTGGCAGAAGGTCTGCTATGTTCCCCAATGATAATCCGCATGTGCTGTTCACATGCTGCGGAGATTTTCGCTGCGGATTAACATTGCGGAAAAATCCACAGCACTACCAATTATTTTGTGGAATCGCAGCTCTTTTGCCACCATTGACTTGCATTGGACCGCATGACATGCGCATCACTGCATCTGCACATGCGGATATATCATGCGGCTCAATGTGCAGATGGTGCCCAGGTTTGTGTCCTGGCTCCCCGGCAGCTCACGATAGTCTAAAAGGACCTGCTGTGACTTAATTTAGTCATGTGAAGGGTCACGCTACCGCGGACGTCGGTGGTCGTGTGACCCGTCACATGACTAAATGACGTCATGGCAGGTCCTTTTAGACCACCGCGAGCTGCCGGCAAGCCAGGACGGATCGCTAAGGACACTGGGGGCCATCAGAAGGTAAGTATAATATTTATTTTTTACCATTCTTTTATAGTCACACTATATAAATCCATGCCGGTTGCATGGATTTATATAGTGTGACCAAGTTGTCAAGCACTTTCCAAGTGATGCTAAAAGCGCTTGTCAACCCGCATGCAGAAATGCAAGTGAAGAACGATTCATATCCGCATGTCCCTGGCAGGAAAAACGCATGTACAATCCGCATGTACAATCCACATGTACAATCCACATGTACAATCCGCATGTACAATCCGCATGTACAATCTACATGTACAATCCGCATGTACAATCCACATGTACAATCCACATGTACAATCCGCATGTACAATCCGCATGTACAATCTACATGTACAATCTACATGTACAATCCGCATGTACAATCTACATGTACAATCTACATGTACAATCCGCATGTACAATCCGCATGTACAATCCACATGTACAATCCACATGTACAATCCGCATGTACAATCCGCATGTACAATCTACATGTACAATCTACATGTACAATCCGCATGTACAATCTACATGTACAATCTACATGTACAATCCACATGTACAATCCACATGTACAATCCGCATGTACAATCCGCATGTACAATCTACATGTACAATCCGCATGTACAATCTGCATGTACAATCCGCATGTACAATCCGCATGTGCAATCCGCATGTACAATCTACATGTACAATCTACATGTACAATCCGCATGTACAATCCGCATGTACAATCTACATGTACAATCCGCATGTACAATCCGCATGTACAATCCGCATGTACAATCTACATGTACAATCCGCATGTACAATCCGCATGTACAATCCGCATGTACAATCCGCATGTGCAGTCCGCATGTACAATCCGCATGTACAATCCGCATGTACAATCTACATGTACAATCCGCATGTACAATCTACATGTACAATCCGCATGTACAATCCGCATGTACAATCCGCATGTATAATCCGCATGTACAATCCGCATGTACAATCCGCATGTACAATCCGCATGTACAATCCGCATGCGTTTTTTCTGCCAGGGAGATGCAGAAACGCTCAGGAAAAATCCGGAGCATTTCTGCATCGTGGGCACATAGCATAATACTAATTTTTGACACTTCTGGAAAACGCTTGTAGGGTTTGTCTACCCAAGATTTATAGCAAAGTAGCAAAATCCGAACCAAAAATTGTATGGATTACGCTGCTGGCAATTTTCTGTAGACATATGCATTTCAGTGGTTGAAATCTGTTATAATGATTTGCAGAATAGATTGACATACTGTAAACAAATAGTGTTTTTTATCAAACTACCACCAAAGTATGTGGTGCTCTAAGGCCGGTTTCACACGTCCGCATATCTCCGATATCGTAAAAAACGGTACCGGAGATATCCGTGTCCCGTGTGTCCAAGTGTGTGATACGTGTAGTAGCCGTCTGCTACCGGTGTGCCACATCAGTACCACATGGACCAACACCTGGGAATCAGCGCTAAAGTTAGCGCTGTTCCCAAGCACCGGGTGCTGAACACTGCCTTCATCATGGTTCCTTGCAACCGCTGCAGCCGAGGAGCCGGGGAGAATGAGCTGCTCTGAAGCTGCAGCTCAGAAGCTGTGCCTTGTCACTCAGTGAGCGCAGCTCCGGAGCAGCTCATTCTCCCCGGCTCCTCGGCATCAGCGGTTGCATGGATACAGCCGGGGACACCTAGGAGAAGTGAGTATAAGAATTTTATTATTTTATTCTTATTTTTACAGGTGTGGACACTGCGGGAGCAGACATTACTACTCTCATAATAGTCCCTGCTGGTTCTGATCAAAGCACTGGCAGGGAACCAAGATGAGGACAGTGTTCAGCACCCGGCGCTTAGGAACAGCGCTAACTATAGGGCTGATTCCCAGGCGCCGGTACGTGTCACATGGATGTCACATGGATGTCACATGGATGTGATCCGTGTGGTACATTTTGCAGACCGTGTATCTGCAAAATAACGTACTTGTCTCCAAGTGGAGCAAACAACACACAGTCCGTGAAAACACAGTGAGATGTGCACAGTCCCATTCATTAGAATGTGTGTGTCAGTGTCTCCGGTATGTGTGGAAACTGTCATTACTCGTACTGGAGACACTGACGTGTGAAAGAGCCTAAAACTGTATTGAGTAGTTGATTTTCCACCTGGAAAATCCAAGCAGAAGATGTAATGTGTGTCTGACCCATGTCAACACTTCAATCTTTTCTGGCCATGGAATATCTATTAAATACAAACACAATAGAATATATTTTATTTCTTTAGTTGTACAGAACAAAATGTTTTATTTCATGTGAAAATTTTGACAGCCGGCTGAATCACATTCTTGGGGGGTGGCAAAATGCAGCAGCCTGGGAGACATCTCAGACAGCCACATCAGGTGGTCAGACGGTGCCCTCCTACTAGCTATGCCCGGGGGCAAATGCCCCATGTGCCTGCTTCTACATGTGCCACTGCAACAGCCACAGGGCACATTGTTGATTCCATACATCAATGCTTTCTTTTCGTTCATGCAAAGCAAAGAGATGCCTAACAGTTTTACAGCTTAAAGAGAACCTGTCAGCAGATTTTTGCTATCTCATCTGAGAGCATCCTGATGAAGGCAAAGAGAAGCTGAATCCAATGATGTATCACTTAGATTACTGGGTGCAGAGGTTCTCATACAACCAGAGTTTTTAAATTTAGCAGTGAAGTAGAGCTGAAAAGCCAACCCTGCCCAACCACGGCTCTGTATATACAATGTCCATAGACAGTGAGCTGCCCATCACCGGAGAAGGCGTGTTGGACTAAGGCTCAGGCAACCAGCTTGTCACAGCCATGATAAGCTACTGGTGCTAAAACAATCATTGTAAGCAAACAGAACTTGGGAGCTTGACAAGACAGGCACCCCTGAAATCTGTGTTTTAACCTCTACCTCATGCTGTCTTCAGATAAAATAGCAAAAACCTGCTGACAGATTCCCTCTAAAAGCCTGAGGAAGAAAAGTCAAACGATGTGCATAAAGCAGCAACTTGCTTGCTGGCAGATGTGACATGCAGAAGTAGTACTGTTGCTTTAAAAGCATTCAGCAACTATTAGAAGTAACACAAGCACAGGAGACAGGAAGTGTTGTGCTCCAGAAGCATCCAGCAACTAGAAGGGTTAGCACAGTCACAGGAGAAGGGGAGTGTTTTATCAGAGCCCCAGGGGGATTGTGGAAAGTAGTTTACTGTCTGGCCAGAGCCGAAGAGAAAAGTGGTGTGTGTGTTCTGTATCTCACAGAAGTCCCCTGCAAGTGATAAGGATTCAAGTCAGGAGTGAAGCTAAGCAGAGGTCAGGTAGAGTTCCTGAACTAGCAGTGCAGAGTATTGTCAGGCAGAAAGATAAGGACTGGAAGAAATGGTGTCACAGGGATCATCTCCCTCAGCAAACCCTCCCCCCTCCTCCTTCTCACTGTGCTGTATGGAATGCTGTGTTCATTAATGTGCCTTTGCATTAGAACTGTGCTGTCCTGTACTACTGGAAAGACTGAACTGCTGTGCTGCTAAGGAAACTGTACTGTGTGTCACTGGAGCCTGTTGCTCATAAGTCTTAACTTGCACTGGGTGTGCGGCTTCTTATTAAATGCTACTGTTCTACTGTTTATGAGGACTCTTGTCAAGTGTGTCTGGTCAGCAAGTGAAACAACCTACATGTCTGTGTCTGAGGGTCAATACCCCTGTGTGCCTGCGAGAAGCTGCAGCACATGGTCTATGGTCTATGGTCGCCCTGAGTAACTGTTCCCCCAGGATTCCAAAGAATTCATGTAACCTCTCTCGCCCCTATCTGAACCTAGCGGCAAGCGTGTAACACAGACTTGAACTGCAACTAGAAATTGTTGTGCTTGATAATTCCCAGAACATTCTGGATGCCTTAGGGTGTGTGCACACGGGCGCTATTGGCAGCGCTTTGAATACAGCATACTTTATGATGCGTCCAAAGTGCTGCACGCAGGTGAATCCACATGTGTTCATTAATCCATGCGGATTCACCTCATCCTATACATTGCACTGATAGAATTTAAAAAAAAAGAAAAAAGTAAAAAAAAAGTTTTAATAATTGTAAAAACATTTTAAACCACATAATAAAGAACAGAAAAAAAAAATATTATACCAATAAATATATAATTTATGTAAAAACAAAAATAAACAAATACAGTACACATATTTGGTATGTACAGACCTATAAAACACACTGCAAGTCACACTACTTAACACCTTCAGTAAACACCATAAAAAAGTGGCAAAAAATTAGGCTTTTTCATAATATCACAAAAAAATGGAATAAAATGCGATCAAAAAGTCGAATATAAATAAAAATGGTATCGCTGAAAACGACATCTTTTCCCTCAAAAAACAAGCCACCATACAGCTAAATCAGTGGAGAAATAAAAAAGCTATAACTCTCAGAATATACAGTTGTGCTCAAAAGTTTACATACCCCGGCAGAATTTTTCCTTTCTTGGGATTGTTTCAGAGATAACAAAAAAACTTTTTCTCCACTCATGGTTATTGGTTGGGTGAAGCCATTTATTGTCAAACTACTGTGTTTTCTCTTTTTAAATCTTAATGACAACCAAAAACATCCAAATGACCCTGATCAAAAGTTCATATACCCTGGTGATTTTTGCCTGATAACATGCACAGAATTTGACACAAATAGGTTTGAATGGCTACTAAAGGAAACATCCTCACCTCTCCTAAAAGAGAAAACACAGTAGTTTGACAATAAGTGGCTTCACCCAACCAATAACCATGAGTGGAGAAAATTTTTTTTTTGTTATCATTCATATTCTCTGAAACAAGGCCAAGAAAAATTCTGCCGGGGTATGTAAACTTTTGAGCACAACTGTAGTGATGAAAAAAACAATTCTTTTTTTTATAATATTTTTTTATTGTGTAAAAACGGCAAAGCATAAAAAAATATAGAAATGTGGTATCACTGTAATCATACTGACCTTTAGAATAAAGCTGTCTTATTAATTTTACCACACGGTGAATGGCATAAAAAAAAAGAAAACAACTATTTCTGACTTTTCCTGGTTTTTGTTTATTCTGACTCCCAAAAATCAGAACAGAAAGTGATAAAAAATGCTATCTGTCCAAATATGGTACCATTACAAACGTCATCTCATCCTGCAAAAAAACCCCACATAACTCCGTCGGCAGTAATAAAGAAAAAGTATAGCTCTCAAAATATGGAGTTGCAAAAACTAGTGTGTGATAGTAGCCAAACACAAAAAAAATATATAAATCTAGTATCACTGTAATCACACCAACCCGAAGAATAAAGTCATCTAATCACTTATTCCACATCAACGGTGTAAAAAGTACATAAAACCAATTCTTGACCTGCTGCTGTTTTGTTCATTCTGCCTCCCAAAGATTGCAGTAAAGTCTGGCTCACATTTATCCTGGGCTTTACCTTGAGCGCTTACATCGGGGTTTCCGTGTAAATCTTTGAAATATGTGATTCAGATTGAACTCCTGATAGAAGATTCCCTAGAATGAGAAAGATGGAGACTGTCACGGTTCCACCCCTCACTGTGTCTGGGATGCAGTTACTGACAGCTCAGCCGTCCAATCTGTTGGTATATGCAACAGTTGTGGACTTCTTTGTTTGTGTGAAGGAGGACTTTATGCTGATCTCACAGTAGATGGCGATGTTGTGTAAAGCTCCTTGTTTATTGTATTGTAAAAGAAAAAAATCTCTTGTTTTTTTCTGTTTTGCTCTTACTTCCTGGTGCAGTACTGTGTGACTGTGCGTTTTTTCCTTTACCTCATGTTCTGAGAAGTAAAATCTTGTTATCCCATGTAATCTGCTCTGTGAAGTTTCTACCGCAACTGTGGGGATCCAGAAGCTGCGCAACACGTTATGGACCCAGGCACTGAGGACCCCAGACACACAGGACACTGGAACTCTCAGCAAGACCCTGTTGAATGCAGAAGAATTCTTCAGTACAATTCTCTCCAAACAATTAAGACAAGTTAAAGATGACAAGTAGCACAGAGCTAAAACTCACAGTACCTAAGCTGAATAATGAGAATTATCAGTTATGGAAGTTCAAAGTAGAAATGTTATTGTCTAAAGATGCTTTATGGGAAGTAATCACTACAGATAGACCTGATCAGGATAATCAGACATGGAATAAGAAAAATAGACAAGCAAGAGCTACCATCAGCCTATTAGTTGATGATGCTCAATTAATCCACATAAGGAATGAGGATACAGCAAAGGGAATGTGGGAAGCGCTAAGAAAGCTACATGAAAGACCCAGCTTAAATCACAAGTTATTTCTGCTAAAAAAGCTTTACAGTATGAGACTAAGTGCAGGCAATGACATGCAGAAGCATATATTCTCTATTATGGAAGTGATATCACAGTGGAGATCAATTGGTGAAGATATTAAGGAAAGCCATGTAGCAGCAATATTATTGTGCAGTTAACCGGATTCATATGCTGCTTTGATATATGCACTAGAGACAAGACCTGAAACAGACATTACATTAGAGTTTGTGAAGACCAGACTCATAGATGAATATCAAAGAAGGAAAGGACAAACAAATGATTCTTCTACTGAAAAAGATAATGCAAATGCTCTTAAAGCTACAGAGTCAAAAAGAACCTATAATAAAGAGACAAGAGAATGTTTCAGATGTAAGAAAAAGGACATTTAAAGAAAGACTGTACTATATGGAAAGCAGAACAACAGAAAATACATCATAAAGAGAAAACACAGAAGGTGAAAAACACAATTTCTGATTCATGTGAAAATAATTAGATATCAGACAGGCAGTGTATATAGGCAGGCAGGCAGGGTATATAGCAGACTGCAGTGCATATAGCACAAGAGTCTCCATTCCAATTCTGCCTTCTGATGCTGTTAGATACTTCTATACAAAGGCCCAGGTCTCAGGGGCCAGGAATACTTTTATTTGGATCTTAATCTTCATTATTTGCTTAAAAAGCAATCCAGAGAACACCGTTTTTCTGCGCCATTTGCTTGTTGGCACTGCAGAATACAGCCAGGTCCTTTCCATTTTACAGCGCTAGGAATCCAGCTATTCAAAACTATGTTTTCTCTGTCAAACGGATCACATATACGTTGTCAGAAAATACTGCCATTTCTGGCCTCCATTAAAAATTTCCTTTAGTGTGTCAGTGAAGCAATTCACAGCAGTTTGCTTTACAAACTACTGACCTACAGGCCAGGTATTTAAAACTCTATTTTCTCCGTCACACGGAACACATATAAGTTGTCAGAAAATACTGTCATTTCTGGCCTCCATTAAAAATCTCCTTTAGTGTGTCAATGAAGCAATTCACAGCAGTTTGCTGGTCAAACTACTTACCTACAGGCCAGGTATTTAAATCTCTGTTTTCTTCGTCACACGGATAACATATAAGTTCGCTCCAAACTCAGTCATTTGTAGTGAGCGCTGAAGATACTGTCCTCCATTTAAACTGGGCAAGGCACATGGCAAGGGACTGGGAACTGGACGTGATGGTGATGGTTCATGCAGAAGCCAAGGACAAGGCCTTGGGCAAGGTGAAATTGTGTCACAACAAACACCCACATCTTCTCGCCTGACCTTCCTGTCCCAATTCCTAGGGGACCGCAGCACACCACTATTGAACCCAGAGCAGTGTCAAAAGGTTGTTGGTTGGATTTTGGATAATGCTTCCAGTCACTTAACCACCACCACTACCACCACCCTGTCTTCCACACGGTCAAGTAGCCGTGAGTCTGGACCGCATATTCCTCACCCTAATCCTCCTTCCTCCCACCATGCCGAGTGCCTGGAGACAAATGATCCCACACTTGGACACTCTGAAGAGCTGTTCACTTTTCCATTTATAGATTCGGGCCTCTCGCCCGGTCCACTTGAAGCGGGCAAGAGAAGATTGCGTGTAGCGATGCCCAAATATTTGAGCAGCCACGGTCACACGAAGGCGATGGTGGGAAAGTGTCACAAGAGGTGGACGATGATGAGACACAATTGCCAGAAAGTCAGGAGGAGGACCAGGGTGCGGAAGTGGAAGACGAGGTGGTGGATGATATAGTAACTGACCCAACATGGCAGGAGGACATGCAGAGCGAGGACAGCAGCACACAGGGGGAGGGAGGCAGAGCACCCCAACAGGCAGGAAGAAACAGTGTGGCAGATAGAAGACAGGCAACCGTTCCCCGTAACACCAACGCGAAGGAAGTTGCCAGTACAACTGTTAGGTCTTACCGAGTCTGGTTGTTTTTTAAAGACTCTGCCGATAACCCCAAAAAGGCCATTTGCACCACCTGCCAGGCCAGCATCATCAGGGGTGGCAAAACGACCAGCCTGACCACCACCAGCATGATCAGGCACATGGCAGCAAAGCACCCGACTTTGTAGGCCGAACCCCAGGGTCCAGGAACAGTGTCTGCAGGTGGCATCATTGCTTCTTCCGCTGTTGTGCATGCAAGCCCATCCGCTGTCCATGGTGCATGCGAAGATGCCTCCTGCCCTGCACCTGTCGTTGCGCACTGTCAAGTAGCAGCATCAGGAAGCACGTCCATGTCCTTGTCCCAGCGCAGCATTCAGTTGTCCATACCCCAGTCCTTGTAACGCAAGCGCAAATATGGAGCCAACGCCCCACAGGCCACACTACTAAATTCTCACATTACACAACTGCTTGCGCTCGAAATGTTGCCTTTTAGGCTCGTGGACACGGAAGCATTCCGCAATCTGATGGCGGCGGCCATCCCTCGGTACTCGGTCCCCAGCCACCACTATTTCTCCCGGTGTGCCGTCCCCGCATTACACAAGCACGTGTCCCAAAACATTAGCCATGCCCTCAACAACGCAGTTACTGGTAAAGTCCACCTCACCACGGACACGTGGACAAGTGCTTGTGGGCAGGGACGGTACATCTCGCTGACGGCACACTGGGTTAACATAGTGGAAGCCGGGACCCTGTCGGACTGTGCGACGGAACACGTCCTCCCGATGCCAAGGATTGCGGGCCCTAGGTCAATCAGGGTTGCCCCCCGCGGTCTCCAGCTCCTGCACCTCATCCTCCTCAGCCTCCTCTTCAGCCTCCATCTCCAAAATGACCACATCAGTCACAAGCTGGAAACACTGCAGCACTGCCTTGGCCAAGCGGCAACAGGCTGTGCTGAAGCTAATATGCTTAGGTGACAAACCGCACAATGCTAAAGAGTTGTGGACAGCTCTGAGAGAGCAGGTAGATGTGTGGCTCACACCGCTGAACCTACAGCCAGGCATGGTCGTGTGTGACAATGGCCGGAACTTGGTGGCGGCTCTGAGGTGAGGCGAGCTCACACACGTACCATGCCTGGCCCATGAGCTTAACCTCGTAATTCAGCGGTTTCTCAAATCCTACCCGGAGCTGCCGGATCTGCTTGTTAAAGTACGCCGCCTGTGTGCCCATTTTAGAAAGTCACCTACAGCTTCCGCCGCCCTTGCCGTGTTTCAGCAGCATTTGCAGCTTCCGGCTCACAGACTGGTGTGTGATGTCCCCACGCGTTGGAACTCTACACTGCAGATGTTGGGAAGGATTTGTGAGAAGAAGAGGGCAGCTGTTGAGTACTAGCTTCAACAAGGCGGTCGGTATTCAGTTCAGACTCCACACATAAGACCTCAGGAGTGGACATGGATGTCAGACATATGTACCATCCTCCAAAACTTTGAGGACTCCACCAAGATGGTGAGCAGCGATGACGCCATAATTAGTGTCACCATCCCGCTTCTCTGTCTTCTGAAACGCTCTCTGCTCACAATCAAAGAGGATGCATTGCAGGCGGAGTACGATGAGATGGAGCAAGGAACCATGCTGGGTGATTACACACAGCCAAGCCTCATCTCATCCCAACATGGATTGGGTGACAAAGAGGAAGAGGAGGAGGAGGAAGGACTGGAGCTAGTTTCATGCACTATAGACGGAACCGCCGGAGCGGTGGGCTAGGCAGAGCAGAGGGGAACCGCCGGAGAGGTGAGCAAGCAGAGCAGAACTAAACCACAGGTGCGGTGAACAAGGCTGAGCAGATAGGAACCGCCGGAGCAGTGGGCTAGGCAGAGCAGAGGGGAACCGCCGGAGCGGTGAGCAAGCAGAGCAGAACTAAACCGCAGGTGCGGTGAACAAGGCAGAGCAGAGAGGAACCGCCGGAGCGGTGGGCTAGGCAGAGCAGAACAGGGCTGACGGTGTAGGCAGAGAGGACAGGGCTCTGTTCACATGGAACAGACTGAAAGATACAGGAAGATGGCTAGAACACAGTAGGTAGATACGGAGGAAGGAAAAAGGGACAAGCAGAACCAGATACACACAAGGTACTTACAATGAAGTAGCGAGTGGACACAAAACTCACAAACAGAAGTACAGAGACAACGAGTAGGAGTTAGGTGCTGCTTAAGACACTGCATGAAAAGGGAGAGTACGGACATAGAGACAAAACAGGTAACAGGCTAAGAGACAGTTCAGACAGGAACTGATACTGCAACGAGATGCAGGAACGAGCCTGGGTATACGGCCCCCAGGGTGGCGGAAATGGACTAGAAGTCACAGATACAGGCAACAGGTCTGGGTATGCAGCCCCCAGGGTGGCAGAACAGACTAGAAGTCAGAGATACAGGTAACAGGCCTCGGTATACGGCCCCCCAAGGGTGGCAGAAAGAGACTAGATACAGGACAGGACCTGGCAATTTAGTTGCAAAGACAAACTGAGTGAAGGTGGTTGCTCAGGCCCTCCTTCTGGGTCGAGGGGGTTTAAATATCCAGTGACTGACAGCAATAGGCTGGAGACGCATTAGAGGTGCGCCCACAGCAGCTATAAGAATCAGGAAGTAACCGGGCCGCCGCCCTAAGCAGTCAGTCAAGAGACATGCACACAGCATGAACTGGAGCAAGGTTTGCAGGCTGGACTGATGGGTAAGATTACGGTCTTGCAAGGTGGGAGTTGGTGCACTATGCAAGCACGCCGCCAGGGATGTTACACCTGCACAACTGTCATACCGTCTGTTCAGCGTGGATGGCCAGAGGACAGAGAGGAGAAGGAGGAGAGCATGGTCAGTCATCCTCTTGGTGAGGACACGGAAATCTTGCCTGTTAGTAGTCTAGCACGCAAGGCTGAGTTTATGTTACGTTGCCTTTACCATGACCCTCGCGTACTCTAAATTTTGGGTGACAGTTGTGTCACCCCAGGCCTGGATGCCACAAATAATAAAGGCTGTGTCTGAGAGCAGGAGGGAGGTTCCCTGGTTAGGGACAATTAGCATACAGCACCTCCTGTCCAAGGCCAGTAGGGGGAGCTGGCTGCCCCTATAAAAGCTGGAACTGGGGGCAGGGTTAGGGAGAACTGGACGACCTAGCTCAGGAGTGAGACTAGTCCCAGAGAAGGAGGGACAGTTCAGCTGTAGCTGAGGAGGTCGTGAGGCAGTGGAGGAACTGCTAGCCAGGGACGTACGGCGCCGAGAGCCTGTCCTGGCAAAAGGGGAGAACAATATAACAGACATTGGGGTCCGAGGCTGTAAAGACTCTAAGTCCAGCAGCATAGAACCAATCCGCGAGGGATTTCATGTCCTTTGGCCTAAAAAGCCCAGAGGCTCCGCCACAACAGAAGGAACCAGCAAAGCCAAGAGAGGCCAGAGGTAAAAGGAGCCCAAGTTGCAAGCCATACGGGTGAGAGTACACGGCACGCTCAGGGACGTGGGCTATTTTACCACTAAAGGGGGAAATAGTCAGAAAGAGCTTAGAGAGCACGGTAGGCCTACACCCTCACCCTGACCAGAGGGGCTTCCCGAGTGTTCTCAGGCATCCAGGCCCCCTTCTAGCCGGTACTGTTGTTGGGTCATTACCATCTGTTATAATAAAGACCCTGAACTGTTTAAGCTGACTCTGCATTCTGACCATCGCGGCCGGAACTATCACCCCCAACATCCACCTACACTGCCCTGGGGCTACACTCTGTGCTGCACACCAACACCAGCCCCAGTGGCCTGCCCTGCAGCGGCTGTTATCCCTGACCGCAATCCACAGGTGGCGTAGTCAGACATTTCCAAATCTATAAATAGACTGCTACAACATTTGGTCTGACCACCCTGAGCCACGGGATCGGGTTGCCACTACTACCCCCAGCATCGTACAGAAGCCTGGTTCTGGGTACCCCACAGCCTAGGGGGTGAGTCACAGTCATTACTGGTTGGTGACACTTCTAGACCCACTCTACAAGGAGAATTTTATATCTCTTATTCCTGAGGTGGAGAGGTCTACAAAAATGGGGCTGTACCAGAAGGCCCTTGTTGCAGAACTATTAAAAAAATTCCCATCTGAAAACGCTGGCGGCAGAGGGCACACTTCATTGGACAACCAAGGAGTACAGGCGAGAGAGACACAACTTCAATCCAGCAGAGGCAGGGGAACACTGTCAAATTTCTGGGAGAGTTTTCTCAGACCCTCCCATTGCACAGGCCCTGAGGCGCGGGGTACTCTCACAAGGAGTGCAAAGCTTGGGAACATGCTGAAGGGAGTACCTTGCCAACCGTACCAACGCCCTCCTTGATTCCGCTGTGCCTTATAATTATTGGGTATCCAAGCTGGATACGTGGAATGAACTAGCTCTCTACGCCTTGGAGGTCCTGGCCTGCCCTGCCGCCAGAGTTTTATCAGAGCGGGTTTTTAGTGCCGCTGGTGGAATTATAATTGATAAGCGCAACCACCTGTCAACTGAAAATGCTGACAGGCTGACTCTTATAAAAATGAACAAGGGCTGGATTGGGTAAGACTTCTCAACACCACCGAATGATAGCAGCGTAACATAAACTCAAATCCAGTGTCTTTTCTTGGGAGGTGTATTCCCATGCACCTTTTCACACCCACACATGGGTATACGCTTCCTGATTATGTATATTTGCTCTTGTCCTCCTCCTTCTCCTCATCCTCCACCACCATATCACTAGGGTGACCGTGGTCCGTGATGCAACACCCACATCATTTTTTTAAAGGGTGTTTATGATGGCCGTAAAAAAAATGTTTTATACAGTATGTTCATGTATACACCCCAGAGATAAATGTTTATCAGCCCATACACTTAGTGCATGGGCATTACAAGTATAGGAGGCCCGCTCCTTTCTATTTGGAACAGTTTTTTATGAGTCCCTCCTCCACGTCTCTTCCAGAAGGCATTGAAGTGCCTCCAAATTTTGGCAGCCCTTGCATTCACTTCATAGGCCAACACTATGGGAGACTCTCTCCTTTCTAATGGGAATTTGTCGCTACTGTGGCCTTGCTCTGTCTCTTTAAATTGTTAGTGGGATTTTTCCTAAATTTGGTCAGCCGTTGGACTCACTGCATACCCTATAACTGTATAGCCGACCCTCTACTTTCTAATGGGAATTTGTTGCTACTGTGGCCCTGCTTTATGCGTCTTTAATCTCTTAGTGGGGTTTTTCCTAAATTTAGTCAGCCGTTGGACTCACTGCATGCCCTATAACTGTATAGCAGACCCTCTCCTTTCTAATGGGAACATGTCGTACCTTGTTACTGTGACCCTGCTCTATGTGTCTTTAAATTCTTAGTGGGGTTTTTTCTAAAATTGGTCAGCCGTTGGACTCACTGCATACCCTACAACTGTATAGCAGACGCTCTCCTTTCTAAAAGGAACAAGTCGTACTTGTTACTGTGGCCCTGTTCTGTGTGTCTATAAATTCTTAATGTGTTTTTTTCTAAAATTGGTCAGCCGCTGGACTCACTGCATGCCCTATAACTGTATAGAAGACCCTCTCCTTTCTAATGGGAACATGTCGTACTTGTTACTGTAGCCCTGCTCTGTGTGTCTTTAAATTCCTAGTGGGGTTTTTCCTAAAATTGGTCAGCCGTTGGACTCACTGCATACCCTATAACTGTATAGCAGACTCTCTCCTTTCTAATGGGAACTTGTCGTTACTGTGGCCCTGCTCTATGTGTCTTTAATTTCTTACTGGGGTTTTTCCTGAAATTGGTCAGCCGTTGGACTCACTGCATACCCTATAGCTGTATAGCATACGATCTCCTTTCTAAATGAAATTTGTCGTTACTGTGGTCCTGCTCTATGTGTCTTTAAATTCTTAGTTGGGTTTTTCCTAAAATTGGTCAGCCGTTTGACTCACTACATTCCCTATAACTGTATAGCAGACTCTCTCCTTTCTAAATGGAATTTGTAGTTACTGTGGCCCTGCTCTATGTGTCTTTAAATTCTTAGTGGGGTTTTTCCCAAATTTTGGCAGCCCTTGCAGTCACAGCATGGGCATTATCACTATAGGAGACCCGCTCCTTTATAATGGTAAAAAATTTTTTACTGAGACCCTCCTCTATGTCTCTTCAAAGGGATATTGGGTTGCGTCCATATTTTTGGCAGCCCTTGCAGTCACTGGATACGCAATAACAGTATAGGAGATCCACTTGTTAATAATGGGAACAACAAAGCATAGCCAGTTGATGGCTCTCTAACAATAGCGAGGGCCGACTGCTGGCCTTTTAAGAATAGTAAGGGCTGTTTGATGGCCCTATAAAAATAGACTTTATGACTTTCAGAGTCCCTCCATCATAAATAAAACAGGATGTGTCTGATGATGTGTCACACACCACATTACCAGATAAGGTTGTAAAATGTTAAAATGACATTTCCCGGTGAATGCATTTGTCTTAAAAAATAACATAAAAAAAAAAATAGGATCTTTCTTTAGTATAAAAAACATCGTCACCAATTTAACCTCAATGTAATCACATTGTTCAGCTCCTGCACCTCCTCCTCCATCTCCAAAATGACCACATCAGTCACAAGCTGACATCACTGCTTTGGCTAAGCGGCAACAGGCTGTGCTGAAGATAACATGCTTAATGCTTAATTGAAAACTGCCCAGCACTGCAGAGTTGTTGAAAGCTGTAACACAGCAGCCTGATCTGTGGCTCTCACTGCTGAACATACAGCCAGGCATAGTCGTGTGTGACAATGGGCCGAACCTGGTGATGGAGAAATGACAGCCGGAGTAGATACAGTTTCCCTCTATGCCAGTCCTTTCACCGAGCTAAATACAACTCTCAGCAAAAAAAGCTGTGGACTGGCTCTGTACTGTCCCTGGCCACATTCACCTGTCCACGTGTTTGTGGTTAGGCGGTCCTTCCCAGTAAGTGCACTGGGGAGGGCACGGGTAATGTTGTGGGACCCGTGCTTGTGGAAGGTGGAGACGATACCGGGAGAAATAGTGGCGGCTGGGGACCAAGTATGGACACCCGACTGCCGACGGCATAAGGTTATGAGAAGCTTCCGCCTCCATGAGCCTAAAAGGCCAAATTGCAAGTGAAAGCAGCTTTAGAGGACTTCCTGGGAGAAATGACAGCTGGGTAGATATTGTTTCCCAAGTCCTTTCACCAAGCTAAAGAATATGGTTTTGGTGAAATACAACTCAGCAAAAAAAGCTGTGGACTGGCTCCATACCGTCCCTGGCCACATTCACCTGTCCACGTGTTTGTGGTTAGGCGGTCCTTCCCAGTAAGTGCACTGGGGAGGGCACGGGTAATGTTGTTGGACCCGTGCTTGTGGAAGGCGGAAACGATACCGGGAAAAATAATGGCGGCTGGTGACCGAGTATGGATACCCGGTCACTGCCGCCATAAGATTTTGGACAGCTTCCGCCTCCACGAGCCTAAAAGGCCACATTTCAAGTGCAAGCTGCTGCCCAGAAATCTGGCAGTTTAGTATTGCGGCCTGTGGGTGGGTGGGTGGCTGGCTGCATACTTGCGCTTGCATTCCAAGTAACAGAAAACTAAGGAGATGGTGGCCTCTATCATCATCATGGCCTCACCTCGGCACTATGAACTCTCCTGAAGGAGAAGCCAGGGCCCACCGGAGGAGTCTCCGGTTCTCTGGTGGGCCCGTCCAACCCTGCCGAGAAGCAGCCCTGGCTAAGAAAAGTGTGGGGGAAAGTTCCCGGACACTCTATAGCTGCTTTTTTAATGTGGATCAGACATGCTTATGCATGTTATTTCTTAAACCGCATTGCAGATCAGGCCATTGTCCATCTCTGTATTCATGAAATTAAATGCGCAAAGAAAGATGTATGTGTGTCAAAGGACCATCGACAAGTGCGAGTTGATGTTGGACGGGTTGCCATTGCTTCTGCAACAAGCTGCATTAGAGGACTTCCTGGGAGGAATGACACCCAGGGTAGTTACGGTTTCCCTCTATGCTAGTCCTTTCACCGAGCTAAATACAACTCTCAGCAAAAAAAGCTGTGGACTGGCTCCGTACCGTCCCTGGCCACATTCACCTGTCCACATGTTTGTGGTTAGGCGGTCGTTCCCAGTAAGTGCACTGGGAAGGGCATGGGTAATGTTGTGGGACCCGTGCTTGTGGAAGGCGGAGACGATACCGGGAGAAATAGTGGCGGCTGGGGAACGAGTATGGACACCCGGTCGCCGCCGGCATGAGGTTATGAAAAGCTTCCGCCTCCACGAGCCTAAAAGGCCACATTTCAAGTGAAAGCAGCTTTAGAGGACTTCCTGGGAGAATTGACAGCTGGGTAGATATGGTTTCCCAAGTCCTTTCACCAAGCTAAAGAATATGGCTGTGGTGAAATACAACTCAGCAAAAAAAGCTGTGGACTGGCTCCGTACCGTCCCTGGCCACATTCACCTGTCCATGTGTTTGTGGTTAGGCAGTCCTTCCCAATAAGTGCACTGGGGAGGGCACGGGTAATGTTGTTGGACCCGTGCTTGTGGAAGGCGGAGACGACACCGGGAGAAACAGTGGCGGCTGGAGACCGAGTATGGACTCCCGGCCGCCGCCGGCATGAGGTTATGAAAAGCTTCCGCCTCCATGAGCCTAAAAGGCCACATTTCAAGTGCAAGCAGCTGTCAAAAATTTGGAAGTATAGTATTGCAGCGTGTGGGTGGGTGGGTGCGTGGCTTCCCATAGACTTACATTGGGCTCGTTGCTCAGGTCGAGCACCCAAGTATTCCAATTTGTTCAACCCGAGCAACGATACCTAAGGTCCTGCCATGCTTGCACATGAGGTAAGAGAGATAGTAAATCAAAAATGCTATACTATGTTTCTAATTGGAGATATTTGCTAACATTGTTATATTACACCTACTACATATTGGGGTAGGATCTTGGAGATGGGAATACTTCGTTAACTCATTTTTAAATCGACTCTTCAGAGAGGAAAAGGACTAGAAATCTAGTGCCACCTATTGGAAGTAGCAATCCTAAAAGTCAATATCGACCCTTTATCGAGCCTTGTCAACTCTAATTTCGTCGTTTATGTTATTGAGTGCACTGTCTGCAATTTAAAATATGTGGGATCAACCACCAGAAAATTAAAATCTAGAATGAGGGAGCAACTTTATGACATAACTACTCCCTCAAATCGTAACATATGAAGTGTGTCTAGACATTTTATTTCATGCCACAACAGACAGACCACACATTTTTTGACATATGCTATCGAATCTGTTCCCAAACATATCAGAGGTGGTAACCGCACACGTACACTTCATAATAGGGAAGCTTTTTATATCTTTTCATTAAATACAAGGGTGCCGTATGGTCTGAACTTGAGAAGAGAACTTATGCTATATTATTAATACTGGGTTCGTTTTGTCAAGCTTGTTTATATATGTTTTTTAATCAATGTCTCAAAATTTTTTATATATATATATTTTCCTGTCAATGTTTTAATATCAGAGCTGTCATTACTTGACTATGCATTACATATTTCTTTGTTCCTAGTTTCTGCAGGGTGATTTTCCCTGAGGATTCTTCCCTGGGGCATCTCACCCATCTGATTCCTGTTCTCTAATTATTCCTTCCTTCCTTAAAGATACATTCTGCCTATTTAATCTGATACCAAAGCCTAAGAACGCTTGGCGTTCGAAATGCGTTTGATTGCGTACATTTTTTTTCTGTTTCCGGCCCCCTCCACCTCTTGCCTGAGGTATCCCGCCTGTTATTGATTTTGTCATATTTCTCCTTAATTTTTAAATTTTTTATAATAAAGGACTATTTGTTTTAACACATTGTGGAAATATGAACTGGGAGCTGGATCATATCCTTTCGTCCGCTGCTTTCAGGTTTTATCAATTGCACTACTAGACTGGCAATATTTGCCCTTTTTCAAGATGGAGATCGCTGTACGCATGGCTGATATTGTTCTTGTGTATTGCAGATGGCATCTGAGGGTGATGGACGCGGAATAACAACATCATGGGAATTTCCTCTACTCGCCATATCACCTGGATGGCCGGAAGCAATGCGCATAACGCTATCACCGGCACACATGCAGTGCAATTATGTGACTCCATCTCTTTACACCTGTGGGGAGAGAATTTAATATCAACCATTACACAGTAAGATACATTCCTCAAAGGAAGCCCAAGTGAAAAGCACGTTGGAGTTGCTTGTGCACATTGGGACATCATGAGTAATAGGTAATCAGTGTTTTCCCTAGATCAGCTATCTATCCACATTGCTGTAGGTTACCTGACCTGCCCTGATCAATGGTTTGGACACATGGATTTATATTACACTTGGTCTATCTTTTTGATACTGTAGGTTTTACTGCCTATCTCTTTATCACACTGCCCCTCTATACATTAAACATATAATCTGTACCTTTTTTCATGCCTGAGTCTTCACTCTTGACAGTTGATTTTAATATTTTTGTATTGTCTTGTATTTTTTGGACACTTAATACATTTACTTTAAATTACCCTATGGTGGATTTTTCTTACTACACATTTTATATATAGTCTGTACATATACATATGTATGTAAATCTTATAAGTTTGGTATCACAGTAATTGTACTAGTGACTCTAAGATTCAGTTAGACAACTCATTTTTTCAACCCAATGAGCACTGTAAAGTGAAGAAATGCAAACATGGCATTTTTACCCCTCTTCCCATTTTTCAATATATTATATGATAAAATAAATGGCGTTGTTCTAAACTACAACACTATGCGTCAGCGCACAATGATTTGCTGGAACTGTAAGACGCATTCTTTGTGCAATGAAAATACACAACGTCAAAAACTCACCAAATACTCAATATTTGAACTTAAAGTGAAGTTTTTCTGCCATAATTATGGATGGTTTGACTGTATGAAACAGATTGATGTTTTGTTTTCATATTTTTGAGGAGTTAAGGCTGCATGAACAGGTCACCAGCCAATATCTATATGTATAGAGATTAAGTACTACTGGAGTGCTGTGGGCAAAACTTAGATTAGTGAGGTGACTTGATAATCCTGCCAAAAATTGTCTGTTTTTAGGTCATACTTAAATCAATAGACAGTGGGAATGAACCTGATTGTCTGGAGTAGTGCACTCCTGAAAGCTGGTGCAGCACAGAAAAAGTCATGGAAGTGAAGGTGGGAGGTCCTAAATATGGAGGATGTTAGGTGCAATGTCTGGTACTGAGTGAAGGCATCGGTGTAGCTGCTGGATAGAAATATGAGCCTGGCTGCCACATTCAGGATAATGACAAATGCATTTAGCGATAAGTAGAACAATTAATAAGTTACAATTAGCTGTGAGTTCAAATTGAAAAGCAATCAGAGCAATAGTAACAGATTTTAGTTGTTTTTATTAATTAAGAATAGGATTAAAGGTAGATGATGAAGGTCCTTCTATACAGGTACAGCAGTGATGGTGGATCTGCTGTACTTCAGGGCGCTAGATGCTGAGGCTTCCCGTCTTTCAGATGGTTCTGGGGGAACGGTGACAACACGCAAATACGCGAGCAGCCCTAGATAATCCACGCCGGCAGGATAATAAGATCCGGCGGAGGAGGGAACCTATGAGAAGAGAAGTAAATATAATGTAAGTAATGGGACTCCATATTACATGATACTAATGTGCGGTAGAGGAGTCTGATTCATGAATAGGTCAGGGATCATTGTCAGCCATCATACATGTGACAATCCCATCACTGACATATAACATCTGCTCCACATGAATTATTCTCATCACTGACTGACATCACACAACATGGAGCTGATTCTCACACTTACCTCGTCTCCTTCCCCTCTTTTCTCCATTTTCTGAGGTTTGTTTCTCTATACTCAGATTTATAGAAGATTTTCTTTCCTCGGGAGCTGGAAATTCTGATCAGAAAGAAAAAAAGAAACCCTCAGTAATGACACATACTTATAGGATCTGCTTGGTTTCTATAATATAAGTAATGGGGCGACTTATTACATGATACTAAAATATATATAGATGAAGCTACTGTGGCACCAGTCCAAATATTCACCAAGTGATACTTGTGGTCCTTATACGGAGTAATAGCCATGCTGCACCTGTGTTTGGTGGTGCTTCCACAGTAGCACTAATATAGACGTTTCTCAAAAATTCAGGAAAAGATAGCACCCACCACAGGGCATCGGTCTAAAGTCCTTTATTCCAGGTCATGCGTACATGTGAGCGGCGGGCACGGGGGATGCCATCATCATCGTTCACTCCCTCATCCCCCGTGCCCACTGCTCACATGTACGCATGACCTGGAATAAAGGACTTTAGACCGATGTCCTGTGGTGAGTGCTATCTTTTCCTGAATTTTTGACAAACGTCTATATTACCTGATACTACTGTGCGATCACTGTGGCCGATCGGCAGAGGAATCTTATCATACAGAGGTCAGGGATCATTGTCAGCCATCATACAGTACATGTGACAATCCCATCAATGATATATAACATGGTCCACATGAATTACTCTCACTGACTGACATCACACAACATGGAGCTGATTATCACACTTACCTTGTCCATTTTCTCCCTTTTCTTCATTTTCTGAGGTTTGTTCCTCTATTGTCAGATTTATAGAAGATTTTCTTTCCTCGGGAGCTGGAAATTCTGATCAGAAAGTAAAAAAATCTCAGTAACGATACATTCATATAGGATCTGCTTTGTATCTATAATGTAAGTAATGGGACTCCATATTACATGATACTACTGTGCAGAACGAGGCTCCATAAGTCACTGGCGGTCATATAGCACTCATCATTTCGGCTCTCATGCTGTACTCCACGAGACCAGTGGAGTACAGCGCGAGACCCGGAGTGGCTGCTGCTCCAGTCTATAAAGCCCCGTTCTCTGAACTGGGCTCCATACACTGGAAGACAGAGAAGGGAAGTCGTTGTGGTACCTCCAGGTGGACTACACCGGACCAGTGTGGGACCTCCATGTGGACTACAGTGAACTGTTGCTTTTTTAATAGATGGGTGAAAGAGGGAAATTGTTTGGTAGTTTTTTTTTTCAAATAAAGATTTTTTTGGGTGTTTTTTTTCTCTTTTTACTTACTGGGTTAGTAATGGTGGTGTCTGATAGACGGCTCTCTATTAATAACCCATGGGCTTGCTGACATCAGCCCCACAATCCCATTACCCCGATTGTCAAATGCACCAGGGCAATTGGGAAGAGTTGAGGCTAAGCACCAAAATTGGCGCATCTAATGGTTGCGCCATTTCTGGGGCGGCTGAGAGCTGGTTTTATTAGGTTGGGAAGGGTCCAATTTGCATGGACCTTCCCAGCCTGTTTATCTGAGCCCCCAGCTGTCTGCTTTCCCTTGGCGAGTTATTAAGAATAGGGGGGACCCAACGTCGTTTTTTTAATTGATTTATTTATTTTTACACTGTCCCTCACACCACTTATGATCCAGCATTCATACAGGCCGGGTCACGGGTGGAGCTGGTCAATCACAGCCATGCCAATAATTGGCATGGTTGTGATGGGGCCAGAAGTGCCCACAGTTTTGAAGCTTGCTGATTGGCTGCGCTGCAGCCTTTCAACAAGGTTTGTTTGGCTGTCAAACACGAAAAGTGACACAGACTTCTTGGAGAAGTCCGTGTTCGGGGTTCTGCACCGGACAGTAGGTGTTTGCTATGAATCCCGAACTTTACCGTTAGAGTTCGCTCATCCCTAATGACAATCCCTTCACTGACATATCATATGCTCCACATGAATTATTCTCACTGTCTTACAACATACAACATGGAGCTGAGTCTCACACTTACCTTGTCTCTTTTTCCCCTCTTCTTCATTTTCTGAGGTTTTTTGCTCTATGCTTAGATTTATTGAAAAGCATTTTTCCTCCTGAGCTGGAAATTCTGAACAGAGAATAAAAAAAACCTCAATAACGATATATTCTTATAGGAACTGTTTTGTATCTTTCCTGTATATAGTAAAATTGTTCTATTCCTGTCTCCTCCAGATCTGGTAATCTGGAAAAACTGTACAAAATTAGGGAAATTGAGATACAGTATGGGCCTGTGGATAATTTGGATCCATGGTACATGGATAACATAGGAGACCAATAACAAAAAAACCATATGGAAATATTTGAGCCTTTCTCATTTTTGTGCTGTATACATAGACATAAACATACCTGACAATAGGAACGAGAATGGCAAGCTGAACATAGCATCATCTCTATTACATACAGGAAAAGAATCTTTCTGCCTGTTTTAAAGAAGAAAAACGTGTAAATCACAAGTAAATGCAGTATGAAAGGGGTTTTCTCAATAGAATAACACCGACTATAAGGCAAAAAATAACTATCCAGAATGGCTGGCATGTAGTACTACATCTCTCCTACAGTGTGGGCAGTAGTAAAAATGCATGACAGGCTGCAATTATGGGCTGTTATCACCAACGGTTTCTAAAGCCAAAAGCACAATAACTTCTAATCATGGGGTGATGGATGCTGTATTTGATATTATGGTATTTATATCCTATATTTGGGTTTGTACGCATTGGAGCTCCCAATAATGACCCTATAATCTACTCACATTTCTAAGAGGTTTGTGCTGGATGCTGGAGTGCACTCTGTAGGGGACTTAGGATCCTCATTGTTCATTGTCCTGGTAGCGGTGGTACAGAGCTAAATGCAGATAACAAGAAAATATGAAATATATTTTTTTACATTTAGAAGTCTTTTTTTTTACATATTTTGGATTTATTGCTCTCATACTTACTTTAGAAAGCTTTTCAGAAGATGATGTAAAATTTTGGAAGGTAAGGCTCTCATTGTCCTCACTTGTGCCCTCCTCATCCTCTGAGATCATATATTCATTGATATCAGAGTGATCTACAAGACATAGGTAATGAAATATTATTAGAGAATATCTTTATAACACAGTCATCATTTATCACTAATAGTAATGGGAACCGATTGTCTCATATTATTGAAGATAAGACAAACAGTCGCTTAGTCTAGATGACGTCTTCTTCTACTTACGGATAAAGAAGCTTGTGTCCACGTCTGAAACTGGCTGAAGAACATACTCCGGCTTCTGACTTAGAAGATTGTCAAAATCTAAGCCAGTCAGGAATGGATGACCCTTGATCTCAAATGCTCCTGCTGGAAAAGACAAAGCAAAAGTGTTGTGGATATTGTCAATGACTGCTCCATATCTGAACAATTAAAGGGGTACTCCAAGGAGATAAAAAATAAGGTTGTACTCTTCCTGCCCTCATAAAGTATAAAGATGAGATGCCCAGTGCACTTCTATTATCTTTAGAACACTTGTAATTCAATGTGAGAGGAGCTGCTCCTCACTGCTCTGTCCCTCTAGTATGGAACAATGCGTCCTCACTATGAGTACCAGCCATCACATCTTTATAGTTTATAAGTGCAGGGACAGTAAAACAATTTTTTATGTCCCGAGAGTAGTTGATGAAAGAAATAGACTGAAAGTCATATTATGGAGAACTATAAATGGATGTGCTGATAGATAAGTGTTGATTCTCATGGACACGAGCAATAAGTGTAATAAGTAAATTGTTACCTGTCCCAAGTCTATGAGCAGGATTTTTTCTGAGCAGTTCAGTGATGAGGATCTGAGCAGGAAAGGGAGGAACGGGATTACAATTCCAATCTACGTCTCCTGTTACATAGAAAATTACAGAAAATAAAGCCTCATTATTGGACTGTAAGATAAAGAAAAGGAAATAACTAAACCAATGTAACCAATCAAAACAACGATCGGATTATTCTACCTACCAGCGACGATATCTCTATAAAGCTCAATTACGGATTCCCCATAGAACGGTGCATATCCCACAAGAAATTCATATAGGATGATACCCATTGACCACCAGTCAACAGGTCTTCCACAGCCTTTTTGCAGGAGGACCTCTGGGGCTATATATTCCGGGGTGCCACAGACCTGGAAACCAACAGAAGAAAGAGATGAGATTGATGATTCCATTATTATGACAAGTTCTCGTCATAAAAACACAATGACAGAAAATAAAATGTCAATGGAAAAATTCTCTAGAAATGAAGAACGTAGAGAAGAAACAGTAGTGTGATGAGATTTGTAAAGAACAAGCTGGGTTTCTGTAAGTGATGCTGACCTCATAGTCCAGGAATTCTCTGGTGATGTCTTCTACTAATTGCTTGTGCTTGTTGGTTTTTGGTATCATAACACCAACTTTTGAAAGCCCAAAATCGGTAACTTTAATATGTCCAGCAGATGTTATCAGAAGGCTGCGAAAGAAAAGATGGTTTTAGCCTTACAGACTATGTGATAATAAATGACAACTTCCCGTTTCACCCTTATTATACATAAGGGGGCACTTACTTCTCTGGCTTCAGGTCTCTGTGCACAACACCATAGCTGTGCAAGTATTCCACAGCAAGAACAGCTTCTGCAAAGTACAAGCGGGCCAAAGAGACAGGTAAGGGACCCCCCCTGAGAAGGATCTCACAGTCTCCACCTATAGAATAAAAAGGAAATGTGACCGGTGAGGGGTTTATAAAGCAGATCACCATGATGCATAATGAGAAGTGAGCAGAGATATTGGGCAGGAGAGAATATATACAGATTTAATGTACAGTGCACATGATATTAGTCTAAAGTGATGGTGAAATGTCCTCCATGTAACTAATAGCATAAAGTGATGTCACATCTCATCAACAGCCAGAGATACTGACATGCTCAGTGCGGACATACAGGGGAGATCACATAGACAGTGGCGTACATAAAAATCACAGGGCCAAAATCATCCCCCCAAAAAAGTTCTAATTAGCCCCCCCCTCAAAAGATATATATAATGTATCTATTGAAGCCCCTTGGTGTTCTCACCAGCAATATACCTTATGGTCATTTTAAATTATGATGCTCCTAAAAGTGCCCCCACCCACACACACTGAGTATGGCATACCCACAGTGAATCCCCCTCCCTAAAGGTTCACCCCACATATACAGTGTCCGTATGATGCTCCCACTCAGTTTGAAGCCTACCCAGTATGATGGCGCCCACAGTCACACCACCGAATACAATGGCCCTCACAGCACCTCACACCATATAATGGCCACCACATGTCCCACTCAGTATGATGGCCCTCACAGCACCTCACACAGAATTTGGAGCCCAACAGAGTATGAAGACCCCCACACAGAACAAGGAGCCCCACAGCACACCACTCAGTACGAGGATCCCACTCAGTATAGGGGCATTCACAGTCGGCAAATCAATAGGGGGCATTCCCAGTCTCCCATAGCCTCTCACACATTATTTTGTCCCCCACAGCCCCCAATTCAGTATTATGACCCCACGCCCCTCTCACTCAGTATTATGGTCTCCATTAGCCCCAACTCTCAGTATTAAGTTCTCCACCAGCCCCCCCATCTTAATATTATGGCCCCCACCAGCACCACCTCTCAGTATTATGGTCCCCACCAGCACCATCACTCAGTATTATGGCCCTCACCAACCCCACCACTCAGTATTATGGCCCCGATCTGCCCTACCACTCAGTATTATGACACCCACAAGCCCCACCAATCAGTATCATGGCCCCCGTCAGCTCCCTAATCAGTATCATGGCCACCACCAGCCCTTAAATCAGTATGATGGCCCCCACCAGTGTCCCAATCAGTATGATTGGCTCTCTCTATCCACCCATTTAGTGTTCTGACCCCTCCAATTTCTGACATTAAGGCTACGGTTACACTATCAGTATTTGGTCAGTATTTCACACCACTAGTTGTAAGCCAAAACCAGGAGTGGGTCAAAAAAGCAGAAGTGGTGATGTGTTTCTATTATAGATTTGTTATAGTTGTTCCACTCCTGGTTTTGGCTTACAAATACTGATGTAAAATACTGACCAAATACTGAACATGTGAATGTGGCCTAAAAAAAGCACTACTCACCTTGCCCCGTTCCCCCGGCACGCTGCTCTGGTCTGTGCAGTGGGAGAACTGAGACTCCTCACTATAGGCCTGATGCTGTGATGACTTTGCACTTGCAATGCACGGAGTCTCAGACTCACCAGCACAGGCTGAATGGTGGATCAGGGAGCTTTTGGCTCCCTGATTCACCATTCTGTTCAGCCATATCCACCTTCTGAGGATGCGGATACCACTGAAATTGTGATGACAAGAGGAGGGATGGGGCCAAGTGCCAAGTGGGGCCCTCCCCTCTCCAACTCATGGGCCCTACAGCACAAAGATCAATGAATTTCCAGGCATCTTGGTAATATATAACCTATAGAAAAGGCTCTGTGGTGATGTAACCAACCTCTTAGAAAATCCTAATTATATGAGTGGTGATAAGATGTAAGCAGACATGGGTTAAATATAATATAATGTACAGTCCTACCTCCTACATGCTCCATGACCATACACAGGTGAGATTTCGTTGGAAAGGAGCAGACCATGGATACCACAAAGGGACAATCAGCGTATGTTAAGATGTCCCTCTCCAGAAAGGCCAATTCCACTTTTTTTGGAGTATCCAGGTTGCACTTGGCCATTGTCTTCATTGCAAAGTTCTGGCAGGAGTCTTTATGGTGCACTAAATAGACGGCCCTGGAGAGAAGGAGAATTATGGTTTATAATGAACCCTTATTAACAGTCCACCTATAGAAGTCAATGTGCAGTGTGTGCACAGACCCTTACAATCTAATTTGTTACAGTTCAGTTTTCTCAGCTGTATATAACTGACCAGAATAGTGAGAATTAGATATGAACAGTGATGTGGACTCAGATCAGTTCCCTATGATAACACTGAATGGCACAGCACAGAGGCTGAAGTATTGTCATAGGGAACCCTGAGAAATATGGATTATGCCAACAGAAATCTCACCCAAAAGCTCCACTGCCGATCAGTTTTGATGTCTCAAAGTCGCTCATTTGCGGCTTTCTCGCCGGGATCAATGATTCGATCACGCCCTATAAAAAAGTAAGAAATGATATTCAGATAAGAAAAAAGCTCCAAATACAAAACCTTCTTCCTCCTATATTATGTCCCAGCTGATTTACACTGATTGAATGTAGGGGATGATACAAGCAGGATACTCCGCAGACATGGATGTACTGTAATTTAAGGGGAGATCCGCCATAAACCAGAATCATTGTACAGTGCTGAATAATAGGGGAGATCACAGAGGAGAACTTAAAGGGAATATGTCAGCAGGTTTTTATGTGTAATCTAAGAACAGCATGATGTATGGGCTGAAATCCTGATTCCAGTGATGTGTCACTTACTAGGATGTGTGTCATTGTTTTATTAAAATCAATGTTTAATCTGCAAGAGATCACTGCAGGACTAGTCTTGTCTCATGTAGTCCTATTGCTCTGTGTACCCCGCCCCCACTACTGATTAGAGGATTTCTGCCTATTCACAGTGTACTGTACACAGAACGCTGCCAATCAGTGATGTGGGCAGGGTTACACAGGGCTCAGCATTCAGAGCACTGCTAGATCTGCAGTGGAGAAAAGAGGGATTTTATTACAAATGCTGCATCTAGTAAAGTAAGTGACATCGCTGGAATCAGGGTCCCTGCCCCTACATCATGCTGCCCTCAGATAAGGTAGGAAAACCTGGTGACAGATTCCCTTTAGTATAAATGCTATTATCTAACACAATAGTGTCATCTACATATAGAATAGAGATGTCCCATGATTATATGGGGGATAATACTGGATGTGTCGTTCCCACCCCATGATCTAGTGATATACAGACTTCTCCCTCTATGATACTTACAGCGGCAGGTTCTTGGATCTCCGGGATCTCACAGATTCCACTGCCAGGATCCGCCAGCACAGTTGTATCTAAAATAGTATTAAAACGATGAAGAAATAAAATGTATTAGACGATATCAATCCTACAATATATAATACAACAATATAATGGAGTGAATGGGATTATTACTAATTATATGGGGATTCTAAATATGAGAACGTACGGCGCCTCCATAGACAGATAAATATAATATAAATGATGGAGGAATAACCTATCATTACATAAATGAGGAACTCATGACCCTCGCTGCACATGTGAGTGATGGGAAGAGAGAGCTCAAGCAGAGCAGCCATATGCAAATTAGCCTGGCAGTGCACTGGGGGCGTGTCACTGCACTCAGACTTTCTTCCACGCCCCCAGTGAACTTACATCCAGATTTGTATATGGCTTCTATGTTAGATTTCTCCTGACTGAGACATTGGTTTTCTGCCATAAAGGGATCCTCTATCTTAGAGGTAAATGGCCTGTACAGTCACACCACTACGTCATATGTAACATGAGCAGAGAGTAAATCTACCATTATCCCTGTTCTCTATAATATCTGGAGATTTCTGATAGAAGGGCGGATGATCGGCTTACCTGTGATCAGATCGCTGGTCAGTTCCGGCTGACCCATATTCGGGTCAGGGATTATTTCCGGGTCTAGATTTTGCCCATCTTCGGTCTCGCCTTCTGCTGTTTCCTAATAGATATCATATATAAATATTTAATATGTGGAAGATTTCACTAAATCACCAAATACATAAATCAGGAAGCACTAAACCTGCATTTACAGATGCAGCAATTGTAACTACACAAGTAATGCGCCATCTTGGTAACTTTTCTTAGAAAGTTCTCTCATTTAGGTGCATTATGATAAATTAAGATTGAAAAATCAAACGTTCCGTGTAAGCTTTGACTTTTCTGCACTGTGATATCCCAGAGGTGTGTTACCTGCGTTCATTATATCACAGGTACATCTTGTACTTCATTCATTACAGTATTGGGTGGAATTGCTTTACACTGCAGCCCATCTCCACAAGTCCAGATTAATATACCGTATAAGAGACTTGTGTGCACTACATTTCTGTAATATCGCCTATTATCTCAGCTGCAGCATTTACAAGCAGGAAGACTCTGATAATAGTGATAGACAGAGGTGGAAACACAGACTTCCACCACTGAGCTGTGACTACATCAGCAGAATACAGACTGTCCTCACAGGCGAGGGAGCAGCAGAGACTAGCCGCCATACATATGCTGTGCCAGCCAGGAGCTGACAGGAGGCCTGTAACATCAACCACCAGATCTGATATCTTACTGGTGATCTGGAGAAGATCAGAAAACAAGGACGTGTGATAGAAAAGATGACGGCTCCTTACCAGGCGTTCCGATGAGCGGGCCGGACGTTCCAGGACAGACAGGACTTTATGGGCGAGATCTTTAATAAAAGTCAAATCGCCATTTTGAAATCTTTTTTCAGCCTATAATAAAAAAGAGATTAAAAGGAAAATCCTGAGGTGAGAAAAGGCATAATGGAGGCGGCCATTGTATGTGACATCTGCTCCTCTGTCTCCAGATACAATGGCTCCATATCTGGGGATTCGTCACGTTTTATATTGGAGGAAAGAAGAAGTTTCTATCCCACTATAATTATGGAGTAGATTTGTGCTGAGCATCCACCATTTACCTGCTGTAGTAATGTCCTGATGTTCTGAGGTAAATCCGTCAGATACTCTGACGTTAGATGACCTTGGTAGTATTTGGTCAGGCAGTCATTTACTAGCTCCATCACCAGCCGGTGAGTGAAGCTGAGGACGCCATCGGGTGGTAGAAGCGCAGTGTCAGGGCGATTGTTGATAAGAATCCCCAATAGTGCTTCTACCTGAAGATTATCCAGAAGAAATTCAGCCATAGTGAAAAACTGCAAGAGCTATCAATCACTTTAAAGCCAAGAAAGGCACCCGTGACCCTGCGTACATTCTATAAGTAGTGTCTGGGAGCTGTGATGTCATAATAGAATGGAATCTAGTGACAGAATCTTAAACGGCGGCTCTGCACAAATAGATGACACCGAGCAATACTGAAAGTGGAAACACCATAGAATTAATTATGTCTCCATGTTATTATGGCCGATCGTTTTTTATTTCCAACTACAACACAACCAGGATAAGGATATGTTCACATGTTGCATTTTTTTTCTACCCAATAAAACAGAGTGGTAGCAGGAAAAACACTGCATACAATACTCATATTTTTGCAGCATTTTTTATTTATTTTTTTACATAGTTAAATAGGTTGAAAAATGACCTAGGTCCATCAAGTTCAACCTTTCTTCACCAATTATACATTTTGTCACTAATTTAACTATAACCCACAATGTTATATATACTGAGGAAATCATCCAGCCCTTGTAAAAAAGCTGTTATAGTATCTGCCATCACTACCTCTTGTGGTCGGACATTCCACAGTCTGACTGCTCTGGCTGTAAAGAACCCTTTCCTATTTATCTGCCGGAATCGCCTTTCTTCCACCTGTAATGAGTGCCCCCGGGTCCTTAGTATGGTCTTTGGAAGGAATAAGTCATGCGCCAGTACTTTATAATGACCACACATGTATTTATACATGTAAATGAGATCTCCTCTGAGGTGTCATTTTTCTAAGCTAAACAAGCTCAACTTTTTCAACCTCCAATCATATGAGATACCTACATCCCTTGTAATATTCTAGTTGCCTTTGAAATGACTGACTGACTTCTGAATATCCTTATTAAAATGTGGAGCCCAAAACTGGATACCATATTCCAGATATTTGATATTCTTATTAACTGTATAATGTAATATTGAGTAGAATTAAATATGCTGACATATTAAATATGAGGCCTCACATAGCCCCCTAAATACAGTATGAGCCGCCAAACGCAGCCTCCTATACATAGTAAGAGCTCCACATAGCCTCTCTATATATACTGTATGAGCCCCAACATGCAAACGTCCCATACACATATGAAAAAAGACAAAAAAACAAAGAATATATCTAATATTATGGAGAATATTTGTGCGGAGCGTCCGCCGCTTACCTGCTGTAGTAATGTCCTGATGTTCTGAGGTAAATCCGTCAGATACTCTGACGTTAGATGACCTTGGTAGTATTTGGTCAGGCAGTCATTAACTAGCTCCATCACCAGCCGGTGAGTGAAGCTGAGGACGCCATCAGGTGGTAGAAGCGCAGTGTCAGGGCGATTGTTGATAAGAATCCCCAATAGTGCTTCTACCTGAAGATTATCCAGAAGAAATTCAGCCATAGCGAAAAACTGCAAGTGCTATCAATCACTATGAAGCCAAGAAAGGCACTCGTGACCCTGCGTACATTCTATAAGTAGTGTCTGGGAGCTGTGATGTCATAATAGAATGGAATCTAGTGATAGAATCTTAAACGGGCAGCCCTACACAAATAGATGCCGCCTAGCAATATTGAAAGTGGAAACACCATAGAATTAATTACATCTCCATATTACTATGGCCGTTCTCTTTTATGTCCAACTAGAACACAAGCAGGATAAGAGTATGTTCACATATTGCATTTTTGCAGCATTTTTTTTCTTCGGCAAAAACCAAAGTGGCAGCAGGAAAAACGCAAAAAACGCTGCAGTATTTTTAATTGTTTTGTTTTACTTTAATTCATTTCAATGGGGGAAAAATGCTGCAAAACCCCTGAAAGAATTGACAAGCTGCAGATTTAGAAAACGCAGGAAAAAAATGCAACGTGTGACTGAGAGTTTAGAAATCTCATTCTCTACTTCCAATAGGTGGTACTGGAGTTCTAGTTCTCTTCCTCTCTGAAGAGATAATTTGCATATTTTCCCAGAGGAGCATTGCGGCTCGAAAAGTCTCCTCACCTTGACGTGCTTAGCATGTCGCTCTCCGCATGGAGAAACGTTACTTCTTAGAACTCATTTTTAAACAGTTAGCTCATTGTTTTACAGTATAGAGCAGGGGTCCTCAAACTTTTTAAACAGGGGGCCAGTTCACGGTCCCTCAGACCATTGGAGGGCCGGAATATAGTTTTTAAAAAAAACTATGAACAAATTCCTATGCACACTGCAGATATCTTATTTTGTAGTAAAAAAAACAATAGAGGAACAAATACAATATTTAAAATGAAGAACAAGTAAAGTTAAATCAACCGGTATTTCAATAGGTAGGTAACTGTACCCAATAGGCAGCATAGGTCCTCAATAGGCAGGTAAATGTCCCCAATAGACAGCATCGGTCCTCAATAGGCAGGTAAATAGCCCCAATAGGCAGCATAGGTCCTCAATAGGCAGGTAAATGTCCCCAATAGGCAGGTAAATATCCCCAATAGGCAGCATAGGTCCTCAATAGGCAGGTAAATGTCCCCAATAGGCAGGTAAATGTCCCCAATAGGCAGGTAAATGTCCCCAATAGGCAGGTAAATGTTCCCAATAGGCAGGCTGTTTCCCCCTTATAATGCCATATGCAGGCTGTTCCACCCCTTATAATGCCCCATGCAGGCTGTTCCCCCCTTATAATGCCCCATGCTGGATGCCACCCTCATATAATGCCCCATGCAGCATGTCACGCCCCCATATAATGCCCCATGCAGCATGTCACCCCCCCATATAATGCCCCATGCAGCATGTCACGCCCCCATATAATGCCCCATGCAGCATGTCACCCCCCCATATAATGCCCCATGCAGGATATCACTCCCCTGTCTTTATAATGCCCCATGCAGCATGTCACCCCCCCCATATAATGCCCCATGCAGCATGTCACCCCCCATATAATGCCCCATGCAGCATGTCACCCCCCATATAATGCCCCATGCAGCATGTCACCCCCCCATATTATACCCCTTGCAGGATATCACCCCCCATATAATGACCTATGCCTCCATACAGTCATGGCCAAAAGTTTTGAGAATGACACCAAAATTATATTTTCACATGATCTGCTGGCCTCTGGTTTTTATTAGTGTTTGTCTGATGTTTATATCACATACAGAAATATAATTGTAATCATATTATGAGTACCAATAGGTTATATTGACAGTTAGAATGAGTTAATGCAGCAAGTCAATATTTGCAGTGTTGCCCCTTCTTCTTCAAGACCTCTGTAATTCTTCCTGGCATGCTCTCAATCAACTTTTGGACCAAATCCTGACTGATAGCAGTCCATTCTTGCATAATCAATGCTTGCATTTTGCCAGAATTTGTTGGTTTTTGTTTGTCCACCCGTCTCTTGATTATTGACCACAAGTTCTCAATGGGATTAAGATCTGGGGAGTTTCCAGGCCATGGACCCAAAATCTCTATATTTTGTTCCATGAGCCATTTAGTTATCACCTTTGCTTTATGGCAAGGTGCTCCATCATGCTGGAAAAGGCATTGTTGGGCGCCAAACTGCTCTTGGACGGTTGGGAGAAGTTGCTCTTGGAGGACATTCTGGTACCATTCTTTATTCATGGCTGTGTTTTTAGGCAAGACTGTGAGTGAGCCGATTCCCTTGGCTGAGAAGCAACCCCACACATGAATGGTTTCAGGATTCTTTACAGTTGGCATGAGACAAGACTGGTGGTAGTGCTCACCTCTTCTTCTCCGAATAAGCTGTTTTCCAGATGTCCCAAACAATCGAAAAGGGGATTCATCAGAGAAAATGACTTTGCCCCAGTCCTCAGCAGTCCACTCCCTGTACCTTTTGCAGAATATCAGTCGGTCCCTGATGTTTTTTCTGGAGAGAAGTGGCTTCTTTGCTGCCCTCCTTGAAACCAGCCCTTGCACAAAGAGTCTCCGCCTCACAGTGCGTGCAGAAGCACTCACACCAGCCTGCTTCCATTCCTGAGCAAGCTCGGCACTGCTGGTAGTCCGATCCCGCAGCTGAAACAGTTTTAAGATACGGTCCTGGCGCTTGCTGGTCTTTCTTGGGCACCCTGGAGCCTTTTTGACAACAATGGAAGCTCTCTCCTTGAAGTTCTTGATGATGCGATAGATTGTTGACTGAAGTGCAATCTTTGTAGCTGCGATACTCTTCCCTGTTAGGCCATTTTTGTGCAGTGCAATGATGGCTGCACGTGTTTCTTTAGAGATAACCATGGTTAACTGAAGAGAAACAATGATACCAAGATCCAGCCTCCTTTTAAAGTGTCCAGTGATGTCATTCTTACTTAATCATGACTGATTGATCGCCAGCCCTGTCCTCATCAACACTCACACCTGTGTTAATGGATCAATCACTAAAACGATGTTAGCTGCTCCTTTTAAGGCAGGACTGCAATGATGTTGAAATGTGTTTTGGGGGTTAAAGTTCATTTTCTGGGCAAATATTGACTTTGTAAGTACAGTAATTGCTGTTAAGCTGATCACTCTTTGATATTCAGGAGTATATGCAAATTGCCATTACAAAAAATGAAGCAGTAAACTTTGGAAAAATTACTATTTGTCTCATTCTCAATACTTTTGGCCATGACTGTACATTAAAAAAATAAAATCCAATACTCGCCTCACTCCTCCTCACCTGCTGCCGCTGCTCTACTCTGGTCTGGACTCCAGTGTCGCGGCGGCGGCGTCCCGCTCTGCGCTGCGTGTGACGGCACTCGGGAGGGCGCGGTGTAAAGAAGTCACCGCACTCTCTGACCTGAGACGTCACAGGAAGCGCAGAGCAGGAAGACAGCGGATCTGCAGAGGCACGGGGAGAGGTAAGTATCCGTCTGCCGGGGCCCTGAGCAAGCGGGGGGGAAGGGCGGGTGCTGACACCGCTCCCCTCTCCTCCGCCCATAGCCCGGCGGGCCGGATAAAAGTAGAGCTTGTTGGTTTCACTTCTGAGAAGCATAAACTCATGAAGGTTGCAATGGTACAACATGAAGAACAATTGGTGGCCATGACTGGATCCTGTGATCTATTTCTGATTGTGGCATAGGGGATGATTAGGGGAAAATGCAGTTGGTCAGTATTTCAGCTGGAACTGGAATACAGAGCTGAGCAAATACATGAGTCTGTGTAGTTTTTTAATTAAGTAAAGCATAAAACATTCCCTTCTGGATTCCAGGTGATCACTGGCCGTCCAACCCAACAGGACCCCAATGTGATCAGCTTATCATCAGGGGACCTGTCTAAGGAAAAAGGATTGTCTAAAGTGGACGATTTTTTTAACATTAAAAGGGTCGTCCACTAATCCACTAATTAGACAACCCCTTTTTAAATGCTGTAGTCCCTGTGTGAAAGAACAAAAATGTATATTTACCTCCCAAACTGGCGACATTACAGCGATGTCAGCGCCCATGTGAGATTGTTATGCTCCATAATCACTGCAGTCTGTCAGCGGCTGTCTGTCTGGAGACTGGAGGCTGGCATCCTGGGAATGAGGATGGCGATGGGAAGTATATATAAGGTATACCGCCTCAGCTGAGCTCAGGAAACCCAGCACCCATTCCCAGTATGATGTCCCTCTGTAGATGAGCTCTGTAACTGTTTTGGTGCATACATGCACTCCTAGGGTCCGCTCACAAAGGCGAGAGAATCAGGACGATTATGCTAATGACCCTCGGCTCAATCTATGTCAGAGTTTCATTCAAGTATCATCTTAGTGTGATCCGATTTTTCTTGCATGAGAAAATCGCAGCACAGGTATGGAGAAGACGGAGAACTTAATTTCTCCATCTTCTCCATTCTCTGTGTGCGTGGATGTCGGACTGCACTCGGATTACATTTGAGTGCAGTACAATGTTTCACATGCACCCATAGATTTGTATGGGTGCACATGATCCATCGGCATGATAAAATGATGGCAGATCATCACTGCCCCATAGTATAACATTGGGCCGAGAGCTATCCGATAAAACATCAGCGCTGGGCCGTGTTATACTCTCCTGTGAGCGAGCCCTTATAACAAATGCTTACTTTCAAAGCGACACCTGCTACCCAACATTCACAGAGAAGGATGAACAGAGCAGTCATCATGGGACCGGAAGGATAAGAAACACATGCCCCTCTATGATACTGGGAATGGAGGGGACTGCTTACAGGGAATACGTTACTTTTTACATTCCACAGGTTACAGCAGAGGATAATCTCGGTTTTCCTGCATGGGGGGCAAATATTCAGTTTGGCTCCCCCTCATATACACAACTTAAGGCTTCATTCACATGTTCAGTATTTGACATCGATATTTGTAAGCCAAGATCAAGACTGGAACAATCAGAGGAAAAGTATAATAGAAACACGTCACCACTTCTGTATTTGTCACCTACTCCGGGTTTTGGCTTACAAATACTGATGTAAAATACTGACCAAATACTGAACGTGTGAACGTGCCCTTGGGGTGAGACCAGGTGGAACGATCATATCACAGACCTGGTGCAACATATTTTTAACTGTGTTCACATGTGGCAGTGATTTTTTTGCCACAATGTTTTTTTCCACGATTTTGAATGAAAAATAATAGCAAAACAATACCCACCATACTGACAATACCATCAATGCTGACAGTACTGATAATACCACCAATACTAACAATACCGACAGTACTGAAAATACCAACAATAATAATACCAATAATACTACCAAAATCAACTGTACTAACAATACCAACCATACTGACAATGCCATCAATGCTGACAGTACTGATAATACCACCAATACTAACAATACCGACAGTACTGAAAATACCAACAATAATAATACCAATAATACTACCAAAATCAACTGTACTAACAATACCAACCATACTGACAATACCATCAATGCTGACAGTACTGATAATACCACCAATACTAACAATACCGACAGTACTGAAAATACCAACAATAATAATACCAATAATACTACCAAAATCAACTGTACTAACAATACCCACCATACTGACAATACCATCAATGCTGACAGTACTGATAATACCACCAATACTAACAATACCGACAGTACTGAAAATACCAACAATAATAATACCAATAATACTACCAAAATCAACTGTACTAACAATACCAACCATACTGACAATACCATCAATGCTGACAGTACTGATAATACCACCAATACTAACAATACCGACAGTACTGAAAATACCAACAATAATAATACCAATAATACTACCAAAATCAACTGTACTAACAATACCAACCATACTGACAATACCATCAATGCTGACAGTACTGATAATACCACCAATACTAACAATACCGACAGTACTGAAAATACCAACAATAATAATACCAATAATACTACCAAAATCAACTGTACTAACAATACCAACGATACTGACAATACCATCAATGCTGACAGTACTGATAATACCACCAATACTAACAATACCGACAGTACTGAAAATACCAACAATAATAATACCAATAATACTACCAAAATCAACTGTACTAACAATACCAACCATACTGACAATACCATCAATGCTGACAGTACTGATAATACCACCAATACTAACAATACCGACAGTACTGAAAATACCAACAATAATAATACCAATAATACTACCAAAATCAACTGTACTAACAATACCCACCATACTGACAATACCATCAATGCTGACAGTACTGATAATACCACCAATACTAACAATACCGACAGTACTGAAAATACCAACAATAATAATACCAATAATACTACCAAAATCAACTGTACTAACAATACCAACCATACTGACAATACCATCAATGCTGACAGTACTGATAATACCACCAATACTAACAATACCGACAGTACTGAAAATACCAACAATAATAATACCAATAATACTACCAAAATCAACTGTACTAACAATACCAACCATACTGACAATACCATCAATGCTGACAGTACTGATAATACCACCAATACTAACAATACCGACAGGACTGAAAATACCAACAATAATAATACCAATAATACTACCAAAATCAACTGTACTAACAATACCAACCATACTGACAATACCATCAATGCTGACAGTACTGATAATACCCCAATACTAACAATACCGACAGTACTGAAAATACCAACAATAATAATACCAATAATACTACCAAAATCAACTGTACTAACAATACCAACCATACTGACAATACCATCAATGCTGACAGTATGATAATACCACCAATACTAACAATACCGACAGTACTGAAAATACCAACAATAATAATACCAATAATACTACCAAAATCAACTGTACTAACAATACCAACCATACTGACAATACCATCAATGCTGACAGTACTGATAATACCACCAATACTAACAATACCGACAGTACTGAAAATACCAACAATAATAATACCAATACTACTACCAAAATCAACCGTACTAACAATACCAACCATACTGACAATACCATCAATGCTGACAGTACTGATAATACCACCAATACTAACAATTCCGACAGTACTGAAAATACCAACAATAATAATACCAATAATACTACCAAAATCAACTGTACTAACAATACCAACCATACTGACAATACCATCAATGCTGACAGTACTGATAATACCACCAATACTAACAATACCGACAGTACTGAAAATACCAACAATAATAATACCAATAATACTACCAAAATCAACTGTACTAACAATACCCACCATACTGACAATACCATCAATGCTGACAGTACTGATAATACCACCAATACTAACAATACCGACAGTACTGAAAATACCAACAATAATAATACCAATAATACTACCAAAATCAACTGTACTAACAATACCAACCATACTGACAATACCATCAATGCTGACAGTACTGATAATACCACCAATACTAACAATACCGACAGTACTGAAAATACCAACAATAATAATACCAATAATACTACCAAAATCAACTGTACTAACAATACCAACCATACTGACAATACCATCAATGCTGACAGTACTGATAATACCACCAATACTAACAATACCGACAGTACTGAAAATACCAACAATAATAATACCAATAATACTACCAAAATCAACTGTACTAACAATACCAACCATACTGACAATACCATCAATGCTGACAGTACTGATAATACCCCAATACTAACAATACCGACAGTACTGAAAATACCAACAATAATAATACCAATAATACTACCAAAATCAACTGTACTAACAATACCAACCATACTGACAATACCATCAATGCTGACAGTATGATAATACCACCAATACTAACAATACCGACAGTACTGAAAATACCAACAATAATAATACCAATACTACTACCAAAATCAACCGTACTAACAATACCAACCATACTGACAATACCATCAATGCTGACAGTACTGATAATACCACCAATACTAACAATTCCGACAGTACTGAAAATACCAACAATAATAATACCAATAATACTACCAAAATCAACTGTACTAACAATACCAACCATACTGACAATACCATCAATGCTGACAGTACTGATAATACCACCAATACTAACAATACCGACAGTACTGAAAATACCAACAATAATAATACCAATAATACTACCAAAATCAACTGTACTAACAATACCCACCATACTGGCAATACCATCAATGCTGACAGTACTGATAATACCACCAATACTAACAATACCGACAGTACTGAAAATACCAACAATAATAATACCAATAATACTACCAAAATCAACTGTACTAATAATACCAACCATACTGACAATACCATCAATGCTGACAGTACTGATAATACCACCAATACTAACAATACCGACAGTACTGAAAATACCAACAATAATAATACCAATAATACTACCAAAATCAACTGTACTAACAATACCCACCATACTGACAATACCATCAATGCTGACAGTACTGATAATACCACCAATACTAACAATACCGACAGTACTGAAAATACCAACAATAATAATACCAATAATACTACCAAAATCAACTGTACTAACAATACCAACCATACTGACAATACCATCAATGCTGACAGTACTGATAATACCACCAATACTAACAATACCAACAGTACTGAAAATACCAACAATAATAATACCAATAATACTACCAAAATCAACTGTACTAACAATACCAACCATACTGACAATACCATCAATGCTGACAGTACTGATAATACCACCAATACTAACAATACCGACAGTACTGAAAATACCAACAATAATAATACCAATAATACTACCAAAATCAACTGTACTAACAATACCCACCATACTGACAATACCATCAATGCTGACAGTACTGATAATACCACCAATACTAACAATACCGACAGTACTGAAAATACCAACAATAATAATACCAATAATACTACCAAAATCAACTGTACTAACAATACCAACCATACTGACAATACCATCAATGCTGACAGTACTGATAATACCACCAATACTAACAATACCGACAGTACTGAAAATACCAACAATAATAATACCAATAATACTACCATAATCAACTGTACTAACAATACCAACCATACTGACAATACCATCAATGCTGACAGTATGATAATACCACCAATACTAACAATACCGACAGTACTGAAAATACCAACAATAATAATACCAATAATACTACCAAAATCAACCGTACTAACAATACCAACCATACTGACAATACCATCAATGCTGACAGTACTGATAATACCACCAATACTAACAATACCGACAGTACTGAAAATACCAACAATAATAATACCAATACTACTACCAAAATCAACCGTACTAACAATACCAACCATACTGACAATACCATCAATGCTGACAGTACTGATAATACCACCAATACTAACAATACCGACAGTACTGAAAATACCAACAATAATAATACCAATAATACTACCAAAATCAATTGTACTAACAATACCAACCATACTGACAATACCATCAATGCTGACAGTACTGATAATACCACCAATACTAACAATACCGACAGTACTGAAAATACCAACAATAATAATACCAATAATACTACCAAAATCAACTGTACTAACAATACCCACCATACTGACAATACCATCAATGCTGACAGTACTGATAATACCACCAATACTAACAATACCGACAGTACTGAAAATACCAACAATAATAATACCAATAATACTACCAAAATCAACTGTACTAACAATACCAACCATACTGACAATACCATCAATGCTGACAGTACTGATAATACCACCAATACTAACAATACCGACAGTACTGAAAATACCAACAATAATAATACCAATAATACTACCAAAATCAACTGTACTAACAATACCAACCATACTGACAATACCATCAATGCTGACAGTACTGATAATACCCCAATACTAACAATACCGACAGTACTGAAAATACCAACAATAATAATACCAATAATACTACCAAAATCAACTGTACTAACAATACCAACCATACTGACAATACCATCAATGCTGACAGTACTGATAATACCACCAATACTAACAATACTGACAGTACTGAAAATACCAACCATAATAATACCAATAATACTACCAAAATCAACTGTACTAACAATACCAACCATACTGACAATACCATCAATGCTGACAGTACTGATAATACCACCAATACTAACAATACCGACAGTACTGAAAATACCAACAATAATAATACCAATACTACTACCAAAATCAACCGTACTAAGAATACCAACCATACTGACAATACCATCAATGCTGACAGTACTGATAATACCACCAATACTAACAATACCGACAGTACTGAAAATACCAACAATAATAATACCAATAATACTACCAAAATCAACTGTACTAACAATACCAACCATACTGACAATACCATCAATGCTGACAGTACTGATAATACCACCAATACTAACAATACCGACAGTACTGAAAATACCAACAATAATAATACCAATAATACTACCAAAATCAACTGTACTAACAATACCAACCATACTGACAATACCATCAATGCTGACAGTACTGATAATACCACCAATACTAACAATACCGACAGTACTGAAAATACCAACAATAATAATACCAATAATACTACCAAAATCAACTGTACTAACAATACCCACCATACTGACAATACCATCAATGCTGACAGTACTGATAATACCACCAATACTAACAATACCGACAGTACTGAAAATACCAACAATAATAATACCAATAATACTACCAAAATCAACTGTACTAACAATACCAACCATACTGACAATACCATCAATGCTGACAGTACTGATAATACCACCAATACTAACAATACCGACAGTACTGAAAATACCAACAATAATAATACCAATAATACTACCAAAATCAACCGTACTAACAATATCAACCAGGCCAACTTTACAGATAGTACTGACATATCCAACAATACAGACAATATTACCACATCTGACTGATTTCAATTTTTTTTTGCAGGCGACAAGAATCAGCTGTGCTCTTTATTAGGGTTTTCCAGGATGTTTAAAAATTAGCATTGCAAAAATAATGGGAATAAAAAATAACCATTAGGCCACAGCCCCACTATCAGTATTCGGTCAGTATTTGGTCAGTATTTTTTCTCAGGCGTGGAAGCCAAAACCAGGAGTGGGTGATAAATGCAGAATTGGTGACTTGTTTCTATTATAAATACTGATAGCCGAGGCCTAAGTTACATTTTAAAACCGTGTCATTCCAGCACTCACCTTCCTTCTGGTGATCTTTTTGTGGCAAAAAACAGCTGAGTCCATTGATTGTCAGCAGCGGTTACAATTGAAGTATAAATTAAAAACATTGGTTTGGGCAACTGCAGCATTAATGCTGGAGGGGGGATTCTAACAGGGGAGTAACTATTTTTGCCATTAATTATCACATTTTTTATTGTTAGGCTGTGTGACCACTATGCGTTTTGTAAGCATTTCCGCAGCGGCAATTCCGCTGCAGAAACGCTTAAAAAACGCTGGGCAGAAGGTCTGCCATGTTCCCCAATGATAATCTGCATGTGCTGCTCACATGCTGCGGAGATTTCCGCTGCGGATTATCATTGCGGAAAAATCCGCAGCACTACCAATTATTTTGTGGAATCGCAGCTCTTTTGCCACCATTGACTTGCATTGGACGGCATGACATGCGCATCACTGCATCTGCACATGCGGATATATCATGCGGCTCAATGTGCGGATGGTACCCGGGTTGGAGAAGAGGAGACTGTCCTCCGGACCCGGGTACCATAGTAAATGTAAAAAAAAGAATAAAATAAAAAATAAATATTGTACTTACCTTCGGATGGCCCCCGGTGTCCTTAGCGATCCGTCCTGTCTCCCCGGCAGCTCACGATAGTCTAAAAGGACCTGTCATGATGTCATTTAGTCATGTGACGGGTCACGCGACCGCTGACGTCGGCGGTCGCGTGACCCGTCACATGACTAAATGACGTCATGGCAGGTCCTTTTAGACTATCGTGAGCTGCCGGGGAGCCAGGACGGATCGCTAAGAACACCGGGGGCCATCAGAAGGTAAGTATAATATATATTTTTTATTTTTTACCATTCTTTTATAGTCACACTATATAAATCCATGCCGGTTGCATGGATTTATATAGTGTGACCAAGTTGTCAAGCATTTTCCAAGTGATGCTAAAATCGCTTGGAAAGCGCTTGACAACCCGCATGTGGAAATGCATGTGAAGAACGCTTCACATCCGCATGTCCCTGGCAGGAAAAATGCATGTACAATCTGCATGTAAAATCCGCATGTACAATCTGCATGTAAAATCCGCATGTACAATCCGCATGTACAATCCGCATGTACAATCCGTATGTACAATCCGCATGTACAATCCACATGTACAATCCGCATGTACAATCCGCATGTACAATCCGCATGTACAATCCGCATGTACAATCCACATGTACAATCCGCATGCACAATCCGCATGTACAATCCACATGTACAATCCGCATGCACAATCCGCATGTACAATCCGCATGTACAATCCACATGTACAATCCGCATGTACAATCCGCATGTACAATCCACATGTACAATCCGCATGTACAATCCGCATGTACAATCCACATGTACAATCCGCATGCACAATTCGCATGTACAATCCGCATGTACAATCCACATGCGTTTTTTCTGCCAGGGAGATGCAGAAACGCTCAGGAAAAATCCGGAGCATTTCTGCATCGTGGGCACATAGCATAATACTAATTTTTGACACTTCTGGAAAACGCTTGTAGGGTTTGTCCACCCAAGATTTATAGCAAAGTAGCAAAATCCGAACCAAAAATTGTATGGATTACGCTGCTGGCAATTTTCTGTAGACATATGCATTTCAATGGTTGAAATCTGTTATAATGATTTGCAGAATAGATTGACATACTGTAAACAAATAGTGTTTTTTATCAAACTACCACCAAAGTATGTGGTGCTCTAAGGCCGGTTTCACACGTCCGCATATCTCCGATATCGTAAAAAACCGGTACCGGAGATATCCGTGTCCCGTGTGTCCAAGTGTGTCATACGTGTAGTAACCGTCTGCTACCGGTGTGCCACATCAGTACCACATGGACCAACGCCTGGGAATCAGCGCTACAGTTAGCGCTGTTCCCAAGCACCGGGTGCTGAACACTGCCTTCATCATGGTTCCTTGCAACCGCTGCAGCCGAGGAGCCGGGGAGAATGAGCTGCTCTGAAGCTGCAGCTCAGAAGCTGTGCCTTGTCACTCAGTGAGCGCAGCTCCGGAGCAGCTCATTCTCCCCGGCTCCTCGGCATCAGCGGTTGCATGGATACAGCCGGGGACACCTAGGAGAAGTGAGTATAAGAATTTTATTATTTTATTCTTATTTTTACAGGTGTGGACACTGCGGGAGCAGACATTACTACTCTCATAATAGTCCCTGCTGGTTCTGATCAAAGCACTGGCAGGGAACCAAGATGAGGACAGTGTTCAGCACCCGGCGCTTAGGAACAGCGCTAACTATAGCGCTGATTCCCAGGCGCCGGTACGTGTCACATGGATGTGATCCGTGTGGTACATTTTGCAGACCGTGTATCTGCAAAAAAACCTACTTGTCTCCAAGTGGAGCAAACAACACACAGTCCGTGAAAACACAGTGAGATGTGCACAGACCCATTGATTTGAATGTGTGTATTAGGCTGTGTGCCCACGTAGCGTTTTTCAAGCGTTTATGCTGCTGAATTTCCGCAGCGGAAACGCTTGTAAAACGCTAGGTAATCCGCACCCCATGGTCCCCAAGGGGATTCCGCATGTTCTATGCACATGCTGCGGATTTTTCCGCAACGTTTATGCTGCGTACAAAAATCCGCAGCATGTCATTTAATTTTGCGGAAGTGCAGCGGAACTCCCGCCATTGACTTGCATTGAGACGCACAGAAACCGCGACTGTACATTTTTACAAGTGGCTTCTATGCGTCTCTATGTGCGGATGGTATCCAGTTCTGGAGGAGAGAAGACTCTCATCCAGACCTGGGTACCATTGTACCTGTAAAAAAAGAATAAAATAACAAATAAAGTTATATTCACCTGTCCGGCGTCTTCTCTCTGAATGCCGGCAGCGCTGAAGGACCTTCGGTGACGTCACAGTTATGTGACCGCAGGCCCTTCACCGCTGTGTCTCGCGATATGCCGGCAGCCGGGAACCAGACAGGAAGGAGCGCTGCAGCCACGCCGGGGCCTCGGGGGTGAGTATAGCTTTATTTGTTTTAATTTTTACGGTTCACACTGTATAAATCCATGCTGTTTGCATGGATTTATACAGTGTGACCTAGTTGTCAAGCACTTTCTAAGTGATGCTATCGCCTGGAAAGTGCTTGTGAATCTGCATGCGGAAACGCATGTGAACCCGCATGTGGATCCGCATGTATTCTGCAGGAAAAACGCATGCACAATCTGCATGCATTTTTTTCTGCCAGGGAGATGCAGAAATGCTGCAGAAATTTTCTGCTTCATTTCTGCATCGTGGGCACATAGCCTAAGTGTCTCCGGTATGTGTGGAAACTGTCATTACTCGTACTGGAGACACTGACGTGTGAAAGAGCCTAAAACTGTATTAAGTAGTTGATTTTCCACCTGGAAAATCCAAGCAGAAGATGTAATGTGTGTCTGACCCATGTCAACACTTCAATCTTTTCTGGCCATGGAATATCTATTAAATACAAACACAATAGAATAGATTATACTTCTTTAGTTGTACAGAACAAAATGTTTTATTTCATGAGAAAATTTTGACAACCGGCTGAATCACATTCTTGGGGGGTGGCAAAATGCAGCAGCCTGGGAGACATCTCAGACAGCCACATCAGGTGGTCAGACGGTGCCCTCCTACTAGCTATGTCCGGTGCAAATGCCCCATGTGCCTGCCTCTACATGTGCCACTGGAACAGCCACAGGTCACATTGTTGATTCCAATCATCAACGCTTTCTTTTCGTTCATGCAAAGCAAAGAGCTGCCTAACAGTTTTACAGCTTAAAGAGAATCTGTCAGCAGATTTTTGCTACCTCATCTGAGAGCATCCTGATGAAGGCAAAGAGAAGCTGAATCCAATGATGTATCACTTAGATTACTGGGTGCAGAGGTTCTCATACAACCAGAGTTTTTAAATTTACCAATGAAGTAGAGCTGAAAAGCCAACCCTGTCCAACCACGGCTCTGTATATACAATGTCCATAGACAGTGAGCTGCCCATCACCGGAGAAGGCGTGTTGGACTAAGGCTCAGGCAACCAGCTTGTCACAGCCATGATAAGCTACTGGTGCTAAAACAATCATTGTAAGCAAACAAAACCTGGGAGCTTGACAAGACTGGCACCCCTGAAATCTGTGTTTTAACCTCTAACTCATGCTGTCTTCAGATAAAATAGCAAAAACCTGCTGACATATTCCCTCTAAAAGCCTGAGGAAGAAAAGTCAAACGGTGGACAAGTTGCTGCTGTGCATAAAGAAGCAACCTGCTTGCTGGCAGATGTGACATGCAGAAGTAGTACTGTTGCTTTAAAAGCATTCAGCAACTATTAGAAGTAACAGAAGCACAGGAGACAGGAAGTGTTGTGCTCCAGAAGCATCCAGCAACTAGAGGGGTTAACACAGTCACATGAGAAGGGGAGTGTTTTATCAGAGCCCAAGGGGGATTGTGGGAAGTAGTTTACTGTCTGGCCAGAGCCGAAGAGAAAAGTGGTGTGTGTGTGTTCTGTATCTCACAGAAGCCCCCTGCAAGTGATAAGGATTCAAGTCAGGAGTGAAGCTAAGCACAGGTCAGGTAGAGTTCCTGAACTAGCAGTGCAGAGTATTGTCAGGCAGAAAGATAAGGACTGGAAGAAATGGTGTCACAGGGATCATCTCCCTCAGCAAACTCTCCCCCCTCCTCCTTGTCACTGTGCTGTATGGAATGCTGTGTTCATTAATGTGCCTTTGCATTAGAACTGTGCTGTCCTGTACTACTGGAAAGACTGAACTGCTGTGCTGCTAAGGAAACTGTACTGTTTGTCACTGGAGCCTGTTACTCATAAGTCTTAACTTGAACTGGGTGTGCGGCTTCTTATTAAATGCTACTGTTCTACCGTTTATGAGGACTCTTGTCAAGTGTGTCTGGTCAGCAAGTGAAACAACCTACGTGTCTGTGCCTGAGTGTCAATACCCCTGTGTGCCTACGAGAAGCTGCAGCACATGGTCTATGGTCGCCCTGAGTAACGGTTCCCCCATGATTTCAAAGAATTCATGTAACCTCTCTCGCCCCTATCTGAACCTAGCGGCGTGTGTGTAATACAGACTTGAACTGCAACTTGGAGTTGTTGTGATTGATAATGCCCAGAACATTCTGGATGCCTTAGGGTGTGTGCACACGGGCGCTATTGGCAGCGCTTTGAATACAGCATACTTTATGATGCGTCCAAAGTGCTGCACGCAGGTGAATCCACATGTGTTCATTAATCCATGCGGATTCACCTCATCCTATACATTGCACTGATAGAATTAAAAAAAAAAGAAAAAAGTTAAAAAAAAGTTTTAATAATTGTAAAAACATTTTAAAACACATAATAAAGAACATAAAAAAAATATTATACCAATAAATATATAATTTATGTAAAAACAAAAATAAACAAATACAGTACACATATTTGGTATGTACAGACCTATAAAACACACTGCAAGTCACACTACTTAACCCCTTCAGTAAACACCATAAAAAAGTGGCAAAAAATTAGGCTTTTTCATAATATCACAAAAAAGTAGAATAAAATGCGATCAAAAAGTCGAATATAAATAAAAATGGTACAGCTGAAAACGACATCTTTTCCCTCAAAAAGCAAGCCACCATACAGCTAAATCAGTGGAGAAATAAAAAAGCTATAACTCTCAGAATATACAGTTGTGCTCAAAAGTTTACATACCCCGGCAGAATTTTTCCGTTCTTGGCCTTGTTTCAGAGAATATGAATGATAACAAAAAAACTTTTTCTCCACTCATGGTTATTGGTTGGGTGAAGCCATTTATTGTCAAACTACTGTGTTTTCTCTTTGTAAATCTTAATGACAACCAAAAACATCCAAATGACCCTGATCAAAAGTTCATATACCCTGGTGATTTTTGCCTGATAACATGCACAGAATTTGACACAAATAGGTTTGAATGGCTACTAAAGGAAACAGCCTCACCTCTACTAAAAGAGAAAACACAGTAGTTTGACAATAAATGGCTTCACCCAACCAATAACCATGAGTGGAGAAAAAATTTTTTTGTTATCATTCATATTCTCTGAAACAAGGCCAAGAAAAATTATGCCGGGGCATGTAAACTTTTGAGCACAACTGTAGTGATGCAAAAACAATTCTTTTTTTTATAAAATTGTTTTTATTGTGTAAAAACGGCAAAACATAAAAAAAAATATAGAAATGTGGTATCACTGTAATCGTAGTGACCTGAAGAATAAAGCTGTCTTATTAATTTTACCGCACGGTGAATGGCATAAAAAAAAGAAAACAACTATTTCTGCATTTTCCTGTTTTTTATTTATTCTGGCTCCCAAAAATCAGAACAGAACGTGATAAAAAATGCTATCAGTCCAAATATGGTACCATTACAAACGTCATCTCATCCTGTAAAAAAAACCCTCACATAACTCTGTTGGCAGTAATATAGAAAAAGTATAGCTCTCAAAATATGGAGATGCAAAAACTAGTGTGTGATAGTAGCCAAACACAAAAAAAAGATATAAATCTAGTATCATGGTAATCGCACCAACCCGAAGAATAAAGTCATCTAATCACTTATTCCACATCAACAGTGTAAAAAGTACATAAAACCAATTCTTGACCTGCTGTTGGTTTGTTCATTCTGCCTCCCAAAGATTACAATAAAGTCTGGCTCACTTTTATCTTATGCTCTACCTTGAGCGCTTACATCGGGATTTCCGTGTAAATCTTTGAAATATGTGATTCAGATTGAACTCCTGACAGAAGATTCCCTATAGTGAGAAAGATGGAGTCTGTCACGGTTCCACCCGTCACTGTGTCTGGGATGCAGTTACTGACAGCTCAGCCGTCCAATCTGTTGGTATATGCAACAGTTGTGGACATCTTTGTTTGTGTGAAGGAGGACTTTATGCTGATCTGACTGTTGTTTACTGTATTGTAAAAGAAAAAAAGTCTCTCTTGTTTTTTTTGTTTTGTTTTTACATCCTGGTGCACTACTGTGTGACTGTGCGTTTTTTCCTTTACCTCATGTTCTGAGAAGTAAAAGCTTGTTATCCCATGTAATCTGCTCTGTGAAGTTTCTACCGCAACTGTAGGGATCCAGAAGTACTTTTAAAGCTACAGAATCAAAAATACCCTATAATAAAGAGACAAGAGAATGTTTCAGATGTAAGAAAAAAGGACATTTAAAGAAAGACTGTACTATATGGAAAGCAGAACAACAGAAATTACATCATAAAGAGAATACACAGAAGGTGAAAAACACAATTTCTGATTCATGTGAAAATAATTGGAATGGCACATTTAAAGTGACTGATAAGAAATCACCGTTGGGTGGTTTATTGACTCAGGAGCAACAAGTCACATGACAAGTAATAAAAATTTCTTTACTGAATTTAAAGGGGTTTTCCCATGAACAAAAGTTCATTTTAATCAATAGTTCTTTGAATATTAATAACTTCCACAATTGAATGTATTTAAATAAAATGTTCCTGTGCTGAGATAATCTTACAAATGTGCCCCTGCTGTGCACTGTGTAATGGCTGTGTCTAACCGTGCAGGAAGATGGTCTGATCATACCACATCTCCTGGACAGGGGAGGAGGCAAAAGAGGATACAGACATTTCAGCAGGGGATCACAGCTGATTCTTTCTTTGAAATAAAACATTGTTTAAAAATAAGCAGGGAAATGTTTTACCGCACAAAAAGAATCAGCTGTGATCCCATGCTGTAATGTCTGTATAATCGTTTGCTTCCTCACCTGTCTAGGAGATGTGGTGTGATCAGACCATGTTCCTGCACGGTCAGACACAGACATTGCACAGGGGAACACTTATAAGATTATATCAGCACAGGAACATTTTATTAAACACATCCAATTGTGGAACTTATTATTATTCCAAGATCTATTGATTAAAATTAACTTTCGTTCATGGGAAAACCCCTTTAATTTAAATAAGAAGGAAGCCATTTATCTTGCAGATAGAAACAAAATAACCGCAGAAGGTGTTGGACAAAGAGTGCTAAACTGTTCTAACAAGTTTGTGCATGATTCAAAAATACTTGTAGAGGATGTGTTATATGTTCCAGGATTAGAAGGAGGATTGTTATCTGTAAAACGTCTAACAGCTAAAGGACTTACTGTAAAATTCAAAGATGATGAGTGTACAATCCTAGCAGGAAACAAGGTAATAACCAATGTCAAGGCAGATGAACAATTATATCATCTAGACACATTAAAGGAACAGATGAAGTTGTGTACACATGATCACAAGAATTGTATTCACATGTGACATAGACGTCTAGGACACAGACATCCTGAAAGTATAATGGAGCTACAAATGAAAGAATTGACAAAGGATCTATTGATATCTGACTGCTCAATTAACGTAAGATGTGAATGTTGTATAAAATCAAAAGCCACAAGGATATCTATTCCTAAAGAAAGTGAAACGAAAAGCACAAGACCACTTGATTTGGTGCATACTAACATATGTGGACCCATGAAAGTGACTACGTCAGGAGGCAATAGATATATGGTGACTTTTATAGATGACTACTCAAGATACACAGTCACATACTTGATCAAGAACAAAAGCGAAGTTTTCAATAAACTAGTAGACTAAGTGACAAAGTCGAATAACAAATTTCAGAGGAAGCCAGTTGTCATTAGAAGTGATAATGGAGGTGAATTCACAGGACACCAAATAGAAAACTACTTAAGAAAAAATGGTATAGTGCATCAAAAGACTGTTCCTTACACACCTGAACAAAATGGAAAACCTACAAACGACAAAAAATATCTCATACCCTACCATCATTATATATAAATGAAATAGTTCACTAAGTACCCTCTATTTCATATGCAACTTTGCTTTACATTTATATATAATGATGGTAGGGTATGAGATATTTTTTGTCTTTTGTAGGTTTTGCATCTTTTTGCTAGTGTGAACATGCTCCTATTTCTTGTATGTGTACCATCTTAAACCTCAGTTCACATTGCTTGGTTTTTTGTCTTGTTTGCATTCTGTGCAAATTAGGGGTGTGGCATCCCCCTTGTTGAGCTGGTTAGTATATATGTAGCTTACCACGGGCTTAGGTGGTCTGATATTGGGACCCGGTTCTATTTGTCTACCCTTTTATATGCATTACTTCAACTTTGATATACAGTAAGGTTTTTAATATAGACAGTGTAGGACCGTCCCAATTTAGGGTCACCTTGTCACTGGTGGGACAGCTTGTATACTTTTTTTGATCAAAAATAGTTCACTAAGTACCCTATATTTCATATGCAACTTTGCTTTACATTTATATATAATGATGGTAGGGTATGAGATATTTTTTGTCTTTTGTAGGTTTTGCATCTTTTTGCTAGTGTGAACACGCTCCTATTTCTTGCATGTGTACCATCTTAAACCTCAGTTCACATTGCTTTGTTTTCTGAACAAAATCGAGTAGCAGAAAGGAAAAACAGAACTCTGACAGAAATGATAAGGTGTATGCTGACAGATTCCAAGCTATCAGAGAAATATTGGGATGAAGCAGCAATGACAGCTACATATCTACAGAGCCAACTTTTTTCTAGAAAATTGAAAAAAAACAAAACATATGAACTGTGGCAAGGTATGAAACCAAGTGTAAATCATTTAAGAGTTTTTGGTTGTAACGTTTTTGTATTCATTCCAACAGAAAAACATTCCAAACTTCAAAATAGGTCCATGGAAGGAATATTTGTTGGATATAGTGAAAATTGCAAAGGATATAGAATCCTAGATCCCAAAACAGACTCAGTTTTGGTGAGTAACAGTGTGACATTCATTGAGGATCTAAAGGAAGACACTATGATTTCACTGGAAACAAAAAATGAGAAAAACAGCAATGATATAGCTGAAGGAATATCTGATGAAAACAAAGTTGAAATTAATAAAAACCAGAATACGGAAAGTGAAGAGAAACAACTATAAACAGACACAGAAACAAGACGTTCAATAAGAGAAAACAAAGGAAAACCACCAATACACCTTTCATACAAGGCAAGTACAAGTAAAATTTATGAGCCTACCTCTTGGGAAGACATATCTCGACTTCCTGAAGAAGAAGCCAATATATGGATAGAGGTAACAGAAATAGAATTAAAATCCATGCATGACTCAAAAACATGGACACTAACAGAAGTACCAGAAGGAAGAAAAGCTATAGGATGTAAATGGGTTTTAAAAGTAAAGTACCGAACAGATGGCACAGCTGAGCGATACTGAGCAAGACTCATAGCTAAACGTTATTCTCAAAAATATGGTGAAGACTATGATGAAACATTTGCTCCAGTTGTCAAACATACTACAATAAGAACTTTGTTTGAAGTAGCAGCAATGAAACAAATGGAACTGAAACATCTGGATGTGAAGACAGCATTTTTGAATGGAAGTTTAACAGAAGATATTTACATGGAACAACCTCCAGGATTCAAAGATGAAAGTAACCCAAACATGGTTTGCAAATTACAGAAAAGTATATGGGGTTTAAAACAAGCTGCTAAAGCGTGGAATGATAAAATCACGGAGGTGCTCACAAAAGAAAAATTTAAAAGAAGCAAAGCTGATCCTTGCCTGTACCCAAAAAGACTAATGGACAGATGGATCTATGTACTCATATATGTTGATGACATTTTAGTTTATTTTGAAAAAGAAAGGGATAAAGAGGACATATTAAATTCCTGAATCAAAATTTCGAGATCAAAGACTTGGGAAATGTGAAACAGTACTTAGGAATAGAGATAGAAAGAAAAGAAGATGGAAGATTCATACGTAATCAAAATCACATGATTCAAGATATAACCGAAACATTTGGAATGAAGGATGCAAAACCAGCAAAGTCTCCAATGGAAACTAATTGTCTTAAAGAGATGAGTAATGAGAAAAATGTGTTACCAAATAATGAAGAGTACAGAATGGCGATAGGAAAATTACTGTATCTAGCGACTGTTACAAGGCCAGACATTGCAGCAGCAGTAGGAATTCTGAGTAGCAAAGTGTCCAAGCCAAATAAAGCGGATTGGAATGCTGTGAGAGTAATACATTATTTGAAAGAAACCAGCAATGTTAAACTGAAACTGCCTACAAGTGATAAATGCATTTTAACTGGATACATTGATGCAGATTGGGCTGGAGATCCAACTGACAGAAAATGTACCAGTGGCTATCTTTTCTTTCTCTCAGGTGGACCAATTAGTTGGACTAGTAAAAAACAATCAATAGTAACGCTGTCATCAACAGAAGCAGAATATGTTTCAGCAGCACATGCGAGTCAAGAAGTTCCACGGTTTAAACAATTGCTAGCAGACCTAGGACAAGCACAGTTGGAACCATCAAAAATAAATGAGGACAATCAGTGATGGCTAGTTCTTGCTCAGATGGAAAGAGTTAACCCAAGAACCAAGCACATTAATGTGAAGTATCATTTCTTGGGGGACCATCAGGAACAAGGAATCCTGAAATTAGAATATTGTCCAACTGAAGATATGACAGCAGACATTTTCACAAAGGCATTGAATGCTGAAAAACATCAGAGACTAATGAAGGGCTTGACTGAATAAGTCCTTACTGTTGAGAAAGAGTATTAGTATATGCAACAGTTGTGGACTTCTTTGTGTGAAGGAGGACGTTATGCTGATCTGACAGTAGATGGCGATGTTGTGTAAATTTTCCTTGTTTACTGTATTATATAAGAAAAAAGGTCTCTCTTGTATTTTTCTGTTTTGTTCTTACTTCCTGGTGCAGTACTGTATTTTTTCCTTTACCTCATGTTCAGAGAAATAAAAGCTTGTTATCCCATGTAATCTGCTCTGTGAAGTTTCTTCCGCAACTGTGGTGATCCAGAAGCTGTGCAACAAGTCTTCAGGTTCTTTTTGAAGGTTTCCATGGTAGGCGAGAGCAGCACCGGACTAGAGTACCTGGGGCCCACCAGGAAAAAATCAATCTTGGGGCCCACCAGCACCATGCATTTACCGTATGTAGGAATATTGCGTCTTGAGCTGACGTGCATCTCTGCTGCTGTGTAGTAGTCACAACACAGGGAGAGGTTAAACATCCAAGTATTTAATATGCATTGCAAATAAAGAATGTTCCCATTCTTAATATCCGAAAAAACAAATGACTGACAACCATCCCTAGACTAATGTCACGCTGTCTCGGCGTTCAGGAGGTCAGGAGCCTATGCTGACCCTACACTGAGGCCCTGCCTAAGCCCTCTACCTGGAGGTACTGTTGATGGTACAGAGGTCCAGGCCGCCAGCGTAAACCTACCTCCTGAGAATCCCTGAACCTCAGTAATCTAGTCCTGAGAAGGACCCCGATCACAACAATTGGGGACAGGACCGTATTTGCCAAACACAGTACAAGACGAACGAGACAGTACAAGGGGCAAATCAAATAACACCTCGCATACAAAAACTTACACCACTACAACGGAGGGAACACCAACGGGTAAGGGGATAAAGAATAAAGCGAGGAAGGGAAAAAACCACACCGAGTACACTTCGCTCCTAATTCCACAATACCACGTATCGCTCTGATAGTCTGCATGAGAAGCTTTCACCGACAACTACCCTATCAGAACGGCAGGTATTTGAAGGAGTCCCAATACTGCAGAATTAACTGCAGCTGGGCGAGGCTGGGCCTCGTCTAGCACAGAGAGAGAGAATTAACTCCCTCCCTGCCGAAAAACACCAAGCACCAAAAACTCAGCTGCGAGAAGTCAGGCTGTGTAATCGCGACGATCTTCGTGGCGACACACCCGTGACAGTACCCCCCCTTCTACGAGGGGCCTCCGGACCCTCAGGGCCAGGTTTATCCGGGTGAGTCGTGTGGAAGGCCCGAATTAATCGGTCTGCGTTAATATCCGACGCAGGAACCCACATCCTCTCCTCAGGACCATACCCCTTCCAATGAACCAGGTACTGAAGGGACCGGCGATTAAAACGTGAATCGATGACTTTCGATACCTGAAACTCCAAGTTACCATTGACCACCACAGGAGGAGGAGGTAAAGGTGACGGTATCACCGGCGCCACATACCTTTTAAGCAAAGATCTGTGGAACACGTTGTGAATTTTAAAAGTAGAGGGGAGGATGTGGGTTCCTGCGTCGGATATTTACGCAGACCGATTAATTCGGGCCTTCCACACGACTCACCCGGATAAACCTGGCCCTGAGGGTCCGGAGGCCCCTCATAGAAGGGGGGGTACTGTCACGGGTGTGTCGCCACGAAGATCGTCGCGATTACACAGCCTGACTTCTCGCAGCTGAGTTTTTGGTGCTTGGTGTTTTTCGGCAGGGAGGGAGTTAATTCTCTCTCTCTGTGCTAGACGAGGCCCAGCCTCGCCCAGCTGCAGTTAATTCTGCAGTATTGGGACTCCTTCAAATACCTGCCGTTCTGATAGGGTAGTTGTCGGTGAAAGCTTCTCATGCAGACTATCAGAGCGATACGTGGTATTGTGGAGTTAGGAGCGAAGTGTACTCGGTGTGTTTTTTTTTACAGAATTCACTCCACTGACTTATCTCTCTGGATTGCCAATTAATAACCGGGTTATGCTTAGTTAATCAAGGAAGGCCCAACACAATAGGAGTGGGAAGACCCTCCAACACGTAACAAGACAACAGTACTTTATGTATTGCCACCACCTGAAGATTTATGTTATGCACAGCTTGCGAAAAACTTCCCTGACCGAGAGGCCTGGCATCAATCGAGAATATGGGGATGGGTTTAGCCAACACACTCAATCGCATACCTTGAACCCGAGCAAACCGAGCGTCCACCAGATTAGCCCCGGCCCCACTATCCAGAAGAACTGATAACCTCTCAGTTCTCGTACCCACCACCACCTCCGCCGGTACAAGAAACTGAGACGAACCTAGGGACGAAATACCTACTCCCAGATTGCCGTCCACCACACAACCTGGGATCAATAGTTTTCCGACGACTCTTTGCTCTGCAAAGGACGGGAAGGACACCCCCCAATAAAATGTCCCTTTCTCCCGCAGAAGAAACACCTTCCTGTCTTGTTTCGCACCGCTGGTCCCCTCCCCCGAAAGGATGTCCCTTCTAACTGCATAGGCTCCTCTGGACTGACCAGGGGAACCTCCATATAAGGGACCCTTGTAGAAGGTGGAGTCATCACAGGGGGTGGAGTTTTCCCGCACCTCTCCCGAAGCCGTCTGTCAATGCGAATAGCAAGGGCCATAGCGGCTTCCAGCGACGCGGGAGAGTCATACTGTGCCAACATATCCTTTAATTTGTCAGATAAACCTTGACAAAACTGGCTCCGAAGAGCCGGGTCATTCCACTGGGTGTCCGTGGCCCACCTACGGAACTCTGAACAGAATTCCTCCGCTGGACGATCTCCCTGCTGGATCCTACGTAACTTAGATTCAGCAAGGGAGATTCGATCCGGGTCATCATATACGAGACCCAGAGCAGAGAAAAACCCATCCACTGACCGGAGAGCCCGGGGGAAGAGGGAACGCCCAAGATTGGGGGTCCCCTTGAAGGAGAGAGATGACAATTCCCACCCTTTGTTCTTCACTCCCCGATGACCGAGGCCGCAGCCGAAAGTACAACTTACATGCCTCCCGGAAAGCAAAAAACTTGTCCCGCCCCCCCGTGAACCTGTCAGGGAGAGCTACTTTGGGTTCTGATCCGGCTTGCTCCAGGGGATACAAAACCTTGGACTTAACGTCCGCCAGCTCCAAGGACAAACTCTGCAACTGCCGAGCTATATTGGTTAATGGATCAATGGTGGCTGGAGAGAATCTTTTAGGTGGTCGGTGAAAATGTCACGCTGTCTCGGCGTTCAGGAGCCTATGCTGACCCTACACTGAGGCCCTGCCTAAGCCTTCTACCTGGAGGTACTGTTGATGGTACAGAGGTCCAGGCCGCCAGCGTAAACCTACCTCCTGAGAATCCCTGAACCTCAGTAATCTAGTCCTGAGAAGGACCCCGATCACAACAATTGGGGACAGGACCGTATTTGCCAAACACAGTACAAGACGAACGAGACAGTACAAGGGGCAAACCAAAAACCACCTCGCATACAAAAACTTACACCACTACAACGGAGGGAACACCAACGGGTAAGGGGATAAAGAATAAAGCGAGGAAGGGAAAAAACCACACCGAGTACACTTCGCTCCTAACTCCACAATACCACGCATCGCTCTGATAGTCTGCATGAGAAGCTTTCACCGACAACTACCCTATCAGAACGGCAGGTATTTGAAGGAGTCCCAATACTGCAGAATTAACTGCAGCTGGGCAAGGCTGGGCCTCGTCTAGCACAGAGAGAGAAAATTAACTCCCTCCCTGCCGAAAAACACCAAGCACCAAAAACTCAGCTGCGAGAAGTCAGGCTGTGTAATCGCGACGATCTTCGTGGCGACACACCCGTGACAACTAATAATACCATATAGAAGAGAGAAATACCACCACACCATGACCAGAATACATACCACCACATAGTGATCAAATACTACCAAGTACAAGGTATATATACTGCCACACCACGAGAAGACCACATATTAGCACCACATAATGACTGTCCGAATAATACCACATACAAGGGACAAATTCCGCAATGCCATGACCATGGCACATAATGGCACCAGATAGTGACTGATAATGAAAATGTAAAAAAGCTCTGTATATAGAGTCAGTGTACAGATAATGTAGAGATTATCAGTGACATTATACACAGGAGCTCTGTGTATGGTGTCAGTGTAGAGGTAATACTGGGATCACCAGTGACATTATGCACAGGAGCTCTGTATATAGTGTCAGTATGTGTGTATAGGTAATACAGTGATCACCAGTGACATTACACACAGGAGCTCTGTATATAGTGTCAGTGTGTGTGTATAGGTAATACACATACTCACCACTGATGTCTCTAGGTGAAGTCCTTTATCTGCAAACCGATATCACATCTTCTATGCAGGACTTATCTCTGCAGAAAATAACATAGTTAGCTATAACTGATCACTTCCTGAGCACAATCCACACTTTTCCCAAGATTTTTACACTGCATGAAATGACAAAAAAAGAAACATAGCACTGCACTACACAGTAACAGTGCTCCAGTGTCATTCTGTGCCTGCTCATCTGTCAGCAGACATATTTGTCTGATGGCAAAGATGTAACAGAGATGAAGACAGACGACCTATGGATTACGTTGGGAGTGAGGATTTTTCTTTATTAAAGATGGAGTCCCTAAATGTGTTTTATTTTTAACAAAAAAAAAAAATTCTAGCTTTTTTTTTTCTGTTTACTAGAAATTCATGGTGGCTATGTCTAATTTGGCGTGAAACCATGAATTTCGGGCTTAGTACCAGCTGATAATACAATGCTGACAAAGCCCATACATTCTCCTGCCTCCAATAATATATACCTGACAGGAGCCCATAGATTCTGCTGCCTCCAATGATATATAACTGCCTGACAGGAGCCCATACATTCTGCAGCCTCCAATAATATATACCTGACAGGAGCCCATACATTCTCCTGCCTTCAATAATATATACCTGGTAGGAGCCTATACATTCTCTTGCCTCCAATAATATATACCTGACAGGAGCCCATACATTCTCCTACCTCCAATAATATATACCTGACAGGAGCCCATAGAAGATTCTGCTGCCTCCAATAATATATACCTGACAGGAGCCCATGGATTCTGCTGCCTCCAATAATATATACCTGACAGGAGCCCATACATTCTCCTGCCTCCAATAATATATACCTGGTAGGAGCCTATACATTCTCCTGCCTCCAATAATATATACCTGACAGGAGCCCATAGAAGATTCTGCTGCCTCCAATAATATATACCTGACAGGAGCCCATGGATTCTGCTGCCTCCAATAATATATACCTGACAGGAGCCCATACATTCTCCTGCCTCCAATAATATATACCTGCTAGGAGCCTATACATTCTCCTGCCTTCAATAATATATACCTGACAGGAGCCCATAGAAGATTCTGCTGCCTCCAATAATATATAACTGACAGGAGCCCATAGATTCTGCTGCCTCCAATAATATATACCTGACAGGAGCCCATACATTCTGCTGCCTCCAATAATATATACCTGACAGGAGCCCATACATTCTCCTGCCTCCAATAATATATACCTGGTAGGAGCCTATACATTCTCTTGCCTCCAATAATGTATACCTGACAGGAGCCCATAGAAGATTCTGCTGCCTCCAATAATATATACCTGACAGGAGCCCATGGATTCTGCTGCCTCCAATAATATATACCTGACAGGAGCCCATACATTCTCCTGCCTCCAATAATATATACCTGGTAGGAGCCTATACATTCTCCTGCCTCCAATAATATATACCTGACAGGAGCCCATACATTCTGCTGCCTCCAATAATATATACCTGACAGGAGCCCATACATTCTCCTGCCTCCAATAATATATACCTCACAGGAGCCCATAGATTCTCCTGCCTCCAATAATATATACCTGACAGGAGCCCATACATTCTGCTGCCTCCAATAATATATACCTGACAGGAGCCCATAGATTCTCCTGCCTCCAATAATATATACCTGACAGGAGCCCATAGAAGATTCTGCTGCCTCCAATAATATATACCTGACAGGAGCCCATGGATTGTGCTGATTCCAATAATATATACCTGGTAGGAGCCCATACATTCTGCTGCCTCCAATAATATATACCTGACAGGAGCCCATAGACTCTGCTGCCTCCAATAAAATATACCTGACAGAAGCCCATAGATTCTCCTATCTCCAATAATATATACCTGACAGGAGCCCATAGATTCTGCTGCCTCCAATACTATATACCTGACAGGAGCCCATAGATTCTGCTGCCTCCAATAATATATACCTGACAGGAGCCCATACATTCTCCTGCCTCCAATAATATATACCTGGTAGGAGCCTATACATTCTCTTGCCTCCAATAATATATACCTGACAGGAGCCCATAGACTCTGCTGCCTCCAATAAAATATACCTGACAGAAGCCCATAGATTCTCCTATCTCCAATAATATATACCTGACAGAAGCCCATAGATTCTGCTGCCTCCAATAATATATACCTGACAGGAGCCCATAGATTCTCCTACCTCCAATAATATATACCTGACAGGAGCCCATACACTCTCCTGCCTCCAATAATATATACCTGACAGGAGCCCATAGATTCTGCTGGCTCCAATAATACATACCTGACAGGAGCCCATACATTCTCCTGCCTCCAATAATATATACCTGGTAGGAGCCTATACATTCTCTTGCCTCCAATAATGTATACCTGACAGGAGCCCATAGAAGATTCTGCTGCCTCCAATAATAAATACCTGACAGGAGCCCATGGATTCTGCTGCCTCCAATAATATATACCTGACAGGAGCCCATACATTCTCCTGCCTCCAATAATATATACCTGGTAGGAGCCTATACATTCTCCTGCCTCCAATAATATATACCTGACAGGAGCCCATAGAAGATTCTGCTGCCTCCAATAATATATACCTGACAGAAGCCCATGGATTGTGCTGATTCCAATAATATATACCTGGTAGGAGCCCATACATTCTGCTGCCTCCAATAATATATACCTGACAGGAGCCCATAGACTCTGCTGCCTCCAATAAAATATACCTGACAGAAGCCCATAGATTCTCCTATCTCCAATAATATATACCTGACAGGAGCCCATAGATTCTGCTGCCTCCAATACTATATACCTGACAGGAGCCCATAGATTCTGCTGCCTCCAATACTATATACTTGGTAGGAGCCCATAGATTCTCCTGCCTCCAATAATATATACCTGGTAGGAGCCCATACATTCTGCTGCCTCCAATAATATATACCTGACAGGAGCCCATAGATTCTGCTGCCTCCAATACTATATACCTGACAGCAACCCATGGATTCTGCTGCCTCCAATAATACATACCTGACAGGAGCCCAAGGATTCTACTGCCTCCAATAATATATACCTGGTAGGAGCCCATACATTCTGCTGCCTCCAATAATATATACCTGACAGGAGCCCATAGATTCTGCTGCCTCCAATACTATATACCTGACAGGAGCCCATAGATTCTGCTGCCTCCAATACTATATACCTGACAGGAGCCCATAGATTCTGCTGCCTCCAATAATACATACCTGACAGGAGCCCAAGGATTCTACTGCCTCCAATAATATATACTTGGTAGGAGCCCATACATTCTGCTGCCTCCAATAATATATACCTGACAGGAGCCCATAGATTCTGCTGCCTCCAATACTATATACCTGACAGGAGCCCATGGATTCTGCTGCCTCCAATAATACATACCTGACAAGAGCCCATGGATTCTGCTGCTGCTGCCTTGGGTGACACCGGGTCCGTCCTCCACAGCGCGCACAGAAAGCAGTCCCAGGGCGATGACGTCATCGCCCTGAGACTGACTTCCTGCGCACGCGTCAGCAGTGTCGCGCTGCGCAAAGGAGGCAGAGGGGCACTGCGACAGCAGGCAGAACAGGGAGATTGCTCTCCCTGCTTTGCCGCTGCAGAGGGCCCATCACTAATCTTATCGGCAGTGCTGCCGATATGATTAGCGAACCAGGGGGGCCCTCTGTTCTCTGTACAGAGCCCAGGTGGGGTAGGGGGGCATGGCCAACGGGACCCGGGGCCCACCGGGGGTTTTCCCGATCCTCTGGTGGGCCAGTTCGCCCCTGGGCGAGAGTCTGATATGCTGGAGTAGAGAGTTCCAGAGTAGGGGGGCTGCACGGGAGAAATCTTGTATGCGACTGTGGGAAGAGGAGAGAAGAGGGGAGTAGAGCAAGAGATCTTGTGAGGTTGGAGGTTGCGTGCAAGTATGTACCAGGAGACTAAGTCACATATATAAGGAGGAGAAAGGTTGTGGATGACTTTGTATGCCATGGTTAAGGTTTTGAACTGGAGTCTCTGGGCAATGTGGAACCAGTGAAGAGATTGACAGAGAGGAGAGGCCGGGGAATAGCGCGGGGACAGATGGATTAGTCGGGCAGCAGAGTTTAGGATAGATTGGAGGGGTGCGAGAGTGTTAGAGGGGAGGCCACAGAGCAGGAGGTTGCAGTAGTCGAGGTGGGAGATGATGAGAGCGTGTACTATTGTTTTTGTGGATTCGTGGTTGAGGAATGTGCGGATCGGGGAGATATTTTGGAGTTGGAGTCGGCAGGAAGTAGAAAGGGGTTGGATATGTGGTTTGAAGGAGAGGTCAGAGTCCAGGGTTACCCCAAGGCAGCGAGCTTGCGAGACTGGGAAGAGTGAACAGCCATTGACTTTGATATAGGTCAGATGGGGGGGATAAATGAGATGGTGGAAAGACAAAGAGTTTTGTTTTATCCATGTTAAGTTTTAGAAATCTGTCAGAGAAGAAGGATGAGAAAGCGGACAGACATTGTGGGATTTTGGTTAGTAGGGAGGAGATATCGGGTCCAGAGAGGTAGATCTGTGTGTTGTCAGCATAGAGGTGGTACTGAAAGCCGTGAGACTCTAGTTGTCCCAGGCCAAAGGTGGATGGAGAAGAGCAGGGGTCCTAGGACTGAACCTTGGGGGACACCGACAGATAGGGGGCGAGATGAGGAGGTGGTGTGTGAGTGGGAGACACTGAATGTCCTGTCCGTTAAATATGAGGAGATCCAAGATAGGGCAAAGTCTTTGATGCCAAGAGATGAGAGAATCTGTAGTAAAAGGGAGTGGTCCACTGTGTTGAAGGCAGATGACAGGTCTAGGAGGAGGAAGACAGAGTAGTGTTGCTTGGATTTGGCGGTTAGTAGGTCGTTGGTGACTTTAGTCAGGGCAGTTTCAGTAGAATGGTGCGGTCGGAAGCCCGATTGGAGGCGGTCAAAGAGAGAGCAGGAAGAGAGGTGGGAGGAAAGTTCAAAGTGGACATGTTGTTCCAGAAGTTTTGAGGCGTAGGGGAGGAGTAATATGGGGAGATAGCTAAACAGAGAGGATGGGTCGAGGGATGGCTTTTTGAGGATGGGTGTGATCGAGGCATGTTTGAAGCATGAGAGGAAGACATCAATTGTTAGTGACAGGTTGAATAGGTGGGTTAGGGTTGGGATTAAGACTGTGGTGAGGATAGGGATGAGGTATGACGGGATTGGGTCAAGTTCACAGGTGGTGAGGTGTGATTTGGAGAGTAAAGAGGAAACTTGATCTTCCGTAATGGTGGAGAAGCTGGTTTTGGAGGAAGAGTATTGAGTAGGTGTGAGGAGGGCCTGGGGGGACTTTAGGCAAAAGCTTTGTCTTATGGTGTTACAGTGCTTGTTACAGTTTTTACAATACCACATTACATAAGGAAACTGCTGAATGAGTGAACAGTCAATTCATTTAGTGGACTTGTTCAGTTTACAGGGTTTGTAATACTTATTTTTTTTCTACCATCACCTAAGCTGATTTCTGACCATTTGAAAGTTGAGCTTTATTGTCATCATAAATCAATTTAGAAGATACATGAGCCTTGCTAACGCTGCAGTCAGCGTTAACTCATTTTTAAATTGTCTCTTCAGAGAGGAAAACGACTTGAACTCTAGTGCCACCTATTGGAAGTAGCAATCCTAAAAGTCAATATCGACCCTTTATCGAGCCTTGTCAACTCTAATTTCGTCGTTTATGTTATTGAGTACACTGTCTGCGATTTAAAATATGTGGGATCAACCACAAGAATATTGAAATTTAGAATGAGAGAGCAACTTTATGACATAACTACTCCCTGAAATCGTAACATATCAAGTGTGTCTAGACATTTTATTTCATGCCACAACAGACAGATGACACATTTTTTGACATATGCCATCGAATCTGTTCCCAAACATATCAGAGGTGGTAACCACACACGTACTGTAAAGTGCTCAGCTGCGATCCAGCCTGTCATCAGAATGCCATCCCAGCGTGGGAGAATTCTCCTGCGCTCAGCGCTGAGCGCAGGAGAATTCTCCCACGCTGTCAGTGACGTGCATAAGGTGAGCTGAGTTCATTGGACATGAACTCGGCTCATCTGGATGCCGTCACAGCCAGACACTGAGGAGCGCAAGCATGCCTGCGCATCTCAGTGTCTGCGGCATGGCAAGCTGGATGGCAGCTTTCGGCTGCGATCCAGCCTGGTATGTGAATGTAGCAGAGCTGAAGCTGTCTGGGAACCATGGAAAGGTAAGGATGATGTTGGTTTATTATTTTACTTTTATTGCAGAAGACATTGGCTTCAGCTGGAATGGGCGTAATGGTAAGTAGAGTTTAATTTAGAACATTAAAGGAATGTGTGTTTATTTCAATTAAAGGACTTTATTCTGGGTGTTGGTGTTTTTTTTAACTTTCACTATGGGGTTAGTAATGGAGGTGTCTTAGAGACGCCTCTCCATTACTAACCTGGGCTTGATGTCAGCTGGCATTATAAGCTGACATCAACCCCAGCCCTATTACCCCACTGCCACCGCTACAGGGCAGTGGGAAGAGCAAGGCTAAGTGCCAGAATTGGCACATCCTATGGATGCGCCATTTCTGGGGCAGCTGAGGGCTGATGTTTCTAGCCTGGGTGGGGGCCAATATTCATGGCACCCTTCCTGGGCTATTAATATCAGCCCCCAGCTGTCTGCCTAGCCTTTGCTAGCTATTAAAACAGGGTGACCCCACGTCATTTTTTTTTGGGTCCCCCATTTTAATAGCTAGTAAAGGCTAGATATTCAGCTGGGGGCTGATATTAGTAGCCTGGGAAGCTCCGTGGGTGTTACCCCCTTCCCAGGCTTCAAACATCTGCCCCAGCCATCTGCTTAACCTCCGCTAGAAATTAAAATTACGGGGGATCCCACGTCAATTTTTTTTTAAATAAATCCTTTATTTTAACACTAAATGACAAGTACAGTAACCAACACTGTCACTGTACTTATTATATATGTGACTGACATGTTTCTATCTATCTAATCTATGTGTGATGCTCTATTCTTTCTGTTCTAAATTGTCGGGTTCCGGTATATGCCGCTGATGAATTGCCGGCCGGCTTTTTTAAAGAGACGGGTGCATGAAAATTGGAGGGCACTAGTGTGTTCCAAGTGCCCTGCTATGTTTTTCATGCACCCTCCTATATACCCAGCCTGCCTGTCTGCCTATATATTCTGCCTGCCTGATGTTTAATTGAGCACTGTTCCCATCGATTTGGTCAATTTTTGACCTTCTGCAGACCACCAGGGGAAACTGCCAGAAAAATGCTTGAGTTTCCCATAGACTTACATTGGGCTTGTTGCTCGGGTCGAGCACCCGAGTATTCCAATGTGCTCGACTCGAGCTTCGAGCAACTGAGCATTTTAGTGCTCGCTCATCACTACTTGGCTACATCTCTGGTAGAGATTCTCTACCAGAGATGTAGCTGAGCTGTGCGGCCGTGGGAAAGTTGATGTGAGTTCATGCAGTCAAGCATGAACTCACATGAACCCTCTGAGGGCACCGCGGCTACTTCAAATGAACAGCTGATCAGCATCATCTGATACCTCAGCTGTTCATTTGAAATAACCGGCGGGAAAGCCGGCAGTGAAAAGACTTCACTGCCGGCTTTCCCGTTCGGTGCTGCGCTCTCCGCTCCCTGATGTACGCTCCCCCGCCACCTCTCATCCCGATCCTAAGTTAGGACCGGGCACGGAGCGAAGCATCAGGAAGCGGGGAGCGCAGCACCGAACGGGAAAGCCGGCGGTGAAGTCTTTTCACTGCTGGCTTCCCCGCCCGAGTCCTTCGCTCCGCACTCCCTGGTGCTGCACTCCCCGCCCGGTCTTAACTTAGGATCGGGATGGGTGGCGGTGGGGGAGTGGAAGATCGGGATGGGAGGCTGCGGGGAAGCGAGTATGGGGCTTAGTGATTGTTTAAAAGTCGGCGGCTTTTTACCGCCGGCTTTTAAACAATCATGCACCCAATTCAGCCTTTTCCTCAGCCCCCAGAACGCTTTATAGGCTCCATCAGACAATTACTCGGCTTACTCGCTTTTCTCATTGACTTACATTGGGCTCGCTACTCGTAACGAGTACCCGAGTATTGGGACCTACTCGTTACGAGTATAGCGAGTCCTATTATTTCACTACTCGCTCATCCCTAGATGGCGGCGGTCTGGGGACTGCGGTTGTCGGTGAAATCGGGAGCTGGAGGCATTAATGAACCGGAACCGATGAAAGTGGAGGAAGAGGAGGTGGAGACCACTCCAGACAAGAGTTCCCCTCCGGAGGGGGTTTCGGTATGTGAGGAGCTGGTGGCCAGTTACATCCTGTGCAGTGAGAAGTGAGATCGTCGTGTAGAAGAGCCACGTATGTGTGCGGCCATCACTGCTGCCCGGCGGGGACTGCACGGCAGACCGAGCCCACAGGGACGGGGGGACAGGGACTGGGGGCATATGGGGGGCTCACTATAGACTAGGGTGGATGGGGGGCTCACTATAGATTGGGGGGGCCAATATGAAACTGAGGAGGGATGGGCTCACTTTGAACTGGGGGGGAATGCGGGCCATATATGGACCAGAGGTGGGAGATCAATATTAACCAGGGGGGACAATATGGACCGGAGAGGGGTGTGCAGAAGTAGGTTGGGCAATATTGACCGGGGAGGGGTGTGCAGGGGGGTCAGTATGGACTGAGGAGAGGGGTGTGCAGGTGTGATGCCTCTCAAGCCCTGCCCTGGGAAGATGGGGTACTCGGAGCCGGGTCAGATGTTGAGAAGGGGGATGCAGTCGTGGCCTTGACCCGTTCCGTGCCCAGGGCCGTCACATTAAAAATGATGTTAGGGCTATCCGGGTTGAGTGGTAATTATCGACTACGCCACCTGTGGTGTCTGGTGATGCGCCACCAGCGCCGCTACAGTCCACTGAGGTCCGATGTCATGGCGGCCAAAGTTCTCGCTGCTCCCCACAGGTGGAGAGCGGCCTCAGGGCAGGCAAGGCGGGATGAAGGGGGGTAGTAGTGTGGGAGTGCGGGCACCATGTCGCGTGGTATGGCACGTAATGAACAGTCCGGAGGCCATAGGGATGAATTTCCAAGGCTTTACTCACAGTTCTTATAAGCAGCGCAAGGCTTCTCCCTGCTCCTCGCGGAGTCCTGCGGCCACCAGGGACGGGGGTCCGACTACCTCCAAGGAAGTCCAGTGTGAGGCAGCTTCCCTACACCAGAGTGTTCCTGCACTACAGACTTTACCCCTTCCCGTCTGTGCATGTGTAGATAGGCCGGGTCTCCCTCTGAGCTCCTCTCAGGTGTATGGCTCGGGTGGCAATTCCTCTCCATCCCAAGCCAGGCGGGATCCTCAGGGCCTAACCGGGCTTTCCCGTCCTGGACATAGAGTACGAGGTCGGGTGTCGGGGGCCGGTACCCCTTTTGCAGCCGGAATCCCTCTGAATAGATCAGGTAGGAGAGGACAGGTGGCGTACTCCGCTCCATCTGCATCCTCCCCGGGACCCATTTGCTAGGGAGCCACACTCTAAAGCTCCCGGGCCTTCTTGATCCTGGTCCTTGGTCGGGTTGAGACATTCCTTGTCTGCAACCTCCCTCTCGTCCCATAGATCGGGGTACGAGGGCTGTGTCCCATGCCGGTGCAGGCCCACACAGGATCTGCGCTCCCGGAGGGAAGTCACTTTACACACAGTATTTTGACTGCTCAGTACGACCACTTGACAGACACACTGTCAGAGACCACACAGGTCTGAAAGGCTGGACAGGTCCACACAGGACCAAAAGGACCAGCGAAGAACAAGAGACCAAGATCAAAGATGGCATTTTATTAAATATGAAATTAGAAGTGTCACTAACTAACTGTTCCTCCACCCACACCCACTAACTGGTTCCTACCACTTTGTTTTCCCCAGTCTCCCTGTAACCAGGGGAGCAGCACCTAGTGCATACTAGCTCCCTCTGGTGGAAATGTGGTGTTGGATGCAAAAAGCTAGGTAACTACCATCACACCGGACTTACCTCAGAGGAGGAACACCACACTCCATTAAAGAAGTGCAGCATTCCTGTGGTGGCCGAACCCTCAGGGGCGCCACATTCCCCCCTGGTAAAACACAGCACGTCCGCGGGCTGCAAAGGAATATCACCCAGAAAAATTATTTTTTATGTAAACAAGTAGAACTATCATCCCTTTATGGGAGGCACATTTCTTGGAACGTTGCATAACAAGTTATAAAAGTACAAAAGTGCAAAAGTATAAAATTATAAAAATACAGAGATATAAAAGTGCAAAATTATAAATGAAGACAAGAGACTTTCTGATTTAGTCAGCGGACTGGTTTAAAGTGACGACAGTCAGTTCAGTAGCAAGAGGGACCTGCCCTAAACCCTCTACGTGGGCCCTGGGGTGGCTGCAGGGCATGAAGATCCGGTGCTGGACCCCTACACATGCCACTCCAGACAGGTTTTGCTTCTGAGGTCTGAGGTAGAAAGTATGCACGGTTTTGTATAAAACCAATAGGGAGCACCTAAATAGATGCATAACTATTTACATTCAGTCCGCCGCCTGCCATAGTCCGCAGGGACCGAAGTCTCTATAAAAGAAGGATCACACAGTAATTGCAGCAAACTTTCAACATGAAACAACAACAATAGGGGCTGCTTTAAACTTGGGGCTCGCGAGGAGGGAAGGGCTCATTCCTCCCGACAGAGGGTAACCGGTCACCCGAGGCCGAGGAGGTGGTGGCGTCACTCCCAGACACTTTGCGGACGTCCAGGGCGTACCACCCACGCTCCCCCTGGTGGCGAGTGAAAGTTACAGTATCGCCTGGGAAAAGGTTCTGGCCGGGGTGTCCCTTCTTCAGGTGCGGCTCGACGTCCCGCCTGCTGACGAACACATCATCACGGAAGAGGGGACACCGAATAAACCCCCACCCTTCCTCGTGGTGGAATCGCACGACCCTGCCCTCATACCGGGGACCGGGATGGGTAGCCTCCTCCAGTCGCGCCCGAGTCTTAGAAGCCTTGGTCCGGACTTCGAGTATCTCGCAGCGTTGCTCCCGCCGACGTCGCTCCCGTGCCAACTGGAGGACCTGATCACTACACCACTGGCTCCTCCTCTGCGCTTCAGACGTGGTCTCCCACGGGAAGCCCATCAGGTTGCCCCCCTGGTTTTCCCAGGCCCACTCTTCGGCCTCGGGCCAGGTCACCGCCGGTGCAGGTAGCGGTGTTAGGACGGGCTGCTGCAAGTCCTCGAGTAGTGCGGACCAATCCGGGTTGGAGTCGGTAGTCTCCTCCGCAACTCCAGGTACCTCTGTCATGGAGCCCTCGTGGCAGTGCAAACCCCCACCGATAGCCGCCGCTTGCAGCTCGGGGGCCAACGCTTGCTCCCAGGTGACGGCTTGGGGATGTACATACTCCGCCATGAGGTCCAGGATCAGCTCCGAGGGCTCCGCAGCCAGGGCAGGGGTTGCCTCCTCACCTGCTGTCAGGTCGGTTTCCACTTCGACCTCCGGGCTGACTGCTTCCGGAGCCTCTACTCCTCGACGGTGGTCTCGGATCCGCTGCAGCATCTCTGCTTTCCATGCAGCAGTCGCCGCCTCCTGGGCCTCTCTCTGCTGTCTAGCCAGCTCTGGGGCCTCCTGGTTGAGAAACGCGAAGTCTCCCGGTGTCAACGCACTGCCACTAGCCTCTCCGCCAGATGAAGGGCCTGGATCGGGTGGGTGCAGCAGTCGCATGGCTTCGTTCTCCAGAGGCATCCATGACCGCCTCTGTTCACTGCCAAGCTCCAACTGACATGGCCGCACCTTGTTGCTTTCCTTCTTCTCCCTCCTCTTTCGGGGCGGTTCCTGGGCGGCATGCTGACAGGCCCGCCTTCGTTCAGCCCATCCAGTTTGACGGGCATTACCCCGCGGACAGTTTCTGATGGAAGGGGCAGTCCACATTTTTGGTGCCAAACGGGAGCCCAGCACACGATGGGAGGTGTACAAAGTCAGTCTTTTCACAGCGTGATGGCACCTGTTCTTCTTGGGCGGGCGCCATTTTAAGTGTAAACAACAGTTCAAGGTGTAAGGCACACAGTACCAAATAGCAATGGGCACTCTCTCCGTTGCTGCGGGCACGATAATCCTGCCGACTACGCCAGTGATGTGACGCCTCTCAAGCCCTGCCCTGGGAAGATGGGGTACTCGGAGCCGGGTCAGATGTTGAGAAAGGGGATGCAGTCGTGGCCTTGACCCGTTCCGTGCCCAGGGCCGTCACATTAAAAATGATGTTAGGGCTATCCAGGTTGAGTGGTAATTATCGACTACGCCACCTGTGGTGTCTGGTGATGCGCCACCAGCGCCGCTACAGTCCACTGAGGCCCGATGTCATGGCGGCCAAAGTTCTTGCTGCTCCCCACAGGCGGAGCGCGGCCTCAGGGCAGGCAAGGCGGGATGAAGGGGGGTAGTAGTGTGGGAGTGCGGGCACCATGTCGCGTGGTATGGCGCGTAATGAACAGTCCGGAGGCCATAGGGATGAATTTCCAAGGCTTTACTCACAGTTCTCATAAGCAGCGCAAGGCTTCTCCCTGCTCCTCGCGGAGTCCTGCGGCCACCAGGGACGGGAGTCCGTCTTCCTCCAAGGAAGTCCAGTGTGAGGCAGAATCCCTACACCAGAGTGTTCCTGCACTACAGACTTTACCCCTTCCCGTCTGTGCGTGTGTAGATAGGCCGGGTCTCCCTCTGAGCTCCTCTCAGGTGTATGGCTCGGGTGGCAATTCCTCCCCATCCCAAGCCCGGCGGGATCCTCAGGGCCTAGCCGGGCTTTCCCATCCTGGACATAGAGTACGAGGTCGGGTGTCGGGGGCCGGTACCCCTTTTGCAGCCGGAATCCCTCTGAATAGATCAGGTAGGAGAGGACAGGTGGCGTACTCCGCTCCATCTGCATCCTCCCCGGGACCCATTTGCTAGGGAGCCACACTCTAAAGCTCCCGGGCCTTCTTGATCCTGGTCCTTGGTCGGGTTGAGACATTCCTTGTCTGCAACCTCCCTCTCGTCCCATAGATCGGGGTACGAGGGCTGTGTCCCATGCCGGTGCAGGCCCACACAGGATCTGCGCTCCCGGAGGGAAGTCACTTTACACACAGTATTTTGACTGCACAGTACGACCACTTGACAGACACACTGTCAGAGACCACACAGGTCTGAAAGGCTGGACAGGTCCACACAGGACCAAAAGGACCAGCGAAGAACAAGAGACCAAGATCAAAGATGGCATGCTATTAAATATGAAATTAGAAATGTCACTAACTAACTGTTCCTCCACCCACACCCACTAACTGGTTCCTACCACTTTGTGTTCCCCAGTCTCCCTGTAACCAGGGGAGCAGCACCTAGTGCATACTAGCTCCCTCTGGTGGAAATGTGGTGCTGGATGCAAAACGCTAGGTAATTACCATCACACCGGACTTACCTCAGAAGAGGAACACCACACTCCATTAAAGAAGTGCAGCATTCCTGTGGCGGCCGAACCCTCAGGGGCGCCACACAGGGGGGCAGTATGGACCGGGGCAGAGGGGTGTGCAGGGGGAGGGGGGGGGCAATATGGACCGGGTAGATTGGATGTGCAGGGGGAGGGGGGGCAATATGGACCAGGGAGATGGGGTGTGCAGGGGGAGGGGGAGGCTCTGGAGGATTTACTGAAAGAACAACTTTCAGATAATGAAGGTACGTTTCCTCAGACAATTTTGGCTAGATCCACGAGGTTTTCCCCCTTGTCCCTATGCCCGGCGGTGGAAATTTTCACCCGACTGGTAATGGAAGATTTTAAAAAGTTGTCTACTAGGCGCAGTTTTGATAACTTAACCCATCAACAAAGAATTGCGCTCAATCAATTACAATCCTTTAATGATGTTGTTTTCAAGGCGGAGGACAAGGGGGGTAACATCGTGATCTGGCCAATTGAAAGTTATGAAAAAGAAGTATTCAGACAGCTGAGGGACCATAATGCCTATAGAAAGCTGTCCTGCAATCCTGCCGTCTCCTTCTCGGACCAGTTACAATGTATATTAACTTCTGCCTTCGAGAAAGGCATTATTGACAAAAAAATTCTGGAGGGTCTTACAGTTAAGTTTCCAAGAGTTACCATCCTATATCTCCTCCCCAAAATCCACAAGGATCCCGTCAGCCCTCCTGGATGCCCAATCGTGTCTGATCTCGAAGGATTATGCCATCCTGTCTGTTTATTTATAGACTTTTACCTTAAGCCTTTGGTCGAGACCCTTCTGTTTTATATACGAGACACGACCGATATGTTGAGGAGGGTTCACGGGATTTTTGTGGAGCCAGATTTTCTACTTGTAACTGCAGATGTAGAGTCCCTTTCTACCTGCAACGGACATGAGGATGGACTTGAGGCGGTCCGCTTCTTCCTGGGGGGCAGCAACTTGGACAGCACAACCTGTGATCTGATACTTGAGCTGCTCCATTTCTTACTTACTCATAACATTTTTGTTTTCAAAAATACATTTTATTTACGGATGCGCAGCATTGCGATGGGTGCGGCATGTGCACCTTCATATGCTAATCTCTTCCTTGGATTTTGGGAGAGGACCCTATTTGGCAGCGAGGGCGCACATGCCATGGAACCCATCCAGTGCTGGTATAGATATATAGATGATTTATTTTTTCTTTGGAAAGGGACGGTGGAGCAGCTTGAGCGGTTCATGGGTCGTTTAAATAAAAATTGATTTAATATCAAACTTACATACAGGGCAGATAAGAAGAGGTTGGACTTCCTGGACATTAAGTTGGAAGTAGATGATGATGCATTTATGCAGACAGATGTGTTCAGAAAGTCCACCTCTGTTAACGCCCTGCTACATGCGTCATCCGCACACAACTATTGCTGTCCCAGTTGGTCAGTTCCTCAGGATGAGGCGGATTTGTTCATCCGAGGCTAAGTTCAATAAGCAGGCGAGGGACTTGAGATCTCGCTTTGAGGACAGGGGCTATAGTCAGAGATGCATCAAGGCGGGCTATAGACGGGCTAAGAATACCTCACGGAATTCACTTCTTTACACTCCTTCTAAATGACAGAGGTGCGATGGGAGAATTTGATTCATCTCTACTTACAATAATGAATGGCATAATATGAGCACTACAGTATTTTAAAGAAACACTAGCCAATTCTTAAGACAGAATCGTCTTTGCAATGGAGTCTACCAATCGCCCCTCTAATGACATCTAGACGTTGTAGAAATTGATGAGATTTGTTAGTTAAAAGCCACTACACACCACCTGTGGCAAATTTGTTTGGAAATAGGGGTCTCGCCTGCAGCAATGTCCTTCGCAGTTCTTCCTCCACGTCGGCTGATGGACTACGCTAATTTACAATCAAACATCATATCACTTGTACTATTACAAATGTAGTTTATTATGCTACTTGCGGCTGTTCAAAGATATACATCAGACTTACAACCCGAGAATTGTGTACGCGTGCGGGAACATGTGTGGGACATTGCTGCGGCCAGGACAGCGGCTGATATTACCCAATTAAAAACTATCCCCTGACATTTTAAGATGCACCATGACTGTAGCCCCAAGTCCTTCAAGGTGAGGGGGATTGACCTTATCCATGCTGGCATACGGGGAGGAGATATAGCGAAACGTTTGGCGCAGTGCGAGACCAAATGGATTGTCACCCTGGGGACCCTAGTTCCATGTGGTCTTAATGAAGCACTCAGCTTCTCGTCCTTTTTATAAGTTATGACTTTATTGACACTTGCCACCACTGTCACCAAGCAGTTTGTGTCTTGTTTTTAATTTTCCTTTTGTCTTTAATTTTATGCTAATTTAATTTTCTTTTGTGAATCTGACGCACCCCCTGGGCCAGTGTTGTTAGGGGGATACCCGGAGCCGGATCAGATGGGGGTTGTAGTCTCCGAGTGGCTGTGACCCGGTCCGTGCCCAGGGTGTCAAGCTCAGTGTGTGGCAGTCTTTACAGATGTTATTAGTTCTTAGTGTCGACTACGCCACCCGTTCATTTGCGGTCAAAAGGCCGCCGCTGCAGCAGGGTCCGCTGAGGCTGATGGTAGATGTGCAGCTGTGGTAGTATAACCCCCAACGGGAGGGGTATAGCCTCAGGGGGTCAGGTGTAGAGGATGGTGGTTGTGGTGGAGGTGCAGTGTGGCTGGTAAAAAGACTCAGAGTCGGGCTGTGCAGTTCAGGGTTTTTACTTACTGCTGTTCTTGTGGTCACTCTGGCCTTAAGTGACCGCCCGAGCCGTGCTGCGTCCCTTGCGTGCCAACCCTTCACCCTTCTGTTCTAATTCTGGGTTCTTGGGGTTCCTTCTTCTCCCCCTCTGGGTCCTTCTCTACTCCTCTCTCTCTTCTCTCTGCAGGCGCTCCTGGACCTCTCCCAGGACTGACTGACTCTCTACAGAAGACTGACCCTGATCTAAGATGGTTCCCACCTTATATACTCCCTCTATATGTGAGCTCAGGTGACCAGCACCCAATGAGCTCCTAGCATTACCCAGACTGCTCCCCCTATCTGCCCCTACACTACTGGGATGTTCCACCCCCCTCCCACTCCAGCCAGGGACAGACACTGTCGTACTTGCACATATACCTAGTGGGAGTACCATCGGTCTGTCCCTCGGAAATGGGATGTATGTAGTGTATGCAGCTAACTGAGCTCAGTTCCACACTCCATCCTTACCCGGGAGTGGAATATCACACCTCTGGGTTGAGGTGCAATACCCCTGTAGCAGCCGAATCCTCAGGGTGCTACATTCCCCCCTGGTAAATCACAGCACGTCCTCGGGCTGTAAGAAAACAAAACATCCACAAACATACAAATTTTCATAACAACATAAACATATAAAACATTATAAACACTTTCAGCAGCATAAACTTTTTATATAAAACTTTCTTGTTCCTTCGGCCACGGTGCAACTTGTGACCGGGTAAAGTGCCACAGTCTCTGGTAGAAAAACACGGCTTTCCTATAAAACCAGTAGGGGGCGCCTTAAAAAGCGCAACTATATACAAGGGGAGATATGGCCGCTCTCAGTCCTCGGCCAGGTATTAGGGAAGGAATGACCGCTCTCAGTCCTCGGTCAGTGGGAATAGGGACACACGGGTTTCAGTTCAATTTGCTGGTCCCAACGGGGACTATATTTTAACTAGCAGCAGTAACAGTTCTTATACCCTGACGGGTAACTATGTACAGTCTCTTTACCGTACTTTAATGACGGCGTCCTCCTGCTCCTTCTTTGTCTTCAGACCCGTCCGGGTCCTCTTGCTCCTCCTCACACCACAGCTCCTCCTCCGTCAGGCGATGTACATGGAGGGCGTAGGGTCCTTTGGCACACTTGTGCCGGGTGAATGTGACCTCATCCCCTACATACAGGTCACGACCTCTGTGTCCCTCCGGCAGATGGCTTTCTACGTCTCTGCGAGTGACAAAGACGTCGCCGGGGGTATGATGGTCTTTTATGAAGCCCCACCCATGCTGCAGGTTGAACTTAATCACAGTCCCGGTGGTACGGGGACCATGAGCTGCACGGGGGTTCCTCCTGGTCCGGCTCTTCTGCCCTGCGCTCTGTTCCTGCAGCCGCTGCTCATGGATCCGCCTCTCTTTCCGCTCTTGCTCGAAGGCTGCCAACTGCTGGCGGCAGCACTCCACTCGCTCTGCTGCGGCTGCCCGCGTTTCTTGAGTGAACCCCATGAGGTCTCCTCCGGTGGGGTCCCACTCGAATTGTGCTTCTTCTAGCGGGAGCGGGGTTCTCCTGACGGGCTTCGGAGCCGGAATCAGGGGCTCGCACAGGGGCCTTGCTCTTTGGAGTTCCAGTTGGTAGTACTCCTGGGGCCATACAAAGGGCTGCCCATCCGGGCACGTGTGCTGGGCAAATAGATCTTCGCCCAGGTGCGGCACTCTAGATGTTGAGGGCGCGGTGGTGGAAGCGGCGCCCGGATTGACCAGGCCTTGCGACCAGACCTGGGGCACCCTAAAGGTAAAGGGCACCGTGAAGACGGCGGCGCCCGGGTGTTCCTGGCCTTGCGACCAGGCCGGTGGCTCGGCAGAGGTAGAGGGCGTTGTTGGTACTGCGGCGCCCGGGGGCACTCGGCCTTGCGACCAGGCCGGTGGCTCCGCGGAGGTAGGGGGCGCTGTTGGAATTGCGGCGCCCGGAGGTACTAGGCCTTGCGACCAGGCCGATGGTATTTCCTGCTTCGCCGCGCTCAGGATTGAGGCGCGTGACGTTACAGGGGTCGCGGCCGCGGCTTCTACTTGAGGCCTAGTCTGGCACGGTGACGATGCAGCGACGGGCACGGCAGGGGGAATTTCGGGCTCTGCGACGGGGAGCTGGGACAGGTACACGGTTTCTCAGCTCGGGGTAGAGACGTCCCCTTTACCTGCCTCCGTCCGTTCAGCTCCCTTCTCGGCGCCGTCTCCTGCCTTCATTCTTCCTGCGCCATCCTCAGAGGCGGTCTGTCTCCTCGTCTCGGGCGGCGTGCTCCGCTGACGGGTTCCGGTCTGCTGGGCCATCTCACGGCTCCACTCCGTCAGCGTGTCTTGCTGCACCTGGGCCATCCTCCGTGCGAGGCCCTCCAGCGCGGTCTGTGCACACTCCCGGTCTCGGGGGAGCTGTGCTAGGATCTCCACTAAGCCTAGTGGGGTTGTTGCTTGCAGCAGGCTCCTGACCACTGGGTCGGTGCTGCCTGTCTCTCCCTCCATCTCCGGGTACGCTTTCTCTGGACTCCTCTCCAGACTTCTTGTCTCCGGGTGCGCTCTCTCCAGACTCCTCCAGGCTGCACCCATCTTCGTTCTTTTGTTCTGTCTCCGCCCACATTGAGGGTGGTCCCGGGGCAACTTAGTGATTGTCAGTTCCAGGGGCAGTTCTCTCACGCTGATGGACACTTCCAGCATCACAGTCTCTGTTGGTGGGCGCGGTTTCCGCTTTTGGCGCCATTCTTCGACCTGGCCCACGATGGGAGGTGGCCTTTTGCCACCCTCTGGCACGCCCATAATGGCGTCCGCTCTTCCAAGGCGGGAAATCTTTGGAAATGGCGGGAATCGTCTCCCAGTGGTGGGAAACTCCATGGATGGCGGGAAAAAGCTGCAAATGGCGGACAACCGGCGGGAAACGACCTGTGATGGGGTCCGTTGGCGGGGACCCTCCGGAACCGGCGGGAGACTTCTTTTTGAGGTAACGGTGAACTTTTCTTCAGGCACGCAGTACCCTGTTGTTGCGGGCACGTTATCCTGCCGACTACGCCAAAGTTGACGCACCCCCTGGGCCAGTGTTGTTAGGGGGATACCCGGAGCCGGATCAGATGGGGGTTGTAGTCTCCGAGTGGCTGTGACCCGGTCCGTGCCCAGGGTGTCAATCTCAGTGTGTGGCAGTCTTTACAGATGTTATTAGTTCTTAGTGTCGACTACGCCACCCGTTCATTTGCGGTCAAAAGGCCGCCGCTGCAGCAGGGTCCGCTGAGGCTGATGGTAGATGTGCAGCTGTGGTAGTATAACCCCCAACGGGAGGGGTATAGCCTCAGGGGGTCAGGTGTAGAGGATGGTGGTTGTGGTGGAGGTGCAGTGTGGATGGTAAAAAGACTCAGAGTCGGGCTGTGCAGTTCAGGGTTTTTACTTACTGCTGTTCTTGTGGTCACTCTGGCCTTAAGTGACCGCCCGAGCCGTGCTGCGTCCACCAGGTCCTGGACTCGGCCAACCCCCAAGCAATTCTGGAGCGTGGTCCTGAGCTCCCTTTCTGACTGTCCTTTCTACTGGCCTTCCTCACCAGGGGTCCACTTATATCCGGCTCCCTCGGGCCTCTTGGTGGGTGCACCTCTTCGGGGTTCCCTGACCCTATACCTGGTGTGCCTTCTTAGTGGACTTAGTGAGGGGCTGCTCCACATGAAATGCCGCAGCCTCCGGTTCTTAGCTGAGGGTTGTTTCTCTCCTCCACTAATTTGGGATCCGGTTCCCTTGCATGCCAACCCTTCACCCTTCTGTTCTAATTCTGGGTTCTTGGGGTTCCTTCTTCTCCCCCTCTGGGTCCTTCTCTACTCCTCTCTCTCTTCTCTCTGCAGGCGCTCCTGGACCTCTCCCAGGACTGACTGACTCTCTACAGAAGACTGACCCTGATCTAAGATGGTTCCCACCTTATATACTCCCTCTATGTGTGAGTTCAGGTGACCAGCACCCAATGAGCTCCTAGCATTACCCAGACTGCTCCCCCTATCTGCCCCTACACTACTGGGATGTTCCACCCCCCTCCCACTCCAGCCAGGGACAGACACTGTCGTACCTGCACATATACCTAGTGGGAGTACCATCGGTCTGTCCCTCGGAAATGGGATGTATGTAGTGTATGCAGCTAACTGAGCTCAGTTCCACACTCCATCCTTACCCGGGAGTGGAATATCACACCTCTGGGTTGAGGTGCAATACCCCTGTAGCAGCCGAATCCTCACGGTGCTACAAATCCATCTGCAGTTTCTGGTTCCCTTTAGCTGAGACTGATTCTATGCACATTCCTCCGGCAACCTGAGGCAGCGGATAATATCTACAGATGCTTAGCGTGCTTTCTGCATACCATCATACAGCTCTAGGAATGATCAGCTTCAGTGAAGGATCGACAGAAAACAATTTCCTTCTACTTTTGTCTAGTCAAAATGTAATTTTATTAATTATATAATGATGATTTTTGTGTGTTTGCTGCATTTATGACATATTTATCGTATTTATTGCATATATAATGTAAACACACAATGCGTTTTGTCTTCTTTTTTTCTATTTCCTTCTATTCTTCTGCATTCCTATTATGATGGTGTCCTTTTGGGGATTGGTCTCATTTTATTTTAATCTCTACCTATACTCACCACTGGATCGTGAGCGCGTGCCCTCTTCTCTGCCTCGTGGGCGCCGTGCCCCGGCGTCTTTATGGTGGTCTGGGCATGCTGGGAGTCTTGGGCCTCCTGGTATGTTGGGGTTCAGCTTGACAGCTGGGGGCGGGCGTTCTGCGAGTGCAGTGATCTGTGCATGTGCCGCCCACCCGCTCTCCTTGGTGAGATAGGACCATATGACCAAATCACATGGTATAAAGGTCCTACAGATGGGATTCCTCTACTTACCCTTGAGAAAGCGTGTGGTTAACATGCGAAACGTGCGTATGTAGGTCTCTGCACTTTCTGCTTGTGCTTTCCCTGGGGGGCCTCACCTGTCACATGGGTAAGGTTTGTTTTTATTGAATTGTTTGATGGTGGTTTTTCCGACATACTTTCATTTACATATGTGTGATATATCATTGATTGTATACATGTCAGGATTCCACCTATCAGTCGTAATATAATACCTTCTACACTAGCATGTTGCATGTGTTTTCCCTACCCCAGGGTTTTTGCTTGTTGCTATTTTGCCTGTCCTGGTTAGTTGTAAGAATGTTTTTAACCAGAATTTAATATAAATGTATATTTTATACACACTCCCTTTGCTCCTCCTCTTTTCAAGTATTCATTTCTAGATTTCTTTACATGCATTAATGATCTATGATGATCTTATTATTTGTATCTTAATATGCCTATGGTGCTTGTATTTCACCTCTCCCTACTCTGCCTGTTTCCGGAGTATACAGTGACGAGCATAGGGTCCCAGGTCTTATATAGACCCGATGACGCCATCCGGCCAGCCAATCACAGTAATGCTACAACCAACATGGCTACGGCATTACAGTGACTGGCAGGCAATCCCTGCCTGTTTAACGACGAGCATGCTTGCTCATCACTACTGAAATTGCCTGCACAATACAATACAATATAGCATTATTGCACTGTATTGTAAAATTAGCATTTTTCTATGAAGCCCAGACACAATGTGGGCTTCATAGGTGTATAAACGTGCAAGTAAGGGTGCATTCAGTTTGTCCATGGTTCCCATTGTAACACCATCTCCGTTCAATTGCCAACCTATTAATGCTTCTGTCACAATTACAGCGGCATCTAAGGGTTTAAACTGCTTTCCCTCATCGCACCAGTTAGACTCATGTGCTGGCGGTGCAACACCTCCTGAGCCCGTTCCATACATGCAGTGTGCACAGAGCTGAATGGGATCACTAGGGCTCAGGGACTTATCAGGGTTCACCAGGTGCTGGCACAAACCTGTTCATGAATAAAGGCCCAGAAGCTCATTAAAGGTTGGGAAATCCACCAATTCAATGAGTTTGATTTCAAACTCCAATTCCCTTTATTGTTCCCTGCAAATAACCTGCCACTAAGTGGCCAAAGAAAGTGTTAGTGGGTATAGGGGGGTGGAGAGATATAGCTGTTGGCCAAACCAGAGTTATACGCATTACAAAGCCATACATGTCATAGAGGCAGATAGGTAGGTGAGTTCATGTAGGTGATATGGGGGCCTCGAAGAGAACCTGGTTGGTCCCATTCATTTTGCTATTGTGTGGCGAGAGGCATGTGTCGGACTACTATATCCAGACTGACTGCATTGTTAGCTAGGATGTGGTTTGTATTCATGATCAGTATTGTAGTATTTGGTCCCTATGTGGTGGTAATATGTGATCTAGTCATGGTGTGGTGATATTTGTCCCTTTTGTATGTGGTATTATTGGTGTTGATATAGTGGACTGTGTTGTGTATGGCAGTCATTTTGTTCTCACTGATATTAACTAGGAAAAGATTTTATTCCATTAGGCCACAGCCCCACATCAGTATTTGGTCAGTATTTTTTTCTCAGGAGTGGCTGCCAAAACAAGGAGTGAGTGATAAATGCAGGATTGGTGACTTGTTTCTATTATTCTCTTTCTCTGATTGTTCCTCACCTGGTTTTGGCTCCCACTCCTAAGAAAAAATCCTGACTGAATACTGATAGTGGGGCTGTGACCTTTAAGATGAAATAGTTGGAGCAGAACGTCAGAGATGGACTTACAGGGGTTCTCTGGTGAAAACAAGTAATCACCTCTCCACAGGATCAGTGCTAATATTGATTGGTGGGGGTCTGACTACTGGCACAGAAGCGGCAGAATGTGAAGCTTTTCTCCCCATTAGACTGGAGCGGCATGTGAGATGCGACCACTGATCCATTCATTCCCTCAGAGGCTGCGAGCGCTGCTCTTTTTTTGGAAGCCCCCAAGAGAATGAATAGAGCTGTGGTCAGACGTCCCACCTGTCGCTGCATTTTAAAATGGGGATAAGTGTCCTGTCAGGGATGAAACTTCCCCATTCTTCCCATAGTTGTTTTTTTCAATGTTCCGACCCAAACGATCAATAAGTGATCACCAATCCTGTGGATCCCATGGATCGGTGATAACTTGTTTTAACCAAAGAACCACTTTAATGCAAACTAACGTAATTGTACATCCCAGTTATAGTATGTGCACAGTAGATGTGCAGGAGCCTCCAGTCAATGCTCCACTATAACAGGGATAGCGGATAACAGATATTTGCATATTGCTGTAGGTGGGCCCCTAGAGTCAATTCCCCTGTGGGCCCCAGACACCCCAGTGCGACCCTGGTGGGCACTATTATGTGAGGCACTAAGAGGAGTTCTGTTTTTGTACCACACAGCAGGTGCTGTAATAAGGACACATTGACAGCAGCGTCTCAGTATTGGGGTATCAGCAGGATGAGGAGTTTGTATAGATTGGGAATAGATGGGGACGGCGCTGGAAATGTGAAGTTAAATGTGTTTTCATTGTATTCTCTGCAGATGAGTTGTGGCTGGAAGAAGTTGTCATGTCGGTCTGGGCCAGATGGAAAAGATGGGGAAAATTAACTACGCCACCAGAAAGATCATCAGCTGTAAGTTACTATATATACCTGTACTGTAATTACTTGTATGGTCTGCAGGTCTGGTATCTACCACTATATGGTCACCATATGGTGGTAAGATCAGTGTTGGTCTTTGTATAGAAATTAATTTTCTGTAAACAGTGTGTTCATCTGCTGAGGTTCCTCTATACCCAAGGTCATGGTTCACCACTGTAGTTGTGCCCACAGTTACCTAGTTAGGGGCCCACTCAGATGTTTCGCCCCTTCCCCCGATTTGAACACCTAGCTATGCCTCTGAAAAGACCCATACTATCACATTCCTATTCACTCAATTTATTGGAAGGTTTGCAGTGGTCCAGGCAAGACAGATAATGCACTTCAATTCAATATCCTCCCGTTTGGGATAACATCAGTGCCATGAATCTTCACGAAGATTATGGCAGAAGTCATGGCTTACATCAGAGGTCAGAATATTTGCATAATACCATACCTCGACGACTTCTTGTTTGTGGTCCCCTCAATACCGTTATTCCAGGAACATTTACAGACAACAACCCAGATCCTAACATCTCTGGGATGGCTAGTGAACTACCAACAGTCCAACAAGGTTCCATCCACGGCAAAGACGTTTCTAGGTGTTCCACTGGATTCTCCCAGTCAGACATCCTTTTTGCCCAAGCAAAAGCAGAATCAGTTAAGATCAAGGATTGGTGCACTATGTAGCAAAATATCGATGTCTGTGAGGTTTGCAATGACAGTCCTCGGCTCCATGACATCTTGCATCCAGACGGTAGCTTGGGCCGAAGCACACACCAGAACCCTCCAGACCCATATTCTTGCAAATTAGAATTGATCCCCAGAATCCCTGGACAAGAAAATTCCAATACCTGCCCTGGTAAAAGCCTCTCTATCCTGGTGGCTCAGCCCAAGGAACCTACACAGGCAAGTCCCCTGGATCCAGGACCCCCTGGTGACAATAAAGGTAGACGCCAGTAAAAGAGGATGGGGAGCCATCGTCTCCCAAAACTCCTTCCAGAGACTCTGGTCAAAAAAGGTCAGCCAGCAATCTTCCAATTTCAGGGAGCTGAAGGCGGTGGATGAAGTACTCAGATCAGCAACATCTCTGATCCAGAATGTCCATGTAAAAATCTATTCAGACAACAAAACTACGGTCACGCACCTATGTCATCAAGGAAGCATGAGACACAAAGGCCTGAAGACTATCTCTGCAAGAATATTCTCCTGGGCCAAAGAGCATCTTCTCTCCTTTTCAGCCCTCTATATAAAAGGTTCTGTCAACATCCAGGCCGATTTCCTGAGCAGGAGAGATATTAATCCGGGAGAATGGAGCCTAAATCCAGAAGTCTTCGGGATATTGACCAGAAGGTGGGGTTGCCCAGAGGTAGATCTCTTCTGGATAGGATGCCAGAACACAAAAGTAGCCAAGTACTTTTCCATAAACCCAGACGATACCTGTCTAGGCATGGACGCGTTCTCCCACCAATGGAAATTCAAACTGGCATACACCTCCCCTCCGGTTCCAATTCTAACAAGAACACTGCAGAAAATAAGAACAGAGAGGGCCAGAGTAATCCTGATAGCACTATTCTGGCTGAAAAGAAACTGGTTTGGCATCTTAAGCAACCTGATTAAAGATAGTCCCCTGTTCCTTCCACCAAAGACCTCCTTCACCAAGGGCCAATTTACCATCCAGATCTCGAATTTACGTCTGGCTTCTGAATTCTCAATATTAAAAACCAGGGGCCTCTCAGAGTCATTAAGACCCTTCAAAAAAGCAGGAAACCTTCTTATCATGGTGTGCGCCTGAACATCCAGATCTTCGACAACCAAACATTGCCCAAATCCTTGATTTTTTGCAGGATGGCCTGGACAAAGGTCGCAAACCGAGTACCCTCAAGGTCCAGGTGGCAGCATGAAGTTCATATTTTGACCAGAGCCTGCCTGAATATCATTGGGTGAAGAGATTCATTACAGTAGCCTCCCACTTTCATCCTAGAATGCTCAATCTAGTCACCTCGTGGGACTATAATATCGTCCATAAGAGGCTGACACTTCCACCATTTGAGCTCTTATTAATAAAAGAAGACAGACTGTTGTGGAAGAAAGCCTTAGTTGTAGCGATCACTACAGCCAGAAGGGTTAGTGAACTGCAGGCTCTCCTAATTAATGAGCCATACTTGAGAATCCTGGAAGACCGACTTATTTTTCGTCTCAACCCATCATTTCAACCTAAGGTAGTCTCAGAGTTCCACAAATCTCAAGAGATAATTCTTCCCTCATTGTGCCAAAATCCAGCAAACAAGAGGGAGGAAGAATTCCACACTCTGGACTTAAGAAGAGTGGTCTTTCATTACCTCCAAGAAACACAGATGTGGAGGAAAGACCAAAATCTGTTTATCCAACTTCATGGCCAAAATAAGGGGAAGAAGACTTCCAAAGCTACGATTGTCATATGGATCAAAAGACCGATTACTGAAGCATACCAGATTCAGAACCTCTTGCCTCCAAAGAAATTCACGGGTCACGCCACTAGAGCGGTTATCAGTCTCGTGGGTTGAGAAAGCCAGCGCTTTAATCGAGCAGGTCTGCAGAGCTGCTACCTGGTCCTCGATCCATATCTTCTCCAAACATTACAGACTTAACTTAGCGTCTGTTAGAGATTTGTCCTTTGGGAGAAAAGTTCTACGGGCTATTGTCCCTCCCTAGACGTTACTCTTTGGTATTCCTCAGGTGTGCTGTCATGGGGGGTTATTAGAAAAAATAGAATTAGACTTACTCCGTAATCCGGTTTCTAATAACCCACCATGACAGCATGGGTAATTCCCTCCCTTTGCTCAATTATTTCTTATATTTTCGAATCAAGTGATAATAAATATAATTTGAAGCATTCATATTCTTGTGGTCCTTTGTAATAAAACTGGAGGGAGGATGTGGGAGGCACTATTTGACTCATTGTGTTTCCTGTCCCTACTAGGGTCCAGTTACATCCTCCAGTGTGCAGTTGTGGTGGGTTATTAGAAACTGAATTACCGGTAAGTCTAATTCTACTTTTATCTGCCTCCAGATATGAGTTGCATGTTGAGAGCCGGAAAAGTAAGAGTTAAAAAAAATCTCTCCTGAAATCCCCTTCTCCTCTGGCATATGTATCTTGAGATTCATCTTTCCGCAAGGAAATTCTTTCAGACGATTCTGATTCAAATGATCTGGATGAATATTTTCTCCTGCACACATATAAGCTGTTAGATTTCATTATGGCAGTAAAAGGGAATGTGTCATGACAAAATGACCTATTGTTTAATGCGGACTTGTCAGTAGGCCAAAATTGGCTAGTGTTTGCTTGCATTTTATTCCAGTTCTTCTTTGCATTCTAGATTTTTATAAAAATGTTTAAAAATCCACCATACACAGACAAAGCGTCATGATATTGCCCAAATGGCAATCTCTGGCTACCACTGCATCCAAGTAAAAGGCTGAACTCCTCACATCATAGCCTATGAGAGTGATGGCGTGAGGTCAATGAAGAGGTCTTCACAAAGGAAAATCACACAGGTTATGCTGCTCGGGTTATGGTGTGAGGCGGCGTAATATATGGTAGCCAGACCCCGCTAGTCTTAATTCTAAGTACACTAACTGCTCGATATTACATTGATTTGGTCATGGATCCAGTGTTAAAGCCATTTCTCCCAGGAGCCATTTTTCAACAAGACAACACCAGACCGCATATTTCCCCTACTGTGAGCAGCGAGGCGTAAATGGCCTAACATGGCCTGCAGCGCCTCTCTGGTTTCCCATCAAGCACATCTGGAACATCATTAGTTACCAATTTGCACAGGGAGCTGCCAGAAGCGGATGTTGATGATTTTCCCAAATGCATCCAGTGTGGTAGAAAGTTCCTCAGACAGCCATTTAAAGGGGTTGTCCACTACTTTCACATTAATGCCCTATCTATAGGATAGGGCATCAATCTATAGGCTAGGGCAGGGGTCCTCAAACTACAGCCCGCAGGCCACATGCGGCCCGCGGAGGACTTTTATCCGGCCCACCGGGCTATGGGCGGAGGAGAGGTGAGCGGTGTCAGCACCCGCCCTTCCCCCCCCGCTTGCTCAGGGCCCCGGCAGGCGGATACTTACCTCTCCCCGTGCCTCTGCAGATCCGCTGTCTTCCTGCTCTGCGCTTCCTGTGACGTCTCAGGTCAGAGAGTGCGGTGACTTCTTTACACCGCGCCCTCCCGAGTGCCGTCACAGGCAGCACAGAGCGGGACGACGACGCCGCGACGCTGGAGTCCAGACCAGAGTAGAGCAGCGGCAGCGGCAGCAAGTGAGAAGTGATGTGAGTATTGGATTTTTTTTTTTTTTTTTTAATGTATGGAGGCATAGGTCATTATATGGGGGGGTGACATCCTGCAAGGGGTATAATATGGGGGGGTGACATCCTGCATGGGGCATGATATGGGGGTGACATCCTGCATGGGGCATTATATGGGGGGGTGACATGCTGCATGGGGCATTATATGGGGGGGTGACATGCTGCATGGGGCATTATAAAGACAGGGGAGTGATATCCTGCATGGGGCATTATATGGGGGGGGTGACATGCTGCATGGGGCATTATATGGGGGGTGACATGCTGCATGGGGCACTATATGGGGGGGTGACATGCTGCATGTGGCATTATATGGGGGGTGACATGCTGCATTTGGCATTATATGGGGGGGTGACATGCTGCATGGGGCATTATATGGGGGGGTGACATGCTGCATGGGGCATTATAAAGACAGGGGAGTGATATCCTGCATGGGGCATTATATGGGGGGTGACATCCTGCATGGGGCATTATATTGGGGGTGACATCCTGCATGGGGCATTATATGGGGGGTGACATCCTGCATGGGGCATTATATGGGGGGGAAAGGGACATCCTGCATGGGGCATTATATGGGGGGTGACATGCTGCATGGGGCATTATATGGGGGGTGACATGCTGCATGGGGCATTATAAAGACAGGGGAGTGATATCCTGCATGGGGCATTATATGGGGGGTGACATCCTGCATGGGGCATTATATTGGGGGTGACATCCTGCATGGGGCATTATATGGGGGGTGACATCCTGCATGGGGCATTATATGGGGGGAAAGGGACATCCTGCATGGGGCATTATATGGGGGGGAAAGGGACATCCTGCATGGGGCATTATATGGGGGGTGACATGCTGCATGGGGCATTATATGGGGGGTGACATGCTGCATGGGGCATTATAAAGACAGGGGAGTGATATCCTGCATGGGGCATTATATGGGGGGTGACATCCTGCATGGGGCATTATATTGGGGGTGACATCCTGCATGGGGCATTATATGGGGGGTGACATCCTGCATGGGGCATTATATGGGGGGAAAGGGACATCCTGCATGGGGCATAATATGGGGGGGTGACATGCTGCATGGGGCATAATATGGGGGGGTGATGTGCTGCATGGGGCATTATATGGGGGGAACAGCCTGCATGGGGCATTATAAGGGGTGGAACAGCCTGCATATGGCATTATAAGGGGGAAACAGCCTGCCTATTGGGAACATTTACCTGCCCATTGAGGACCTATGCTGCCTATTGGGGATATTTACCTGCCTATTGGGGACCTATGCTGCCTATTGGGTACATTTACCTGCCTATTGGGGACCTATGCTGCCTATTGGGGATATTTACCTGCCTATTGGGGACCTATGCTGCCTATTGGGGATATTTACCTGCCTATTGGGGACCTATGCTGCCTATTGGGTACATTTACCTGCCTATTGAGGACCTATGCTGCCTATTGGGGATATTTACCTGCCTATTGGGGACCTATGCTGCCTATTGGGTACATTTACCTGCCTATTGAGGACCTATGCTGCCTATTGGGGATATTTACCTGCCTATTGAGGACCTATGCTGCCTATTGGGTACATTTACCTGCCTATTGAGGACCTATGCTGCCTATTGGGTACATTTACCTGCCTATTGGGGACCTATACCTGCCTATTGGGGACCTATGCTGCCTATTGGGGATATTTACCTGCCTATTGAGGACCTATGCTGCCTATTGGGGATATTTACCTGCCTATTGAGGACCTATGCTGCCTATTGGGTACATTTACCTGCCTATTGAGAACCTATGCTGCCTATTGGGTACAGTTACCTACCTGTTGAAATACCGGTTGATTTAACTTTACTTGTTCTTCATTTTAAATATTGTATTTGTTCCTCTATTGTTTTTTTTTACTACAAAATAAGATATGTGCAGTGTGCATAGGAATTTGTTACATAGTTTTTTTTTTAAAAACTATATTCCGGCCCTCCAATGGTCTGAGGGACCGTGAACTGGCCCCCTGTTTAAAAAGTTTGAGGACCCCTGGGCTAGGGTATCAATGTATGATCGGCCGGGGTCCCGCACGCGGCACTCTCGCTGATCAGCAATTATTGGTGCCGGCAGCTGCCGGCCAGAAGTCCTTACCTGCGGAGCTTGGCTGTCAAGTTGTAGTGGCTGGCGCTTGTTACTGCACATCCGCCTTCCATTCAATTGAATGGGAGGCTGATGTGCAGTACCCCGCGGCGGCCACTACAGATGGACGGCCAAGCTCCGCGGGTAAGGACTTCTGGCCGACTGCCGCCGCTGGCACCGATAACAGCTGATCGGCAGGGGTGCCACCGTGGGCACCCCGGCTGATTATACATTGATGCCCTATTTATAGGATGGGGTATCAATGTGAAAGTAGTAGACAACTTCTTTAATAACCTCATTGACAGTGGCCAAGGGTTATAAGTGTGGGGATTTCTGCGCTTCGCGCTCATACTCGGTACTGAATAGATCACGATGTATTGAAATTTTGTTTCTATCCATCCTGTGATTTCTATAACTTTTTAGGACTTTTCCTTATTGGTGTAGTAATTTAAATGTTAAGGAGTAAATTTTTTTAAAAAAAAAAAAAATATTATTTTACAAGTGAGCTGTTCACTGTTTTCATAAGACATTTCTATAATTTCTTCTATGTTCCCATCATAAATCTACCACCCACCATGGACCAAACCTCCAGATTCCACTGACCACCAGAATAAATAATATATTCAGCTGCAAAACGGTCAGGAATGTGTCCATAGCGAGCCTTTGCAAAAGTAAAACCTTCCTGGCTCTCCTGTTCTGGCATCCACAAAAAGTGATTCTACAATATTTTGTTTTATGGGGCTTTTTTGTAGTTGCTTTTATAACTTTTTTAGAAGTGTTAACATCAGATTTTACATAAATATATTTGAAAAAGGAGTAAATCAAAGTAGTTAAAGTGGATCTACCACCAATATTCAAGATTACAATCTGAATACATTATCTTAGACTTTGAAAATGAAGTTTTTGTGTTGCAAATTATATCAATGAACTTTTTCTTGCATTTGGTGTTTTTTTCTGGTCCATTATCCTGGGCACATGCCACTTGTTTGCTTTCAGGTTTATGGTCGTGGTGCCAATTCAGCTCACTACAATTATAACTTTACATTGTGGCATCCTGCTCCCACCATCTTTATCCTGCTACTATACCTCCGTGTTATGTAAGGCCTTTCTCCATCTGTATCCACCCAATACATCTCGTGCTGCAGTAATATTTGCTATTCCCATTCCATCCTCTTGCTCCAGGTTCACCTTTCCATATGTGATGGGCTGGAGGCTCCTGACATGGAGCACGGTGTGGAGCTACTGCGGGGTAAGTACAGAGACTATGGAACATGGCCGATCTCTACATGATCTGTGATATGCGGGGACATTAGTGGAGGAGACTACACTGGGGTAAAGAGCAGTCGCTGATGATGTTAGCCCTATCCCAAGTACAACATGTGATTGATGATCTGCTGCATATTGGGGCAGTGACATTAGTCTGGGAAAGCCATATGACAGATGGACAGAACATCACTGTCACAATGGGAAACAATCGGCAGCGAGATCACGTGGCCCAACTCTCCGCAAAACAAAAAATCACATTAACTATTAATTCCTTGGCCATTTGTAACATTCACTACTGCTGTCCAAAACAGCAGAGAGAACAGCATATAAAGAAGACAGACACAATGAATGGAGTTTATTAATCTTTATTCTTATCTATTATGAAATTTAGTATAATTTAATCATCCAGTGCCATTTATAGGATTTACTGCATAAACAGGATGTGAACCAGAGGAAGGCAAAACAACCCCATGTGTGGGGAAAAATTCCTTCCTGACCCCAAGTGCTGGCGATCGGCTAATCCCTGGGTCACTGCAGTGTCAGCTCTGGATGGGCCCTATCACCGCTCTACATGGAAGATTTATACATATCTAATACATAGATTTCTATCTTATCTTTATACCTGGACTGTTTATAGCTTATGTCTAACTAAGGGCGCTGGTCGATTATCGGGAAGTGGCGTTTTTAGGAACAGTCATTGTGTAGTGTAAACAGGTGCGATCACCCGACAAACTAACAAAAGGTGATTAACACACAGTCACACATACATTCACACATATACACGCTGTGACACATCCACATATATGCTTACATATCTGCAGATACGCACGGCGACATTCATACATTCACTCCCATATCTCACACTGAGACACATACATACTTAAAGTCATACAAACGTATTAATCACACCCACAAAATACATCCATGTAGACTAGGGAGCACGCATATACACACATAATGATTCATTTACACACATTAACATAGATTGATACAAACGGACATATGGATGTTTTATTTTCATGTAAATACATATATATATTCACATATGTATATATAAAACAAGAAAAATGGAGGCAGCACACCAGGTGATAAAAGTGCTATTTATTAGCCCATAATGGCGACATTGGAATAAAGTGTTTTTCTATTCTGGTCATCATAATGCAATGTAAATAATACATGAGAAAGATGAAATATTACTTTACAGCTGTATATGACTAATCATGCCATAACTCACTCCATTGTATTGTGAAAACCGCGCCAATATCAGCGTCCTGCTACATTTAATGCGCAAGTCAGAAAGAAGAAAGGAAGGACATAAGCGGCATTTCATGCATGCGCAAAGATGCTATGAGGTTTCCAGCGCCATCTTGGTAAAGGAGAATCAAACCCTCATCTGCGCATGCGTCAGAGTGTCCTGAAGTTACGGCAGTATAGCCGGCTGACCAATGATACAAGACAGAAAGCCTGCATGCACCCTAAAATGCCGGATCACACCAGCTGCATTTTGGCCAAGGGATTTGAATTAAAATGTGCCAGAAAAGTAACATTAAATCATTAAAGAGAAAATATAATATGCAAGGAGGACTTTATACATATTCATTTAATATCCCCAAAAATGGCACAGGACTTAATCCTAAAAGAAACCCCCCCAGACGCAGGGACTCGACCATAATATACGAGTACACCGAAGCTACTCAATAAGCACCTGAGCATGCTTAGTTAAAGGGTTAAACTAGCACGCTCGCTCATCACTATTCCTCATTGATGATTAATGTTACTTTTCTGGCACATATTAATTCACATCCCTTGTCCAAAATGGAGCTGGTGCGATCCCGCACTTTAGGGCGCATGCAGGCTTTCTGTCTTGATGCCGATATTGGCGCTGTTTTCAAAATACAATGGGGTGATCATGGCTTGATTAGTCATATACAGCTGTTTCTTAATTTATATTTAATCTTTTTCATGTATTATTTACATTGTTTTTCTATTCTGGTCATCATAATACACTTTATTCCAATGTCATCATTATGAATTGTCATTCACTGTATGTATATCTTACTATATATGATGGGATATGCTCTTTCTTGTGTAATTATTGTTAAACACTTTTTGTAATTGATGTTCTCCATAAGGTATGCACATGCACTTCTGTACTGCTTGAGAAAGGTTCTCACTAAGAACCAAAACGTCACCATTATGGGCTAATAAATAGCACTTTTTTCACTTTTTCATCTGGTGCGCTGCCTCCATTTTTCTTGTTCTCTTTAAGTCTTGATCTTTACCTGATAAGCTTGGCACCCTGATGTTTTGTTAGTGTTGATATATATATGTCTATATAAACACACACACACACAGTGCTCGGCGTAACATACACACACACACACATATACAGTGCTCGGCGTAACATACACACACACACACACACACAGTGCTTGGCGTAACATACACACACACAGTGCTCGGCGTAACATACACACACACATACACACACATATACAGTGCTCGGCGTAACATACATACACACACACACATATACAGTGCTCGGCGTAACATACATACACACACACACACATATACAGTGCTCGGCGTAACATACATACACACACACATATACAGTGCTCGGCGTAACATACACACACACATATACAGTGCTCGGCGTAACATACATACACACACACACATATACAGTGCTCGGCGTAACATACATACACACACACACACATATACAGTGCTCGGCGTAACATACATACACACACACATATACAGTGCTCGGCGTAACATACATACACACACACATATACAGTGCTCGGCGTAACATACATACACACACACATATACAGTGCTCGGCGTAACATACATACACACACACACACACATATACAAGTGCTCGGCGTAACATACATACATACATACACACACACATATACAGTACTCGGCTTAACATACATACATACATACACACACACATATACAGTTCTCGGCGTAACATACATACACACATACACACACACATATACAGTGCTCGGCGTAACATACATACATACACACACACATATACAGTACTCGGCGTAACATACATACACACATATACAGTGCTCTGCGTAACATACATACACACACACACATATACAGTGCTCGGTGTAACATACATACATACATATACAGTGCTCGGCGTAACATACATACACACACACATATACAGTGCTCGACGTAACATACACACACATACATATACAGTGCTCGGCGTAACATACATACACACACACATATACAGTGCTCTGTGTAACATACATACACACACACATATACAGTGCTCGGCGTAACATACATACACACACATATACAGTGCTCGGCGTAACATACATACACACACACATACAGTGCTCTGTGTTACATACATACACACACACATATACAGTGCTCGGCGTAACATACATACACACACACATATACAGTGCTCTATGTAACATACATACACACACATATACAGTGCTCTGTGTAACATACATACACACACATATACAGTGCTCTGTGTAACATACATACACACACATATACAGTGCTCTGTGTAACATACATACACACACATATGCAGTGCTCGGCGTTACATACACACACACACATATGCAGTGCTCGGCGTAACATACATACACACACACATATACAGTGCTCGGCGTAACATACATACACACACACATATACAGTGCTCTGTGTAACATACATACACACACATATACAGTGCTCTGTGTAACATACATACACACACATATACAGTGCTCTGTGTAACATACATACACACACACCATATACAGTGCTCGGTGTAACATACATACACACACACATATGCAGTGCTCGGCGTAACATACACACACACCATATACAGTGCTCGGCGTAACATACATACACACACACACATATACAGTGCTTGGCGTAACATACATACACACACACATACAGTGCTCGGCGTAACATACATACACACACACATATACAGTGCTCGGCGTAACATACATACACACACACATATACAGTGCTCGGCATAACATACATACACACACACATATACAGTGCTCTGTGTAACATACATACACACACACATATACAGTGCTCTGTGTAACATACATATTCACACACATATACAGTGCTCGGCGTAACATACACACACACACCATATACAGTGCTCGGCGTAACATACATACACACACACATATACAGTGCTCGGCGTAACATACATACACACACACATACAGTGCTCTGCGTAACATACATACACACACACATATACAGTGCTCGGCGTAACATACATACACACACACATATACAGTGCTCGGCGTAACATACATACACACACACATATACAGTGCTCGGCGTAACATACATACACACACACATACAGTGCTCGGCGTAACATACATACACACACACATATACAGTGCTCGGCGTAACATACATACACACACACACATACAGTGCTCAGCGTAACATACATACACACACATATACAGTGCTCGGCGTAACATACATACGCACACACATATACAGTGCTCGGCGTAACATACATACACACACACATATACAGTGCTCGGCGTAACATACATACATACATACATACACACACACATATACAGTGCTCGGCGTAACATACATACACACACACACACACTCGGCGTAACATACATGCACACACACACACACACATACAGTGCTCGGCGTAACATACATACACACACACATATACAGTGCTCGGCGTAACATACATACACACACACATATACAGTGCTCGGCGTAACATACATACACACACACATATACAGTGCTCGGCGTAACATACATACACACACACACACACATATACAAGTGCTCGGCGTAACATACATACATACATACACACACACATATACAGTACTCGGCTTAACATACATACATACATACACACACACATATACAGTACTCGGCGTAACATACATACATACATACACACACACATATACAGTGCTCGGCGTAACATACATACATACACACACACATATACAGTACTCGGCGTAACATACATACACACATATACAGTGCTCTGCGTAACATACATACACGCACACACATATACAGTGCTCGGTGTAACATACATACATACATATACAGTGCTCGGCGTAACATACATACACACACACATATACAGTGCTCGGCGTAACATACACACACATACATATACAGTGCTCGGCGTAACATACATACACACACATATACAGTGCTCTGTGTAACATACATACACACACACATATACAGTGCTCGGCGTAACATACATACACACACATATACAGTGCTCGGCGTAACATACATACAGACACACATACAGTGCTCTGTGTTACATACATACACACACACATATACAGTGCTCGGCGTAACATACATACACACACACATATACAGTGCTCTATGTAACATACATACACACACATATACAGTGCTCTGTGTAACATACATACACACACATATACAGTGCTCTGTGTAACATACATACACACACATATACAGTGCTCTGTGTAACATACATACACACACATATACAGTGCTCTGTGTAACATACATACACACACATATGCAGTGCTCGGCGTTACATACACACACACACATATGCAGTGCTCGGCGTAACATACATACACACACACATATACAGTGCTCGGCGTAACATACATACACACACACATATACAGTGCTCTGTGTAACATACATACACACACATATACAGTGCTCTGTGTAACATACATACACACACATATACAGTGCTCTGTGTAACATACATACACACACACATATACAGTGCTCTGTGTAACATACATACACACACACATATGCAGTGCTCGGCGTAACATACACACACACCATATACAGTGCTCGGCGTAACATACATACACACATATACAGTGCTTGGCGTAACATACATACACACACACATACAGTGCTCGGCGTAACATACATACACACACACACATATACAGTGCTCGGCGTAACATACATACACACACACATATACAGTGCTCGGTATAACATACATACACACACACATATACATTGCTCTGTGTAACATACATACACACACACATATACAGTGCTCTGTGTAACATACATATTCACACACATATACAGTGCTCGGCGTAACATACACACACACCATATACAGTGCTCGGCGTAACATACATACACACACACATATACAGTGCTCGGCGTAACATACATACACACACACATACAGTGCTCGGCGTAACATACATACACACACACATATACAGTGCTCGGCGTAACATACATACACACACACATATACAGTGCTCGGCGTAACATACATACACACACACATATACAGTGCTCGGCGTAACATACATACACACACACATACAGTGCTCGGCGTAACATACATACACACACACATATACAGTGCTCGGCGTAACATACATACACACACACACATACAGTGCTCAGCGTAACATACATACACACACATATACAGTGCTCGGCGTAACATACATACACACACACATATACAGTGCTCGGCGTAACATACATACACACACACATATACAGTGCTCGGCGTAACATACATACATACATACATATACACACACATATACAGTGCTTGGCGTAACATACATACACACACACACACACTCGGCGTAACATACATGCACACACACACACACACATACAGTGCTCTGTGTAACATACATACACACACACACACACAGTGCTCGGCGTAACATACATACACACACACATATACAGTGCTCGGCGTAACATACATACACACACACATATACAGTGCTCGGCGTAACATACATACATACATACATACACACACACATAAACAGTGCTCGGCGTAACATACATACACACACACACTCGGCGTAACATACATACATACATACATACACACACACATATACAGTGCTCGGCGTAACATACATACACACACACACACACTCGGCGTAACATACATGCACACACACACACACACATACAGTGCTCGGCGTAACATACATACACACACACATATACAGTGCTCGGCGTAACATACATACACACACACATATACAGTGCTCGGCGTAACATACATACACACACACATATACAGTGCTCGGCGTAACATACATACACACACACACACACACATATACAAGTGCTCGGTGTAACATACATACATACATACACATATACAGTACTCGGCTTAACATACATACATACATACACACACACATATACAGTACTCGGCGTAACATACATACATACATACACACACACATATACAGTGCTCGGCGTAACATACATACATACACACACACATATACAGTACTCGGCGTAACATACATACACACATATACAGTGCTCTGCGTAACATACATACACACACACACATATACAGTGCTCGGTGTAACATACATACATACATATACAGTGCTCGGCATAACATACATACACACACACATATACAGTGCTCGGCGTAACATACACACACATACATATACAGTGCTCGGCCTAACATACATACACACACATATATACAGTGCTCTGTGTAACATACATACACACACACATATACAGTGCTCGGCGTAACATACATACACACACATATACAGTGCTCGGCGTAACATACATACACACACACATACAGTGCTCTGTGTTACATACATACACACATACATATACAGTGCTCTGTGTAACATACATACACACACACATATACAGTGCTCTGTGTAACATACATACACACACATATGCAGTGCTCGGCGTTACATACACACACACATATGCAGTGCTCGGCGTAACATACATACACACACACATATACAGTGCTCGGCGTAACATACATACACACACACATATACAGTGCTCTGTGTAACATACATACACACACATATACAGTGCTCTGTGTAACATACATACACACACATATACAGTGCTCTGTGTAACATACATACACACACACATATACAGTGCTCTGTGTAACATACATACACACACACATATGCAGTGCTCGGCGTAACATACACACACACCATATACAGTGCTCGGCGTAACATACATACACACATATACAGTGCTTGGCGTAACATACATACACACACACATACAGTGCTCGGCGTAACATACATACACACACACATATACAGTGCTCGGCGTAACATACATACACACACACATATACAGTGCTCGGCATAACATACATACACACACACATATACAGTGCTCTGTGTAACATACATACACACACACATATACAGTGCTCTGTGTAACATACATATTCACACACATATACAGTGCTCGGCGTAACATACACACACACCATATACAGTGCTCGGCGTAACATACATACACACACACATATACAGTGCTCGGCGTAACATACATACACACACACATACAGTGCTCGGCGTAACATACATACACACACACATATACAGTGCTCGGCGTAACATACATACACACACACATATACAGTGCTCGGCGTAACATACATACACACACACATATACAGTGCTCGGCCTAACATACATACACACACACATACAGTGCTCGGCGTAACATACATACACACACACATATACAGTGCTCGGCGTAACATACATACACACACACACACATACAGTGCTCAGCGTAACATACATACACACACATATACAGTGCTCGGCGTAACATACATACACACACACATATACAGTGCTCGGCGTAACATACATACACACACACATATACAGTGCTCGGCGTAACATACATACATACATACATACACACACACATATACAGTGCTCGGCGTAACATACATACACACACACACACACTCGGCGTAACATACATGCACACACACACACACACATACAGTGCTCTGTGTAACATACATACACACACACACACACACACACACAGTGCTCGGCGTAACATACATACACACACACATATACAGTGCTCGGCGTAACATACATACACACACACATATACAGTGCTCGGCGTAACATACATACATACATACATACACACACACATAAACAGTGCTCGGCGTAACATACATACACACACACACTCGGCGTAACATACATGCACACACACACACACACATACAGTGCTCTGTGTAACATACATACACACACACACACAGTGCTCGGCGTAACATACATACACACACACAATCAGCGTAACATACACACACACACACAATCAGCGTAACATACACACACAATCAGCGTAACATACATACACACACACCATATACAGTGCTTGCCGTAACATACATACACACACACGTAAATGAGTACACAAGCTTTGAAAAATAAGATTTTAATCAAGGTCTCACTTAATACAAGAACAGTCTCCAATTTTTACAAGGCTGATTTTCATATAACATTTTATTAACCCATAGCATGAAAGTAAGGTTAATCATATAACCTTCATTACAAAATCTTCAGTTTTATTCAAATTAGTTGATGCAAAAATGAATATACCCACATCAAAATGCTACATCTAGTATTTTGTATGACTGCTATGATATTTTAAGAACAACACCAAGTCTTCTAGGCATGAAATGAACAAGTCGGCGACATAGTGTAACATCTAACTTTCATACCATTCTTCAAAATGTACCTCTTATATAGCCTGGACACTGGATGGAGAGTGATGCTCAACTTGTCTCTTCAGAATTCCCCATAGGTGTTTCATTGGGTTCAGATCAGGAGACACTTGTCCACTGAATCACGTTCACCCTGTTCTTTTTCAAAAATGCAACAGATGTGTGTTTTGGATTGTCATGTTGGAAAAGAGCGCATCTACCAAAGGCACGGAGTGAGGGTAGCATCTTCTCTTTCAATATAGATAGTATATCTACTGTGTAGTGGCAGTACATCTGTGAATTTATAATACCCTGCACGAACTGTGATTCCACTACACCAGCAGAACCCATGTCATCCCACATAAAGAGCCTGCCACCACCATGTTTCACTTTAGTCTCCAGGCATTTTTATAAATACTTTTTTTCTAAATGCATGGTGCCTACAGTGAAACATAGTGGCAGCAGTGCCCTTATGTGGAGTTATATGAGTGCTGCTGGTGTCGGTGAGCTACAATTCATTGAGGGTATCCTAAATTTACAGATCTACTGCTCTATATTGATAGAGAATATGCTACCATCACCCCGTGTCCTTGGTAGATGTGTAAATTAGCAACATGATAATGATCAAAAACACACATTTAAGGTTATTGTTGCATTTCTGAAGAAGAACAGGGTGAACGTGATTCAGAGGCCAAGTATGTCTCCTGATCTGAACCCAACCGAAGACCTATAGGGAATTCTGAAGAGACAAGTTGAGCATTACAGGCATCCAGGCTATAAAAAGAGGTCATTGATGAAGAATGAAATAAGATAGATGGTGGAATACGTCGCCATCTTCTTCATCCCATGCCTTGAAGACTTGTTGCGATTCTTAAAAATCATGGTCATACAAATATTAGATGTAGCAGTTTTTTGCATGCGGTGTATTCATTTTTGCATCATTTAATTTGAGTAGAACTGAAGATTTTGTAATGAAAGTTGTATTATTAACCTTACTTTTATGCTATCAAAGTCAGTCTTGTAAAAATGTTGGAAATTAGTCTTGTATTCAATGAGACATTGATGAAAATCTAACTTTTCAAAGGGGGTGTACTCATTTATGCCAAATCCTATGTGTATATGTATATGTTTCTTACATATACTTAGCTTTCTTATATATACTTCTACTTATCATTTTTGTACCTATACTTATCTTTTTTTACTTATCCTTACTTACCTATACTTAATCTTTCATAACTATATTTATTATTTTTTTCCTACACTTATTTTTACTTGCCTATATTTACTTATACTTTCTTACCAATACTTACTTATACTTATTCTAGCTTGCCTATACTTATTATTTTATTTTAGGAAAATGTTTATTGAATGCTAAACATACTTATCCTTATCTATAAGTATTCTTTTTATTTTTTAAATTTTAAGTATACTTATTTATCTGTACTTATCCTTTCCCACCTATATACACTGCTCAAAAAATAAAGGGAACACTTAAACAACAGAATATAACTCCAAGTAAATCAAACTTCTGTGAAATCAAACTGTCCACTTAGGAAGCAACACTGATTGACTATCAATTTCACATGCTGTTGTGCAAATGGAATAGACAAAAGATGGAAATTATTGGCAATTATCAAGACACCCTCAATAAAGGAGTGGTTCTGCCGGTGGGGACCACAGACCACATCTCAGTACCAATGCTTTCTGGCTGATGGTTTGGTCACTTTTGAATGTCGGTTGTGCTTTCACACTTGTGGTAGCATGAGATGGGGACCACAGACCACATCTCAGTACCAATGCTTTCTGGCTGATGGTTTGGTCACTTTTGAACGTTGGTTGTGCTTTCACGCTCGTGGTAGCATGAGACGGACTCTACAACCCACAGAAGTTGCTCAGGTAGTGCAGCTCATCCAGGATAGCACATCAATGCGAGCTGTGGCAAGAAGGTTTGCTGTGTCTGCCAGCATAGTGTCCAGAGGCTGGATATGTTACCAGGAGACAGGCCAGTACACCAGGAGACATGGAGGGGGCCGTAGGAGGGCAACAACCCAGCTGCAGGACCGCTACCTCTGCCTTTGTGCAAGGAGGAACAGGAGGAGCACTGCCAGAGTCCTGCAAAATGATCTCCAGCAGGCCAAAAATGTGCGGGTGTCTGCACAAACTGTTAGAAACCGACTCCATGAGGGTAGTATGAGGGTCCGACATCCATAGATGGGGGTTGTGCTCACAGCCCAACACCGTGCAGGACGTTTGGCATTTACCACAGAACACCAGGATTGGCAAAGTCGCCACTGGCGCCCTGTGCTCTTCACAGATGAAAGCAGGTTCACACTGAGCACATGTGACAGACCTGACAGAGTCTGGAGATGCTGTGGAGAGTGATCTGCTGCCTGCAACATCCTACAGCATGAATGATTTGGCAGTGGGTCAGTAATGGTGTGGTGAGGTCTGGCATTGTCCTGCATAAGGAGGAACCCAGGGACAACCGCACCAGCATATGGTCTCACAAGGGGTCTGAGGATCTCATCTCAGTACCTAATAACAGTCAGGCTACCTCTGGCGAGCACATGGAGGGCTGTGCAGCCCTCAAAAGAAATGCCACCCCACACCATTACTGACCCACTGCCAAACCGGTCATGTTGAAGGATGTTGCAGGCAGCAGATCGCTCTCTACGGTGTCTCCAAACTGTGTCACGTCTGTCACACATGCTCAGTGTGAACATGCTTTCATCTATGTAGAGCACAGGGCGCCAGTGGTGACTTTGCCAATCCTGGTGTTCTGTGGCAAATGCCAAGCATCCTGCATGGTGTAGGGCTGTGAGCAAAATCCCCATCTGTGGACATCGGGCCATCATACCACCCTCATGGAGTCGGTTTCTAACCGTTTGTGCAGACACATGCACATTTGTGGCCTGCTGGAGGTCATTTTTCAGGGCTCTGGCAGTGTTCCTCCTGTTCCTCCTTGCACAAATGTGGAGGTAGTGGTCCTGCTGCTGGGTTGTTGCCCTCCTATGGCCTTCTCCACATCTCCTGGTGTACTGGCCTGTCTCCTGGTAGCGTCTCCAGCCTCTGGACACTACGCTGACAGACACAGCAAACCTTCTTGCCACAGCTCGCATTGATGTGCTATCTTAGATGAGCTGCACTACCTGAGCAGCTTCTGTGGGTTGTAGAGTCTGTCTCATGCTAACACGAGTGTGAAAACACAACCAACATTCCAAAGTGATCAAAACATCAGCCAGAAAGCATTGGTACTGAGATGTGGTCTGTGGTCCCCACCTGCAGAACCACTCCTTTATTGAGGGTATCTTGATAATTGCCAATTTCCATGTATTGTCTATTCCATTTGCACAGCAGCATGTGAAATTGATTTTCAATCAGTGCTGCTTCCTAAGTGGACAGTTTGATTTCACAGAAGTTTGATTTACTTGGAGCTATATTCTGTTGTTTAAGTGTTCCCTTTATGCTTTTGAGCAGTGTACTTACCTATATTTCTACTTTTTTCCTATAGTTATCCTCTCCTACCTACAGTTATCCTTACCTAGCTATACTTATCCTTAACCACACTTAAACTTTTTTTCTTATTTTTATTGAATTGAAATATATTTAGCCTTTATTACTTATTCTTATCTTTTTTACTTCTACTTATTTTTTTAAATATACTTATTGTTTCTTACCTATATTTATCTATAGTTATGCTTTTTTATCAATACTTATCCTTCCCTACCTATACTTATATATTTTTTTATTTTTTATATTTTTTTTTACATCTACTTATCGTTTCTTACCTATCCTTATCCTTATCCTTTCTTATTTATACTTATCTGAATAGAGTATTTATGAAGGAGGCAATCCTGGCCCTTCCTCTTCTCATCATCCTTCTTGCATTAATGCGGGGCCAGGCGCAGCAAGTTATTTCCTCCTCTGTACTTTGGCTGCCTTTTTCTTGGACTGGTTCTTCTTCCTCTGTAGAAGTGATGTCTTCTTCTGGAATATTCTCAGTCTCTGGTTCCTATAAGCACAATGAAGTAAAGCTAAATATTGTGGCCCTGATTCATCATATGCATTTTTAAGTTCCTTTCCTTTTTTTGTCTTGTGATATTAGTTGCGTTTTTGGGTGTCAAATTTATCAAATCGGTGCACCAGATTCATGAATCTGGCATTAAGTAAAAAATGGTCTTTCTCTGTCTTGAACTAGTTTTTGTAAATTTTGGCACCAAAAGTTTCAAAAATTGCCCCTAATACTGGCTTACTGAAAAATGCAGCCGGGTTGGACTGGAGTAAACTTGTGGTAAATTTTGAAAAGGTTTCAATTGATGAATCAGGATAAAATATCTGGAATTGCTAGACTCCATCCACAAAGCAGAAAACAAAATAAAAAAACCGGCAAGCACATATAGTATAGACTTAGAAAAGGCGCAAATAAAATAATGAAATAGGTGGAAACAAAAAAGGCGCTCAACACACAAAACTAGACAAAAAATCTGGTGCAAAGGCAATGATGAATCAGGGCCTGTGACCCGGAGCCGTTCCCTATGTGTAATAATCAGAGAAGCTTAAAAGTGCATCGGCTGAAAGATGGGGGTGATACTGATATATAATCAACTGTGTATCTGAATCAATGCTGAGCATAGTGATGGGGATCTGTATATAACTACTATAACCAAAGAGCTTGACGATTCCAGTTTTTTTCCTCTACATGATGCTAATGTAAATCATGTCCTTTCAGTTCAGTATGAAGATAAACCCTGGATCATCACCACCATCACTTACCTCATCCTCTGGGATCCTAATGCCATCATCCAGCTTCATGTAGATGGGCTGCAATACAACAGGTAAGAATTCGTTAGTATTTATTTTTTTTAATATTATAAAGGAGTTGTGTAGCCCTGGTGGAATTTTCATAAAGAATTGTACCCTAACACACTGTCGGGATTCGGCTTCGCCTGTCGGTGTCAGCAGTTGTTTTATGATCAAAAGTATGCAATTTGCATACAAGTTGTCATGTCAGTAGCACATTACATACTGCTTGCATTCTGTCGTAAATTACACCAGGGCTGAACAACCCCTTTGATTTCAGTCATTTTATACATTCCTCATATTATTGCATACTAGGATTTGTAGATCCTTAGAGATGCCTGCAGGGCCATAGTTAAGGGAGCACTTATATAAACCATGGTGGCAATGAGTCTCTTACCCCGTCATTGTCGTCATAACCATCCACATCTTGATCCTTATAGAAGAAAAGAGGAAAATTACAAATTGTATTGGGAAAACACCTCCTGACGAAACTGCAGCAGCGATGAAACGCACGTCGAGGTAGCAAGTGAGCCCACCATCTAAGACTACATCCAATGTCTACAGGTAATATACTTTTCTAATTATACCATTGAGACACCTATAGACCATATCAAATATACCTCTATCATTTACTACTTCAATAAGACCTATCAAATTGTATTATTAGGTAGTCTCCCACATTCACTTTACTGTTTTCCATCTTATACCTTAGACTTAGGGGCAAAAAAATATTGTAGTCCGGCTCACTGGTCTCTTAAAATCCTTTGTACTAAGCTATGTCCTATTTCTATGTATATGTGAAAATCTATGTTATCATTCCTTTAAAAAATACTCTTTTTGATATAATAAATTTCTGAAATGTAAATTACTCTGATCCAGTGCTCCTCTATCTTTTTCCGTAATTGGTGATGTATTGGGAAAATGTTTGGGTGCTCTCAGATCTGCACTATGATATTATTGGTGTTTTTCTCTGTGTATTCGTGTTTTTTCTATATTCTAGTTTTGATGCAGTTGTTTTATGCTTCATATAACAAAAATTGAAGACACACAAATATATATGATTTTGTGCCCTTTTAATCAGTTGCTTAATACGCTGCTAGTCACACAATTTTGCTTTTTTTCTGAATATTACTTTGTGTACATGTCTCACAGAGCGGAGTGAATTATAATGATTTAACTCTCATTAACTGTCCAAATATACAATATTTCCGCTGACTGACTTGAACACAGCAGATCTGACACTACTCGCGGCCCTCACACTTATTCTCCTGTGATTTTGTGTGTTTTTTCTCCTTGTGTGTGATTGGTAGCAGTATATATTGCACTGTGACTTTAGTTACGGTGAACCTTGACTAAGAACAATTTGTTTGTGTGAAACGCGCTAGTGAAAGTTTCTATGGTGCAGTTGGAATACACTTTAATAATATGATCTGCTCATATCGCTTACGTAGTATTCCGTCATCTGTAGCACAGAGTCTCTCATCTGTTGCAATGAGAAAAAAAAAAACATTATTAGTATCTTATCTGTGTTCTAGTAACAGATCTAAAAAACTCGACTCATGTGGCTTCTGTTACAAACATTTTTATCAATAGCCAAATCAGATCATCCTTTATACAGCTCTGGTAAAAATTAAGAGACCACTGCAAAATTTTCATTTTCTCTGATTTTTCTCTTTATAGGTCTATTTTTGAGTAAAATGTACATTGTTGTTTTATTCTATAAACTACTGACAACTTGTCTCCGAAATTCAAAGCTAAAAATTTTTAATTTATTTGCAGCAAATGAGAAATCGTCAAAATAATAAAAAAGAAACAGAGAACCAGAGAACCAGTGCTGTCAGACCTCAAATACTGCAAAGAAAACAAGTTCTTATTCATTTAGAAACAACAATACTCCTGTTTTAACTCAGGAAGAGTTCAGAAATCAATATTTGGTGGTATAACCATGATTTTTAATCCCAGCTTTCATGCGTCTTGGCTGCTTTCCACCAGTCTTTCACGCTGCTTTTGGGTGACCTTATGCCACTCCTGGCAGAAAAATTTAAGCAGTTCTTCTTTGATGGCTTGTGACTATCCATCTTCCTCTTGATTACATTAGAGGTTTTCAATGGGGTTCAGGTCTGGAGACTGGGTTGGCCATGACAGGGTCTTGATGTGGTGCTCCTTCATCCACACATTAATTGACCAAGTTGTGTGGCATGGGGCATTGTGCTGCTGGAAAAACCAGTCTTCCGAGTAGGGGAACATTGTCTGAGCAGAAGGAAGCAAGTGGTTTTTCAAGGATAACCTTGTATGCGGCTTGATTCATACATCCTTCGCAAAGATTAACCTGCCCAATTCCAGCCTTGCTGGAACATCCCCAGATCATCACCAATTCTCCACCAAATTTCACAGTGGGTGCAAGACACTGTGGCTTGTATGCCTCTCCAGTTCTCCGTCTAACCATTAGATGACCAGGTGTTGGGCAAAGCTGAAAATTAGACTCATCAGAGAAGATTACCTTACTCCAGTCCTCTAGTACCTTACTTCAGCCTGGCTCTCCTTTGCTTCTCATTGATTAAAGGCTTTTTTCTAGCTTTACATGACTTGAGGCCTGCCTCTAGGAGCCTGTTATGAGTGACATTCGAATAAGATGACGGTCACCCCGGTCAGTGGAGAGTCGCTTTCGCCCTCTGCCGGTCTGTAGCTTTGTTGTCCCCAATGTCTGCTGCTTGACTTTGTTGTAATGGACTGCCATCTTCGAAATTTTAAGTATGGAGGCAACATGACGCTCACTGTATAGTAAAACCAGAATTGAGCCCTTCTTTTCCTCACTTAAGACTTTTCTTTTCAACTCCTTTGCCATGGTTAAAAGTTAGTTTTTCATTCATATTACTTTTGGGCTATTCCTAGCACTTGTTTTGCCATCCAGCTTGTCCTATTGCAAGAGGATTGTGAAGACCACAGCAGTGTTTTTTATACTTTCCCTCGTTACATAAGATTTGGTTCAGGTGATCACCTAATCAGAAGCACATTAAGAAGAATGGGATGTACTTTGGTTGGAATTCAGCTGACACTGGAATGGAATGGCTGTCAGACATGTAGAGATGGTGATTTTTAGAAAACTGTGCAGTGGTCTCTTAATTTTTGCCAGAGCTGTATGTATCTGTCCTCCCAATGCACATCACACATTATCAAATATAATCTGTGCTGAATTCCTCAACAATCTCAGTGGCATCTGGAAAATTACTGCTTTTCTTATTCAGGTTAAGGATTTGTTCCGATCTGCCATTTTGACAGCAAAACTAGCAGAGCACTCTGGCAAAACAGACTCCGCCTCTGATCGTAAGGCCATGTTCACACAGTTTTATTTTCGGTCTGTACATGAAAAAACATGAATCACACAGACGGCGCTAGGACCAATGCAATTCGATTAGTTGATAGGAGCGTGAGTTTTTTTTGTTTTTTTTAACCCCTTTATGATATACAGTGCAGACGAAAAGTTTAAACACACCTTCTCATTTAAAGATTTTTCTGTATTTTTTTGACTATAAAAATTGTACATTCACATTGAAGGCATCAAAACTATGAATTAACACATGTGGAATTATATACTTAACAAAAAAGTGTGAAGCAACTGAAAATATGTCTTATATTCTAGGTTCTTCAAAGTAGCCACCTTTTGCTTTGATGACTGCTTTGCACACTCCTGGCATTCTCTTGATGAGCTTCAAGATGTAGTCACCAGAAATGGTCTTCCAACAATCTTGAAGGAGTTCCCAGAGATGCTTAGCACTTGTTGGCCCTTTTGCCTTCACTCTGCGGTCCAGCTCACCCCAAACCATCTCGATTGGGTTCAGGTCTGGTGACTGTGGAGGCCAGGTTATCTGGCGTAGCACCCCATCACTCTGCTTGGTCAAATAGCCCTTACACAGCCTGGAGGTGTGTTTGGGGTCATTGTCCTGTTGAAAAATAAATGATGGTCCAACTAAACGCAAACCGGATGGAATAGCATGCCGCTGCAAGATGCTGTGGTAGCCATGCTGGTTCAGTATGCCTTCAATTTTGAATAAATCCCCAACAGTGTCACCAGCAAAGCACCCCCACACCATCACACCTCGTCCTCCATGCTTCACGGTGGGAACCAGGCATGTAGAGTCCATCCACTCACCTTTTCTGCGTCACACAAAGACACGGTGGTTGGAACCAAAGATCTGAAATTTGGACTCATCAGACCAAAGCACAAATTTCCACTGGTCTAATGTCCATTCCTTGTGTTCTTTAGCCCAAACAAGTCTCTTCTGCTTGTTGCCTGTCCTTAGCAGTGGTTTCCTAGCAGCTATTTTACCATGAAGGCCTGCTGCACAAAGTCTCCTCTTAACAGTTGTTGAAGAGATGTGTCTGCTGCTAGAACTCTGTGTGGCATTGACCTGGTCTCTAATCTGATCTGCTGTTAACTCGGATAAACTTATCCTCAGAAGCAGAGGTGACTCTTGGTCTACTTTTCCTGGGGCGGTCCTCATGTGAGTCAGTTTCTTTGTAGCGCTTGATGGTTTTTGCAACTGCACTTGGGGACACTTTCAAAGTTTTCCCAATTTTTTGCACTGACTGACCTTCATTTCTTAAAGTAATGATGGCCACTCGTTTTTCTTTACTTAGCTGCTTTTTTCTTGCCATAATACAAATTCTAACAGTCTATTCAGTAGGACTATCAGCTGTGTATCCACCTGACTTCTGCACAACACAACTGATGGTCCCAACCCCATTTATAAAGCAAGAAATCCCACTTATTGAACCTGACAGGGCACACCTGTGAAGTGAAAACCATTTCCGGTGACTACCTCTTGAAGCTCATCAAGAGAATGCCAAGAGTGTGCAAAGCAGTCATCAAAGCAAAAGGTGGCTACTTTGAAATACCTAGAATATAAGACATATTTTCAGTTGTTTCACACTTTTTTGTTAAGTATATAATTCCACATGTGTTAATTCATAGATTTGATGCCTTCAGTATGAATGTACAATTTTCATGGAAATAAAAATACAGAAAAATCTTTAAATGAGAAGGTGTGTCCAAACTTTTGGTCTGTACTGTACATAATAGTATGCACCACGTCATCACCCTGTAACATCCCTGGTGGCGTGCTGGCATGGCTTACCACCTCCCACCATGCAAAGCCGCCATCTTACCTATCAGTCCTGGCTGCACACTTTGCTCCAGTATCTGCTGTGTGCATGTTTATTGTCTGATTGCTTAGGGCGGCAGTGCGGTTACTGTCTGATTATTATAGTTACTGTGTGCGCACTCCTAATGGGTCCCCAGCCTATTGTTGTGAGTCACTGGATACTTAAACCTCCTCCACCCAGTAGGCGGTGCCTGAGCAACACTTTCTTTCAGTGTGTTCTATGCAACTGAGTTGCCCTGTCCAGTCCTGTATCTTGTCTGCTCCGCCACCCTGGGGGCTGTATACCCAGGCCCTTTACCTGTATCTGTGACTTCTAGTCTGTTTTGCCACCCTGGGGGCTGAGTTCCCAGGCTCGTTCCTGTATCTTGTTTCTGGTTCAGTTCCTGTCTGAACAGTGTCCTAGCCCGTTATTTGTTTGTCTCTGTTTGTATCTTCCCTTTTTCTGCAGTGTCTGAACCTGCACCTAACTCCAATTCGTTGTCTCTGTACTTCTGTTTGTGAGTTTAGTGTTCACTCGCTACTTCATTGTAAGTACCTTTTTTGTATCTGCTCTGCTTGTCTACCGCACCTGCGGATTTTGCTCTGCTCTGCTTGTCTACCGCACTTGAGGGTTTTGCTCTGCTCTGCATGTCTACCGCACTTGCGGGTTTTGCTTTGCTTGTCTACCGCACTTGCGGATTTTGCTCTGCCTTGCTTGTCTACCGCACTTGCGGGTTTTGCTCTGCTCTGCTTGTCTACCGCACCTACGGCTTTTGCTCTGCTCTGCTTGTCTACCGCACCTGCGTGTTTTGCTCTGCTCTGCTTGTCTACCGCACCTGCGGGTTTTGCTCTGAATGTCTACCGCATCTGCGGGTTTTGCTCTGCTCTGCTTGTTTACCGCACCTGCGGGTTTTGCTCTGCTCTGCTTGTCTACCGCACTTGCTGGTTTTGCTCTGCTTTGCTTGTCTACCGCACCTGCGGGTTTTGCTCTGCTCTGCTTGCCTACCGCACCTGCGGGTTTTGCTCTGCTTGTCTACCGCACCTGCGGCTCTGTTCCTGTATCCCAGTCTGTACTGGTCCCTATCCTGCCTGCGTTCCTACCTGCCAGTGCCCACCTGTCTGCATACCAGCTGTGCCTGCCAGTACCCACCTGTCTTCATACTAGCTGTGCCTGCCAGTACCCACCTGTCTGCATACCAGCTGTGCCTGCCAGTACCCACCTGTCTGCATACCAGCCGTGCCTGCCAGTACCCACCTGTCAGTATGCCATCCTAACTTGTCTGTTCCTGCATTCCCCGGTGTGGGTCAACAGCTGTGACCAGGGTCTGACCTGGAGTAGCACCTGGTTCCTTTGCTCGGTTTCTCCCTGGTTCGCGGAGTCGACTGAGCCGCAGTGCGACCTTGGTCAGACCGAGTTGATACTTAGTTACGCCCCTCCAGGCATTCCTCGGTTAATGGTCCAGTGGGGTCACCAACCATGCTCACGCCAGTCAGTCCGGGCGTTTGCGTAACACACCCCCTGTTCAGCGTGGACTACGGCGCTGAGCCTGCCGCGCTAAACCGGGCACATGTCAGCTGATCTATACAGCTGACATGTGCCCGCAACAGCCATGGGTGAAATCACGATCCATCTGCGGCTGTTAACTAGTTAAATGCCGCTGTCAATCTCTGACAGTGGCATTTAACATCGCCACGCCGGAAGCGAGTCACTTGCCCCGCCCATCTGCGACTATGTCACATGATCGCGGGTCACCGATGGGTTGGCGGAAGACCCCTGTGGTTGTCATGTCCAGATTGCTATGAGCGCCGCCCAGTGGTTGGCGCTCATAGCAAGTAAGCAAATCTGCTACATACAGGCGATCTGCTCATGTAGCAGAGCCGATCAGGTAAGTGCTGCTTCTAGTCTCTAATGGAGACTATTGAAGCAAGCAAACAGTAATAAAAAAAATGTTTTTAAAAATATATAAAAAAATATATATAAAAGTTTAAAGGGAATCTGTCACCCCTCTGGGACCTATCAGACCTCTAATATGGACGTACAGGTGATAGAAATGTGAATCTATACTTACCTGTATGTTCCATATTAGCGGTTTGCTTGCCTTGAAATACATTTTTATTAACTTAGTTTAGACAAGCTTCACGTCCGGGGGACGCTAAGAAATCCCTGCCTGCCTACTTAATTTCCATATTCCTCCCCTCTCCTGACGTGCAGTTCCCGGCCGGATCCCGCGCCTGTGTAATTTACCTTGTACCGGAGGTGCAGTAATCCCTGCAGTCTGTGTATCCTTGTGGAGCAGGAAACTTGTCGCAGGCGCCGGTGAGTCACTCTGCCTTCCCGGCGCCTGCGCACAAGTTTCTTGCTCCACAAGGATACACAGACTGCAGGGATTACTGCGCCTCCCGTACAAGGTAAATTACACACGCGCGGGATCCGGCCGGGAACTGCACGTCACAGGGCCCTGTGATGTGCAGGGGAGAGGGGGAACATGGAAATTAACAGGCAGGGATTTCTTTGTGTTCCCCAGACGCGAAGCTTATCAAAACTAAAATGTATTTCAAAGCAAGCAAACCTCTACTATGGGCCATACAGGTAAGTATAGATTCACATTTCTATCACCTGTATGCCCATATTAGAGGTCTGATAGGTCCCAGGGGGGTGACAGATTCCCTTTAAATCACCCCCTTTCACCCCATTCAAAATAAAACAATAAAAAAAAATCACATACACATATTGGGTGGTTCTGAACGCGGCAATACCAAATCTACCAATATAAAAAGAGAATGAATCCAATCTGCAAACGGCGTAATGAGAAAAAAAAATTTAAACGCCAGAATTAAATTTTTTGGGTCGCCCAACATTGCAATAAAATGCAATAACGGACGACAAAACCATTGGATCTAGGCCCAAACTGGTATCAATAAAAATGTCAGCTCCACGTGGAAAAAATAAGCCCTCATCCGGCCTCAGATCATGACAAAATGCAGACGCTACGGGTCTCTGAAAATGGAGCCATTTGTTTTAGCAAACTTTGGATTTTTTTTCACCAATTTAAAAAAAAGAACCTGTACATGTTAGGTGTCTATGAACTCGTAATGACTTGGAGAATAAAGGCATTGAGTCTATGAGAGCGCAAAAAAATTGGATCCAATACGGATCTATATACATACCATATGTATGTACTATATATTTTACACTACTATGTAGTGTAAGATTTTTATGGATACAAACAATTCTTTAACATAGGAAATTGTATTTGGTCATATAAATGCCATATGGATGAAAATGGAGATGAAAATCATCTGTTTTTCTGAATGAAATCAAACATATACAGTACACAGCCAATCTAATAGATGAAGGAGCCTGGCACTGACACTGTCTATAAAGCTGTCCAGCAGGTCAGAGATCATCGACAGGTAGCTCGCAGCATCGTCCATCTCGCTGTCAGAGGATGTAGATCCGGACATCGCTGGTTCCTGGGCAGATATTAGAAATATGCTTAAACAGGTAAGAATGTCATATTCCAGAGTCACCAGTATAAAGTTACAAAGGGAAACCGGAATACAGTGAGGGAAAAAAGTATTTAGTCAGCCACCAATTGTGCAAGTTCTCCCACTTAAAAAGATGAGAGGCCTGTAATTGACATCATAGTTAGACCTGAACTATGAGAGACAAAATGAGAAAACAAATCCTGAAAATCACATTGTCTGATTTGGAAAGAATTTCTTTTCAAATTTTGGTGGAAAATAAGTATTTGGTCAATTACAAACAAGCAAGATTTCTGTCTCTCACAGACCTGTAACTTCTTCTTTAAGAGGCTCCTCTGTCCTCCACTCATTACCTGTAGTACTGGCTCCTCTGTCCTCCACTCATTACCTGTAGTACTGGCTCCTCTTTCCTCCACTCATTACCTGTAGTACTGGCTCCTCTGTCCTCCACTCATTACCTGTAGTACTGGCTCCTCTTTCCTCCACTCATTACCTGTAGTACTGGCTCCTCTGTCCTCCACTCATTACCTGTAGTACTGGCTCCTCTGTCCTCCACTCATTACCTGTAGTACTGGCTCCTCTTTCCTCCACTCATTACCTGTAGTACTGGCTCCTCTTTCCTCCACTCATTACCTGTAGTACTGGCTCCTCTTTCCTCCACTCATTACCTGTAGTACTGTCACATGTTTGAACTTGTTATCAGTATAAAAGACGCCTGTCCGCAACCTCAAACATTCACACTCCAAACTCCACTATGGTGAAGACCAAAGAGCTGTCGAAGGACACCAGAAACAAAATTGTAGCCCTGCACCAGGCTGGGAAGACTGAATCTGCAATAGGCAAGCAGCTTGGTGTGAAGAAATCAACTGTGGGAGCAATAATTAGAAAATGGAAGACATACAAGACCATTCACTGATAATCTCCTTCGATCTGGGGCTCCACACAAGATCTCAACCCGTGGGGTCAAAATAATCCCAAGAACGGTGAGCAAAAATCCCAGAACCACACGGGGGGGGACCTAGTGAATGACCTGCAGAAAGCTGGGACCAATTTTACATATGCTACCATTAGTAACACACTACGCCACCAGGGACTCAGATCCTGCAGTGCCAGACGTGTCCCCCTGCTTAAGCCATTACATGTCCGGACGTGTCTGAAGTTTGCTAGAGAGCATTTGGATGATCCAGAGGCATATTGGGAGAATGTCATATGGTTAGATGAAACCAAAGTAGAACTGTTTGGTAGAAACACAACTCGTCGTGTATGGAGGAGAAAGAATGCTGAGTTGCATCCAAAGAACACCATACCTACTGTGAAGCATGGGGGTGGCAACATCATGCTTTGGAGCTATTTCTCTGCCAAGGGACCAGGATGAGTGACCCATGTACATGAAAGAATAATTGGGGCCATGTATCATGAGATTTTGAGTGCAAACCTCCTTCCATCAGCAAGGGCATTGAAGATGAAACGAGGCTGGGTCTTTCAGCATGACAATGATTCCAAGCACACCGCCAGGGCAACGAAGGAGTGGCTTCGTAAGAAGCATTTCAAGGTCCTGGAGTGGCCTAGCTAGTCTCCAGATCTAAACCCTATAGAAAACCTTTGGAGAGAGTTGAAAGTCCATGTTACCCAGCTACAGCCCCAAAACATCACTTCTCTGGAGGAGATTTGCATGGAGGAATGGGCCAACATACTAGCAACAGTGTGTGCCAACCTTGTGAAGACTTACATAAAATGTTTGACCTCTGTCATTGCCAACAAAGGATATATAACAAAGTATTGAGATGAACTTTTGTAATTGACCAAATACTTATTTTCCACCAAAATTTGAAAAATTCTTTCCAAATCAGACAATGTGATTTTCAGGATTTGTTTTCTCATTTTGTCTCATAGTTGAGGTCGACCTATGATGTCAATTACTGGCCGACCTCATCTTTTTAAGTGAGAGAACTTGCACAATTGGTGGCTGACAAAATGCTTTTTTCCCCCACTGTATAAGACTAGAAATGTGCTGAGTAAATAACTATAACAGAATACAATATCTGAGTGCCCGACCACATAAGTACAATATACAGGATCAATGCACAAATCTGTATTCCCCTGCGCCATGCAGTCAGAGGTGCGGACTTAGTTCACTTTCTGAACATGACGTATTTATTACTCATCTGATCCCAGCATTTTACACCAGTTATGACGTTTATTCAGTAACCACCAAAAAATAGACCCCTAAAATATAACCTTTAATGATTATGTTAAAAACTCTCAAAAATATATATTATAAGGTGTGTACTCAATTACACATTTAACATCCAACATATATAAGGGTCCACAAAAAATATATAATATTTTGACAGGATATGATATATAGGACCCTATTACCCCCCTAATCTAAAGTGCAGCACAAGTAGTAGTAATTACAAAATCCTGGATGTGTGTCAATGTAACTAAATAAACAGCAATGCACTGTCCATGTTTGAAAAGACAAAGATGTTATATATCAAAGTCTGCATCAATTATTATTAAGTCCCTGACCCCTATAAGTATATGCAGAAATGATCAGGAGTAATCAGGGAAAGTACACAAATAGGGCAAAACAAAAAATCAAGACACCAAACAGAATAAGCAAATGAGCATAGGCATCTTAATAGATAACCAGTAGTGATGAGCGAGCTTGCTCGTTTAACCCTTTAATCAAGCATGCTCGGGTGCTCGCCGAGTATTTGCGGCATGTTCGGCATCTGTTTACTCTGCTGCATTTGTCACGGCTGTTAGACCGCTGCGACACATGCAGGGATTGCCTAAAAAACAGGCAATCCCTGCATGTGTCGCAGCTGTCTAAAAGCCATGAAACATACAGCCGCAGCGGATAAAAATAGATGCCGAGCATGCCGCAAATACTCGGCACTAAAACCAATACTAAAGGGTTAAACGAGCACGCTCGCTCATCACTAATAACCAGTCTTATAAGAAATCCACATCTGGTGTCTTGATTTTTTGTTGCCCTATTTGTATACTTTACAGCAAAACCAAACCTGCATATTTTTTTGTTTAAAGAAAAAAAAATTGGAATTTTGTAAAAAGAATGTGATTGTGTCCCTATTTTCCAAGACCTGTTACAGTTTCATTTTTCCATCGATATTGCTGTGTGAGGGCTTTATTTTTGCATGGCGAGCTGACGTGTCTATTGATGCCATTTGGGGTAGATATCACGTTTTGATCGCTTATTGCATTTTTTTACAGAATTGCTGTAGCCAAAAAATCACAGTTCTGGCTTTTGGATTTCTTCTCTTTACAGCAGCTGTCCCAACATGTGGCTCGGTGCCACACATGAGGCTTGCTGACCCATGAAGTGTGGCTCACGACTGTCTGCCAATATGGTGCATTAGCACCAAGCCTAGCTAACGGCTATGAACAGTACATTTCCAGATGGTGACTTCTGTGATTAGCCCAGTACAGAAGAGCAGATCTGGATGCTCATATACTGGCCTTGGGGGTTTAGTATGGTAAGATGGAGCAGGGTACTTATAGTCAGAGGGGATGCTTGAAGCTGGACGTAACAGTGTTGTGGGGGTGGTTGAGGAGACAATACTGAATGGGGGGAAGGTGGGTCTAGGTATACTGCTTCAGGCCCCCTTCACACGTCCATTTTCTATGTCCATATGCAGCCCGTTTTTAAAGGACCACAAATACGGACATACGCACACCAATTGTATTCAATGGGTGTGCACACATGTTAGGTTTTTCATGCTGACCTTGTGTCTGTTTAAAAAAATGCAGACATGTCAGTTTTGTTTGTTTTTTTGCGCAGCACGCACTGAATAGATCCTGCACACTGAGGACACACAGATGACAACCATGTGTCATCAGTGTGGTACGTACCGGCACCTGGGAATCAGCGGTACCATTTGCACGAATCCCCAGCTGCTGCGGCTGAAGGTGCGTTCCCACAGGCAGCTCACTGCAAGCTGGGATGAGGAACTGCCATGTCCTCGGTGAGATCACCGCTCGCACCGTGAGAAATTTTTCACGTTGTTGCGCTGAGCTCACTTAATTCAGCTCAATTCACTGTGAACTGAGTTAACAGCGGTGAACCTGGTGAGCTCAGCGCAACAATGAGAAATTTCTCATGGTGATCTCACTGAGGTCACGGTAGTTCCTCGTCCCAGCTTGTGGCCCATCCTTTTTGGCGGATTCTACTCTATCCAAATACTTGCCTAATAGACCTAGTATCACCTTTGGGAGAAGTAAAAACCTCCGTGATCATGTGGTGAAAGTCACTACCACAGTGATCCAATCTTCTTTTTGGATAATGTCCGCCCTCGTCGAGGATGATCACCTTGTGGCAGATGCATTTCCTGTCCTAACATTGAACGCACTGACACCTTTTGTGATTCCACAAGACTGAAACATTTTAACATCAATCATAAAATATCTTGTACCACAAAAGCCTTTTATTATGCCACATGCTGCTATTCAAAAATATACGTGGTACTCACTACTCATCAGCTTAAAGGGGGTGTCCATTATTAGGACAACCCCTTCTCAATCTGAATGTTTGCCACCATGAAAATAAAAACTCCCATACTCACCTCTCGTGTCGGGCCCCTTTCCATCGGTTTCAGCACTCACGTTCCCGGGACTCCTGTGCGGCTGTTATGACTCGTGAGCCCGGCGCCCAATCACCGCTGGTGTCACTGTCCCCGCCTTGAATGTACATGTAATCAGGAGCAGGTCAGAGCTGCAGCCGCTCACTTCCTCATGATTACTTTGGCTGACTGACTGTGCCCTTAGCTTCTGGGAATGACTGCGATGTATCGTCACATCATTCTCATCGTCATTCACGGTCCCTCTGAACCATCTGGTTTGCGCAATTTTACCATCTATGTAGATATACAATTTCTTTATATTACTGCACAATGTTGCTTTACTGTGTCCTCTTTAGGCTGAGTTCACACGATGTGTTTTTCATGCGTTTCCGCGGCGTTTTTGCAGTTGCGTAAATGCCGCAGAAATGCATTAAAAACGCATGGTAGAAGGGCAGCAATGTTCCCCAATTGAAATCCGCATGTGCTGTGCCCATGATGCGGATTTTTCCGCAGCGTAAACGCTGCGGTCAAAAATCCGCAGCATGTCAATTAATTTTGCGGAAACGCTGCTCTTTTGCCGCCATTGACTTGCATTAGACCGCATGGAATCCACATCACTGTATATGTTGATGCGATTTTCATGCGGTCTAATGTGCGGATGGTACCCGGGTGTGGATGAGAGGACTCTCATCCAGACCCAGGTACCATTATAAAAAAAAGAATAAAATAAAAAATATATATATTCTCACCTTCTGATGGCCCGCGCAGCGCTCCTGCTTGGTTCACGGCACTTCGGAGTTGAATGAAGAAGGACCTTCGCTGACGTCAGAGTCATGTGACGGGTCACGTGACGCTGACGTCGGAAGGTCCTAAAGTCTTCACTGCCGGCAGCCGGGACCGAGCGAAGCCGGACACCGGAGGCCATCAGAGGGTAAAGTATATATTTATTTTTTATTTTTTGACATTCACACTCTATATAAATCCATGCCGGTTGCATGGATTTATATAGTGTAAAGTTGACAAGCACTTTCCAAGTGATGCTAAAATCGCTTGGGAAGCGCTTGTCAACCCGCATGCGGAAATGAAAGTGAAGACCGCTTCATTTCCGCATGTCCCTGGCAGGAAACCGTATGTACAATCCGCATGCGTTTTTTCCTGCCAGAGAGATGCAGAAACGCTCAGGAAAAAATCCTGAGCATTTCTGCATCGTGTGCACATACCCTTAGTTTTTACACCTTCCATCATTTATTCTACTTTCAATTTATGTGAGACCTCTATAATCTATACTATACTATACTACTTATTTTCATGTAGGTGTTTTACTTATACCGTATTTTGCAGACTATAAGATGCTCCTTTACCCCCAAAAATTGGAGGAAAGTGGAGAAGGGTGCATCTTATAGTCATGATGTACCTGGCTGTGGCTGTGGAATTGAGGGGTGGACAGCGGTGAAGAAGCGAGTCACGGGAGGCAGGAGCAGGGTCAGGGCCGGCTTCAGGTTTTTGTGGGCCCTGGGAGAAAGAGTCTCAATGGGCCACTTTAACACATACCACGATTCATGATGCACAGATACCGCAGAGAAATATAGGTATAGTACAATGCAAAGATTTCACCTCTTACATTACATGAGTGATATCTATTGTAAATTCTACAATAGCTCAGAAACCGACGAATCGCTCCATACAGAATACTGGCCCCCATAAAACGCTCCATGCAGGCTGTCCCCCCCACCCACCCACACACACACACATAATGCCTCATGCAGGATGTCACACACCCCTTTATAATGCCCCATGCAGGCTGTTCCCCCCCATATAATGCCCCATGTAGGATGTCCCCCCCCCCACACACACACATAATGCCTCATGCAGGATGTCACCCCCCCCACACACACACATAATGCCTCATGCAGGATGTCACCCCCCCTTATAATGCCCCATGCAGGCTGTCCCCCCCCCCATATAATGCCCCATGTAGGATGTCACCCCCCTTTACAATTCCCCATGCAGGATTTCACACACCCCACCCTTATAATGCCCCATGCAGGATTTCACCCCCCCCCTTATAATGCCCCATGCAGGGTGTTACTTGTCCCCCCCTTATAATGCCCCATGCAGGATGTCACCCCCCCCTCCCTTATATTGCCCCATGCAGGATGTCACACCCCCCCTCCCTTATAATGCCCTATGCAGGATGTCACACACATCCCCTCCCTTAAAATGCCCCATGCAGGATGTAAGCCCCCCCCTCCCTTAAAATGCCTGATGCGGGATGTCACACCACCCCACCCACCCCTCCCTTATAATGCCCCATGCAGGATGTCACACCACCCCCACCATATAATGCCCCACGCCTCCATACAATAAAAAAAAAATCAAATACTCACCTCACTCACCTGCTGCCGCTGCTCCGAACTCCTCACGCGCGCCGGCCTCTTCCCGCTCTGCGCTGTGACGGCTCAGGAGAGAGCACGGTGTAAAGACGTCACCGCATCCTCTGACCTGAGAAGTCACTGTGCAGCAGCCGCGGAATAGACCAGAGCTGCTGCGGAGGCACGGGGAGAGGTAAGTATTGCACCGGGTACTGGGGCCCTGAGCAAGTGGGGGGGAGCAGGCGCTGGCAACGCTCTCCTCCGCTCACGGGTCCTATAGTGCGGCGGGGTGCCTGCCCGGCACTTGCCCGGGTGCGCTGGGTGCTGACGCCGGCCCTGAGGAGGCAGGAGCCGGCGCTGGAGCTACCACCTGTGCCTGCTATTAAAGAAAATGAATATGCATCACTCCCCACGCCAATAATACCGCCCACCTCTCTGCACTGAAGCCAGGACGTAGAGGTGGGTGGGACTGTGGGAGTGGGGAGCAGTGCGTATTCATTTTTTTTCATTATGGGGTGCACGTGTTAGCCGCAGACACTGGCTTCCAGCTTTGAGTGGGCGATCACGCGTGTTCGCTATTAAGGAAAATGAATATTCACTGCTCCCCATGCCCATAATCCCAGGCGTGGGGAACAGTGAATATTCCGGCAGCTGTCGTTGGCATATGGGGGCATATGGCATTGACATCATGAGCTTCGCCGCTTACAACCTGAAGTCAGTTGCCAGCATAAGAAGAGGACGCCGCTATGCGAGGAAGCGAAGGGAAGGTGAGTAGAATGGTTTATTTTCTTTTATGTGTGTGGCGTGATGGAGATCATATACCAGGATGACGGGACATATATACCAGGATGGCGGGGGACATACAGTGCCTACAAGTAGTATTCAACCCCCTGCAGATTTAGCTGGTTTGATAAGATGCAAATAAGTTAGAGCCTTCAAACTGCAAACGAGAGAAGGTTTTATGAACAGAAGCATAAATCTTACAAACCAAAAAGTTATGTTGCTCAGTTGAATTTTATTAATTTTTAAACATAAAAGTGTGGGTCAATTATTATTCAACCCCTATGTTTAATATTTTGTGGAATAACCCTTGTTTGCAATTACAGCTAATAATCGTCTTTTATAAGACCTGATCAGGCCGGCACAGGTCTGTGGAGTTATCTTGGCCCACTCCTCCATGCAGATCTTCTCCAAGTTATCTAGGTTCTTTGGGTGTCTCATGTGGACTTTATTCTTGAGCTCCTTCCACAAGTTTTCAATTGGGTTAAGGTCAGGAGACTGACTAGGCCACTCCAACACCTTGACTTTTTCCCTCTTGAACCAGGCCTTGGTTTTCTTGGCTGTGTGCTTTGGGTCGTTGTCTTGTTGGAAGATGAAATTACGACCCATCTTAAGATCCTTGATGGAGGAGCGGAGGTTCTTGGCCAAAATCTCCAGGTAGGCTGTGCTATCCATCTTCCCATGGATGCGGACCAGATGGCCAGGCCCCTTGGCAGAGAAACAGCCCCACAGCATGATGCTGCCACCACCATGCTTGACTGTAGGGATGGTATTCTTGGGGTCGTATGCAGTGCCATCCAGTCTCCAAACGTCACGTGTGTGGTTGGCACCAAAGATCTCGATCTTGGTCTCATCAGACCATAGAACCTTGAACCAGTCTGTCTCAGAGTCCTCCAAGTGATCATGAGCAAACTGTAGACGAGCCTTGACATGACGCTTTGAAAGTAAGGGTACCTTACGGGCTCGTCTGGAACGGAGACCATTGCGGTGGAGTACGTTACTTATGGTATTGACTGAAACCAATGTCCCCACTGCCATGAGATCTTCCCGGAGCTCCTTCCTTGTTGTCCTTGGGTTAGCCTTGACTCTTCGGACAAGCCTGGCCTCGGCACGGGAGGACACTTTCAAAGGCTGTCCAGGCCGTGGAAGGCTAACAGTAGTTCCATAAGCCTTCCACTTACGGATGATGCTCCCAACAGTGGAGACAGGTAGGCCCAACTCCTTGGAAAGGGTTTTGTACCCCTTGCCAGCCTTGTGACCCTCCACGATCTTGTCTCTGATGGCCTTGGAATGCTCCTTTGTCTTTCCCATGTTGACCATATCTGAGTGCTGTTCACAAGTTTGGGGAGGGTCTTAAATAGTCAGAAAAGGCTGGCAAAAGAGATCTTTAATCCACACATGTGAAGCTCATTATTCTTGGTGCCTGAACTACTTCTTAATACTTTAGGGGGACCAAACAGAATTCTTGTGGTTTGAGGGGTTGAATAATAAATGACACTCTGAATTAACTTTTAAGTACAAATGTCACAATGCCAAGTTAATTCCGCATGTGTCAACCAGCTAAATCTGCAGGGGGTTGAATACTACTTGTAGGCACTGTATATACCAGGATGAGCGACACATGTACCTGGATGGAGGGCCACATATACCAGGATAGAGATATACCAGGATGGGTGGGGATATATATATCAGGATGGGTGGGGATATATATATCAGGATGGGTGGGGATATATATATTAGGATGAGGGGACTTATATACCAGGATGGGGGGAACATATACAGTGGGGAAAATAAGTATTTGATACATTGCCGATATTGCAAGTTCTCCCACTACAAAGAATGGAGAGGTCTGTAATTTATCGTAGGTACACTGCAACTGTGAGAGACAGAATCCAAACACAATGTGATTTACTGTTTGTTTCTATCCTGTCTCTCACAAGTGAAGTGACCTACGATAAAATTACAGACCTCTCCATTGTAGTGGAAGAACTTGCAATATCGGCAATGTATCAAATACTTATTTTCCCCTCTGTATAGCAGGATGGGGGACATATATACCAGGCTGGAGGGCCATATATAACAGGAAGAAGGGCCATATATACCATGATGTTGATCATATATACCATGATGTGGACCATATATACCAAGATTGGGGCCATATACTGTATACCTGGATGGGAATCATATACAGAATATGGCCCCATTCTGGTATATATCAGGATCTGGATTCTTCCCTTTTTCTACCCCACTTACTCCCCATTATTTCCCGACACATTTTACATTGTGGATTCACATACATGTATGTACTCTTATCTAATGTAATGAAATCATGCCACTTTGAGTGGTATAAACCTTGATCTATGTGTTCCCTTATTCACATTCACCCATCATTGCTTGTTTGGATATATAAATATTATATATATTCTTTTTCTCTCTTCACACGCATTTATAAATGACACACTTTTTTATTATATTATATTTTTATTATATTTAATTACATTATTTTCCATTTCATATTTTTTTGTTTTCATTTGTCACTATAGATATCATCAATAATATGTATCTTATTTATGGCATTATTAATATCCTTTTGTCATAATATCACATAATGTGTTCTCTCCATTGTGCTGTATACAGTTAATACCATGCTCTTTTGCACCATCTTGTGGCCTTTTGTGAGTATTACTCTCCAACTATGCACGTTGTTGATTTCTCTCAACTATTAATGCTAGACTTCTTTTGCACATTGGCTCGTCTGGTGCCCGGCCGGCTCTCCCCTTCCTGTATCTTTCGTGCCCAGTTTGTGTCACGGTGGGTCATGTGACGTGGGTCGAGGCGAGCTCCCGGACTTCACCAGTGCACGCATGCGTCACTACGCTCTGCGTCCCTCTCCTATTGGCTAGTGCTGCATTTTTATTCCCCCTCTTCCTGTGATGTGTCAGGGTGGGCACATCGTAAGGCAGCTTCTGCTGTGAACCAAGTATGTACTAAGCTCATTTTTTCCCATCCATCCTGAGCGTCCGCCGACTATTTGACCGTGCCATGTATGGGAATATATTTACCTTTTACCCCAATCTTGTATACTTGACCATTATTTAGTCACCATACCCCCAGATATTCTCATTGCATCGTCATTATTAGATATGTATTTTTACACATATTTGCTTATATATATTTCTGATGAGGGTTACATCTAATATACTATACTTGTGATTTTATACTAAGCAGTGAGCCTCCTTTACATTTTGCTATTTATATGTGTGATCTGCGCCGTCTTCCTATTTTTTGTATATCCTCTGCACCTTTTTACTTCATCAATAAAGTTCATCTTTTATGACATTTATTTATGACTCGCTATATTGACTTAATTATTATTTTTTTGTCCATACCAGTTTTGTTACCAATTAGTCTGGCGCTAATGTCTGAGATATAAGAACACACACTTATTATACAGGTAATTTCAGGTCTCCACATTACTTTCCTATAGAGCTTGTTGTGTGTATACACATAGAGTTCTCCTGCTCCCTTGTCCCCTTTCTTTCTATGGCCAGTGTTAGACTATTTTTATATCACATTTAGGCATCCATTTAATGTATACGCTGGGACATATAAGCTAAACAGATACCTCTGATGGATGATGAACACTTTTAATGTTTATTTTACAACTCTAAAACTATAAACCTGTTATACAGCTCCTTCCAACCAAATAATGTGACCAGCTCCGCTCCTCCCTCTGTGTATACATTGTGTAATGTGAATGTATTGTGCTCTGTGAGCTGTATATGGGGTACAGAGAATGATACTTGCCACACGATGACCAGTAAAGGATGATGGAATCCTGCAAATCCTGCAAAAATGAAAAGAGGGGAAATGGGGGAGGGTACAAATGGGAAGGGAAGGAAAAAATGCCAAAACACAGTGCCTTATGAAGCTAAAATCTCTCCGGATGCTCCTTGTATACAAGTCGCTGCGTCGCTCTCTCCCAACTGTCACCTGAGATACAAATGATAACATTGCAGGAGCCAGGAATGACCAGTAACTGCCAATCACCTGCAGTCACATGACCTCACTGCAGCCAATCACCTGCAGTCACATGACCTCCTCACTGCAGCCAATCACCTGCAGTCACATGACCTCCTCACTGCAGCCAATCACCTGCAGTCACATGACCTCCTCACTGCAGCCAATCACCTGCAGTCACATGACCTCCTCACTGCAGCCAGAACATTTCTATTTCATTTGAAACTTTCAAGTAAAGATTTAGCCGCGATTCATCCAGACTGGCCGTTCTCATGTCGGAATGTGCTGGTTTCTGGGCCCTTAGTCTGAGATTTATTTTCTAAGCACTCTGCCTGCATGAGCTCCTGAGTCTTTTTTTGGGACATTCAGTTTTATTCTGGGTACCACATAGTCCTCCACACAGTACAATGTTCCTCATATAGTGTTCCATACAGTATTATGGGCACTACATAGTCCTCCATACAGAATAATGGGCACCACATAGTCCTCCATACAGTATAATGTTCCCCATATAGTGCTCCATACAGTATAATGGGCACCACATAGCGCTCCATACAGTATAATGATCCTCATATATTGCTCCATACAGTATTATGGGCACCACATAGTCTTCAATACAATATTATGGACCCCACCTAGTCCTCCATACAGTATAATGTTCCCCATATCATGCTCCGTACAGTATTATGGGCAACGCATAGTCCTTCACACAGTATAATGGACTCCATATAGGACTCCATATAGTCCTCCATACAGTATTATGGGCACCACATAGTCATCGGTACAGTTTAATGGGCCCCATATAGTGCTTCATACAGTTATGTTCCCCATATAGTCCTCCATACAGAATTATGGGCCCCATAAAGTCCTTCATATAGCTTTGTGGGCACCATATAGTCCTTCATAAAGTATAATGAGCCCCATATAGTGCTCCATACAGTGGTATGGGCCCCATGTAGTTCTCCATACATATAAAATAAATAAACAAATACTCACCTCTCCCTAATCCCTCGCAGCTCCAGCCCCTGCACTGCTCAGCACAGACGGTGCCCTGTAGTAATGCCTTTGTGCCTTCTACGCTGAGACGTCACAGAGCTCAGCTGCAGAGGGGGAATGATGGGAGAGGGAACAACACCTGACGGCTCCCTTCTCATCATTGTTTTCAACTGTATCGGCATTCATGATACGGATACATGCAGTCTATTAATTTGGGGGAAAGAAAAAATGCTTTTTATTGTTTTTTTTCTTTTTCAACACCAAAATTCGCAAATCTTTTAAAGTCTCAGAAATGCGCCACATTGAAAATTCCTCCAGAAATCTTTCTCCAGTTAGGACTGGAGAAAAATGCCAAAAAAAAATGTGATATTTGGTAAAAGTCGCCATTCATTAATCTAAAACATCTGGATAAGCAAAGTTGTCAAGAAAATGAAAAAAGACTTGAAAAAGAAACACAACTTAAAAAATGGCACAAAACATATAGCAAATAAGGCACAAATACTAAAGCCACTAATATGGGGCAAATTACTCCAGAAAAATGGAGAAACAGCAATGATGAATCAGTGCCTATGTGATTTCTGCCAAAGACCAGCGCTGTCATAAAGGTGGCTTATTGGAAAAGGGTCCAGCAGTTATAGGCAGGGGCGTAACTACAATGGGTGCAGGGGTTGCAATCGCACCCGGGCTCTGGAGCCCAAAAGGCCCAAAAAGTGCAAGTTCAGTGAAGGTCTCTGAGTGAGTCAAAAAAGACCAAGCCATGTGGATCAGTTTGCAGAAGTAACAGTTCTTATCTAGTGAGAGAACAGGCAGCAGGGAAGCTCTTAAAGGAGACATGGGAGGCTGAAGAACACTAGTCATGAGCAGATAGCTGGTTAATCTGCAGGATAATAGTGTTATGAAAGTGCCCAGTTGCTGTACAGAAAGCATTTGGGAGAAAATTAACTTTAAATGGAACCTGTCACTAGAAAAACACTATTAACCTGCAGATATGGGGTTAATCTACAGGATAATAGCATTACTAACCAGCCCAGGGCCCGCTGCGGGGAGAAAATTAACTTTATTTTCCCCGGCAGCATTTGATTTCAGTCACGGGGGTGGTGTCGGCGCTGGTTCAATCATTGCTCTAACCATACAGAGCAGTGGTTGTAACCGCGCCCCCCGGCACTGACTGACAGCCGGCCTAAATGCAAAGGGGGAGGGACAGCGGGAGTTTCAAGGGAGTTCAGGTTCACATATACTAGGATGGAAATCATATACACCAGGATGGGAGGTCCATATACACCAGGACGGGAGGTCCATATACACCAGGACGGGGGAATCATTTATACCAGAACTGGGGGGGGGGGATATATACTAGGATGGAGGGCCACATATACCAGGATTTGAAATCATATATACCAGAATGGGGGGATATATATACCAGGATGGGGAGATATATATATACCAGGATGGGGGAGATCTATATACCAGGATGGGGGGAATATGTATATCAGGATATGGGGCCATATATACTAGGGTGGGGAACATGTATACCAGGATGGGGGGCCATATATTCCAGAATGGGGGCCATATATACCAGGATGGGAGGGACATATATACAAAGATGGGGGAACATATATACCAGGATTGAAGGACAAATACATAATGAGGAGGAGGAGGAACAGAAGCTGGTTTCCTGTGCTACAGGTGGTACTACCCACACCACCTTCATCCCATTTGTTCAGCAAGGATGGCCTCAAGAGGAGGAGGAGAGGGAGGACAAGGTGGAGAAGATGGACAGGTGTCCTCTTGGTGGTGACAGGGAAGTCTTGGCTGTTGGCAGTCTGGCACACATAGCTGAGTTTATATTCCACTGCCTTTCTCGAGACCCTCATGTTGTACGCATTTTGACCAACTCTGATTACTGGTTGGTCAGCCTTCTAGACTCAACCAAGTAGGATCCCGGCGCTCACATGTGAAATAATTAGCCATTTATTGTTGTCTCAACCAGGCCTGGCGTCAGCACTCGGGCAAGAGCCGGGGTCCTGAGCAGGCAGGGGGCTCACTCGATGTTGGGCATCCCGCCACGCTATGGGACCCGTGAGCGGTGCCAGCGCCCCCCCCCCGCTTTCTCAGGGCTCTGGCACAATACTTACCTCTCCCCGTGCCTCCGCGGCAGGTCCTGTATCTTCCGCGGCTGCTGCACTGTGACATCTCACGTCAGAGGGCGCAATGACATCTTTCCACCATGTCCTCGCCTGAGCAGTCACAGCGCAGAGCGGGAAGACGGCGACACGGTTGAGGAGTCGGGAGCAGAGGCCGTGAAGAGAGCAGTGGCAGCAGGTGAGGAGAATTGAGGTAAGTTTTTGATTTTCTTTTTTTTTCATGCATGGAGGCATGGAGCATTATATGAGGGAGACAGCCAGCATGGGGCATTATGTGGGGTTGACAGCCTCCATGGGGCATTATTTGGGGGGGGGCAGCCTGCATGGGGCATTGTGGGGGGGGGCCTGCTTGGGGCATTATGGGGGGGGGACCGTCTGCATGGGGCATTATATGGGAGGGACAGTGGCAGCAAGTGAGGAGAAGTGAGGTGAGTTATTGATTTTCTTTTTTTTTATGCATGGAGCATGGAGCCATTATATGGGGGAGACAGCCTGCATGGGGCATTAAGTGGGGGGGACAGCCCCCCATGGGGCATTCATTAAGTGTGGGGGGTGGGGAAACAGCCTGCATGGGGCATTATGTGGGGGGAACAGCCTGCATGGGGCATTATATAGGGGGAACAGCCTGCATGGGGCATTATGTGGGGGGAACAGCCTGCATGGGGCATTATGTGGGGGGAACAGCCTGCATGGGGCATTATATGGGGGGAAAAGCCTGCATGGGGCATTATGTGGGGGGAACAGCCTGCATGGGGCATTATCTGGGGAAAACAGCCTGCATGGGGCATTATCTGGGGAAAACAGCCTGCATGGGGCATTATGTTTGGGGAACAGCCTGCATGGGGCATTATATGGAGGCCAGTATCCTGTATGGAGCGTTCTAGGGGGGCCAGTATCCTGCATGGAGCTTTTTATGGGGTCCATTATTCTGTATGAATGACTATGTAGAGCCCATAATACTGTATGGAGGACTAGGTGGTGCCCATAATACCGTATGGAGGACTATACTGTCTGGTCTGCACTGTGCGCTGCGAGGATTCGCCGGTTTCTGAGCTATTGTCGAATTTACAATAGATATCGCTCATGTAATGTAAGAAGTGAAATCTTTGGCATTGTACTATATATGCACTGCTCAAAAAAATAAAGGGAACACTCAAATAACACATCCTAGATCTGAATGAATGAAATATTCTCATTGAATACTTTGTTCTGTACAAAGTTGAATGTGCTGACAACAAAATTACACAAAAATCATCATTGGAAATCAAATTTATTAACCAATGGAGGCCTGGATTTGGAGTCACCCCTAAAATTAAAGTGGAAAATCACACTACAGGCTGATCCAACTTTGATGTAATGTCCTTAAAACAAGTCAAAATGAGGCTCAGTATTGTGTGTGGCCTCCACGTGCCTGTATGACCTCCCTACAACGCCTGGGCATGCTCCTGATGAGGTGGTCTCCTGTGGGATCTCCTCCCAGACCAGGACTAAAGCATCCGCCAACTCCTGGACAGTCTGTGGTGCAACGTGATGTTGTTGGATGGAGCGAGACATGATGTCCCAGATGTGCTCAATCGGATTCAGGTCTGGGGAACAGGCGGGCCAGTCCATAGCTTCAATGCCTTCATCTTGCAGAAACTGCTGACACACTCCAGCCACATGAGGTTTGGCATTGTCCTGCATTAGAAGGAACCCAGGGCCAACCTCACCAGCATATGGTCTCACAAGGGGTCTGAGGATCTCATCTCGGTACCTAAAGGCAGTCAGGCTAGCTCTGGCAAGCACATGGAGGGCTGTGCGGCCCTCCAAAGAAATGCCACCCACACCATTACTGACCCACTGCCAAATCGTTCATGCTGTAGGATGTTGCAGGCAGCAGATCACTCTCCACAGCATCTCCAGACTGTGTCACGTCTGTCACATGTGCTCAGTGTGAACCTGCTTTCATCTGTGAAGAGCACAGGGCACCAGTAGCGACTTTGCCAATCCTGGTGTTCTGTGGCAAATGCCAAGCATCCTGCACGGTGTTGGGCTGTGAGCACAACCCCCATGTGTGGACGTCGGGCCCCCATACCACCCTCATGGAATCGGTTTCTAACTATTTGTGCAGACACATGCACATTTGTGGCCTGCTGGAGGTCATTTTGCAGGGCTCTGGCAGTGCTCCTCCTGTTCCTCCTTTCACAAAGGTGGAGGTAGCGGTCCTGCTGCTGGGTTGTTGCCCTCCTATGGCCCCCTCCACATTTCCTGTTGTACTGGCCTGTCTCCTGGTAGCGCCTCCAGCCTCTGGACACTACGCTGACAGACACAGCAAACCTTCTTGCCACAGCTCGCATTGATGTGCCATGCTGGATGAGCTGCACTACCTGAGCAACTTCTGTGGGTTGTAAAGTCCGTCATATGCTACCACGAGTGTGAAAGCACAACCAACATTCAAAAGTGACAAAAACACCAGCCCGAAATCTTTGGTACTGAAATGTGGTTACACCTACTGAACCACTTCTTTATTGAGTGTGTCTTGATAATTGCCAATAATTTCCATCTATTGTCTATTCCATTTGCACAACAGTATGTGAAATTGATTGTCAATCAGTGTTGCTTCCTAAGTGGACAGTTTGATTTCACAGAAGTTTGATTTACTTGGAGTTATATTCTGTTGTTTAAGTGTTCCCTTTATTTTTTTGTGCAGTGTCTAAGTCTCTGCAGTATCTGTGCATCATGAATCGTGGTATGTGTTAAAGAGGCAACTGAGACTCTTTCGCCCGGGGCCCACAAAACCCTGGATCTGGCCCTGGTCTCAACACACAAGTCATCAGACGTTTCAGCCCCTCCTGGGCTTTTTTCAATAATGTGGGTTGAATTCATTTAAGGTCTTATATAGGTAACATTAGGGAAATTACACCATAATGAGGCTAATTACAAGATAATATAATCAGCACAGTAAAATAGCATAATTACAATAGACTATAATTTCACTGGATCATGTATATGCACATTATAGTTATTACTTCTACAATCCCTTCACGTGTTAATAAAATATAAAACCTCCAGAAATCAACTTATTATATAACATTTCTATAAATACATGATACAAAGCTTATTTCATTTGTCTAAATGTTGATATATCAAAATCACCTTACCAACTGTTACATCAGTAGTGTAATCTTTAATACTAAAATATTGTGACTCTTGCTTCACTTAGACTAAATGGTGAAACCATCGCCCTTTATATGTAAGATGTTATATGTTTATATGGACTTTCTCATTTTTCATTTTAAATCTTTTGTTAATCAGGTTTATTAATATAATGCATTACAAGAAATACAAACTTTGAGAATTAAGCAGAATATGGCGTATCGCAATATAGCAATTTTATAGCTTGTTTAGAGAATGCCATTTGTAATTAGATAACACTTAAAGATTGTAGACCATTCTAATCATTGATAACAAGTATATTCCATAATAGAATATGATAATGTAAGTATAGTGATATGTAGAAGAAAAGGTGTGAGTAAAAAGGAATGGGTTAAGGGAGAGAGGAAGAAAGCATTGGCGAGGGGGAAGAAGGGAAGGGAGTTAGGTTTTGGATCTCTCCTCTGGACAAGTCCGGGCCCTCAGCCCAGTGAGAAGACAAGGTCGATTGGACCAGGATGTAACCAATTTGTGATGCTCAATATATCTGGAAAATGGTGTTGAGCATTCTCCTTTTGAGGTATGAATTAGTGTTCTGTTAACCTGGCAACCAAGTCTGATGTTTCCCTGAACACAATCCAGGGGGCCAAAGTATTATAAATCTTGTCAGAATTTCCGTCAACATGGCCTATCAATTGCTCCATTCTATAGATGTTATTGAGTTCAGATATGAATTCAGAACGTGGTGGTGATTTTTCTTGATTCCAATACTGGGGGATCAGATTCCTGGTAGCCATGAAAAAGTGTCTGAGCAGTCCCTTCTTAAATCTAGATATTGAAATGTCACCTAAAGATGATAAGACTAACTCCATTGAGGGTTGGATATTGTGTATAGAGAGTTTGTTGTAGAGTTCAAATATTGCCACCCACAATTTCTTAATAGGTGGGCATGCACACCATATATGTAAGTACGAGCCTTTGTCTTCCAAACATCTCCAGCAGGAGTCTGAAGTTGTGGGGAACATAGAGTGGATGGCAGATGGACATCTATAACACCGTGATAGGACCTTATAGCCCCTCTCCTGTGACAACGAGCATAGCGAAGACCTGAATATCAATAGGAGGATTTTCGATCGATCCTCGGATGATAGGGGTCCTCCCAGTTCACTCTCCCATTTTGAGAAGAACAAAGGAAAATCGTGTGTGGTTGTTTGACCTTCTTGGTATGATTTATATAATAAAGAGACGGTGTGATCTGGAGGGCTCTTTATTACGCAAAGTGTTTCGAAAGGCGGAAGTGGTCTAAATACATTGGTTTGTTTGGCCATTGCGTTAATGAAGCTTTTTAGTTGTTCATGAAACCAGGAACCTGCAGGAGGTTCTTCACGAAGAAAATTTCTTGTAATGATCTTATTCCGGTTTGATTTATGTAATCATAAATAATAGGTTGTGAGTTTTTATTGTTTGTTTAAGAAGATTATTTTGTTGATGCCTGCTGGGAATGATGGGTTATCATAAACTGGAGTTAATGGACCGGATGTGGGCGATATATGAAGAGACCTATTCCTTTGTCTAAAGAATAGTGTGAGATTTTTGGTAAGGAAGGGGAGGGGCTCGCCTCTTTCCTCCACAGCTCTTGTAGACGACAGGACCGCCTGCGGGTCACGACAGGAGAGGTACTTTTCAAAGTTAACCTATTTTTTGTTGTTTTTATTATGGATAGATCTAGTACACAGGTTCCGAGTGAGGCAGAGCTATGAAGAGTGAAATTGGGTAGTCCAATTTGGATTTACTTTGTAGGAAGTAAGAGGCGTGGTCGGTTATGAGACCATATGAATCTGGTAATCGCTTTCTTAAGTCGGGAGAAAAAGGAAGCAGGTAAACACAGTGGGATTGTTTGGAAGGCATGGTAGAAGGTCCATTTTTATTGCATTGACCCTGCCAAACCAAGATAGCTGTAGTTTGTACCATTCCTCTAGATCAAGCTCAGCTTTATATAAAGCATTCTTGAAGTTAGCGTCATACAATTGGGATGTTTTGGCGGTTATTTTAATTCCTATATAGGTAATCGAATTCGAGCGCCATTTGAAGGGAAAGGCGGCACCTAATTGGGTCACTAATGATGGTTGCAATGATATGTTCATTATCTCAGATTTGTGGGGGTTCATTTTAAAATTACTTAGGGAGCCAAATTTGTGTAATTCCGAAATGATATTAGGTATACTTATGATCAGGGATGTAATATATAAAAGGATATCATCCGCAAATAATGCTAATTTATTTTCCTCCGATTGGAGCTTGACTCACTTGATCGAGGAGTTACCACGTATTGCAGTTGCAAGGTATTCCATGGTTAGTATGTATAGGAGGGGTGAAAGGGGGCAACCTTGCCTCGTGCCATTCCATATTGAGAACGGGCTTGAAATGGAACCATTAACTTTAACTTGAGCAATAGGAGAGGTGTATAGTGCAGTTATTCTACGGAGCATATTCTCCCGCAGTCCAATTCCCTCGAAAGCTTGAAATATGAGTTCCCAGTGTACCCTGTCGAACACTTTTTCTTCGTCAATTGACAGGATACATATGGGATCCCCCCCCCTTCCCCCGCTCCATCTATCAACAAAATAGTCCTTATGGTGTTGCCTCTCGCCTCACGTCCCGGGATGAATCTCACCTGGTCCTGATTTATCAGTCTTAGGAGAAGAGGACACAATCTTTTTGCAATCATTTTTGCATACATTTTTGATGTCTAGGTTTATCAGGGAAATGGGGCGATAACTACTGCACGATGATAAATCTTATCCAGGTTTGGGGAGCACTGTGATGTGGGCAGATCAGGCCTGATATGGAAAAGAGCCTCCCAGTGATATGAAGTTACATACCGATAGGAATAGAGGGCTTATCAGTTCAGAAAACTGTTTATAGAAACCAGTGGAATATCCATCTGGGCCAGGGCTTTTCCCTTGCTTTAATTCTTTCATGGTTGTACTGACTTCTTCAAGCGAAAAGTCTTTCTCTAAATGTAATAGTGCTTCCTCTGGGACTGCGGGTAATTTATTCTGCTGCAGATATAATTTGATTTTATTGCGGAGTGACTGCACTGGGAGGTTTTGAAAATGCCCAGCTCTACAAAAAGTTTGCAGATCAACGTGTGACCGTGTGACCGATGTCGGAAAAAAAGGAAAAGAAATACATTTAATTAACTGAAAAAAGGATGACTAAAGACATGTTAACTACACTGTGTGCTGAATTATTAGGCAAGTTGTATTTTAGAGGATTATTTTTATCATTTATCAATAACTATGTTCGCAATCAACCCAAAAGACTCATAAATATCCAAGCTTAATATTTTTGGAAGTTGGAGTGTTTATTTTCACCAGGTAAACCAATATCAGTGCACAAAATTTAGAAATAAACATTTCTGACATGCAAAAACAAAAAAAATTAGTGATCAATATAGCCACCTTTCTTTATGATGACACTCAACAGCCTTCCATCCATAGATTCTGTCAGTTGCTTGATCTATTTTCGATCAACATTGCGTGCAGCAGCTACCACAGCCTCCCAGACACTGTTCCAAGAGGTGTACTGTTTTCCCTCCCTGTAGATCTCACATTTTATTATGGACCACAGGTTCTCTATGGGGTTCAGATCAGGTGAACAAGGGGGCCATGTCATTATTTTTTCTTCTTTTAGACCTTTACTGGCCAGCCATGCTGTGGAGTAGTTGGATGCATGCGATGGAGCATTGTCCTGCATGAAAATCATGTTTTTCTTGAACGATACCGACTTCTTCCTGTACCACTGCTTGAAGAAGTTGTCTTCCAGAAACTGGCAGTGGGTCTGGGAGTTGAGCTTCATTCCATCCTCAACCCGAAAAGGTCCCACAAGTTCATCTTTGATGATACCAGTCCATACCAGTACCCCACCTCCACCTTGCTGGCATCTGAGTCGGAGTGGAGCTCTCTTCCCTTTACTGATCCAGCCTCTGGCCAATCCATCTGGCCGATCAAGAGTCACTCTCATTTCATCAGTCCATAAAACCTTTGAAAAATCAGTCTTAAGATATTTCTTGGCCCATTCTTGACGTTTTATCTTATGTTTCTTGTTCAAAGGTGGTCGTTTTTCAGCCTTCCTTACCTTGGCCATGTCCCTGAGTATCGCACACCTTGTTCTTTTTGATACTCCAGTAACATTGCAGCTCTGAAATATGGCAAAACTGGTGGCAAATGGCATCTTGGCAGCTTCACGCTTGATTTTCCTCAATTCATGGGCAGTTATTTTGCGCCTTTTTTGGCCAACACGCTTCTTGCGACCCTGTTGGCTATTTTCCATGAAACGCTTGATTGTTCGGTGATCACGCTTCAAAAGTTTGGAAATTTCAACACTGCTGCATCCCCCTGCAAGACATCTGTAATAATTATAATGGATACCACAGGAGTCTTTTTGCGTGGAACAAAGATACAACAGAACACAGCTTATAGGTGTCAAAGTGTATATTATAAACACACGGTGATTCAAACAAGTGCAGACGAAAACTCAAAGTCCATAAACACTCAGGGGAAAATGCAATCAGCAGAGCAGTCTGTAAAGCGCAGTTCACACTAGAGGATGTTAGAAAACAAGGAAGTCTTTATCAAGTCCATACACAAATATATATATAGATGCAAGGAAGTCCAAACAATATATATTAGATAATCCAGGGAGGCCTGGGTAGGAAGTCCCAGATAATGCAGCACAGTCCCGTGCTCTAAATGCAATCAGCAAAGCCATCTGTAAAGCACAGTTCAAACTAGAGGATGCTAGAAAACAAGGAAGTCTTTATCAAGTCCATGCAAGGAAGTCCATACAATATATATACTAGATAATCCAAGGAGGCCTGGGTAGGAAGTCCCTGATAGTTGCAGAGCACGGGACTGTGCTGCACTATCTAATGCAGGTGAGTCAGAACAGAAACCAGCTTACTTGTTAGCAGAATGCAGGTGAAGACTGAGGCTCAGAGGTAGCAGCAGGAGCAGCCAGGAGAAGGAGGAATACAGGTAACAACTGAATGCAGCAGAATCTCTGAGAGCAGGTAACAGAAGATCCACACAAGTCTGCAGGCAGAGCAGGAAACTAGGAAACCACCAGGAACAGGTCACAGGCAGAATACTCTAGCACTGATTAGAGGCTGGGTGGAGTTATAAAGCAGGAAGACTAGGGGCACATGAGACAAAAGACACCATCTTGAAAGAGGGCAAAAATGGCCAAAATGTAATTAAAAATATTCGCAGTCCTGATATTACTCTCTCCTTAGATGCGGCCTCAGGACGATCCTGGACCTGGTTTCTCGGGGAATCTCTGATGGAAACGAGTAATTTTCTGTTGGGCATTGATGTTTTCCACAGGTTCCCAAGAGTCTTCTTCAGGGGGATACCCCTGCCATCTTATCAGATATTGGAGCCGATTCCTGCGAAACCTAGAATCAATAATCTCTTCCACCACAAATTGTTCCTGCCCATCAATCACCACAGGCTGTGGAGGTGGCACAACACGTCCCTGGAAGGTATTAGGAAGTATAGACTTTAGTAAAGAAACATGGAAAACTGGCTGTACCTTCATAGTCCTAGGCAACTTCAGACGGCAGGCCACAGAGCTCGCAATACCATTGATCTTTAAAGGGCCGATGAATTTCTGTCCAAGTTTCTGTGAAGGAACGTTCAACTTCAGATTTTTAGTGGATAACCACACGGAATCTCCTACCTTGAACATGGGTGCCGGTTTACGGAATCTATCAGCCGATTTCTTGTAACGTTCCTGAGCTGAGGTCAAAGATTCCTTCAGAACCTCCAGATTTTGCCTCATTGCAGTCAGCCTCTCCTCTACAGCTGGAACCGGAGCATTAATCGGAGACCTAGGTAAGATATTCGGATGGTAAAGCAGATTGTCAAAGAAAGGTGTGAACTTAGTGGAGGCACTCTGAGAATTGTTATATGAGAATTCAGCTAATGGAAGTAACTCCGACCAATCATCCTGAAGATGACTGACATAGCATCGTAGATATTGTTGCAAGGTCTGGTTGGTACGCTCGGTTTGACCGTTCGTCTGGGGGTGATAAGAGGAAGAAAGACAGACATTAATATTGAGTGCAAAGCAAAACTCCTTCCAGAATCTTGAGGTAAACTGCACTCCATGGTCAGAGATGATTTCATCCTGGACCCCATGCAGCCGAAAAACATTCTGTATAACCAAGTTCACTGTATCCTTAGCTGGGGGAAGACCGGGGCTAGTAACAAAATGAGCGGCTTTAGTCAGGCGATCCACTACCACCAGGATCGTATTCATGCCACCTGATGTAGGCAGCTCCACAATGAAGTCCATTGAGATAGAGCCCCATGGGCGGGACGGAACAGGTAATGGTTGAAGAAGACCCATAGGTGACATACGAGGAGTCTTATAACGAGCACATACCTCGCAGGAGAGAACATAGTCCTTAGTATCCTTCAAGCAAGTCAGCCACCAGAAAAATCGGCTTAGGAACTCTTGTGTCTTCTGTACCCCCCTGTGACCAGCCACCTTGGAGTCATGGACCAACTTGAGGATCTGCAGACGAACGGCCTCAGGGACGGAGATACGTCGATCCCTGAACCACATGCCACCCTTAAGGACAAGATTAATATCAACAGGTGAATTGGCCAGAAATACATCACCGTCATAGGCCTCCTTGAACTCCTTCCACAAGTCCTGATCGTGGATAACTCCGATGAAGTTGGCATCGGATAGAATGGTCTTGGACGGGGCTCCAGGTACTGAATCCGCAGCATGGATTCCGGATAAAGCATCAGCCTTCCCATTACAAGAACCTGGATGGTAGGAAATAACAAAATTAAATTGATTTAAAAATAGATTCCAACGAGCCTGACGAGGAGAAAGACATCGAGCGGATCTGAGAAACTCCAAATTGCGATGGTCAATCAGCACTACGATCTGTTGTGTGGCTCCTTGCAGATGATGCCTCCATTCTTTGAAAGCTACAATAATAGCTAGCAGTTCCTTGTCTCCCACATCGTAGTTTGTCTCAGCTGAAGTAAGTCTACGGGAAAAGAAAGCACAAGGGTGTAGCAGACTCTTCTCTCCAGTTCTTTGGGAGAGAATGGCCCCTAAAGCATTATCAGAAGCATCCACCTCCACAATGAAAGGAAGTGCTGGGTCTGGGTGGATCAACAGCGGTGCTGAGGTGAAACAAGCCTTAAGTCGATCAAAAGCCTCTTGAGCCTGTGATGACCACTTACAGGGCTTTTCCTTCTTTGTCAAGGAAGTAATGGGATGGACAATGTCAGAAAAATTTCTAATAAAACGTCTATAGAAATTTGCAAAACCAATAAAATGTTGGACCTCTTTAACGTTTCTGGGTACTGGCCAGTCAAGGATTGCCTGAATCTTACCAGATACCATGTTCAGTCCCTGAGGAGAGATGACATAACCTAAAAACTGTATTTCAAAACGATGGAACGCACACTTCTCCAGCTTAATATACAGATGGTTCTCTTTCAAACGTTTCAAAACAGTTTTGACATGTTCTTCATGTTCCTGTAGAGAGTCAGAAAAAATTAAAATATCGTCCAAATAAATCACCACAAACTGATCCAATAAATCTCTAAAAATGTCATTAGCCAGATGTTGAAATGTCGCAGGGGCATTACAAAGCCCGAAGGGCATCACCAGATATTCAAAGTGTCCATACCGGCATCTGAATGCTGTCTTCCATTCATCACCGGAACGAATACGCACCAAATTATAAACCCCACAAAGATCTAGTTTAGAGAACACCATGGCATGGTGGACTCTTTCCAATAATTCTGGAATCAAAGGCAAAGGATAACGATTCCGTATGGTTACCTTATTGAGTTCCCGATAGTCAATACAGGGTCTTAGGGTCCCATCCTTCTTTTTTACAAAAAATATAGGCGCCCCTGCTGGTGAGGAAGTAGGACGTATAAAGCCTTTGGCCAGATTTTCATCAATATACTCCTTCAAGGCTTGAAGTTCAGGTGCTGCCAAAGGATATACGTTGCTAAAAGGAATAGCCGCCCCAGGAAGCAGCTCAATGGGACAGTCATAATGCCTATGTGGAGGAAGCTGATCTGCTTTCTTCTTGTCACAGATGTCAGAGAATGCTTTATACGCTGAAGGTAAAGTGAATACCTGTACAGTAGATTTTGTATCAGTGGACTCAGGGACAGCTTCAGTTATCACTGGGTTGCTCCTAGTCGGAAAAATAATCTCCTTGGTCTCCCAGTTGATAGTCGGGTTCTGAGAACGCAACCAAGGGATGCCTAAAATCACAGGGAAATGAGGAGACAAAATTAACAAGAAAGAAAGTTGTTCCTGATGATTAGGCTCCAACAAAATCTTAAGAGGTACAGTCTCCTGATCCACAGGCCCGGAGATTAAAGGTGACCCATCCACTGTTTCCATGGTAATTGGAGAGGCTCTTCGCTGTATCTCAATACCATGTTTTTGGGCAAATGTAATGTCCATAAAGTTGCCCCCTGCACCAGAGTCAATCATAGCTGCACTGGAAATCCACTGTCCTGAACACAGGATCTTAATAGGGAGTGAACAGTGAGAGTTCTTATCCTTCAACTCCTTGGGAGGTGTAGTCATAGAGAGAGAATGGAATGCAGCATTTAATGGCAGGCTACATTCAGAGATGTCAGATTCATCATCAGTGTTATCATACTGTCCTAACGCTGCTAACACCTTGTTAGGCCGCTTGGGACAGTTGATTAGAAAGTGGTCAGATTGGCCGCAGTAGAAACATAGCCTCTCTCGCAGGCGGTGCTCCCGGCGCTCATTACTCTCACGCCTCTGCACAGAATCAATTTGCATGGGCGCTTCTTCTACCTCCCGAGATGTTTTACCTGCAGGCTCTTTGGGAGGAAGGAAAAAGTTATACATACGATTAAATACAGCCAATTTCTCCTGCCTACGTTCAGTAAGGCGTATGTCTATTCGTACACAATGCTGTATAAACATTTCTAACTCTTGTGGTGACTCAGAGCAGGCCAATTCATCTTTTAAAATGCTAGACAGACCTCTCTTAAAAATAGGTAATTGTGCATAACTGTCCCAATTGGTATCTACCGCTAATCTCCTAAATTCAGTAGCATATTCAACAACAGAACGTTTACCCTGGCGTAAAGATAGTAAAGCAGACTCAGCGGTTGCACGGCGGTTAGGGTCATCAAACATTAATGCCATAGCGGCTAAGAAATCATCCAAATTATTTAACCGTGGATCACGAGAGTCGATCATCGGATTTGCCCAGGCGAGTGCTCGTGAGGTCAGCAGCATAATTACACACAATACCATAGATCTATCAGTAAGGAAGCGGTCAAAAATATAGCATACACTAATTCACAAAGCCACGAAATTTGTCACGTTCACCATTAAATCTGAACGGAGGCAACTTAGGTGGGCTAGCTGGTGGCGGTATCCCAGAAGGTAAAGTCACTTGTGCCGCCATTTGAGTACTAGTGTCCTGGAAAGCCCATCCGTACTGGGAGTCCAAGCCCGCTAGTTTTTTTTCCTGGGCTGCCATTCGGGTATTTAAGTCCTGTAAAGTTTGTCCAGATGCTTGTTCATTACATTCAATGCCTCCAAGTTTCTTTTGCAGACCTTCCACCTCCTTCTGAAGAGATCTAATTACGGAATACACCTGCTCTAATTTGCTTTCTGCAGACATTGTTCCAGCAGACTCCTTATTTTAGGCTAGAGTATCCTGTAATAATTATAATGGATACCACAGGAGTCTTTTTGCGTGGAACAAAGATACAACAGAACACAGCTTATAGGTGTCAAAGTGTATATTATAAACACACGGTGATTCAAACAAGTGCAGGCGAAAAGACCATAAATGTTCAGGGGAAAATGCAATCAGCTGAGAAGTTTGTAAAGCGCAGTTCACACTAGAGGATGCTAGAAAACAAGTTAGTCTTTATCAAGTCCATACACAAGTATACATATAGATGCAAGGAAGTCCAAACAATACATATTAGGTAATCCAGGGAGGCCTGGGTAGGAAGTCCCAGATAATGCAGCACAGTCCTGTGCTCTAAATGCAATCAGCAAAGCAATCTGTAAAGCACAGTTCACACTAGAGGATGCTAGAAAACAAGGAAGTCTTTATCAAGTCCATGCAAGGAAGTCCATACAATATATATATTAGATAATCCAGGGAGGCCTGGGTAGGAAGTCCCTGAAAGCGCAGCACAGTCCTGTGCTCTGCAGCTATCTAATGCAGGTGAGTCAGAACAGAAACCAGCTTACTTGTTAGCAGAATGCAGGTGAAGACTGAGGCTCAGAGGTAGCAGCAGGAGCAGCCAGGAGAAGAAGGACTACAGGTAACAACTGAATGCAGCAGAATCTCTGAGAGCAGGTAACAGAAGATCCACACAAGTCTGCAGGGCAGAGCAGGAAACTAGGAAACCACCAGGAACAGGTCACAGGCAGAATACTCTAGCACTGATTAGCGGCTGGGATGGAGTTATAAAGCAGGAAGACAAGGGGCACATGAGACAAAAGACACCATCTTGAAAGAGGGCAAAAATGGCCAAAATGTAATTAAAAATATTCGCAGTCCTGACATAATGTATTGCTTATTCAAGGGGTGAATAAATAAACAAGTAGAATGTGAACATCAAGAGTGAACACTGATGGTGAAGATATGACAAATATGAGAATACTAAGGTGTAAAGAAAGTAGAAATCCATCTCACGTACCATTATGATAGGAATTCCATTGAATTCCTGGATGTGAAAACTAAAAGAGATAATCAAAATTGCCTACAAACGGATTTATTTTGTAAATCAACGGCAGTTAATGCACTTTTGCACGCCTCTTCTTCACATCTCCCAGCCATGGTTCGGTCCATTCCTATTGGCCAAATTCTGCGTCTATGTAGAATCCGTTCAGACAAGGCTGAGTTAGAACGTTATGCATTGGAGCTTAAATCTAGATTCCTAAATAGAGGATACAGCCGTTGTTTCATCAAAAAAGCTTTTAATAGAGCAAGACATACTTTACGTCATGAAGCACTGTATTCCACCAGACCAAATATAACTATCAAACAATTGTATTAGATTTAGCACACAGTACCATGGACAAACAAACTTGTTGTGTCAATGTCTGGAGAAATCCTGGCCTATATTGCTTGCTGATCCCATCCTTTCTAAATAAATAAATAAAGGACTTTACTCTGTGTGTGTTTTTTAACTTAAACTTACGGGTCTAGTTATGGCGGCGTCTGATAGACACCTCTCCATTAATAACCATTTGGCTTGATGTCAGCTGACATTACAAAGCTGACATCAACCCCAATACTATTACCCCAATTGCTACCGCCTATGGCAAGTGGGAAGAGCCGGGCAAAGCTTCAGAATTGGCGCATCTAATGGGGCAGCTGCAGGCTGCTATTTTTAGGCTGGAGAGGGCTAATATCCATGGCTGCTTTCCTGTCTGAGAATATCAGCCCTCAGCTGTCTGGTTTAGCTTGGCTGGTTGTCAAAAAGTGGGACCCCACACAGTTTATTAAATTTATTTATTTAAATAATTTTAAAAAATGGCGTGGAACCACTCTGTTTTTCTATTGTTCTAGCCCGCAGCTGTCAGCTTTACCCACGCTAGTTATCAAGACTAGAAGAGACCACGCCATTTTTTTATTTTATTTATTTACACGACGATCCCCGACTGCTACATCCAGATGACATTAGTAATGTGACCGCTCAGCACGACAGCCAGAACACACTGCCAGTAGCATGAGAACGCAGCTGTAGTGACGAGCGATGACGTAATTAAGATTACAGCATGATACGTCTTTTGTCACTTCTTTTAACTGCTTCTGGCTTTAAAAGCTGTGAAGTCGCTAAAAGAAGTGATTGGTCTTTTCTTCTAGCAGCTTCCGCTTGGAAGCCACCACTATTTTGTATATATTTTTTTATACAGTAGTGTTCAAAATAATAGCAGTGCGTTCAAAAACATGAGTTAAGTACAAAATCTTTACAGTAATTTTTATTTCCATGCATTGGGAACATTGCACACTGTTTCCTAATTCAAAACATGTAGAGAAATGTATAACATTTTAACTACCGTCTTTTTCAGACTATAAGATGCACTTTTTTTCCTCCAAAAGTTTGGAGGAAAGTGTGGGGGGGTGCATCTTATAGTCCAACCATATATACATATGTACTGGTGTGCCCACTGCTAAAGAAAATGAACATTCCCTGCTCCCCACGCCCATGGGTGTGGAAAGTAATGAATATTCATTTTCCTTTATAGCGCGCACACTGTAGCCGCAGTACGGCTCCTGCTGCGGCCGGCGGTCTGTTTGCCCGCTATTAAAGTCCATGAATATTCGCTACAACCCACTCCCATGGGTTGTAGTGAATATTCATGGTCTTTAGTAGCGCTGTGGCAACAGTGTGCACGCTATTGAAGAGAGTGAATGGTCACTGCTCCCCACGCACACACAGTCCCGGTGTGAGAAGCAGTGACTATTCCGGCACAGCACCTCACTGTGTGAGGGCGCATGGTAGGGACGCCATGCGCGGCTCACACAGTGAGAGTGTCGGCAGCAGAGTGGGGCGCAGCGCTGGAGGAGAGAGGAGGTGAGTATGATTGTTTATTTTTTTTGTGGGCAGCGTGATAGGTATCAGGGGGTGCTAAGCATACCAGAATCAAGGGGTTCCATGCATACCAGTGTTGCACAGGTTCTGGATCCCCACAGTTGTGGTAGAAACTTCACAGAGCAGATTACATGGGATAACAAGCTTTTACTTCTCAGAACATGAGGTAAAGGAAAAAACGCACAGTCACTCAATACTACATCAGGAAGTAAGTGCAAAACAGAAAATACAAAAGAGACTTTTTTCTTTTTTACAATACAGTAAACAAGGAAACTGTACACAACATTGCCATCTACTGTCAGATCAGCATAAAGTCCTCCTTCACACAAAGAAGTCCACAACTGTTGCATATACCAACACCCTTTCTCAACAGTAAGGACTTATTCAGTCAAACCCAATTTCTTCATTAGTCTCTGATGTTTTTCATTAGTCTCTGATGTTTTTCAGCATTCAATGCCTTTGTGAAAATGTCTGCTGTCATATCTTCAGTTGGACAATATTCTAATTTCAGGATTCCTTGTTCCTGATGGTCCCTCAAGAAATGATACTTCACATCAATGTGCTTGGTTTTTCGGTTAACTCTATCCATCTGAGCAAGAACAAGACATCCCTGATTGTCCTCATTTATTTTTGTTGGTTCCAACTGTGCTTGTCCTATGTCTGTTATCAATTGTCTTAATCATAGAACTTCTTGACTCGCATGTGCAGCTGCAACATATTCTGCTTCTGTTGTCGACAGCGTTACTATTGATTGTTTTTTACCAGTCCAACTAATTGATCCACCTGAGAGAAAGAAAAGTTAGCCACTGGTACATTTTCTGTCAGTTGGATCTCCAGCCCAATCTGCATCAACGTATCCAGTTAAAATGCATTTATCACTTGTAGGCAGTTTCAGTTTAACGTTGCTGGTTCCTTTCAAATAACGTATTACTCTCTTCACAGCATTCCAATCTGCTTTATTTGGCTTGGACACTTTTCTACTCAGAATTCCTACTGCTGCAATGTCTGGCCTTGTAACAGTCGCTAGATACAGTAATTTTCCTATCGCCATTCTGTACTCTTCATTATTTGGTAACACATTTTTCTCACTACTCATCTCTTTAAGATAATTAGTTTCCATTGGAGACTTTTCTGTTTTCGCATCCTTCAATCCAAATGTTTCGGTTATGTCTTGAATCATGTGATTTTGATTAAGTAGGAAACTTCCATCTTCTTCTCTTTCTATCTGTATTCCTAAGTACTGTTTCACATTTCCCAAGTCTTTGATCTCGAAATGTTGATTCAGGATTTTTAGTATGTCCTCTTTATTAGTGTTGAGCCACCCCCGTAGTGTTCGAGTTCGGTTCGGTTCGTCGAACACCCGTGTGTTCGCCGAACTGTTCGTCGAACTGTTCGTCGAACACCTTCGAACACCGTTAAAACCAATGGCAGGCAAACAAAAACACATAGAAACACATAAAACACCTTCAAAGGTGTCCAAAAGCTGACAAACTGCTCAGAAGACATAACTAACACATGGAAAAGTGACAAGTACATATAGTCATGCGAAAATAAAAGAGGTGGAGGAGTAAAAGGAGGGGGAGACACAGATATAGGCATGTCATGCCCTTCTAAAATCCAAAAAGTGAGAAGCCGACACGGCCAGTCCGCTCCTGCCCGTGCCACCTCCGTGTCGCCGGGTTTGTGCCAGAGCCGCGGTGAACCCTGACGGCCAGCCCCCCCTCCCAATACTGGTGCCTGTCCGCTGGTGGGTCGAGCGAGCCCCCCTGTGGTGGAGGCAGCTTTAAGCTTTTTAATTTAAATTGTCTCTCTAATTTGAATGAATACACTTTAAATCCATTTACAAGGATCTATTGGAGGGCAAGTCTCATGCCAGCAGCCGCGGTAATTCCAGCTCCAGTAGCGTCCACTAAAGCTGCTGCAGTTAAAAAGCTTTTATAAGGATCGAGCTCGGCTGTCCACCGCAAGGCATCCTACTGCCAGTCCCAGCCCCTATGCCTTGGGGTGCCCCCTGATGCTCTTCACTAAGTATCCCATGGTCCCGAAGCATTTCCTTTGAAAAAATTAAGTGTCTAAACTACAGGTGGTGCAGCTTGCTTAACAGCCGGGATAATCCGCTTACTAGCAGACACTGCTACTAGGCACAAAGTATTTCCTGGGCTAGATGCAGTTAAAAATTTGTAATTAGATACTCTCGTTGGATGCTGAGAAAGCATTCCATAGAGTCTCCTGGCACGCCATATATGATTCTCTTAAAAAGCTTGGGGTAGGGGTCTAGGGGACCCTTTTATAGCCAAAATCACGGCCCTGTATCGCAATACGTCACCTAGGCTGAAGATAAATGGAACTGTAGCACCCTGAGGGCTCGGTTGCTAAAGACGTATTGCACCTCACCCAGAGGTGTGATATCTCACTCTCAGGTAAGGATGGAGTGTGGATCAGGACCCGACACCTGCATGCATTACACCACATTGCCGTGGGGCAGGGCGACCAATATGCCCCTGAGATGGGCACGACAGTCCCTGTCCCTGGCTGGAGTGGGGGGAGGGAACACTGAGGAAGGGGAACCCTGTAGTGCAGGAGCAGGGAGGAAGCAGTTCCTGGGTGCATTGAGAAGGGAGTATAAAAGGTGGGCACCATCTTAGTTCAGTGCAGAGAAGTCTGAGCAGAAGTGGCAGGGAGCAGGGGCTCTGCATGAGCTCTGCTCCGGAGGCGGGCCTAGTAACAGAGGCCCAGGCCTGGAAGAGGGAGAAGGAAGGAAGAGGAGCGGAGAAGGCTCCAGGAACGAGGAATGAAGGGATCCCAGGGGTGCGGACGGGTGAGTCGCCACCGCACGCCCGAATCCACCTGCGTGGAGGGGTCAGGCCAAAGGGGGAGACCGGTCCCCGAACTAGTGGAGGCAGGAAACGACCCTCAGCTAGAAACCGGAGGCTCTGACATTTTATGTGGCGCAGCCCCTCGCTACACCCGCTAGGAAGGCACCACATAGGGTCAGGGAAACTGGCGCCAAGTTTACCAAGAGGAGGCCCGAGGCAGCCGGACAGAAGTGTTGGTAAGAAAGGCCAGACAAAGGACACACAAAGGGGGTCCTGTGAAGTGCTCCAAAGTTATCTGGGAGTTGTCTGAGCCCCTCACCTGGTGAGCACAGTACGACGTGGGCAGCCGTTACCTGCAGACGTGGTCTGGATAATAAGAACTGTGAGTAAAGGCCCTGAACTGCATCACTGACTCCGTGTCGTTACTGCTGCTGCCCTGCACCATCACCCCCATCCTCCGCATACACTGCCCTGAGGCTATACTCCTCCCGTGGGGAGTTATGCTACGCTCTGCTGCACCCACAACACCAGCCTCAGTGGTCTGCCCTGTAGCGGCGGTTCACTCTGACCGCAATCCACGGGTGGCGTAGTCGGACATTTAAACATGAAAACCACATAAATAGTTCCGCCACTGGTTTGACCGCCCTGAGCCACGGAACCGGATCGCCGCCACGAAGACTACAACCACCAGCATCCACCAAAAAGGGTCCGGCTCCGGGTGTCCCAAGGCCCAGGGGGTGCGTCAGAACATTTTCATCACCTTTCACAATCACCAATGGGACAAGGCAGTGATGTCCTCTGTCCCCTCTCTTATACATCCTAGTGACGGAGCACCTGCTCTCATCAATTCGCCATAACCCCAATATTAGGTGGATTGAGGTGGGAGGCACCGAGTACAAGTGCTCTCTATTTGCTGATGATGTCCTAGTATATATCACTCAATCACATATATCCATCCATGCTGTTATGGCTGAAATAGATCACTTTGTTACATGGTCAAAGTTTAAAATCAATGCAGCGATGTCTGAGGCCCTCGATGTCTCCCTCCCCAAATCCATATAGGATTCCATCCAGTCCAACTTTCCCTTTGCCTGGCCCTCACAGGGTATCAAATACTTAGGAATTCCTATTCATAGAGACCTCTCCCATCTATGTTATCTTAATTTTGGGCCCTTTATTGAACAATTCCATACAGACCACGGTTGGCAAGTTAGAACTGTAAGATTCACTACGTGAAGCACTGGTGTTTTGTGGAAAAGCACATGTACACCGCGTTCCAAATTATTATACAAAAAGTGTTTAGGAGTGATAAGGGAAGAATTTGTTTGTTTGTCAGTTAAACTCATTGATGGTGATGTGTGTCAGGGCTCTTTATATCACTGTAAGCAATTGCAGACACCTGTGCTAATTAGTTTGGCAGGTGTGTCCAATGAAAGGCAAGACTACTTAAGAAGGCTCTCTCACATTATTAAGCAGCCTACATTTTCTGCCAAAATGGGAAAGAAAAAGGATGTGTCGGCTGCTGAGAAGCAACAAATTGTGGAGTGTTTAGGTCAAGGCATGACTACAATCAACATTGTGCGATGATCAGGATGAAGTGTCTTGGCAATCAAGAAGTATGTAGCTGATTCACAGTACACACGTGTGCGTGCTGATAAGGGCAAATTGAGGACTCTTTCCTACAGGCAATTACGTCAGGTTGAAACAGCAGCGGCAAAAAAGCCTTGTCATAGCAGCAGACAAGTTTTTGAAGCTGCTTGTGCCTCCAACGTCCCCCAAACAACAAGATGCAGGGTCCTTCAGAGGTTTGCAGCTGTGCATGCGCCATCCTGTCGACCTCCTCTATCCACTTCACACAAGCAGAAACGGCTCCAGTGGGCCAAACATTACATGAAGACTGATTTCAAAACTGTTTTGTTCACGGATGAGTGCCATGCAGCGCTCGATGGTCCAGATGGATGGAGTGGAGGATGGCTGGTTGATGGACACCCCACGCAAACACGGCTACAGCGCCAACAAGGAGGAGGTGGAGTAATGTTTTGGGCTGGAATCATGGGGAGAGAGATTGTCGGCCCCTTTAGGATCCCTGAAGGCGCTAAAGATGAACTCCATAATGTATGTGGATTTTCTCAAACAGCACTTCCTGCCATGGTTCAAGAAGAAGAACCGTGTATTTCACAGCAAGATCATTTTTCTGCATGATAATGCACCATCTCATGCTGCACATAAAACATCTGCATCTCTGGCTGATATGGGCATAAAAGGGGACAAACTTATGGTGTGACCCCCATGCTCCCCTGACCTCTACCCCATTCAGAACCTTTGGAGCATCATTAAAAGGAGTGTCTATGATGGCGGGAGGCAGTTCACATCTAAGCAACAGCTCTGGGAGGGTATTCTGTCCTCATGCAAAACAATTGAAGCAGAAACCATCCAAAACCTGACAAATTCAATGGACGAGAGAGTTCAGAAGCTCCTTTCGAACAAGGGGTCCTATGTGAAAATGTAACATCACCTAGAATAAAGTTTTGAGTTGAAAACTGTTTGATTTCAGTTTCTAACAACCTGCTAATGCTTATAATTTCAAAAATGACCATTTTTTTGGTCTTTATTAAAATGAAAAGGTTGATCAAAAAGTTTGGGGGATCTAAGAGTGTGGCAACCCAGTAGTCATGATTACTTCGAATTCTGACAATATGAGGGTCATGCTGCAGGTAGTGCAGCAAGAAGGCACTTATGTGCCTTGCGCATCTCGGAGCCCCAAAATTATTTTCCGGGCTAGATGCAGCTAAAAATTATTTTTAATTTTAAATCTGGTGAAGCTTTAGTATAGATGGCCTAATAGGATCAGTGCTGCACACTGCTACAAAGCCCAAATTATTTTCCAGTCAAGATACAGATAAACATGATTAGTAATTTGAAAGCTTAAAACGGTTGGTAGGGTGATTTTAACCAATCATCAAGCTTTTACTCTCCCCAGGATGACACAGGGGTAGAAAAGTCGTTTCGGATCCATGATTTGTTCATCTTTATGAACGTGAGTCTGTCTACATTATCAGTGGAGAGCCGCGTGCGCTTATCTGTCAGCACACCACCAGCAGCGCTGAACACACGTTCAGACAGAACGCTGGCTGCGGGGCATGACAAGATCTCCAAGGCGTAAGTGGCTAGCTCCGGCCATTTATCCAGATTGGAAGCCCAAAAAGAGCAAGGGTCCAGTGACACAGTCGTGGCTTCAATGTTTACTTGGAGATACTCCTGTACCATCGTCTCTAGGCGTTGACTATGTGTCAGACTTCTTGTCTCCTGTGGCCTTGCAAAGGATGGGCTAAAAAAGTGGTGAAATGATTCCGCAAAATTGATGTTACCAACAGATACTGTGGTTCTGTCACGGTTTGAGTGCTGAACACTTGACGGTCCCACGGTTGGCAAGTTGGAACTGTGAGATTCACTACGTGCACCACTGGTATTTTGTGGAAAAGCACATGTAAGATTCTGCAACAGTCTCTGCTGATACTCCTGCATGCGTGCATCCCTTTCTATGGCAGGAATAATTTCTGCAAATTTACTTTTGTACCGGGGATCTAACAGTGTGGCAACCCAGTAGTCAGGATTATTTCTAATTCTCACAATTCGAGGGTCATGTTGCAGGTAGTGCAGCAAGAAGGTACTCATGTGTGTTGCGCATCCAGGAGCACCAAGTCCCTGTTGTGTTGGTGGCGAGGTAACAATCATGCTTCCTTCCTCTGTCCTCTCCCCCCAACCTCGCACAACAGAAATGTGATCAAGGTCTCCCTCATCTGATGAGTCTTCCATCAGTTCGTCCTCCACTTCTTCCTGGGCTCCTGCACCTTCCTCACTAGTTTGGCTGCTACCATGCGCCCTGGTAAAACCATCTCCCCCACCCTCACATGCCTGCCGCCTTGGTGCTGCCGACCGTCTGGACCTTGCAGATGTTAGCCCTTCCGCATACAACTCCTCCTCCTCTACTTCCTCCACCTCCTCTTGTGCCACCACCTGACTCCGAATTCTGTTTAACATGTGCTCCAGCATGTAAATCACCGGAATAGTCATGCTGATAATGGCATCGTCAGCACTAAACATCTTCGTCGCCATTTCAAAACTGTGCAGAAGGGTGCATAGGTCCCTGATCTGAGACCACTCCTCCAGCGTGATTTGCCCCACCTCTGAATCTCGTTGGCCCAGGCTATACGTCAGAACGTATTGCACCAGGGCTTGTCGGTGCTGCCACAGTCGCTGCAACATGTGCAGAGTTGAATTCCACCGGGTAGGCACATCGCATTTTAGCCGGTGAAGTGGCAGGCCCAACGACTTCTGTAGAGATGTAAGTCGCTGAGCTGCGGGATGCGAACGGCGGAAGTGAGCACACAGCGACCGTGCCCTCTGCAGAAGGCCATCTAGTCTGGGATAGTGGGCTAAAAATTGCTGGACAACCAGGTTCAACACGTGAGCCATACAAGGCACGTGTGTGACATTGCCCCGGCGAAGGGCCGCACCCAGGTTTGCAGCATTGTCGCACACGGCCTTCCCTGGTTTCAGGTCCAGTGGAGACAACCATTCATGAAATTGGTTCTCCAGAGCTGACCACAACTCCTCAGCTGTGTGACTCACATTTCCCAGACATTTCAATGTAAAAACCGCCTGATGACGTTGAGCCCTACTGCCAGCATAGTAAGGAGGTGTGCAGGATCCCTTCTGCGCAGTTAGAAAGCTTGTGGCATGACCAGACAGGCTTTGGGTGCAGGTGGAAGACCGAGAGGAGGTTGAGGAGGCAGAAGCAGTGGTGGAACTTTGACATAAAGAGGATTGACGCACAACTCGTGGGGACGGCAAGACTTGGACAGCAGCCCCTTGTCCTGCTGTCACCATAGTTACCCAGTGCCCAGTCAGCGACATGTAACGCCCCTGTCCATGCCTACTCGTCCAAGTGTCTGTGGTGAAATGCACCCTGTCACACACAGAGTTTCTCAAAGAAGCGGTGATGTTGTGTGCGACATGCTGGTGGAGCGCAGGCACACCTTTCTTTGAGAAGTAGTGCCGACTGGGCATCTGGTACTGGGGCACTGCGACGGACATAAGGTCTCGAAAATCCTCTGTGTCCACCAGGCGGAAAGGCAGCATTTCTGTAGCCAAGAGCTTGCAGATGGTGAAATTCAACCTCTTAGCTTTCTCATGGCTAGGAGGAAATGGTCTTTTACTTGTCCACATCTGAGGGACCGAGGGCTGGCTATTGTGCTTAGACGGGGTTGATAAGGGTGTCCCCGGCAAACTGCCGGTCTGTGAGGAAGATGCAGGCGGACATGTTAGGTTGCCTTGATCCAAAGGTGGTGCTATCGATGTCGGATAGCGCTCAAGACCAGCTGGTGTTACCACCTCCAAAGAAAATGATGACCTGCCAATCACGCTGGCTGTTGCGGGTAAAGAGGTGGCAGGTCTGCGCCCCAAAACAGGTGTGACTGCTGTCCCCCCAGTCACAGAGGATGAAGAGGCCGCGGATGCACAAGATATGGCAGACGGTGGTTGGCCCGGCCGGCTAGACCGCATTGTAGCACACTGAGCTTCCCACTGCAACTTATGCTTCATGTCCATGTGCCGGTTCATGCATGAAGTACTCAAACTATGTATTTTTTGGCCTCTACTTAGCTTTTGCTGACAAATGTTACAGATAACACGAGTTGGGTCATCTTTATCGATCTGAAAAAATGCCCAGGCTATGCAAGGCTTAGCACCCATGCGACCTGAAGAGCCACCACGACTTGTGGTGAGAGGCAGAGTTGTGTTTGAGGATGCAGTTGTTGACGTGCTTCCAGTACTACGTCTCTGTCCAGGAAGGCGCAACCTGACCTCGTCATCACTAGCATCTTCCTCCACCTCCTCTGCTGACCTCATCTCTTGGCTGACTGTGGGTTGACAGTAAGTGGGATCTCCGACCTCATCATCATCACCCTGTGCGTTATCACACCCGTCGTCCTCAGAGCCAACCTGTTCCTGCCCTGACAAAAAACTAAAGTTGTCGCTCCAATCAGGTATTTGAGTCTTATCATCGTCTTCCTCATTGTCTCCACCAACAGGAGTTACAGTTTGGGAATGAGGGTCTACATTATGGTCAGAACCTTCTGCGTCTGGTCCTGGATCCGACTCATAAAGATTCTGGGCATCAGTGCAGATCATTTCCTCGTCTGGATTCACAGAAGCGCTGGAGTCGACCTCTGATTCCCAGGCTATAGTATGAGTAAACAGCTCTGCAGACTCAACCATCTGTTCTACCTCATACTCAGACGGGCAGCTGGAGATTTGGGAGCTGTGAGGAAGCAAGTGCGATTTGGGTGACACCTTTGAGGACTGGAGTATTTGTGATGTTGAAGTTGATGTGGAGGGGAGCCCACTTAAAGGAGCACTTGATATCCGTTGAAGCACCTGCTGTTTTTGTGCCTCATCTGGAATTTGTAGCGATTGGCGTGGCCGTAAGAAAGGGATCTTATCACATTGTCCGCTAAAAGAAGTAGACATTTTAGTTTGGCTGGAAGATGGTCTTTCTTCTGCACCTACCCCACGGACACAACCTTTTTTCCCCTTCCCAACACGCCTATTCCCCTTTCCACCAGCAGCAGGCCTTTTTCCACTCATTTTGGTGGTTAACTAATTCACAACTCTGGAGTTGTTTGCACAAAAAAACAATGGATGGTAACCGAGCAGAGCTGAGTGGCCAAACTGTGGTATTAGGCCAAAACTATTGGCTGGGTTAGATGCAGAAAAAAATTATTTTTAATTTGCAACCTGATGGAGGTCAGTATAGATGGACTAATAGAACAAGTCCCACACGCTGCTAGAAGCCCAAATATTTTTTCAGAGATAAATGAAGAAAAAAATTATTTTTAATTTGCAACCTGATGGAGGTCAGTATAGATGGACTAATAGACCAAGTCCCACACACTGCTAGAAGCCCAAATATTTTTTCAGAGCTAGATGCAGAAAAAAATTATTTTTAATTTGCAACCTGATGGAGGTCAGTATAGATGGACTAATAGACCAAGTCCCACACACTGCTAGAAGCCCAAATATTTTTTCAGAGCTAGATGCAGAAAAAAATTATTTTTAATTTGCAACCTGATGGAGGTCAGTATAGATGGACTAATAGACCAAGTCCCACACGCTGCTAGAAGCCCAAATATTTTTTCAGAGATAAATGAAGAAAAAAATTATTTTTAATTTGCAACCTGATGGAGGTCAGTATAGATGGACTAATAGACCAAGTCCCACACACTGCTAGAAGCCCAAATATTTTTTCAGAGCTAGATGCAGAAAAAAATTATTTTTAATTTGCAACCTGATGGAGGTCAGTATAGATGGACTAATAGACCAAGTCCCACACACCGCTAGAAGCCCAAATATTTTTTCAGAGCTAGATGCAGAAAAAAATTATATTCAATTTGCAACCTGCTGGAGGTCAGTATAGATGGACTAATAGAACAAGTCCCACACACTGCTAGAAGCCCAAATATTTTTTCAGAGCTAAATGAAGAAAAAAATTATTTTTAATTTGCAACCTGATGGAGGTCAGTATAGATGGACTAATAGACCAAGTCCCACACACTGCTAGAAGCCCAAATATTTTTTCAGAGCTAGATGCAGAAAAAAATTATATTCAGTTTGCAACCTGATGGAGGTCAGTATAGATGGACTAATAGAATGATGCTATGCCCAAAAGATTTTACTTCACTAGGTGCAGTAAAAAAATTGGTATTCTATACACAGGTGGTATATCTTGCAACACAGATAGGTTACTCCACTGACTAACACACTCTGCAATAGGCCAAAAAGGATTAGCTTTGCTAGATTCAGCCAAATGCTGTGAAAAAAACTTGCACAGCACTGGCACAGACCTGCCTGGCAAAAACTGATAGGAACTCATGTAACCTAGTCCTGAAAAGGACTCCAATTACAATTAGTCTTTACTCCCACAATCTATCTATTTAAGAGCACAGACCTGCCTGATAAAAGTCGTAGGAAATGCTGTAACCTAGTCCTTAAAAGGACTGCAATCACAACTATTCCCTACTCCCAAGCTATCTGTATATTTGTGCGAAAATTGGCTTGAAATTAACAAGGTATAGCACACACAGCAACAGCGGTGCCGTCTAACACGCAGCTGCAGCAGTGAGAAAATGGTGGCGACGGGGAAAATGGCTTGGTCTTATAGGGCAAGGACATGTGACATACACTGCCAATCACACATGCCCTTGCTTGTGTGAAAAAAAGCACTTCGCTCCGTGTGTGCGCTGCTGATAGGCTGACAGATTGCACCTCCCCACTGCAAATGCAGGAAAGAGAAAAAAAAATGGAGATCTTCATTGTTCCTGCAGAGATCCATCCCCTGCCCCTCCCCCCACCCCGCTGTACACTCAAACTGCGTATTAACATTAATTTTCATCATTACTGAGAAAAAATCCAGTTATGATTTTGGTGCACGAACAGTTATCGAACATAACCTCGAACAGCCGAATTTTTCTCAAATTGTTCGTGTTCGCCGACCGGCTCGAACACCGCCCAAAACAGCTCGAATTTGAGATTGGCGAACAGTTCGAGTAGAACAACGCTCATCTCTACTCTTTATCCCTTTATTTTTCAAAACTAACTAAAATGTCATCAACATATATGAGTACATAGATCCATCTGTCCATTGGTCTTTTTGTGTACAGGCGAAGATCAGCTTTGCTTCGTTTAAATTTTTCATTTGTGAGCACTTCCATGATTTTATCATTCCACGCTTTAGCAGCTTGTTTTAAACCGTATACACTTTTCTGTGATTTGCAAACCATGTTTGGGTTACTTTCATCTTTGAATCCTGGAGGTTGTTTCATGTAAATATCTTTTGTTAAACTTCCATTCAATAATGCTGTCTTTACATCCAGATGTTTCAGTTCCACTTGTTTCATTGCTGCAAATGCAAACAAAGTTCTTATTGTAGTATGTTTGATAACTGGAGCAAATGTTCCATCATAGTCTTCTCCATATTTTTGAGAATAACCTTTATCTACGAGTCTTGCTCGATATCGTTCAGCTGTGCCATCTGTTTGGTACTTTACTTTAAAAACCCATTTACATCCTATAGCTTTTCTTCCTTCTGGTAAATCTGTTAGTGTCCATGTTTTTGAGTCATGCATGGATTTTATTTCTATTTCTGTTACCTCTATCCATTTATTGGCTTCTTCTTCAGGAAGTCGAGATATGTCTTCCCAAGAGGTAGGCTCATAAATTTTACTTGTACTTGCCTTATATAAAAGGCATAATGGTGGTTTTCCTTTGTTTTCTCTTATTGAACATCTCTGTTCTGTGTCTGTTTGTAGTTGTTTCTCTTCACTTTCAGTATTCTGTTTTTTATTAATTTCAGCTTCTTTTTCATCAGATATTCCTTCAGCTATATCAATGCTGTTTTTCTCATTTTTTGTTTCCAGTGAAATCATAGTGTCTTCATTTAAATCCTCAATGAATGTCACACTGTTACTCACCATAACTCTGTCTGTTTTGGGATCTAGGATTCTATAGCCTTTGCAATTTTCACTATATCTAACAAATATTCCTTCCATGGACCTATTTTGAAGTTTGAAACGTTTTTCTGTTGGAATGAATACAAAAACTTTACAACCAAAAACTCTTAAATGATTTACACTTGGTTTCATACCTTGCCACAATTCATATGTTTTTTTTTCAGTTTTCTAGAAAAGTCGGTTCTGTAGAAATGTAGATGTCATTGCTGCTTCACCCCAATATTTCTCAGATAGTTTGGAATCTGTCAGCATACACCTTATCATTTCAGTCAGAGTTCTGTTTTTCCTTTCTGCTACTCCATTTTTTCTTAAGTAGTTTTCTATTTGGTGTCCTGTGAATTCACCTCCATTATCACTTCTAATGACAACTGGCTTCCTTTGAAATTCATTATTCGACTTTGCCACGTAGTCTACTAGTTTATTGAAAACTTCGCTTTTGTTCTTGCTCAAGTATGTGACTGTGTATCTTGAGTAGTCATCTATAAAAGTCACCATATATCTATTGCCTCCTGATGTAGTCAATTTCATGGGTCCACATATGTTAGTATGCACCAAATCAAGTGGTCTTGTGCTTTTCGTTTCACTTTCTTTAGGAATAGATATCCTTGTGGCTTTTTATTTCATACAACATTCACATCTTACGGTAATTGAGCAGTCAGATATCAATAAATCCTTTGTCAATTCTTTCCTTTGTAGCTCCATTATACTTTCAGGATGTCTGTGTCCTAGACGTCTATGCCACATGTGAATACAATTCTTGTGATCTTGTGTACACAACTGCATCTGTTCCTTTAATGTGTCTAGATGATATAATTGTTCATCTGCCTACACATTGGTTATTACCTTGTTTCATGCTAGGATTGTACACTCATCATCTTTGAATTTTACAGTAAGTCCTTTAGCTGTTAAACGTTTTACAGATGACAATCCTCCTTCTTATCCTGGAACATGTAACACATCCTGTACAAGTATTTTTGAATCATGCCCAAACTTGTTAGAACAGTTTAGCATTCCTACACCAACACCTTCTGCAGTTATTTTGCTTCCATCTGCAAGATAAATGGCTTCCTTCTTATTTAAATTAAGTTCAGTAAAGAATTTTTTATTACTTGTCATGTGACTTGTTGCTCCTGAGTCAATAAACCAACCCAACGATGATTTCTTATCAGTCACTTTAAATGTGCCATTCCAATTATTTTCACATGAATCAGAAATTGTGTTTTTCACCTTCTGTGTATTCTCTTTATGATGTAATTTCTATTGTTCTGCTTTCCATATAGTACAGTCTTTCTTTAAATGTCCTTTTTTCTTACATCTGAAACATTCTCTTGTCTCTTTATTATAGGGTATTTTTGATTCTATAGCTTTAAGAGCATTTCCATTATCTTTTTCAGTAGAAGAATCATTTGTTTGTTCTTTCCTTCTTTAATATGCATCTATGAGTCTGGTCTTCACAAACTCTAATGTAATGTCTGTTTCAGGTCTTGTCTCTAGTGCATATATCAAAGCAGTATATGAATCCGGTAAACTGCACAATAATATTGCTGCTACATGGCTTTCCTTAATATCTTCACTAATTGATCTCCGGTGTGATATCACTTCCATAATAGAGAATATATGCTTCTGCATGTCATTGTCTGCACTTAGTCTCATACTGTAAAGCTTTCTTAGCAGAAATAACTTGTGATTTAAGCTGGGTCTTTCATGTAGCTTTCTTAGTGTTTCCCACATTCCCTTTGCTGTATCTTCATCCCTTATGTGGATTAATTGAGCATCATCCACTAACAGGCTGATGGTAGCTCTTGCTTGTCTATTTTTCTTATCCCATGTCTGATTATCCTCATCAGGTCTATCTGTAGTGATTCCTTCCCATAAATCATCTTTAGACAATAACATTTCTACTTTGAACTTCCATAACTGGTAATTCTCATTATTCAGCTTAGCTACTGTGAGTTTTAGCTCTGTGCTACTTGTCATCTTTAACTTGTCTTACTTGTTTGGAGAGAATTGTACTGAAGAATTCTTCTGCATTCACCAGGGTCTTGCTGAGAGTTACGGTGTCCTGGGTGTCTGGGGTCCTCGGTACCTGAGCCCATAACCTGTTGCGTAGCTTCTGGATCCCCACAGTTGCGGTAGAAACTTCACAGAGCAGATTACGTGGGATAACAAGCTTTTACTTCTCAGAACATGAGGTAAAGGAAAAAAAACACAGTCACTCAATACTACATCAGGAAGTAAGTGCAAAACAGAAAATACAAGAGAGACATTTTTCTTTTTTACAATACAGTGAACAAGGAAACAACATCGCCATCTACTGTCAAATCAGCATAAAGTCCTCCTTCACACAAACAAAGAAGTCCCCAACTGTTGCATATACCAACAACCAGGAATATGGGTGCCATGCATATCAGGATCAAGGGGTGCCATGTATACCAGGATGGGGGATCAAGGGATGCCATGCATACCAGGATCAAGGGGTGCCATGCATACCAGGATCAAGGGATGCCAAGCATACCAGGATCAAGGGGTGCCACGCATACCAGGATCAAGGGGTGCCACGCATACCAGGAACAAGGGGTGCCATGCATACCAGGATGGGGGATCAAGGGGTGCCATGCATGCCAGGATGGGAGATCAAGTGGTGCCATTCATACCAGGGTGGGGGATCAAGGGGTGCCATGCATACCAGGATGGGGGATTAGGGAATGCCATGCATGCCAGGATGGGGGATCAACGGGTGTCATGCATGCCAGGATGGGGGATCAAGGGGTGCCATGCATACCAGGATGGGGGCTTGGGGTGCCATGCATACAAGGATGGGGATGAGGGCCATGTATACCAGGATGGGGATGAGGGCCATGTATACCAGGATGGGGATGAGGGCCACGTATACCAAGAAGGAGGGGTCATACCATGATTGAGGATATTAACAGAAGTGGGGGACATTACCCCAGTACAAGTGTCAGCAGCAGACCCCCTCCCACATAACAGTGCATCATGACCACATTTTTTGCTTACATTTTTTTTCTATTTTCCTCCTCTAAAACCTAGGTACATCTTATGGTCCAGTGCATCTTATAGTCCAAAAAAGACAGTACTTTACTAATTTACAGTACTTTTTAATAACAAAAAATGAACATTGGTCTGTTCTAAAAATAGCAGTGTCTACATTTGTCTTTACAAACGCACAATACGTACAATATGTACTCTTTTTTTTTGAGGATTTAGCATTCCTGTGAATCACTAACCTAATATTTAGTTGTATACCCACAGTTTTTTAGAACTGCTTCACATCTATGTTGCTTAGAATCAACCAACTTCCGGCACCTGTCAACTGTTATTGCAGCCTAGGATGCTTTGACTACATCCCACAATTTTTCAGCATTTGTTGGCTTTGCCTCAGAAACGGCATTTTTGATGTCTCCCCACAAGTGTTCTATCAGATTAAGATCCGGGGATTGGGCTGGCCACTCCATAACCTCAATTTTGTTGGACTGGAACCAAGATTTTGCTCGTTTACTGGTGTGTTTAAGGTCGTTGTCTTGTTGAAACATCCATTTCAAGACCATATCCTCTTCAGCGTAAGGCAACATGATCTCTTCAAACATTTTAATTAGTGATGGTCGAGCACTAAAATTCTCGGGTGCTCATTGCTCGGGTCGAGCAAATTGGAATGCTCGTGTGCTCGACCCGAGCAACGAGCCCAATGTAAGTCTATGGGAAACTCAAACATTTTTCCAGCGGCCACCCCCGGCGGTCTGCAGAGGGACTAGAAATTGTAGAAATCGATGGGAACAGTGCTCAAATGACATGGGAACAGCATGGAGAAGACCCATGGAAGCATTTCTGACTCCCAGGTCACTGCTGTGAACAATGTTGTCAGAGTATTATGCCACTTTTATGGACTCACAATAAAACATACAAAAACGAAACCAAAATTAATTTTACTGGGAAAAATGTTAAAGAACATCCTTTGCAGGGTAAAGACTTGTATATAAGGCAAAATAAATAACCAAAAACAAAAATGCTCCTCCACACCTTGGGCTATGTTCACACATAGCATTTTTGATGCGTTTTTGCACTTTTGCTTTCAACCAAGACAAATGCATTCACTGGGAAATGTCATTTTAACATTTTACAACCTTATCTGGCCATGTGGTGTGTGACACATCATCAGACACATCCTGTTTCATTTATGATGGAGGGACTCTGAAAGTCACAAAGCCTATTTTTCTAGGGGCAACAGGCGGCCCTTACTATTCTTAAAGGGCCAGCAGTCGGTCCTCGCTTTTGTTAGAGAGCCATCAGCCGGCTATGCTCTGTTGTTCCCATTATTAACAAGTGGGTCTCCTATACTATTATTGCGTATGCAGTGACCGCAAGGGCTGCCAAACATTTGGACGTACGTAACCCAATACCCCTTTGAAGAGACATAGAGGAGGGTCTCAGTAAAAAAAATGTTCCCATTATAAAGGAGTGGGTCTCCTATAGTGGTAATGCCGATGCTGTGACTGGAAGGCCTGACAAAATTTAGGAAAATCCCCACTACCAATTTAAAGACACATAGAGCAGGGCCACAGTAAGGACATGTTCCCATTACAAAGGAGCGGTTGTGCTATACAGTTATAGGGTATGCAGTAAGGACAACGGCTGCCAAAAATTTGGAGGCACTCGAATGCCCCTTGGAAGAGACGTAGAAGGCCTCATGAAAAAATGTTCCCATTATTAGGAAGTGGCTCTTCCATAGTGTTTGCCTATGCAGTAAATGCAAAAGCTGCCAAAAATTTGGAGGAACTCCAATGCCCTTTGCAAGACACGTAGATGAGGTGATATGGTAGATATGGTGGTGAATGATATGGTGATGGAGGATGAGGAGAAGGAGGAGGACAAGAGCAAATAAACAAAATCAGTAAGCGTATACCCATGTGTGGGTGTGAAGAGGTGCATGGGAATAGACCTTCCAAAAAAAACCACTGGATTTGAGTTTGTTATGCTGCTATCATTCGGTGGTGTTGAGAAGTCTGGCCCAATCCAGCCCTTGTTCATTTTTATAAGAGTCAGCCTGTCAGCATTTTCAGTTGACAGGCGGATGCACTTATCAGTTATAATTCCACTAGCGGCACTAAAAGCCCTCTCTGACAAAACGCTAGCAGCAGGGTAGGCCAGGACCTCCAAGGCGTAGACAGCCCGTTCATGCGACGTGTCCAGCTTGGATACCCAATAATTATAAGGCACAGGGGAATCATGGAGGACGTTGGTACGGTCGGCAAGGTACTCCCTCAGCATCTTCCCAAACTTTGCGCTCCCTGTGAGAGTAACCCGCGCCTCAGGGCCTGTAAGATGGGAGGGTCTGAGAAAACTCTCCCAGAACTTTGACAATGTTCTCCTGCCTCTGCTGGATTGGAGTTATGTCTCTCTCGCCTGTACTCCTTGGTTGTCCAACGAACTGTGACCTCTGCCGCCAGCGTTTTTAGATGGAATTTTTTTAATAATACCGCAACAAGGGCCTTCTGGTACTGCCCCATTTTAGTAGACCTGTCCGATTCGGGAATAAGAGATAGAAAGTTCTCCTTGTAGCGTGGGTCTAGAAGTGTCACCAACCAGTAATGACTATCGCCCAAAATTTTGAGAACGTGAGGTTCACGGGAAAGGCAGCGTAACATAAATTCAGCCATGCATGCCAGACTGCTAACAGGTAAGACTTCCGTGTCCTCACCAAGAGGACGAGTGACCATGCTCTCCTCCTCCTCCCTGTCTTCAGGCCATCCATGCTGAATAGACAGTATGACATTTGTGCATGTAGTACTGTCTATAGCGCATGACACTAGCTCCTGTTCTTCCTCCTCCTCTTCCTCATTGTCACCCAATCCATGTTGGGATGAGATGAGGCTGAGCTGTGTGTAATCACCCTGTATGGTTCCTTGCTCCATCTCATCATGCTCCGCCTGCAATGCATCCTCTTTGATTGTGAGCAGAGCGTTTAAGAAGACAGAGAAGCGGGATGATGATGCTAATTATGGCGTCATCGTCGCTCACCATCTTGATGGAGTCCTCAAAGTTTTGGAGGATGGTACATATGTCTGACATCCATGTCCACTCCTGAGGTCTTATGTGTGGAGTCTGAACTGAATACCGATGGCCTTGTTGATGCTGGTAGTCAACAACTTTCCTCGTCTGCTCACAGATCCTTCTCAACATCTGCAATGTTGAGTTCCAATGCGTGGGGACATCACACATCATTCGGTGAGCCGGAAGCTGCAAACTCTGCTGAAACACAGCAAGGGTGGAGGAAGCTGTAGGTGACTTTCTAAAATGGGTACACAGGCGGCGTACTTTGACAAGCAGATCCGGCAGCTCCGAGTAGGTTTTGAGAAACCGCTGAACCACGAGGTTAAGCACATGGGCCAGGCATGGTACGTGTGTGAGCTCGCCTCACCTCAGAGCCGCCACCACATTCCAGCCATTGTCACACATGACCATGCATGGCTGTAGGTTCAGCGGTGTCAGCCACAGATCTGCTTGCTATTTCAGAGCTGTCCATAACTCTTCAGCATTGTGCGGTTTCTCACCTAAGGATATTAGCTTCAGCACAGCCTGTTGCCGCTTGGCTGAGGCAGTGCTGCAGTGCTCCCAGCTTGTGACTGATGTGGTCATTTCGGAGATGGAGGCTGAAGAGGAGGAGGATGAGGTGCAGGAATGGTAGACTGTGGGGGCAACCCTCATTGACCTAGGGCCCACAATCCTTGGCGTAAGGAGGATGTGTTCCGTCCCAAAGTCCGACTGGTTTCCGGCTTCCACTATGTTAACCCATTGTGTCGTCAGCGAGATGTACCGTCCCTGTCCACAAGCACTTGTCCACGTGTCCGTTGTTAGGTGGACTTTCCCAGTAACTGCATTGTTGAGGCTACGGCTAATGTTGTGGGACACGTGCTTGTGTAATGCGGTGACGGCACACCAGGAGAAATAGTGGCGGCTGGGGACCGAGTACCAAGGGACGGCCGCCGCCTTCAAGTTGCGGAATGTTTCCGTCTCTACGAGCCGAAAAGGGAACATTTCGAGCGGAAGCAGTCGCGAAATGTGAGAATTTAGTAGTGTGGCCTGTGGGGCAATGACTGTGTATTTACGCTTGCGTTCCAAGGACTGGGGTAGAGACAACTGAACACTGCACTGGGACAAGGACGTGGACATGCTTGCTGATGGTGCTAGTTGAGAGTGCAACGACAGGTGCAGGGCAGGAGGCATCTTCGCATGCGCATTGGTCAGGGGATTGGCTTGCATGCACAAAATTGGAAGAAGCAGTGGTGCCACCCACAGACACTGTTCCTGGACCCTGGGGTTCAGCCCACAAAGTCGGGTGCTTTGCTGCCGTTTGCCTGATCATGATGGTGGTGGTCAGGCTGGTAGTTTTGCTCCCCCTGCTGATGCTGGCCTGGCAGGTGGTGCAAATGGCCTTTTTGGGGTTATCGGCAGAGTCTTTAAAAAACAACCAGACTCGGGAAGACCTAACAGTTGTACTGGCAACTTCCATCGTGTTGGTGTTACGGAGAATGGTTGCCCCCCTTCTGTGGGCGGCCACCACACTGGTTCTTCCTGCCTGTTGTGCCTCCCTCCCCCTGTGTGCTCCCTTCCCCTGCTGTGTGCCTCCCTCCTCCTGTTGTGCCTCCCTCCCCCTGGGTGCTACTGTCCTCACTCTGTATGTCACCCGGCCACGTTGGGTCAGTTACTATATCATCCACCACCTCGTCTTCCACTTCCGCGCCCTGGTCCTCCTCTTTCTTCCCACCCCCGCTTTCGTGTGACCGTGGCTGCTCAAATATTTGGGCATCGCTACATGCGATCTCCTTTTGCCCCACTTCAAGTGGACCAGACGAGAGGCCCAAATCTATAAATGGAAAAGTGAACAGCTCTTTGGAGTGTCCAAGTGTGGGATCAGTTGTCTCCGGGCATTCGGCATGGTGGGAGGAAGAGGATCAGGGTAAGGAATATGCAGTCCAGACTCACGGCTACTGAGACTTGACCGTGTGGAAGACAGGGTGGTGGTGGTGGCTAAGTGACTGGAAGCATTATCTGCTATCCAATCAATAACCTTTTCACACTGCTCTGTGTTCAATAGTGGTGTTCTGCGGTCCCCTATTAATTGGGACAGGAATGTCGAGCGAGAAGATGTGGGTGTTTGTTGTGGCACAATTTCAGCTAGCCCACGGCCTCGTCCTCTGCATGCACCATCATCACCATCACGTCCACTTCCCTGTCCCTTGCCATGCGCCTTGCCCATTTTAAATGGAGGACAATATTTTCCACGTTCACCACAAATGGCTGGAATTGAACCACAGTGATATGTGATACGTGTGACGGAAAACCATAGTTTTAAATAGCTGGCCTGTAGGTAACTATTTTTAACAGCGAACTGGTGTCAATAGCTTCGCTAACACACTGCAACAAAATTTAAATGGAGGCCAGAAATGGCAGAATTTTGAGCGCACTTATATGTGATCCATGTGACGGACAAACCACAATTTAAAATAGATTGATTTTAAGCTCTGTAATTTGGAAAAGATCTGGCTGTATTCCGCAGTGCCAACAGGCAAATGGAGCAGAAAAAGTGTGTTCTCTGGATTGCTTTTTAAACAAATAATCAGGATTAAGATAAAAAAAAAATATTCCTGGCCCCTGATACCTGGGACTATTTCTAGAAATATCTGTAAAAGCACCAGCAGCAGACAGAACTGGAATGGACTCTCTTGCTATATGCACTGCAGTCTGCCACATACACGGCCTGCCTGCCTAGTACTGATATCTATGCAGCTGGATTAGTCCTCAGAAGGACTGTTAGTTGAGATGGATTTGTGTATAATATATGGTGGTATAACTACACTAACTAAGAAACAAGCAAATCTCTCCTTAGCTCAGCAGCACCTTTCCCTACACTGCCTGATTCCGAAGTAGACTGTGACTAGCACGTCTGATATAGACTTGATGACGCTGTCTGGCCAGCCAATCACTGTAATGCCACAACCAACATGACCAGCATTACAGTGTGTGGCAGACAATCCCTGCATGTTCATTGGCTCTCTAAAGAGCACCAAACATGCAGGGAGGGGACCCGAGCTCCTGCCGTGCAACCCCGGAAATACTGGGTGAGCTCCGACATCTCGAGCAGTGAGATGCTCGGGTGACTACCGAGCAGTAGCGAGCATGCTCGCTCATCACTACTTTTAATATATGCCAACTGGTCCATGATCCCTGTTATGCGGTAAAACAGGTGTGCTCTGTCAGGTTTAATAAGTGGGATTTCTTGCCTTATAAATGGGGTTGGGACCATCAGTTGTGTTGTGCAGAAGTCTGGTGGATGCACAGCTGATAGTGCTACTGAATAGACTGTTAGAATTTGTATTATGGCAAGAAAAAAGCAGCTAAGTAAAGAAAAACGAGTGGCCATCATTACTTTAAGAAATGAAGGTCAGTCAGTCCGAAAAATTGGGAAAACTTTGAAAGTGTCCCCAAGTGCAGTTGCAAAAACCATCAAGCGCTACAAAGAAACTGGCTCACATGAGGACCGCCCCAGGAAAGGAAGACCAAGAGTCACCTCTGCTTCTGAGGATAAGTTTATCCAATTCACCAGCCTCAGAAATCGCAGGTTAACAGCAGCTCAGATTAGAGACCAGGTCAATGCCACACAGAGTTCTAGCAGCAGACACATCTCTTCAACAACTGTTAAGAGGAGAATTTGTGCAGCAGGCCTTTATGGCAAAATAGCTGCTAGGAAACCACTGCCAAGGACAGGCAACAAGCAGAAGAGACTTGTTTGGGCTAAAGAACACAAGAAATAGACATTAGACCAGTGGAAATCTGTGCTTTGGTCTGATGAGTCCAAATTTGAGATCTTTGATTCCAACCACCGTGTCTTTGTGCGACGCAGAAAAGGTGAACGGATGGACTCTACATGCCTGGTTCCCACCGTGAAACATGGAGGAGGAGGTGTGATGGTGTGGGGGTGCTTTGCTGGTGACACTGTTGGGGATTTATTCAAAATTGAAGGCATACTGAACCAGCATGGCTACCACAGCATCTTGCAGCGACATGCTATTCCATCCGGTTTGCGTTTAGTTGGAAAATCATTTATTTTTCAACAGGAAAATGACCCCAAACAAACCTCCAGGCTGTGTAAGGGCTATTTGACCAAGAGGGAGAGTGATGGGGTGCTACGCCAGATGACCTGGCCTCCACAGTCACCAGACCTGAACCCAATCGAGATGGTTTGGGGTGAGCAGGACCGCAGAGTGAAGGCAAAAGGGCCAACAAGTGCTATGCATCTCTGGGAACTCCTTCAAGATTGTTGGAAGACCATTTCCGGTGACTACCTCTTGAAGCTCATCAAGAGAATGCCAAGAGTGTGCAAAGCAGTCATCAAAGCAAAAAGTGGCTACTTTGAAGAACCTATAATATAAGTCATATTATCAGTTGTTTCACACTTTTTTGTTAAGTATATAATTCCACATGGGTTAATTCATAGTTTTGATACCTTCAGTGTGAATGTACAATTTTCATAGTCATGAAAATATAGAAAAATATTTAAATGAGAAGGTGTGTCCAAACTTTTGGTCTGTACTGTAGGTCTGACACCATAGAAAGAGAAACGTGCCCATATCATGATGCTTGCACCACCATGTTTCAATGTCTTCAGAGTGTACTGTGGCTTGAATGCCGAGTTTGGGGGTCGTCTAATGAACTGTCTGCGGCCCTTGGACCCAAAAAGAACAATTTTACATTCAGCAGTCCACAAAGTGTTTCTCTTTAGGCCAGTTGATGTGTTCTTTGGCAAATTGTACCCGCTTCAGTACATGTCTTTTTTTTAACAGTGGGACTTTGCGGGGACTTCTTGCTAAGAGATTAGCTTCACACAGGCATCTTCTAACTGTCACAGTACTCTCATGTAACTTGAGACTGTTTTTGATCATCCTGGAGCTGATCATTGACCTCACTAATTGAACTCCACACTGCTATTATTTTGAACAAACCCCCTTTCAATTAATTATTCAAATACACAGACTCAAAAACATGCAGATCATGATTGCGGAGTCTAGTGGTTTTCTTAGAATCTACTGCACCAACTGGTAAATTGTTTGACGTGTGGTAATATAATTTATATCAAAAACAGTGATTAATCTGGTTAGTCATATTGGACTGCTATTATTTTGAACACTTCTGTATATGTTTTTAATGTATTTTGTGATGTCACAAAAGACGTTTCAGGTAAAACATCACCAGAGTTTTCCTCAAGTATTTTCCTACAGCTTAAACTATGCAGATACGCCGATGTCTAAAAGATGCCATGTGCACATACCCTGACAGCGAGTTATTAGTAAGGCCTGGGACTTAGTTGCACTAAGTGGTTTGTGAAGAGATCCCACAATACTCCAATACATCTAGTAGTAAGTCCTCCATAATTCCATACATGGTTTATAATAATGCATGAAAGACAATCAAAGAAGAAATGCTTAAAACTAAGTTATCAATAGATATAATTCTCAACAGACAAACACAACTATAGCGACTAGAGATGCGCGAACGTCTCGAGACCTAACCAAGTATTCTCGGCGTGCACGTCAAATATGTTTGCGTCTCTGCGGCTGCATGTCTCATGGCTGTTAGACAGCCGCAACACATTGTGCTGGTGCTTGAAATCATTATCTTTTTCTGTAAACCATGGTTACCTCCAAGGAAATAGGTGCAGTCATCATTCCTTTGTATTAGAACGGCTTTACAGGCAAGGACATGCTGATCGTAAAATTATATACTACATACACACTTATATGTACACACTATTGTCTACACTATATACTACATACACACTTATAAATACACACTATTGTCTACACTATATACTACATACACACTTATAAATACACACTATTGTCTACACTATATACTACATACACACTTATAAATACTCACTGTTGCACTTCTCAAAACTGAAAATCAATCACTTATCAAGAACATTCGTCAAAAACTTCAAAGACAGAGGTTCCACATCTGAGAGAAAGGCTTCACGGCACTGAAAATTTTCCAGCAAGTGCCAGGACTCTTTCCTAAAGAGGATTCAGCTATGGGATTGGTTTAACACTAGTGCAGAGCTTGCTCAGGAATGGTAGCAGGCAGCTGTCAGTGCTTCTATGCGTACAGTGAGGTGAAGCATTTTAGAGGTAGGCCTGGTGTCAATAAGGGCAGCAAAGAATCCACTTTGTAAAAAAAGAAGCATCCAGTATGACTGACATTCTGCAGGAAATACATGAATTGCACTACAGAAGACTGGAGTAAAGTTATTTTCTTTGATGAAGTCCCCTTCAGACTGTTTGGGACATCCAGAAGAATGATTGTTCGGTGAAGAAAAGGGGTTGAATGTTACCATACGTCCTGTGTTATGCCAATTGAAAAACATCCTGAGACAATTCATGTGTGGAATTGCCTTTCACCTAAGGGAGTGGGCTTACTCACAATATTGCCTGAGAACACTGCTATAAATAAAGAATGGGATCTAAACATCCTCCAAGAGCAATTTTTCCCAATAACCCAAGAGCAATTTGGTGAACAACGATTTTTCCAGCATGATGGAGACCATGTCACAAGGCCAAAGTGATAACTAAGAGGTTTGGTGAACAAAACATTACAATTTTGAGTCCATGGCTAGGAAACACCCCAGATCTCAATCTCATTGAGAACCTGTGGTGAATACTCAAAAAGCGTGAGGACAAACAAAAACACAGAAAATGTGATAAACTCTGAGCACTGATTAGACAAGAATGGGCCATCAGTCAGGATTTGGCCCACAAGCTTTTATCCAGCTGCCAGGGTGAAGGACAGAAGTTTTGAAAAATAAGGGACAACACTGTAACTATTGAGTCTTCACATAAACTTGATGTTTTTGTCAATAAAAAATAAAAACTTATGAAATGCTGATAATTGAAACATCTGACTAAAAAATAAAAAAAAAACTCACTGAAACAGCACTTTGTGGAAAGCTAAATTTGTGTCATTCTCAAAACCTTTCGACACGACTGGTTGCCGTATGTTGAGTCAGGAAGGAATTTTCTCCATAATATGGGGCAATTAGCATCTGCCTCTTGGGGTTTTCGTCTTCCGCTGGATCAACATCTTAGGTTATATTGATCTTGACGGACTTATGTTCACTTTTTATGACTGTACACACTATTATGAACAATATATATTACATGCACACTTATATACACACACACTATTGTCTACACAATATACTGCATACACACTTATATGTACACACACTATTGTCTACACAATATACTGCATACACACTTATATGTACACACTATTGTCTACACAATATACTGCATACACACTTATATGTACACACTATTGTCTACACTATATACTACATACACACTTATATATACTCACTATTGTGTACACTATATACCACATACGCACATATATACTCACTATTGTGTACACTATATACTATATACACACTTATATATACACACTATTGTGTACACTATATACTACATACACACTTATATGTACACACTATTGTGTACACTATATACTACATACACACTTATATGTACACACTATTGTGTACACTATATACTACATACACACTTATATATACACACTATTGTCTACACTATATACTACATACACACTTATATGTACACACTATTGTGTACACTATATACTACATACAAACTTATATATACTCACTATTGTCTACACTATATACTACATATACACTTATATGCACACACTATTGTCTACACTATATACTACATACACACTTATAAATGCACACTATTGTCTACACTATATACTACATACACACTTATATGTACACACTATTGTCTACACTATATACTACATACAAACTTATAAATACACAGTATTGTCTACACTATATACTACATACACACTTATAAATACACACTATTGTCTACACTATATACTACATACACACTTATAAATACACACTATTGTCTACATTATATACTGCATACACACTTATAAATCCACACTACTGTCTACACTATATACTACATACACACTTATAAATACACAGTATTGTCTACACTATATACTACATACACACTTATAAATCCACACTACTGTCTACACTATATTCTATATACACACTTATATATACACACTATTGTCTACACTATATACTGCATACACACTTATATACACACACACACTATTGTCTACACTATATACTACATACACACTTATATGTACACACTATTGTCTACACTATATACTACATACACACTTATAAATACACACTATTGTCTACACTATAGACTACATACACACTTATAAATACACACTATTGTCTACACTATATACTACATACACACTTATAAATACACACTATTGTCTACACTATATACTACATACACACTTATAAATACACACTATTGTCTACACTATATACTACATACACACTTATAAATACACACTATTGTCTACACTATATACTACATGCACACTTATATATACACACTATTGTCTACACTATATACTACATACACACTTATAAATACACACTATTGTCTACACTATATACTACATACACACTTATAAATACACACTATTGTCTACACTATATTCTACATACACACTTATAAATACACACTATTGTCTACACTATATACTACATACACACTTATAAATACACACTATTGTCTACACTATATACTACATACGCACTTATAAATACTCACTGTTGCACTTCTCAAAACTGAAAATGCAACATCAAGAAGGAAAAGTTATGGAATTATGGAAATTGTAGGATCGACTACTGACAGCTCTTATTGCAACTGCTGACAATTATATCCCAGATGTGTTCGATGGGAAACAAGTCTGGAAATGCTGCAGGCCATTATAGCATGTTGAGGCCAGGCAGGCTGCTTCCAATAGCTTGAGCAATATATGGCCTCCCATTGTTGTGTTGAAAATCGGCCACTTGCACACTTTGGAGAAATGGTCGTAGCACTGGTTCCACCACCAAATCGATATAATAATGAAATGTTAGTGCACCTGGAGTGAAGTCTAGAATGGTCCACCTATCATACATTATCCCACCGCACACCATATTCCCGGTAATAGGTGTCACGTTGGGAATGGGGAGAGCCCAGCGTATAATGAAGGGAAAGGAACCCTAAATCTAGGGAAGGGGAGAGTGGAGACTCCTAAACAGAACTACTGACAAACCCTAACTGCCCTATCGACCCTAAATAGGTTCGCCGAGCAGGATACCTAGCCCTAGCAGACCCTAAGGCTAGGCCCTAGGAAGGGAGCGGGAGGGATGAGCACTAAGTCAGCCCCACTAAAGACTAAAGAACACACAGGGGATACTCACAGGGGAATACACTTAGCTCCAAGATGACACAGGAGAAAGCATGGCAACAATCCACAAAGAAACTCCAAGGTAATTCTAGTCGACCACTAGAATCCAAAGCCTGAATAGGTATAACATGCTATCACCAGCAACACTCTGAGAATCTGAGTGTATTTGATGAAACAAAAAGGAAATGTTGACTAACAGCAGAAAGGTGAGGATAAAGCAGGGTCCTAAAGGGAAAGGTATAATCCCCAAGCAAGGTGAGGGTCACTGCTGGGTCTTAAAGAGAAAGGTATAGCAAAAAGATCATGGAGACGTTTGTAAAGCCAAATGCAGAAACCTTCTACCGTTGGACACCGCAAGACTGTTAGTCAACCCTGACACACTCGTGACAGTAGGACATCTTCATGCCATCACCCACATGGTTTCCAGACAAATCTACAGCTATCATTGTGTCTACGACAAAAGCGAGACTCATTGTTGAAGAGAATAGGTCTCCATTCCAGCTTCTAGTGCAGTTTTGCTCTGCATCAAGAAGCCTTTAAGAGCGGCGTAGTGAGTTCAATGGACCATCCATAGCTGGTCGTCTAGCTTGTAGCTTAATGTCGTGCAAACGGGAGGTGATCATTCGATCGCTTCTATAATGCTTCAGAATACTTTACACTGACAGGCAAACTATTAGCCCACACATAGTCATCTACGGGGTTAACTGATCGGAGACCAATTCTATTGGGCTTTATGCCCAGCGCTGTAAATAGCAGCCTGTGTGCGATCATTTTGCAGCACATATTTTTCTAATGCGCTACCATAAAGAGGCAACAGTTAAATTATTATACAGCGGTCATTAAGGAGGAATTCTATCTATACTTAAAGCTTAACAATCCCCGATATTACTGACTCCTTCCAAAACCTACGGTAATCTGGCCATGCACCTTAGATAACTGTTGGCTTAACACACTGATCCTGACTCCCCCAAAAGCAGGAACATTTGGCTAGGCCGTGAGTTCCTGTGCTCTTCATGACTTGAGTAGAGTAAGTCCCTGCAGAATCATGTGGCAGCGGCTTATCTTCCCACAGAACTAAAGTATTGGGCAATTATATTCCCACCATCTGATCCTATTATCCCCTGACTTAGCCTGTTACGTTAAAGCCAGGAGTCCCCCAATATAATAGATATAATTTGCGGGTTTAGCCATATTTTAACTAATGAGTATTGTCCGGTCATACCAAGAAGCAACCCACTTCTCTATTTAACGGGACTCCCTCATAAAATTGTAAAGTACTTATAAAAACATGCAACTTTATTATTGGGATTTTTAATTCTATAGTTTACAGATCATTGCCCAAAGTACTGGCCACCTAGGCAAGATCTGCTATAGAGCTTGTGAGCGCTGCTCTGAAGCTGGCCGTATTACTGGATTACACCAGCTCCAGCTTCCGTGCACTCTTTCGATGCTGCAGAGGAAAAGCTACCTCTACTAGCAGCATCAGAGTAACCAGATAACCCTCTAGTCACCCCTGGGAAATTTATGCCAATAGCCTTTCTAAACTGGGATCTGAATATTTTTTTCTAAATTGTTCACTAAATGGTTGCATCAAGTTCTATCACAGAAAAAGAAACAGCCTTACCAACACCAGGTCAGAATACCAATGCACTAACAGGATGCAGCAGACCCCCATGATAAAGGCAGTATTCCTATCCCTAATGCCAAAAAGGACTTTGATACGGTTTACTGGGCTACTTAGACAAAGTACTCATCAAATTTGGTTTGACTGGCTTTATCAAATCGTTTATAACATCCCTATATTTCAACTCCAAAGCCATGGTTCTTTCTTCCAGTTCCTTATCATCCAACTTGAAAAGCTCGAATGGAACCAGCCAGGTCAACCCCAATAATTTTTGCGTTAATTATGGAGCACCTGGCAGAGTCCATTCGTCCCAATTCAGACATTTCTGGTCTTAGCGTTGGTAACTTTAAAACATGTTATTGGATTGTAAGCTGATGACTTAATTATCTACTCCACAGATATAGAAATATCTCTTCATGCCGTCATCGCTTTTCTATAATCTTTTGCTGACATTTCATTTTATAAACTAAATGGCAATAAACCTTAAAAATTATATGGTGACCTTTCCGCTTGTGATCAACACAAGATTGCCAATTTTGACAATGTACAGTTGACAATTTACATTGATTTATATATTTACATCTTGTCACAACAACCGTGACTTTATTGGGTCACAGCTGTTTTATTTACTGTATTTTTCGGACTATAAGACGCACCGGGCCATAAGACGCACCCCAAATTTTAGGGTGGAAAATAGGAAAAAATATATTTTTTATAAGATGGGGGTCCGTCTTATAGGCTGAATAGGTATCTTACCTGGGGGGGTGGTGGAGCTGGACTCACATGCTCAGCCCACTCCATACCCAGTGGGTGCCGGCTGTTTTACACAGCAGACAGCCACTCGTAATTGCTGCAATTCAAGCTAGCTCTGATTGCAGCTGTTTAACCCCTTAGCTTCCATAGTGACCAGCAATTATGGTACCTAAGCAGCTAGACAGGGGGTCTCTGTGACCACCACTGGGTTGCTTAATGGCAGCCAGGGGCCAATAAGAGGTCCCATTTCGGATCTTTGCTATGGGGTCTGTGGATTTCTATGTACACCCCTCTATGACCTGATAAGAATTATCCTGAGGGTTAAGCAGGTGGACTAACATGTTCTGTGTCCTCCCAGTATTCCTCTCTCTGCATATCATACCATGAGTATCCACCTTAGTACATGCCGTATTTTGAAAATCTTATTTATCTGTTTTCTTTTCTAAAAGTGTTTATTTTACATCAACATGAAACATAAGTATGGAAAATTTCTATTAACTGATTAGCTGCAGTGGTCACCCAATGGCCACTGCGAGAAGGAGAAGCCAGGAGGTTAGTGGGGGACACTGACAGCAGCAGTACTGGGGGTCTGAAAGGTAAGTATGAGATTATTATTCCAAGGCATCTGATATACATAAGATGTATATATATCCTATGCTTTAGACACATATACACACCTTAAGAGTGTTAGATGGTTAATAATAATATAATATAATATTTTTTTACAATGTGTATTATAATATATAATAATATAACATTTTAGAATATGTATATAACAGATTGGACAGTCAGCCATCATGACAGCGCGTTGTTGCTCTCACATGTGATGTCACAGTGACATAGAATGCTGTGAGGTTATACAATCTATGCACTCGGTGACATCAGCGCCATTTTCAGAGTTGAAGTTTTCGCTGAGACTCTACCGTGGTTTTGGAAGTGCGAGCTAGTTTGTTTCATACATCTAGTGCTTTACTTCTACAGCTTCTTATTGATATTTTGGCACCATAACATCCGTGCCATCAGAGAACTTAGTTCTCATTTTCTATCACTCTACCATCTCAGCCCCGGGAAACTGAACCATGACTTCCAGGGAGCTGCATCAGCTTATTGCTGACAACGAGACTTGGATGAGCCGACCAGAAAATCAGGGTAAGTGAGAGAATATTCCCACCTTATAGGAGCTTTTCTGGGAGGAGATTTCCCTGGGGTAAGTGGTTTCAGTACACTCAGTGCATCCTCCACCTTCCCATTCATAGTCCTTGGGGGCTGTGTTAGTCGCAGTCTGGTTCCACCCCTGCTCTGTGATGTCTGCAGAGAGGGGATCCATTGAGCAGGTTTATTTAGCCCAAACATTAATCAATTTTTTCTCCTCTCCCTAAACCCCAAAGCAACAGCAGGTTCACTCCGTTTGGCTCGAAAGTGTATTTTTATAAACTTTTGCATATTTATAGTACATTTTATTTCTTTATAGGTCAGGCTATGATTGTCCATCAATTGAGATCTTCTCAAAGGGATCAGAGAAGACTAATTACTACTGGTGGACACAGAACAGACGCCACTGCTGTCACTGCGAGAGGCAGAGAAGCCAGAACTCCTCTCCGGCAAAGAGGACAAGAGAGCAGGGAAAGAAGCCGCTCTCCGCTTAGACCAGTCCCTGCAGAGCCCTCCAGAGAAACATCAGAGAGCAGAAGGGATGACAGTGGATCCTCAGACACCGTCACTGAGTTTGAATTCAGACGGCCATTTCCCGTTCTGCCCAGCCGCAGACTCAGGGAGTCTCCAGCTGCAAGTGGATCTCCTGTACAATTACTGCAGGCAAACCGTCTGTTCAACATCATCTTTCAGCAGCAGAGAATGGGAGTGATGACGCCTCCGCCACAGATGCGGCCACCATCACCACCTGCACAATATAATCTGCAGGAAAGGCAGCAGACTTGGCGAGCTCAGCAAATTAGGAACCTCCCAACAAGAGCTGTAACATCTCAGGAGGAGTCGTGTGTCATCTGCATGACGGATTATGAGACCGGAGAGGGAGTCACAGTGCTACCATGCAATCATTGTTTCCATCAGGGTTGCATCTCTACCTGGCTCAGCTCCAACCTTCGGTGCCCCCTGTGTCGCAAACACTGCTTCCTTCTAAAATTCAGTGGAACATCTTAAATGTTCAAGGAAGAAGTTAAGAGTTTGGCAGTGACACTAGAAGAGTCCATCTTGTACGTCAGCCCAGGTAAGAGAGAACATATAGATTACATCTGCATTCATTTCAAATGCTAAAAAAAATAATTCACCTTTACTTCTGTTCTGTCTTTTCTTTAGTTTACCATCAGCTTTGGGAAACATCGTACCAGTACTGAGTTCTCAGATGAGGATCAATGAAATAGCGGTCTTCTTTCTGTGATATTATTGAGACTCTGAAGAAGAAACTGCTCCTGCACATGACGATTTTCGGATGAACCCCCTTCTCTCTTTTGTGTGAGGAGATTTTGAGGACGCTCTGGAAAGTAGAGATAGAGAGGAAACCAGGCTCTCCAATATAAGCCGAAAGTTAGAAGTTTATTACAACAATCATCAGCGAACGTCTGTGTGCAATGGGCCAACGTTTAGGTCACATGACCTTGTTCATAATATATATATATATATATATATATATATATATATATACATTAAAAAATGTTATACCAATTATATTGATTCTGTGTCTTTCACCTTATTTGCATGGTATGCATACTGGGAACTCCATAACATTGTGCTCAGAGCAGGTGGATTGATGATAAATGTCTATTCTAAAAAAAAAAAGCTGTACAAACGTCAAAAAGAATGAACATATGTACTGAAATGTCAAAGGGACTTGCTGTGCATATGATCCGTCTGTTGTCACTTCTTTTAACTTCTTCAGGCTTCAAAAGCTATGAAGCGGCTAAAAGAAGCGATTGGTCTTTTCTTCTAGAAGCTTCTGCTTGGAAGTCGCCACTATTTTATATATAAACTGATTTCGCAGTGAAAACGCAGCAAAAAACGAACACAAAGATATCACAAAAGTCACTTCAGGTAAAACTCGATGGACACCATGATGAGGATATCTGGCTGAGTGTCTACTGATCACTGCTTGTAACCCCTTTTTCTCCATAGGGATAGTGTAGTGATAGACGGGTGGGATATAAGTATTAATGTAAGTATGTTTTTAGCTCAAGTGGGTGGGAAGTATAATTAGGTAATTGGGAATTAATCGTATATTAGTACTGTCTGCTATTGTTATTAGTGTGCACTGTGTTAGTGTCGTGATTAGTAGTATATTAACTGTAGACTTGTGTGTAATAAATATCCTTTATTCATACATGGTTTTGTCTCAGTTAGAATATAGCAATTAACACAAGTGTCCCAGGTAAGTCACTGCATACCACTTCAACAATAAATATAATCCCACAGCTGCAATATTAAAATCAAATTATAGACACAGAATAGAAATATGCGCAGAAATAAAACATCAGAAATGTATTTGATAATGCTTTGATTTGAGAGTCCTCAGTGGTTGATTCCTTTTAATGGCTAACTGAAAAGATAGTAACAAATTGCAAGCTTTTGAGACTACTCAGGTCTCTTCATCAGGCTAGTATACCACAAAATCTGAAGAGTCACATATTTATTCACAATAAGACACAGAAATAATGCAATAGATGCAACAGGTGACGGAAAGCAGAGTTATTATGGGAGAGATAAACAGTTCTGGCTATAAATATTTTAGCAGTTAATAGATAAGGAGTGTGAAGGTTTTATTGCCCTGTGACTAGGTCTAGTGTTATGATGGACTCACAAGTCTGAGGGGCACATTCCTTAGTTGATGTAAAATGACATAAATCCATGCGACACATTCATTCCTGCTCTGAAAGTGTTAAAGGTCACCATTAGTTTATATTCTGAGATTCTTCTTTCTCTTTGAGATTTGAAATGACCTTTTAATACCAGTAATTTCATGTCTTTTATGCTATGATCAGGGGAACAAAAATGCTTGGCTACAGGTAGATCTATTCTTTTTTCTTTTATTGTGTGGCGATGATGATTCATTCTTGTCCTAAGTTTTTGCCCTGTCTCCCCTACATAAAGACCCCCAGCTGGACATTTGGTACATATAATTAAGTACACTACGTTAGATGTGATACAGCTGAACGTACCTGGGATCTTATAGTACTGATGTGAGTTGGGTATCATCATCTTGTCTGTGGTCATTATAAACGGACAGGTTTCACATTTTTTCTGGTTGCAAGGAAAGGTACCTGTAGCTGGAGGAGATGACAGAAAGCTTCTGACAATGATGCTTCTTAGATTTGGGGGCTGCCTGAAACACAGAAGTGGGGGGTCTGGAAATATGGATTGTAATCGGGCATCTTTTTGTAGTAAGGGTTGTAGTTTCCGTGTAGCTCTCCTTAGCACCTCCAGATTTGAATTGTAGATGACTACTAGAGGCACCCGGTTGCTTTCTAGTTTGGTTTTGTAATGTAGGAGGTGATTCCTTGGTATTCTGGTGGCTCTTGTAATCTGGTTCTCAATTGTTCTTGGATGGTGGCCCTGATTCAAAAGGTCTGAGACCAAGAAGGTGTTTGTCTCTATACATAGGGTTGGAACATATCCGATTGTATCTGACGGCTTGTCTGTAAACAATTTAAGGTATGTAGGACGGTCGATTGGTTTCCTGTACAAGGATGTCTCTATTTCATTGTTCTGTAGCTTGATGATGGTGTCCAAAAAGTTAATTTCAGTACAGGAGTAGTTGAGTGTTAGGTTGATGGTGGGATGAAATCGATTAAAGTGTTCATGGAACGTCTTCAGCTGTTGCTCAGACCCCGTCCAGATGATTAAAATATCGTCAATGAAACGATAGTAGGCCAGAGACCTGATGGGGCATGAGGACAAAAAGTCACTTTCAAGCTTGGCCATGAAAAGATTTGCGTACTGTGGATCCATTTTACTTCCCATCGCTGTACCAGTTTCCTGTAGATATATGTTGTTATCAAATTCAATGTAATTGTGGGTGAGGATGAATTCTGTAAGTTTGACCACAGAATCAGCAACAATTCCTGTATTTTCTATGAAGATTTTGCAGGCATTTAATCCATCCTGATGTGGGATGTTAGAATACAAAGATTCCTCATCCATGGTGGCCAGGATGGCTCCTTCTGGTAGAGGACCTATTGCTGCTAGTTTATTCAGTAGGTCTGTTGTGTCCTGAATGTAGCTGGGTGTAATCTTTACCAGTGGTTTAAGAACACACTCTATTCTATTAATTTGATAATGCTAAAATCAATAAAACAACATATAAACATAGCAGGGAAGGGAAACCGTTAACCAATCCACATACAGATGAGCCTAATGCTATTTGAAAATAAGCTATGACTCCAGGTGATCACTAATTAAACCATGCAGATATATAACCCCACGTCTAAGGTGCATTGTGCTGGAGAAAAGAAACCTAATAAATCAAGGTTTTCCATGGAGAAGTCTATTGGCATAAAACAGTAAACATGAATCAAATAAAACACAGATTATAGGGACTAGCCCGTCGTAAAGTGCATAGTGCAATGCTTGGAGGCTTTGAATCCCGGTAGTACTGATTTGAAAGGAGTTGTCACTTAGAACTTACTGTTAGTAGTCAGATCTACATGTGTATGTGACACGCCCCTGGGCCTGCTGTGTCGCGCAGCGTCTCGCGCACGGGGCTTACCCGGAACCGGATCAGATGAGGGTTGTAGTCTCCGAGTGGCGGGGACCCGGTCCGTGCCCAGGGAGTCAAACTCTGTGTTTGTGACAGTCTTGATAGATGTTATTTGAGTGTCGACTACGCCACCCGTTGATTTGCAGCTATGGAACTGCCGCTGCAGGGCAGACCGCTGAGGCCGGTGTAGAATTGTGCAGCGTGATAGTATAACCCCCAACGGGAGGGGTATGGCCTCAGGGCAGCCGACGTGGAAGATGGGGGTAGCAGGAACCACTCAGAGACGGTGCGGTGTAATTCAGGGTCTTTACTGGTAACAACGATAGACCCTCCCGGAGTACTTGCTAGCGAACGGGGCCTGGTCAGTCCTTGAGCAGATGGGATCTCCCCTGGCCAGGCGGAGTTGTAGGCCTCCCAAACTGACTGTACTCTTCTGGCTACCTTGCTAGAAGCGGATATAAGTAGCCCACGTCCCTGAGTGCACCGTGTGGTGCTCACCCGTATGGCCGGTGACTCGGGGCCTTCTAATGGCTTCCGCTCCACGATGGCGGTGCTGGTCCCACGCGTGTGACCGTGCCTTCGGGTTTCTGGGCCTGAGGACCTGAAATCCCCTGCCGGTCGGCTTCTGCTGCTGGGTAAGAGTTAGTCCCCACAGCCTCGGACGCCGGGTCCGGTAAGAAAGCTTCTCAGTCAGGGCGAGCTCTGCAGCTGCCAGCCCCTGACTCGTAGTAGTATTGCTCCCACTGAGCTTCTGCTGTTTCTTCCTATGACTGTTTCTTGTCTCTACTCTCCTTGACTCCTAACCCTGCTTCAGCCCCGGGTTTTTATAGGGGAAGTTCTTCCCCTCCCAAGACTGGGCAGGAGGTGTGGCATGCACAGGATCCCTGACCAAAGGACCTCCCACCTGCTCTCAGACATAACATTACATTACTGTGGAAACCAGACCCCTGGGGTGCCACATATGCACCCCCGACAACGCCGTTTCGCCAGTGCATCTTCCAAGGGGCGTTAACTAGGGAGGGGACAGTGTTCCTTATATATACAGCTATTAATCAAAGTTTTTAGCCTTATATCCAATTATTGCCATGGGTGGAAGGCGGCACATGAAGCATTCCTCAGTAACTCATAGATGTAAAAGGTGACTTCAGGATTGTGCGCTTGGAACACATACGTGGCACGCACACTGTTCCGAGTGCGCAAGGCCGGAAGACACTGAGTGCCATGAATGCGCATGCGCACAAGCCCAAGGAAAGGAAGTAAGTAAAGTGTGCGGCTAGCAAATACCGCTAGGTGTACAAAAGATGGGGGAGCCCAGATCGCTATTGGACAGGACTCATATCACATCGTGTGTAAAGGAGGTGGAAAAGGTAATACATAATACATAGTAATCCTAATAAACGCTTGAACCTGGTATATAACTCAGATGGAATTAGAAGCTACAAGAGAGAGGATGGATGAAATAACCTATTACTAATGACAGCAATGATGTTAGACATAATACCATAAGCACTGTGGGTGAATAAGTGCGGAGCAAGTGCGCTAGTGTACTAAGAGATACATAAAAAAGTGAAAAATAAAAAGGGTTAACCTGTTACAATAATAACAGCAATAATATTGAACATAAATGCCATAAGCACTAACAATGAATACGTGCAAAATAAGTGCACTGGTGTACCAAAAAATGTGTGGGGGATAATAAATATTCCACAAATTATTAAAAAATAGAACAATAAAAAGTGTGCTAAAATATCCCCCAGCAATAATGATAGACAATCAATATAAGTGACATGAACACCTGGGGTCACGTAGAGAAAGGTACAAACAGTACAAAAATATGTATACTCAGTGAATATCCCTGATCAAAAGGGACATGAAATGCATATGGAACATATACTGTATGCCATAGATGTCCATTAGGTGAATTAAACAAATATATTTTGATAGGTAAACAGGTCTATATAATACCCTTAAGAACAGATGGACAAGGGAAAATAGGAGAAACAAAGTTACCCCAAAACAGCAAATGAATCAGGGGGTCATATGAATTAGATATCACTGTAATCATACAGTCATACAGGCCAGAAGAATAAATCAGTCTTATCACTTTTACCGCATGGTGAACGGTGCAAAAGAATGTACAGTATAAAAACAATAGCTGAATTGCTGTTTTTTATTCATTCTGTGTCTGAAAAATCTTAGTAAAAAGCAATCAAAAATTGTTATGTAAACCAAAATGGTACCAAAAAAATCTTCAACTCGTTGTGAAAAATAAGCCCTCATACAGCTCTGTTCGTCAAAAGATAAAGAATTTATAGCTCTCACAATATGGCGACAAAAAAAAAAAATTTTTTTATAAACAATCATTTTTACTGCGTGACAGCAGCAAAACATAAAAAACTATATAAATCTGGTATCGCTGTAATTGCACTGACCCGTAGATTAATTTATACCGCACGATGAGCAGCGCAAAAATAAAAATAAAAACTGTTCTTGTACTACTGTCTATTTGTTCATTCTACATCCCAAAAATTGGAATATGGCTCGATTCACATTTATCCTGCGCTCTCTGTTGAGCGCTTACATTGGAGTTTCTATGTAAATCAGAGAAAACGCGATTCAGACAAAACACGATTCAGACAAAACTCCCAATGGAACCACTCACTATAAAGAGGCAGATGGAGGCACTTTGGACTCTGGTGTCTGTTACAGTGGTGTCACATTATTTTATGCATCTTTTTAGCGCACAAGTGTGGGCGACCACAGTTTTGTGCACGCCAAAAAAGATGGATACCACCGGAATAGACGGCAAACAGAGTCCAAAGTGTCTCCATCTGCCTCATTATGATGGATGGTTCCTCTGGGGATTTCGTTTGAATCGCATTTTTGTGAGATTTACTCAGAAACCGTGTTATAAATGCTCAGCGTAGAACACAAGAATGTGATCCCACCATACTGAAAGTGATCAAAAAATATTTTGTACTCCAAAATGTTACCAAAAAAACCCTAACTTTTCCTGCACAAAACCTGCCCCCACTCAGATCTGCCATCTGTCACTGGAAATGTAGAAGGTTTCCATGTTACTGGTAGAAGAAAGACTCTGGAAAAGCAACATGGCTCCCACCCCTCAAATAAAATACAGTGAAATATACGCTCCCAAATACCCCCTCCTTCTGAGCCTAAACTACAGTAAGAGGTTACATTTTTGGCATTATTGTAGCGGGAAGAGCACACTTAACATTTTACGGGTTTTCCCCAGAAACACCAACTGGGCACAATGTGTGGGCACTGAGCTGGCATAGTTGCAATTCTCCCCCCAAAAAACTATGGCGTGGATGTTACAAAATAGTCACTTGAGCCGTAGATGAATTCATTGAGAGGTCCAAATTCTGCAATGGGGTCTCTTTTGGAGGTTTTCTGCTGTTCTGGCACCTTAACGGCTCTGCAAATGTTGCCCGAAAATTGTTCTAGCAAAATCTGTGGTTCAAATCCAAATAGCGCTCCTTCCTTCTCAGCCATGACGTGAGGCTAAACAGTAGTTTCTGACAACATATAGAGCATCACCATATTCGGGAGAAATTGCAGAATAAATTTTGGGGTCCAGTTTCACCTACTAACCCTCATGTAACTGACACATTTGTAGCTAATAAAAAAAAATTACATTTTAACAACTAAAATGTGAAATTTCCACATTCCAATGTTATAATATTCTGTGAGGCATCTGTAGGTTCAAAATACTCACTACACCCCTTGATGAATTCCTTAAGCAGTAAAGTTTCCAATATGGGTTCACTTGTGGGGGTTTCCGCTGATCTGACACCTCAGGGGCTCGGCTAATGGCACCCTCAATCTATTCAAACAGAATCTGCATTCTAAAACCCAAGTTGCGCTTCTACTCATCCGATCCCTGCCGTGTGCTCAAACTCTAGTGTACAACCACATATGGTGTATTGCCACATTTGGTAAAAATTGCATAATTTATAGAAGGAACTAAAGTTCAAAATTCATAGAAGGAGCCCACCGAACCTTCAGGATTTGAAGAGTGCTTGTGTAGAACAATTGGCCAAAATCACTCCTGAGCAATGCATGCGACTAGTTTCTCCATACGGGAGGCGTCTTAAAGCTGTCATCACCACCAAAGGCTTTTGTATGAAGTATTAAATACATTTCAGGAAGCTTGTTCAATACTTTTTCCCTGTGTCATCTTCATTATTACACATGATTTCATTTATGGACATTTATGGTTTCATTTCTTTGCCTGTGTAGATTGCATGAGGTCTTTACTGAAATCTGGTGAGAATTTCATGTCAATAGCACCATTCAAAACATATTTATGTAGAACATTGGTGAAACGTTCAATACTTATTATACTCGCTGTATATTTGCAGTTATTGTATTGCTTGGATTGTTAGAAACAGAGCTATATAAATCAATAAATAGTATTTTGAGAACCCGGCAGAGACATCTTTGTTTTATTAATAAGGATACATTGCATCAATTTGGTGACAACTGCAAAGGCCGCACATTTGTTTCTATAAAGGCTCAATATCTGTTCCCATTGGACTGTCGTCTTCTGCATTAGTCTTATATATTTATCTTCTACTATTTTCATATGTAGCAAGTCAAAAAGATGCCGGAATTAATAAAGAAGAGAGTTTTACTCAGTTTTTTTCCTGCACATGAACGTTCAAAGAGGGAGAATGAGATTTTATTATATTGAATATGTGGAAACATGGCTCAGTATAAAGAAAAACATACATTAGTGCATTACCTGGAAAGATGATTTTCTGTCTTTTCCATTTCATTTCGGTGGTCATTCTCCAAGGCGAGAAGCGCAACAGTTACAAGCACTTTGCTGTAGAGCTTACAAGTGCTGCTCTGAAGTTGGCCAGATGAGTGAATCCAACCAGCTTGAGTACTTCTGTGATCCTCCGATGCTTCATATAGCGGCATGGGAACTAAGTTTGGGCCAATTGCGCATCTATGATGCTTCTCCAAAATGTCAGTCAGTCCGGAGCGCACTTTGCCCTGCCGAGCAGAAAGTAGGAAGACAGGGGAGCAGCGCGCTTCTGAAGAAGAAATGAGAATAATCATTTAAAGATATGCTACAAAGGTTGCAAGTTATCACCTTTCGACCGAAAAAGTAAATACTTGCTGACCACTGGGTATCCCACACTGGGACCTCCACAGTTTAAAACATGGGGCTCTAGAGTGTCCCATTTGAATTGAATCATCCCAGAAATGTGTAGTCTTGTTACCATTACAAAACAATAGAAAAATCTTACTTACCATCTGTCTCGTCATCCTTTGTGGCAGCGCCTGGAGAAACTGCATTTCTTCCTCCTTCCTGGATTATCCTTTGCTTCCTTCTCTGGCAATTGGGACAGGAGGTCGGTGCCGCAGCTTTGAGTGTTTTCAGTTCACATTTCATGCAGTGTTGTGCATGTGACTAGCCCAGGGCATGGGGGATGACTCGGTTACCCGGGCCTTTAGCCTTAAGGAGGTCGCGGTGGTCGGCTTCCGGGCCCGTATTCTGGGGTCTCTCTTTAAAAAGGCGTTGATAGATATCAAGTTTATAAAAGTTCGTGACGCCACCTATGGTTTCTGATGATATTCACCAGCGCTGCGCAGTCCACTGAGGCCAGTGATAAGGCAGCTGGATGGAATGGCTCCCCACAGGTGGAGCTAGGCCTCAGGGCAGGGTACGGACGGGGTATGCAGGACAAGGAGACTCAGCCGAGTCGGAGCAAGAACAGGGACAGACACAATAGTCACTTCAGTACCTTTTACTGATGGAAATTCAGGCACTCCCCGGAGCACTGTAGGGTGAAGGGTGTATGTCCGGATCCTCCCCAATGAGCGGGTTTTGGGCCTCCTGCTTCTTGACTCTGTGTAGTAAGTTTCTGACCTGCCTGGAGCAAGGCCTAACTTTGTCTCTGTCCTGCGCTGGCTGTCCTTGTGGTAGGGCCTTCTCTTGGAGTGCACGCTCCCGACCTACGGGGCCTATGGGTCTCCTGGCTCTGGTATGAATCAGCATGGGACTTGTAGTTCTCCAGGGATTCCGGTTTATCTTACTGGGTCATGGAGATCCCGGTAAGCTTCGGACCCGGTGTCCGGTAACTGCTTCTTCGGGGTGAGCTAGTTAAGCTCCTCTGTCCCCTATGAACTAACTCTCTACTCTCTTTCGGCCTACTCGGGCCCTCTCTAGGCTACTCACACTAATGGCAGCTTGCCGCGCTTCACCGATCTTATGGCGCCGGCACACCTGAAGCTCACCTCTCTGAGCTACATGGAGTCTTGATCTGGATAAGCTCCACTGCAGGCTAGCAATTGCAGGAGCTGGAACAGGCTTTTGTCCTCTGAGGTAACTCCTCTCAGGCCGTACTGGACTCACGGCTAAACCAGACTGAACTAGACTCTGACTCCAACTAACTGCTGCCTAGCTCCACCTTTCCTTTTATATCGCTAACGGGCTCCCTCTCGTGGTCTGAGGTGGAAGGTGGAGATGTGTGAATGGTTATGGGGGCCTCTTGAGGAGGAATCCATCAATACACCCTTCTAGGATTTGTGATACCAAGCACAGCTGGGCTTCACACATGGTTAGCACAAGTATCCCAGGTGAGCAATTCCAGAACGCTGGATTTCTGGACCTCCAAGCTGGTTCACACATAGAGCGCCTCTGTGTTTTTTTCTGTTCCATTTGAATGGAGGGATATAGTTTTGCACAAGCTTCATTACTCCATTCATTGCTCCATTTATTTACTGCCACTGCTGGAGATATAGGGCCCGACTCATCAAGTTGTTTTCAACAGTTTTCTAGTGTTCAACACTTTGAAACGTTGCAAAATTTTGGTCGCAATTCAAAGTAGCACAAAAATGTTGCGAATTTTAGCATTTTTACTCCACTCCTGGCTGGATCCACCAAAAGTTGCAAAACTAAGGCACTACTGTGCTTGTGGAAGCCTGACGGGCAAATTCATCAAGAATTATGCCACTTTAGGTGCATAAATATTCTATCCATAGAAATGACTAGGAAAATGATTTTAATCATTTTGTGAGTGCTTTTTCAGGCCCCAGTCTTAAATAAATCGGCAAATCTTATTCATGAATGCTTTTCATTAAGAGGCGCACAACACTTAATGAACTTGGCATATCTGATGAGTGGTGTGCGTGTACGTGTGCCCCTTCAGAAGTGTTACCCCAGTCAAGGACTACAGGAACTGGAGTAACATATCTGGAGACGAAATGGTTCAACTTTTGAAGAACTTGACAGCGGGCAAAGCAACGCCCCGTCCTACATCGTCTCTTCTGCAGCTTCACCCATTCATCATCATCTATCAGTATCCTTGTTTCATTCCGGTCAGTCCTGTAAATTACTATTCTGGAGTTTTACCAGTGGATGTGTCGGCCAGTTTTGCCCAATCTATGGCTATTTATGCCATTCTAGGAGTTGCAGTTCTGACGCCAGCAGAGAGCTGCCGGCTGGGAACATTGGTATAAGGCATTGTAACAGCGTTGTATCAGTAAGGACTTACCCGTGGAACGTCTGCTTCTTGTAGCAAAACTTCTCTGCATAAAGTGAGAAAAGAAAGAAGACAATTCGAGTTTGAAGAACTAAAAATTAAATAAATAAAAAATAAATATTTCCATTGGATTTGTTTTAATAATTATTTGTTTTGCTGTTTATCTTCCCATTCTCTGCTTATGATATCTTTTGACGTACAGAATAATAACAAAGGATGGTATAGAAGTATTTACAGTGACGTGAAAAATAAAAGTATGACCCCACGTGTCTGTAGCACTCCTGACAATGTCGGGCATGCTCCTGATGAGACAATGGACGGTATTCTGGGTTATCAGGGCATCGGTGAGCTCCTGCATAGTTTGTAATGTTACTTGACTTTGTTGGATGCCTGATACAGAACAAACCACCGGATCTCAAAAGGATTCAGCTCTGGGAAACATGAGGGCCAGTCAAAGGCATAAATGTCTTCCTCATCCAGAAACTGTCTCCACAGTCTGATCACATGAGGATGGATATTGTCTTGTACCAGGAGAAACCCAGGACAACTGCACCGGTGTATTGTCTGACAATGGCTCCAAGGATTTCATCACAGCACCTAACAGCAGTCAGGGTACCAAAAGTGGAGGTTTGTGTGACCCCCCATGGTTTTGCCTCCCCAGATTATCTATGACAAAATCAAGGCACAACTTCCATTCCAGATGGAATAGACAATTGATTATAGTAAAACACGACCCCCAAAAAGTAGGATCTCTTCTTATAATTGGTGATATGTTATTTATTTATCCATCCCCATCTCAAAAATTGTCTTCTGCATTTGTTAAAATTCCAGAAGTTCTTTGAACCCATCATATCTTCTCATAGACTTTACAATAATGTCTTAAGAAAAAGTTAAGACTGAAGATTTTAGGTTTATGTGAACCATTAGTGATCAGCAAAAAATGTAACATTTCATGTAATATCTTGTAACATCTTTATCCTTAACTCCTAAACTGCCTTGTGCCTATACACCTTAGACAGCTGTCCAGTTATGTCTCCCATGTCCCCCATGCCCATCAACACATCAACACTAGTGATGGGCGAGCACTAAAATGCTCGGGTGCTCGTTGCTCGGGTCGAGCACAGTGGAATACTCGGGTGCTCGACCCGAGCAACGAGACCAATGTACTGTAAGTCTACGAGAATCTCAATCATTATTCAGGTGGCTCCCCCCGGCGGTCTGCACAGGGCTTAAAAATTGCCCAAATCGATGGGAACAGTGCTCAAATGACATGGGAACAGCATGGGGAAGACCCCTGGAAGCATTTCTGACTCCCAGGTCACTGCTGTGAACAATGTTGTCAGAGGTATTACGCCACTTTTACGGACTCACAATAAAACATACAAAAATGAAACCAAAATGGATTTTCCTGGGAAATATGTAAAGGAACATCCTTTCCAGGGTAATGACTTGTATATAAGGCAAAATACATAACCAAAAACAAAAATACTCCTCCACACCTTGGGCTATGTTCACACGTAGCGTTTTTGATGCATTTTTGCACTTTTGCATTGCTTTCAACCGTGACAAATGCATTCACCAGGCAATGTCATTTTAACATTTTACAACCTTATCTGGCCATGTGGTGTGTGAGAAATGATCAGACACATCCTGCTTCATTTATAAAGGAGGGACTCTGAAAGTCACAAAGCCTATTTTTATAGGGCCATCAGGCGGCCTTTACTATTCTTAAAGGGCCAGCGGCTGGCTATGCTTTGTTGTTCCCATTACTAAAGAGTGGGTCTCCTATACTGTTATTGCGTATGCAGTAAATGCAAGGGCTGCCAAAAATTTGGACCTACTCCAATGCCCCTTGGAAGAGACGTAGAGGAGGGCCTCCTGAAAAAAAATGTTCCCATTATTAAGAAGTGGGTCTCCTATTGTGTTTGCCTATGAAGTGAATGCAAGGGATGCCAACAATTTGGAGGCACTCCAATGCCCCGTACAAGAGAGGTGGAGGTCAGATGGCTTCCTGAAAACAATGTTCCCATTATTAGTAAGTGGGACTCCCATAGTGTTGGCCTATGCAGTGAATGCAAGGGCTGCCAAAAATTTGGAGGCACTCCAATGCCCCTTGGAAATGACGTAGAGGGCCTCATGAAAAAATGTTCCCATTATTAGGAAGTGGGTCTCCCATAGTGTTGACCTATGCAATGAATGCAAGGGTTGTCAAAAATTGGGAGGCATTCCAATGCCCCTTGGAAAAGACGTGGAGGAGGACCTCATAAAAAAATGTTTACCATTAGAAAGGAGCGGGTCTCCTATACATGTAACGCCCATGCACTAAGTGTATGGGCTGACAAACATTTACCCCTGGGGGTATACATGAACATACTGTATAAAAAAAAAATTTTTACAGGCATCATAAACACCCTTTAAAAAAAAATATGTGGGTGTTGCATCACAGACCACGTCACCCAGGTGATATGGTGGTGGAGGATGAGGATGAGGAGAAGGAGGAGGACAAGAGCAAATAGCCAAAATCAGGATGCATATACCCATGTCTGGGTGTGAAAAGGTGCATAGGAATACACCTCACAAAAAAGAAACTGGATTTGAGTTTATGTTACACTGCTATCATTCAGTGGTGTTGAGAAGTCTGGCCCAATCCAGCCCTGACAAAACGCTAGCGGCAGGGCAGGCCAGGACCTCCAAGGTGTAGAGAGCCAGTTCATTCCACGTTTGTCACCTAAGCATATTAGCTTCAGCACAGCCTGTTGCCGCTTGGCTGAGGCAGTGCTGCAGTGCTTCCAGCTTGTGACTGATGTGGTCATTTCGGAGATGGAGGCTGAAGAGGAGGAGGAGGCTGAGGAAGATGAGGTGCAGGAGCTGTAGACTGTGGGGGCAACCCTGATTGATCTAGGGCCCGCAATCCTCGGCATCGGCAGGATGTGTTCCGTCCCAAGGTCCGACTGGGTCCCGGCTTCCACTATGTTAACCCAGTGTGCCGTCAGAGAGCTGTATCATCCCTGCCCACAAGCACTTGTCCACGTGTCCGTGGTTAGGTGGGCTTTCCCAGTAACTGCTTTGTTGAGGGCAATTATATGTGATCCATGTGACAGACAAACCACAGTTTTCAATAGCTGAATTTTTAGCGCTGTAATATGGAAAGGACCTGGCTGTATTCTGCAGTGCCAACAAGCAAATGGCGCAGAAAAACGGTGTTCTCTGGATTGGTTTTTAGGCTATGTGCCCACGATGCAGAAATGCTCCGGATTTTTTCCTGAGCATTTCTGCATCTCCCTGGCAGAAAAAACGCATGCGGATTGTACATGCGTTTTTCCTGCCAGGGACAAGCGGATTTGAAGCGTTCTTCACATGCATTTCAGCATGTGGGTTGACAAGCGCTTTCCAAGCGATTTTAGCATCACTTGGAAAGTGCTTGACAACTTGGTCACACTATATAAATCCAAGCAAACGTCATGGATTTATATAGTGTGACCTTAAAGAATGGTAAAAAAGAAAAAAATATATATATACTTACCTTCTGATGGCCAGCGCAGTCTTTATTCGCTCCGTCCTGGCTTGCCGGCAGCTCGCGGTAGACTGAAGGACCTGCCGTCACAAGACTAAATGACGTCAGTGCAGGTCCTTCCGTCCACCGCGATCTGCCGGCAAGCGAAGACAAGCACACCAGGGGCCATAAGAAGGTAAGTATCATATTTATTTTTGATTTTATTCTTTTTTTTACAGTTTCTATGGTACCCGGGTCCGGATGAGAGTCTCCTCTCATCCAGACCCGGGTACCATCCGCACTTTGAAACGCTTGGATTCCGCATGTACAGATCCAGTGATGCGGAATCCAAGGGTTCCAATGCCAGTCAATGGCAGCGAAAACGCAGCGCTTCCGCAAAATAATTGGTAGTGCTGCGTTTTTTTCCGCAATGATAACCCGCAGCAGAAATTTCCGCAGCATGTGCAAAGCACATGCAGATTATCATTAGGGAACATGGCAGGCCTTCTACCATGCGTTTTTTAAGCATTTCTGCAGCATTTTTGCCCTGCGGAAACACATAAAAAACACATCGTGGGCACACAGCCTTAAGCAAACAATCAGATAAAGATAAAAAAAAATATTCCTGGCCCCTGATACGTGGGGCTATTTCTACAAATATAATATCTGTAAAAGCACCAGCAGACAGAACTGAAATGGATCCTCTTGCTATATGCACTGCAGTCTGCTATATACCCTGCCTGCCTGTCTAGCACTGGTATCTCTGCAGCTGGATTAGTCCTCAGAAGGACTGTTAGTTCAGATGAATATGTGTAGAGAATCTTGTGGAATACCTACACTAACTAATAAACAACCAAATCTCTCCCTAGCTCAGCAGCACCTCTCCCTACACTGTCTGATTGCAGAGTAGACTGATGAGCACGGCGGCGCTAGGTCTGGTATAGACCTGATGAGGCTATGCGGCCAGCCAATCAGTGTAATGCCACAACTAACATGGCTGCAGCATTGCAGTGTGTGGCAGACAATTCCTGCATGTTGAATGGCGCTCTAAAGAGCGCCAAACATGCAGAGAGGGGACCCCAGCATCCGCCCGAGCATCCCGGAAGTACTCGGCGAGCTTCGAGCATCTCGAGTACTGAGATGCTCAGGCGAGTACCAAGTACTTGCGAGTATGCTCGCTCATCACTAACCAGCACAGATGCCTTAGCCTGGAGAAAACCAGTACCTGATTTCTAGGAAGTGAAAAGGACAGATCTCTTGGTATACGATTAATGAGAAACTCTCAGCTATATTATCTGATATTTTTCATTCACAAGTCCATGTTTAAACGTTTAAGTGGACAATAATAGTTCCAGTGTCATCAGCATTTTGCATCAGTGTGACATCAGTATTTGGTCTGTGTGTCCATATTTAGAACACTATGGAATAGTGCAGAGACAAACGGGGCCGGGAGAAACAAAATGCTCCTGATGTGAGCGTCGCATTGCGCATGCGCGGGAAATGAGTTACACCAGTGCACGTCACAGGGCCCTGTGACGCGCAGGGGATGGGGGAACATGCTAAATAAGCAGATAGGCGGGGATTTCTGGGCTAACTAAAGATATAGGCGGGGATTTCTTGCCTTCCGGGGGACGCCAAGCATGTGAAAACAGATTTTATAAAACTACATTTCTCTGCATTCAGAACTCTACTATGGGCCATACAGGTATGTATAGATTTATTTTTCTATAACCTGTATGCCCATATTAGAGGTCTCAAATCTCACAGGGGGTGAAAGTTCCCTTTAAGAAACATTTCTACCATTTTTATCATTCACATAAATCTGAACTGGACAGGTTCTCACACCTAGCTCTTGCATAGCAGTAATCCAATCCTTATCAAATGAATCTCACAGATGGATGCAGTTTGAAAATGTTTTTGCTAAATTTGGTTTCGCCAGGTGGACTCTTCAGTCTGAATACATCAATCCTAACTCCTGTTCCTCTATTCTCTCAATTATGTTATCAACTGTTTCCCTCTGGTGATGTCACGGCTGTGTCAGAGGTGACAGACAGTCGCCCTGCAGTGGGTTGCAGGAGATCTCTACGTTTGGCATTGCAGACAGCTTCTTAAATAAGAGGCTGTCTTTAGAACCGAGCGGCTACCTCTCTCTTGCTAATTATCTCTCTGGCCTGGGTGTATATATACCTGGTGTGTCTGAGAGGAAGTCGCTGGCTATATTCATTTCTACTTGTGAGGCTAAGCAGGAGCAGTTCTTCGTCCTCTCTGGAGTTTGAGGCCGTGTGCATATTTGGAGTCATCTAAAGCTAAGTAATTTCCCCCTGTTTTGTCTTCCCTTGTTGTCTATAGTATTTAGTGGAGGTTGACTAATGCTCATCTCCTTCCATCCCTAGCCATAGCCATACGCCAGGGAAAGTAGGGCAAGGCACGCGTGCGGCGATTGCTGAAGAGGCATTATAGGGACGGTAGTTGAGACAGGGTGACGCTAGACCAGACCATGAGGTCTCCACTTCCCCCTTTCCCTAGTGTCTGGGCTCCCTTTCCCTTTTCCCTCTGTTTTGCACCAACACCTGGCATGACAGGTGAACCTGGGTGAGAGCAAAGGTGTCATTCCCCTACTTGAGATCTTGATTAGGGTAATAGAGCCCCATATGCCTTATCAAAATCTGTCTACATGGGAGGCAAGCAGTTCCAACCGTCTCCGCATCTCTACCACTCCTATTATTTCCACTTTTTCACATGCTGAACATTTTCATCACTCACTTTTATGGTAACTTTCATCTATAATTTGTCTACACTTTTGCGTTCTCTGTAGAGATGAGCGTTGTTCTACTCGAACTGTTCGCCAATCTCAAATTCGAGATGTTTTGCGCGGTGTTCGAGCCGGTCGGCGAACACGAACAATTTGAGAAAAATTCGGCTGTTCGAGGTTATGTTCGATAACTGTTCGTGCACCAAAATCATAACTGGATTTTTTCTCAGTAATGATGAAAATTAATGTTAATACGCAGTTTGAGTGTACAGCGGAGCGGGGGGAGGGGCAGGGGATGGATCTCTGCAGGAACAATGAAGATCTCCATTTTTTTTTCTCTTTCCCGCATTTGCAGTGGGGAGGTGCAATCTGTCAGCCTATCAGCAGCGCACACACGGAGCGAAGTGCTTTTTTTCACACAAGCAAGGGCATGTGTGATTGGCAGTGTATGTCACATGTCCTTGCCCTATAAGACCAAGCCATTTTCCCCGTCGCCACCATTTTCTCACTGCTGCAGCTGCGTGTTAGACGGCACCGCTGTTGCTGTGTGCGCTATACCTTGTTAATTTCAAGCCAATTTTCGCACAAATATACAGATAGCTTGGGAGTAGGGAATAGTTGTGATTGCAGTCCTTTTAAGGACTAGGTTACAGCATTTCTTACGACTTTTATCAAGCAGGTCTGTGCTCTTAAATAGATAGATTGTGGGAGTAAAGACTAAATGTAATTGGAGTCCTTTTCAGGACTAGGTTACATCAGTTCCTATCAGTTTTTGCCAGGCAGGTCTGTGCCAGTGCTGTGCAAGTTTTTTTCACAGCATTTGGCTGAATCTAGCAAAGCTAATCCTTTTTGGCCTATTGCAGAGTGTGTTAGTCAGTGGAGTAGCCTATCTGTGTTGCAAGATATACCACCTGTGTATAGAATACCAATTTTTTTACTGCACCTAGTGAAGTAAAATCTTTTGGGCATAGCATCATTCTATTAGTCCATCTATACTGACCTCCATCAGGTTGCAAACTGAATATAATTTTTTTCTGCATCTAGCTCTGAAAAAATATTTGGGCTTCTAGCAGTGTGTGGGACTTGGTCTATTAGTCCATCTATACTGACCTCCATCAGGTTGCAAATTAAAAATAATTTTTTTCTTCATTTAGCTCTGAAAAAATATTTGGGCTTCTAGCAGTGTGTGGGACTTGTTCTATTAGTCCTTCTATACTGACCTCCAGCAGGTTGCAAATTGAATATAATTTTTTTCTGCATCTAGCTCTGAAAAAATATTTGGGCTTCTAGCGGTGTGTGGGACTTGGTCTATTAGTCCATCTATACTGACCTCCATCAGGTTGCAAATTAAAAATAATTTTTTTCTGCATCTAGCTCTGAAAAAATATTTGGGCTTCTAGCAGCGCGTGGGACTTGTTCTATTAGTCCATCTATACTGACCTCCATCAGGTTGCAAATTAAAAATAATTTTTTTCTGCATCTAGCTCTGAAAAAATATTTGGGCTTCTAGCAGTGTGTGGAACTTGGTCTATTAGTCCATCTATACTGACCTCCATCAGGTTGCAAATTAAAAATAATTTTTTTCTTCATTTAGCTCTGAAAAAATATTTGGGCTTCTAGCAGTGTGTGGGACTTGTTCTATTAGTCCTTCTATACTGACCTCCAGCAGGTTGCAAATTGAATATAATTTTTTTCTGCATCTAGCTCTGAAAAAATATTTGGGCTTCTAGCGGTGTGTGGGACTTGGTCTATTAGTCCATCTATACTGACCTCCATCAGGTTGCAAATTAAAAATAATTTTTTTCTGCATCTAGCTCTGAAAAAATATTTGGGCTTCTAGCAGTGTGTGGGACTTGGTCTATTAGTCCATCTATACTGACCTCCATCAGGTTGCAAATTAAAAATAATTTTTTTCTGCATCTAGCTCTGAAAAAATATTTGGGCTTCTAGCAGTGTGTGGGACTTGGTCTATTAGTCCATCTATACTGACCTCCATCAGGTTGCAAATTGAATAAAAAAATTTTCTGCATCTAGCTCTGAAAAAATATTTGGGCTTCTAGCGGTGTGTGGGACTTGGTCTATTAGTCCATCTATACTGACCTCCATCAGGTTGCAAATTAAAAATAATTTTTTTCTGCATCTAGCTCTGAAAAAATATTTGGGCTTCTAGCAGTGTGTGGGACTTGGTCTATTAGTCCATCTATACTGACCTCCATCAGGTTGCAAATTGAATAAAAAAATTTCTGCATCTAGCTCTGAAAAAATATTTGGGCTTCTAGCGGTGTGTGGGACTTGGTCTATTAGTCCATCTATACTGACCTCCATCAGGTTGCAAATTAAAAATAATTTTTTTCTGCATCTAGCTCTGAAAAAATATTTGGGCTTCTAGCAGTGTGTGGGACTTGTTCTATTAGTCCTTCTATACTGACCTCCAGCAGGTTGCAAATTGAATATAATTTTTTTCTGCATCTAGCTCTGAAAAAATATTTGGGCTTCTAGCGGTGTGTGGGACTTGGTCTATTAGTCCATCTATACTGACCTCCATCAGGTTGCAAATTAAAAATAATTTTTTTCTGCATCTAGCTCTGAAAAAATATTTGGGCTTCTAGCAGTGTGTGGGACTTGGTCTATTAGTCCATCTATACTGACCTCCATCAGGTTGCAAATTAAAAATAATTTTTTTCTGCATCTAGCTCTGAAAAAATATTTGGGCTTCTAGCAGTGTGTGGGACTTGGTCTATTAGTCCATCTATACTGACCTCCATCAGGTTGCAAATTGAATAAAAAAATTTTCTGCATCTAGCTCTGAAAAAATATTTGGGCTTCTAGCGGTGTGTGGGACTTGGTCTATTAGTCCATCTATACTGACCTCCATCAGGTTGCAAATTAAAAATAATTTTTTTCTGCATCTAGCTCTGAAAAAATATTTGGGCTTCTAGCAGTGTGTGGGACTTGGTCTATTAGTCCATCTATACTGACCTCCATCAGGTTGCAAATTGAATAAAAAAATTTCTGCATCTAGCTCTGAAAAAATATTTGGGCTTCTAGCGGTGTGTGGGACTTGGTCTATTAGACCATCTATACTGACCTCCATCAGGTTGCAAATTAAAAATAATTTTTTTCTGCATCTAACCCAGCCAATAGTTTTGGCCTAATACCACAGTTTGGCCACTCAGCTCTGCTCGGTTACCATCCATTGTTTTTTTGTGCAAACAACTCCAGAGTTGTGAATTAGTTAACCACCAAAATGAGTGGAAAAAGGCCTGCTGCTGGTGGAAAGGGGAATAGGCGTGTTGGGAAGGGGAAAAAAGGTTGTGTCCGTGGGGTAGGTGCAGAAGAAAGACCATCTTCCAGCCAAACTAAAATGTCTACTTCTTTTAGCGGACAATGTGATAAGATCCCTTTCTTACGGCCACGCCAATCGCTACAAATTCCAGATGAGGCACAAAAACAGCAGGTGCTTCAACGGATATCAAGTGCTCCTTTAAGTGGGCTCTCCTCCACATCAACTTCAACATCACAAATACTCCAGTCCTCAAAGGTGTCACCCAAATCGCACTTGCTTCCTCACAGCTCTCAAATCTCCAGCTGCCCGTCTGAGTATGAGGTAGAACAGATGGTTGAGTCTGCAGAGCTGTTTACTCATACTATAGCCTGGGAATCAGAGGTCGACTCCAGCGCTTCTGTGAATCCAGACGAGGAAATGATCTGCACTGATGCCCAGAATCTTTATGAGTCGGATCCAGGACCAGAGGCAGAAGGTTCTGACCATAATGTAGACCCTCATTCCCAAACTGTAACTCCTGTTGGTGGAGACAATGAGGAAGACGATGATAAGACTCAAATACCTGATTGGAGCGACAACTTTAGTTTTTTGTCAGGGCAGGAACAGGTTGGCTCTGAGGACGACGGGTGTGATAACGCACAGGGTGATGATGATGAGGTCGGAGATCCCACTTACTGTCAACCCACAGTCAGCCAAGAGATGAGGTCAGCAGAGGAGGTGGAGGAAGATGCTAGTGACGACGAGGTCAGGTTGCGCCTTCCTGGACAGAGACGTAGTACTGGAAGCACGTCAACAACTGCATCCTCAAACACAACTCTGCCTCTCACCACAAGTCGTGGTGGCTCTTCAGGTCGCATGGGTGCTAAGCCTTGCATAGCCTGGGCATTTTTTCAGATCGATAAAGATGACCCAACTCGTGTTATCTGTAACATTTGTCAGCAAAAGCTAAGTAGAGGCCAAAAAATACATAGTTTGAGTACTTCATGCATGAACCGGCACATGGACATGAAGCATAAGTTGCAGTGGGAAGCTCAGTGTGCTACAATGCGGCCTAGCCGGCCGGGCCAACCACCGTCTGCCATATCTTGTGCATCCGCGGCCTCTTCATCCTCTGTGACTGGGGGGACAGCAGTCACACATGTTTTTGGACGCAGACCTGCCACCTCTTTACCCGCAACAGCCAGTGTGATTGGCAGGTCGTCAGTTCATTGGGAAGTGGAAACACCTGCTAGTGTTGAGCGCTCTCCGACATCGAGAGCACCACCTTTTGATCAAGGCAACCTAACATGTCCGCCTGCATCTTCCTCACAGACCGGCAGTTTGCCGGGGACACCCTACTCAACACCGTCTAAGCACAACAGCCAGCCCTCGGTCCCTCAGATGTGGACAAGTAAAAGACCATTTCCTCCTAGCCATGAGAAAGCTAAGAGGTTGAATTTCACCATCTGCAAGCTCTTGGCTACAGAAATGCTGCCTTTCCGCCTGGTGGACACAGAGGATTTTCGAGACCTTATGTCCGTCGCAGTGCCCCAGTACCAGATGCCCAGTCGGCACTACTTCTCAAAGAAAGGTGTGCCTGCGGTCCACCAGCATGTCGCACACAACATCACCGCTTCTTTGAGAAACTCTGTGTGTGACAGGGTGCATTTCACCACAGACACTTGGACGAGTAGGCATGGACAGGGGCGTTACATGTCGCTGACTGGGCACTGGGTAACTATGGTGACAGCAGGACAAGGGGCTGCTGTCCAAGTCTTGCCGTCCCCACGAGTTGTGCGTCAATCCTCTTTATGTCAAAGTTCCTCCACTGCTTCTGCCTCCTCAACCTCCTCTCGGTCTTCCACCTGCACCCAAAGCCTGTCTGGTCATGCCACAAGCTTTCTAACTGCGCAGAAGGGATCCTGCACACCTCCTTACTATGCTGGCAGTAGGGCTCAACGTCATCAGGCGGTTTTTACATTGAAATGTCTGGGAAATGTGAGTCACACAGCTGAGGAGTTGTGGTCAGCTCTGGAGAACCAATTTCATGAATGGTTGTCTCCACTGGACCTGAAACCAGGGAAGGCCGTGTGCGACAATGCTGCAAACCTGGGTGCGGCCCTTCGCCGGGGCAATGTCACACACGTGCCTTGTATGGCTCACGTGTTGAACCTGGTTGTCCAGCAATTTTTAGCCCACTATCCCAGACTAGATGGCCTTCTGCAGAGGGCACGGTCGCTGTGTGCTCACTTCCGCCGTTCGCATCCCGCAGCTCAGCGACTTACATCTCTACAGAAGTCGTTGGGCCTGCCACTTCACCGGCTAAAATGCGATGTGCCTACCCGGTGGAATTCAACTCTGCACATGTTGCAGCGACTGTGGCAGCACCGACAAGCCCTGGTGCAATACGTTCTGACGTATAGCCTGGGCCAACGAGATTCAGAGGTGGGGCAAATCACGCTGGAGGAGTGGTCTCAGATCAGGGACCTATGCACCCTTCTGCACAGTTTTGAAATGGCGACGAAGATGTTTAGTGCTGACGATGCCATTATCAGCATGACTATTCCGGTGATTTACATGCTGGAGCACATGTTAAACAGAATTCGGAGTCAGGTGGTGGCACAAGAGGAGGTGGAGGAAGTAGAGGAGGAGGAGTTGTATGCGGAAGGGCTAACATCTGCAAGGTCCAGACGGTCGGCAGCACCAAGGCGGCAGGCATGTGAGGGTGGGGGAGATGATTTTACCAGGGCGCATGGTAGCAGCCAAACTAGTGAGGAAGGTGCAGGAGCCCAGGAAGAAGTGGAGGACGAACTGATGGAAGACTCATCAGATGAGGGAGACCTTGATCACATTTCTGTTGTGCGAGGTTGGGGGGAGAGGACAGAGGAAGGAAGCATGATTGTTACCTCGCCACCAACACAACAGGGACTTGGTGCTCCTGGATGCGCAACACACATGAGTGCCTTCTTGCTGCACTACCTGCAACATGACCCTCGAATTGTGAGAATTAGAAATAATCCTGACTACTGGGTTGCCACACTGTTAGATCCCCGGTACAAAAGTAAATTTGCAGAAATTATTCCTGCCATAGAAAGGGATGCACGCATGCAGGAGTATCAGCAGAGACTGTTGCAGAATCTTACATGTGCTTTTCCACAAAATACCAGTGGTGCACGTAGTGAATCTCACAGTTCCAACTTGCCAACCGTGGGACCGTCAAGTGTTCAGCACTCAAACCGTAACAGAACCACAGTATCTGCTGGTAACATCAATTTTGCGGAATCATTTCACCACTTTTTTAGCCCATCCTTTGCAAGGCCACAGGAGACAAGAAGTCTGACACATAGTCAACGCCTAGAGACGATGGTACAGGAGTATCTCCAAGTAAACATTGAAGCCACGACTGTGTCACTGGACCCTTGCTCTTTTTGGGCTTCCAATCTGGATAAATGGCCGGAGCTAGCCACTTACGCCTTGGAGATCTTGTCATGCCCCGCAGCCAGCGTTCTGTCTGAACGTGTGTTCAGCGCTGCTGGTGGTGTGCTGACAGATAAGCGCACGCGGCTCTCCACTGATAATGTAGACAGACTCACGTTCATAAAGATGAACAAATCATGGATCCGAAACGACTTTTCTACCCCTGTGTCATCCTGGGGAGAGTAAAAGCTTGATGATTGGTTAAAATCACCCTACCAACCGTTTTAAGCTTTCAAATTACTAATCATGTTTATCTGTATCTTGACTGGAAAATAATTTGGGCTTTGTAGCAGTGTGCAGCACTGATCCTATTAGGCCATCTATAATAAGCTTCACCAGATTTAAATTTAAAAATAATTTTTAGCTGCATCTAGCCTGGAAAATAATTTTGGGGCTCCGAGATGCGCAAGACACATAAGTGCCTTCTTGCTGCACTACCTGCAGCATGACCCTCATATTGTCAGAATTCGAAGTAATCATGACTACTGGGTTGCCACACTCTTAGATCCCCCAAACTTTTCGATCAACCTTTTCATTTTAATAAAGACCAAAAAAATGGTCATTTTTGAAATTATAAGCATTAGCAGGTTGTTAGAAACTGAAATCAAACAGTTTTCAACTCAAAACTTTATTCTAGGTGATGTTACATTTTCACATAGGACCCCTTGTTCGAAAGGAGCTTCTGAACTCTCTCGTCCATTGAATTTGTCAGGTTTTGGATGGTTTCTGCTTCAATTGTTTTGCATGAGGACAGAATACCCTCCCAGAGCTGTTGCTTAGATGTGAACTGCCTCCCGCCATCATAGACACTCCTTTTAATGATGCTCCAAAGGTTCTGAATGGGGTAGAGGTCAGGGGAGCATGGGGGTCACACCATAAGTTTGTCCCCTTTTATGCCCATATCAGCCAGAGATGCAGATGTTTTATGTGCAGCATGAGATGGTGCATTATCATGCAGAAAAATGATCTTGCTGTGAAATACACGGTTCTTCTTCTTGAACCATGGCAGGAAGTGCTGTTTGAGAAAATCCACATACATTATGGAGTTCATCTTTAGCGCCTTCAGGGATCCTAAAGGGGCCGACAATCTCTCTCCCCATGATTCCAGCCCAAAACATTACTCCACCTCCTCCTTGTTGGCGCTGTAGCCGTGTTTGCGTGGGGTGTCCATCAACCAGCCATCCTCCACTCCATTCATCTGGACCATCGAGCGCTGCACGGCACTCATCCGTGAACAAAACAGTTTTGAAATCAGTCTTCATGTAATGTTTGGCCCACTGGAGCCGTTTCTGCTTGTGTGAAGTGGATAGAGGAGGTCGACAGGATGGCGTATGCACAGCTGCAAACCTCTGAAGGACCCTGCATCTTGTTGTTCGGGGGACGTTGGAGGCACAAGCAGCTTCAAAAACTTGTCTGCTGCTATGACAAGGCTTTTTTGCCGCTGCTGTTTCAACCTGACGTAATTGCCTGTAGGAAAGAGTCCTCAATTTGCCCTTATCAGCACGCACACGTGTGTACTGTGAATCAGCTACATACTTCTTGATTGCCAAGACACTTCATCCTGATCATCGCACAATGTTGATTGTAGTCATGCCTTGACCTAAACACTCCACAATTTGTTGCTTCTCAGCAGCCGACACATCCTTTTTCTTTCCCATTTTGGCAGAAAATGTAGGCTGCTTAATAATGTGAGAGAGCCTTCTTAAGTAGTCTTGCCTTTCATTGGACACACCTGCCAAACTAATTAGCACAGGTGTCTGCAATTGCTTACAGTGATATAAAGAGCCCTGACACACATCACCATCAATGAGTTTAACTGACAAACAAACAAATTCTTCCCTTATCACTCCTAAACACTTTTTGCATAATAATTTGGAACGCGGTGTACATGTGCTTTTCCACAAAACACCAGTGGTTCACGTAGTGAATCTTACAGTTCTAACTTGCCAACCGTGGTCTGTATGGAATTGTTCAATAAAGGGCCCAAAATTAAGATAACATAGATGGGAGAGGTCTCTATGAATAGGAATTCCTAAGTATTTGATACCCTGTGAGGGCCAGGCAAAGGGAAAGTTGGACTGGATGGAATCCTATATGGATTTAGGGAGGGAGACATCGAGGGCCTCAGACTTCGCTGCATTGATTTTAAAATTTTACCATGTAACAAAGTGATCTATTTCAGCCATAACAGCAGGGATGGATATATGTGATTGAGTGATATATACTAGGACATCATCAGCAAATAGAGAGCACTTGTACTCGGTGCCTCCCACCTCAATCCACCTAATATTGGGGTTATGGCGAATTGATGAGAGCAGGTGCTCCGTCACTAGGATGTATAAGAGAGGGGACAGAGGACATCCCTGCCTTGTCCCATTGGTGATTGTGAAAGGTGATGAAAATGTTCTGACGCACCCCCTGGGCCTTGGGACACCCGGAGCCGGACCCTTTTTGGTGGATGCTGGTGGTTGTAGTCTTCGTGGCGGCGATCCGGTTCCGTGGCTCAGGGCGGTCAAACCAGTGGCGGAACTATTTATGTGGTTTTGATGTTTAAATGTCCGACTACGCCACCCGTGGATTGCGGTCAGAGTGAACCGCCGCTACAGGGCAGACCGCTAAGGCTGGTGTTGTGGGTGCAGCAGAGCGTAGCATAACTCCCCACGGGAGGAGTATAGCCTCAGGGCAGTGTATGCGGAGGATGGGGGTGATGGTGCAGGGCAGCAGCAGTAACGACACGGAGTCAGTGATGCAGTTCAGGGCCTTTACTCACAGTTCTTATTATCCAGACCACGTCTGCAGGTAACGGCTGCCCACGTCGTACTGTGCTCACCAGGTGAGGGGCTCAGACAACTCCCAGATAACTTTGGAGCGCTTCACAGGACCCCCTTTGTGTGTCCTTTGTCTGGCCTTTCTTACCAACACTTCTGTCCGGCTGCCTCGGGCCTCCTCTTGGTAAACTTGGCGCCAGTTTCCCTGACCCTATGTGGTGCCTTCCTAGCGGGTGGAGCAAGGGGCTGCGCCACATAAAATGTCAGAGCCTCCGGTTTCTAGCTGAGGGTCGTTTCCTGCCTCCACTAGTTCGGGGACCGGTCTCCCCCTTTGGCCTGACCCCTCCACGCAGGTGGATTCGGGCGTGCGGTGGCGACTCGCCCGTCCGCACCCCTGGGATCCCTTCATTCCTCGTTCCTGGAGCCTTCTCCGCTCCTCTTCCTTCCTTCTCCCTCTTGCAGGCCTGGGCCTCTGTTACTAGGCCCGCCTCCGGAGCAGAGCTCATGCAGAGCCCCTGCTCCCTGCCACTTCTGCTCAGACTTCTCTGCACTGAACTAAGATGGTGCCCACCTTTTATACTCCCTTCTCAATGCACCCAGGAACTGCTTCCTCCCTGCTCCTGCACTACAGGGTTCCCCTTCCTCAGTGTTCCCTCCCCCCACTCCAGCCAGGGACAGGGACTGTCGTGCCCATCTCAGGGGCATATTGGTCGCCCTGCCCCACGGCAATGTGGTGTAATGCATGCAGGTGTCGGGTCCTGATCCACACTCCATCCTTACCTGAGAGTGAGATATCACACCTCTGGGTGAGGTGCAATACGTCTGTAGCAACCGAGCCCTCAGGGTGCTACAGTTCCATTTATTTCCAGCCTAGGTGACGTATTGCGATACAGGGCCGTGATTTTGGCTATAAAAGGGTCCCCTAGACCCCTACCCCAAGCTCTTTAAGAGAATCATATATGGCGTGCCAGGAGACTCTATGGAATGCTTTCTCAGCATCCAACGAGAGTATCTAATTACAAATTTTTAACTGCATCTAGCCCAGGAAATACTTTGTGCCTAGTAGCAGTGTCTGCTAGTCAGCGGATTATCCCGGCTGTTAAGCAAGCTACACCACCTGTAGTTTAGACACTTAATTTTTTCAAAGGAAATGCTTCGGGACCATGGGATACTTAGTGAAGAGCATCAGGAGGCACCCCAAGGCATAGGGGCTGGGACTGGCAGTAGGATGCCTTGCGGTGGACAGCCGAGCTCGATCCTTATAAAAGCTTTTTAACTGCAGCAGCTTTAGTGGACGCTACTGGAGCTGGAATTACCGCGGCTGCTGGCATGAGACTTGCCCTCCAATAGATCCTTGTAAATGGATTTAAAGTGTATTCATTCAAATTAGAGAGACAATTTAAATTAAAAAGCTTAGAGCTGCCTCCACCACAGGGGGGCTCGCTCGACCCACCAGCGGACAGGCACCAGTATTGGGAGAGGGGGGCTGGCCGTCAGGGTTCACCGCGGCTCTGGCACAAACCCGGCGACACGGAGGTGGCACGGGCAGGAGCGGACTGGCCGTGTCGGCTTCTCACTTTTTGGATTTTAGAAGGGCATGACATGCCTATATCTGTGTCTCCCCCTCCTTTTACTCCTCCACCTCTTTTATTTTCGCATGACTATATGTACTTGTCACTTTTCCATGTGTTAGTTATGTCTTCTGAGCAGTTTGTCAGCTTTTGGACACATTTGAAGGTGTTTTCTATGTGTTTCTATGTGTTTTTGTTTGCCTGCCATTGGTTTTAACGGTGTTCGAAGGTGTTCGACGAACAGTTCGACGAACAGTTCGGCGAACACACGGGTGTTCGACGAACCGAACCGAACTCGAACAATACGGGGGTGGCTCAACACTAGTTCTCTGTTCATTGTTTGTATATTTTTCTTTGTTTATAAAAATCAATAAAACTTATTGGAGAAAGAAGCGCTCCAAGCTAACGTTTCCCTAATCCATCCTAAATATCTATGTGATGGAGGCAGATTAAAATACTCACCAATCACCGTCTTCTCCCTTCCTCTCTTCTCTCCCTCACTGCTCCTATACTCATGTATGCCTCATTCAGCCGAGCATGCATGTGCTTTCCATGGGAGGATTATGGACCTGTCCCACAAAATTCAATCAATTCAGATGATTTTCCTTTAATGTGAATGGGCACTAAAGAACTGGACTATTTCTGATATGAATTTTAATTTTTTACCTTGTATGATTTTTTTTTCATATTATATGTATGACCTCAGTAGCATACACCCAATTTTGGCAGGCCACATGACCGCTATGGAGCCCATGAACAGGAGGATCCTAGTGCCGAATAGCCCCATCCCCTGTTTATATCGTATATATACAGCATAAGTTATGATGGTGTATAAGGGGCAAACTCACATGCTCAGCCCACTCCATACCCAGTGGGTGCCGGCTGTTTTACACAGCAGACAGCCATTTGTAATTGCTGCAATTCAAGTTAGCTGTGATTACATCAGATTAACCCCTTATCTTCCATAGTGACCAGCAACTATGGTATCTAAGCAGTTTAAACAGGGGGTCTTTGTGACCACCACTGGGTTGCTTAATGGCAGCCAGGGGCCATTAAGAGGTCCCATTTCGGATCTTTGCTATGGGGTCTGTGGATTTCTATGTACACCCCTCTATGACCTGATAAGAATTATCCTGAGGGTTAAACAGGTGGACTAACGTTCTGTGTCCTCCCAGTATTCCTCTCTCTGCATATCATACCATGAGTATCCACCTTAGTACATGCCGTATTTTGAAAATCTTATTTATCTGTTTTCTTTTCTAAAAGTGTTTATTTTACATCACATTAAACATATGAATGGGAAATATGTATTAACTGATTAGCTGCAGTGGTCACCCAATGGCCCCTGCGGGAAGGAGAAGCCAGGAGGTCGGCGGGGGAAACTGACAGCAGCAGTACTGGGGGTCTGGAAGGTAAGTATGAGATTATTATTCCAAGGCATCTGATATACATAAGATGTATATATATATCTCCTATGCTTTAGACACATATACACACCTTAAGAGTGTTAGATGGTTAATAATAATATAATATAATATTTTTTTACAATGTGTATTATAATATATAATAATATAACATTTTATAATATGTATATAACAGATTGGACAGTCGGCCATCATGACAGCGCGTTGTTGGTCTCACATGTGATGTCACAGTGACATAGAATGCTGTGAGGTTATACAATCTATGCACTCGGTGACATCAGCGCCATTTTCAGAGTTGAAGTTTTCGCTGAGACTCTACCGTGGTTTTGGAAGTGCGAGCTAGTTTGTTTCATACATCTAGTGCTTTACTTCTACAGCTTCTTATTGATATTTTGGCACCATAACATCCGTGCCATCAGAGAACTTAGTTCTCATTTTCCATCACTCTACCATCTCAGCCCCGGGAAACTGAACCATGACTTCCAGGGAGCTGCATCAGCTTATTGCTGACAACGAGACTTGGATGAGCCGACCAGAAAATCAGGGTAAGTGAGAGAATATTCCCACCTGATAGGATCTTTTCAGGGAGGATATTTCCCTGGGGTAAGCGGTTTCAGTGCACTCAGTGCATCCTCCACCTTCCCATTCATAGTCCTTGGGGGCTGTGTTAGTCGCAGTCTGGTTCCACCCCTGCTCTGTGATGTCTGCAGAGAGGGGATCCACTCAGCAGGTTTATTTAGCCCAAACATTAATCAATTTTTTCTCCTCTCCCTAAACCCCAAAGCAACAGCAGGTTCACTCCGTTTGGCTCGAAAGTGTATTTTTATAAACATTTGCATATTTATAGTAAATTGTATTTCTTTATAGGTCAAGCTATGATTGTCCATCAATTGAGATCTTCTCAAAGGGATCAGAGAAGACCAATTACTACTGGTGGACACACAACAGACGCCACTGCTGTCACTGCGAGAGGCAGAGAAGCCAGAACTCCTCTCCGGCAAAGAGGACAAGAGAGCAGGGAAAGAAGCCGCTCTCCGCTTAGACCGGTCCCTGCAGAGCCCTCCAGAGAAACATCAGAGAGCAGAAGGGATGACAGTGGATCCTCAGACACCGTCACTGAGTTTGAATTCAGACGGCCATTTCCCGTTCTGCCCAGCCGCAGACTCAGGGAGTCTCCAGCTGCAAGTGGATCTCCTGTACAATTACTGCAGGCAAACCGTCTGTTCAACATCATCTTTCAGCAGCAGGGAATGGGAGTGATGACGCCTCCGCCACAGATGCGGCCACCATCACCACCTGCACAATATAATCTGCAGGAAAGGCAGCAGACTTGGCGAGCTCAGCAAATTAGGAACCTCCCAACAAGAGCTGTAACATCTCAGGAGGAGTCGTGTGTCATCTGCATGACGGATTATGAGACCGGAGAGGAAGTCACAGTGCTACCATGCAATCATTGTTTCCATCAGGGTTGCATCTCTACCTGGCTCAACTCCAACCTTCGGTGCCCCCTGTGTCGCAAACACTGCTTCCTTCTAAAATTCAGTGGAACATCTTAAATGTTCAAGGAAGAAGTTAAGAGTTTGGCAGTGACACTAGAAGAGTCCATCTTGTACGTCAGCCCAGGTAAGAGAGAACATATAGATTACATCTGCATTCATTTCAAATGCTAAAAAAAATAATTCACCTTTACTTCTGTTCTGTCTTTTCTTTAGTTTACCATCAGCTTTGGGAAACATCGTACCAGTACTGAGTTCTCAGATGAGGATCAATGAAATAGCGGTCTTCTTTCTGTGATATTATTGAGACTCTGAAGAAGAAACTGCTCCTGCACAAGACGATTTTCGGATGAACCCCCTTCTCTCTTTTCTGTGAGGGGATTTTGAGGACGCTCTGGAAAGTAGAGATAGAGAGGAAACCAGGCTCTCCAATATAAGCCGAAAGTTAGAAGTTTATTACAACAATCATCAGCAAACGTCTGTGTGCAATGGGCCAACGTTTAGGTCACATGACCTTATTTATATATATATATTTATATATATATATATATATATATATATGATTACATTAAAAAATGTTATACCAATTATATTGATTCTGTGTCATTCACCTTATTTGCATGGTATGCATACTGGGAACTCCATAACATTGTGCTCAGAGCAGGTGGATTGATGATAAATGTCTATTCTAAAAAAAAAAAGCTGTACAAACGTCAAAAAGAATGAACATATGTACTGAAAAGTCAAAAGGACTTGCTGTGCATATGATCCGTCTGTTGTCACTTCTTTTAACTTCTTCAGGTTTCAAAAGCTTTGAAGCGGCTAAAAGAAGCGATTGGTCTTTTCTTCTAGAAGCTTCTGCTTGGAAGACGCTACTATTTTATATATAAACTGATTTCGCAGTGAAACCGCCGCAAAAAAACGAACACAAAGACATCGCAAAAGACTAGTGTTGAGCCACCCCCGTAGTGTTCGAGTTCGGTTCGGTTCGTCGAACACCCGTGTGTTCGCCGAACTGTTCGTCGAACTGTTCGTCGAACACCTTCGAACACCGTTAAAACCAATGGCAGGCAAACAAAAACACATAGAAACACATAGAAAACACCTTCAAAGGTGTCCAAAAGCTGACAAACTGCTCAGAAGACACAACTAACACATGGAAAAGTGACAAGTACATATAGTCATGAGAAAAGAAAAGAGGTGGAGGAGTAAAAGGAGGGGGAGACACAGATATAGGCATGTCATGCCCTTCTAAAATCCGAAAAGTGAGAAGCCGACACGTTCAGTCCGCTCCTGCCCGTGCCACCTCCGTGTCGCCGGGTTTGTGCCAGAGCCGCGGTGAACCCTGACGGCCAGCCCCCCTCTCCCAATACTGGTGCCTGTCCGCTGGTGGGTCGAGCGAGCCCCCCTGTGGTGGAGGCAGCTTTAAGCTTTTTAATTTAAATTGTCTCTCTAATTTGAATGAATACACTTTAAATCCATTTACAAGGATCTATTGGAGGGCAAGTCTCATGCCAGCAGCCGCGTAATTCCAGCTCCAGTAGCGTCCACTAAAGCTGCTGCAGTTAAAAAGCTTTTATAAGATCGAGCTCGGCTGTCCACCGCAAGGCATCCTAGTGCCAGTCCCAGCCCCTATGCCTTGGGGTGCCTCCTGATGCTCTTCACTGAGTATCCCGTGGTCCCGAAGCATTTCCTTTGAAAAAATTAAGTGTCCAAACTACAGGTGGTGTAGCTTGCTTAACAGCCGGGATAATCCGCTGACTAGCAGACACTGCTACTAGGCACAAAGTATTTCCTGGGCTAGATGCAGTTAAAAATTTGTAATTAGATACTCTCGTTGGATGCTGAGAAAGCATTCCATAGAGTCTCCTGGCACGCCATATATGATTCTCTTAAAAAGCTTGGGGTAGGGGTCTAGGGGACCCTTTTATAGCCAAAATCACGGCCCTGTATCGCAATACGTCACCTAGGCTGAAGATAAAAGGAACTGTAGCACCCTGAGGGCTCGGTTGCTACAGAGGTATTACACCTCACCCAGATGTGTGATATCTCACTCTCAGGTAAGGATGGAGTGTGGATCAGGACCCGACACCTGCATGCATTACACCACATTGCCGTGGGGCAGGGCGACCAATATGCCCCTGAGATGGGCACGACAGTCCCTGTCCCTGGCTGGAGTGGGGGGAGGGAACACTGAGGAAGGGGAACCCTGTAGTGCAGGAGCAGGGAGGAAGCAGTTCCTGGGTGCATTGAGAAGGGAGTATAAAAGGTGGGCACCATCTTAGTTCAGTGCAGAGAAGTCTGAGCAGAAGTGGCAGGGAGCAGGGGCTCTGCATGAGCTCTGCTCCGGAGGCGGGCCTAGTAACAGAGGCCCAGGCCTGGAAGAGGGAGAAGGAAGGAAGAGGAGCGGAGAAGGCTCCAGGAACGAGGAACGAAGGGATCCCAGGGGTGCGGACGGGCGAGTCGCCACCGCACGCCCGAATCCACCTGCATGGAGGGGTCAGGCCAAAGGGGGAGACCGGTCCCCGAAACTAGTGGAGGCAGGAAATGACCCTCAGCTAGAATCCGGAGGCTGTGACATTTTATGTGGCGCAGCCCCTCGCTACACCCGCTAGGAGGGCAGCACATAGGGTCAGGGAAACTGGCGCCAAGTTTACCAAGAGGAAGCCCGAGGCAGCCGGACAGAAGGGTTGGTAAGAAAGGCCAGACAAAGGACACACAAAGGGGGTCCTGTGAAGTGCTCCAAAGTTATCTGGGAGTTGTCTGAACCCTCATCTGGTGAGCACAGTACGACGTGGGCAGCCGTTACCTGCAGACGTGGTCTGGATAATAAGAACTGTGAGTAAAGGCCCTGGACTGCATCACTGACTCCGTGTCATTACTGCTGCTGCCCTGCACCATCACCCCCATCCTCCGCATACACTGCCCTGAGGCTATACTCCTCCCGTGGGGAGTTATGCTACGCTCTGCTGCACCCACAACACCAGCCTCAGCGGTCTGCCCTGCAGCGGCGGTTCACTCTGACCGCAATCCACGGGTGGCGTAGTCAGACATTTAAACATCAAAACCACATAAATAGTTCCGCCACTGGTTTGACCACCCTGAGCCACGGAACCGGGTCGCCGCCACGAAGACTACAACCACCAGCATCCACCAAAAAGGGTCCGGCTCCGGGTGTCCCAAGGCCCAGGGGGTGCATCAGAACATTTTCTTCACCTTTCACAATCACCAATGGGACAAGGCAGGGATGTCCTCTGTCCCCTCTCTTATACATCCTAGTGACGGAGCACCTGCTCTCATCAATTCGCCATAACCCCAATATTAGGTGGATTGAGGTGGGAGGCACCGAGTACAAGTGCTCTCTATTTGCTGATGATGTACTAGTATATATCACTCAATCACATATATCCATCCATGCTGTTATGGCTGAAATAGATCACTTTGTTACATGGTCAAAGTTTAAAATCAATGCAGCGAAGTCTGAGGCCCTCGATGTCTCCCTCCCCAAATCCATATAGGATTCCATCCAGTCCAACTTTCCCTTTGCCTGGCCCTCACAGGGTATCAAATACTTAGGAATTCCTATTCATAGAGACCTCTCCCATCTATGTTATCTTAATTTTGGGCCCTTTATTGAACAACTCCATACAGACCACGGTTGGCAAGTTAGAACTGTAAGATTCACTACGTGAACCACTGGTGTTTTGTGGAAAAGCACATGTACACTGTGTTCCAAATTATTATGCAAAAAGTGTTTAGGAGTGATAAGGGAAGAATTTGTTTGTTTGTCAGTTAAACTCATTGATGGTGATGTGTGTCAGGGCTCTTTATATCACTGTAAGCAATTGCAGACACCTGTGCTAATTAGTTTGGCAGGTGTGTCCAATGAAAGGCAAGACTACTTAAGAAGGCTGTCTCACATTATTAAGCAGCCTACATTTTCTGCCAAAATGGGAAAGAAAAAGGATGTGTCGGCTGCTGAGAAGCAACAAATTGTGGAGTGTTTAGGTCAAGGCATGACTACAATCAACATTGTGCGATGATCAGGATGAAGTGTCTTGGCAATCAAGAAGTATGTAGCTGATATACAGTACACACGCGTGCGTGCTGATAAGGGCAAATTGAGGACTCTTTCCTACAGGCAATTACGTCAGGTTAAAAGAGCAGCGGCAAAAAAGCCTTGTCATAGCAGCAGACAAGTTTTAGAAGCTGCTGGTGCCTCCAACGTCCCCCGAACAACAAGATGCAGGGTCCTTCAGAGGTTTGCAGCTGTGCATATGCCATCCTGTCGACCTCCTCTATCCACTTCACACAAGCAGAAACGGCTCCAGTGGGCCAAACATTACATGAAGACTGATTTCAAAACTGTTTTGTTCACAGATGAGTGCCGTGCAGCACTCGATGGTCCAGATGGATGGAGTGGAGGATGGCTGGTTGATGGACACCCCACGCAAACACGGCTACAGCGCCAACAAGGAGGAGGTGGAGTAATGTTTTGGGCTGGAATCATGGGGAGAGAGATTGTCGGCCCCTTTAGGATCCCTGAAGGCGCTAAAGATGAACTCCAAAATGTATGTGGATTTTCTCAAACAGCACTTCCTGCCATGGCTCAAGAAGAAGAACCATGTATTTCACAGCAAGATCATTTTTTTGCATGATAATGCACCATCTCATGCTGCACATAAAACATCTGCATCTCTGGCTGATATGGGCATAAAAGGGGACAAACTTATGGTGTGATCCCCATGCTCCCCTGACCTCTACCCCATTCAGAACCTCTGGAGCATCATCAAAAGGAGTGTCTATGATGGCGGGAGGCAGTTCACATCTAAGCAACAGCTCTGGGAGGGTATTCTGTCCTCATGCAAAACAATTGAAGCAGAAACCATCCAAAACCTGACAAATTCAATGGACAAGAGAGTTCAGAAGCTCCTTTCGAACAAGGGGTCCTATGTAGTGTTGAGCCACCCCCGTAGTGTTCGAGTTCGGTTCGGTTCGTCGAACACCCGTGTGTTCGCCGAACTGTTCGTCGAACTGTTCGTCGAACACCTTCGAACACCGTTAAAACCAATGGCAGGCAAACAAAAACACATAGAAACACATAGAAAACACCTTCAAAGGTGTCTAAAAGCTGACAAACTGCTCAGAAGACACAACTAACACATGGAAAAGTGACAAGTACATATAGTCATGTGAAAAGAAAAGAGGTGGAGGAGTAAAAGGAGGGGGAGACACAGATATAGGCATGTCATGCCCTTCTAAAATCCAAAAAGTGAGAAGCCGACACGGCCAGTCCGTTCCTGCCTGTGCCACCTCTGTGTCGCCGGGTTTGTGCCAGAGCCGCGGTGGACCCTGACGGCCAGCCCCCCTATCCCAATACTGGTGCCTGTCCGCCGGTGGGTCGAGGCCCCCCACGGTGGGGGGGGGGGAGTAACATCTGCAGAAGAAAGACCATCTTCCAGCCAAACTAAGATGTCGACTTCTTTTCGTGGACAATGTGATACGATCCCATTCTTACGGACACGCCCATCGCTACAAATTCTAGATGAGGCACAAAAACAGCAGGTGCTTCAACGGATATCAAGTGCTCCTTCAAGTGGGCTCTCCATCACCTCAATTTCAACATCACAAATACTTCAGTCCTCAGAGGTGTCACCCCAATCGCACTTGCTTCCTCACAGCTCCCAAGTCTCCAGCTGCCAGTCTGAGTATGGGGTAACACAGATGGCTGAGTCTGCCCAGCTGTTTACTCATACTATAGCCTGGGAAACGGAGGTCTGCTCCAGAGCTTCTGTTAATCCAGATGAGGAAATGATCTGATCCGATGCCCAGAATCTTTATAAGTTGGATCCAGGACCAGATGAAGAAGGTTCTGAGCATAATGTAGACCCTTGTTCCCAAACTGTAACTCCTGTTGGTGGAGACAATGATGAAGACGATGATGAGACTCAAATACCTGATTGGAGCGACAACTTGACTTTTCGGTCAGGGCAGGAAGAGGTTGGCTCTGAGGGCGACGGGTGTGATAACACACAGGGTGATGATGACGAGGTTGGAGATCCCACTTACTGTCAACCCACAGTCAGACAGTCGATAAGGTCAGCAGAGGAGGTGGAGGAGGATGTGACTAGCCCTGGGGATGGGGATGACTCGGTACCCGGGCATTTGCCTGGCCTTGGGGATGTCGCGGTGGTCGGCTCCCTGGCCCGTACCCTGGGGTCTCTCTTTAAAAGGGTGGATAATTGTTAATTTTATAAGAGTTCATGACGCCACCTGTGGTATCTGGTGACAAGCACCAGCGCTGCAGCAGTCCACTGAGGCCGGTGATAAGGCAGCTCGATGGTATAGCTCCCCACAGGTGGAGCTAGGTCTCAGGGCAGCGTATGCAAGGGGAATGCAGGACAGGCAAGACCCAGCTGGGTCAGAGCAAGAACGGGAACGGACACGGTAGTCACTTCAGTACCTTTTACTGGTGGAAATTCAGGCACATCCCGGAGCACTGTAGGGTGAAGGGTGCATATCAGGATCCTCCCCAATGAGCGGGTGTAGGGCCTCCTGTTTCTTGCCTCTGCGTAGTAAGTTTCTGACCTGCCTGGAGCTAGGCCTAACTTTGTCTCTGTCCTGCGCTGGCTGACCTTGTGGTAGGGCCTTCTCTTGGAGTTCACGCTCCCAGTATGCGGGGCCTAAGCGTCTCCTGGCTCTGTTACATATCAGCACCTTAGCGATCCTGGGACTTGTAGTTCTCCAGGGATTCCGGTTATGCCTTACTGGGTCATAGAGGTACCGGTAAGCTCGGATCCTGTGTCCGGTAAATGCTTCGGGGTGAGCTGGTTAAGCTCCTCTGCCCCTTATGTACTAACTCGCCACTCGCCTTCGGCCTACTCGGGCCCTCACTAGGCTATACACACTAACGGCAGCTTGCCGCGCTTCACTGATCTTACGGCAGCGGCACACCTTAAGCTCTATCTGGGCTCCCTGAATCTAGCAAGCAGGAGCCTCGTGCTCCACTGCTGAACTATTAACTGCGTTCTCTAGACTAGACTGAACTCCACTGCAGACTGACCTCTCTTAGGCTTCTCTACTGCAGGAACTCTTCAGAGGAACTGAACTGCCTAGCTCCACCTTCCCTATTTATATCCCTAACGGGCTCCCTCTGCTGGTCTGAGGTGGAAGGTGGAGATGTGTGAATGTTTATGGGGGCCTCTTGTGGAGGATTCCATCAATGCACTCTTGTAGGATCTGTGATACCAAGCGCAGCGGGGCATCACAGATGCTATTGACGACGAGGTTAGGTTGCGCCTTCCTGAACAGAGACGGAGTACTGGAAGCACGTCAACAACTGCATCCTCAACCACAACTCTGCCTCTGACCACAAGTCGTAGTGGCTCTTCAGGTCACATGGGCTCTAAGCCTTGCATAGCCTGGGCATTTATTCAGATCGATAAGGATGACCCAACTCGTGTTATCTGTAATATTTGTCAGCAAAAGCTAAGTAGAGGCCAAAAAATACATAGTTTGAGTACTTCATGCATGTACCGTCACATGAATATGAAGCATAAGTTGCAGTGGGAAGCTCACTGTGCTACAATGTGGCCTAGCCGGCTGGGCCAACCACCGTCTGCCCCATCTTGTGCATCCGCAGCCTCTTCATCCTCTGTGACTGGGGGGACAGCAGTCACACATGTTTTTGGACGCAGACCTGCCACCTCTTTACCCGCAACAGCCAGTGTGATTGGCAGGTCGTCAGTTCATTGGGAAGTGGAAACACCTGCTAGTGATGAGCGCTCTCCGACATCGAGAGCACCACCTTTGGATCAAGGCAACCTAACATGTCCGCCTGCATCTTCCTCACAGACCGGCAGTTGCCGGGGACACCCTACTCAACACCGTCTAAGCACAACAGCCAGCCCTCGGTCCCTCAGATGTGGAAAAGTAAAAGACCATTTCCTCCTAGCCATGAGAAAGCTAAGAGGTTGAATTTCACCATCTGCAAGCTCTTGGCTACAGAAATGCTGCCTTTCCACCTGGAGGACACAGAGGATTTTCAAGACCTTATGTCCGTCACAGTGCCCCAGTACCAGATGCCCAGTCGGCACTACTTCTCAAAGAAAGGTGTGCCTGCGCTCCACTAGCATGTCGCACACAACATCACCGCTTCTTTGAGAAACTCTGTGTGTGACAGGGTGGACTTCACCACAGACACTTGGACGAGAAGGCATGGACAGGGGCGTTACATGTCGCTGACTGGGCACTGGGTAACTATGGTGACAGCAGGACAAGGGGCTGCTGTCCAAGTCTTACCGTCCCCACGAGTTGTGTGTTAATCCTCTTTATCTCGAACTTCCTCCACTGCTTCTGCCTCCTCAACCTCCTCTCGGTCCTCCACCTGCACCCAAAGCCTGTCTGGTAATGCCACCTGCTTTCTAACTGCGCAGAAGGAATCCTGCACACCTCCTTACTATGCTGGCAGCAGGGCTCAACGCATCAGTGTTTACTTTGAAATGTCTGGGAAATGTGAGTCACACAGCTGAGGAGTTTTGGTCAGCTCTGGAGACCCAGTTTCATGAAAGGTTGTCTCCACTGGACCTGCAACCAGGGAAGGCCATGTGCGACAATGCTGCAAACCTGGGTGTGGCACTTCGCCGGGGCAATGTCACACACGTGCCTTGTATGGCTCACGTGTTGAACCTGGTTGTCCAGCAATTTTTAGCCCACTATCCCGGACTAGATGGCCTTCTGCAGAGTGCACGGTCGCTGTGTGCTCACTTCCGCCGTTCGCATCCCGCAGTTCAACGACTTACATCTCTACAGAAGTCGTTGGGCCTGCCAGTTCACCGGCTGAAATGTGATGTGCCGACTCGGTGGAATTCAACTCTGCACATGTTGCAGCGACTGTGGCAGCACCGACAAGCCCTGGTGCAATACGTTCTGACGTATAGCCTGGGCCAACGAGATCCAGAGGTGGGGCAAATCACGCTGGAGGAGTGGTCTCAGATCAGGGACCTATGCACCCTTCTGCACAGTCTTGAAATGGCGACGAAGATGTTTAGTGCTGACGATGCCATTATCAGCATGACTATTACGGTGATTTACATGCTGGAGCACATGTTAAACAGAATTCGGAGTCAGGTGGTGGGACAAGAGGAGGTGGAGGAAGTAGAGGAGGAGTCGTATGCGGAAGGGATAACATCTCCAAGGTCCAGACGGTTGGCAGCACCAAGGCGGCAGGCATGGGAGTGTGGGGGAGAGGGATTAACCAGGGCGCATGGTAGCAGCCAAACTGTTGAGGAAGGTGCAGGAGCCGAGGAAGAAGTGGAGGACGAACTGGCAATGGGCATGGAAGACTCATCAGATGAGGGAGACCTTGATCACATTTCTGTTGTGCGAGGTTGGAGGGAGAGGGCAGAGGAAGGAAGCATGATTCTTACCTCGCTACCAACACAACAAGGACTTGGTCCTTCTGGATGCGCAAGACACATGAGTGCCTTCTTGCTGCACTACCTGCAACATGACCCCCGGATTGTCAGAATTCGAAGTAATCCCGACTACTGGGTTGCCACACTCTTAGATCCCCGGTACAAAAGTATATTTGCCGAAATAATTCCTGCCATAAAAAGGTATTGACGAATGCAGGAGTATCTGTTGCAGAATCTTACATGTGCTTTTCCACAAAACACCAGTGGTGCACGTAGTGAATCTCACAGTTCTAACTTGCCAACGGTGGGACTGTCGAGTCTTCATCACTCAAACAGTAACAGTAACACAGTATCTGCTGGTAACAGCAATTTTGTGGAATCGTTTCACCACTTTTTTAGACCATCCTTTGCAAGGCCACAGGAGACAAGAAGTCTGACACATAGTCAATGCCTAGAGAGGATGGTACAGGAGAATCTCCAAGTGAACATCGAAGCCATGACTGTGTCACTGGACCCTTGCTCATTTTGGTATTCCAGTCTTGAAAAATCGCCGGAGCTCGCCACTCACGCCTTGGAGATCTTGTCATGCCATGCAGCCAGCGTTCTCTCTGAACGTGTGTTCAGCGCTGCTGGTGGTGTGCTGACAGATAAGCGCACGCGGCTGTCCACTGAGAATGTAGACAGACTCACGTTCATAAAGATGATCAAATCATGGATTCGCAAGGACATTTCTACCCCTGTGTCATCCTTGGGAGACTAAAAGCTTGGGGATTTGGTAAAATCACCTCACCAACCGTTTTAAGCAACAGTGGGGCAATTGATGCCACTTAACCCTAGAACGCATGACCATAAAAATCTACACTTTCACATACCTGGGGCCCTTTAGGCCCGTGTGCAAATAACATGGAATAACTCAAACTCAAATGACAAACAACTATATACATGAAGAATACCTAGAGTTTCAAAATTCTAACTAAAGCAATCTTGCAGAAAATAGAAAACAATTAACTGGGCGGGCCTGCAAGGCCACAGGTATGCGTTCTAGGGTTAAGTGGTGTCTGTGCCACAATTTTGGGAGTCCCCTTCCTGTGTCTTACGTGACGTTGGCATCGTCAATTCCAGGTGGGTTGGGTCGCACCCCCCCCCCTTTTAACTGTAAGAAACTACATACACTATGGCTTGGGGTAACACAGATGGTTGAGTCTGAAGAGCTGTTTACTCAGAGGTCTGCTCCAAATGTTCAGTGTCTGCTAGTCAGCGTAGAATTTTTAACTGCATCTAGCCTAGGCAATACTTTGGGCGTAGTAGCCCAGCTGCAAAGCAAGCTGCACCGCCTGTGTATCTAATAAGAATTTTTAAATTAATCTAGCCTAGGCAGACTGTGGGGACCCCCAACCAAACCCAGATGCTCAGCCCCCCTACCGCCCCCCTTTCATGGACAACCCAATAATGTAACTCTTACAACTGGATGGGTGAGGATCGGTCACAGCTTTATTAACTCTTTATACTCATTCCATTAGAAAGGCATTTTATTTCTAAAATAATTCAGCTTGTTGCAGCATGCCCTGGGTCCCCACTCCGGCAAGTTGGCCAACAAGTGTAACTCTCCAACATGTCCTTTCTATTTCCAGGCCACGGAGGATCCAGCGTACTGGTATGCAGGACTCTGACCCCCACCCATCACTCTTAACGCTTGTTCCACTCCGTCCTGGAGTCCTGACAGGAATATGTCCAGTCCAATATCTATTAAGTGAACACCGTCGGGCCGTATGAGGCCTGCTTTATCTCCTTCCAGTTGTCGGTGTCGTATCACTACAACGCCTCTGTCTCTTCTAAATTTTGCCATCCGAATATTTATTACCCGCCTTGTCCATTCGATGGCCGTGATGTCTCGCGCACCTTGCCATACCGCTATCGGCACAATCTCTGACCATACTATAGCTAATTTTGTGAAAAATTCTCTGAAGCGCTCATTGTCTAGTTTCATTATTGCCATTAGTTATGCGCTCTTGTGATGACCTAAGTTGTTTCCCCCGGCCTGTATAACTAAGATGACCGGACCTCTTGCCTCTCTCCCTACCTTGATTACCTCCATTAGTACCTGTGGCCATAGCAGGCCTCTAATACCTCTCCAGTTGAAATATGTGTTATGAAACTCTAATTTCCTCCCGCCTGGGTGGACTTTCGCCCTTTTTTGTGCCCAATATATATACGAGTGGCCTATCACTCACACTGTTGGCTTAGCGTCACCTGTAAAAGAAACAAACCACGTTAGGATAACAAGTCCGGTCTTATGTATCTCGCCAAACACGTGGATCGCCATCTCCCTATCCTCTGAACTTCCGTTTCTGACAGTCCTGCTCTTGCTGCTTCCGTGGCCGCACCTATGCGGAATGAGTGTGTCCTGTAATCTTTGGGGTGGTTCCCTGCCGATGTTATGCATTTATTAAATATAGCTTGGAACAGGTATCTTGATAATGGCGTTCCATCAATGTGTGATACGAAGAAATTACTTTGTGATCTGATGGTTAGATATGTTTTTACTATTGTTACCCGACTCAGTGTCCCGTTTGTGGGTTGTAGAAGTACCCAAGTACCCCTGCCCGCTGGAACCGTTTTCGATTGGTGTATGCGTACACGTATTGCATTATTGGCTATGACTACTTCCTGGTGTAATAAGCGTCCACTGGTGGTAATTTTTTGGATTGAGGGACTAATTCGCTTATACATAGCGCCCCGAAGAAGGCGATCACAAATGCAGTAGACATTAGTGTTGCTTCAAATTGTGAGTGTCATGTTAATGGTGTTAGGGATAAGATGTGAGAAATCAGTTTTAGTGACACGGGACGGGACGTCTACATTCCTGACTTGGCTGACCCCTTTTCCACCCTTTTATGGGTTGTCTGATGATGAATCTTTGTCACATCTCCCCAATTCAGTAGTTGGAAGTGAAATGCTACTCCGGTCAGACACCGCTGCGCTGACGCCCCTGATATGCCCCTCATCATTAGCTGGTGGAGAAATTCTATGGTGACTTGTGATCTGGCTTGTTCACATTGGTCAACCCGTCTGCCTGCTACTACTCGTGTCCACTCTTCCCATGCCTTACCGTATGCTTGCCACGTTGACGGGGCAACTGACGCTCTGATTAATGGCATCAACTATTCGCCACTAGATCCCATAGGGAGGGTGGGCAACTGTTGCCCGATGGGTGGGCGTTGTGGAAGAGCTCTGTGAGAATCTGCCAATTGAATTGTTATAAAGCGTTAGCAGCAGCTTTATACCCCTCAGCATAGTGGCTAGCGCGGACCCATACATTGTGTTTTAGGCACAGGAATACTAGCCTGCGTAGTAGGCCTAGCACTGGGAGAGACGATGATGCCATCTTATTAATGCAGTGCGCTAGGCTGGTGTTTTGTGTTATGAAGCGTATATTTTTGTTAGCCAGGCGCGCGCCCCATATTTCTATTGCTACCACTATTGGGAAAAATTATTTTCAGGGCTAGATGCAGCTAAAAATTATTATTAATTTCAAAGCTGGTGGAGCTTGGTATAGATGGCCTAATACAATGAGTCCCACACACTGCTAGAAGCCCAAATATTTTTTCAGAGGTAGATGCAGATAAAAATTATTTTTAATTTGCAACCTGATGGAGGTCACTATAGATGGACTAATAGAGAAAGTCCCACACACTGCTCGAAGGCCAAATATTTTTTCAGAGCTAGATGCAGATAAAAATTATATTCAATTTGCAACCTGATGGAGGTCAGTATAGATGGACTAATAGAGAAAGTCCCACACACTGCTAGAAGGCCAAATATTTTTTCAGAGCTAGATGCAGATAAAAATTATATTCAATTTGCAACCTGATGGAGGTCAGTATAGATGGACTAATAGAACAAGTCCCACACACAGCTAGAAGCCCAAATATTTTTTCAGAGGTACTGTAGATGCAGATAAAAATTATTTTTAATTCGCAACCTGATGGAGGTCAGTATAGATGGACTAATACAACAAGTCCCACACACAGCTAGAAGCCCAATATTTTTTCAGAGCTAGATGCAGACAAAAAATTATTTTGAATTTGCAACCTGATGGAGGTCAGTATAGATGGACTAATAGAGAAAGTCCCACACACTGCTAGAAGCCCAATATTTTTTCAGAGGTAGATGCAGAAAAAAATATATTCAGTTTGCAACCTGATGGAGGTCAGTATAGATAGATTAATAGAACAAGTCCCACACACAGCTAGAAGCCCAATATTTTTTCAGAGGTAGATGCAGAAAAAAATATATTCAGTTTGCAACCTGATGGAGGTCAGTATAGATGGACTAATACAACAAGTCCCACACACAGCTAGAAGCCCAATATTTTTTCAGAGCTAGATGCAGACAAAAAATTATTTTGAATTTGCAACCTGATGGAGGTCAGTATAGATGGACTAATAGAGAAAGTCCCACACACTGCTAGAAGGCCACATATTTTTTCAGAGGTAGATGCAGAAAAAAATATATTCAGTTTGCAACCTGATGGAGGTCTGTATAGATGGATTAATAGAACAAGTCCCACACACAGCTAGAAGCCCAATATTTTTTCAGAGGTATATGCAGATAAAAATTATTTTTAATTTGCAACCTGATGGAGGTCAGTATAGATGGACTAATAGAGAAAGTTCCACACACTGCTAGAAGGCCAAATATTTTTTCAGAGCTAGATGCAGATAAAAATTATATTCAATTTGCAACCTGATGGAGGTCAGTATAGATGGACTAATAGAACAAGTCCCACACACAGCTAGAAGCCCAAATATTTTTTCAGAGGTACTGTAGATGCAGATAAAAATTATTTTTAATTTGCAACCTGATGGAGGTCAGTATAGATGGACTAATACAACAAGTCCCACACACAGCTAGAAGCCCAATATTTTTTCAGAGGTAGATGCAGAAAAAAATATATTCAGTTTGCAACCTGATGGAGGTCTGTATAGATGGATTAATAGAACAAGTCCCACACACAGCTAGAAGCCCAATATTTTTTCAGAGGTAGATGCAGAAAAAAATATATTCAGTTTGCAACCTGATGGAGGTCAGTATAGATGGACTAATAGAACAAGTCCCACACACAGCTAGAAGCCCAATATTTTTTCAGAGCTAGATGCAGTAAAAAATTATATTCAATTTGCAACCTGATGGAGGTCAGTATAGATGGACTAATAGAATGATGCTATGCCCAAAAGATTTTACTTCACTAGGTGCAGTAAAAAAATTGGTATTCTATACACAGGTGGTATATCTTGCAACACAGATAGGCTACTCCACTGACTAACACACTCTGCAATAGGCCAAAAAGGATTAGCTTTGCTAGATTCAGCCAAATGCTGTGAAAAAAACTTGCACAGCACTGGCACAGACCTGCCTGGCAAAAACTGATAGGAACTGATGTAACCTAGTCCTGAAAAGGACTCCAATTACAATTAGTCTTTACTCCCACAACCTATCTATTTAAGAGCACAGACCTGCCTGATAAAAGTCATAGGAAATGCTGTAACCTAGTCCTTAAAAGGACTGCAATCACAACTATTCCCTACTCCCAAGCTATCTGTAGATTTGTGCGAAAATTGGCTTGAAATTAACAAGGTATAGCGCACACAGCAACAGCGGTGCCGTCTAACACGCAGCTGCAGCAGTGAGAAAATGGTGGCGACGGGGAAAATGGCTTGGTCTTATAGGGCAAGGACATGTGACATACACTGCCAATGACACATGCCCTTGCTTGTGTGAAAAAAAGCACTTTGCTCCGTGTGTGCGCTGCTGATAGGCTGACAGATTGCACCTCCCCACTGTAAATGCGGGAAAGAGAAAAAAAAATGGAGATCTTCATTGTTCCTGCAGAGATCTATCCCCTGCCCCTCCCCCCACCCCGCTGTACACTCAAACTGCGTATTAACATTAATTTTCATCATTACTGAGAAAAAATCCAGTTATGATTTTGGTGCACGAACAGTTATCGAACATAACCTCGAACAGCCGAATTTTTCTCAAATTCTTCGTGTTCGCCGAACGTCTCGAACACCGCCCAAAACAGCTCGAATTTGAGATTGGCGAACAGTTCGAGTAGAACAACGCTCATCTCTAGTCCTATGTGAAAATGTAACATCACCTAGAATAAAGTTTTGAGTTGAAAACTGTTTGATTTCAGTTTCTAATAACCTGCTAATGCTTATAATTTCAAAAATGACCATTTTTTTGGTCTTTATTAAAATGAAAAGGTTGATCGAAAAGTTTGGGGGATCTAAGAGTGTGGCAACCCAGTAGTCATGATTACTTCGAATTCTGACAATATGAGGGTCATGTTGCAGGTAGTGCAGCAAGAAGGCACTTATGTGTCTTGCGCATCTCGGTGCCCCAAAATTATTTTCCGGGCTAGATGCAGCTAAAAATTATTATTAATTTTAAATCTGGTGGAGCTTAGTATAGATGGCCTAATAGGATCAGTGCTGCACACTGCTACAAAGCCCAAATTATTTTCCAGTCAAGATACAGATAAACATGATTATTAATTTTAAATCTGGTGAAGCTTTAGTATAGATGGGCTAATAGGATCAGTGCTGCACACTGCTACAAAGCCCAAATTATTTTCCAGTCAAGATACAGATAAACATGATTAGTAATTTGAAAGCTTAAAACGGTTGGTAGGGTGATTTTAACCAATCATCAAGCTTTTACTCTCCCCAGGATGACACAGGGGTAGAAAAGTCGTTTCGGATCCATGATTTGTTCATCTTTATGAACGTGAGTCTGTCTACATTATCAGTGGAGAGCCGCGTGCGCTTATCTGTCAGCACACCACCAGCAGCGCTGAACACACGTTCAGACAGAACGCTGGCTGCGGGGCATGACAAGATCTCCAAGGCGTAAGTGGCTAGCTCCGGCCATTTATCCAGATTGGAAGCCCAAAAAGAGCAAGGGTCCAGTGACACAGTCATGGCTTCAATGTTTACTTGGAGATACTCCTGTACCATTGTCTCTAGGCGTTGACTATGTGTCAGACTTCTTGTCTCCGGTGGCCTTGCAAAGGATGGGCTAAAAAAGTGGTGAAATGATTCCGCAAAATTGATGTTACCAGCAGATACTGTGGTTCTGTTACGGTTTGAGTGCTGAACACTTGACGGTCCCACGGTTGGCAAGTTGGAACTGTGAGATTCACTACGTGCACCACTGGTATTTTGTGGAAAGGCACATGTAAGATTCTGCAACAGTCTCTGCTGATACTCCTGCATGCGTGCATCCCTTTCTATGGCAGGAATAATTTCTGCAAATTTACTTTTGTACCGGGGATCTAACAGTGTGGCAACCCAGTAGTCAGGATTATTTCTAATTCTCACAATTCGAGGGTCATGTTGCAGGTAGTGCAGCAAGAAGGCACTCATGTGTGTTGCGCATCCAGGAGCACCAAGTCCCTGTTGTGTTGGTGGCGAAGTAACAATCATGCTTCCTTCCTCTGTCCTCTCCCCCCAACCTCGCACAACAGAAATGTGATCAAGGTCTCCCTCATCTGATGAGTCTTCCATCAGTTCGTCCTCCACTTCTTCCTGGGCTCCTGCACCTTCCTCACTAGTTTGGCTGCTACCATGCGCCCTGGTAAAACCATCTCCCCCACCCTCACATGGCTGCCGCCTTGGTGCTGCCGACCGTCTGGACCTTGCAGATGTTAGCCCTTCCGCATACAACTCCTCCTCCTCTACTTCCTCCACCTCCTCTTGTGCCACCACCTGACTCCGAATTCTGTTTAACATGTGCTCCAGCATGTAAATCACCGGAATAGTCATGCTGATAATGGCATCGTCAGCACTAAACATCTTCGTCGCCATTTCAAAACTGTGCAGAAGGGTGCATAGGTCCCTGATCTGAGACCACTCCTCCAGCGTGATTTGCCCCACCTCTGAATCTCGTTGGTCCAGGCTATACGTCAGAACGTATTGCACCAGGGCTTGTCAGTGCTGCCACAGTCGCTGCAACATGTGCAGAGTTGAATTCCACCGGGTAGGCACATCGGATTTTAGCCGGTGAAGTGGTAGGCCCAACGACTTCTGTAGAGATGTAAGTCGCTGAGCTGCGGGATGCAAACGGCGGAAGTGAGCACACAGCGACCGTGCCCTCTGCAGAAGGCCATCTAGTCTGGGATAGTGGGCTAAAAATTGCTGGACAACCAGGTTCAACACGTGAGCCATACAAGGCACGTGTGTGACATTGCCCCGGCGAAGGGTCGCACCCAGGTTTGCAGCATTGTCGCACACGGCCTTCCCTGGTTTCAGGTCCAGTGGAGACAACCATTCATGAAATTGGTTCTCCAGAGCTGACCACAACTCCTCAGCTGTGTGACTCACATTTCCCAGACATTTCAAAGTAAAAACCACCTGATGACGTTGAGCCCTAATGCCAGCATAGTAAGGAGGTGTGCAGGATCCCTTCTGCGCAGTTAGAAAGCTTGTGGCATGACCAGACAGGCTTTGGGTGCAGGTGGAAGACCGAGAGGAGGTTGAGGAGGCAGAAGCAGTGGAGGAACTTTGACATAAAGAGGATTGACGCACAACTCGTGGGGACGGCAAGACTTGGAGAGCAGCCCCTTGTCCTGCTGTCACCATAGTTACCCAGTGCCCAGTCAGCGACATGTAACACCCCTGTCCATGCCTACTCGTCCAAGTGTCTGTGGTGAAATGTACCCTGTCACACACAGAGTTTCTCAAAGAAGCGGTGATGTTGTGTGCGACATGCTGGTGGAGCGCAGGCACACCTTTCTTTGAGAAGTACTGCCGACTGGGCATCTGGTACTGGGGCACTGCGACGGACATAAGGTCTCGAAAATCCTCTGTGTCCACCAGGCGGAAAGGCAGCATTTCTGTAGCCAAGAGCTTGCAGATGGTGAAATTCAACCTCTTAGCTTTCTCATGGCTAGGAGGAAATGGTCTTTTACTTGTCCACATCTGAGGGACCGAGGGCTGGCTATTGTGCTTAGACGGGGTTGATAAGGGTGTCCCCGGCAAACTGCCGGTCTGTGAGGAAGATGCAGGCGGACATGTTAGGTTACCTTGATCCAAAGGTGGTGCTATCGATGTCGGACAGCGCTCAACACCAGCTGGTGTTACCACCTCCAAAGAAAATGATGACCTGCCAATCACGCTGGCTGTTGCGGGTAAAGAGGTGGCAGGTCTGCGCCCCAAAATAGGTGTGACTGCTATCCCCCCAGTCACAGAAGATGAAGAGGCCGCGGATGCACAAGATATGGCAGACGGTGGTTGGCCCGGCCGGCTAGGCCGCATTGTAGCACACTGAGCTTCCCACTGCAACTTATGCTTCATGTCCATGTGCCGGTTCATGCATGAAGTACTCAAACTATGTATTTTTTGGCCTCTACTTAGCTTTTGCTGACAAATGTTACAGATAACACGAGTTGGGTCATCTTTATCGATCTGAAAAAATGCCCAGGCTATGCAAGGCTTAGCACCCATGCGACCTGAAGAGCCACCACGACTTGTGGTGAGAGGCAGAGTTGTGTTTGAGGATGCAGTTGTTGACGTGCTTCCAGTACTACGTCTCTGTCCAGGAAGGCGCAACCTGACCTCGTCATCACTAGCATCTTCCTCCACCTCCTCTGCTGACCTCATCTCTTGGCTGACTGTGGGTTGACAGTAAGTGGGATCTCCAACCTCATCATCATCACCCTGTGCGTTATCACACCCGTCGTCCTCAGAGCCAACCTGTTCCTGCCCTGACAAAAAACTAAAGTTGTCACTCCAATCAGGTATTTGAGTCTCATCATCGTCTTCCTCATTGTCTCCACCAACAGGAGTTACAGTTTGGGAATGAGGGTCTACATTATGGTCAGAACCTTCTGCGTCTGGTCCTGGATCCGATTCATAAAGATTCTGGGCATCAGTGCAGATCATTTCCTCGTCTGGATTCACAGAAGCGCTGGAGTCGACCTCTGATTCCCAGGCTATAGTATGAGTAAACAGCTCTGAAGACTCAACCATCTGTTCTACCTCATACTCAGACGGGCAGCTGGAGATTTGGGAGCTGTGAGGAAGCAAGTGCGATTGGGGTGACACCTTTGAGGACTGGAGTATTTGTGATGTTGAAGTTGATGTGGAGGAGAGCCCACTTAAAGGAGCACTTGATATCCGTTGAAGCACCTGCTGTTTTTGTGCCTCATCTGGAATTTGTAGCGATTGGCGTGGCCGTAAGAAAGGGATCTTATCACATTGTCCGCTAAAAGAAGTAGACATTTTAGTTTGGCTGGAAGATGGTCTTTCTTCTGCAGATGTTACTGTTGCTTTAACACCTACCCCACGGACACAACCTTTTTTCCCCTTCCCAACACGCCTATTCCCCTTTCCACCAGCAGCAGGCCTTTTTCCACTCATTTTGGTGGTTAACTAATTCACAACTCTGGAGTTGTTTGCACAAAAAAACAATGGATGGGAACCGAGCAGAGCTGAGTGGCCAAACTTTGGTATTAGGCCAAAACTATTGGCTGGGTTACATGCAGAAAAAATAATATTCAATTTGCAACCTGATGGAGGTCAGTATAGATGGACTAATAGAGAAAGTCCCACACACAGCTAGAAGCCCAAATATTTTTTCACAGGTAGATGCAGAAAAAAAATATATTCAGTTTGCAACCTGATGGAGGTCAGTATAGATGGACTAATAGAGAAAGTCCCACACACTGCTAGAAGGCCAAATATTTTTTCAGAGCTAGATGAAGACAAAAAATTATTTTTAATTTGCAACCTGATGGAGGTCAGTATAGATGGACTAATAGAGAAATTCCCACACACTGCTAGAAGGCCAAATATTTTTTCAGAGCTGGATGCAGATAAAAATTATTTTTAATTTGCATCCTGATGGAGGTCAGTATAGATGGACTAATAGAGAAAGTCCCACACACTGCTAGAAGGCCAAATATTTTTTCAGAGCTAGATGAAGACAAAAAATTATTTTTAATTTGCAACCTGATGGAGGTCAGTATAGATGGACTAATAGAGAAATTCCCACACACTGCTAGAAGGCCAAATATTTTTTCAGAGCTGGATGCAGATAAAAATTATTTTTAATTTGCATCCTGATGGAGGTCAGTATAGATGGACTAATAGAGAAAGTCCCACACACTGCTAGAAGGCCAAATATTTTTTCAGAGCTAGATGCAGAAAAAAATTATATTCAGTTTGCAACCTGATGGAGGTCAGTATAGATGGACTAATAGAACAAGTCCCACACACAGCTAGAAGCCCAAATATTTTTTCAGAGGTAGATGCAGATAAAAATTATTTTTAATTTGCAACCTGATGGAGGTCAGTATAGATGGACTAATAGAGAAAGTCCCACACACTGCTAGAAGGCCAAATATTTTTTTCAGAGCTGGATGCAGATAAAAATTCATTTTAATTTGCAACCTGATGGAGGTCAGTATAGATGGACTAATAGAACAAGTCCCACACACAGCTAGAAGCCCAAATATTTTTTCAGAGGTAGATGCAGAAAAAAATTATATTCAGTTTGCAACCTGATGGAGGTCTGTATAGATGGATTAATAGACCAAGTCCCACACACAGCTAGAAGCCCAATATTTTTTCAGAGGTAGATGCAGAAAAAAAATATATTCAGTTTGCAACGTGATGGAGGTCAGTATAGATGGACTAATAGAGAAAGTCCCACACACTGCTAGAAGGCCAAATATTTTTTCAGAGCTAGATGCAGACAAAAAGTTATTTTTAATTTGCAACCTGATGGAGGTCAGTATAGATGGACTAATAGAGAAAGTCCCACACACTGCTAGAAGGCCAAATATTTTTTCAGAGCTGGATGCAGATAAAAATTATTTTTAAGTTGCAACCTGATGGAGGTAAGTATAGATGGACTAATAGAGAAAGTCCCACACACTGCTAGAAGGCCAAATATTTTTTCAGAGCTAGATGCAGACAAAAAATTATTTTCAGTTTGCAACCTGATGGAGGTCAGTATAGATGTACTAATAGAACAAGTCCCACACACAGCTAGAAGCCCAAATATTTTTTCAGAGGTAGATGCAGAAAAAAATTATATTCAGTTTGCAACCTGATGGAGGTCTGTATAGATGGATTAATAGAACAAGTCCCACACACAGCTAGAAGCCCAATATTTTTTCAGAGGTAGATGCAGAAAAAATATATATTCAGTTTGCAACCTGATGGAGGTCAGTATAGATGGACTAATAGAGAAAGTCCCACACACTGCTAGAAGGCCAAATATTTTTTCAGAGATAGATGCAGACAAAAAATTATTTTTAATTTGCAACCTGATGGAGGTCAGTATAGATAGACTAATAGAGAAAGTCCCACACACTGCTAGAAGGCCAAATATTTTTTCAGAGCTGGATGCAGATAAAAATTATTTTTAATTTGCAACCTGATGGAGGTCAGTATAGATGGACTAATAGAGAAAGTCCCACACACTGCTAGAAGGCCAAATATTTTTTCAGAGCTGGATGCAGATAAAAATTATTTTTAATTTGCAACCTGATGGAGGTCAGTATAAATGGACTAATAGAACAAGTCCCACACACATCTAGAAGCCCAAATATTTTTTCAGAGGTAGATGTAGATAAAAATTATTTTTAATTTGCAACCTGATGGAGGTCAGTATAGATGGACTAATAGAGAAAGTTCCACACACTGCTAGAAGGCCAAATATTTTTTCAGAGCTAGATGCAGACAAAAAATTATTTTCAGTTTGCAGCCTGATGGAGGTCAGTATAGATGGACTAATAGAACAAGTCCCACACACAGCTAGAAGCCCAAATATTTTTTCAGAGGTAGATGCAGAAAAAAATTATATTCAGTTTGCAACCTGATGGAGGTCTGTATAGATGGATTAATAGAACAAGTCCCACACACAGCTAGAAGCCCAATATTTTTTCAGAGGTAGATGCAGAAAAAAAATATATTCAGTTTGCAACCTGATGGAGGTCAGTATAGATGGACTAATAGAACAAGTCCCACACACTGCTAGAAGCCCAAATATTTTTTCAGAGGTAGATGCAGAAAAAAATTATATTCAGTTTCCAACCTGATGGAGGTCTGTATAGATGGATTAATAGAACAAGTCCCACACACAGCTAGAAGCCCAATATTTTTTCAGAGGTAGATGCAGAAAAAAAATATATTCAGTTTGCAACCTGATGGAGGTCAGTATAGATGGACTAATAGAGAAATTCCCACACACTGCTAGAAGGCCAAATATTTTTTCAGAGCTAGATGCAGAAAAAAATTATATTCAGTTTGCAACCTGATGGAGGTCAGTGTAGATGGACTAATAGAACAAGTCCCACACACTGCTAGAAGCCCAAATATTTTTTCAGAGGTAGATCCAGAAAAAAATTATATTCAATTTGCAACCTGATGGAGGTCAGTATAGATGGACTAATAGAATGATGCTATGCCCAAAAGATTTTACTTCACTAGGTGCAGTAAAAAAATTGGTATTCTATACACAGGTGGTATATCTTGCAACACAGATAGGCTACTCCACTGACTAACACACTCTGCAATAGGCCAAAAAGGATTAGCTTTGCTAGATTCAGCCAAATGCTGTGAAAAAAACTTGCACAGCACTGGCACAGACCTGCCTGGCAAAAACTGATAGGAACTGATGTAACCTAGTCCTGGAAAGGACTGCAATTACAATTAGTCTTTACTCCCACAATCTATCTATTTAAGAGCACAGACCAGCCTGATAAAAGTCGTAGGAAATGATGTAACCTAGTCCTTAAAAGGACTGCAATCACAACTATTCCCTACTCCCAAGCTATCTGTAGATTTGTGCGAAAATTGGCTTGAAATTAACAAGGTATAGCGCACACAGCAACAGCGGTGCCGTCTAACACGCAGCTGCAGCAGTGAGAAAATGGTGGCGACGGGGAAAATGGCTTGGTCTTATAGGGCAAGGACATGTGACATACACTGCCAATCACACATGCCCTTGCTTGTGTGAAAAAAAGCACTTCGCTCCGTGTGTGCGCTGCTGATAGGCTGACAGATTGCACCTCCCCACTGTAAATGCGGGAAAGAGAAAAAAAGATGGAGATCTTCATTATTCCTGCAGAGATCCATCCCCTGCCCCTCCCCGCACCCCGCTGTACACTCAAACTGCGTATTAACATTAATTTTCATCATTACTGAGAAAAAATCCAGTTATGATTTTGGTGCACGAACAGTTATCGAACATAACCTCGAACAGCCGAATTTTTCTCAAATCGTTCGTGTTCGCCGAACGGCTCGAACACCGCCCAAAACAGCTCGAATTTGAGATTGGCGAACAGTTCGAGTAAAACAACGCTCATCTCTACAAAAGACACTTCAGGTAAAACTCGATGGACACCATGATGATGATATCTGGCTGAGTGTCTACTGATCACTGCTTGTAACCCCTTTTTCTCCATAGGGATAGTGTAGTGATAGACGGGTGGGATATTAGTATTAATGTATGTATGTTTTTAGCTCAAGTGGGTGGGAAGTATAATTAGGTAATTGGGAATTAATCGTATATTAGTACTGTCTGCTATTGTTATTAGTGTGCACTGTGTTAGTGTGGTGATTAGTAGTATATGAACTGTAGACTTGTGTGTAATAAATATCCTTTATTCATACACGGTTTTGTCTCAGTTAAAACATAGCAATTAACACAAGTGTCCCAGGTAAGTCACTGCATACCACTTCAACAATAAATATAATCCCACAGCTGCAATATTAAAATCAAATTATAGACACAGAATAGAAATATGCGCAGAAATAAAACATCAGAAATTTATTTGATAATGCTTTGATTTGAGAGTCTTCAGTGGTTGATTCCTTTTAATGGCTAACTGAAAAGATAGTAACAAATTGCAAGCTTTTGAGACTACTCAGGTCTCTTCATCAGGCTAGTATACCACAAAATCTGAAGAGTCACATATTTATTCACAATAAGACACAGAAATAATGCAATAGATGCGACAGGTGACGGAAAGCATAGTTATTATGGGAGAGATAAACAGTTCTGGCTATAAATATTTTAGCAGTTAATAGATAAGGAGTGTGAAGGTTTTATTGTCCTGTGACTAGGTCTAGTGTTATGATGGCCTCACAAGTCTGAGGGTCACAATCCTTAGTTGATGTAAAATGACATAAATCCATGCGACACATTCATTCCTGCTCTGAAAGTGTTAAAGGTCACCATTAGTTTATATTCTGAGATTCTTCTTTCTCTTTGAGATTTGAAATGACCTTTTAATACCAGTAATTTCATGTCTTTTATGCTATGATAAGGGGAACAAAAATGCTTGGCTACAGGTAGATCTATTCTTTTTTCTTTTATTGTGTGGCGATGATGATTCATTCTTGTCCTAAGTTTTTGCCCTGTTTCCCCTACATAAAGACCCCCAGCTGGACATTTGGTACATATAATTAAGTACACTACGTTAGATGTGATACAGCTGAATGTACCTGGGATCTTATAGTCCTGATGTGAGTTGGGTATCATCATCTTGTCTGTGGTCATTATAAACGGACAGGTTTTACATTTTTTCTGGTTGCAAGGAAAGGTACCTGTAGCTGGAGGAGATGACAGAAAGCTTCTGACAATGATGCTTCTTAGATTTGGGGGCTGCCTGAATCACAGAAGTGGGGGGTCTGGAAATATGGATTGTAATCGGGCATCTTTTTGTAGTAAGGGTTGTAGTTTCCGTTTAGCTCTACTTAGCGCCTCCAGATTTGAATTGTTGATGACTACTAGAGGCACCCGGTTGCTTTCTTGTTTGGTTTTGTAATGTAGGAGGTGATTCCTTGGTATTCTGGTGGCTCTTGTAATCTGGTTCTCAATTGTTCTTGGATGGTAGCCCTGATTCAAAAAGGTCTGAGACCAAGAAGGTGTTTGTCTCTATCCATAGGGTTGGAACATATCCGATTGTATCTGACGGCTTGTCTGTAAACAATTTAAGGTATGTAGGACGGTCGATTGGTTTCCTGTACAAGGATGTCTCTATTTCATTGTTCTGTAGCTTGATGATGGTGTCCAAAAAGTTAATTTCAGTACAGGAGTAGTTGAGTGTTAGGTTGATGGTGGGATGAAATCGATTAAAGTGTTCATGGAACATCTTCAGCTGTTGCTCAGACCCCGTCCAGATGATTAAAATATCGTCAATGAAACGATAGTAGGCCAGAGGCCTGATGGGGCATGAGGACAAAAAGTCACTTTCAAGCTTGGCCATGAAAAGATTTGCGTACTGTGGATCCATTTTACTTCCCATCGCTGTACCAGTTTCCTGTAGATATATGTTGTTATCAAATTCAATGTAATTGTGGGTGAGGATGAATTCTGTAAGTTTGACCACAGAATCAGCAACAATTCCTGTATTTTCTATGAAGATTTTGCAGGCCTGATGTGGGATGTTAGAATACAAAGATTCCTCATCCATGGTGGCCAGGATGGCTCCTTCTGGTAGAGGACCTATTGCTGCTAGTTTATTCAGTAGGTCTGTTGTGTCCTGAATGTAGCTGGGTGTAATCTTTACCAGTGGTTTAAGAACACACTCTATTCTATTAATTTGATAATGCTAAAATCAATAAAACAACATATAAACATAGCAGGGAAGGGAAACCGTTAACCAATCCACATACAGATGAGCCTAATGCTATTTGAAAATAAGCTATGACTCCAGGTGATCACTAATTAAACCACGCAGATATATAACCCCACGTCTAAGGTGCATTGTGCTGGAGAAAAGAAACCTAATAAATCAAGGTTTTCCATGGAGAAGTCTATTGGCATAAAACAGTAAACATGAATCAAATAAAACACAGATTATAGGGACTAGCCCGTCGTAAAGTGCACAGTGCAATGCTTGGAGGCTTTGAATCCCGGTAGTACTGATTTGAAAGGAGTTGTCACTTAGAACTTACTGTTCGTAGGCAGATCTACATGTGGATGGACCCCCGACAATGCCGTTTCGCCAGTGCTTCTTCCAAGGGGCGTTAACTAGGGAGGGGACAGTGTTCCTTATATATACAGACATTAATCAAAGTTTTTAGCCTTATATCCAATTGTTGCCATGGGTGGAAGGCGGCACATGAAGCGTTCCTCAGTAACTCATAGATGTAAAAGGTGACTTCAGGATTGTGCGCTTGGAACACATACGTGGCACGCACACTGTTCCGAGTGCGCAAGGCCGGAAGACACTGAGTGCCATGAATGCGCATGCGCACAAGCCCAAGGAAAGGAAGTAAGTAAAGTGTGCGGCTAGCAAATACCGCTAGGTGTACAAAAGATGGGGGAGCCCGGATCGCTATTGGACAGGACTCATATCACATCGTGGGTAAAGGAGGTGGAAAAGGTAATACATAATACATAGTAATCCTAATAAACGCTTGAACCTGGTATATAAGTCAGATGGAATTAGAAGCTACAAGAGAGAGGATGGATGAAATAACCTATTACTAATGACAGCAATGATGTTAGACATAATACCATAAGCACTGTGGGTGAATAAGTGCGGAGCAAGTGCACTAGTGTACTAAGACATACATAAAAAAGTGAAAAATAAAAAGGGTTAACCTGTTACAATAATAATAGCAATAATATTGAACATAAATGCCATAAGCACTAACAATGAATACGTGCAAAATAAGTGCACTGGTGTACCAAAAATGTATGGGGGATGATAAATATTCCACAAATTATTAAAAAAAAGAACAATAAAAAGTGTGCTAAAATATCCCCAAGCAATAATGATAGACAATCAATATAAGTGACATGAGCACCTGGGGTCACGTAGAGAAAGGTACAAACCGTACAAAAATATGTATACTGAGTGAATATCCCTGATCAAAAGGGACATGAAATGCATATGGAACATATACTGTATGCCATAGATGTCCATAAGGTGAATTAAACAAATATATTTTGATAGGTAAACAGGTCTATATAATACCCTTCAGAAGAGATGGACAAGGGAAAATAGAAGAAACAAAGTTACCCCAAAACAGCAAATGAATCAGGGGGTCATATGAATATGATATCACTGTAATCATACAGTCATACAGGCCAGAAGAATAAATCAGTGTTATCACTTTTACCGCATGGTGAACCGTGCAAAAGAATGTACAGTATAAAAACAATAGCTGAATTGCTGTTTTTTGTTCATTCTGTGTCTGAAAAATCTTAGTAAAAAGCAATCAAAATTGTTATGTAAACCAAAATGGTACCAAAAAAATCTTCAACTCGTGAAAAATAAACCCTCATACAGCTCTGTTCGTCAAAAGATAAAGAAATTATAGCTCTCACAATATGGCGACAAAAAAACAACTATTTTTTTATAAACAATCATTTTTACTGCGTGACAGCAGCAAAACATAAAAAACTATATAAATCTGGTATCGCTGTAATTGCACTGACCCGTAGATTAATTTATACCGCACGATGAGCGGCGCAAAAATAAAAATAAAAACTGTTCTTGTACTACTGTCTATTTGTTCATTCTACATCCCAAAAATTGGAATATGGCTCGATTCACATTTATCCTGCGCTCTCTGTTGAGCGCTTACATTGGAGTTTCTATGTAAATCAGAGAAAACGCGATTCAGACAAAACACGATTCAGAGAAAACTCCCAATGGAACCACTCACTATAAAGAGGCAGATGGAGGCACTTTGGACTCTGGTGTCTGTTACAGTGGTGTCACATTATTTTATGCATCTTTTTAGCGCACAAGTGTGGGCGACCACAGTTTTGTGCACGCCAAAAAAGATGGATACCACCGGAATAGACGGCAAACAGAGTCCAAAGTGTCTCCATCTGCCTCATTATGATGGATGGTTCCTCTGGGGATTTCGTTTGAATCGCATTTTTGTGAGATTTACTCAGTAACCGTGTTATAAATGCTCAGCGTAGAACACAAGAATGTGAGCCCACCATACTGAAAGTGATCAAAAAATATTTTGTACTCCAAAATGTTACCAAAAAAACCCTAACTTTTCCCACACAAAACCAGCCCCCACTCAGATCTGCCATCTGTCACTGGAAATGTAGAGGGTTCCCATGTTACTGGTAGAACAAAGACTCTGGAAAAGCAACATGGCTCCCACCCCTCAAATAAAATACAGTGAAATATACGCTCCCAAATACCCCCTCCTTCTGAGCCCCACTGTGCCTAAACTACAGTAAGAGGCTACATTTTTGGCATTATTGTAGCGGGAAGAGCGCACTTAACATTTTACGGGTTTTCCCCAGAAACACAAACTGGGCACAATGTGTGGGCACTGAGCTGGCATATTTGCAATTCTCCCCCCAAAAAACTATGGCGTGGATGTTACAAAATAGTCACTTGAGCCGTAGATGAATTCATTGAGAGGTCCAAATTCTGCAATGGGGTCTCTTTTGGAGGTTTGCTGCTGTTCTGGCACCTTAACGGCTCTGCAAATGTTGCCCGAAAATTATTCTAGCAAAATCTGTGGTTCAAATCCAAATAGCGCTCCTTCCTTCTCAGCCATGACGTGAGGCTAAACAGTAGTTTCTGACAACATATAGAGCATCACCATATTCGGGAGAAATATCAGAATAAATTTTGGGGTCCAGTTTCACCTACTAACCCTCATGTAACTGACACATTTGTAAAAAAATTACATTTTAACAACTAAAATGTGAAATTTCCACATTCCAATGTTATAATATTCTGTGAGGCATCTGTAGGTTCAAAATACTCACTACACCCCTTGATAAATTCCTTAAGCAGTAAAGTTTCCAATATGGGGTCACTTGTGGGGGTTTCTGCTGATCTGACACCTCAGGGGCTCGGCTAATGGCACCCTCAATCTATTCAAACAGAATCTGCATTCTAAAACCCAAGTTGCGCTTCTACTCATCCGATCCCTGCCGTGTGCTCAAACTCTAGTGTACAACCACATATGGTGTATTGCCACATTTGGTAAAAATTGCATAATTTATAGAAGGAACTAAAGTTCAAAATTCATAGAAGGAGCCCACCGAACCTTCAGGATTTGAAGAGTGCTTGTGTAGAAGAATTGGCCAAAATCACTCCTGAGCAATGCATGCGACTAGTTTCTCCATACGGGAGGCGTCTTAAAGCTGTCATCACCACCAAAGGCTTTTGTATGAAGTATTAAATACATTTCAGGAAGCTTGTTCAATACTTTTTCCCTGTGTCATCTTCATTATTACACATGATTTCATTTATGGACATTTATGGTTTCATTTCTTTGCCTGTGTAGATTGGATGGGTTTTTACTGAAATCTGGTGAGAATTTCATGTCAATAGCACCATTCAAAACATATTTATGTAGAACATTGGTGAAACGTTCAATACTTATTATACTCGCTGTATATTTGCAGTTATTGTATAGTTTGGATTGTTAGAAACAGAGCTATATAAATCAATAAATAGTATTTTGAGAACACGGCAGAGACATCTTTGTTTTATTAATAAGGATACATTGCATCAATTTGGTGACAACTGCAAAGGCCCCACATTTGTTTCTATAAAGGCTCAATATCTGTTCCCATTGGACTGTCGTCTTCTGCATTAGTCTTATATATTTATCTTCTACTATTTTCATATGTAGCAAGTCAAAAAGATGCCGGAATTAATAAAGAAGAGAGTTTTACTCAGTTTTTTTCCTGCACATGAACATTCATAGAGGGAGAATGAGATTTTATTATATTGAATATGTGGAAACATGGCTTAATATAAAGAAAAACATACATTAGTGCATTACCTGGAAAGATGATTTTCCATTTCATTTCGGTGGTCATTCTCCAAGGCGAGAAGCGCAACAGTTACAAGCTCTTTGCTGTAGAGCTTACAAGTGCTGCTCGGAAGTTGGCCAGATGAGTGAATCCAACCAGCTTGAGTACTTCTGTGATCCTCCGATGCTTCATATAGCGGCATGGGAACTAAGTTTGGGCCAATTGCGCATCTATGATGCTTCTCCAAAATGTCAGTCAGTCCGGAGTGCACTTTGCCCTGCCGAGCAGGAAGTAGGAAGACAGGGGAGCAGCGCGCTTCTGAAGAAGAAATGAGAATAATCATTTAAAGATATGCTACAAAGGTTGCAAGTTATCACCTTTCGACCGAAAAAGTAAATATTTGCTGACCACTGGGTATCCCACACTGGGACCTCCACAGTTTAAAACATGGGGCTCTAGAGTGTCCCATTTGAATTGAATCATCCCAGAAATGTGTAGTCTTGTTACCATTACAAAACAATAGAAAAATCTTACTTACCATCTGTCTCGTCATCCTTTGTGGCAGCGCCTGGAGAAACTGCATTTCTTCCTCCTTCCTGGATTATCCTTTGCTTCCTTCTCTGGCAATTGGGACAGGAGGTCGGTGCCGCAGCTTTGAGTGTTTTCAGTTCACATTTCATGCAGTGTTGTGCATGTGACTAGCCCAGGGCATGGGGGATGACTCGGTTACCCGGGCCTTTAGCCTTAAGGAGGTCGCGGTGGTCAGCTTCCGGGCCCGTATTCTGGGGTCTCTCTTTAAAAAGGCGTTGATAGATATCAAGTTTATAAAAGTTCGTGACGCCACCTATGGTTTCTGATGATATTCACCAGCGCTGCGCAGTCCACTGAGGCCAGTGATAAGGCAGCTGGATGGTATGGCTCCCCACAGGTGGAGCTAGGCCTCAGGGTAGGGTACGGACGGGGTATGCAGGACAAGGAGACTCAGCCGAGACGGAGCAAGAACAGGGACGGACACAATAGTCACTTCAGTACCTTTTACTGATGGAAATTCAGGCACTCCCCGGAGCACTGTAGGGTGAATGGTGTATGTCCGGATCCTCCTCAATGAGCGGGTTTTGGGCCTCCTGCTTCTTGACTCTGCGTAGTAAGTTTCTGACCTGCCTGGAGCTAGGCCTAACTTTGTCTCTGTCCTGCGCTGGCTGACCTTGTGGTAGGGCCTTCTCTTGGAGTGTACGCTCCCGACCTACGGGGCCTATGTGTCTCCTGGCTCTGGTACGTATCAGCACTTTAGCGATCCTGGGACTTGTAGTTCTCCAGGGATTCCGGTTTATCTTACTGGGTCATGGAGATCCCGGTAAGCTTCGGATCCGGTGTCCGGTAACTGCTTCTTCGGGGTGAGCTAGTTAAGCTCCTCTGCCCCCTATGAACTAACTCTCTACTCGCCTTCGGCCTACTCGGGCCCTCTCTAGGCTACTCACACTAATGGCAGCTTGCCGCGCTTCACCGATCTTATGGCGCCGGCACACCTGAAGCTCACCTCTCTGAGCTACATGGAGTCTTGATCTGGATAAGCTCCACTGCAGGCTAGCAATTGCAGGAGCTGGAACAGGCTTTTATCCTCTGAGGTAACTCCTCTCAGGCTGTACTGGACTCACGGCTAAACCAGACTGAACTTGACTCTGACTCCAACTAACTGCTGCCTGGCTCCACCTTCCCTTTTATATCCCTAACGGGCTCCCTCTGGTGGTCTGAGGTGGAAGGTGGAGATGTGTGAATGGTTATGGGGGTCTCTTGAGGAGGAATCCATCAATACACCCTTCTAGGATTTGTGATACCAAGCACAGCTGGGCTTCACACATGGTTAGCACAAGTATCCCAGGTGAGCAATTCCAGAACGCTGGATTTCTGGACCTCCAAGCTGGTTCACACATAGAGCGCCTCTGTGTTTTTTTCTGTTCCATTTGAATGGAGGGATATAGTCTTGCACAAGCTTCATTACTCAATTCATTGCTCCATTTATTTACTGCCACTGCTGGAGATATAGGGCCCGACTCATCAAGTTGTTTTCAACAGTTTTCTAGTGTTCAACACTTTGAAACGTTGCAAAATTTTGGTGGCAATTCAAAGTAGCACAAAAATGTTGCGAATTTTAGCATTTTTACTCCACTCCTGGCTGGATCCACCACAAGTTGCAAAACTAAGGCACTACTGTGCTTGTGGAAGCCTGACGGGCAAATTCATCAAGAATTATGCCACTTTAGGCGCATAAATATTCTATCCATAGAAATGACTAGGAAAATGATTTTAATCATTTTGTGAGTGCTTTTTCAGGCCCCAGTCTTAAAGAAATCGGCAAATCTTATTCATGAATGCTTTTCATTAAGAGGCGCACAACACTTAATGAACTTGGCATATCTGATGAGTGGTGTGCGTGTACGTGTGCCCCTTCAGAAGTGTTACCCCAGTCAAGGACTACAGGAACTGGAGTAACATATCTGGAGACGAAATGGTTCAACTTTTGAAGAACTTGACAGCGGGCAAAGCAACGCCCCGTCCTACATCGTCTCTTCTGCAGCTTCACCCATTCATCATCATCTATCAGTATCCTTGTTTCATTCCGGTCAGTCCTGTAAATTACTATTCTGGAGTTTTACCAGTGGATGTGTCGGCCAGTTTTGCCCAATCTATGGCTATTTATGCCATTCTAGGAGTTGCAGTTCTGACGCCAGCAGAGAGCTGCCGGCTGGGAACATTGGTATAAGGCATTGTAACAGCGTTGTATCAGTAAGGACTTACCCGTGGAACGTCTGCTTCTTGTAGCAAAACTTCTCTGCATAAAGTGAGAAAAGAAAGAAGACAATTCGAGTTTGAAGAACTAAAAAGTAAATAAATAAAAAATAAATATTTCCATTGGATTTGTTTTAATAATTATTTGTTTTGCTGTTTATCTTCCCATTCTCTGCTTATATCTTTTGAAGTAGAGAATAATAACAAAGGATGGGATAGAAGTATTTACAGTGACGTGAAAAATAAAAGTATGACCCCATGTGTCTGTAGCACTCCTGACAATGTCTGGGCATGCTCCTGATGAGACAACGGGCGGTATTCTGGGTTATCAGGGCATCGGTGAGCTCCTGCATAGTTTGTAATGTTACTTGACTTTGTTGGATGCCTGATACAGAACAAACCACCGGATCTCAAAAGGATTCAGCTCTGGGAAACATGAGGGCCAGTCAAAGGCATAAATGTCTTCCTCATCCAGGTACTGTCTCCACAGTCTGATCACATGAGGATGGATATTGTCCTGTACCAGGAGAAACCCAGGGCCACTGCACCGGTGTATTGTCTGACAATGGCTCCAAGGATTTCATCACAGCACCTAACAGCAGTCAGGGTACCAAAAGTGGAGGTTTGTGTGACCCCCCATGGTTTTGCCTCCCCAGATTATCTCTGACAAAATCAAGGCACAACTTCCATTCGAGATGCAATAGACAATTGATTATAGTAAAACACGACCCCCAAAAAGTAGGATCTCTTCTTATAGTTGGTGATGTGTTATTTATTTATTCATCCCCATCTCAAAAATTGTCTTCTGCATTTGTTAAAATTCCAGAAGTTCTTTGAACCCATCATATGTTCTCATAGACTTTACAATAATGCCTTAAGAAAAAGTTAAGACTGAAGATTTTAGGTTCATGTGAACCATTAGTGATCAGCAAAAAATTTAACATTTCATGTAATATCTTGTAACATCTTTAACCTTAACTCCTAAACTGCCTTGTGCCTATACACCTTAGATAGTAGTCCAGTTATGTCTCCCATGTCCCCCATGTCCATCAACACATCAACACTAGTGATGGGCGAGCACTAAAATGCTCGGGTGCTCGTTGCTCGGGTCGAGCACAGTGGAATACTCAGGTGCTCGACCCAAGCAACGAGCCCAATGTAAGTTGAGCAGGGGGTTGGACCAGATGACCCAGGAGGTCCCTTCCAACTCTACCATTCTATGATTCTATGATTCTATGATTCTATGGGAAACTCGATCATTATTCAGGTGGCTCCCCCCGGCATCCTGCACAGGGCTTAAAAATTGCCCAAATCAATGGGAACAGTGCTCAAATGACATGGGAACAGCCTGGGGAAGACCCCTGGAAGCATTTCTGACTCCCAGGTCACTGCTGTGAACAATGTTGTCAGAGGTATTACGCCACTTTTACGGACTCACAATAAAACATACAAAAATGAAACCAAAATGGATTTTCCTGGGAAATATGTAAAGGAACATCCTTTCCAGGGTAATGACTTGTATATAAGGCAAAATACATAACCAAAAACAAAAATACTCCACAGCTTGGGCTATGTTCACACGTAGCGTTTTTGATGCATTTTTGCTTTCAACCGTGACAAATGCATTCACCAGGAAATGTCATTTTAACATTTTACAACCTTATCTGGCCATGTGGTGTGTGAGACATGATCAGACACATCATGTTTCATTTATGAAGGAGGGACTCTGAAAGTCTCAAAGCCTATTTTTATAGGGCCATCAGGCGGCCTTTACTATTCTTAAAGAGCCAGCGGCTGGCTATGCTTTGTTGTTTCCATTACTAAAGAGTGGGTCTCCTATACTGTTGTTGCGTATGCAGTAAATGCAAGGGCTACCAAAAATTTGGACCTACTCCAATGCCCCTTGGAAGAAACGTAGAGGAGGGCCTCCGGAAAAAAAATGGTCCCATTATTAGGAAGTGGGTCTCCCATTGTGTTTGCCTATGAAGTGAATGCAAGGGATGCCAAAAATCTGGAGGCACTCCAATGCCCCTTGGAAGAGACGTGGAGGTCAGAGGGCTTCCTGAAAACAATGTTCCCATTATTAGTAAGTGGGACTCCCATAGTGTTGGCCTATGTAGTGAATGCAAGGGCTGCCAAAAATTTGGAGGCACTCCAATGCCCCTTGGAAAAGACGTAGAGGGCCTCATGAAAAAATGTTCCCATTATTGGGAAGTGGGTCTCCCATAGAGTTGGCCTATGTAGTGAATGCAAGGCCTGCCAAAATTTGGGAGGCACTCCAAAGCCCCTTGGAAGAGACAAAGGACCTCATAAAAAAATGTTCCCATTATTGGGAAGTGGGTCTCCCATAGTGTTGCCAAAAATTGGGAGGCATTCCAATGCACCGTGGAAAAGACGTGGAGGAGGACCTCATAAAAAAATGTTTACCATTAGAAAGGAGCGGGTCTCCTATACTTGTAACGCCCATGCACTAAGTGTATGGGCTGACAAACATTTACCCCTGGGGGTATACATGAACATACTGTATAAAATTTTTTTTTTACTGGCATCATAAACACCCTTTAAAAAAAATATGTGGGTGTTGCATCACAGACCATGTCACCCTGGTGATATGGTGGTGGAGGATGAGGATGAGGAGAAGGAGGAGGACAAGAGCAAATAGCCAAAATCAGGAAACATATACCCATGTGTGGGTGTGAAAAGGTGCATGGGAATACACTTCACAAAAAAGAAACTGGATTTGAGTTTATGTTACACTGCTATCATTCAGTGGTATTGAGAAGTCTGGCCCAATCCAGCCCTGACAAAACGCTAGTGTAACATACCTGGCGGCGTCCTTGCATGGTGGTCCATCTCCCACTGTGCAAGAGCGCGCACTTGATCTCCAGTCCAGAATGTCTCTCTGGCTTCCCTCCTTGCTGTCTGTTTGTCTGTTTTGGCTGCATAGGGCGACGCCCGCTGAACTTCCTGTTTCTTGTACCTGCTGCAGACACGCCCCTGTTGCACCTTTAGCCTATTGCTGTCCATCTTTGGGTATTTATACCACCTTCTTCCTCAAGATGGCGCCTGAGCATTGTTTCTTGTCAGTTGGCTATTTGTCTCTGACATGCCAGGTCCTATCCTGTTTTCCTGCCTGTTTTCCAGTTCTGTGTCTGAACTGTGGTCTGTTCTTGTGAACACGCTTCTTGCCTGTTCTTTCGCCTTCTAGGGGCCGTATTCCTAGATCTGCCTGTCTGTGCCTTGCGGTATCTGTTCCCGTCTGAACAGAGTCCTGTTTGTGTCTCTGCCTTTCGGTATCTGTTCCCATCTGAACAGAGTCCTGTTTGTGTCTCTGCCTTTCGGTATCTGTTCCCGTCTGAACAGAGTCCTGTTTGTGTCTCTGCCTTGCGGTATCTGTTCCCGTCTGAACAGAGTCCTGTTGGTGTCCCTGCCTTGCGGTATCTGTTCCCGTCTGAACAGAGTCCTGTTTGTGTCTCTGCCTTGCGGTATCTGTTCCCGTCTGAACAGAGTCCTGTTTGTGTCTCTGCCTTGCGGTATCTGTTCCCGTCTGAACAGAGTCCTGTTTGTGTCCCTGCCTTGCGGTATCTGTTCCCGTCTGAACAGAGTCCTGTTTGTGTCCCTGCCTTGCGGTATCTGTTCCCGTCTGAACAGAGTCCTGTTTGTGTTCCTGCCTTGCGGTATCTGTTCCCGTCTGAACAGAGTCCTGTTTGTGTTCCTGCCTTGCTGTCTCTGTTCCCGTTCCTCTGTTCCCTGTTGTCTGTGCCTCGTTTCTACTTTAACCTTGTCTCCCTTTTCCCTCTATGTCTGTTTTCTGCGTCTTTCTGCAGAGTCTGAACTCGCTCCTAAATTCCTTCTCGTCGTCTCTGTACCTCTGTTGTGAATTTAGTGTACGCTCGCTACTTCTATGTAAGTACTGTGTGTGCTTCTGGTTCTGCCTTTCCTTCTCCGTCTGTTCTTTGTGAACAGAGTCCTATCCCCTTGCCTTGTTTACCACTCTGCGGTGTCCGCTCTGCTCCTGCTTAGCTTGCCGCTCTTGCGGTTTCTGCTCTGCTCCTGCCTTGTTTACCGCTCTGCGGTGTCCGCTCGTCTCCTGCTTAGCTTGCCGCTCTTGCGGTTTCTGCTCTGCTCCTGCCTTGTTTACCGCTCTGCGGTGTCCGCTCTGCTCCTGCCTTGCTTGCCGCTCCTGCGGTTTCTGCTCTGCTCTTATCTTGCTTACTGCTTCTGCGGTTTCCGCCCTGCCCTGCATCTGCCCGCTGCTCCGGCAGTCCTGTCCTGCCCTGCTTGTGCTCGCTGCTCCTGCAGCCCCATCCTGCTCTATTCTTGCCCACCGCTTCGGGCGTTCCCTCTCTGCTGTGGTTGTCTACCGCATCTGCGGTTCTGTGACCCAGTCTGTACTGGGTCTTAACCTCTCTGTGCTCCAGCCCGTCCTTTCGGCCAGTACCTCCCTGCCTGCATACTCGCCTGTATCCACCCATCTGCATACCTGCCGTGTTTGCTTACATCCACCAGTCTGTGCCAGCCTAACCTGCCTGTTCCAGTAATCCCAGCGTGGGTCAACCCCCGTGTCCGGAGTTTGACCTGGAGTAGCACCTGGTCCCTCTGCCCGGTTTCTCCCTGGTGCACTGGCGTCGTATGCCGTCGTGCCACCTTGGTCGGATCGGCCAGATACTTAGTCACGCCCCTCCAGGCACTCTCCGGTCCATGGTCCAGTGGAACCACAACACCCGCACACGCCAGTCAGTCCGGGCGTGTGCATAACAGCTAGCGGCAGGGCAGGCCAGGACCTCCAAGGTGTAGAGAGACAGTTCATTCCACGTCTCCAGCTTGGATACCCAATAATTATAAGGCACAGAGGAATCACGGAGGATGTTGGTATGGTCGGAAAGGTACTCCCTCAGCATCTTCCCAAACTTTGCACTCCTTGTGAGAGTACCCCGTGCCTCAGGGCCTGTGCGATGGGAGGGGCTGAGAAAACTCTCCCAGAAGTTTGACAGTGTTCCCCTGCCTCTGCTGGATTGGATTTGTGTCCCTCTTGCCTGTACTCCGTGGTTGTCCAACGAACTGTGACCTCTGCCACCAGCGTTTTCAGATGGGAATTTTTTTAATAGTTCCGTAACAAAGGCTTTTTGGTACTGCCCCATCTTTGTAGACCTGTCCGCCTCAGGAATAAGAGATAGAAAGTTCTCCTTGTAGCGTGGGTCTAGAAGTGTCATCAACCAGTAATGACTGTCTCCCAAAATTTTGAGAATGCAAGGGTCACGGGAAAGGCAGCGTAACATAAACTCAGCCATGCGTGCCAGGCTGCTAACAGGCAAGACTTCCGTGTCCTCACCAAGAGGACAACTGACCATTCTCTCCTCCTCCTCCTCCCTGTTCTCAGGCCATCCATGATGAACATACGGTATGACATTTGTGCAGGTAGTACCGTCTATAGTGCATGAAACTAGCTCCTGTTCTTCCTCCTCCTCTTCCTCATTGTCACCCAATCCACGTTGGGATGAAATGAGGCTGGGCTGTGAGGAATCACTCTGTATGGTTTCTTGCTCCATCTCATCGAGCTCCTCCTGCAATGCATCTTCTTTGATTGTTAGCAGTGAGCGTTTCAGAAGACAGAGAAGGGGAATTGTGACGCTTAATATGGCATCATCAACACTCACCATCTTGGAGGTGTCCTCAAAGTTTTGGAGGATGGTACATATGTCTGACATCCATGTCCACTCCTGATTTCTTATGTGTGGAGTCTGAACTGAATACCGATGGCCTTGTTGATGGTGGTAGTCAACAACTGCCCCCTTCTGCTCACAAATCCTTCCCAACATCTGCAGTGTAAAATTCCAATGCGTGGGGACATCACACACCAGCAAATGATGCTGAAGCACGGCTAGGGCGGCGGAAGCTGTAGCTCACTTTCTAAAATGGGCACACATGTGGGGTACTTTGACAAGCAGATGAGGCAACTCCGGGTAGGTTTTGAGAAACCGCTGAACCACGAGGTTAAGCACATGGGCGAGGCATGGTATATGTGTGAGCTCGCCTCGCCTCAGAGCCGCCACCAGGTTCCTGCAATTGTTACACACGACCATGCCTGGCTGTAGGTTCAGAGGTGTCAGCCACAGATCTGCCTGTTCTTTCAGAGCTGTCCACAACTCTTCAGCATTGTGCGGTTTGTCACCTAAGCATATTAGCTTCAGCACAGCCTGTTGCCGCTTGGCTGAGGCAGTGCTGCAGTGCTTCCAGCTTGTGACTGATGTGGTCATTTCGGAGATGGAGGCTGAAGAGGAGGAGGAGGCTGAGGAAGATGAGGTGCAGGAGCTGTAGACTGTGGGGGCAACCCCGATTGACCTAGGGCCCGCAATCCTCAGAATCGGCAGGATGTGTTCCGTCCCAAGGTCCGACTGGGTCCCGACTTCCACTATGTTAACCCAGTGTGCCGTCAGAGAGATGTATCGTCCCTGCCCACAAGCACTTGTCCACGTGTCCGTGGTTAGGTGGACTTTCCCAGTAACTGCTTTGTTGAGGGCAATTATATGTGATCCGTGTGACGGGCAAACCACAGTTTTCAATAGATGGATTTTTAGCGCTGTAATATGGAAATGACCTGGCTGTATTATGCAGTGCCAACAAGCAAATGGCGAAGAAAAACTGTGTTCTCTGGCATGGTTTTTAGGCTATGTGCCCATGATGCAGAAATGCTCTGGATTTTTTCCTGAGCATTTCTGCATCTCCCTGGTAGAAAAAAAGCATGCGGATTGTGCATGCGTTTTTCCTGCCAGGGACAACCGGATGTGAAGCGTTCTTCACATGCATTTCCGCATGCGGGTAGACAAGCGCTTTCCAAGCGATTTTAGCATCACTTGGAAAGTGCTTGACAACTTGGTCACACTATATAAATCCAGGCAAACGTCATGGATTTATATAGTGTGACCTTAAAGAATGGTAAAAAATTAAAAAATAAATATATGCTTACCTTCTGATGGCCCGTGCAGTCTTTATTCGCTCCGTCCTGGCTTGTCGGCAGCTCGCGGTACACTGAAGGACCTGCCGTCACATGACTAAATGACGTCAGCGCAGGTCCTTCCGTCCACCGCGATCTGCCAGCAAGCGAAGACAAGCACACTGGGGGCCATCAGAAGGTAAGCATCATATTTATTTTTTATTTTATTCTTTTTTTTTACAGTTTCTATGGTACCCGGGTCCGGAGGAGAGTGTCCTCTCATCCAGACCCGGGTACCATCCGCACATTGAAACGCTTGGATTCCGCATGTACAGATCCAGTGATGCGGAATCCAAGTGTTCCAATGCCAGTCAATGGCAGCGAAAATGCAGAGCTTCCGCAAAATAATTGGTAGTGCTGCGTTTTTTTCCGCAATGATAATCCGCAGCGGAAATTTCCACAGCATGTGCAAAGCACATGCAAATTATCATTAGGCAACATGGCAGGCCTTCTACCATGCGTTTTTTAAGCATTTCTGCAGCATTTTTGCCCTGCGGAAACACTTAATAAACGCATCGTGGGCACACAGCCTTAAGCAAACAATCAGATAAAGATAAAAAGAAAATATTCCTGGCCCCTGATACGTGGGGCTATTTCTACAAATATAATATCTGTAAAAGCACCAGCAGACAGAACTGAAATGGATCCTCTTGCTATATGGACTGCAGTCTGCTATATACCCTGCCTGCCTGCCTAGCACTGGTATCTCTGCAGCTGGATTAGTCCTCAGAAGGACTGTTAGTTCAGATGAATATGTGTAGAGAATCTTGTGGAATACCTACACTAACTAATAAACAGCCAAATCTCTCCCAAGCTCAGCAGCACCTCTCCCTACACTATCTGATTGCAGAGTAGACTGATGAGCACGGCGGCGCTAGGTCTGGTATAGACCTGATGATGCTGTGCGGCCAGCCAATCACTGTAATGCCACAACTAACATGGCTGCAGCATTACAGTGTGTGACAGACAATTCCTGCATGTTGAATGGCGCTCTAAAGAGCGCCAAACATGCAGGGAGGGGACCCCAGAATCCGCCCGAGCATCCCGGAAGTACTCGACGAGCTTCGAGCATCTCGAGTACTGAGATGCTCAGGCGAGTACCGAGTACTTGCGAGTTTGCTCACTCATCACTAATCAACACAGATGCCTTAGCCTGGAGAAAATCAGTACCTGATTTCTAGGAAGTGAAAAGGACAGATCTCTTGGTATATGATTAATGAGAAACTCTCAGCTATATTATCTGATATTTTTCATTCACAAGTCCATGTTTAAACGTTTAAGTGGACAATAATAGTTCCAGTGTCATCAGCATTTTGGATCAGTGTGACATCAGTATTTGGTCTGTGTGTCCATATTTAGAACACTATGGAATAGTGCAGAGACAAACAGGGCCGGGAGAAACAAAATGCTCCTGATGTGAGCGTCGCATTGCGCATGCGCGGGAAATGAGTTACACCAGTGCACGTCACAGGGCCCTGTGATGCGCAGGGGATGGGGGAACATGCTAAATAAGCAGATAGGTGGGGATTTCTGAGCTAACTAAAGATATAGGCGGAGATTTCTTGCCTTCTGGGGGACGCCAAGCATGTGAAAACAGATTTTATAAAACTACATTTCTCTGCATTCAGAACTCTACTATGGGCCATACAGGTATGAATAGATTGCATGCCCATATTAGAGGTCTCAAATCTCGCAGGGGGTGACAGTTCCCTTTAAGAAACATTTCTACCATTTTTATCATTCACATAAATCTTTAAACAGCTGTGCAGTGTTTTTTTGCATAAATCTGAACTGGACAGGTTCTCACACCTAGCTCTTGCATAGCAGTAATCCAATCCTTATCAAATTAATCTCACAGATGGATGCAGTTTGAAAATGTTTTTGCTAAATTTGGTTTCGCCAGGTGGACTCTTCAGTCTGAGTACATCAATCCTACCTCCTGTTCCCCTATTCTCCCAATTATGTTATCAACTGTTTCCCTCTGGTGATGTCACGAGTGTGTCAGAGGTGACAGACTGTCGCCCTGCAGTGGGTTGCAGGAGATCTCTACGTTTGGCATTGCAGACAGCTTCTTAAATAAGAGGCTGTCTTTACAACTGAGCGGCTACCTCTCTCTTGCTAATTATCTCTCTGGCCTGGGTGTATATATACCTGGTGTGTCTGAGAGGGAGTCGCTGGCTATATTCATTTCTACTTGTGAGGCTTAGCAGGAGCAGTTCTTTGTCCTCTCTGGAGTTTGAGGCCGTGTGCATATTTGGAGTCATCTAAAGCTAAGCAATTTCCCCCTGTTTTGTCTTCCCTTGTTGTCTATAGTGTTTAGTGGAGGTTGACTAATGCTCATCTCCTTCCATCCCTAGCCATAGCCATACGCCAGGGAAAGTAGGGCAAGGCACGCATGCGGCGATTGCTGAAGAGGCATTATAGTGACGGTAGTTGAGACAGGGTGACGCTAGACCAGACTATGAGGTCTCCACTTCCCCCTTTCCCTAGTGTCTGGGCTCCCTTTCCCTTTTCCCTCTGTGTTACACCAACACCTGGCATGACAGGTGAACCTGGGTGAGAGCAAATGTGTCATTCCCCTAGTTGAGATCTCGATTAGGGTAATAGAGCCCCATATGCCTTATCAAAATCTGTCTAGATGGGAGGCAAGCAGTCCCAACCTTCTCCGCATCTGTACCACTCCTATTATTTCCACTTTTTCACATGCTGAACATTTTCATTACTCACTTTTATGGTAACTTTCATCTATAATTTGTCTACACTTTTGCGTTCTCTGTTCATTGTTTGTATATTTTTCTTTGTTTATAAAAATCAATAAAACTTATTGGAGAAAGAAGCGCTCCAAGCTAACGTTTCCCTAATCCATCCTAAATATCTATGTGATGTAGGCAGATTAAAATACTCACCAATCACCGTCTTCTCCCTTCCTCTCTTCTCTCCCTCACTGCTCCTATACTCATGTATGCCTGATTCAGCCGAGCATGCATGTGCTTTCCATGGGAGGATAATGGGCCTGTCCCATAAAATTTAGTCAATTCAGATGATTTTCCTTTAATGTGAATGGGCACTAAAGAACTGGACTATTTCTGATATGAATTTCAATTATTTACCTTGTATGATATTTTTTTCCATATTATATGTATGACCTCAGTAGCATACACCCAATTTTGGCAGGCCACATGACCGCTATGGAGCCCATGAACAGGAGGAGCCTAGTGCCGAATAGCCCCATCCCCTGCTTATATCGTATATATACAGCATAAGTTATGATGGTTTATAAGGGGCAAACTCACATGCTCAGCCCACTCCATACCCAGTGGGTGCCGGCTGTTTTACACAGCAGACAGCCACTTGTAATTGCTGCAATTCAAGTTAGCTGTGATTACATCAGATTAACCCCTTATCTTCCATAGTGACCAGCAACTATGGTATCTAAGCAGTTTAAACAGGGGGTCTTTGTGACCACCACTGGGTTACTTAATGGCAGCCAGGGGCCATTAAGAGGTCCCATTTCAGACCTTTGCTATGGGGTCTGTGGATTTCTATGTACACCCCTCTATGACCTGATAAGAATTATCCTGAGGGTTAAGCAGGTGGACTAACGTTCTGTGTCCTCCCAGTATTCCTCTCTCTGCATATCATACCATGAGTATCCACCTTAGTACATGCCGTATTCTGAAAATCTTATTTATCTGTTTTCTTTTCTAAAAGTGTTTATTTTACATCAACATGAAACATATGAATGGGAAATATGTATTAACTGATTAGCTGCAGTGGTCACCCAATGGCCCCTGCGGGAAAGAGAAGCCCGGAGGTTAGCGGGGGAAACTGACAGCAGCAGTACTGGGGGTCTGAAAGGTGAGTATAGGATTATTATTCCAAGGCATCTGATATTCATAAGATGTATATATATATATATCCTATGCTTTAGACACATATACACACCTTAAGAGTGTTAGATGGTTAATAATAATAATATAATATAATATTTTTTTCACAATGTGTATTATAATATATAATAATATAACATTTTATAATATGTATATAACAGATTGGACAGTCGGCCATCATGACAGCGCGTTGTTGGTCTCACATGTGATGTCACAGTGACATAGAATGCTGTGAGGTTATACAATCTATGCACTCGGTGACATCAGCGCCATTTTCAGAGTTGAAGTTTTCGCTGAGACTCTACCGTGGTTTTGGAAGTGCGAGCTAGTTTGTTTCATACATCTAGTGCTTTACTTCTACAGCTTCTTATTGATATTTTGGCACCATAACATCCGTGCCAGCAGAGAACTTAGTTCTCATTTTCTATCACTCTACCATCTCAGCCCCGGGAAACTGAACCATGACTTCCAGGGAGCTGCATCAGCTTATTGCTGACAACGAGACTTGGATGAGCCGCCCAGAAAATCAGGGTAAGTGAGAGAATATTCCCACCTTATAGGATCTTTTCTGGAAGGAGATTTCCTTGGGGTAAGCGGTTTCAGTACACTCAGTGCATCCTCCACCTTCCCATTCATAGTCCTTGGGGGCTGTGTTAGTTTCAGTCTGGTTCCACCCCTGCTCTGTGATGTCTGTAGAGAGGGGATCCATTGAGCAGGTTTATTTAGCCCAAACATTAATCAATTTTTGCTCCTCTCCCTAAACTCCAAATCAACAGCAGGTTATTTTTCTTTGGTTCAAAAGTGTTTTTTTTATAAACTTTTGCATATTTATAGTACATTTTATTTCTTTATAGGTCAGGCTATGATTGTCCAGCAATTGAGATCTTCTCAAAGGGATCAGAGAAGACCAATTACTACTGGTGGACACAGAACAGACGCCACTGCTGTCACTGCGAGAGGCAGAGAAGCCAGAACTCCTCTCCGGCAAAGAGGACAAGAGAGCAGGGAAAGAAGCCGCTCTCCGCTTAGACCAGTCCCTGCAGAGCCCTCCAGAGAAACATCAGAGAGCAGAAGGGATGACAGTGGATCCTCAGACACCGTCACTGAGTTTGAATTCAGACGGCCATTTCCCGTTCTGCCCAGCCGCAGACTCAGGGAGTCTCCAGCTGCAAGTGGATCTCCTGTACAATTACTGCAGGCAAACCGTCTGTTCAACATCATCTTTTAGCAGCAGGGAATGGGAGTGATGACGCCTCCGCCACAGATGCGGCCACCATCACCACCTGCACAATATAATCTGCAGGAAAGGCAGCAGACTTGGCGAGCTCAGCAAATTAGGAACCTCCCAACAAGAGCTGTAACATCTCAGGAGGAGTCGTGTGTCATCTGCATGACGGATTATGAGACCGGAGAGGAAGTCACAGTGCTACCATGCAATCATTGTTTCCATCAGGGTTGCATCTCTACCTGGCTCAGCTCCAACCTTCGGTGCCCCCTGTGTCGCAACCACTGCTTCCTTCTAAAATTCAGTGGAACATCTTAAATGTTCAAGGAAGAAGTTAAGAGTTTGGCAGTGACACTAGAAGAGTCCATCTTGTACGTCAGCCCAGGTAAGAGAGAACATATAGATTACATCTGCATTCATTTCAAATGCTAAAAAAAATAATTTACCTTTACTTCTGTTCTGTCTTTTCTTTAGTTTACCATCAGCTTTGGGAAACATCGTACCAGTACTGAGTTCTCAGATGAGGATCAATGAAATAGCAGTCTTCTTTCTGTGATATTATTGAGACTCTGAAGAAGAAACCTGCTCCTGCACAAGACGATTTTCGGATGAACCCCCTTCTCTCTTTTCTGTGAGGGGATTTTGAAGATGCTCTGGAAAGTAGATAGAGAGGAAACCAGGCTCTCCAATATAAGCCGAAAATTAGAAGTTTATTACAACAATCATCAGCAAACGTCTGTGTGCAATGGGCCAACGTTTAGGTCACATGACCTTGTTCATAATATATATATATATATATATATATATATATATATGTATATACATTAAAGAATGTTATACCAATTATACTGATTCCGTGTCTTTCACCTTATTTGCATGGTATGCATACTGGGAACTCCATAACATTGTGCTCAGAGCAGGTGGATTGATGATAAATGTCTATTCTAAAAAAAAAAAGTTTTACAAACGTCAAAAAGAATGAACATATGTACTGAAATGTCAAAGGGACTTGCTGTGCATATGATCCGTCTGTTGTCACTTCTTTTAACTTCTTCAGGCTTCAAAAGCTGTGAAGAGGCTAAAAGAAGCAATTGGTCTTTTCTTCTAGAAGCTTCCGCTTGGAAGTCGCCACTATTTTATATATAAACTGATTTTGCAGTGAAAACGCAGCAAAAAAACGAACACAAAGATATCACAAAAGTCACTTCAGGTAAAACTCGATGGACACCATGATGAGGATATCTGGCTGAGTGTCTACTGATCACTGCTTGTAACCCCTTTTTCTCCATAGGGATAGTGTAGTGATAGACGGGTGGGATATAAGTATTAATCTATGTATGTTTTTAGCTCAAGTGGGTGGGAAGTATAATTAGGTAATTGGGAATTAATCGTATATTAGTACTGTCTGCTATTGTTATTAGTGTGCACTGTGTTAGTGTGGTGATTAGTAGTATATTAACTGTAGACTTGTGTGTAATAAATATCCTTTATTCATACACGGTTTTGTCTCAGTTAGAATATAGCAATTAACACAAGTGTCCCAGGTAAGTCACTGCATACCACTTCAACAATAAATATAATCCCACAGCTGCAATATTAAAATCAAATTATAGACACAGAATAGAAATATGCGCAGAAATAAAACATCAGAAATGTATTTGATAATGCTTTGATTTGAGAGTCTTCAGTGGTTGATTCCTTTTAATGGCTAACTGAAAAGATAGTAACAAACTGCAAGCTTTCGAGACTACTCAGGTCTCTTCATCAGGCTAGTATACCACAAAATCTGAAGAGTCACATATTTATTCACAATAAGACACAGAAATAATGCAATAGATGCGACAGGTGATGGAAAGCAGAGTTATTATGGGAGAGATAAACAGTTCTGGCTATAAATATTTTAGCAGTTAATAGATAAGCAGTGTGAAAAGTTTTATTGTCCTGTGACTAGGTCCAGTGTTATGATGGCCTTACAAGTCTGAGGGGCACATTCCTTAGTTGATGTAGAATGACATAAATCCATGCGACACATTCATTCCTGCTCTGAACGTGTTAAAGGTCACCATTAGTTTATATTCTGAGATTCTTCTTTCTCTTCGAGATTTGAAATGACCTTTTAATACCAGTAATTTCATGTCTTTTATGCTATGATCAGGGAAACAAAAATGCTTGGCTACAGGTAGATCTATTCTTTTTTCTTTTATTGTGTGGTGATGATTCATTCTTGTCCTAAGTTTTTGCCCTGTCTCCCCTACATAAAGACCCCAGCTGGACATTTGGTACATATAATTAAGTACACTACGTTAGATGTGATACAGCTGAACGTACCTGGGATCTTATAGTCCTGATGTGAGTTGGGTATTATCATCTTGTCTGTGGTCATTCTAAACGGATAGGTTTTACATTTTTTCTGGTTGCAAGGAAAGGTACCTGTAGCTGGAGGAGATGACAGAAAGCTTCTGACAATGATGCTTCTTAGATTTGGGGGCTGCCTGAAACACAGAAGTGGGGGTCTGGAAATATGGATTGTAATCGGGCATCTTTTTGTAGTAAGGGTTGTAGTTTCCGTGTAGCTCTCCTTAGCGCCTCCAGATTTGAATTGTAGATGACTACTAGAGGCACCCGGTTGCTTTCTTGTTTGGTTTTGTAATGTAGGAGGTGATTCCTTGGTATTCTGGTGGCTCTTGTAATCTGGTTCTCAATTGTTCTTGGATGGTAGCCCTGATTCAAAAAGGTCTGAGACCAAGAAGGTGTTTGTCTCTATCCATAGGGTTGGAACATATCCGATTGTATCTGACGGCTTGTCTGTAAACAATTTAAGGTATGTAGGACGGTCAATTGGTTTCCTGTACAAGGATGTCTCTATTTCATTGTTCTGTAGCTTGATGATGGTGTCCAAAAAGTTAATTTCAGTACAGGAGTAGTTGAGTGTTAGGTTGATTGTGGGATGAAATCGGTTAAAGTGTTCATGGAGCGTCTTCAGCTGTTGCTCAGACCCCGTCCAGATGATTAAAATATCGTCAATGAAACAATAGTAGGCCAGAGACCTGATGGGGCATGAGGACAAAAAGTCACTTTCAAGCTTGGCCATGAAAAGATTTGCGTACTGTGGATCCATTTTACTTCCCATCGCTGTACCAGTTTCCTGTAGATATATGTTGTTATCAAATTCAAAGTAATTGTGGGTGAGGATGAATTCTGTAAGTTTGACCACAGAATCAGCATCAATTCCTGTATTTTCTATGAAGATTTTGCAGGCATTTAATTCATCCTGATGTTAGAATACAAAGATTCCTCATCCATGGTGGCCAGGATGGTTCCTTCTGGTAGAGGACCTATTGCTGCTAGTTTATTCAGTAGGTCTGTTGTGTCCTGAATGTAGCTGGGTGTAATCTTTACCAGTGGTTTAAGAACACACTCTATTCTATTAATTTGATAATGCTAAAATCAATAAAACAACATATAAACATAGCAGGGAAGGGAAACTGTTAACCAATCCATATACAGATGAGCCTAATGCTATTTGAAAATAAGCTATGACTCCATGTGATCACTAATTAAACCACGCAGATATATAACCCCACGTCTAAGGTGCATTGTGCTGGAGAAAAGAAGCCTAATAAATCAAGGTTTTCCATGGAGAAGTCTATTGGCATAAAACAGTAAACATGAATCAAATAAAACACAGATTATAGGGACTAGCCCGTCGTAAAGTGCACAGTGCAATGCTTGGAGGCTTTGAATCCCGGTAGTACTGATTTGAAAGGAGTTGTCACTTAGAACTTACTGTTAGTAGTCAGATCTACATGTTGATGGACCCCCGACAACGCCGTTTCGCCAGTGCATCTTCCAAGGGGCGTTAACTAGGGAGGGGACAGTGTTCCTTATATATACAGCCATTAATCAAAGTTTTTAGCCTTATATCCAATTATTGCCATGGGTGGAAGGCGGCACATGAAGCGTTCCTCAGTAACTCATAGATGTAAAAGGTGACTTCAGGATTGTGCGCTTGGAACGCATACGTGGCACGCACACTGTTCCGAGTGCGCAAGGCCGGAAGACACTGAGTGCCATGAATGCGCATGCGCACAAGCCCAAGGAAAGGAAGTAAGTAAAGTGTGCGGCTAGCAAATACCGCTAGGTGTACAAAAGATGGGGGAGCCCAGATCGCTATTGGACAGGACTCATATCACATCGTGTGTAAAGGAGGTGGAAAAGGTAATACATAATACATAGTAATCCTAATAAACGCTTGAACCTGGTATATAAGTCAGATGGAATTAGAAGCTACAAGAGAGAGAATGGATGAAATAACCTATTACTAATGACAGCAATGATGTTAGACATAATACCATAAGCACTGTGGGTGAATAAGTGCGGAGCAAGTGCACTAGTGTACTAAGAGATACATAAAAAAGAGAATAATAAAAAGGGTTAACCTGTTACAATAATAATAGCAATAATATTGAACATAAATGCCATAAGCACTAACAATGAATACGTGCAAAATAAGTGCACTGGTGTACCAAAAAATGTGTGGGGGATAATAAATATTCCACAAATTATTAAAAAATATAACAATAAAAAGTGTGCTAAAATATCCCCAAGCAATAATGATAGACAATCAATATAAGTGACATGAACACCTGGGGTCACGTAGAGAAAGGTACAAACAGTACAAAAATATGTATACTCAGTGAATATCCCTGATCAAAAGGGACATGAAATGCATATGGAACATATACTGTATGCCATAGATGTCCATAAGGTGAATTAAACAAATATATTTTGATAGGTAAACAGGTCTATATAATACCCTTAAGAAGAGATGGACAAGGGAAAATAGGAGAAACAAAGTTACCCCAAAACAGCAAATGAATCAGGGGGTCATATGAATTAGATATCACTATAATCATACAGTCATACAGGCCAGAAGAATAAAGCAGTGTTATCACTTTTACCGCATGGTGAACCGTGCAAAAGAATGTCCAGTATAAAAACAATAGCTGAGTTACTGTTTTTTATTCATTCTGTGTCTGAAAAATCTTAGTAAAAAGCAATCAAAAATTGTTATGTAAACCAAAAAATGGTACCAAAAAAATCTTCAACTCGTTGTGAAAAATAAGCCCTCATACAGCTCTGTTCGTCAAAAGATAAAGAAATTATAGCTCTCACAATATGGCGACAAAAAAAAAAATTTTTTTTATAAACAATCATTTTTACTGCGTGACAGCAGCAAAACATAAAAAACTATATAAATCTGGTATCGCTGTAATTGCACTGACCCGTAGATTAATTTATACCGCACGATGAGCAGCGCAAAAATAAAAATAAAAACTGTTCTTGTACTACTGTCTATTTGTTCATTCTACATCCCAAAAATTGGAATATGGCTCGATTCACATTTATCCTGCGCTCTCTGTTGAGCGCTTACATTGGAGTTTCTATGTAAATCAGAGAAAACGCGATTCAGACAAGACACGATTCAGACAAAACTCCCAATGGAACCATTCACTATAAAGAGGCAGATGGAGGCACTTTGGACTCTGGTGTCTGTTACAGTGGTGTCACATTATTTTATGCATCTTTTTAGCGCACAAGTGTGGGCGACCACAGTTTTGTGCACGCCAAAAAAGATGGATACCACCGGAATAGACGGCAAACAGAGTCCAAAGTGTCTCCATCTGCCTCATTATGATGGATGGTTCCTCTGGGGATTTCGTTTGAATCGCATTTTTGTGAGATTTACTCAGAAACCCTGTTATAAATGCTCAGCGTAGAACACAAGAATGTGATCCCACCATACTGAAAGTGATCAAAAAATATTTTGTACTCCAAAATGTTACCAAAAAAACCCTAACTTTTCCTGCACAAAACCTGCCCCCACTCAGATCTGCCATCTGTCACTGGAAATGTAGAGGGTTCCCATGTTACTGGTAGAAGAAAGACTCTGGAAAAGCAACATGGCTCCCACCCCTCAAATAAAATACAGTGAAATATACGCTCCAAAATACCCCCTCATTCTGAGCCCCACTGTGCCTAAACTACAGTAAGAGGCTACATTTTTGGCATTATTGTAGCGGGAAGAGCGCACTTAACATTTTACGGGTTTTCCCCAGAAACACCAACAGGGCACAATGTGTGGGCACTGAGCTGGCATAGTTGCAATTCTCCCCCCAAAAAACTATGGCGTGGATGTTACAAAATAGTCACTTGAGCCGTAGATGAATTCATTGAGAGGTCCAAATTCTGCAATGGGGTCTCTTTTGGAGGTTTTCTGCTGTTCTGGCACCTTAACGGCTCTGCAAATGTTGCCCGAAAATTGTTCTAGCAAAATCTGTGGTTCAAATCCAAATAGCGCTCCTTCCTTCTCAGCCATGACGTGAGGCTAAACAGTAGTTTCTGACAACATATAGAGCATCACCATATTCGGGAGAAATTGCAGAATAAACTTTGGGGTCCAGTTTCACCTACTAACCCTCATGTAACTGACACATTTGTAGCTAATAAAAAAAATTACATTTTAACAACTAAAATGTGAAATTTCCACATTCCAATGTTATAATATTCTGTGAGGCATCTGTAGGTTCAAAATACTCACTACACCCCTTGATGAATTCCTTAAGCAGTAAAGTTTCCAATATGGGGTCACTTGTGGGGGTTTCTGCTGATCTGACACCTCAGGGGCTCGGCTAATGGCACCCTCAATCTATTCAAACAGAATCTGCAATCTAAAACCCAAGTGGCGCTTCTACTCATCCGATCCCTGCCGTGTGCTCAAACTGTAGTGTACAACCACATATGGTGTATTGCCACATTTGGTAAAAATTGCATAATTTATAGAAGGAACTAAAGTTCAAAATTCATAGAAGGAGCCCACCGAACCTTCAGGATTTGAAGAGTGCTTGTGTAGAAGAATTGGTCAAAATCACTCCTGAGCAATGCATGCGACTAGTTTCTCCATACGGGAGGCGTCTTAAAGCTGTCATCACCACCAAAGGCTTTTGTATGAAGTATTAAATACATTTCAGGAAGCTTGTTCAATACTTTTTCCCTGTGTCATCTTCATTATTACACATGATTTCATTTATGGACATTTATGGTTTCATTTCTTTGCCTGTGTAGATTGGATGAGGTCTTTACTGAAATCTGGTGACAATTTCATGTCAATAGCACCATTCAAAACATATTTATGTAGAACATTGGTGAAACGTTCAATACTTATTTCACTCGCTGTATATTTGCAGTTATTGTATTGTTTGGATTGTTAGAAACAGAGCTATATAAATCAATAAATAGTATTTTGAGAACCCGGCAGAGACATCTTTGTTTTATGAATAAGGATACATTGCATCAATTTGGTGACAACTGCAAAGGCCCCACATTTGTTTCTATAAAGGCACAATATCTGTTCCCATTGGACTGTCGTCTTCTGCATTACTCTTATATATTTATCTTCTACTATTTTCATATGTAGTAAGTCAAAAAGATGCCGGAATTAATAAAGAAGAGAGTTTTACTCAGTTTTTTTCCTGCACATGAACATTCATAGAGGGAGAATGAGATTTTATTATATTGAATATGTGGAAACATGGCTCAATATAAAGAAAAACATACATTAGTGCATTACCTGGAAAGATGATTTTCTGTCTTTTCCATTTCATTTCGGTGGTCATTCTCCAAGGCGAGAAGCGCAACAGTTACAAGCTCTTTGCTGTAGAGCTTACAAGTGCTGCTCTGAAGTTGGCCAGATGAGTGAATCCAACCAGCTTGAGTACTTCTGTGATCCTCCGATGCTTCATATAGCGGCATGGGAACTAAGTTTGGGCCAATTGCGCATCTATGATGCTTCTCCAAAATGTCAGTCAGTCCGGAGCGCACTTTGCCCTGCCGAGCAGAAAGTAGGAAGACAGGGGAGCAGCGTGCTTCTGAAGAAGAAATGAGAATAATCATTTAAAGATATGCTACAAAGGTTGCAAGTTATCACCTTTCGACCGAAAAAGTAAATACTTGCTGACCACTGGGTATCCCACACTGGGACCTCCACAGTTTAAAACATGGGGCTCTAGAGTGTCCCATTTGAATTGAATCATCCCAGAAATGTGTAGTCTTGTTACCATTACAAAACAATAGAAAAATCTTACTTACCATCTGTCTCGTCATCCTTTGTGGCAGCGTCTGGAGAAACTGCATTTCTTCCTCCTTCCTGGATTATCCTTTGCTTCCTTCTCTGGCAATTGGGACAGGAGGTCGGTGCCGCAGCTTTGAGTGTTTTCAGTTCACATTTCATGCAGTGTTGTGCATGTGACTAGCCCAGGGCATGGGGGATGACTCGGTTACCCGGGCCTCTAGCCTTAAGGAGGTCGCGGTGGTCGGCTTCCGGGCCCGTATTCTGGGGTCTCTCTTTAAAAAGGCGTTGATAGATATCAAGTTTATAAAAGTTCGTGACGCCACCTATGGTTTCTGATGATATTCACCAGCGCTGCGCAGTCCACTGAGGCCAGTGATAAGGCAGCTGGATGGAATGGCTCCCCACAGGTGGAGCTAGGCCTCAGGGCAGGGTACGGACGGGGTATGCAGGACAAGGAGACTCAGCCGAGTCGGAGCAAGAACAGGGACAGACACAATAGTCACTTCAGTACCTTTTACTGATGGAAATTCAGGCACTCCCCGGAGCACTGTAGGGTGAAGGGTGTATGTCCGGATCCTCCCCAATGAGCGGGTTTTGGGCCTCCTGCTTCTTGACTCTGCGTAGTAAGTTTCTGACCTGCCTGCAGCAAGGCCTAACTTTGTCTCTGTCCTGCGCTGGCTGTCCTTGTGGTAGGGCCTTCTCTTGGAGTGCACGCTCCCGACCTACGGGGCCTATGGGTCTCCTGGCTCTGGTACGAATCAGCATGGGACTTGTAGTTCTCCAGGGATTCCGGTTTATCTTACTGGGTCATGGAGATCCCGGTAAGCTTCGGACCCGGTGTCCGGTAACTGCTTCTTCGGGGTGAGCTAGTTAAGCTCCTCTGCCCCCTATGAACTAACTCTCTACTCTCTTTCGGCCTACTCGGGCCCTCTCTAGGCTACTCACACTAATGGCAGCTTGCCGCGCTTCACCGATCTTATGGCGCTGGCACACCTGAAGCTCACCTCTCTGAGCTACATGGAGTCTTGATCTGGATAAGCTCCACTGCAGGCTAGCAATTGCAGGAGCTGGAACAGGCTTTTGTCCTCTGAGGTAACTCCTCTCAGGCCGTACTGGACTCACGGCTAAACCAGACTGAACTAGACTCTGACTCCAACTAACTGCTGCCTAGCTCCACCTTTCCTTTTATATCGCTAACGGGCTCCCTCTCGTGGTCTGAGGTGGAAGGTGGAGATGTGTGAATGGTTATGGGGGCCTCTTGAGGAGGAATCCATCAATACACCCTTCTAGGATTTGTGATACCAAGCACAGCTGGGCTTCACACATGGTTAGCACAAGTATCCCAGGTGAGCAATTCCAGAACGCTGGATTTCTGGACCTCCAAGCTGGTTCACACATGGAGCGCCTCTGTGTTTTTTTCTGTTCCATTTGAATGAAGGGATATAGTTTTGCACAAGCTTCATTACTCCATTCATTGCTCCATTTATTTACTGCCACTGCTGGAGATATAGGGCCCGACTCATCAAGTTGTTTTCAACAGTTTTCTAGTGTTCAACACTTTGAAACGTTGCAAAATTTTGGTCGCAATTCAAAGTAGCACAAAAATGTTGCGAATTTTAGCACTTTTACTCCACTCCTGGCTGGATCCACCAAAAGTTGCAAAACTAAGGCACTACTGTGCTTGTGGAAGCCTGACGGGCAAATTCATCAAGAATTATGCCACTTTAGGTGCATAAATATTCTATCCATAGAAATGACTAGGAAAATGATTTTAATCATTTTGTGAGTGCTTTTTCAGGCCCCAGTCTTAAAGAAATCGGCAAATCTTATTCATGAATGCTTTTCATTAAGAGGCGCACAACACTTAATGAACTTGGCATATCTGATGAGTGGTGTGCGTGTACGTGTGCCCCTTCAGAAGTGTTACCCCAGTCAAGGACTACAGGAACTGGAGTAACATATCTGGAGACGAAATGGTTCAACTTTTGAAGAACTTGACAGCGGGCAAAGCAACGCCCCGTCCTACATCGTCTCTTCTGCAGCTTCACCCATTCATCATCATCTATCAGTATCATTGTTTCATTCCGGTCAGTCCTGTAAATTACTATTCTGGAGTTTTACCAGTGGATGTGTCGGCCAGTTTTGCCCAATCTATGGCTATTTATGCCATTCTAGGAGTTGCAGTTCTGACGCCAGCAGAGAGCTGCCGGCTGGGAACATTGGTATAAGGCATTGTAACAGCGTTGTATCAGTAAGGACTTACCCGTGGAACGTCTGCTTCTTGTAGCAAAACTTCTCTGCATAAAGTGAGAAAAGAAAGAAGACAATTCGAGTTTGAAGAACTAAAAATTAAATAAATAAAAAATAAATATTTCCATTGGATTTGTTTTAATAATTATTTGTTTTGCTGTTTATCTTCCCATTCTCTGCTTATGATATCTTTTGACGTACAGAATAATAACAAAGGATGGTATAGAAGTATTTACAGTGACGTGAAAAATAAAAGTATGACCCCACGTGTCTGTAGCACTCCTGACAATGTCTGGGCATGCTCCTGATGAGACAATGGACGGTATTCTGGGTTATCAGGGCATCGGTGAGCTCCTGCATAGTTTGTAATGTTACTTGACTTTGTTGGATGCCTGATACAGAACAAACCACCGGATCTCAAAAGGATTCAGGTCTGGGAAACATGAGGGCCAGTCAAAGGCATAAATGTCTTCCTCATCCAGGTACTGTCTCCACAGTCTGATCACATGAGGATGGATATTGTCTTGTACCAGGAGAAACCCAGGGCCACTGCACCGGTGTATTGTCTGACAATGGCTCCAAGGATTTCATCACAGCACCTAACAGCAGTCAGGGTACCAAAAGTGGAGGTTTGTGTGACCCCCCATGGTTTTGCCTCCCCAGATTATCTCTGACAAAATCAAGGAACAACTTCCATTCGAGATGCAATAGACAATTGATTATAGTAAAACACGACCCCCAAAAAGTAGGATCTCTTCTTATAATTGGTGATATGTTATTTATTTATCCATCCCCATCTCAAAAATTGTCTTCTGCATTTGTTAAAATTCCAGAAGTTCTTTGAACCCATCATATCTTCTCATAGACTTTACAATAATGTCTTAAGAAAAAGTTAAGACTGAAGATTTTAGGTTTATGTGAACCATTAGTGATCAGCAAAAAATGTAACATTTCATGTAATATCTTGTAACATCTTTATCCTTAACTCCTAAACTGCCTTGTGCCTATACACCTTAGACAGCTGTCCAGTTATGTCTCCCATGTCCCCCATGCCCATCAACACATCAACACTAGTGATGGGCGAGCACTAAAATGCTCGGGGGCTCGTTGCTCGGGTCGAGCACAGTGGAATACTCGGGTGCTCGACCCGAGCAACGAGACCAATGTACTGTAAGTCTACGAGAATCTCAATCATTATTCAGGTGGCTCCCCCCGGCGGTCTGCACAGGGCTTAAAAATTGCCCAAATCGATGGGAACAGTGCTCAAATGACATGGGAACAGCATGGGGAAGACCCCTGGAAGCATTTCTGACTCCCAGGTCACTGCTGTGAACAATGTTGTCAGAGGTATTACGCCACTTTTACGGACTCACAATAAAACATACAAAAATGAAACCAAAATGGATTTTCCTGGGAAATATGTAAAGGAACATCCTTTCCAGGGTAATGACTTGTATATAAGGCAAAATACATAACCAAAAACAAAAATACTCCTCCACACCTTGGGCTATGTTCACACGTAGCGTTTTTGATGCATTTTTGCACTTTTGCATTGCTTTCAACCGTGACAAATGCATTCACCAGGCAATGTCATTTTAACATTTTACAACCTTATCTGGCCATGTGGTGTGTGAGAAATGATCAGACACATCCTGCTTCATTTATAAAGGAGGGACTCTGAAAGTCACAAAGCCTATTTTTATAGGGCCATCAGGCGGCCTTTACTATTCTTAAAGGGCCAGCGGCTGGCTATGCTTTGTTGTTCCCATTACTAAAGAGTGGGTCTCCTATACTGTTATTGCGTATGCAGTAAATGCAAGGGCTGCCAAAAATTTGGACCTACTCCAATGCCCCTTGGAAGAGACGTAGAGGAGGGCCTCCTGAAAAAAAATGTTCCCATTATTAAGAAGTGGGTCTCCTATTGTGTTTGCCTATGAAGTGAATGCAAGGGATGCCAACAATTTGGAGGTACTCCAATGCCCCGTACAAGAGAGGTGGAGGTCAGATGGCTTCCTGAAAACAATGTTCCCATTATTAGTAAGTGGGACTCCCATAGTGTTGGCCTATGCAGTGAATGCAAGGGCTGCCAAAAATTTGGAGGCACTCCAATGCCCCTTGGAAATGACGTAGAGGGCCTCATGAAAAAATGTTCCCATTATTAGGAAGTGGGTCTCCCATAGTGTTGACCTATGCAATGAATGCAAGGGTTGCCAAAAATTGGGAGGCATTCCAATGCCCCTTGGAAAAGACGTGGAGGAGGACCTCATAAAAAAATGTTTACCATTAGAAAGGAGCGGGTCTCCTATACATGTAACGCCCATGCACTAAGTGTATGGGCTGACAAACATTTACCCCTGGGGGTATACATGAACATACTGTATAAAAAAAAATTTTTTACAGGCATCATAAACACCCTTTAAAAAAAATTATGTGGGTGTTGCATCACAGACCACGTCACCCAGGTGATATGGTGGTGGAGGATGAGGATGAGGAGAAGGAGGAGGACAAGAGCAAATAGCCAAAATCAGGATGCATATACCCATGTCTGGGTGTGAAAAGGTGCATAGGAATACACCTCACAAAAAAGAAACTGGATTTGAGTTTATGTTACACTGCTATCATTCAGTGGTGTTGAGAAGTCTGGCCCAATCCAGCCCTGACAAAACGCTAGCGGCAGGGCAGGCCAGGACCTCCAAGGTGTAGAGAGCCAGTTCATTCCACGTTTGTCACCTAAGCATATTAGCTTCAGCACAGCCTGTTGCCGCTTGGCTGAGGCAGTGCTGCAGTGCTTCCAGCTTGTGACTGATGTGGTCATTTCGGAGATGGAGGCTGAAGAGGAGGAGGAGGCTGAGGAAGATGAGGTGCAGGAGCTGTAGACTGTGGGGGCAACCCTGATTGATCTAGGGCCCGCAATCCTCGGCATCGGCAGGATGTGTTCCGTCCCAAGGTCCGACTGGGTCCCGGCTTCCACTATGTTAACCCAGTGTGCCGTCAGAGAGCTGTATCATCCCTGCCCACAAGCACTTGTCCACGTGTCCGTGGTTAGGTGGGCTTTCCCAGTAACTGCTTTGTTGAGGGCAATTATATGTGATCCATGTGACAGACAAACCACAGTTTTCAATAGCTGGATTTTTAGCGCTGTAATATGGAAAGGACCTGGCTGTATTCTGCAGTGCCAACAAGCAAATGGCGCAGAAAAACGGTGTTCTCTGGATTAGTTTTTAGGCTATGTGCCCACGATGCAGAAATGCTCCGGATTTTTTCCTGAGCATTTCTGCATCTCCCTGGCAGAAAAAACGCATGCGGATTGTACATGCGTTTTTCCTGCCAGGGACAAGCGGATGTGAAGCGTTCTTCACATGCATTTCAGCATGTGGGTTGACAAGCGCTTTCCAAGCGATTTTAGCATCACTTGGAAAGTGCTTGACAACTTGGTCACACTATATAAATCCAAGCAAACGTCATGGATTTATATAGTGTGACCTTAAAGAATGGTAAAAAAGAAAAAAATATATATATACTTACCTTCTGATGGCCAGCGCAGTCTTTATTCGCTCCGTCCTGGCTTGCCGGCAGCTCGCGGTAGACTGAAGGACCTGCCGTCACAAGACTAAATGACGTCAGTGCAGGTCCTTCTGTCCACCGCGATCTGCCGGCAAGCGAAGACAAGCACACCAGGGGCCATAAGAAGGTAAGTATCATATTTATTTTTGATTTTATTCTTTTTTTTACAGTTTCTATGGTACCCGGGTCCGGATGAGAGTCTCCTCTCATCCAGACCCGGGTACCATCCGCACTTTGAAACGCTTGGATTCCGCATGTACAGATCCAGTGATGCGGAATCCAAGGGTTCCAATGCCAGTCAATGGCAGCGAAAACGCAGCGCTTCCGCAAAATAATTGGTAGTGCTGTGTTTTTTCCGCAATGATAACCCGCAGCAGAAATTTCCGCAGCATGTGCAAAGCACATGCAGATTATCATTAGGGAACATGGCAGGCCTTCTACCATGCGTTTTTTAAGCATTTCTGCAGCATTTTTGCCCTGCGGAAACACATAAAAAACACATCGTGGGCACACAGCCTTAAGCAAACAATCAGATAAAGATAAAAAAAAATATTCCTGGCCCCTGATACGTGGGGCTATTTCTACAAATATAATATCTGTAAAAGCACCAGCAGACAGAACTGAAATGGATCCTCTTGCTATATGCACTGCAGTCTGCTATATACCCTGCCTGCCTGTCTAGCACTGGTATCTCTGCAGCTGGATTAGTCCTCAGAAGGACTGTTAGTTCAGATGAATATGTGTAGAGAATCTTGTGGAATACCTACACTAACTAATAAACAACCAAATCTCTCCCTAGCTCAGCAGCACCTCTCCCTACACTGTCTGATTGCAGAGTAGACTGATGAGCACGGCGGCGCTAGGTCTGGTATAGACCTGATGAGGCTATGCGGCCAGCCAATCAGTGTAATGCCACAACTAACATGGCTGCAGCATTGCAGTGTGTGGCAGACAATTCCTGCATGTTGAATGGCGCTCTAAAGAGCGCCAAACATGCAGAGAGGGGACCCCAGCATCCGCCCGAGCATCCCGGAAGTACTCGGCGAGCTTCGAGCATCTCGAGTACTGAGATGCTCAGGCGAGTACCAAGTACTTGCGAGTATGCTCGCTCATCACTAACCAGCACAGATGCCTTAGCCTGGAGAAAACCAGTACCTGATTTCTAGGAAGTGAAAAGGACAGATCTCTTGGTATACGATTAATGAGAAACTCTCAGCTATATTATCTGATATTTTTCATTCACAAGTCCATGTTTAAACGTTTAAGTGGACAATAATAGTTCCAGTGTCATCAGCATTTTGCATCAGTGTGACATCAGTATTTGGTCTGTGTGTCCATATTTAGACACTATGGAATAGGGCAGAGACAAACGGGGCCGGGAGAAACAAAATGCTCCTGATGTGAGCGTCGCATTGCGCATGCGCAGGAAATGAGTTACACCAGTGCACGTCACAGGGCCCTGTGACGCGCAGGGGATGGGGGAACATGCTAAATAAGCAGATAGGCGGGGATTTCTGGGCTAACTAAAGATATAGGCGGGGATTTCTTGCCTTCCGGGGGACGCCAAGCATGTGAAAACAGATTTTATAAAACTACATTTCTCTGCATTCAGAACTCTACTATGGGCCATACAGGTATGTATAGATTTATTTTTCTATAACCTGTATGCCCATATTAGAGGTCTCAAATCTCACAGGGGGTGAAAGTTCCCTTTAAGAAACATTTCTACCATTTTTATCATTCACATAAATCTGAACTGGACAGGTTCTCACACCTAGCTCTTGCATAGCAGTAATCCAATCCTTATCAAATGAATCTCACAGATGGATGCAGTTTGAAAATGTTTTTGCTAAATTTGGTTTCGCCAGGTGGACTCTTCAGTCTGAATACATCAATCCTACCTCCTGTTCCTCTATTCTCTCAATTATGTTATCAACTGTTTCCCTCTGGTGATGTCACGGCTGTGTCAGAGGTGACAGACAGTCGCCCTGCAGTGGGTTGCAGGAGATCTCTACGTTTGGCATTGCAGACAGCTTCTTAAATAAGAGGCTGTCTTTAGAACCGAGCGGCTACCTCTCTCTTGCTAATTATCTCTCTGGCCTGGGTGTATATATACCTGGTGTGTCTGAGAGGAAGTCGCTGGCTATATTTATTTCTACTTGTGAGGCTAAGCAGGAGCAGTTCTTCGTCCTCTCTGGAGTTTGAGGCCGTGTGCATATTTGGAGTCATCTAAAGCTAAGTAATTTCCCCCTGTTTTGTCTTCCCTTGTTGTCTATAGTATTTAGTGGAGGTTGACTAATGCTCATCTCCTTCCATCCCTAGCCATAGCCATACGCCAGGGAAAGTAGGGCAAGGCACGCGTGCGGCGATTGCTGAAGAGGCATTATAGGGACGGTAGTTGAGACAGGGTGACGCTAGACCAGACCATGAGGTCTCCACTTCCCCCTTTCCCTAGTGTCTGGGCTCCCTTTCCCTTTTCCCTCTGTTTTGCACCAACACCTGGCATGACAGGTGAACCTGGGTGAGAGCAAAGGTGTCATTCCCCTACTTGAGATCTTGATTAGGGTAATAGAGCCCCATATGCCTTATCAAAATCTGTCTACATGGGAGGCAAGCAGTCCCAACCGTCTCCGCATCTCTACCACTCCTATTATTTCCACTTTTTCACATGCTGAACATTTTCATCACTCACTTTTATGGTAACTTTCATCTATAATTTGTCTACACTTTTGCGTTCTCTGTAGAGATGAGCGTTGTTCTACTCGAACTGTTCGCCAATCTCAAATTCGAGCTGTTTTGGGCGGTGTTCGAGCCGGTCGGCGAACACGAACAATTTGAGAAAAATTCGGCTGTTCGAGGTTATGTTCGATAACTGTTCGTGCACCAAAATCATAACTGGATTTTTTCTCAGTAATGATGAAAATTAATGTTAATACGCAGTTTGAGTGAACAGCGGGGCGGGGGGAGGGGCAGGGGATGGATCTCTGCAGGAACAATGAAGATCTCCATTTTTTTTTCTCTTTCCCGCATTTGCAGTGGGGAGGTGCAATCTGTCAGCCTATCAGCAGCGCACACACGGAGCAAAGTGCTTTTTTTCACACAAGCAAGGGCATGTGTGATTGGCAGTGTATGTCACATGTCCTTGCCCTATAAGACCAAGCCATTTTCCCCTTCGCCACCATTTTCTCACTGCTGCAGCTGCGTGTTAGACGGCACCGCTGTTGCTGTGTGCGCTATACCTTGTTAATTTCAAGCCAATTTTCGCACAAATATACAGATAGCTTGGGAGTAGGGAATAGTTGTGATTGCAGTCCTTTTAAGGACTAGGTTACAGCATTTCCTACGACTTTTATCAAGCAGGTCTGTGCTCTTAAATAGATAGATTGTGGGAGTAAAGACTAAATGTAATTGGAGTCCTTTTCAGGACTAGGTTACATCAGTTCCTATCAGTTTTTGCCAGGCAGGTCTGTTCCAGTGCTGTGCAAGTTTTTTTCACAGCATTTGGCTGAATCTAGCAAAGCTAATCCTTTTTGGCCTATTGCAGAGTGTGTTAGTCAGTGGAGTAGCCTATCTGTGTTGCAAGATATACCACCTGTGTATAGAATACCAATTTTTTTACTGCACCTAGTGAAGTAAAATCTTTTGGGCATAGCATCATTCTATTAGTCCATCTATACTGACCTCCATCAGGTTGCAAACTGAATATAATTTTTTTCTGCATCTAGCTCTGAAAAAATATTTGGGCTTCTAGCAGTGTGTGGGACTTGGTCTATTAGTCCATCTATACTGACCTCCATCAGGTTGCAAATTAAAAATAATTTTTTTCTTCATTTAGCTCTGAAAAAATATTTGGGCTTCTAGCAGTGTGTGGGACTTGTTCTATTAGTCCTTCTATACTGACCTCCAGCAGGTTGCAAATTGAATATAATTTTTTTCTGCATCTAGCTCTGAAAAAATATTTGGGCTTCTAGCGGTGTGTGGGACTTGGTCTATTAGTCCATCTATACTGACCTCCATCAGGTTGCAAATTAAAAATTATTTTTTTCTGCATCTAGCTCTGAAAAAATATTTGGGCTTCTAGCAGTGTGTGGGACTTGGTCTATTAGTCCATCTATACTGACCTCCATCAGGTTGCAAATTAAAAATAATTTTTTTCTTCATTTATCTCTGAAAAAATATTTGGGCTTCTAGCAGCGCGTGGGACTTGTTCTATTAGTCCATCTATACTGACCTCCATCAGGTTGCAAATTAAAAATAATTTTTTTCTGCATCTAGCTCTGAAAAAATATTTGGGCTTCTAGCAGTGTGTGGGACTTGGTCTATTAGTCCATCTATACTGACCTCCATCAGGTTGCAAATTAAAAATAATTTTTTTCTTCATTTAGCTCTGAAAAAATATTTGGGCTTCTAGCAGTGTGTGGGACTTGTTCTATTAGTCCTTCTATACTGACCTCCAGCAGGTTGCAAATTGAATATAATTTTTTTCTGCATCTAGCTCTGAAAAAATATTTGGGCTTCTAGCGGTGTGTGGGACTTGGTCTATTAGTCCATCTATACTGACCTCCATCAGGTTGCAAATTAAAAATAATTTTTTTCTGCATCTAGCTCTGAAAAAATATTTGGGCTTCTAGCAGTGTGTGGGACTTGGTCTATTAGTCCATCTATACTGACCTCCATCAGGTTGCAAATTAAAAATATTTTTTTTCTGCATCTAGCTCTGAAAAAATATTTGGGCTTCTAGCAGTGTGTGGGACTTGGTCTATTAGTCCATCTATACTGACCTCCATCAGGTTGCAAATTGAATAAAAAAATTTTCTGCATCTAGCTCTGAAAAAATATTTGGGCTTCTAGCGGTGTGTGGGACTTGGTCTATTAGTCCATCTATACTGACCTCCATCAGGTTGCAAATTAAAAATAATTTTTTTCTGCATCTAGCTCTGAAAAAAAATTTGGGCTTCTAGCAGTGTGTGGGACTTGGTCTATTAGTCCATCTATACTGACCTCCATCAGGTTGCAAATTGAATAAAAAAATTTTCTGCATCTAGCTCTGAAAAAATATTTGGGCTTCTAGCGGTGTGTGGGACTTGGTCTATTAGTCCATCTATACTGACCTCCATCAGGTTGCAAATTAAAAATAATTTTTTTCTGCATCTAACCCAGCCAATAGTTTTGGCCTAATACCACAGTTTGGCCACTCAGCTCTGCTCGGTTACCATCCATTGTTTTTTTGTGCAAACAACTCCAGAGTTGTGAATTAGTTAACCACCAAAATGAGTGGAAAAAGGCCTGCTGCTGGTGGAAAGGGGAATAGGCGTGTTGGGAAGGGGAAAAAAGGTTGTGTCCGTGGGGTAGGTGCAGAAGAAAGACCATCTTCCAGCCAAACTAAAATGTCTACTTCTTTTAGCGGACAATGTGATAAGATCCCTTTCTTACGGCCACGCCAATCGCTACAAATTCCAGATGAGGCACAAAAACAGCAGGTGCTTCAACGGATATCAAGTGCTCCTTTAAGTGGGCTCTCCTCCACATCAACTTCAACATCACAAATACTCCAGTCCTCAAAGGTGTCACCCAAATCGCACTTGCTTCCTCACAGCTCTCAAATCTCCAGCTGCCCGTCTGAGTATGAGGTAGAACAGATGGTTGAGTCTGCAGAGCTGTTTACTCATACTATAGCCTGGGAATCAGAGGTCGACTCCAGCGCTTCTGTGAATCCAGACGAGGAAATGATCTGCACTGATGCCCAGAATCTTTATGAGTCGGATCCAGGACCAGACGCAGAAGGTTCTGACCATAATGTAGACCCTCATTCCCAAACTGTAACTCCTGTTGGTGGAGACAATGAGGAAGACGATGATAAGACTCAAATACCTGATTGGAGCGACAACTTTAGTTTTTTGTCAGGGCAGGAACAGGTTGGCTCTGAGGACGACGGGTGTGATAACGCACAGGGTGATGATGATGAGGTCGGAGATCCCACTTACTGTCAACCCACAGTCAGCCAAGAGATGAGGTCAGCAGAGGAGGTGGAGGAAGATGCTAGTGACGACGAGGTCAGGTTGCGCCTTCCTGGACAGAGACGTAGTACTGGAAGCACGTCAACAACTGCATCCTCAAACACAACTCTGCCTCTCACCACAAGTCGTGGTGGCTCTTCAGGTCGCATGGGTGCTAAGCCTTGCATAGCCTGGACATTTTTTCAGATCGATAAAGATGACCCAACTCGTGTTATCTGTAACATTTGTCAGCAAAAGCTAAGTAGAGGCCAAAAAATACATAGTTTGAGTACTTCATGCATGAACCGGCACATGGACATGAAGCATAAGTTGCAGTGGGAAGCTCAGTGTGCTACAATGCGGCCTAGCCGGCCGGGCCAACCACCGTCTGCCATATCTTGTGCATCCGCGGCCTCTTCATCCTCTGTGACTGGGGGGACAGCAGTCACACCTGTTTTGGGGCGCAGACCTGCCAACTCTTTACCCGCAACAGCCAGCGTTATTGGCAGGTCATCATTTTCTTTGGAGGTGGTAACACCAGCTGGTCTTGAGCGCTGTCCGACATCGATAGCACCACCTTTGGATCAAGGCAACCTAACATGTCCGCCTGCATCTTCCTCACAGACCGGCAGTTTGCCGGGGACACCCTTATCAACCCCGTCTAAGCACAATAGCCAGCCCTCGGTCCCTCAGATGTGGACAAGTAAAAGACCATTTCCTCCTAGCCATGAGAAAGCTAAGAGGTTGAATTTCACCATCTGCAAGCTCTTGGCTACAGAAATGCTGCCTTTCCGCCTGGTGGACACAGAGGATTTTCGAGACCTTATGTCCGTCGCAGTGCCCCAGTACCAGATGCCCAGTCGGCACTACTTCTCAAAGAAAGGTGTGCCTGCGCTCCACCAGCATGTCGCACACAACATCACCGCTTCTTTGAGAAACTCTGTGTGTGACAGGGTGCATTTCACCACAGACACTTGGACGAGTAGGCATGGACAGGGGCGTTACATGTCGCTGACTGGGCACTGGGTAACTATGGTGACAGCAGGACAAGGGGCTGCTGTCCAAGTCTTGCAGTCCCCACGAGTTATGCGTCAATCCTCTTTATGTCAAAGTTCCTCCACTGCTTCTGCCTCCTCAACCTCCTCTCGGTCTTCCACCTGCACCCAAAGCCTGTCTGGTCATGCCACAAGCTTTCTAACTGCGCAGAAGGGATCCTGCACACCTCCTTACTATGCTGGCAGTAGGGCTCAACGTCATCAGGCGGTTTTTACATTGAAATGTCTGGGAAATGTGAGTCACACAGCTGAGGAGTTGTGGTCAGCTCTGGAGAACCAATTTCATGAATGGTTGTCTCCACTGGACCTGAAACCAGGGAAGGCCGTGTGCGACAATACTGCAAACCTGGGTGCGGCCCTTCGCCGGGGCAATGTCACACACGTGCCTTGTATGGCTCACGTGTTGAACCTGGTTGTCCAGCAATTTTTAGCCCACTATCCCAGACTAGATGGCCTTCTGCAGAGGGCACGGTCGCTGTGTGCTCACTTCCGCCGTTCGCATCCCGCAGCTCAGCGACTTACATCTCTACAGAAGTCGTTGGGCCTGCCACTTCACCGGCTAAAATGCGATGTGCCTGACGCGCCCCCTGGGACATATTCCTTTTTGAGGGGAATACCCGGCACCGGATCAGATGGGGGGTTGTAGTCTCCGAGCGGCTGTGACCCGGCCCGTGCCCAGGGCGTCAAACTCAGTGTTATGTGGCAGTCCTACAGATGTTATTAAGAGTTCTTTTGTGTCGACTACGCCACCCGTTGTGATGCGGTCACTGTGGCCGCCGCTGCAGCAGGGTCCGCTGAGGCTGATGGTGGGTGCGCAGCTTGGTGGGATAACCCCCAACGGGAGGGGTATAGCCTCAGAGGGGACAGGTGCAGAGGATGGGGGTTGTGGTGGTGCAGTGCAGACGGCAATGAAGACAGAGTCGGGTTGTGCAGTTAAGGGTGTTTACTTACTGCAGATGTTGTACTGGTCACTCCAGCTTCGAGTGACCACCCGAGCCGTGCTGCGTCCACCAGGTCCTGGATCCAGCCAACCCCCAAACAAGTCCGGAGCGTGGCCCTGAGCTCTCCTTCTGTCCCGTTCTCTGGCCGTCCCCACCAGTGATCCACCTAGGTCCGGCTCCCTCGGGCCTTCTGTTGGGACACCCTTGGCCTTGGGTTCCCTGACCCTTCATGTGGTGTGCCTTCGGGGTGGATGTGGTGGGTGACCGTGGCAAACGCTGCCCACGGTCTCCGGTCTCTGGCTGGGGAATGTTTTTACCCCCACCAGCTTGGGTTCCGGTACCCTGATGCCGACTCTTCACCCGGGGATTTAAGTTGGGATCTTGGAGTCCTTTTCTGCTGTTTCCCCCTCTGGGTCTCTCTTTCTTCTCCTCTCTCACTCTGGGTCTCTCTTCTCCTCTGCTCGCTGACTTGTTCTCTGCATCTGACCCTGTTCTTAGTTGGTGCCCACCTTATATACACCCTCTATGTGTGAGCTCAGGTGACCAGCACCCAATGAGCTCCTAACTTTACCCAGGCTGCTCCCCCTATCTGCCCCTACACTACTTGGGATGTACCACCCCCCTCCCACTCCAGCCAGGAACAGACTCGGTCGTACCTGCACATTTCTAAGTGGGAGTACCGTCGGTCTGCTCCTCGGAAATGGGATGTGTGTAGTGCATGCAGCCTACCGAGCTCAGTTCCACACTCCTTCCTTACCCGGGAGTGGAATATCACACCTCTGGGTTGAGGTGCAATACCCCTGTAGCAGCCGAATCCTCAGGGTGCTACATTCCCCCCTGGTAAATCACAGCACGTCCTCGGGCTGTAAGACAAAAACAACACCAAAACATACAAAATTTTCATATAAACATATAAAACATATAAAACATTATATATATATAAAACTTTTCATATAACATTCTCGTCGTCTCTTGTTTCTGGTTCCTCCTCCGGTCACTGTGCAACGTGTGACCGGGTACAGTGCGACAGTCTTTCTAGAAAACATGGTTTTCCTATAAAACCGGTAGGGGGCGCTTTAGGACGCGCAACTATGTACAAGGGTATGGCCGCTCTCAGTCCTCGGCCAGTTAAAGGGAAGGGAATGGCTGCTCACAGTCCTCAGCCTGTGGGATTAAGGGTAAACGGGTGAACAGTTCACTCATGCTGGTCCCAACGGGGACTATATATATGTAGCAACAGTTTCTTTGGTACCCGGTCGGGTAACTATTTACATCTACTGCTCTGCCGCACTCAACGGCGTCTTCCTCCTGCTCTTTGCTTGTAGCTGGTTGTAACTTCAGACCCGTCCGGGTCCTCTTGCTCCTCCTCCTCGCACCGCAACTCCTCCTCCGTCAGGCGGTGTACGTGGAGGGCGTAAGGTCCTTTGGCACACTTGTGCCGGGTGAAGGTGACCTCGTCTCCGATGTAGAGGTCACGACCTCTGTGACCCTCCGGCAGATGGGATTCAACGTCTCTGCGCGTTACAAAAACGTCACCGAAGGTGTTGCGGTCTCGGATGAAGCCCCACCCATGCTGCTGGTTGAACTTGACCACTGTCCCGATGGTGCGGGGACAATGCGCTGCACGGGGGTCCCTCCTGGTCCGGCTCTTCTGCTCGGCACTCCGTACTTGGGCCTGTTGCTCTCGGACCCGCCTCTCTCTCTGCTCCCTTGCGAACTCCGCGAGCTGCTGACGGCAGCACTCAGCGCGCTCCGCTGCAGCTGCCCTGGTTTCCTGAGTGAACCCCATTAGGTCTTCTCCGGTGGGGTCCCACTCAAATTGGGCTTCTTCCAGAGGAGGCGAGACCCGTGCCACGGGCTTCGGAGCCGGAATCAGGGGCTCACACAAGGGCCCTAGTCTCTGCTGCCGTTCCAGCTCATGGAATTCTTCGGGCCAGATGAAGGGCCGCCCGTCCGGCCATGTGAGCTGGCTGAACAAGTCCTCCCCCAGGTGTGGCACCCTTGGTTTTACGGGCGCGGGCGCGGTGGTGGTGGCGCCCGGATTGCCCAGGCCCTGCGGCCAGGCCTGGGGCACCTGGAAGGTGAAGGGCACCGTTAATACGGCGGCGCCCTGGGCTACCTGGCCTTGCGACCAGGCCGGAGGCTCCGCGGAGGTAGGGGGCGCTGTTGGTGATGCGGCGCCCGGGGGTACTAGGCCTTGCGACCAGGCTGGTGGTATTTCCTGCTTTGTCACGCTCCGGGTCGAGGCGCGTGACGTCACAGGGGTCGCTGCGGCGGCTTCCGGTTGAGGCCTAGTCCATAGCGGTGACATGGCGGCTACGGGCACAGCAGGGGGACTTTCGGGCTCTGCGACGGGGAGCTGGGGCAGGTGGGCGGTTTCCCGGCTTGGGGTATAGGCGTCCCCTTTACCTGCCTCCTTGCGTCCGGCTCCCTTCTCGGCGCCGTCTCCGGCCTTTGGTCCTCCCGCGCCATCCTCAGAGGCGGTCTGTTTCCTCTTCCAGGGTAGCGTGCTCCGTTGACTGGTCTCAGCTTGCTGGGCCATCTCCCGGCTCCATTCTGCCAATATCTCGCGCTGTACCCGGGCCATCCTCCGTGCGAGGCCCTCCAGGGCAGTCTGTGCACACTCCCGGTCTCGGGGGAGCTGTGCAAGGACCTCCACTAGGCCTAGTGGGGTCGTGGTGTCTAGCAGGCTCCTGACCAACGGGTCGGTGCTGCTCTGCTCTTCTTCCAGCAGGCTCCTGGCCAGCGGGCCGGTGCTGCTCTGCTCTTCTTCCAGCAGGCTCCTGGCCAGCGGGCCGGTGCTGCTCTGCTTTCTCTCCATCTCCGGGTAAGCTCCTCCGCTACTCCTCTCCAGGCTTCTTGCCTCCGGGTGCGCTCGCTCCAGACTGCTCCAGGCGGCACCCATCTTCGTTCTTTCCTTTCGTCTCCTCCCACTTCGAGGGCGGTCCCAGGGCAACTCGGTGACTGTCAGCTCCAGGGGTAGTTCTTTCACGCTGACAGACACCTCCAGCATCACAGTCTCTGTTGGTGGGGGCGGTTTCCACTTTTGGCGCCATTTTCTGTCCCGGCCCACGATGGGAGGCGGCCTCTTGCCCTCCTTTGGTACGCCCATAATGGCGTCCGCTGCTCTTCCAAGGCAGGAAATCTTCGGATTTGGCGGGAAGCGTCGCCCAGTGGCGGGAAACTCTGCAGATGGCGGGAACAAGCTGGAAATGGCGGACAATCGGCGGGAAACGACCTGTGATGGGGTCCGATGGCGTGGACCCTCCGGAACCGGCGGGAGACTTCTTTCTGAGGTAAACTTGCACTTTTCTTCAGGCACGCAGTACCCGGGTGTTGCGGGCACGTAATCCTGCCGACTACGCCAAAGTTGACGCGCCCCCTGGGACATATTCCTTTTTGAGGGGAATACCCGGCACCGGATCAGATGGGGGGTTGTAGTCTCCGAGCGGCTGTGACCCGGCCCGTGCCCAGGGCGTCAAACTCAGTGTTATGTGGCAGTCCTACAGATGTTATTAAGAGTTCTTTTGTGTCGACTACGCCACCCGTTGTGATGCGGTCACTGTGGCCGCCGCTGCAGCAGGGTCCGCTGAGGCTGATGGTGGGTGCGCAGCTTGGTGGGATAACCCCCAACGGGAGGGGTATAGCCTCAGAGGGGACAGGTGCAGAGGATGGGGGTTGTGGTGGTGCAGTGCAGACGGCAATGAAGACAGAGTCGGGTTGTGCAGTTAAGGGTGTTTACTTACTGCAGATGTTGTACTGGTCACTCCAGCTTCGAGTGACCACCCGAGCCGTGCTGCGTCCACCAGGTCCTGGATCCAGCCAACCCCCAAACAAGTCCGGAGCGTGGCCCTGAGCTCTCCTTCTGTCCCGTTCTCTGGCCGTCCCCACCAGTGATCCACCTAGGTCCAGCTCCCTCGGGCCTTCTGTTGGGACACCCTTGGCCTTGGGTTCCCTGACCCTTCATGTGGTGTGCCTTCGGGGTGGATGTGGTGGGTGACCGTGGCAAACGCTGCCCACGGTCTCCGGTCTCTGGCTGGGGAATGTTTTTACCCCCACCAGCTTGGGTTCCGGTACCCTGATGCCGACTCTTCACCCGGGGATTTAAGTTGGGATCTTGGAGTCCTTTTCTGCTGTTTCCCCCTCTGGGTCTCTCTTTCTTCTCCTCTCTCACTCTGGGTCTCTCTTCTCCTCTGCTCGCTGACTTGTTCTCTGCATCTGACCCTGTTCTTAGTTGGTGCCCACCTTATATACACCCTCTATGTGTGAGCTCAGGTGACCAGCACCCAATGAGCTCCTAACTTTACCCAGGCTGCTCCCCCTATCTGCCCCTACACTACTTGGGATGTACCACCCCCCTCCCACTCCAGCCAGGAACAGACTCGGTCGTACCTGCACATTTCTAAGTGGGAGTACCGTCGGTCTGCTCCTCGGAAATGGGATGTGTGTAGTGCATGCAGCCTACCGAGCTCAGTTCCACACTCCTTCCTTACCCGGGAGTGGAATATCACACCTCTGGGTTGAGGTGCAATACCCCTGTAGCAGCCGAATCCTCAGGGTGCTACATGCCTACCCGGTGGAATTCAACTCTGCACATGTTGCAGCGACTGTGGCAGCACCGACAAGCCCTGGTGCAATACGTTCTGACGTATAGCCTGGGCCAACGAGATTCAGAGGTGGGGCAAATCACGCTGGAGGAGTGGTCTCAGATCAGGGACCTATGCACCCTTCTGCACAGTTTTGAAATGGCGACGAAGATGTTTAGTGCTGACGATGCCATTATCAGCATGACTATTCCGGTGATTTACATGCTGGAGCACATGTTAAACAGAATTCGGAGTCAGGTGGTGGCACAAGAGGAGGTGGAGGAAGTAGAGGAGGAGGAGTTGTATGCGGAAGGGCTAACATCTGCAAGGTCCAGACGGTCGGCAGCACCAAGGCGGCAGGCATGTGAGGGTGGGGGAGATGATTTTACCAGGGCGCATGGTAGCAGCCAAACTAGTGAGGAAGGTGCAGGAGCCCAGGAAGAAGTGGAGGACGAACTGATGGAAGACTCATCAGATGAGGGAGACCTTGATCACATTTCTGTTGTGCGAGGTTGGGGGGAGAGGACAGAGGAAGGAAGCATGATTGTTACCTCGCCACCAACACAACAGGGACATGGTGCTCCTGGATGCGCAACACACATGAGTGCCTTCTTGCTGCACTACCTGCAACATGACCCTCGAATTGTGAGAATTAGAAATAATCCTGACTACTGGGTTGCCACACTGTTAGATCCCCGGTACAAAAGTAAATTTGCAGAAATTATTCCTGCCATAGAAAGGGATGCACGCATGCAGGAGTATCAGCAGAGACTGTTGCAGAATCTTACATGTGCTTTTCCACAAAATACCAGTGGTGCACGTAGTGAATCTCACAGTTCCAACTTGCCAACCGTGGGACCGTCAAGTGTTCAGCACTCAAACCGTAACAGAACCACAGTATCTGCTGGTAACATCAATTTTGCGGAATCATTTCACCACTTTTTTAGCCCATCCTTTGCAAGGCCACAGGAGACAAGAAGTCTGACACATAGTCAACGCCTAGAGACGATGGTACAGGAGTATCTCCAAGTAAACATTGAAGCCACGACTGTGTCACTGGACCCTTGCTCTTTTTGGGCTTCCAATCTGGATAAATGGCCGGAGCTAGCCACTTACGCCTTGGAGATCTTGTCATGCCCCGCAGCCAGCATTCTGTCTGAACGTGTGTTCAGCGCTGCTGGTGGTGTGCTGACAGATAAGTGCACGCGGCTCTCCACTGATAATGTAGACAGACTCACGTTCATAAAGATGAACAAATCATGGATCCGAAACGACTTTTCTACCCCTGTGTCATCCTGGGGAGAGTAAAAGCTTGATGATTGGTTAAAATCACCCTACCAACCGTTTTAAGCTTTCAAATTACTAATCATGTTTATCTGTATCTTGACTGGAAAATAATTTGGGCTTTTTAGCAGTGTGCAGCACTGATCCTATTAGCCCATCTATACTAAAGCTTCACCAGATTTAAAATTAATAATCATGTTTATCTGTATCTTGACTGGAAAATAATTTGGGCTTTGTAGCAGTGTGCAGCACTGATCCTATTAGGCCATCTATACTAAGCTCCACCAGATTTAAAATTAATAATAATTTTTAGCTGCATCTAGCCCGGAAAATAATTTTGGGGCTCCGAGATGCGCAAGACACATAAGTGCCTTCTTGCTGCACTACCTGCAACATGACCCTCATATTGTCAGAATTCGAAGTAATCATGACTACTGGGTTGCCACACTCTTAGATCCCCCAAACTTTTCGATCAACCTTTTCATTTTAATAAAGACCAAAAAAATGGTCATTTTTGAAATTATAAGCATTAGCAGGTTGTTAGAAACTGAAATCAAACAGTTTTCAACTCAAAACTTTATTCTAGGTGATGTTACATTTTCACATAGGACCCCTTGTTCGAAAGGAGCTTCTGAACTCTCTCGTCCATTGAATTTGTCAGGTTTTGGATGGTTTCTGCTTCAATTGTTTTGCATGAGGACAGAATACCCTCCCAGAGCTGTTGCTTAGATGTGAACTGCCTCCCGCCATCATAGACACTCCTTTTAATGATGCTCCAAAGGTTCTGAATGGAGTAGAGGTCAGGGGAGCATGGGGGTCACACCATAAGTTTGTCCCCTTTTATGCCCATATCAGCCAGAGATGCAGATGTTTTATGTGCAGCATGAGATGGTGCATTATCATGCAGAAAAATGATCTTGCTGTGAAATACACGGTTCTTCTTCTTGAACCATGGCAGGAAGTGCTGTTTGAGAAAATCCACATACATTATGGAGTTCATCTTTAGCGCCTTCAGGGATCCTAAAGGGGCCGACAATCTCTCTCCCCATGATTCCAGCCCAAAACATTACTCCACCTCCTCCTTGTTGGCGCTGTAGCCGTGTTTGCGTGGGGTGTCCATCAACCAGCCATCCTCCACTCCATTCATCTGGACCATCGAGCGCTGCACGGCACTCATCCGTGAACAAAACATTTTTGAAATCAGTCTTCATGTAATGTTTGGCCCACTGGAGCTGTTTCTGCTTGTGTGAAGTGGATAGAGGAGGTCGACAGGATGGCGTATGCACAGCTGCAAACCTCTGAAGGACCCTGCATCTTGTTGTTCGGGGGACGTTGGAGGCACAAGCAGCTTCAAAAACTTGTCTGCTGCTATGACAAGGCTTTTTTGCCGCTGCTCTTTCAACCTGACGTAATTGCCTGTAGGAAAGAGTCCTCAATTTGCCCTTATCAGCACGCACACATGTGTACTGTGAATCAGCTACATACTTCTTGATTGCCAAGACACTTCATCCTGATCATCGCACAATGTTGATTGTAGTCATGCCTTGACCTAAACACTCCACAATTTGTTGCTTCTCAGCAGCCGACACATCCTTTTTCTTTCCCATTTTGGCAGAAAATGTAGGCTGCTTAATAATGTGAGAGAGCCTTCTTAAGTAGTCTTGCCTTTCATTGGACACACCTGCAAACTAATTAGCACAGGTGTCTGCAATTGCTTACAGTGATATAAAGAGCCCTGACACACATCACCATCAATGAGTTTAACTGACAAACAAACAAATTCTTCCCTTATCACTCCTAAACACTTTTTGCATAATAATTTGGAACGCGGTGTACATGTGCTTTTCCACAAAACACCAGTGGTTCACGTAGTGAATCTTACAGTTCTAACTTGCCAACCGTGGTCTGTATGGAATTGTTCAATAAAGGGCCCAAAATTAAGATAACATAGATGGGAGAGGTCTCTATGAATAGGAATTCCTAAGTATTTGATACCCTGTGAGGGCCAGGCAAAGGGAAAGTTGGACTGGATGGAATCCTATATGGATTTAGGGAGGGAGACATCGAGGGCCTCAGACTTCGCTGCATTGATTTTAAAATTTTACCATGTAACAAAGTGATCTATTTCAGCCATAACAGCAGGGATGGATATATGTGATTGAGTGATATATACTAGGACATCATCAGCAAATAGAGAGCACTTGTACTCGGTGCCTCCCACCTCAATCCACCTAATATTGGGGTTATGGCGAATTGATGAGAGCAGGTGCTCCGTCACTAGGATGTATAAGAGAGGGGACAGAGGACATCCCTGCCTTGTCCCATTGGTGATTGTGAAAGGTGATGAAAATGTTCTGACGCACCCCCTGGGCCTTGGGACACCCGGAGCCGGACCCTTTTTGGTGGATGCTGGTGGTTGTAGTCTTCGTGGCGGCGATTCGGTTCCGTGGCTCAGGGCGGTCAAACCAGTGGCGGAACTATTTATGTGGTTTTGATGTTTAAATGTCCGACTACGCCACCCGTGGATTGCGGTCAGAGTGAACCGCCGCTACAGGGCAGACCGCTAAGGCTGGTGTTGTGGGTGCAGCAGAGCGTAGCATAACTCCCCACGGGAGGAGTATAGCCTCAGGGCAGTGAATGCGGAGGATGGGGGTGATGGTGCAGGGCAGCAGCAGTAACGACACGGAGTCAGTGATGCAGTTCAGGGCCTTTACTCACAGTTCTTATTATCCAGACCACGTCTGCAGGTAACGGCTGCCCACGTCGTACTGTGCTCACCAGGTGAGGGGCTCAGACAACTCCCAGATAACTTTGGAGCGCTTCACAGGACCCCCTTTGTGTGTCCTTTGTCTGGCCTTTCTTACCAACACTTCTGTCCGGCTGCCTCGGGCCTCCTCTTGGTAAACTTGGCGCCAGTTTCCCTGACCCTATGTGGTGCCTTCCTAGCGGGTGGAGCAAGGGGCTGCGCCACATAAAATGTCAGAGCCTCCGGTTTCTAGCTGAGGGTCGTTTCCTGCCTCCACTAGTTCGGGGACCGGTCTCCCCCTTTGGCCTGACCCGTCCACGCAGGTGGATTCGGGCGTGCGGTGGCGACTCGCCCGTCCGCACCCCTGGGATCCCTTCATTCCTCGTTCCTGGAGCCTTCTTCGCTCCTCTTCCTTCCTTCTCCCTCTTGCAGGCCTGGGCCTCTGTTACTAGGCCCGCCTCCGGAGCAGAGCTCATGCAGAGCCCCTGCTCCCTGCCACTTCTGCTCAGACTTCTCTGCACTGAACTAAGATGGTGCCCACCTTTTATACTCCCTTCTCAATGCACCCAGGAACTGCTTCCTCCCTGCTCCTGCACTACAGGGTTCCCCTTCCTCAGTGTTCCCTCCCCCCACTCCAGCCAGGGACAGGGACTGTCGTGCCCATCTCAGGGGCATATTGGTCGCCCTGCCCCACGGCAATGTGGTGTAATGCATGCAGGTGTCGGGTCCTGATCCACACTCCATCCTTACCTGAGAGTGAGATATCACACCTCTGGGTGAGGTGCAATACGTCTGTAGCAACCGAGCCCTCAGGGTGCTACAGTTCCATTTATTTCCAGCCTAGGTGACGCATTGCGATACAGGGCCGTGATTTTGGCTATAAAAGGGTCCCCTAGACCCCTACCCCAAGCTCTTTAAGAGAATCATATATGGCGTGCCAGGAGACTCTATGGAATGCTTTCTCAGCATCCAACGAGAGTATCTAATTACAAATTTTTAACTGCATCTAGCCCAGGAAATACTTTGTGCCTAGTAGCAGTGTCTGCTAGTCAGCGGATTATCCCGGCTGTTAAGCAAGCTACACCACCTGTAGTTTAGACACTTAATTTTTTCAAAGGAAATGCTTCGGGACCATGGGATACTTAGTGAAGAGCATCAGGTGGCACCCCAAGGCATAGGGGCTGGGACTGGCAGTAGGATGCCTTGCGGTGGACAGCCGAGCTCGATCCTTATAAAAGCTTTTTAACTGCAGAAGCTTTAGTGGACGCTACTGGAGCTGGAATTACCGCGGCTGCTGGCATGAGACTTGCCCTCCAATAGATCCTTGTAAATGGATTTAAAGTGTATTCATTCAAATTAGAGAGACAATTTAAATTAAAAAGCTTAGAGCTGCCTCCACCACAGGGGGGCTCGCTCGACCCACCAGCGGACAGGCACCAGTATTGGGAGAGGGGGGCTGGCCGTCAGGGTTCACCGCGGCTCTGGCACAAACCCGGCGACACGGAGGTGGCACGGGCAGGATCGGACTGGCCGTGTCGGCTTCTCACTTTTTGGATTTTAGAAGGGCATGACATGCCTATATCTGTGTCTCCCCCTCCTTTTACTCCTCCACCTCTTTTATTTTCGCATGACTATATGTACTTGTCACTTTTCCATGTGTTAGTTATGTCTTCTGAGCAGTTTGTCAGCTTTTGGACACCTTTGAAGGTGTTTTCTATGTGTTTCTATGTGTTTTTGTTTGCCTGCCATTGGTTTTAACGGTGTTCGAAGGTGTTCGACGAACAGTTCGACGAACAGTTCGGCGAACACACGGCTGTTCGACGAACCGAACCGAACTCGAACAATACGGGGGTGGCTCAACACTAGTTCTCTGTTCATTGTTTGTATATTTTTCTTTGTTTATAAAAATCAATAAAACTTATTGGAGAAAGAAGCGCTCCAAGCTAACGATTCCCTAATCCATCCTTAATATCTATGTGATGGAGGCAGATTAAGATACTCACCAATCACCGTCTTCTCCCTTCCTCTCTTCTCTCCCTCACTGCTCCTATACTCATGTATGCCTCATTCAGCCGAGCATGCATGTGCTTTCCATGGGAGGATAATGGGCCTGTCCCACAAAATTCAATCAATTCAGATGATTTTCCTTTAATGTGAATGGGCACTAAAGAACTGGACTATTTCTGATATGAATTTCAATTATTTACCTTGTATGATTTTTTTTTTCCATATTATATGTATGACCTCAGTAGCATACAGCCAATTTTGGCAGGCCACATGACCGCTATGGAGCCCATGAACAGGAGGATCCTAGTGCCGAATAGCCCCATCCCCTGTTTATATCGTATATATACAGCATAAGTTATGATGGTGTATAAGGGGCAAACTCACATGCTCAGCCCACTCCATACCCAGTGGGTGCCGGCTGTTTTACACAGCAGACAGCCATTTGTAATTGCTGCAATTCAAGTTAGCTGTGATTACATCAGATTAACCCCTTATCTTCCATAGTGACCAGCAACTATGGTATCTAAGCAGTTTAAACAGGGGGTCTTTGTGACCACCACTGGGTTGCTTAATGGCAGCCAGGGGCTATTAAGAGGTCCCATTTCGGATCTTTGCTATGGGGTCTGTGGATTTCTATGTACACCCCTCTATGACCTGATAAGAATTATCCTGAGGGTTAAACAGGTGGACTAACATGTTCAGTGTCCTCCCAGTATTCCTCTCTCTGCATATCATACCATGAGTATCCACCTTAGTACATGCCGTATTCTGAAAATCTTATTTATCTGTTTTCTTTTCTAAAAGTGTTTATTTTACATCACATTAAACATATGAATGGGAAATATGTATTAACTGATTAGCTGCAGTGGTCACCCAATGGCCCCTGCGGGAAGGAGAAGCCAGGAGGTCGGCGGGGGAAACTGACAGCAGCAGTACTGGGGGTCTGGAAGGTAAGTATGAGATTATTATTCCAAGGCATCTGATATACATAAGATGTATATATATATCTCCTATGCTTTAGACACATATACACACCTTAAGAGTGTTAGATGGTTAATAATAATATAATATAATATTTTTTTACAATGTGTATTATAATATATAATAATATAACATTTTATAATATGTATATAACAGATTGGACAGTCGGCCATCATGACAGTGCGTTGTTGGTCTCACATGTGATGTCACAGTGACATAGAATGCTGTGAGGTTATACAATCTATGCACTCGGTGACATCAGCGCCATTTTCAGAGTTGAAGTTTTCGCTGAGACTCTACCGTGGTTTTGGAAGTGCGAGCTAGTTTGTTTCATACATCTAGTGCTTTACTTCTACAGCTTCTTATTGATATTTTGGCACCATAACATCCGTGCCATCAGAGAACTTAGTTCTCATTTTCTATCACTCTACCATCTCAGCCCCGGGAAACTGAACCATGACTTCCAGGGAGCTGCATCAGCTTATTGCTGACAACGAGACTTGGATGAGCCGACCTGAAAATCAGGGTAAGTGAGAGAATATTCCCACCTTATAGGATCTTTTCTGGGAGGAGATTTCCCTGGGGTAAGCGGTTTCAGTACACTCAGTGCATCCTCCACCTTCCCATTCATAGTCCTTGGGGGCTGTGTTAGTCGCAGTCTGGTTCCACCCCTGCTCTGTGATGTCTGCAGAGAGGGGATCCATTGAGCAGGTTTATTTAGCCCAAACATTAATCAATTTTTGCTCCTCTCCCTAAACTCCAAATCAACAGCAGGTTATTTCTCTTTGGTTCAAAAGTGTTTTTTTTATAAACTTTTGCATATTTATAGTACATTTTATTTCTTTATAGGTCAGGCTATGATTGTCCATCAATTGAGATCTTCTCAAAGGGATCAGAGAAGACCAATTACTACTGGTGGACACAGAACAGACGCCACTGCTGTCACTGCGAGAGGCAGAGAAGCCAGAACTCCTCTCCGGCAAAGAGGACAAGAGAGCAGGGAAAGAAGCCGCTCTCCGCTTAGACCAGTCCCTGCAGAGCCCTCCAGAGAAACATCAGAGAGCAGAAGGGATGACAGTGGATCCTCAGACACCGTCACTGAGTTTGAATTCAGACGGCCATTTCCCGTTCTGCCCAGCCGCAGACTCAGGGAGTCTCCAGCTGCAAGTGGATCTCCTGTACAATTACTGCAGGCAAACCGTCTGTTCAACATCATCTTTCAGCAGCAGGGAATGGGAGTGATGACGCCTCCGCCACAGATGCGGCCACCATCACCACCTGCACAATATAATCTGCAGGAAAGGCAGCAGACTTGGCGAGCTCAGCAAATTAGGAACCTCCCAACAAGAGCTGTAACATCTCAGGAGGAGTCGTGTGTCATCTGCATGACGGATTATGAGACCGGAGAGGAAGTCACAGTGCTACCATGCAATCATTGTTTCCATCAGGGTTGCATCTCTACCTGGCTCAACTCCAACCTTCGGTGCCCCCTGTGTCGCAAACACTGCTTCCTTCTAAAATTCAGTGGAACATCTTAAATGTTCAAGGAAGAAGTTAAGAGTTTGGCAGTGACACTAGAAGAGTCCATCTTGTACGTCAGCCCAGGTAAGAGAGAACATATAGATTACATCTGCATTCATTTCAAATGCTAAAAAAAATAATTCACCTTTACTTCTGTTCTGTCTTTTCTTTAGTTTACCATCAGCTTTGGGAAACATCGTACCAGTACTGAGTTCTCAGATGAGGATCAATGAAATAGCGGTCTTCTTTCTGTGATATTATTGAGACTCTGAAGAAGAAACTGCTCCTGCACATGACGATTTTCGGATGAACCCCCTTCTCTCTTTTCTGTGAGGAGATTTTGAGGACGCTCTGGAAAGTAGAGATAGAGAGGAAACCAGGCTCTCCAATATAAGCCGAAAGTTAGAAGTTTATTACAACAATCATCAGCAAACGTCTGTGTGCAATGGGCCAACGTTTAGGTCACATGACCTTATTTATATATATATATATATATATATATATATATATATATATATATATATATATATATATATATATAATTACATTAAAAAATGTTATACCAATTATATTGATTCTGTGTCATTCACCTTATTTGCATGGTATGCATACTGGGAACTCCATAACATTGTGCTCAGAGCAGGTGGATTGATGATAAATGTCTATTCTAAAAAATAAAAGCTGTACAAACGTCAAAAAGAATGAACATATGTACTGAAAAGTCAAAAGGACTTGCTGTGCATATGATCCGTCTGTTGTCACTTCTTTTAACTTCTTCAGGTTTCAAAAGCTTTGAAGCGGCTAAAAGAAGCGATTGGTCTTTTCTTCTAGAAGCTTCTGCTTGGAAGCCGCTACTATTTTATATATAAACTGATTTCGCAGTGAAACCGCCGCAAAAAAACGAACACAAAGACATCGCAAAAGACTAGTGTTGAGCCACCCCCGTAGTGTTCGAGTTCGGTTCGGTTCGTCGAACACCCGTGTGTTCGCCGAACTGTTCGTCGAACTGTTCGTCGAACACCTTCGAACACCGTTAAAACCAATGGCAGGCAAACAAAAACACATAGAAACACATAGAAAACACCTTCAAAGGTGTCCAAAAGCTGACAAACTGCTCAGAAGACACAACTAACACATGGAAAAGTGACAAGTACATATAGTCATGAGAAAAGAAAAGAGGTGGAGGAGTAAAAGGAGGGGGAGACACAGATATAGGCATGTCATGCCCTTCTAAAATCCGAAAAGTGAGAAGCCGACACGTTCAGTCCGCTCCTGCCCGTGCCACCTCCGTGTCGCCGGGTTTGTGCCAGAGCCGCGGTGAACCCTGACGGCCAGCCCCCCTCTCCCAATACTGGTGCCTGTCCGCTGGTGGGTCGAGCGAGCCCCCCTGTGGTGAAGGCAGCTTTAAGCTTTTTAATTTAAATTGTCTCTCTAATTTGAATGAATACACTTTAAATCCATTTACAAGGATCTATTGGAGGGCAAGTCTCATGCCAGCAGCCGCGTAATTCCAGCTCCAGTAGCGTCCACTAAAGCTGCTGCAGTTAAAAAGCTTTTATAAGATCGAGCTCGGCTGTCCACCGCAAGGCATCCTACTGCCAGTCCCAGCCCCTATGCCTTGGGGTGCCTCCTGATGCTCTTCACTGAGTATCCCGTGGTCCCGAAGCATTTCCTTTGAAAAAATTAAGTGTCCAAACTACAGGTGGTGTAGCTTGCTTAACAGCCGGGATAATCCGCTGACTAGCAGACACTGCTACTAGGCACAAAGTATTTCCTGGGCTAGATGCAGTTAAAAATTTGTAATTAGATACTCTCGTTGGATGCTGAGAAAGCATTCCATAGAGTCTCCTGGCACGCCATATATGATTCTCTTAAAAAGCTTGGGGTAGGGGTCTAGGGGACCCTTTATAGCCAAAATCACGGCCCTGTATCGCAATACGTCACCTAGGCTGAAGATAAAAGGAACTGTAGCACCCTGAGGGCTCGGTTGCTACAGAGGTATTACACCTCACCCAGATGTGTGATATCTCACTCTCAGGTAAGTATGGAGTGTGGATCAGGACCCGACACCTGCATGCATTACACCACATTGCCGTGGGGCAGGGCGACCAATATGCCCCTGAGATGGGCACGACAGTCCCTGTCCCTGGCTGGAGTGGGGGGAGGGAACACTGAGGAAGGGGAACCCTGTAGTGCAGGAGCAGGGAGGAAGCAGTTCCTGGGTGCATTGAGAAGGGAGTATAAAAGGTGGGCACCATCTTAGTTCAGTGCAGAGAAGTCTGAGCAGAAGTGGCAGGGAGCAGGGGCTCTGCATGAGCTCTGCTCCGGAGGCGGGCCTAGTAACAGAGGCCCAGGCCTGGAAGAGGGAGAAGGAAGGAAGAGGAGCGGAGAAGGCTCCAGGAACGAGGAACGAAGGGATCCCAGGGGTGCGGACGGGCGAGTCGCCACCGCACACCCGAATCCACCTGCATGGAGGGGTCAGGCCAAAGGGGGAGACCGGTCCCCGAAACTAGTGGAGGCAGGAAACGACCCTCAGCTAGAATCCGGAGGCTGTGACATTTTATGTGGCGCAGCCCCTCGCTACACCCGCTAGGAGGGCAGCACATAGGGTCAGGGAAACTGGCGCCAAGTTTACCAAGAGGAGGCCCGAGGCAGCCGGACAGAAGGGTTGGTAAGAAAGGCCAGACAAAGGACACACAAAGGGGGTCCTGTGAAGCGCTCCAAAGTTATCTGGGAGTTGTCTGAACCCTCATCTGGTGAGCACAGTACGACGTGGGCAGCCGTTACCTGCAGACGTGGTCTGGATAATAAGAACTGTGAGTAAAGGCCCTGGACTGCATCACTGACTCCGTGTCATTACTGCTGCTGCCCTGCACCATCACCCCCATCCTCCGCATACACTGCCCTGAGGCTATACTCCTCCCGTGGGGAGTTATGCTACGCTCTGCTGCACCCACAACACCAGCCTCAGCGGTCTGCCCTGCAGCGGCGGTTCACTCTGACCGCAATCCACGGGTGGCGTAGTCAGACATTTAAACATCAAAACCACATAAATAGTTCCGCCACTGGTTTGACCACCCTGAGCCACGGAACCGGGTCGCCGCCACGAAGACTACAACCACCAGCATCCACCAAAAAGGGTCCGGCTCCGGGTGTCCCAAGGCCCAGGGGGTGCATCAGAACATTTTCATCACCTTTCACAATCACCAATGGGACAAGGCAGGGATGTCCTCTGTCCCCTCTCTTACACATCCTAGTGACGGAGCACCTGCTCTCATCAATTCGCCATAACCCCAATATTAGGTGGATTGAGGTGGGAGGCACCGAGTACAAGTGCCCTCTATTTGCTGATGATGTACTAGTATATATCACTCAATCACATATATCCATCCATGCTGTTATGGCTGAAATAGATCACTTTGTTACATGGTCAAAGTTTAAAATCAATGCAGCGAAGTCTGAGGCCCTCGATGTCTCCCTCCCCAAATCCATATAGGATTCCATCCAGTCCAACTTTCCCTTTGCCTGGCCCTCACAGGGTATCAAATACTTAGGAATTCCTATTCATAGAGACCTCTCCCATCTATGTTATCTTAATTTTGGGCCCTTTATTGAACAACTCCATACAGACCACGGTTGGCAAGTTAGAACTGTAAGATTCACTACGTGAACCACTGGTGTTTTGTGGAAAAGCACATGTACACTGTGTTCCAAATTATTATGCAAAAAGTGTTTAGGAGTGATAAGGGAAGAATTTGTTTGTTTGTCAGTTAAACTCATTGATGGTGATGTGTGTCAGGGCTCTTTATATCACTGTAAGCAATTGCAGACACCTGTGCTAATTAGTTTGGCAGGTGTGTCCAATGAAAGGCAAGACTACTTAAGAAGGCTGTCTCACATTATTAAGCAGCCTACATTTTCTGCCAAAATGGGAAAGAAAAAGGATGTGTCGGCTGCTGAGAAGCAACAAATTGTGGAGTGTTTAGGTCAAGGCATGACTACAATCAACATTGTGCGATGATCAGGATGAAGTGTCTTGGCAATCAAGAAGTATGTAGCTGATTTACAGTACACACGCGTGCGTGCTGATAAGGGCAAATTGAGGACTCTTTCCTACAGGCAATTACGTCAGGTTAAAAGAGCAGCGGCAAAAAAGCCTTGTCATAGCAGCAGACAAGTTTTAGAAGCTGCTGGTGCCTCCAACGTCCCCCGAACAACAAGATGCAGGGTCCTTCAGAGGTTTGCAGCTGTGCATATGCCATCCTGTCGACCTCCTCTATCCACTTCACACAAGCAGAAACGGCTCCAGTGGGCCAAACATTACATGAAGACTGATTTCAAAACTGTTTTGTTCACGGATGAGTGCCGTGCAGCACTCGATGGTCCAGATGGATGGAGTGGAGGATGGCTGGTTGATGGACACCCCACGCAAACACGGCTACAGCGCCAACAAGGAGGAGGTGGAGTAATGTTTTGGGCTGGAATCATGGGGAGAGAGATTGTCGGCCCCTTTAGGATCCCTGAAGGCGCTAAAGATGAACTCCATAATGTATGTGGATTTTCTCAAACAGCACTTCCTGCCATGGTTCAAGAAGAAGAACCATGTATTTCACAGCAAGATCATTTTTTTGCATGATAATGCACCATCTCATGCTGCACATAAAACATCTGCATCTCTGGCTGATATGGGCATAAAAGGGGACAAACTTATGGTGTGATCCCCATGCTCCCCTGACCTCTACCCCATTCAGAACCTCTGGAGCATCATCAAAAGGAGTGTCTATGATGGCGGGAGGCAGTTCACATCTAAGCAACAGCTCTGGGAGGGTATTCTGTCCTCATGCAAAACAATTGAAGCAGAAACCATCCAAAACCTGACAAATTCAATGGACAAGAGAGTTCAGAAGCTCCTTTCGAACAAGGGGTCCTATGTAGTGTTGAGCCACCCCCGTAGTGTTCGAGTTCGGTTCGGTTCGTCGAACACCCGTGTGTTCGCCGAACTGTTCGTCGAACTGTTCGTCGAACACCTTCGAACACCGTTAAAACCAATGGCAGGCAAACAAAAACACATAGAAACACATAGAAAACACCTTCAAAGGTGTCTAAAAGCTGACAAACTGCTCAGAAGACACAACTAACACATGGAAAAGTGACAAGTACATATAGTCATGCGAAAAGAAAAGAGGTGGAGGAGTAAAAGGAGGGGGAGACACAGATATAGGCATGTCATGCCCTTCTAAAATCCAAAAAGTGAGAAGCCGACACGGCCAGTCCGTTCCTGCCTGTGCCACCTCTGTGTCGCCGGGTTTGTGCCAGAGCCGCGGTGGACCCTGACGGCCAGCCCCCCTATCCCAATACTGGTGCCTGTCCGCCGGTGGGTCGAGGCCCCCCACGGTGGGGGGGGGAGTAACATCTGCAGAAGAAAGACCATCTTCCAGCCAAACTAAGATGTCGACTTCTTTTCGTGGACAATGTGATACGATCCCATTCTTACGGACACGCCCATCGCTACAAATTCTAGATGAGGCACAAAAACAGCAGGTGCTTCAACGGATATCAAGTGCTCCTTCAAGTGGGCTCTCCATCACCTCAATTTCAACATCACAAATACTCCAGTCCTCAGAGGTGTCACCCCAATCGCACTTGCTTCCTCACAGCTCCCACGTCTCCAGCTGCCAGTCTGAGTATGGGGTAACACAGATGGCTGAGTCTGCCCAGCTGTTTACTCATACTATAGCCTGGGAAACGGAGGTCTGCTCCAGAGCTTCTGTTAATCCAGATGAGGAAATGATCTGATCCGATGCCCAGAATCTTTATAAGTTGGATCCAGGACCAGATGAAGAAGGTTCTGAGCATAATGTAGACCCTTGTTCCCAAACTGTAACTCCTGTTGGTGGAGACAATGATGAAGACGATGATGAGACTCAAATACCTGATTGGAGCGACAACTTGACTTTTCGGTCAGGGCAGGAAGAGGTTGGCTCTGAGGGCGACGGGTGTGATAACACACAGGGTGATGATGACGAGGTTGGAGATCCCACTTACTGTCAACCCACAGTCAGACAGTCGATAAGGTCAGCAGAGGAGGTGGAGGAGGATGTGACTAGCCCTGGGGATGGGGATGACTCGGTACCCGGGCATTTGCCTGGCCTTGGGGATGTCGCGGTGGTCGGCTCCCTGGCCCGTACCCTGGGGTCTCTCTTTAAAAGGGTGGATAATTGTTAATTTTATAAGAGTTCATGACGCCACCTGTGGTATCTGGTGACAAGCACCAGCGCTGCAGCAGTCCACTGAGGCCGGTGATAAGGCAGCTCAATGGTATAGCTCCCCACAGGTGGAGCTAGGTCTCAGGGCAGCGTATGCAAGGGGAATGCAGGACAGGCAAGACCCAGCTGGGTCAGAGCAAGAACGGGAGCGGACACGGTAGTCACTTCAGTACCTTTTACTGGTGGAAATTCAGGCACATCCCGGAGCACTGTAGGGTGAAGGGTGCATATCAGGATCCTCCCCAATGAGCGGGTGTAGGGCCTCCTGTTTCTTGCCTCTGCGTAGTAAGTTTCTGACCTGCCTGGAGCTAGGCCTAACTTTGTCTCTGTCCTGCGCTGGCTGACCTTGTGGTAGGGCCTTCTCTTGGAGTTCACGCTCCCAGTATGCGGGGCCTAAGCGTCTCCTGGCTCTGTTACATATCAGCACCTTAGCGATCCTGGGACTTGTAGTTCTCCAGGGATTCCGGTTATGCCTTACTGGGTCATAGAGGTACCGGTAAGCTCGGATCCTGTGTCCGGTAAATGCTTCGGGGTGAGCTGGTTAAGCTCCTCTGCCCCTTATGTACTAACTCGCCACTCGCCTTCGGCCTACTCGGGCCCTCACTAGGCTATACACACTAACGGCAGCTTGCCGCGCTGCACTGATCTTACGGCAGCGGCACACCTTAAGCTCTATCTGGGCTCCCTGAATCTAGCAAGCAGGAGCCTCGTGCTCCACTGCTGAACTATTAACTGCGTTCTCTAGACTAGACTGAACTCCACTGCAGACTGACCTCTCTTAGGCTTCTCTACTGCAGGAACTCTTCAGAGGAACTGAACTGCCTAGCTCCACCTTCCCTATTTATATCCCTAACGGGCTCCCTCTGCTGGTCTGAGGTGGAAGGTGGAGATGTGTGAATGTTTATGGGGGCCTCTTGTGGAGGATTCCATCAATGCACTCTTGTAGGATCTGTGATACCAAGCGCAGCGGGGCATCACAGATGCTATTGACGACGAGGTTAGGTTGCGCCTTCCTGAACAGAGACGGAGTACTGGAAGCACGTCAACAACTGCATCCTCAACCACAACTCTGCCTCTGACCACAAGTCGTAGTGGCTCTTCAGGTCACATGGGCTCTAAGCCTTGCATAGCCTGGGCATTTATTCAGATCGATAAGGATGACCCAACTCGTGTTATCTGTAATATTTGTCAGCAAAAGCTAAGTAGAGGCCAAAAAATACATAGTTTGAGTACTTCATGCATGTACCGTCACATGAATGTGAAGCATAAGTTGCAGTGGGAAGCTCACTGTGCTACAATGCGGCCTAGCCGGCTGGGCCAACCACCGTCTGCCCCATCTTGTGCATCCGCAGCCTCTTCATCCTCTGTGACTGGGGGGACAGCAGTCACACATGTTTTTGGACGCAGACCTGCCACCTCTTTACCCGCAACAGCCAGTGTGATTGGCAGGTCGTCAGTTCATTGGGAAGTGGAAACACCTGCTAGTGATGAGCGCTCTCCGACATCGAGAGCACCACCTTTGGATCAAGGCAACCTAACATGTCCGCCTGCATCTTCCTCACAGACCGGCAGTTGCCGGGGACACCCTACTCAACACCGTCTAAGCACAACAGCCAGCCCTCGGTCCCTCAGATGTGGAAAAGTAAAAGACCATTTCCTCCTAGCCATGAGAAAGCTAAGAGGTTGAATTTCACCATCTGCAAGCTCTTGGCTACAGAAATGCTGCCTTTCCACCTGGAGGACACAGAGGATTTTCAAGACCTTATGTCCGTCACAGTGCCCCAGTACCAGATGCCCAGTCGGCACTACTTCTCAAAGAAAGGTGTGCCTGCGCTCCACTAGCATGTCGCACACAACATCACCGCTTCTTTGAGAAACTCTGTGTGTGACAGGGTGCACTTCACCACAGACACTTGGACGAGAAGGCATGGACAGGGGCGTTACATGTCGCTGACTGGGCACTGGGTAACTATGGTGACAGCAGGACAAGGGGCTGCTGTCCAAGTCTTACCGTCCCCACGAGTTGTGTGTTAATCCTCTTTATCTCGAACTTCCTCCACTGCTTCTGCCTCCTCAACCTCCTCTCGGTCCTCCACCTGCACCCAAAGCCTGTCTGGTAATGCCACCTGCTTTCTAACTGCGCAGAAGGAATCCTGCACACCTCCTTACTATGCTGGCAGCAGGGCTCAACGCATCAGTGTTTACTTTGAAATGTCTGGGAAATGTGAGTCACACAGCTGAGGAGTTTTGGTCAGCTCTGGAGACCCAGTTTCATGAAAGGTTGTCTTCACTGGACCTGCAACCAGGGAAGGCCATGTGCGACAATGCTGCAAACCTGGGTGTGGCACTTCGCCGGGGCAATGTCACACACGTGCCTTGTATGGCTCACGTGTTGAACCTGGTTGTCCAGCAATTTTTAGCCCACTATCCCGGACTAGATGGCCTTCTGCAGAGTGCACGGTCGCTGTGTGCTCACTTCCGCCGTTCGCATCCCGCAGTTCAACGACTTACATCTCTACAGAAGTCGTTGGGCCTGCCAGTTCACCGGCTTAAATGTGATGTGCCGACACGGTGGAATTCAACTCTGCACATGTTGCAGCGACTGTGGCAGCACCGACAAGCCCTGGTGCAATACGTTCTGACGTATAGCCTGGGCCAACGAGATCCAGAGGTGGGGCAAATCACGCTGGAGGAGTGGTCTCAGATCAGGGACCTATGCACCCTTCTGCACAGTCTTGAAATGGCGACGAAGATGTTTAGTGCTGACGATGCCATTATCAGCATGACTATTACGGTGATTTACATGCTGGAGCACATGTTAAACAGAATTCGGAGTCAGGTGGTGGGACAAGAGGAGGTGGAGGAAGTAGAGGAGGAGTCGTATGCGGAAGGGATAACATCTCCAAGGTCCAGACGGTTGGCAGCACCAAGGCGGCAGGCATGGGAGTGTGGGGGAGAGGGATTAACCAGGGCGCATGGTAGCAGCCAAACTGTTGAGGAAGGTGCAGGAGCCGAGGAAGAAGTGGAGGACGAACTGGCAATGGGCATGGAAGACTCATCAGATGAGGGAGACCTTGATCACATTTCTGTTGTGCGAGGTTGGAGGGAGAGGGCAGAGGAAGGAAGCATGATTCTTACCTCGCTACCAACACAACAAGGACTTGGTCCTTCTGGATGCGCAAGACACATGAGTGCCTTCTTGCTGCACTACCTGCAACATGACCCCCGGATTGTCAGAATTCGAAGTAATCCCGACTACTGGGTTGCCACACTCTTAGATCCCCGGTACAAAAGTATATTTGCCAAAATAATTCCTGCCATAAAAAGGTATTGACGAATGCAGGAGTATCTGTTGCAGAATCTTACATGTGCTTTTCCACAAAACACCAGTGGTGCACGTAGTGAATCTCACAGTTCTAACTTGCCAACGGTGGGACTGTCGAGTCTTCATCACTCAAACAGTAACAGTAACACAGTATCTGCTGGTAACAGCAATTTTGTGGAATCGTTTCACCACTTTTTTAGACCATCCTTTGCAAGGCCACAGGAGACAAGAAGTCTGACACATAGTCAATGCCTAGAGAGGATGGTACAGGAGAATCTCCAAGTGAACATCGAAGCCATGACTGTGTCACTGGACCCTTGCTCATTTTGGTATTCCAGTCTTGAAAAATCGCCGGAGCTCGCCACTCACGCCTTGGAGATCTTGTCATGCCATGCAGCCAGCGTTCTCTCTGAACGTGTGTTCAGCGCTGCTGGTGGTGTGCTGACAGATAAGCGCACGCGGCTGTCCACTGAGAATGTAGACAGACTCACGTTCATAAAGATGATCAAATCATGGATTCGCAAGGACATTTCTACCCCTGTGTCATCCTTGGGAGACTAAAAGCTTGGGGATTTGGTAAAATCACCTCACCAACCGTTTTAAGCAACAGTGGGGCAATTGATGCCACTTAACCCTAGAACGCATGACCATAAAAATCTACACTTTCACATACCTGGGGCCCTTTAGGCCCGTGTGCAAATAACATGGAATAACTCAAACTCAAATGACAAACAACTATATACATGAAGAATACCTAGAGTTTCAAAATTCTAACTAAAGCAATCTTGCAGAAAATAGAAAACAATTAACTGGGCGGGCCTGCAAGGCCACAGGTATGCGTTCTAGGGTTAAGTGGTGTCTGTGCCACAATTTTGGGAGTCCCCTTGCTGTGTCTTACGTGACGTTGGCATCGTCAATTCCAGGTGGGTTGGGTCGCACCCCCCCCCCTTTTAACTGTAAGAAACTACATACACTATGGCTTGGGGTAACACAGATGGTTGAGTCTGAAGAGCTGTTTACTCAGAGGTCTGCTCCAAATCTTCAGTGTCTGCTAGTCAGCGTAGAATTTTTAACTGCATCTAGCCTAGGCAATACTTTGGGCGTAGTAGCCCAGCTGCGAAGCAAGCTGCACCGCCTGTGTATCTAATAAGAATTTTTAAATTAATCTAGCCTAGGCAGACTGTGGGGACCCCCAACCAAACCCAGATGCTCAGCCCCCCTACCGCCCCCCTTTCATGGACAACCCAATAATGTAACTCTTACAACTGGATGGGTGAGGATCGGTCACAGCTTTATTAACTCTTTATACTCATTCCATTAGAAAGTCATTTTATTTCTAAAATAATTCAGCTTGTTGCAGCATGCCCTGGGTCCCCACTCCGGCAAGTTGGCCAACAAGTGTAACTCTCCAACATGTCCTTTCTATTTCCAGGCCACGGAGGATCCAGCGTACTCGTATGCAGGACTCTGACCCCCACCCATCACTCTTAACGCTTGTTCCACTCCGTCCTGGAGTCCTGACAGGAATATGTCCAGTCCAATATCTATTAAGTGAACACCGTCGGGCCGTATGAGGCCTGCTTTATCTCCTTCCAGTTGTCGGTGTCGTATCACTACAACGCCTCTGTCTCTTCTAAATTTTGCCATCCGAATATTTATTACCCGCCTTGTCCATTCGATGGCCGTGATGTCTCGTGCACCTTGCCATACCGCTATCGGCACAATCTCTGACCATACTATAGCTAATTTTGTGAAAAATTCTCTGAAGCGCTCAGTGTCTAGTTTCATTATTGCCATTAGTTATGCGCTCTTGTGATGACCTAGGTTGTTTCCCCCGGCCTGTATAACTAAGATGACCGGACCTCTTGCCTCTCTCCCTACCTTGATTACCTCCATTAGTACCTGTGGCCATAGCAGGCCTCTAATACCTCTCCAGTTGAAATATGTGTTATGAAACTCTAATTTCCTCCCGCCTGGGTGGACTTTCGCCCTTTTTTGTGCCCAATATATATACGAGTGGCCTATCACTCACACTGTTGGCTTAGCGTCACCTGTAAAAGAAACAAACCACGTTAGGATAACAAGTCCGGTCTTATGTATCTCGCCAAACACGTGGATCGCCATCTCCCTATCCTCTGAACTTCCGTTTCTGACAGTCCTGCTCTTGCTGCTTCCGTGGCCGCACCTATGCGGAATGAGTGTGTCCCGTAATCTTTGGGGTGGTTCCCTGCCGATGTTATGCATTTATTAAATATAGCTTGGAACAGGTATCTTGATAATGGCGTTCCATCAATGTGTGATACGAAGAAATTACTTTGTAATCTGATGGTTAGATATGTTTTTACTATTGTTACCCGACTCAGTGTACCGTTTGTGGGTTGTAGAAGTACCCAAGTACCCCTGCCCGCTGGAACCGTTTTCGATTGGTGTATGCGTACACGTATTGCATTATTGGCTATGACTACTTCCTGGTGTAATAAGCGTCCACTGGTGGTAATTTTGGATTGAGGGACTAATTCGCTTATACATAGCGCCCCGAAGAAGGCGATCACAAATGCAGTAGACATTAGTGTTGCTTCAAATTGTGAGTGTCATGTTAATGGTGTTAGGGATAAGATGTGAGAAATCAGTTTTAGTGACACGGGACGGGACGTCTACATTCCTGACTTGGCTGACCCCTTTTCCACCCTTTTATGGGTTGTCTGATGATGAATCTTTGTCACATCTCCCCAATTCAGTAGTTGGAAGTGAAATGCTACTCCGGTCAGACACCGCTGCGCTGACGCCCCTGATATGCCCCTCATCATTAGCTGGTGGAGAAATTCTATGGTGACTTGTGATCTGGCTTGTTCACATTGGTCAACCCGTCTGCCTGCTACTACTCGTGTCCACTCTTCCCATGCCTTACCGTATGCTTGCCACGTTGACGGGGCAACTGACGCTCTGATTAATGGCATCAACTATTCGCCACTAGATCCCATAGGGAGGGTGGGCAACTGTTGCCCGATGGGTGGGCGTTGTGGAAGAGCTCTGTGAGAATCTGCCAATTGAATTGTTATAAAGCGTTAGCAGCAGCTTTATACCCCTCAGCATAGTGGCTAGCGCGGACCCATACATTGTGTTTTAGGCACAGGAATACTAGCCTGCGTAGTAGGCCTAGCACTGGGAGAGACGATGATGCCATCTTATTAATGCAGTGCGCTAGGCTGGTGTTTTGTGTTATGAAGCGTATATTTTTGTTAGCCAGGCGCGCGCCCCATATTTCTATTGCTACCACTATTGGGAAAAATTATTTTCAGGGCTAGATGCAGCTAAAAATTATTATTAATTTCAAAGCTGGTGGAGCTTGGTATAGATGGCCTAATACAATGAGTCCCACACACTGCTAGAAGCCCAAATATTTTTTCAGAGGTAGATGCAGATAAAAATTATTTTTAATTTGCAACCTGATGGAGGTCACTATAGATGGACTAATAGAGAAAGTCCCACACACTGCTCGAAGGCCAAATATTTTTTCAGAGCTAGATGCAGATAAAAATTATATTCAATTTGCAACCTGATGGAGGTCAGTATAGATGGACTAATAGAGAAAGTCCCACACACTGCTAGAAGGCCAAATATTTTTTCAGAGCTAGATGCAGATAAAAATTATATTCAATTTGCAACCTGATGGAGGTCAGTATAGATGGACTAATAGAACAAGTCCCACACACAGCTAGAAGCCCAAATATTTTTTCAGAGGTACTGTAGATGCAGATAAAAATTATTTTTAATTCGCAACCTGATGGAGGTCAGTATAGATGGACTAATACAACAAGTCCCACACACAGCTAGAAGCCCAATATTTTTTCAGAGCTAGATGCAGACAAAAAATTATTTTGAATTTGCAACCTGATGGAGGTCAGTATAGATGGACTAATAGAGAAAGTCCCACACACTGCTAGAAGCCCAATATTTTTTCAGAGGTAGATGCAGAAAAAAATATATTCAGTTTGCAACCTGATGGAGGTCAGTATAGATAGATTAATAGAACAAGTCCCACACACAGCTAGAAGCCCAATATTTTTTCAGAGGTAGATGCAGAAAAAAATATATTCAGTTTGCAACCTGATGGAGGTCAGTATAGATGGAATAATACAACAAGTCCCACACACAGCTAGAAGCCCAATATTTTTTCAGAGCTAGATGCAGACAAAAAATTATTTTGAATTTGCAACCTGATGGAGGTCAGTATAGATGGACTAATAGAGAAAGTCCCACACACTGCTAGAAGGCCACATATTTTTTCAGAGGTAGATGCAGAAAAAAATATATTCAGTTTGCAACCTGATGGAGGTCTGTATAGATGGATTAATAGAACAAGTCCCACACACAGCTAGAAGCCCAATATTTTTTCAGAGGTATATGCAGATAAAAATTATTTTTAATTTGCAACCTGATGGAGGTCAGTATAGATGGACTAATAGAGAAAGTTCCACACACTGCTAGAAGGCCAAATATTTTTTCAGAGCTAGATGCAGATAAAAATTATATTCAATTTGCAACCTGATGGAGGTCAGTATAGATGGACTAATAGAACAAGTCCCACACACAGCTAGAAGCCCAAATATTTTTTCAGAGGTACTGTAGATGCAGATAAAAATTATTTTTAATTTGCAACCTGATGGAGGTCAGTATAGATGGACTAATACAACAAGTCCCACACACAGCTAGAAGCCCAATATTTTTTCAGAGGTAGATGCAGAAAAAAATATATTCAGTTTGCAACCTGATGGAGGTCTGTATAGATGGATTAATAGAACAAGTCCCACACACAGCTAGAAGCCCAATATTTTTTCAGAGGTAGATGCAGAAAAAAATATATTCAGTTTGCAACCTGATGGAGGTCAGTATAGATGGACTAATAGAACAAGTCCCACACACAGCTAGAAGCCCAATATTTTTTCAGAGCTAGATGCAGAAAAAAATTATATTCAATTTGCAACCTGATGGAGGTCAGTATAGATGGACTAATAGAATGATGCTATGCCCAAAAGATTTTACTTCACTAGGTGCAGTAAAAAAATTGGTATTCTATACACAGGTGGTATATCTTGCAACACAGATAGGCTACTCCACTGACTAACACACTCTGCAATAGGCCAAAAAGGATTAGCTTTGCTAGATTCAGCCAAATGCTGTGAAAAAAACTTGCACAGCACTGGCAAAGACCTGCCTGGCAAAAACTGATAGGAACTGATGTAACCTAGTCCTGAAAAGGACTCCAATTACAATTAGTCTTTACTCCCACAACCTATCTATTTAAGAGCACAGACCTGCCTGATAAAAGTCATAGGAAATGCTGTAACCTAGTCCTTAAAAGGACTGCAATCACAACTATTCCCTACTCCCAAGCTATCTGTAGATTTGTGCGAAAATTGGCTTGAAATTAACAAGGTATAGCGCACACAGCAACAGCGGTGCCGTCTAACACGCAGCTGCAGCAGTGAGAAAATGGTGGCGACGGGGAAAATGGCTTGGTCTTATAGGGCAAGGACATGTGACATACACTGCCAATGACACATGCCCTTGCTTGTGTGAAAAAAAGCACTTCGCTCCGTGTGTGCGCTGCTGATAGGCTGACAGATTGCACCTCCCCACTGTAAATGCGGGAAAGAGAAAAAAAAATGGAGATCTTCATTGTTCCTGCAGAGATCTATCCCCTGCCCCTCCCCCCACCCCGCTGTACACTCAAACTGCGTATTAACATTAATTTTCATCATTACTGAGAAAAAATCCAGTTATGATTTTGGTGCACGAACAGTTATCGAACATAACCTCGAACAGCCGAATTTTTCTCAAATTATTCGTGTTCGCCGAACGGCTCGAACACCGCCCAAAACAGCTCGAATTTGAGATTGGCGAACAGTTCGAGTAGAACAACGCTCATCTCTAGTCCTATGTGAAAATGTAACATCACCTAGAATAAAGTTTTGAGTTGAAAACTGTTTGATTTCAGTTTCTAATAACCTGCTAATGCTTATAATTTCAAAAATGACCATTTTTTTGGTCTTTATTAAAATGAAAAGGTTGATCGAAAAGTTTGGGGGATCTAAGAGTGTGGCAACCCAGTAGTCATGATTACTTCGAATTCTGACAATATGAGGGTCATGTTGCAGGTAGTGCAGCAAGAAGGCACTTATGTGTCTTGCGCATCTCGGAGCCCCAAAATTATTTTCCGGGCTAGATGCAGCTAAAAATTATTATTAATTTTAAATCTGGTGGAGCTTAGTATAGATGGCCTAATAGGATCAGTGCTGCACACTGCTACAAAGCCCAAATTATTTTCCAGTCAAGATACAGATAAACATGATTATTAATTTTAAATCTGGTGAAGCTTTAGTATAGATGGGCTAATAGGATCAGTGCTGCACACTGCTACAAAGCCCAAATTATTTTCCAGTCAAGATACAGATAAACATGATTAGTAATTTGAAAGCTTAAAACAGTTGGTAGGGTGATTTTAACCAATCATCAAGCTTTTACTCTCCCCAGGATGACACAGGGGTAGAAAAGTCGTTTCGGATCCATGATTTGTTCATCTTTATGAACGTGAGTCTGTCTACATTATCAGTGGAGAGCCGCGTGCGCTTATCTGTCAGCACACCACCAGCAGCGCTGAACACACGTTCAGACAGAACGCTGGCTGCGGGGCATGACAAGATCTCCAAGGCGTAAGTGGCTAGCTCCGGCCATTTATCCAGATTGGAAGCCCAAAAAGAGCAAGGGTCCAGTGACACAGTCATGGCTTCAATGTTTACTTGGAGATACTCCTGTACCATTGTCTCTAGGCGTTGACTATGTGTCAGACTTCTTGTCTCCGGTGGCCTTGCAAAGGATGGGCTAAAAAAGTGGTGAAATGATTCCGCAAAATTGATGTTACCAGCAGATACTGTGGTTCTGTTACGGTTTGAGTGCTGAAAACTTGACAGTCCCACGGTTGGCAAGTTGGAACTGTGAGATTCACTACGTGCACCACTGGTATTTTGTGGAAAAGCACATGTAAGATTCTGCAACAGTCTCTGCTGATACTCCTGCATGCGTGCATCCCTTTCTATGGCAGGAATAATTTCTGCAAATTTACTTTTGTACCGGGGATCTAACAGTGTGGCAACCCAGTAGTCAGGATTATTTCTAATTCTCACAATTCGAGGGTCATGTTGCAGGTAGTGCAGCAAGAAGGCACTCATGTGTGTTGCGCATCCAGGAGCACCAAGTCCCTGTTGTGTTGGTGGCGAAGTAACAATCATGCTTCCTTCCTCTGTCCTCTCCCCCCAACCTCGCACAACAGAAATGTGATCAAGGTCTCCCTCATCTGATGAGTCTTCCATCAGTTCGTCCTCCACTTCTTCCTGGGCTCCTGCACCTTCCTCACTAGTTTGGCTGCTACCATGCGCCCTGGTAAAACCATCTCCCCCACCCTCACATGGCTGCCGCCTTGGTGCTGCCGACCGTCTGGACCTTGCAGATGTTAGCCCTTCCGCATACAACTCCTCCTCCTCTACTTCCTCCACCTCCTCTTGTGCCACCACCTGACTCCGAATTCTGTTTAACATGTGCTCCAGCATGTAAATCACCGGAATAGTCATGCTGATAATGGCATCGTCAGCACTAAACATCTTCGTCGCCATTTCAAAACTGTGCAGAAGGGTGCATAGGTCCCTGATCTGAGACCACTCCTCCAGCGTGATTTGCCCCACCTCTGAATCTCGTTGGCCCAGGCTATACGTCAGAACGTATTGCACCAGGGCTTGTCAGTGCTGCCACAGTCGCTGCAACATGTGCAGAGTTGAATTCCACCGGGTAGGCACATCGCATTTTAGCCGGTGAAGTGGTAGGCCCAACGACTTCTGTAGAGATGTAAGTCGCTGAGCTGCGGGATGCGAACGGCGGAAGTGAGCACACAGCGACCGTGCCCTCTGCAGAAGGCCATCTAGTCTGGGATAGTGGGCTAAAAATTGCTGGACAACCAGGTTCAACACGTGAGCCATACAAGGCACGTGTGTGACATTGCCCCGGCGAAGGGCCGCACCCAGGTTTGCAGCATTGTCGCACACGGCCTTCCCTGGTTTCAGGTCCAGTGGAGACAACCATTCATGAAATTTTTTCTCCAGAGCTGACCACAACTCCTCAGCTGTGTGACTCACATTTCCCAGACATTTCAAAGTAAAAACCACCTGATGACGTTGAGCCCTACTGCCAGCATAGTAAGGAGGTGTGCAGGATCCCTTCTGCGCAGTTAGAAAGCTTGTGGCATGACCAGACAGGCTTTGGGTGCAGGTGGAAGACCGAGAGGAGGTTGAGGAGGCAGAAGCAGTGGAGGAACTTTGACATAAAGAGGATTGACGCACAACTCGTGGGGATGGCAAGACTTGGAGAGCAGCCCCTTGTCCTGCTGTCACCATAGTTACCCAGTGCCCAGTCAGCGACATGTAACACCCCTGTCCATGCCTACTCGTCCAAGTGTCTGTGGTGAAATGCACCCTGTCACACACAGAGTTTCTCAAAGAAGCGGTGATGTTGTGTGCGACATGCTGGTGGAGCGCAGGCACACCTTTCTTTGAGAAGTAGTGCCGACTGGGCATCTGGTACTGGGGAACTGCGACGGACATAAGGTCTCGAAAATCCTCTGTGTCCACCAGGCGGAAAGGCAGCATTTCTGTAGCCAAGAGCTTGCAGATGGTGAAATTCAACCTCTTAGCTTTCTCATGGCTAGGAGGAAATGGTCTTTTACTTGTCCACATCTGAGGGACCGAGGGCTGGCTATTGTGCTTAGACGGGGTTGATAAGGGTGTCCCCGGCAAACTGCCGGTCTGTGAGGAAGATTCAGGCGGACATGTTAGGTTACCTTGATCCAAAGGTGGTGCTATCGATGTCGGACAGCGCTCAACACCAGCTGGTGTTACCACCTCCAAAGAAAATGATGACCTGCCAATCACGCTGGCTGTTGCGGGTAAAGAGGTGGCAGGTCTGCGCCCCAAAACAGGTGTGACTGCTATCCCCCATGTCACAGAGGATGAAGAGGCCGCGGATGCACAAGATATGGCAGACGGTGGTTGGCCCGGCCGGCTAGGCCGCATTGTAGCACACTGAGCTTCCCACTGCAACTTATGCTTCATGTCCATGTGCCGGTTCATGCATGAAGTACTCAAACTATGTATATTTTGGCCTCTACTTAGCTTTTGCTGACAAATGTTACAGATAACACGAGTTGGGTCATCTTTATCGATCTGAAAAAATGCCCAGGCTATGCAAGGCTTAGCACCCATGCGACCTGAAGAGCCACCACGACTTGTGGTGAGAGGCAGAGTTGTGTTTGAGGATGCAGTTGTTGACGTGCTTCCAGTACTACGTCTCTGTCCAGGAAGGCGCAACCTGACCTCGTCATCACTAGCATCTTCCTCCACCTCCTCTGCTGACCTCATCTCTTGGCTGACTGTGGGTTGACAGTAAGTGGGATCTCCAACCTCATCATCATCACCCTGTGCGTTATCACACCCGTCGTCCTCAGAGCCAACCTGTTCCTGCCCTGACAAAAAACTAAAGTTGTCGCTCCAATCAGGTATTTGAGTCTCATCATCGTCTTCCTCATTGTCTCCACCAACAGGAGTTACAGTTTGGGAATGAGGGTCTACATTATGGTCAGAACCTTCTGCGTCTGGTCCTGGATCCGATTCATAAAGATTCTGGGCATCAGTGCAGATCATTTCCTCGTCTGGATTCACAGAAGCGCTGGAGTCGACCTCTGATTCCCAGGCTATAGTATGAGTAAACAGCTCTGCAGACTCAACCATCTGTTCTACCTCATACTCAGACGGGCAGCTGGAGATTTGGGAGCTGTGAGGAAGCAAGTGCGATTGGGGTGACACCTTTGAGGACTGGAGTATTTGTGATGTTGAAGTTGATGTGGAGGAGAGCCCACTTAAAGGAGCACTTGATATCCGTTGAAGCACCTGCTGTTTTTGTGCCTCATCTGGAATTTGTAGCGATTGGCGTGGCCGTAAGAAAGGGATCTTATCACATTGTCCGCTAAAAGAAGTAGACATTTTAGTTTGGCTGGAAGATGGTCTTTCTTCTGCAGATGTTACTGTTGCTTTAACACCTACCCCACGGACACAACCTTTTTTCCCCTTCCCAACACGCCTATTCCCCTTTCCACCAGCAGCAGGCCTTTTTCCACTCATTTTGGTGGTTAACTAATTCACAACTCTGGAGTTGTTTGCACAAAAAAACAATGGATGGGAACCGAGCAGAGCTGAGTGGCCAAACTTTGGTATTAGGCCAAAACTATTGGCTGGGTTACATGCAGAAAAAATAATATTCAATTTGCAACCTGATGGAGGTCAGTATAGATGGACTAATAGAGAAAGTCCCACACACAGCTAGAAGCCCAAATATTTTTTCACAGGTAGATGCAGAAAAAAAATATATTCAGTTTGCAACCTGATGGAGGTCAGTATAGATGGACTAATAGAGAAAGTCCCACACACTGCTAGAAGGCCAAATATTTTTTCAGAGCTAGATGAAGACAAAAAATTATTTTTAATTTGAAACCTGATGGAGGTCAGTATAGATGGACTAATAGAGAAATTCCCACACACTGCTAGAAGGCCAAATATTTTTTCAGAGCTGGATGCAGATAAAAATTATTTTTAATTTGCATCCTGATGGAGGTCAGTATAGATGGACTAATAGAGAAAGTCCCACACACTGCTAGAAGGCCAAATATTTTTTCAGAGCTAGATGCAGAAAAAAATTATATTCAGTTTGCAACCTGATGGAGGTCAGTATAGATGGACTAATAGAACAAGTCCCACACACAGCTAGAAGCCCAAATATTTTTTCAGAGGTAGATGCAGATAAAAATTATTTTTAATTTGCAACCTGATGGAGGTCAGTATAGATGGACTAATAGAGAAAGTCCCACACACTGCTAGAAGGCCAAATATTTTTTTCAGAGCTGGATGCAGATAAAAATTCATTTTAATTTGCAACCTGATGGAGGTCAGTATAGATGGACTAATAGAACAAGTCCCACACACAGCTAGAAGCCCAAATATTTTTTCAGAGGTAGATGCAGAAAAAAATTATATTCAGTTTGCAACCTGATGGAGGTCTGTATAGATGGATTAATAGACCAAGTCCCACACACAGCTAGAAGCCCAATATTTTTTCACAGGTAGATGCAGAAAAAAAATATATTCAGTTTGCAACCTGATGGAGGTCAGTATAGATGGACTAATAGAGAAAGTCCCACACACTGCTAGAAGGCCAAATATTTTTTCAGAGCTAGATGCAGACAAAAAATTATTTTTAATTTGCAACCTGATGGAGGTCAGTATAGATGGACTAATAGAGAAAGTCCCACACACTGCTAGAAGGCCAAATATTTTTTCAGAGCTGGATGCAGATAAAAATTATTTTTAAGTTGCAACCTGATGGAGGTAAGTATAGATGGACTAATAGAGAAAGTCCCACACACTGCTAGAAGGCCAAATATTTTTTCAGAGCTAGATGCAGACAAAAAATTATTTTCAGTTTGCAACCTGATGGAGGTCAGTATAGATGTACTAATAGAACAAGTCCCACACACAGCTAGAAGCCCAAATATTTTTTCAGATGTAGATGCAGAAAAAAATTATATTCAGTTTGCAACCTGATGGAGGTCTGTATAGATGGATTAATAGAACAAGTCCCACACACAGCTAGAAGCCCAATATTTTTTCAGAGGTAGATGCAGAAAAAATATATATTCAGTTTGCAACCTGATGGAGGTCAGTATAGATGGACTAATAGAGAAAGTCCCACACACTGCTAAAAGGCCAAATATTTTTTCAGAGCTAGATGCAGACAAAAAATTATTTTTAATTTGCAACCTGATGGAGGTCAGTATAGATGGACTAATAGAGAAAGTCCCACACACTGCTAGAAGGCCAAATATTTTTTCAGAGCTGGATGCAGATAAAAATTATTTTTAATTTGCAACCTGATGGAGGTCAGTATAGATGGACTAATAGAGAAAGTCCCACACACTGCTAGAAGGCCAAATATTTTTTCAGAGCTGGATGCAGATAAAAATTATTTTTAATTTGCAACCTGATGGAGGTCAGTATAGATGGACTAATAGAACAAGTCCCACACACAGCTAGAAGCCCAAATATTTTTTCAGAGGTAGATGTAGATAAAAATTATTTTTAATTTGCAACCTGATGGAGGTCAGTATAGATGGACTAATAGAGAAAGTCCCACACACTGCTAGAAGGCCAAATATTTTTTCAGAGCTAGATGCAGACAAAAAATTATTTTCAGTTTGCAGCCTGATGGAGGTCAGTATAGATGGACTAATAGAACAAGTCCCACACACAGCTAGAAGCCCAAATATTTTTTCAGAGGTAGATGCAGAAAAAAATTATATTCAGTTTGCAACCTGATGGAGGTCTGTATAGATGGATTAATAGAACAAGTCCCACACACAGCTAGAAGCCCAATATTTTTTCAGAGGTAGATGCAGAAAAAAAATATATTCAGTTTGCAACCTGATGGAGGTCAGTATAGATGGACTAATAGAACAAGTCCCACACACTGCTAGAAGCCCAAATATTTTTTCAGAGGTAGATGCAGAAAAAAATTATATTCAGTTTGCAACCTGATGGAGGTCTGTATAGATGGATTAATAGAACAAGTCCCACACACAGCTAGAAGCCCAATATTTTTTCAGAGGTAGATGCAGAAAAAAAATATATTCAGTTTGCAACCTGATGGAGGTCAGTATAGATGGACTAATAGAGAAATTCCCACACACTGCTAGAAGGCCAAATATTTTTTCAGAGCTAGATGCAGAAAAAAATTATATTCAGTTTGCAACCTGATGGAGGTCAGTATAGATGGACTAATAGAACAAGTCCCACACACTGCTTGAAGCCCAAATATTTTTTCAGAGGTAGATGCAGAAAAAAATTATATTCAATTTGCAACCTGATGGAGGTCAGTATAGATGGACTAATAGAATGATGCTATGCCCAAAAGATTTTACTTCACTAGGTGCAGTAAAAAAATTGGTATTCTATACACAGGTGGTATATCTTGCAACACAGATAGGCTACTCCACTGACTAACACACTCTGCAAAAGGCCAAAAAGGATTAGCTTTGCTAGATTCAGCCAAATGCTGTGAAAAAAACTTGCACAGCACTGGCACAGACCTGCCTGGCAAAAACTGATAGGAACTGATGTAACCTAGTCCTGAAAAGGACTGCAATTACAATTAGTCTTTACTCCCACAATCTATCTATTTAAGAGCACAGACCAGCCTGATAAAAGTCGTAGGAAATGCTGTAACCTAGTCCTTAAAAGGACTGCAATCACAACTATTCCCTACTCCCAAGCTATCTGTAGATTTGTGCGAAAATTGGCTTGAAATTAACAAGGTATAGCGCACACAGCAACAGCGGTGCCGTCTAACACGCAGCTGCAGCAGTGAGAAAATGGTGGCGACGGGGAAAATGGCTTGGTCTTATAGGGCAAGGACATGTGACATACACTGCCAATGACACATGCCCTTGCTTGTGTGAAAAAAGCACTTCGCTCCGTGTGTGCGCTGCTGATAGGCTGACAGATTGCACCTCCCCACTGTAAATGCGGGAAAGAGAAAAAAAGATGGAGATCTTCATTATTCCTGCAGAGATCCATCCCCTGCCCCTCCCCCCACCCCGCTGTACACTCAAACTGCGTATTAACATTAATTTTCATCATTACTGAGAAAAAATCCAGTTATGATTTTGGTGCACGAACAGTTATCGAACATAACCTCGAACAGCCGAATTTTTCTCAAATCGTTCGTGTTCGCCGAACGGCTCGAACACCGCCCAAAACAGCTCGAATTTGAGATTGGCGAACAGTTCGAGTAAAACAACGCTCATCTCTACAAAAGACACTTCAGGTAAAACTCGATGGACACCATGATGATGATATCTGGCTGAGTGTCTACTGATCACTGCTTGTAACCCCTTTTTCTCCATAGGGATAGTGTAGTGATAGACGGGTGGGATATTAGTATTAATGTATGTATGTTTTTAGCTCAAGTGGGTGGGAAGTATAATTAGGTAATTGGGAATTAATCGTATATTAGTACTGTCTGCTATTGTTATTAGTGTGCACTGTGTTAGTGTGGTGATTAGTAGTATATGAACTGTAGACTTGTGTGTAATAAATATCCTTTATTCATACACGGTTTTGTCTCAGTTAGAATATAGCAATTAACACAAGTGTCCCAGGTAAGTCACTGTATACCACTTCAACAATAAATATAATCCCACAGCTGCAATATTAAAATCAAATTATAGACACAGAATAGAAATATGCGCAGAAATAAAACATCAGAAATTTATTTGATAATGCTTTGATTTGAGAGTCTTCAGTGGTTGATTCCTTTTAATGGCTAACTGAAAAGATAGTAACAAATTGCAAGCTTTTGAGACTACTCAGGTCTCTTCATCAGGCTAGTATACCACAAAATCTGAAGAGTCACATATTTATTCACAATAAGACACAGAAATAATGCAATAGATGCGACAGGTGACGGAAAGCATAGTTATTATGGGAGAGATAAACAGTTCTGGCTATAAATATTTTAGCAGTTAATAGATAAGGAGTGTGAAGGTTTTATTGTCCTGTGACTAGGTCTAGTGTTATGATGGCCTCACAAGTCTGAGGGTCACAATCCTTAGTTGATGTAAAATGACATAAATCCATGCGACACATTCATTCCTGCTCTGAAAGTGTTAAAGGTCACCATTAGTTTATATTCTGAGATTCTTCTTTCTCTTTGAGATTTGAAATGACCTTTTAATACCAGTAATTTCATGTCTTTTATGCTATGATAAGGGGAACAAAAATGCTTGGCTACAGGTAGATCTATTCTTTTTTCTTTTATTGTGTGGCGATGATGATTCATTCTTGTCCTAAGTTTTTGCCCTGTTTCCCCTACATAAAGACCCCCAGCTGGACATTTGGTACATATAATTAAGTACACTACGTTAGATGTGATACAGCTGAACGTACCTGGGATCTTATAGTCCTGATGTGAGTTGGGTATCATCATCTTGTCTGTGGTCATTATAAACGGACAGGTTTTACATTTTTTCTGGTTGCAAGGAAAGGTACCTGTAGCTGGAGGAGATGACAGAAAGCTTCTGACAATGATGCTTCTTAGATTTGGGGGCTGCCTGAATCACAGAAGTGGGGGGTCTGGAAATATGGATTGTAATCGGGCATCTTTTTGTAGTAAGGGTTGTAGTTTCCGTGTAGCTCTCCTTAGCGCCTCCAGATTTGAATTGTTGATGACTACTAGAGGCACCCGGTTGCTTTCTTGTTTGGTTTTGTAATGTAGGAGGTGATTCCTTGGTATTCTGGTGGCTCTTGTAATCTGGTTCTCAATTGTTCTTGGATGGTAGCCCTGATTCAAAAAGGTCTGAGACCAAGAAGGTGTTTGTCTCTATCCATAGGGTTGGAACATATCCGATTGTATCTGACGGCTTGTCTGTAAACAATTTAAGGTATGTAGGACGGTCGATTGGTTTCCTGTACAAGGATGTCTCTATTTCATTGTTCTGTAGCTTGATGATGGTGTCCAAAAAGCTAATTTCAGTACAGGAGTAGTTGAGTGTTAGGTTGATGGTGGGATGAAATCGATTAAAGTGTTCATGGAACGTCTTCAGCTGTTGCTCAGACCCCGTCCAGATGATTAAAATATCGTCAATGAAACGATAGTAGGCCAGAGGCCTGATGGGGCATGAGGACAAAAAGTCACTTTCAAGCTTGGCCATGAAAAGATTTGCGTACTGTGGATCCATTTTACGTCCCATCGCTGTACCAGTTTCCTGTAGATATATGTTGTTATCAAATTCAAAGTAATTGTGGGTGAGGATGAATTCTGTAAGTTTGACCACAGAATCAGCAACAATTCCTGTATTTTCTATGAAGATTTTGCAGGCCTGATGTGGGATGTTAGAATACAAAGATTCCTCATCCATGGTGGCCAGGATGGATCCTTCTGGTAGAGGACCTATTGCTGCTAGTTTATTCAGTAGGTCTGTTGTGTCCTGAATGTAGCTGGGTGTAATCTTTACCAGTGGTTTAAGAACACACTCTATTCTATTAATTTGATAATGCTAAAATCAATAAAACAACATATAAACATAGCAGGGAAGGGAAACCGTTAACCAATCCACATATAGATGAGCCTAATGCTATTTGAAAATAAGCTATGACTCCATGTGATCACTAATTAAACCATGCAGATATATAACCCCACGTCTAAGGTGCATTGTGCTGGAGAAAAGAAACCTAATAAATCAAGGTTTTCCATGGAGAAGTCTATTGGCATAAAACAGTAAACATGAATCAAATAAAACACAGATTATAGGGACTAGCCCGTCGTAAAGTGCACAGTGCAATGCTTGGAGGCTTTGAATCCCGGTAGTACTGATTTGAAAGGAGTTGTCACTTAGAACTTACTGTTAGTAGTCAGATCTACATGTGGATGGACCCCCGACAATGCCGTTTCACCAGTGCTTCTTCCAAGGGGCGTTAACTAGGGAGGGGACAGTGTTCCTTATATATACAGACATTAATCAAAGTTTTTAGCCTTATATCCAATTGTTGCCATGGGTGGAAGGCGGCACATGAAGCGTTCCTCAGTAACTCATAGATGTAAAAGGTGACTTCAGGATTGTGCGCTTGGAATGCATACGTGGCACGCACACTGTTCCGAGTGCGCAAGGCCGGAAGACACTGAGTGCCATGAATGCGCATGCGCACAAGCCCAAGGAAAGGAAGTAAGTAAAGTGTGCGGCTAGCAAATACCGCTAGGTGTACAAAAGATGGGGGAGCCCGGATCGCTATTGGACAGGACTCATATCACATCGTGGGTAAAGGAGGTGGAAAAGGTAATACATAATACATAGTAATCCTAATAAACGCTTGAACCTGGTATATAAGTCAGATGGAATTAGAAGCTACAAGAGAGAGGATGGATGAAATAACCTATTACTAATGACAGCAATGATGTTAGACATAATACCATAAGCACTGTGGGTGAATAAGTGCGAAGCAAGTGCACTAGTGTACTAAGACATACATAAAAAAGTGAAAAATAAAAAGGGTTAACCTGTTACAATAATAATAATAGCAATAATATTGAACATAAATGCCATAAGCACTAACAATGAATACGTGCAAAATAAGTGCACTGGTGTACCAAAAATGTATGGGGGATAATAAATATTCCACAAATTATTAAAAAAAAGAACAATAAAAAGTGTGCTAAAATATCCCCAAGCAATAATGATAGACAATCAATATAAGTGACATGAACACCTGGGGTCACGTAGAGAAAGGTACAAACAGTACAAAAATATGTATACTGAGTGAATATCCCTGATCAAAAGGGACATGAAATGCATATGGAACATATACTGTATGCCATAGATGTCCATAAGGTGAATTAAACAAATATATTTTGATAGGTAAACAGGTCTATATAATACCCTTCAGAAGAGATGGACAAGGGAAAATAGAAGAAACAAAGTTACCCCAAAACAGCAAATGAATCAGGGGGTCATATGAATCTGATATCACTGTAATCATACAGTCATACAGGCCAGAAGAATAAATCAGTGTTATCACTTTTACCGCATGGTGAACGGTGCAAAAGAATGTACAGTATAAAAACAATAGCTGAATTGCTGTTTTTTGTTCATTCTGTGTCTGAAAAATCTTAGTAAAAAGCAATCAAAATTGTTATGTAAACCAAAATGGTACCAAAAAAATCTTCAACTCGTTGTGAAAAATAAGCCCTCATACAGCTCTGTTCGTCAAAAGATAAAGAAATTATAGCTCTCACAATATGGCGACAAAAAAACAACTATTTTTTTATAAACAATCATTTTTACTGCATGACAGCAGCAAAACATAAAAAACTATATAAATCTGGTATCGCTGTAATTGCACTGACCCGTAGATTAATTTATACCGCACGATGAGCGGCGCAAAAATAAAAATAAAAACTGTTCTTGTACTACTGTCTATTTGTTCATTCTACATCCCAAAAATTGGAATATGGCTCGATTCACATTTATCCTGCGCTCTCTGTTGAGCTCTTACATTGGAGTTTCTATGTAAATCAGAGAAAACGCAATTCAGACAAGACACGATTCAAACAAAACTCCCAATGGAACCACTCACTATAAAGAGGCAGATGGAGGCACTTTGGACTCTGGTGTCTGTTACAGTGGTGTCACATTATTTTATGCATCTTTTTAGCGCACAAGTGTGGGCGACCACAGTTTTGTGCACGCCAAAAAAGATGGATACCACCGGAATAGACGACAAACAGAGTCCAAAGTGTCTTCATCTGCCTCATTATGATGGATGGTTCCTCTGGGGATTTCGTTTGAATTGCATTTTTGTGAGATTTACTCTGAAACCCTGTTATAAATGCTCAGTGTAGAACACAAGAATGTGAGCCCACCATACTGAAAGTGATCAAAAAATATTTTGTACTCCAAAATGTTACCAAAAAAACCCTAACTTTTCCCACACAAAACCAGCCCCCACTCAGATCTGCCATCTGTCACTGGAAATGTAGAGGGTTCCCATGTTACTAGTAGAACAAAGACTCTGGAAAAGCAACATGGCTCCCACCCCTCAAATAAAATACAGTGAAATATACGCTCCCAAATACCCCCTCCTTCTGAGCCCCACTGTGCCTACATTTTTGGCATTATTGTAGCGGGAAGAGCGCACTTAACATTTTACGGGTTTTCCCCAGAAACACAAACTGGGCACAATGTGTGGGCACTGAGCTGGCATATTTGCAATTCTCCCCCCAAAAAACTATGGCGTGGATGTTACAAAATAGTCACTTGAGCCGTAGATGAATTCATTGAGAGGTCCAAATTCTGCAATGGGGTCACTTGTGGAGGTTTGCTGCTGTTCCGGCACCTTAACGGCTCTGCAAATGTTGCCCGAAAATTATTGTAGCAAAATCTGTGGTTCAAATCCAAATAGCGCTCCTTCCTTCTCAGCCATGACGTGAGGCTAAACAGTAGTTTCTGACAACATATAGAGCATCACCATATTCGGAAGAAATTGCAGAATAAATTTTGGGGTCCAATTTCACCTACTAACCCTCATGGAACTGACACATTTGTAGCTAATAAAAAAAAATTACATTTTAACAACTAAAATGTGAAATTTCGACATTCCAATGTTATAATATTCTGTGAGGCATCTGTAGGTTCAAAATACTCACTACACCCCTTGATGAATTCCTTAAGCAGTAAAGTTTCCAATATGGGGTCACTTGTGGGGGTTTCTGCTGATCTGACACCTCAGGGGCTCGGCTAATGGCACCCTCAATCTATTCAAACAGAATCTGCATTCTAAAACCCAAGTTGCGCTTCTACTCATCCAATCCCTGCCGTGTGCTCAAACTCTAGTGTACAACCACATATGGTGTATTGCCACATTTGGTAAAAATTGCATAATTTATAGAAGGAGCTAAAGTTTAAAATTCATAGAAGGAGCCCACCGAACCTTCAGGATTTGAAGAGTGCTTGTGTAGAACAATTGGCCAAAATCACTCCTGAGCAATGCATGCGACTAGTTTCTCCATACGGGAGGCGTCTTAAAGCTGTCATCACCACCAAAGGCTTTTGTATGAAGTATTAAATACATTTCAGGAAGCTTGTTCAATACTTTTTCCCTGTGTCATCTTCATTATTACACATGATTTCATTTATGGACATTTATGGTTTCATTTCTTTGCCTGTGTGGATTGGATGGGTTTTTACTGAAATCTGGTGAGAATTTCATGTCAATAGCACCATTCAAAACATATTTATGTAGAACATTGGTGAAACGTTCAATACTTATTATACTCGCTGTATATTTGCAGTTATTGTATTGCTTGGATTGTTAGAAACAGAGCTATATAAATCAATAAATAGTATTTTGAGAACCCGGCAGAGACATCTTTGTTTTATTAATAAGGATACATTGCATCAATTTGGTGACAACTGCAAAGGCCGCACATTTGTTTCTATAAAGGCACAATATCTGTTCCCATTGGACTGTCGTCTTCTGCATTAGTCTTATATATTTATCTTCTACTATTTTCATATGTAGCAAGTCAAAAAGATGCCGGAATTAATAAAGAAGAGAGTTTTACTCAGTTTTTTTCCTGCACATGAACATTCATAGAGGGAGAATGAGATTTTATTATATTGAATATGTGGAAACATGGCTTAATATAAAGAAAAACATACATTAGTGCATTACCTGGAAAGATGATTTTCTGTCTTTTCCATTTCATTTCGGTGGTCATTCTCCAAGGCGAGAAGCGCAACAGTTACAAGCTCTTTGCTGTAGAGCTTACAAGTGCTGCTCTGAAGTTGGCCAGATGAGTGAATCCAACCAGCTTGAGTACTTCTGTGATCCTCCGATGCTTCATATAGCGGCATGGGAACTAAGTTTGGGCCAATTGCGCATCTATGATGCTTCTCCAAAATGTCAGTCAGTCCGGAGCGCACTTTGCCCTGCCGAGCAGAAAGTAGGAAGACAGGGGAGCAGCGCGCTTCTGAAGAAGAAATGAGAATAATCATTTAAAGATATGCTACAAAGGTTGCAAGTTATCACCTTTCGACCGAAAAAGTAAATACTTGCTGACCACTGGGTATCCCACACTGGGACCTCCACAGTTTAAAACCTGGGGCTCTATAGTGTCCCATTTGAATTGAATCATCCCAGAAATGTGTAGTCTTGTTACCATTACAAAACAATAGAAAAACCTTACTTACCATCTGGCTCGTCATCCTTTGTGGCAGTGCCTGGAGAAACTGCATTTCTTCCTCCTTCCTGGATTATCCTTTGCTTCCTTCTCTGGCAATTGGGACAGGAGGTCGGTGCTGCAGCTTTGAGTGTTTTCAGTTCACATTTCATGCAGTGTTGTGCATGGTCAGCACAAGTATCCCAGGTGAGCAATTCCAGAACGCTGGATTTCTGGACCTCCAAGCTGGTTCACACATAGAGCGCCTCTGTGCTTTTTTCTGTTCCATTTGAATGGAGGGATATAGTCTTGCACAAGCTTCATTACTCCATTTATTTACTGCCACTGCTGGAGATATAGGGCCCGACTCATCAAGTTGTTTTCAACAGTTTTCTAGTGTTCAACACTTTGAAACGTTGCAAAATTTTGGTCGCAATTCAAAGTAGCACAAAAATGTTGCGAATTTTAGCATTTTTACTCCACTCCTGGCTGGATCCACCAAAAGTTGCAAAACTAAGGCACTACTGTGCTTGTGGAAGCCTGACGGGCAAATTCATCAAGAATTATGCCACTTTAGGCGCATAAATATTCTATTCATAGAAATGACTAGGAAAATGATTTTAATCATTTTGTGAGTGCTTTTTCAGGCCCCAGTCTTAAAGAAATCGGCAAATCTTATTCATGAATGCTTTTCATTAAGAGGCGCACAACACTTAATGAACTTGGCATATCTGATGAGTGGTGTGCGTCTACGTGTGCCCCTTCAGAAGTGTTACTCCAGTCAAGGACTACAGGAACTGGAGTAACATATCTGGAGACGAAATGGTTCAACTTTTGAAGAACTTGACAGCGGGCAAAGCAACGCCCCGTCCTACATCGTCTCTTCTGCAGCTTCACCCATTCATCATCATCTATCAGTATCCTTGTTTCATTCCGGTCAGTCCTGTAAATTACTATTCTGGAGTTTTACCAGTGGATGTGTCGGCCAATTTTGCCCAATCTATGGCTATTTATGCCATTCTAGGAGTTGCAGTTCTGACGCCAGCAGAGAGCTGCCGGCTGGGAACATTGGTATAAGGCATTGTAACAGCGTTGTATCAGTAAGGACTTACCCGTGGAACGTCTGCTTCTTGTAGCAAAACTTCTCTGCATATAGTGAGAAAAGAAAGAAGACAATTCGAGTTTGAAGAACTAAAAAGTAAATAAATAAAAAATAAATATTTCCATTGGATTTGTTTTAATAATTATTTGTTTTGCTGTTTATCTTCCCATTCTCTGCTTATGATATCTTTTAACGTAGAGAATAATAACAAAGGATGGTATAGATGTAATTACAGTGACGTGAAAAATAAAAGTATGACCCCATGTGTCTGTAGCACTCCTGACAATGTCTGGGCATGCTCCTGATGAGACAACGGGCGGTATTCTGGGTTATCAGGGCATCGGTGAGCTCCTGCATAGTTTGTAATGTTACTTGACTTTGTTGGATGCCTGATACAGAACAAACCACCGGATCTCAAAAGGATTCAGCTCTGGGAAACATGAGGGCCAGTCAAAGGCATAAATGTCTTCCTCATCCAGGTACTGTCTCCACAGTCTGATCACATGAGGATGGATATTGTCTTGTACCAGGAGAAACCCAGGGCCACTGCACCGGTGTATTGTCTGACAATGGCTCCAAGGATTTCATCACAGCACCTAACAGCAATCAGGGTACCAAAAGTGGAGGTTTGTGTGACCCCCCATGGTTTTGCCTCCCCAGATTATCTCTGACAAAATCAAGGCACAACTTCCATTCCAGATGTAATAGACAATTGATTATAGTAAAACACGACCCCCAAAAAGTAGGATCTCTTCTTATAATTGGTGATGTGTTATTTATTTATTCATCCCCATCTCAAAAATTGTCTTCTGCATTTGTTAAAATTCCAGAAGTTCTTTGAACCCATCATATCTTCTCATAGACTTTACAATAATGCCTTAAGAAAAAGTTAAGACTGAAGATTTTAGCTTCATGTGAACTATTAGTGATCAGCAAAAAATGTAACATTTCATGTAATATCTTGTAACATCTTTAACCTTAACTCCTAAGGTGCCTTGTGCCTATACACCTTAGATAGTAGTCCATTTATGTCTCCCATGTCCCCCATGCCCATCAACACATCAACACTAGTGTTGGGCGAGCACTAAAATGCTCGGGTGCTCGTTGCTCGGGTCGAGCACAGTGGAATACTCAGGTGCTCGACCCGAGCAACGAGCCCAATGTAAGTCTATGGGAAACTCGATCATTTTTCAGGCGGCTCCCCCCGGCGGTCTGCACAGGGCTTAAAAATTGCCCAAATCAATGGGAACAGAGCTCAAATGACATGGGAACAGCATGGGGAAGACCCCTGGAAGCATTTCTGACTCCCAGGTCACTCATGAAAAAATGTTCCCATTATTGGGAAGTGGGTCTCCCATAGAGTTGGCCTATGTAGTGAATGCAAGGCCTGCCAAAAATTGGGAGGCACTCCAAAGCCCCTTGGAAGAGACAAAGGACCTCATGAAAAAATGATCCCATTATTGGGAAGTGGGTCTCCCATAGTGTTGGCCTATGTAGTGAATGCAAGGCCTGCCAAAAATTGGGAGGCACTCCAAAGCCCCTTGGAAGAGACAAAGGACCTCATGAAAAAAATGTTCCCATTATTGGGAAGTGGGTCTCCCATAGTGTTGCCAAAAATTGGGAGGCATTCCAATGCACCTTGGAAAAGACGTGGAGGAGGACCTCATAAAAAAATGTTTACCATTAGAAAGGAGCGGGTCTCCTATACTTGTAACGCCCATGCACTAAGTGTATGGGCTGACAAACATTTACCCCTGGGGGTATACATGAACATACTGTATAAAATTTTTTTTTTACTGGCATCATAAACACCCTTTAAAAAAAATATGTGGGTGTTGCATCACAGACCATGTCACCCTGGTGATATGGTGGTGGAGGATGAGGATGAGGAGAAGGAGGAGGACAAGAGCAAATAGCCAAAATCAGGAAACATATACCCATGTGTGGGTGTGAAAAGGTGCATGGGAATACACTTCACAAAAAAGAAACTGGATTTGAGTTTATGTTACACTGCTATCATTCAGTGGTGTTGACAAGTCTGGCCCAATCCAGCCCTGGCAAAACGCTAGCGGCAGGGCAGGCCAGGACCTCCAAGGTGTAGAGAGACAGTTCATTCCACGTCTCTAGCTTGGATACCCAATAATTATAAGGCACAGAGGAATCACGGAGGATGTTGGTATGGTCGGCAAGGTACTCCCTCAGCATCTTCCCAAACTTTGCACTCCTTGTGAGAGTACCCCGTGCCTCAGGGCCTGTGCGATGGGAGGGGCTGAGAAAACTCTCCCAGAACTTTGACAGTGTTCCCCTGCCTCTGCTGGATTGGATTTGTGTCCCTCTTGCCTGTACTCCTTGGTTGTCCAACGAACTGTGACCTCTGCCACCAGCGTTTTCAGATGGGAATTTTTTTAATAGTTTCGTAACAAGGGCTTTTTGGTACTGCCCCATCTTTGTAGACCTGTCCGCCTCAGGAATAAGAGATAGAAAGTTCTCCTTGTAGTGTGGGTCTAGAAGTGTCATCAACCAGTAATGACTGTCTCCCAAAATTTTGAGAATGCAAGGGTCACGGGAAAGGCAGCGTAACATAAACTCAGCCATGCGTGCCAGGCTGCTAACAGGAAAGACTTCCGTGTCCTCACCAAGAGGACAGCTGACCATTCTCTCCTCCTCCTCCTCCCTGTTCTCAGGCCATCCATGCTGAACATATGGTATGACATTTGTGCAGGTAGCACCGTCTATAGTGCATGAAACTAGCTCCTGTTCTTCCTCCTCCTCCTCCTCTTCCTCATTGTCACCCAATCCACGTTGGGATGAAACGAGGCTGGGCTGTGAGGAATCACTCTGTATGGTTTCTTGCTCCATCTCATCGTGCTCCTCCTGCAATGCATCCTCTTTGATTGTTAGCAGTGAGCGTTTCAGAAGACAGAGAAGCGGGATTGTGACGCTTATTATGGCATCATCACCACTCACCATCTTGGAGGTGTCCTCAAAGTTTTGGAGGATGGTACATATGTCTGACATCCATGTCCACTCCTGATTTCTTATGTGTGGAGTCTGAACTGAATACCGATGGCCTTGTTGATGGTGGTAGTCAACAACTGCCCCCTTCTGCTCACAAATCCTTCCCAACATCTGCAGTGTAAAATTCCAATGCGTGGGGACATCACACACCAGCAAATGATGCTGAAGCATGGCGAGGGCGGCGGAAGCTGTAGCTCACTTTCTAAAATGGGCACACAGGCGGGGTACTTTGACAAGCAGATGAGGCAACTCCGGGTAGGTTTTGAGAAACCGCTGAACCACGAGGTTAAGCACATGGGCGAGGCATGGTATATGTGTGAGCTCGCCTCGCCTCAGAGCCGCCACCAGGTTCCTGCCATTGTTACACACGACCATGCCTGGCTGTAGGTTCAGCGGTGTCAGCCACAGATCTGCCTGTTCTTTCAGAGCTGTCCACAACTCTTCAGCATTGTGCGGTTTGTCACCTAAGCATATTAGCTTCAGCACAGCCTGTTGCCGCTTGGCTGAGGCAGTGCTGCAGTGATTCCAGCTTGTGACTGATGTGGTTATTTCGGAGATGGAGGCTGAAGAGGAGGAGGAGGCTGAGGAAGATGAGGTGCAGGAGCTGTAGACTGTGGGGGCAACCCCGATTGACCTAGGGCCCGCAATCCTCAGAATCGGCAGGATGTGTTCCATCCCAAGGTCCGACTGGGTTCCGACTTCCACAATGTTAACCCAGTGTGCCGTCAGAGAGATGTATCGTCCCTGCCCACAAGCACTTGTCCACGTGTCCGTGGTTAGGTGGACTTTCCCAGTAACTGCATTGTTGAGGGCAATTATATGTGATCCGTGTGACGGGCAAACCACAGTTTTCAATAGATGGATTTTTAGCGCTGTAATATGGAAAGGACCTGGCTGTATTATGCAGTGCCAACAAGCAAATGGCGAAGAAAAACTGTGTTCTCTGGCATGGTTTTTAGGCTATGTGCCCATGATGCAGAAATGCTCTGGATTTTTTCCTGAGCATTTCTGCAGCTCCCTGGCAGAAAAAAAGCATGCGGATTGTGCATGCGTTTTTCCTGCCAGGGACAACCGGATGTGAAGCGTTCTTCACATGCATTTCCGCATGCGGGTAGACAAGCGCTTTCCAAGCGATTTTAGCATCACTTGGAAAGTGCTTGACAACTTGGTCACACTATATAAATCCAGGCAAACGTCATGGATTTATATAGTGTGACCTTAAAGAATGGTAAAAAATTAAAAAATAAATATATGCTTACCTTCTGATGGCCCGTGCAGTCTTTATTCGCTCCGTCCTGGCTTGCCGGCAGCTCGCGGTACACTGAAGGACCTGCCATCACATGACTAAATGACGTCAGCGCAGGTCCTTCCGTCCACCGCGATCTGCCGGCAAGCGAAGACAAGCACACCGGGGGCCATCAGAAGGTAAGTATCATATTTATTTTTGATTTTATTCTTTTTTTTACAGTTTCTATGGTACCCGGGTCCGGAGGAGAGTCTCCTCTCATCCAGACCCGGGTACCATCCGCACATTGAAACGCTTGGATTCCGCATGTACAGATCCAGTGATGCGGAATCCAAGTGTTCCAATGCCAGTCAATGGCAGCGAAAATGCAGAGCTTCCGCAAAATAATTGGTAGTGCTGCGTTTTTTTCCGCCATGATAATCCGCAGCGGAAATTTCTGCCGCATGTGCAAAGCTCATGCAGATTATCATTAGGCAACATGGCAGGCCTTCTACAATGCGTTTTTTAAGCATTTCTGCAGCATTTTTGCCCTGCGGAAACACTTAAAAAACGCATCGTGGGCACACAGCCTTAAGCAAACAATCAGATAAAAATAAAAAAAAATATTCCTGGCCCCTGATACGTGGGGCTATTTCTACAAATATAATATCTGTAAAAGCACCAGCAGACAGAACTGAAATGGACCATCTTGCTATATGCACTGCAGTCTGCTATATACCCTGCCTGCCTGCCTAGCACTGGTATCTCTCCAGCTGGATTAGTCCTCAGAAGGACTGTTAGTTGAGATGAATATGTGTAGAGAATCTTGTGGAATACCTACACTAACTAATAAACAACCAAATCTCTCCCTAGCTCAGCAGCACCTCTGTCTACACTGTCTGATTGCAGAGTGGACTGATCAGCACGGCGGCGCTAGGTCTGGTATAGACCTGATGAGGCTATGCGGCCAGCCAATCAGTGTAATGCCACAACTAACATGGCTGCAGCATTGCAGTGTGTGGCAGACAATTCCTGCATGTTGAATGGTGCTCTAAACAGCGGCAAACATGCAGAGAGGAGACCCCAGCATCCGCCCGAGCATCCCGGAAGTACTCGGCGAGCTTCGAGCATCTCGAGTACTGAGATGCTCAGGCGAGTACCGAGTACTTGCGAGTATGCTCGCTCATCACTAATCAACACAGATGCCTTAGCCTGGAGAAAACCAGTACCTGATTTCTAGGAAGTGAAAAGGACAGATCTCTTGGTATATGATTAATGAGAAACTCTCAGCTATATTATCTGATATTTTTCATTCACAAGTCCATGTTTAAACGTTTAAGTGGACAATAATAGTTCCAGTGTCATCAGCATTTTGCATCAGTGTGACATTAGTATTTGGTCTGTGTGTCCATATTTAGAACACTATGGAATAGTGCAGAGACAAACGGGGCCGGGAGAAACAAAATGCTCCTGATGTGAGCGTCGCATTGCGCATGCGCGGGAAATGAGTTACACCAGTGCACGTCACAGGGCCCTGTGACGCGCAGGGGATGGGGGAACATGCTAAATAAGCAGATAGGCGGGGATTTCTGGGCTAACTAAAGATATAGGCGGGGATTTCTTTCCTTCCGGGGGACGCCAAGCATGTGAAAACAGATTTTATAAAACTACATTTCTCTGCATTCAGAACTCTACTATGGGCCATACAGGTATGTATAGATTTATTTTTCTATAACCTGTATGCCCATATTAGAGGTCTCAAATCTCACAGGGGGTGAAAGTTCCCTTTAAGAAACATTTCTACCATTTTTATCATTCACATAAATCTGAACTGGACAGGTTCTCACACCTAGCTCTTGCATAGCAGTAATCCAATCCTTATCAAATTAATCTCACAGATGGATGCAGTTTGAAAATGTTTTTGCTAAATTTGGTTTCGCCAGGTGGACTCTTCAGTCTGAATACATCAATCCTACCTCCTGTTCCTCTATTCTCTCAATTATGTTATCAACTGTTTCCCTCTGGTGATGTCACGGGTGTGTCAGAGGTGACAGACAGTTGCCCTGCAGTGGGTTGCAGGAGATCTCTAAGTTTGGCATTGCAGACAGCTTCTTAAATAAGAGGCTGTCTTTAGAACCGAGCGGCTACCTCTCTCTTGCTAATTATCTCTCTTGCCTGGGTGTATATATACCTGGTGTGTCTGAGAGGAAGTCGCTGGCTATATTCATTTCTACTTGTGAGGCTAAGCAGGAGCAGTTCTTCGTCCTCTCTGGAGTTTGAGGCCGTGTGCATATTTGGAGTCATCTAAAGCTAAGTAATTTCCCCCTGTTTTGTCTTCCCTTGTTGTCTATAGTATTTAGTGGAGGTTGACTAATGCTCATCTCCTTCCATCCCTAGCCATAGCCATACGCCAGGGAAAGTAGGGCAAGGCACGCGTGCGGCGATTGCTGAAGAGGCATTATAGGGACGGTAGTTGAGACAGGGTGACGCTAGACCAGACCATGAGGTCTCCACTTCCCCCTTTCCCTAGTGTCTGGGCTCCCTTTCCCTTTTCCCTCTGTTTTGCACCAACACCTGGCATGACAGGTGAACCTGGGTGAGAGCAAAGGTGTCATTCCCCTACTTGAGATCTCAATTAGGGTAATAGAGCCCCATATGCCTTATCAAAATCTGTCTACATGGGAGGCAAGCAGTCCCAACCGTCTCCGCATCTCTACCACTCCTATTATTTCCACTTTTTCACATGCTGAACATTTTCATCACTCACTTTTATGGTAACTTTCATCTATAATTTGTCTACACTTTTGCGTTCTCTGTTCATTGTTTGTATATTTTTCTTTGTTTATAAAAATCAATAAAACTTATTGGAGAAAGAAGCGCTCCAAGCTAACGTTTCCCTAATCCATCCTAAATATCTATGTGATGTAGGCAGATTAAGATACTCACCAATCACCGTCTTCTCCCTTCCTCTCTTCTCTCCCTCACTGCTCCTATACTCATGTATGCCTGATTCAGCCGAGCATGCATGTGCTTTCCTTGGGAGGATAATGGGCCTGTCCCACAAAATTCAATCAATTCAGATGATTTTCCTTTAATGTGAATGGGCACTAAAGAACTGGACTATTTCTGATATGAATTTCAATTTTTTACCTTGTATGATTTTTTTTTTCCATATTATATGTATGACCTCAGTAGCATACACCCAATTTTGGCAGGCCACATGACCGCTATGGAGCCCATGAACAGGAGGAGCCTAGTGCCGAATAGCCCCATCCCCTGCTTATATCGTATATATACAGCATAAGTTATGATGGTGTATAAGGGGCAAACTCACATGCTGAGCCCACTCCATACCCAGTGGGTGCCGGCTGTTTTACACAGCAGACAGCCATTTGTAATTGCTGCAATTCAAGTTAGCTCTGATTACATCAGTTTAACCCCTTAGCTTCCATAGTGACCAGCAACTATGGTATCTAAGCAGTTAGACAGGGGATCTCTGTGACCACCACTGGGTTACTTAATGGCAGCCAGGGGCCATTAAGAGGTCCCATTTCGGATCTTTGCTATGGGGTCTGTGGATTTCTATGTACACCCCTATATGACCTGATAAGAATTATCCTGAGGGTTAAGCAGGTGGACTAACATGTTCTGTGCCCTCCCAGTATTCCTCTCTCTGCATATCATACCATGAGTATCCACCTTAGTACATGCCGTATTCTGAAAATCTTATTTATCTGTTTTCTTTTCTAAAAGTGTTTATTTTACATCACATTAAACATATGAATGGGAAATATGTATTAACTGATTAGCTGCAGTGGTCACCCAATGGCCCCTGCGGGAAGGAGAAGTCAGGAGGTCGGCGGGGACACTGACAGCAGCAGTACTGGGGGTCTGAAAGGTGAGTATGAGATTATTATTCCAAGGCATCTGATATACATAAGATGTATATATATATCTCCTATGCTTTAGACACATATACACACCTTAAGAGTGTTAGATGGTTAATAATAATATAATATAATATTTTTTTACAATGTGTATTATAATATATAATAATATAACATTTTATAATATGTATATAACAGATTGGACAGTCGGCCATCATGACAGTGCGTTGTTGGTCTCACATGTGATGTCACAGTGACATAGAATGCTGTGAGGTTATACAATCTATGCACTCGGTGACATCAGCGCCATTTTCAGAGTTGAAGTTTTCGCTGAGACTCTACCGTGGTTTTGGAAGTGCGAGCTAGTTTGTTTCATACATCTAGTGCTTTACTTCTACAGCTTCTTATTGATATTTTGGCACCATAACATCCGTGCCATCAGAGAACATAGTTCTCATTTTCTATCACTCTACCATCTCAGCCCCGGGAAACTGAACCATGACTTCCATGGAGCTGCATCAGCTTATTGCTGACAACGAGACTTGGATGAGCCGACCAGAAAATCAGGGTAAGTGAGAGAATATTCCTACCTTATAGGATCTTTTCTGGGAGGAGATTTCCCTGGGGTAAGCGGTTTCTGTACACTCAGTGCATCCTCCACCTTCCCATTCATAGTCCTTGGGGGCTGTGTTAGTTTCAGTCTGGTTCCACCCCTGCTCTGTTATGTCTGCAGAGAGGGGATCCACTGAGCAGGTTTATTTAGCCCAAACATTAATCAATTTTTGCTCCTCTCCCTAAACTCCAAATCAACAGCAGGTTATTTCTCTTTGGTTCAAAAGTGTTTTTTATAAACTTTTGCATATTTATAGTACATTTTATTTCTTTATAGGTCAGGCTATGATTGTCCATCAATTGAGATCTTCTCAAAGGGATCAGAGAAGACTAATTACTACTGGTGGACACAGAACAGACGCCACTGCTGTCACTGCGAGAGGCAGAGAAGCCAGAACTCCTCTCCGGCAAAGAGGACAAGAGAGCAGGGAAAGAAGCCGCTCTCCGCTTAGACCAGTCCCTGCAGAGCCCTCCAGAGAAACATCAGAGAGCAGAAGGGATGACAGTGGATCCTCAGACACCGTCACTGAGTTTGAATTCAGACGGCCATTTCCTGTTCTGCCCAGCCGCAGACTCAGGGAGTCTCCAGCTGCAAGTGGATCTCCTGTACAATTACTGCAGGCAAACCGTCTGTTCAACATCATCTTTCAGCAGCAGGGAATGGGAGCGATGACGCCTCCGCCACAGATGCGGCCACCATCACCACCTGCACAATATAATCTGCAGGAAAGGCAGCAGACTTGGCGAGCTCAGCAAATTAGGAACCTCCCAACAAGAACTGTAACATCTCAGGAGGAGTCGTGTGTCATCTGCATGACGGATTATGAGACCGGAGAGGAAGTCACAGTGCTACCATGCAATCATTGTTTCCATCAGGGTTGCATCTCTACCTGGCTCAACTCCAACCTTCGGTGCCCCCTGTGTCGCAAACACTGCTTCCTTCTAAAATTCAGTGGAACATCTTAAATGTTCAAGGAAGAAGTTAAGAGTTTGGCAGTGATACTAGAAGAGTCCATCTTGTACGTCAGCCCAGGTAAGAGAGAACATATAGATTACATCTGCATTCATTTCAATTGGTAAAAAAAAATAATTCACCTTTACTTCTGTTCTGTCTTTTCTTTAGTTTACCATCAGCTTTGGGAAACATCGTACCAGTACTGAGTTCTCAGATGAGGATCAATGAAATAGCGGTCTTCTTTCTGTGATATTATTGAGACGCTGAAGAAGAAACCTGCTCCTGCACATGACGATTTTCGGATGAACCCCCTTCTCTCTTTTCTGTGAGGGGATTTTGAGGACGCTCTGGAAAGTAGATAGAGAGGAAACCAGGCTCTCCAATATAAGCCGAAAGTTAGAAGTTTATTACAACAATCATCAGCAAACGTCTGTGTGCAATGGGCCAACGTTTAGGTCACATGACCTTATTTTTATATATATATATATATATATATATATATACATATATATATATATATATATATATATACATTAAAAAATGTTATACCAATTATATTAATTCCGTGTCTTTCACCTTATTTGCATGGTATGCATACTGGGAACTCCATAACATTGTGCTCAGAGCAGGTGGATTGATGATAAATGTCTATTCTAAAATAAAAAAGTTGTACAAACGTCAAAAAGAATGAACATATGTACTGAAAAGTCAAAAGGACTTGCTGTGCATATGATCCGTTGTTGTCACTTCTTTTAACTTCTTCAGGCTTCAAAAGCTGTGAAGCGGCTAAAAGAAGCAATTGGTCTTTTCTTCTAGAAGCTTCTGCTTGGAAGTCGCCACTATTTTATATATAAACTGATTTTGCAGTGAAACCGCCGCAAAAAACGAACACAAAGACATCACAAAAGCCACTTCAGGTAAAACTCGATGGACACCATGATGAGGACATCTGGCTGAGTGTCTACTGATCACTGCTTGTAACCCCTTTTTCTCCATAGGGATAGTGTAGTGATAGACGGGTGGGATATTAGTATTAATGTATGTATGTTTTTAGCTCAAGTGGGTGGGAAGTATAATTAGGTAATTGGGAATTAATCGTATATTAGTACTGTCTGCTATTGTTATTAGTGTGCACTGTGTTAGTGTGGTGATTAGTAGTATATGAACTGTAGACTTGTGTGTAATAAATATCCTTTATTCATACACGGTTTTGTCTCAGTTAGAATATAGCAATTAACACAAGTGTCCCAGGTAAGTCACTGCATACCACTTCAACAATAAATATAATCCCACAGCTGCAATATTAAAATCAAATTATAGACACAGAATAGAAATATGCGCAAAAATAAAACATCAGAAATTTATTTGATAATGCTTTGATTTGAGAGTCCTCAGTGGTTGATTCCTTTTAATGGCTAACTGAAAAGATAGTAACAAATTGCAAGCTTTCGAGACTACTCAGGTCTCTTCATCAGGCTAGTATACCACAAAATCTGAAGAGTCACATATTTATTCACAATAAGACACAGAAATAATGCAATAGATGCAACAGGTGACGGAAAGCAGAGTTATTATGGGAGAGATAAACAGTTCTGGCTACAAATATTTTAGCAGTTAATAGATAAGGAGTGTGAAGGTTTTATTGTCCTGTGACTAGGTCCAGTGTTATCATGGCCTCACAAGTCTGAGGGGCACATTCCTTAGTTGATGTAGAATGACATAAATCCATGCGACACATTCATTCCTGCTCTGAAAGTGTTAAAGGTCACCATTAGTTTATATTCTGAGATTCTTCTTTCTCTTTGAGATTTGAAATGACCTTTTAATACCAGTAATTTCATGTCTTTTATGCTATGATCAGGGGAACAAAAATGCTTGGCTGCAGGTAGATCTATTCTTTTTTCTTTTATTGTGTGGCGATGATGATTCATTCTTGTCCTAAGTTTTTGCCCTGTCTCCCCTACATAAAGACCCCCAGCTGGACATTTAGTACATATAATTAAGTACACTACGTTAGATGTGATACAGCTTGAACGTACCTGGGATCTTATAGTCCTGATGTGAGTTGGGTATTATCATCTTGTCTGTGGTCATTATAAACGGACAGGTTTTACATTTTTTCTGGTTGCAAGGAAAGGTACCTGTAGCTGGAGGAGATGACAGAAAGCTTCTGACAATGATGCTTCTTAGATTTGGGGGCTGTCTGAAACACAGAAGTGGGGGGTCTGGAAATATGGATTGTAATCGGGCATCTTTTTGTAGTAAGGGTTGTAGTTTCCGTGTAGCTCTCCTTAGCGCCTCCAGATTTGAATTGTAGATGACTACTAGAGGCACCCGGTTGCTTTCTTCTTTGGTTTTGTAATGTAGGAGGTGATTCCTTGCTATTCTGGTGGCTCTTGTAATCTGGTTCTCAATTGTTCTTGGATGGTAGCCCTGATTCAAAAAGGTCTGAGACCAAGAAGGTGTTTGTCTCTATCCATAGGGTTGGAACATATCCGATTGTATCTGACGGCTTGTCTGTAAATAATTTAAGGTATGTAGGACGGTTGATTGGTTTCCTGTACAAGGATGTCTCTATTTCATTGTTCTGTAGCTTGATGATGGTCTCCAAAAAGTTAATTTCAGTACAGGAGTAGTTGAGTGTTAGGTTGATGGTGGGATGAAATCGATTAAAGTGTTCATGGAACGTCTTCAGCTGTTGCTCAGACCCCGTCCAGATGATTAAAATATTGGCAATGAAACGATAGTAGGCCAGAGGCCTGATGGGGCATGAGGACAAAAAGTCACTTTCAAGCTTGGCCATGAAAAGATTTGCGTACTGTGGAGCCATTTTACATCCCATCGCTGTACCAGTTTCCTGTAGTTATATGTTGGTATCAAATTCAAAGTAATTGTGGGTGAGGATGAATTCTGTAAGTTTGACCACAGAATCAGCAACAATTCCTGTATTTTCTATGAAGATTTTGCAGGCATTTAATCCATCCTACATAGCTACATAGTTTATAAGGCCGAAAAAAGACAAGCGTCCATCCAGTTCAGCCTATTTCTTGTGCACTGCAGCTATTCCGCAGCGTTTATCCAGGGGAAGGCAAAAAAAAACAAAAAAAAAACAAAAACCATGCGGTATAGACCAATTTACATCATTGAGGAAAAATTCACTTCCCGACTCCAATCTGGCAGTCAGATTAAATCCCTGGATTAATTAACTATCACTAAGCATAAGATGTAATTTTATTGTTCTCAAGAAAGGCGTCCAGGCCTCTCTTGAACTCATTAAGTGAGTTGGACATCACCACTTCCTCTCCCAGAGAGTTCCAGAGTCTCACGGCTCTGACTGTAAAGAATCCCCTTCTATGCTGGTGCAGGAACCTCCTTTCCTCCAGACGCATAGTGTGCCCCCTCGTCTTTGTCACCATCCTTGGTATAAACAGGTCATGGGAGAGATCTCTGTACTGCCCTCTGATGTATTTATACATGTTTATGAGGTCTCCCCTAAGCCTTCTCTTTTCCAACGTAAATAGGCCTAATTTTGACAACCTCTCTGGGTATTTTAGTCCCTCCATTCCCTTTATTACCTTAGTCGCCCTCCTTTGTACCCTCTCTAGCTCCAATATGTCTTTCCGGAGCCCAGAACTGTGCACAATATTCTAAGTGCGGCCTTACCAGCGCTTTATACAGAGGAAGAACAATGTTCTCATCATATGCCCCTATTCCTCTTCTGATGCATGCCATGACTCTATTTGCCTTCACAGCTGCTGCCTGACACTGGGCACTCCAATTTAATTTGCTGTTAACCAAGACGCCCAGGTCCTTCTCCATGTCAGATTTCCCCAATGGTTTCCCATTAAATATGTATGGGTGACTGCTGCTTTTCTTTCCCATGTGCATGACCTTACATTTATCGGCATTGAACCCCATCTGCCATTTTTTGGCCAACTCCCCAATTTATCTAAATCCTCCTGTAGCTGTGCCCTATCCTCATCTGTATTAACTACTTTACAAAGTTTAGTATCATCTGCAAATATTGCTATTTTACTATGCAACCGTTCCACTAGATCATTAATAAATATATTAAATAATATAGGGCCCAAGACAGACCCTTGAGGCTCCCCGCTAGTAACCCTGACACACCCTGAGCTTACTCCATTGATAACCACCCTCTGCTTTCTTTCACTCAGCCAGCTATTTACCCACCTGCACACATTATCCCCCAGACCAAGCATTCTCATTTTACATACCAACCTTTTGTGTGGCACGGTATCAAACGCTTTGGAGAAGTCAAGGTATACAACATCCACTGACTCTCCCCGGTCCAGCTGTGAGCTCACCTCCTCGTAGAAGGCCATCAGGTTTGTTTGGCAGGAGCGATCCCTCATGAATCCATGTTGATATGGAGTTAGACAGTTATTATCATTAAGATATTCTACAATAGCATCTCTAAGAAATCCTTCAAACAAGTTACCCACAACAGACGTTAAGCTGACTGGTCTATAGTTCCCAGGGTCACTTTTAGACCCCTTTTTCAATATTGGTACCACATTTGCTTGGCGCCAGTCTAGTGGGACAGTCCCTGTCCATAAAGAGTGCTTGAATATAAGATACAGCGGCCTGTCTATCACATTACTTAATTATTTTAGTACCCGGTGGTGTATGTCATCTGGGCCTGGTGACTTGTCTATTTTGATATTATTTAGGCGTTTCTGAATTTCCTCCTGGGTTAGGTGGGTGATATTTAGCGGAGGGTTTACTTTATCACTCTGCATTTCCTCCGATAAATTGTTTTCTTTTGTGAAAACAGTGGAGAAGAAGCTATTGAGTAGGTTTGCTTTACCCTCATCGGCCTCTATGATTTTACCCAGGTTATTTTTCAATGGGCCAACTCCATCAGTTTTAATCCTTTTACTGTTTATATACTTAAAGAACAGTTTGGGATTCGTTTTACTTTCCTTGGCAATTAGTCTCTCTGTCTCCTCTTTTGCTATTCTTATTTGTTTCTTACAGATTTTGTTTTTTTCACTATAAGATATTAGCGCTTCCTCGCTGCCTTCTTGTTTAAGTTTATCGAAAGCCCTTTTTTGTTTTTCATTGCCCTCTTGACTTCCTTATTTAGCCACATTGGCTTCCTCCTATTCCTAGCCCTTTTATTCCCATAAGGTATGTACCTTCTACAGTGACTATGTAGGACTGTTTTGAAAATTTCCCATTTTCTATCCGTGCTCCTATTACTGAAGATACTATCCCAGTCTATAAGGTGAAGGGCATCTCTTAGCTGATCAAACTTTGCCCTCCTAAAGTTCAGTGTTTTTGTGAGTCCCTTGCTGGGCACCCTACTGAAGCACATGTGGAATTGTATAATGTTGTGGTCACTATTTCCTAGGTGCCCCCCGACCTTCATCTCAGTTATTCTGTCTGGCCTGTTAGTTAATATTAAGTCTAAAAGGGCCGTCCCTCTAGTTGGTTCCTGCACAAGTTGTGACAAATAATTGTCTTTGATAATTGACAGAAACCTGTTTCCTTTCTGAAATCTACAGCTTTCGGTTTCCCAGTCTATATCGGGGTAGTTGAAGTCCCCCATAATAATCACCTCGTTATTTTTTGCTACTTCGTCTATTTGTCTCATTAATAGACTTTCCGTGGCTTCTGCTATATTTGGTGGTTTATAACAGACTTCTATGATAATTTTATTATTGTTTTTTGCCCCATGTATCTCCACCCATAAGGACTCGACCTCCTCATTTCCCTCCCATACATCCTCCCGTATTGTAGGCTTTAGACTCGTCTTTACATATAGACAGACTCCACCCCCTTTCCGATTTCTTCGATCCCTTCTAAACAGACTGTAACCCTGTAAGTTAACTGCCCAGTCATAGCTTTCATCTAACCATGTCTCGGTTATTCCCACTATGTTATAATTACCTGTAGATATTTCTGCTTCCAGTTCATCCATCTTGTTTGTCAGGCTTCTGGCATTTGCTAGCACGCAGTTGACACGATTTTGTTTTGTTCCAATCTTCTCCCTGTGGATTGTATTAGAAATTTTCTTACCTCCTTTCCAAGTATCTTGTCTTGGAACTTCTTTGTCGCACTTCATATCTTTCATTAGTATGTTCTCTGGTTGCATGTTCGTGTCCAGCGTTTTTCTTCCCATCCCCTCTTCTTCTAGTTTAACGCCCTCCTGATGAGTGTTGCGAGTCTCCTGGCGAATGTGTGTTTCCCGGGTTTGTTGAGGTGTAGTCCGTCTCTGGCAAGCAGTCCGTCATAGAGGTAATTCACACCGTGGTCCAGGAATCCAAATCCTTGTTGTCTGCACCATCGTCTCAGCCAGTTGTTCACATCAAGGATCCTGTTCCATCTCCTGACGCCATGCCCGTCTACTGGAAGGATAGAAGAAAAAACTACCTGCGCATCCAGTTCTTTTACTTTCTTCCCCAATGCTTCAAAGTCCTTGCAGATTGTCGGTAGGTCCTTCTTTGCCGTGTCATTGGTGCCAACATGTATCAGAAGAAATGGGTGGACATCCTTGGAACTGATGAGCTTCGGTATCCTATCGGTAACATCCTTGATCTTAGCCCCTGGGAGGCAGCATACTTCTCTTGCGGTTATGTCCGGTCTGCAGATAGCTGCTTCTGTTCCTTTCAGTAGTGAGTCTCCCACCACCACCACTCTTCTTCCCTTCTTGGCTGTCCTTTTTCTTGTCGCTTCTGGGTGTTTCTGGGTGCTCTTTTCTTTTTTGCTTGCTGGTAGTTCCTCATCCTTAGGTGTGCCATCTTAATCTTCATCCTCCACAAGTCCTTAAGCTGCCAGGATCAAGGTTGGCTCCACTGTGGGGAGCTGAGGCAGGAGCAGGACTGTGTTATACAGCCACACTTCTGCCGCAGATCTTGTAAGAGCCCTGACAGGACCTGCCTGATGATAATGTGTCCTATAGAGCAGGTCTTGGTACCGGACTGCCCTGTACATATTTACCACTAGCTGGGAACCAGTTACTTACTGTTACGGGTCTGGGTGGTGAAACCTCTGTGCCGAGGTGCAAGGAGGGACCCAGAGGAGCGTGACTAAGTATCCACCCAAACCGACCCAGGTCGCACGGAAGCAAACGGTGGCTCCCACGGGTCAGATGGCTGGGACTGACCGGTATGGCGGATGGACACGGCAAGCAGGCGGAAGTCTCTGGTAGCAGACAGGTGGTCACAGTTCGAGGAAGCAGGGCAAGTAGCAGTCTTTAGGTTTACCAGGAAGGTGGTCACAGCAAGTGACGGCCGGGTCTCCAGGCAGGCTGGCAGGAAACAGGCAGGTGCTCCCAGGTGAGCGGGCAGACAGACGAGGCGGGTACCTGGCGGGTAACTGGTGGGCGCTCCTAGGTGAGCCGGCAGACAGACGAGGCAGGTAGCTGGCAGGTAACAGGTGGCCACGGCAAGTGACGGCTGAGCGGGTAAGAGTCTCTTGGCTGGCAGGCAGGTGGTCATGGCAAGTGACGGCTGAGCGGGTAAGAGTCTCTTGGCTGGCAGGCAGGTGGTCACAGCAAGTGATGGCAGAGCAGGTAAGAGTCTCTTGGCTGACAGGCAGGTGGTCACGGCAAGTGACGGCGGAGCCTCCAGGTAGGCTAGCAGGCGGGTAGCAGGTGAGCGCTCCCAGGTGAGCGGGCTAGCATGTACGGCAGGTAGCAGGCAGGTAACTGGCAGGTGCTTCCTGGTCCGCAGGTGGATTTGCCCATAAACAGACTGGCGGATGCAGGAGACAGACTGTCGTGCTGAAGGGAAGACACGCAGGCAGACAGGACTGGTAGTCAGGCTGGAAACGGGACCTTAGGGCTGAAGCAGAGGTGAGTATGCTTTGCAAAAACTTTGCTCGGGCACCTCCATTTTGGAGAAGGTGCCTTATATATGGGAGGTCCTCCGCAAATTGGCCGGGGACTCCTTAGGACGGCACGTGCGGTCCCTTTAAGAGAGGGGGAGCATGCGCGCGCGCCCTAAGCACACTGCCGGGGAAAGAGCGCACGCTGGCAGCAGTGGGGAGAGAAGCGCTGGAGGACGTCGCGCCAGGAGAGGGGAGGTGAGAGGGAAGGCGTCTCTGCCTAGCAAGGGGCAGAGACGCCGATGCTACACTTACAAGGTCTAGTTTCGGATGTGTTTCCAGAATCTGTAGTTATCAGCATTTTATCCTTAAGGCCGAGTTATAATATCACTGTAACACTCTCGCACTGTACCTGTATACCTGCCCTGTGTGCTGCACAAAAGTATATAACAAAATGTGTGTACACAGATATCTATCTCTTGAATGGTATTACTGCTAGATCTCCTGTACATAGAAATATGAGGTTCTTAGCGCACATTTTGAGCAAATTGTGCGAGCCCATCTGCCAACGTCAAGGCGACCTCTTCAGATGGGTCCCTACACTAACATTACACTAACTTACTAACTGGGACTAGTTTTTTGTATTATTATTATTACCACCATTTTTACTATTTATTATTATTGCATTAATGCAATTATTATTATTATTATTATTTATTATTATTTATTATTTTAGCGCCATTTATTCCATGGCGCTTTACATGTGATAGGGATATACATAACAAAAGCATTTACATAATCTTAACAAAACGAGTCAGCGACTGGTACAGGAGGAGCGAGGACCCTGCCCGCGAGGGCTCACAGTCTACGAGGGATGGGTGAGGATACAGTAGGTGAGGGTAGAGCTGGTCGTGCAGTGGTGTTTACTGCAGGTTGTAGGCTTGTCGGAAGAGGTGGGTCTTCAGGTTCCTTTTGAAGGTTTCCACGGTCGGCGAGAGTCTGATATGTTGGGGTAGAGAGTTCCAGAGTAGGGGGGAAGCACGGGAGAAATCTTGTATACGAGTGTGGGAGGAGGAGATAAGAGGGGAGTAGAGCAGGAGATCTTGTGAGGATCGGAGGTTGCGTGCAGGTAAGTACCGGGAGACTAGGTCACAGATGTATGGGGGAGACAGGTTGTGGATGGCTTTGTATGCCATGGTTAGAGTTTTGAACTGAATTCTCTGGGCAATAGGGAGCCAGTGAAGGGATTGACAGAGAGGAGAGGCCGGGGAATAGCGGGGGGACAGGTGGATTAGTCGAGCAGCAGAGTTTAGGATAGATTGGAGAGGTGCAAGAGTGTTGGAAGGGATGCCACGGAGCAGGAGGTTGCAGTAGTCGAGGCGGGATATGATGAGGGCATGCACTAGTGTTTTTGCAGAGTCTTTGCTGAGGAATGCACGGATCCGGGAGATGTTTTTGAGTTGGAGTCGGCAGGAGGTGGAAAGGGCTTGAATATGTGGCTTGAAGGAGAGATCAGAGTCCAGGGTTACCCCAAGGCAGCGAGCTTGTGGGACTGGGGAGAGTGAACAGCCATTGACGTTGATGGATAGGTCGGATGGGGGATGTGAATGAGAGGGTGGAAAGATGATGAACTCTGTTTTATCCATGTTGAGTTTTAGAAACCTGTCGGAGAAGAAGGATGAGATGGCGGACAGACATTGTGGGATTCTGGTTAGTAGGGAGGAGATATCGGGTCCAGAGAGGTAGATCTGTGTGTCGTCAGCATAGAGGTGATACTGAAAGCCGTGAGACTCTATGAGCTGTCCCAGGCCGAAGGTGTAGATGGAGAAGAGCAGGGGTCCTAGAACTGAACCTTGGGGGACACCGACAGATAGGGGGCGAGATGAGGAGGTGGTGCGTGAGTGGGAGACGCTGAATGTCCTGTCTGTTAAGTATGAGGAGATCCAAGATAGAGCCAAGTCCGTGATGCCAAGAGATGAGAGAATCTGGAGTAAGAGGGAATGGTCCACTGTGTCAAAGGCAGATGACAGGTCCAGAAGGAGGAGGATGGAGTAGTGTCGCTTGGATTTGGCATTTAGTAGGTCGTTTGTGACTTTGGTCAGGGCAGTTTCAGTCGAGTGATGCGGTCGGAAGCCAGATTGTAGATGGTCGAAGAGGGAGCAGGAGGAGAGGTGGGAGGACAGTTCAAGGTGGACATGTTGTTCTAGAAGTTTTGAGGCAAAGGGGAGAAGTGATATGGGGCGGTAGCTGGTCAGAGAGGAAGGGTCAAGGGAGGGCTTTTTGAGGATGGGTGTGATTGCGGCATGTTTGAAACATGAGGGGAAGACTCCGGTTGTTAGTGATAGATTGAAGAGGTGGGTTAGGGTTGGGATGAAGACTGAGGTGAGGTTAGTGATGAGGTGGGATGGGATTGGGTCAAGTTCGCAGGTGGTGAGGTGTGATTTGGAGAGTAAAGAGGAGACTTGACCTTCTGTAATGGTGGAGAAGTGGGGTTTGGAGGAGGATGGTTGAGTAGATATGAGGAGGGGTTGTGTGGACTTTAGGCCAAAGTTTTGTCTGATGGTGTCAATCTTCTGTTTGAAGAATGAGGCAAAGTCGTCGGCTGAGATGAGAGAAGAGGGAGGAGGTGCTGGGGGACGAAGGAGAGAGTTGAAAGTGTTAAATAGCTGTTTAGGGTTGTGAGATAGGGAGGATATGAGAGATGAGAAGTAGGTTTGTTTTGCTGTAGTGAGTGCGGACTTGAAATTAGTGAGGGATTGCTTGAATGCGATGAAGTGCTCGATGGAGTGAGACCTTTTCCATCTCCGCTCCGCAACCCTGGAGGCCCGGCGCAGTTCTTTGGTAAGTTTAGTGTGCCAGGGTTGCCTGTTGAATGTGCGAGGTGTGGTGTGTGTGAGAGGGGCGATCGAGTCTAGAGCTGCAGCTATTGTGGTGTTATATGAAGCAGCAGCAACGTCTGCATCGTGCAAGGAATTTATGTCTGTGAGAGGAAGGAGGGATTCAGAGAGAGAGTGTAGGTCAAGGTGTTTGAGATTTCTGCGAGGGTGTGTGAGTTTGTGGAGTGGGGATTGTGCACCCGGAGAGGAGAGGGTAGAGAATGTGAGGAGGTTATGGTCAGAGAGAGGGAGTGGTGAGTTAGAGAGGTTAGATAGGGAACAGAGGCGGGTGAAGATGAGGTCCAGTGTGTGGCCATCTTTGTGGGTGGGTGTGGAAGACCATTGAGTGAGTCCAAAGGAGGAGGTGAGGGATAGGAGCTTAGAGACAGACGAGTGGGGAGTGTCAATGGGGATGTTGAAGTCACCCATTATGATAGTGGGGATGTCAGTGGAAAGGAAGTGAAGCAGCCAGGTAGTGAAATGGTCTAAGAAGGTGGTGGCTTGCCCTGGGGGTCGGTAAACGACGGCCAGTTGGAGGTTGGAGGGGGAATAGATGCGCACACAGTGCACCTCAAAAGAGGGGAGTGTAACGGAGGGTGGCAGTGGGATTTTGGTGAAAGCGCAGAGTTCCGATAGGAGGAAACCTACGCCTCCACCATGTTTGCCATTGGGGCGGGGGGTGTGGGAAAGGTGGAATCCGCCATATGAAAGGGCAGCTGGGGAGGCTGTGTCAGAGGGGGTGAGCCAGGTTTCAGTGATGGCGAGGAAGGAGAGTTTGTTTGTAATGAAAAGATCGTGGATGAAGGAAAGTTTGTTGCAGACAGAGCGAGCGTTCCATAGAGCTCCTGTTAGTATAGCTGAGGAGGTGGATATTAGTTGGATGGGTATGAGGTTAGAAGGGTTGCGACAGTTTGAGGAAGGTCGTGGATAGGAGGTAGAAGTGACTGTGGGGATATGGCGAGGAGGACCAGGATTTGGAGAGATATCTCCAGCAGTGAGGAGGAGCAGAGAAAGTGTTAGCAGGTGGGAGCAAGAGAGAGCATGAGGTGGCTGTCTGTGTTTGGAGATCCAGGATTGAATGCTGAGGAATAATTTGGAGGAGGAGGTGAGATGAATGGGGAGAATAGAGGGAGAGATGAAGAGTTTCTTACTTGGTGTAGGGATTTGGGGGGTTATTAGAAAGTGGAGGACTATAGAGGAAAAAGTGAGAGCTAACAGAAACATAGTTAAAAGAGACTAAGTGGTCAAAGTGTGGGTTACCTGACTCCTGCCCTGACTAACTGCCTCTGAAATAACTGCCACTTCTCTCCGAAGCCACTTTGCACAATTAATTGTAACTGTTATAAAACTAATTAAAAAAATGTAATTCTAATTTTTTTTATTATTCTTGTGATTCTAATAATGGTATTACTAAAATCCCTATGCCTAAAGCTGTTGATCCAGAAGAAGGCAAAAACCCCAGGACACCTTCAGCCAATTTGTGTCACAGGGGAAAAATTCCTTCTTGACCCCGGGAAAAGGCGATCAGTCCTAGGACCCTGGATCAAACCTAATAATGTTGTTACAAGTTATATAATATTACACTAATTATTGTACTACTGGAGTTATTTTAATTTGTATTTATAAATCTATTTGATATGGTTATTATTACATTGTGCTATCTTATTACAGTATTATTATTCTTTCCTATCACTACTAATACTGCCCTATACCTACAGTGTTGATCCAGAAGAAGGCAAAAACCCCAGGACACCTTCAGCCAATTTGTGTCACAGGGGAAAAATTCCTTCTTGACCCCGAGAAAAGGCGATCAGTCCTAGGACCCTGGATCACACTGCTATTCTACCTACTACTATTACTACTGTTATTTTATTACTTTCTTACTATTATCACTAGTTTTATTACTCATATTACACTAATACGGATATACTACCACTATATTACTACCATCCCTTTCCCCCTAGGGATCTTAAGGTGCAGTTCTGTCCTCCTCTTCCTATTCTGTCCTCCTCCTCTTCCATCCTCCTCCACTTCCGTCCTCCTCCTCTTCCGTCCTCTTCCTCTTACGTCCTCCTCGTCTTCGGTCCTCCTCCTCTTTCGTCCTCCTCCTCTTCCGTCCTCCTTCTCTTCCGTTCTCCTCCTCTTCTGTCCTCCGCCTCTTCCGTCCTCCGCCTCTTCTGTCCTCCGCCTCTTCCGACCTCCGCCTTTTCTGTCCTCCGCCTCTTCCGTCCTCCTCCTCTTCCGTCCTCTTCCTCTTACGTCCTCCTCCTCTTACGTCCTCCTCCTCTTCCGTCCTCCTCATCTTCCATCCTCATCCTCTTCCGTCCTCCGCCTCTTCCGTCCTCCGCCTCTTCCGTCCTCCGCCTCTTCTGTCCTCCGCCTCTTCCGTCCTCCGCCTCTTTCGTCCTCCGCCTCTTCCGTCCTCCGCCTCTTCCGTCCTCCTCCTCTTCCATCCTCCTCCTCTTCCGTCCTCCTCCTTTTCCGTCCTCCTCCTCTTCTGTCCTCCTCCTCTTCTGTCCTCCTCCTCTTCCGTCCTCCGCCTCTTCCGTCCTCCGTCTCTTCCGTCCTCCGCCTCTTCCTCTTCCGTCCTCCTCCTGAGACGTAATGAATAGCATTAAAGCTGCAGTAATTGTTTATAATATATATATATACACTGCTCAAAAAAATAAAGGGAACACTCAAATAACACATCCTAGATCTGAATGAATGAAATATTCTCATTGAATACTTTGTTCTGTACAAAGTTGAATGTGTTGACAACAAAATCACACAAAAATCATCAATGGAAATCAAATTTATTAATCAATGGAGGCCTGGATTCGGAGTCACCCCCAAAATTAAAGTGGAAAAACACACTACAGGCTGATCCAACTTTGATGTAATGTCATTAAAACAAGTCAAAATGAGGCTCAGTATTGTGTGTGGCCTCCACGTGCCTGTATGACCTCCCTACAACGCCTGGACATGCTCCTGATGAGGTTGCGGATGGTCTCCTGTGGGATCTCCTCCCAGACCAGGACTAATGCATCCGCCAACTCCTGGACAGTCTGTGGTGCAACATGACATTGGTGGATGGAGTGAGAGATGACGTCCCAGATGTGCTCAATGGGATTCAGGTCTGGGGAACGGGTGGGCCAGTCCATAGCTTCAATGCCTTCATCTTGCAGGAACTGCTGACACACTCCAGCCACATGAGGTCTGGCATTTGGCACAATCCCCATCTGTGGACGTCTGGCCCTCATCCCACTCTCATGGAGTCGGTTTCTAACCGTTTGCGCAGACACATGCACATTTGTGGCCTGCTGGAGGTCATTTTGCATGGCTCTGGAAGTGCTCCTCCTGTTGCTCCTTGCACAAAGGCGGAAGTAGGGGTCCTGCTGCTCGGTTGTTGCCCTCCTATGCCCCCCTCCACGTCTCCTGGTGTACTGGCATGTCTCCTGGTAGCGCCTCCAGCCTCTGGACACTACGCTAACAGATGCAGCAAACCTTCTTGCCACAGCTCGCATTGATGTGCCATCCTGGATGAGCTGCACTACCTGAGCAACTTCTGTGGGTTGTAGAGTCCGTCTCATGCTACCACGAGTGTGAAAGCACAACCAACATTCAAAAGTGACCAAAACATCAGCCAGAAAGCACTGGTACTGAGATGTAGTCTGTGGTCCCCACCTGCAGAACCACTCCTTTATTGAGTGTGTCTTGATAATTGCCAATAATTTCCATCTATTGTCTTCCATTTGCACAACAGCATGTGAAATTGATTGTCAATCAGTGTTGCTTCCTAAGTGGACAGTTTGATTTCACAGAAGTTTGATTTACTTGGAGTTATATTCTGTTGTTTAAGTGTTCCCTTTATTTTTTTGAGCAGTGTGTATTTTCTCATGTCCATGTATTTACTACTAAAAGTAATTTTTTACATTTAGGTTTCATTAAGTGTTTTTCACCGGCTATTACAGACTTATTGTTTCCCTGCACATTCAAGTTTTGTGTTTTCTTTGGGCATAGATCAGCTAAAAGGCACTCAGGAAAAAAAAACAGATGAAAGATCTACAAACTCTCCCTTAAGACTAAGGAGCTCACTGATAGATTCTCAGTTAGCTAATTTTGCAGCCAGCAATAGACAGTGCAGCACAGATGCTACAGAAGGCAACATTTTTAATGAAACTCAATAACGGAAATCAATTTTAGCCCCAAATACTTGCATTAAAGTAAAAAAAAAGGCCCAAAAGCTGGACAACCGCTTTAACTCCTTACCAACATCTGCCGTACATGTCTGGTATAAGTCAGGTCAGCTCGCCCCGTACATGGCAGATAATGGCTGTGACAAACAACCAGGACCTGCCTCTAAGAGCTGCGAGTGGAGCGAAGATCTGCCCACCACTGTTAACCTGTTCAGTGCTGCTGTCAATCTCTAACAGCAGCATTAACAGCGCGCCGGCATTGGGATGCATTGTTCCATGCGCCCACCGGCGCTCCTGTGACGCGATCACAGGGCGCAGATGGACTGCTATGACATCCGGGGGTCTGCTGAAGCCTCCGTGCCTGTCATCATAAAGCTTCGTTTGGGCTGTAAAGAAGACCGTGATTTTGCTATATGGAGCATTACTGTGGTATCGCTGTATATAGCACAAGCAATCAGATAATGTATACAAATGCAGTGAAAATTAAAAAAAAAAAAAGTTGAAAATATTAAAACTCCACACGTTCAACTCACCTCCCACTAAAAATAAAGATAATAAAAATATACACATTTGTGGTATGGTCTCTTTCAGAGAAATACAATCTATCCAAATATAAAAAACAAACGATCAGTGAACACAGAAAAAAATTCAAAAAGCCAAAATTGCATTTTTTTCGTTCGCCACAATACTACAGAAAATCCTGTAAGAAGCGATGACCATGTCATATGTGTCCCAAAATGTTATCAATAAAGTCCTCTTGCCCTTCAAAAAATAAGCCCCCACACAGCTCCATCAACCCGAAAAACAAAAATGTTACGGGTCTCAGAAAAAATGGTGACACCATAAAAAAAAGTTTTTTTCTTTTGCCAAAACTATTGGAGAAGTTTGGTCTTGCTGTAATCACACTGAGGAGTAGGATCCTATTACCAGGTCATTTTCACCACACTATGTACGCCGTTAAAACCGTTCCCAGAAAAACAGTGTCAGGCTTTTTTTTCCTCGCACTTTTACTGCACTTGGAATGTTTTTTCCCGTTTTCTAGTACTATGTGGTAAATGAATGGTGTGATTTATAAGTACCGCTCGTCCTGCAAAATAACAAGACCTCACACTATGTGGACAGACATGAAAAAGTTATAGCCCTTGGAAAAAGCGAAGGAAAAAACAGAAAAAAACCATCAGTTGGTTATGTTGGGAAGGGGTAAAGCTGAAGAAACGCATGTAACAGCAGAATATGGAGGAAGGTGAGATATCACAGGCTGGTGGATACTACCTGCTCCATCGCTGGCAGAGTAACCCATCCCCATGGAGGCCGCTGATATCTTCTCTTGTAGAAACGTATCCAAAATCTATAAAACATGGGGAACAGTCAGCAGAGGGTTTGGTGATTGGCTCATATTGGCGATATACTCAGGGGCATTACTGGGCACAGGGAAGATTGGGAATGAATAGGATTGGCTGTCAGATATGTGATCTCTTCAATTAAAGGGGATGTCTAGTTGGAACAAGTTCTCACTGATCTCTGGATAGGTGATGACTCTTAGATCGGTGGGTTTGGCCGCTATGACCCAATCAGCAGAACAGCACTTATAGATAGAAGTGAGCGAAGTGCAAATGTTCAACCGCCGGTCCGTTCATTCTCTATGGGGGGCGCTGTACTCAGCTTTCTCCTGCATAGAGAATGAATGGAGCGGTGGTCCGGGGAGGGTCTAGCAGGGATTAGTTGGGTTCCCAGCAGATCTAGAAGTTGTCACTTATCATGTGTTGGGGAATAATGACTTCTCCTCTGATAAATGTGCTGATTCCTGTCAGTTGTGGTCGCTGAGTGCGTGTGATGGGATGTGGCTCCGTCCGTTATATTATATCACGTCTTATACCTATAATCTCGCTGATCGCAGGTGTCTGTCTTCACACTCAGATGAGATGGAACAAACTGACCATATACGACTTTTTTTTTTCCTTCAAATTCAAACCGAGCAATCCTATTGGCCGAGTATGAATGCAGTTACCATGGTGAAAGAAGTAGCTGCAGATTTAAAGGGACAAGATTCTAATATTGTACTAAAGTGTATTTTATTATATAGTTCACATAACTGACTGGGTACACCTTGGTGCTGGTGGGATGGCTTTTTTTTTAATCAAACAACATGTTTGCTAAGTACCCTATATTATATATATTTCCTATTGCTTTTTACTTACTTATAGCAGGGTATATGTTCATATTGTTTCTATCCTAAGTGTGTCTATTTTCTAATAGAGACATGACCAGTCCTCTTTAGAATTTTATAGTGACCCCATTGAGGTCATGGACTGATATTGGGGATTGCAGAGTTGGGGCAAGGTGTTGGTGCTAAGTAAGTGACATCAAATGAAGGCTATGGTGCATACATAGTAAATCAGTCTTGTTATTCCACAGAAATCCTGTTCTATAACACAAAATATCTTCATATGGTGAGGAGTTGTGTTGTGTTTTTCTCCATTTACATTCTAGCGTGGTGATCACATAAAATGTAAAATTCCTATTAAATAATTACTGAATGACAGTAGCCTGTATCCCTGGAGGACAAGTCATTTACCGGTTCACCGGGTTTGATGTTCTAATGCATTTAGATGTTTCAGTATTTGTGTATATGTATATTTTTTTTCCCCCCCTTAAGGGTATTCAAGCGCAGATGGTGGCAAACTTCATCCTCGCCTTTGAAGTACAGCTTTCAATTATTCCTGTCGTAAACAAGGTAAAAAGCTTCGAGCCGAGTGAAGTGACCGCGGGCAAGGCCGCGCATTGGTATCTATAATCTGGCCCAGCAAGATCCCCACACACAGACTCCATCTTGATAACCGTATCTTTACTCGTATACATTTTTAATACAGCAAAGAAAAAAACAAAAAACAATAAATGACAACAGTAAATATGCACAGTAATAACTTGTACTGATAAGCTGACCCTCACTGTCCCTACTCACACGTTACCAGTCCTTTACTCCAGAAGGATGTGTCCCCCGTCGCAGGCCTGTCTGTCTTTGCAGGAGGGCGTCCCAGCCAGAGAAAAAAAAACAGGAACAACAAATTACGCTGAAAGGAGGGAATACTTCGGCCTCTCGCCAGAGGACCCGCTTACAGTCTCTCTGATCCGGATAGCAGCTTTGGTGGATCCCTTATGTAGTCCACACTCCAGTAGCAGGGAGTGTAATAGCAGTATCCCTCAGCAGTGAAGAAGCTGGGGAAGGCTCCGAGGATATGGTGTCAGGTAAAAGAAATCCCGTTGAGAGTCTCTCCTGCGCCACGCATGAGGGCCTGCACACCGTCCTGGCTCTTTTCACAGCCCACAGCAAACTCCTCGCGCGCTTTTTTTCTGCTTCCCACTTTGGTCACGTGACTCTCTAGGGCCGGACACAGGAGGCTCAGTCATCACACCCCGCGCAGGTGCAACCTCTGGCCACAAGGTGGCAACATCATCCTGTGTAATCACTTCTGTAATCACCGAACAGCCAGAGCCTGCCAGCTCACTACACGCCCCCCCACTCAAAGGTTGGCAGTCCCTGTCAACGACCGGCTCCAGGGCGGCGATGGCTGTGGATGTGTCAGGGGGCGGCTGGGAAGAGGGCCACACATATTGGTCTCTGTAGGACTGTCCTGGAGGTACCCCTGCAGTGGTCCTCGTTGTCCGCCTAACGGGTTGGATCCCCTCTCTCCTATCAGTCACCCCACTCTCTTTCCCAGTCAACATGTCAGTAGAGGAGGTAATTGGTTCAAGTGCGTCAGTCGGACGGACAGGGGTAGGCATGCGTTCAGTCTCTACATCCCCGGGGTCAGTGTCTCCGACAGTATTAGTGATATCCATCTCTCTAGGTATCACAGTAGGGGAGTCAGGCTGGGAACGGCAGGGGCGCAACATATTACGGTGCAAAGTTCGGATGCTGCCGCTGTCTTCGCCCTGCACTCGATAGACGGGGCCACCGGGGTACGGCTGTCCAATTACTCGATAGACTTCGGTCTCCCACTTGGGCCGGAGTTTCCCTTGCGGCTTCTTTATTCAGACTAGGACCAGTTGACCTACATTCAGTGGGTCTTCTTGTACCGGAAGTGGGTCAGCGTGCACTTGATCCTGAATTTGTCGGCCTACTAGCCGGTAGACAGTCTCCATTCTCTGGCGGTGTGTTTGTAGCCAGGAAGGATAGGTACCACAGGTATCTTCTTCGGAGCTAGACAGTTGCAACTCATGGATGTCTTTGCCTGGACGGCCAAAGAGAAGGGTGTATGGGGTGTATCCGGTGACGGAATGGACCTGATTATTATAGGCCCACAGCAGTTCCGGGAGGAATCGAGGCCAGTCGGGCTTTTTGTCTTCAGCCAAAGTCCGGATCAGTTGTAAGAGGGTCCGGTTAAAGCGTTCACACGCGCCATTCCCTTGTGGATGGTAAGGGGTGGTCCTGGACTTTTTGATTCCATACATCCGTTGGAGTTCTTCAATGACTCGCCCTTCGAAACAAGCCCCCTGATCAGAGTGTAGCCGCTCCGGACACCCGTAGACCCGAACGAATTGCTGACAGATAGCCTGTGCAGCTGATTCAGCAGTCTGATCCTTCGTAGCAACAGCGACAGCGAATTTTGTGAAGTGGTCCACCATCACCAGACAGTACTGGTAGCCACTATTCGCCGTTCCGATCAATAGATAGTCCACCATCAACAGCTCGAGGGGCCTCGACATCTTAATAGTCTGGACGGGGGCACGCTGCTCCGCGGACTTGTGGAATTCACAGGTACGGCATGCTTGACAGACGTTTTCAACCAATTTACGGAGCCCCGGACAAAAAATGAACTGCTGGGTCCACCGGAGGGTCTTGTCTATGCCGAAGTGGCCGTTCCTTCTGTGAGCTTCGCCCACCATCTCATGGGCCAACTGCACCGGGACGACAATCTGCAAACACTCCTCCAGCATATGGGATAAAAGGGCCCTGCGACACAGGACTCCATCTTTCACGATCAGCCGATCCCACTGGGCAAGCAGAGCCAAGGCTCCGGTCGATAGTCGGGCTCGCACTTCGGAGGGCGGTTTCTCTTGTTTATTCACATACTGTTTCAGTAAGACGTGCTCGGGATCTCGATCTTGAAGCTTGGCCCATTCTTGCTGGGACAGGGGAGATCCCACTACGGCTTCAATCCCTCCTACAGCATACTGGCAGTTATCTTCTATTTGCTTTGCGAGCCGGGCAAAGTCAGGCATCTCATCTTCCTCCAACTCTTCATCCCGGTCCCCCACTGGCGGGGATGATGTCACTCTAGACAGGCTGTCAGCATTCTGATTCTCATTCCCCGCTCTGTATTTAATTTTGTACTGGAATCTAGAGAGCCTGGCCATCCAGCGCTGTTCCATTGCCCCTAGTTTGGCATTCTCTAGGTGGGCAAGAGGATTGTTGTCCATCATGACCAGCACTTCCGCTCCTGTCAGATAGCCAGCAAATTTCTCCGTCATAGCCCAAGTCAGAGCCAGGAGTTCCAAGCGGAAGGAGCTGTAGTTGACGGGATTCTTTTCGGTGTCACGGAGAGACCTACTGGCATAGGCTATCACGCGTTCTTTATTATCTTGAACTTGAGAGAGGACCGCCCCTAGACCTTGAAGGCTGGCGTCGGTGTGCAACTGAAACGGTAATGTGTAGTCTGCATACGCCAGAACAGGGGGTGATGTTAGAGCAGTCTTAAGTGCCTGAAAGGATTTTTCTCGGTCAGGCCCCCAACTGATGCGTCGTCCTCTGGGGCTGTTCGCGGTACCTCGGAGAACCTCATGCAATGGTTCAGCAAGCCGAGCAAAGTCCTTGACAAACCGACGGTAGTAGCCTGCTAGCCCCAGAAAAGCCCGGACTTCCTTGACGGTAGTTGGCTGCGGCCACTCTTGAACGGCTGCTATCTTCTCCGGAGAGGGCTGGACGCCTTCGGCCGAGATCCGGTGACCCAAGTAGTCGATTTCCTGTTGGAACAGACGGCACTTGCTGGGCTTCAACTTCAAGCCGTGTCGCCTCAAGCGCTGGAACACTTGGCCAAGCTTGTGAAGATGATCTGCAAAGGTGGCGGAGTATACCACGATGTCGTCAAGGTATATCAGCGTAAACTCAAAGTTAAAGTCTCCCAGACAGCGTTCCATTAGTCTCTGAAAGGTCCCCGGTGCGTTATTCAAGCCGAACGGCATCCGGTCGAACTCATACAGGCCCATGGGAAGGATGAAGGCGGTCTTTTCCCTGTCCTTCTCGCTCATTGGAACCTGCCAATATCCACTGGCCAGGTCTAGGGACGAAAAATATTTGGCCTTCTTCAGGGCGGTCAGTGACTCTTCGATCCGGGGAAGTGGATATGAGTCCCGGATAGTGCAAGCGTTCAGCCTACGGTAGTCCACGCAAAACCTTAGGGAACCATCTTTCTTTTTGACTATCACCACGGGGGCAGCCCACGGGCTCTGGCTTTCACGTACCACTCCGGCGCGTAGCATGGATTCTAACAGGCTTTTCACCTCCTGGTATTGCTGAGGTGGTATCTGCCGGTACCTCTCGCGGATAGGGGGGGTATCGCCCGTGGGTATCTCGTGCTGGATACTGGTGGTACACCCAAAGTCTGTGTCATGCTTTGCAAAGGAGTCTTGGTGTTCCCGCAGGAGTTACTCCACTTGAGACACTTCTTGTTTGGTGTACTGAGACGTGTCTAGCTGCACTTTTTCCAGTAGTTTTCGCCCAATGTCTTCATCGTCTACTTGAGCGTTTATGGCTGAGACGGTTACCGTCCTGTCGCCTTCTGTAGACGGGGTGAATTCTAGGGGTCCAATGGGATTCACTTCCGTGGGTAGAGCATATACCCGGGCAAGTTGAGTGCCGGCTTCAAGGGCTAGGCCTACGTCTGCGGTGTTGTTTAGCCTGACAGGGACTCTCCCGTTCCTCACAACGGCTAGAGTGCGAGCAACTAGTGGGTTTAGCTTACCCCCACTTGGGGTCCTCGGCTCGATCAACACTTCAACCCCCTCAAGTTGTCGGTGGGTGTTAAGGGGTAAGGAAATGACTGTCTCTTTTTCAGCGGGCAAAGTAATCCGGGTACGGCGTGGCACCGTAATGGCGGCTAGGGGTAGTTGTTCCTCTGCCATCTGTTGAAGTCCAACGGTCCGGATTACGCGCTGGAACGCCAGACGAGTAGGCTTATGTTTGGTGACTTTCTGCCAGTATTTGGGTCCTTTTCTTGTCAACAGCATAAGATCCAGGTCTTTCAAAATGTTCATTCCAACTATCACTGGGGTCTCGGAGCCGAAACCTTCCTTGACGATGACAATCCCTCGTTTCCCTAAGTCCTGTCCGCAGACCTTTGTGTCCATCCAAGCAACTCCGGTCACTGGAATGGGTAGATTATTAGCCGCAATAATCTTAATGGCGGTGTCTGGGTCACGAGCAGTTCTTGGTTTGAGGTAATTTTCGTAAAACTGTTCAGAGATCGTGGTCACTTGTGACCCAGTGTCCATCAGTCCCTGTACGGCAATTGCCTCCAGGACAACGTCAAGTGTCGGGCTATTCGAGGCAAGAGCACCCCGCCATCGGCTCTGTTTTTCCACACCCCTCTCCTTGGCCTCCCCTGCTGCGCGAGCCTCAGCTGCAGGGGTGTCTAGTTTAACGGCGGCCATTGTGGTGAGGCCCGGCGTGGTAGCTCTGCTTGTGGATATGGCTGGGGTTCAATTCGCTGGTCTGATCGAAATTCCCTTCGCTGGGGTGACTGAGGGTTTGTTCGTTGGTGCGACGGAGGTTGTTGCGGAGGGAAGTGTTGAGGACAACGATTTGCCCTATGGCGAGGATCACCGCATGACCAACACTGTCCCACGGGACGACTAGGCTGTCTTCGCTGGTCTCCCTGTCGGTCTAATGTTAACTGTAATATCTGTCTCTGTAAGTCTGCTACCATCTGTTTCAGGTCTTCCGTGTCACTGTTCGGATTTTTAATGTCAGATATGGATCTGCACGCAGCACCTTGAATCCCCACATCCATGACGGGTCCCCTTGAACGTTCTATGGCTTCCTGTTTGACTTCAGCAAAAGTAAGAGCCGGCAACATCCGGATCAAGTCCTGTAACGTGCGGTTAAGATACTGGTCTCTCAGTCCTATTACAAATTGGTCTCTCAGTACCAGGTCACGAGAAGCCATACCAGCTAGTTGCTCCCCTTTTCCACAGGTTTGTTCAAGGAGTACCTGAAGGGCGTTCGCATATTGGGGAATATCCTCCCATTCAAGCTGCGTCCGTCTAAAGAACATGTGTCGCAGTGTTCCCTGGTATGTGGTCGGCCCATAGGTGTTCTCCAGCACCCGCACCAAATCATCTACTGTACGCTGGCCCCTGACCGTCTCCAGTCTGACTGTCGTCCATGCCTCCCCCTCTAGCGTCAGTACCGCCATTTCTGCCAAGGTCTTAGGGTCAATATTATACATTTCCCCCAGTATCCGGACCTGTTCCGCCCACTCTGGTACAGGGTAGTTTCGTCCGCCAAATTTCCTGACCTGATTCACAATAGACACCGGCGGGGGTTTCTGACTGTACACATGGCCTGGGTGGGAATCCTGTTGGTCACAGATCCTGCCGACTACGCCAGATGAAGTGACCGCGGGCAAGGCCGCGCATTGGTATCTATAATCTGGTCCAGCAAGATCCCCACACACAGACTCCATCTTGATAACCGTATCTTTACTCGTATACATTTTTAATACAGCAAAGAAAAAAAAAAAAAACAATAAATGACAACCGTAAATATGCACAGTAATAACTTGTACTGATAAGCTGACCCTCACTGTCCCTACTCACACGTTACCAGTCCTTTACTCCAGAAGGATGTGTCCCCCGTCGCAGGCCTGTCTGTCTTTGCAGGAGGGCGTCCCAGCCGGAAAAAAAACAGGAACAACAAATTACGCTGAAAGGAGGGAATACTTTGGCCTCTCGCCAGAGGACCCGCTTACAGTCTCTCTGATCCGGATAGCAGCTTTGGTGGATCCCTTATGTAGTCCACACTCCAGTAGCAGGGAGTGTAATAGCAGTATCCCTCAGCAGTGAAGAAGCTGGGGAAGGCTCCGAGGATATGGTGTCAGGTAAAAGAAATCCCGTTGAGAGGCTCTCCTGCGCCACGCATGAGGGCCTGCACACCGTCCTGGCTCTTTTCACAGCCCACAGCAAACTCCTCGCGCGCTTTTTTTCTGCTTCCCACTTTGGTCACGTGACTCTCTAGGGCCGGACACAGGAGGCTCAGTCTTTTGCTCTGTCATCACACCCCACGCAGGTGCAACCTCTGGCCACAAGGTGGCAACATCATCCTGTGTAATCACTTCTGTAATCACCGAACAGCCAGAGCCTGCCAGCTCACTACACGAGCACGATCAGACTCCTTCAGTCCCGCAGCAGGTAAATCTGTGACCATCGCCGGCACTCCTGCTGTTCCTAGTACCGATCCCTCTGAGCGACTGTGCAGTACTGAAGGCAGGATTCACCCCAAACTTGCTCGTCTTTTTTTTCGATTTCCAGTTCTGGTAATTAGTGATACACATGTGTATATCCAGTGGTCAACTCAAAACCTATGTATGGAAAATCAATTGTTTGCTGTATGCATCTCATTTGTAGGATGCACACTATTCATTTCAATATGGAGCGGAGTAGGAGGAGACTTTCATTACTGTTCCCTTTACTTCCTCCCTGCTGATAGGAAATGCCATGCTGTTTGCTTGTGTCCTGTGATTACAGCAGCCTGCAACAGTTTTCAGCGTGCACTCCCCGGCTCCGGCATCAAGCAGTAAATGATAACATTAAAACGCTGCTACCCCTTTGTTAGTCACTTTTTTATCTTCTTCCCCTTCTACGAATGCTATAGTCCGTTATTCTAGAACTGCTCTGAAAATGGTTCTCTCTGGAGTGTTGGGATTTGGGTTTAGGGTGGGTTATGGGAATTGAAGCTCAGATACTTTGTTCATATTTTTACTATGGAATTACTATGTCATGTATGTTATTTGAAAGATGGAATATTTGTAGTTGGAGTTTTTCAATAAAAATGATTTGATTAAAAAAAATATGAAATTAAAATTCCTCTGTTCTTGAGAAAGCATAGGATTTTACTAAGAGGTAAATTGCAAGTTCCTTGTTTTCCAGGCGCTTTACATTTTTGCTAGTTTTGTACGATTACACAATCCCTTTTAAAGGGAATTTCCAGGACAAACATATTTATGGCCTATCCCCTGGTTAGCTCATTAATATTAGATTTGTGGGGGTCCGGCACGTGGCACCCCCACTACTCAGTTGTTTGAAACTCTGGCAGAGGTCAGATGTAAACATTGTTGTGGAGCTGAACATCACAGCTCTGGTCACTGTGTAGTGGCAGCTACCTGGTGCTGCAGATCAGCTCCTATTACATGAATAGTAGCTGACTTGCAGGACCCACAGTACAGTGAATGGAGCAGTGATGTTCAGATCGTCAAACTATTTACATCTGAGCGTTGCAAACAACTGATGGGTAGAGCCAGTGCCGCGTGTCGGAGCCCACCGATCTGATATTGATAACCCATCCCCAGGATGGCAGCTCAATAGATACCATACCAGGATGGGGGACATTATGCCAGAATGGTTACATTATACCAGAATGGGGACATTATATCAGAATTAGGTCGTTATGCCAGAATGTGAGACACTGTAACAGAATGGAGTGCATTGTACCAGGATGGGGGACATTAAACCAGGGCGAGGGACATTAAACCAGTATGATGGTCATTAAACCAGGATGGGGGGCATTATACCAGGATGGGGACATTATACCAGAATGGGGACACTATACTAGTATGGGGACATTTTACCAAGATGAAGGACACTATATCAGAATGGGGACAATATGTCTGTAGCGTCGGCGTCCCTGCCTCCTGCTAGGCAGGGACGCCGTTCCCCTCACCTCTCCGCTCCGTGCCCGGCGTCTTCCTCCCGCTCTTCTGGCAGCGTGCGCTGCTTCCCAGCCACTGTGCTTAGGGCGCGCGCGCTCCCCCTCTCTTAAAGGGGCCGCGCGCGCCGTCCTAAGGAGTCCCCGTCCAATGGCCGGAGGATCTCACCATATATGTAGCGTCGGCATCCCTGCCTCCTGCTAGGCAGGGACGCTGTTCCCCTCACCTCTCCGCTCCGTGCCCGGCGTCCTCCTCCCGCTCTGCTGGCAGCGCGCGCTGCTTCCCGGCCACTGTGCTTAGGGCGCGCGCGCGCTCCCCCTCTCTTAAAGGGGCCGCACGCGCCATCCTAAGGAGTCCCCGGCCAATGGCCGGAGGACCTCACCATATATAAGGTACCTCCTCCAAAATGGAGGTGCCTGAGCAATGTTGTTGCAAAGCCTTCACTCTGCTTCAGCCCTCAGGTCCCGTTAACAGTTACCTGCCAGTCACCTGCCAGATTCTTGCTTGATACCTGCCTGATATCCGCTTACCTGCTTGCAAGCCTGCGGTCCGACGGTCTGCCTTCCGACACCTGTCAGTCTGTCTATGGACCAGCCTGCCCGCTCACCTGGGAGCGCTCACCTGCTACCTGCCTGCTAGCCTACCTGGAGGCTCTGCCGTCACTTGCCGTGACCACCTGCCAGTCCAGAGACTCTTTCCCGCTCACCTGGGAGCGCTCACCTGCTACCTGCCTGCTAGCCTACCTGGAGGCTCTGCCGTCACTTGCCGTGACCACCTGCCAGTCCAGAGACTCTTGCCCGCTCACCTGGGAGTGCTCACCTGCTACCTGCCTGCTAGCCTACCTGGAGGCTCTGCCGTCACTTGCCGTGACCACCTGCCTGTCCAGAGACTCTTTCCCGCTCACCTGTTAGCGCTCACCTGCTACCTGCCTGCTAGCCTACCTGGAGGCTCTGCCGTCACTTGCCGTGACCACCTGCCTGTCCAGAGACTCTTTCCCGCTCACCTGGGAGCGCTCACCTGCTACCTGCCTGCTAGCCTACCTGGAGGCTCTGCCGTCACTTGCTGTGACCACCTGCCCGTCCAGAGACTCTTGCCCGCTCACCTGGGAGCGTCCACCTGCTACCTGTCTGCTAGTCTACCCAGAGACTGTCCCTGTCACTTGCCGTGACTACTTGCCCTTCTACCCAGAGACTGTCCCTGTCACTTGCCGTGACTACCTGCCCGTCTTCCCTGGGAGCCACCCGCTTCCTTACAAGGACCGCCCCCTTGTATAGTTGCTCAGAGGTTCCGCCTCCCAGACCCGTTACAATATATAAGGCACCTCCTCCAAAATGGAGGTGCCCAAGCAATGTTGTTGCAAAGCCTATCAACTCTGCTTCATCCCTCAGGTCCCGTTACCAGATACCAGCCAGTTACCTGCCAGATTCCTGCTTGATTCCTGCCTGATACCTGTCTATCTGCTTGCATTCCTGCGGTCCGACAGTCTGCCTACCAGCACCTGCCAGTCTGTCTATGGATCAGTCTGCCCGCTCATCTGGGAGCGCCCACCTGCTCCCTGCCTGCTAGCCTACCTGGAGGCTCTGCCGTCACTTGCCGTGACCACCTGCCAGCCAGCCGTGAGACTCTTACCCGCTCACCTGGGAGCGCTCACCTGCTTCCCGCCTGCTAGCCTACCTGGAGGCTTAGCCGTCACTTGCTGTGACCACCTGCCTGTCCAGAGACTCTTGCCCGCTCACCTGGGAGCGCCCACCTGCTACCTGCCTGCTAGCCTACCTGGAGGCTCAGCCGTCACTTGCTGTGACCACCTGCCTGTCCAGAGACTCTTGCCCGCTCACCTGGGAGCGCCCACCTGCTACCTGCCTGCTAGCCTACCTGGAGGCTCTGCCGTCACTTGCTGTGACCACCTGCCTGTCCAGAGACTCTTGCCCGCTCACCTGGGAGCGCTCACCTGCTACCCGCCTGCTAGCCTACCTGGAGGCTTAGCCGTCACTTGCTGTGACCACCTGCCTGTCCAGAGACTCTTGCCTGCTCACCTGGGAGCGCTCACCTGTTACCTGCCTGCTAGCCTACCTGGAGGTTCTGCTGTCACTTGCCGTGACCACCCGCCTGTCAAGAGACTGTTCCCGTCACTTGCCGTGTCCGTTCTGTCCTTCTACCCTGAGACTGTTCTTGTCACCTGCCGTGTCTACCTTCCCGCCTTCCCTGGGAGCCACCTGCCTCCTTACAAAGACTGCTCCTTTGTATAATAGCTCAAAGGTTCCACCTCCCAGACCCGTTACAGTTTGCTCGGGCCATGGAACCCGGTGGCACCCAAACTCCCTCGCTCTCGGACCTATGCCATGAACTGTCCAGTCAGAGGTCCCAACAGGAGTCCATCCTGAGCCACCTGCGTAGTGTTATCTCCCGCCTGGACACACTGACTACCTCTTTGGGACCTGCTTCCAGTCGCACGACTCCTACCCCGGCAGCGTCGCTGCCCATCAATACCATGGCATCTCTTCCCGGTCCCCGCCTCTCCGCCCCGCCTCGTTTTGGCGGAGATCCCGGTCAGGCACGGGGCTTCATTAACCAGTGCACTCTGCACTTCTAACTGTTGGCACACCAGTTTTCCACCGACTGAGCCAAAGTAGTCCCATCTCACGGGGGAGGCGCTGGCTTGGCTAAATCCTCTATGGGAGAGAGGAGACCCCCTGGTGTCCAACCTGCCAGCCTTTCTCACGGCTTTCCGGAAAGTCTTCGACGAACCAGGACGGAAGACCTCATCCGCCTCAGTTCTGCTACGCCTCCGCCAAGGAAGTCTCACCGTGGGCCAATATGCCATACGGTTCCGTACCCTTGCTTCGGAGCTTGCCTGGGATAACGACGCCCTGGTGTCCGTCTTCTGGGAGGGTCTGTCCGGCCGTATTATAGATGAACTCGCCGGTCGGGACATTCCTACCACTCTCGACGACTTAATTACACTTGCCACCCGGATTGACATCCGGTTCCAGGAGCGCTCCAAAGAGGCCACCCGTGAGAGGAGGTTTCCACGCCTTGCCCCTACCTTCCAGAGACCCGTCACTTCCTCCGTTACTCCCCAGGCGCACTCACCCGAGCCTATGCAGGTCGACCAGACCAAGATGGTCAAGACCCATCAAGAATTACGCCGTGCCGAGGGGAGCTGCTTCTACTGTGGCAGTAAGGAGCACCGGATCCGTTCCTGCCCGGAGAGGTCGGGAAACGCCTGTGTCTAGGATCGCTCAGAGATGTCGCCCTAGACAAAAGTAAACCCTCTCCATCTCTGATGCTGTCGGTCTCTATCATCTGCGGGAAGAACCGTTATTTTGAACTGGCTCAACTTGACTCTGGAGCTGCCGGAAATCTCATTTCTCAGTCCCTGGTAGAGAAATACCGCATTCCCACCAAACCTCTGGCTGTACCCTTATCTGTCGCCGCCGTGGATGGGGGCCTCTTACCGCATCCCATCCAACTCATCACCGAATCCATAACTCTGCAGGTGGGAATGCTGCACTCTGAGAGCATCTTCTTCCATGTTCTGCCTGGACTCTCTCACGCCCTCTTGCTAGGCCTACCTTGGCTCCAGAGACATGCACCTGTGCTTGATTGGCAGACCGGAGAAGTTCTTCGCTGGGGACAGGACTGCCATAAGACTTGTTTAGTTCCCGTTCATCCTGCTCGTCCTTCTCCTACCCCAGCCAATCTATCCGGCTTACCGGTTTCCTATTGGTCTTTTGCAGACGTCTTTAATAAAAGAGAAGCAGAGACATTACCCCCTCATAGACCATACGACTGCCCAATCGACCTGATGCCCGGCGCTACTCCTCCCCGTAGGCGTATTTACCCTTTGTCCGCTGCTGAGACCCGGTCCATGTCTGAATATATTGAGGAGAATCTGGCCCGGGGATTTATCTGGAAATCTACCTCCCCAGCGGGAGCAGGCTTCTTCTTCGTCAAAAAGAAGGACGGCTCACTCCGTCCCTGTATAGACTATAGAGGCCTTAACCAGATCACAGTGAAAAATAAATACCCCCTTCCGCTCATTCCTGAATTATTTGACCGTCTGAGGAGGACTAGAATCTTCACCAAACTGGACCTCCGTGGGGCGTATAATCTGGTCCGTATCCGTCAGGGGGATGAATGGAAGACGGCATTCAACACCCGGGACGGCCACTATGAATACCTTGTAATGCCCTTCGGTCTCTGTAACGCTCCCGCCGTCTTTCAAGAGTTGGTCAATGACATTTTCCGTGACCTTCTCTACTCCTGCGTGGTGGTGTACCTGGACGACATCTTGGTCTTCTCTCCGGATCTTCTCACTCACTGGAGGGACGTTCGTCAGGTCCTGCTCAGGCTCAGGCAGAACCACCTCTACGCTAAATATGAGAAGTGCCTCTTTGAGCAGACCTCGCTTCCGTTTCTGGGCTACATAATCTCTCAGACCGGCCTACGAATGGATCCTGAGAAACTGTCTGCCATCCAGAAGTGGCCCCGACCAGAGGGGTTGAAGGCTATTCAGCGGTTCCTGGGCTTCGCCAACTACTACCGCCTCTTCATTCCGCACTTCTCTTCCCGGACTGCCCCTATCTCTGTGCTCACCCATAACGGCGCTAATCCCAGAGAATGGCCGCCCGAAGCAGAGGAGGCCTTCCTTTCCTTAAAACAAGCTTTCTCCTCCGCTTCTGTGCTGCATCGCCCGGACGGCAACAAACAATTCTTCCTAGAGGTTGACGCTTCCTCTTCCGGAGCCGGAGCGGTACTTACCCAAAAGTCGTCTTCCGGAAGAATGGTAACCTGCGGCTTCTTCTCCAAACTCTTCTCCTCTTCTGAGCGCAATTATTCCATAGGAGACCGAGAATTATTGGCCATTAAGCTGGCACTGGAGGAGTGGCGTTACCTGCTCGAGGGGGCTCTTCACCCGGTAATTATTTACACGGACCACAAGAACTTAGCTTACCTCCAGAGCGCCCAGAGACTTATCCCGCGCCAAGCCTGGTGGTCCTTGTTCTTTGCCCGCTTTGATTTCATTCTTCATTTTCGCCCGGCAGACAAAAACATCAAAGCTGATGCCTTGTCCCGATCCTTTTTGGTCTCTGATCTTGAGGAGGAGCCTAAGCACATCATCGACCCCGCCAGAGTAATGCAGGTGGCCCCCGTGAATCTAAATCGTCTTCCACCCGGAAAGACGTTCGTAACAGTATCTGATCATGAGAAGGTCCTACACTGGGGACACTCATCTAATCTAGCTAGCCACGCTGGTCAGAAGAAGACCCTCCAGCTTATTACCCGGCATTACTGGTGGCCTACCCTGCACAAGGACGTAATAGATTTTGTTTCTGCCTGTGTGTCCTGCGCCTGCAACAAAGTTCCGAGACACCTGCCAGCCGGCCGCCTCCTTCCTCTTCCTGTACCTGCTGCCCCGTGGCAACATATATCTATGGACTTTATAACGGACCTCCCTGTCTCTGCCGGTTGTACGGTCATTTGGGTGGTCGCTGACCGCTTTTCTAAGATGGCTCACTTCGTTCCCCTGCCGGGTCTCCCGTTTGCATCCGAGTTGGCTAAAGACTTTATACATCATATTTTCCGTCTTCATGGTCTTCCTCTCCACATTGTATCCGACCGAGGGGTTCAGTTCACCTCTCGCTTTTGGCGAGCCATGTGTAAATTGCTGGGAGTCACCTTGGACTTTTCTTCTGCTTATCACCCACAGTCCAACGGTCAAGTAGAACGGATCAACCAAAATTTAACCAGTTACCTCCGGCACTTTATTAATGCTCACCATTCCGACTGGGTGGATCTTTTACCGTGGGCCGAATTTTCCTACAATAATCACGAGAGCAAATCTTTCTCCAAATCTCCGTTTTTTGGAGTCTACGGTCAGCATCCTCGGATCCCGTTTCCCGTCTCCACCTCGGTGGACAACCCGGCTGCGGAATCTTTTGTTAGCGAATTTTCCTCCATTTGGGAGAGTACCAGATTCGCACTTCTTCAGTCTTCCGAGCGGATGAAAAAACAGGCTGACAAAAGACGTCTGGATCCACCGCAATTCCGTCCTGGAGATAAAGTCTGGCTCTCGTCCAAATATGTCCGGCTCAAGATTCCTTCTTACAAGTTAGGGCCTCGGTTCATCGGCCCACTGGAAGTTATCAAGCAAATCAACCCGGTGGCCTATAAATTGAAACTTCCGGCCAACTTGCGGATCCCTAACTCCTTCCATGTATCTCTACTCAAACCCGTGGTACTTAACTCTTTTTCCAAGTCGACAGGTACGCCTCCTGCTCCTGTTTCCGCTGAAGACAAGTTTGAGGTAGAGAACATTATAGCCACCAAAAGGGTAAGAGGAAAGACCTTTTTTCTAGTGGATTGGAAAGGGTTTGGTCCTGAGGAGAGAACATGGGAGCCCCGGGAGAACATCCATGCCCCTCTCATCCTTGATAAATTTCTCTCTGGCCTAAAAAAGGGGGGGCCTAAAGGGGGGGGTACTGTAGCGTCGGCATCCCTGCCTCCTGCTAGGCAGGTACGCCGTTCCCCTCACCTCTCTGCTCCGTGCCCGGCGTCTTCCTCCCGCTCTGCTGGCAGCGTGCGCTGCTTCCCGGCCACTGTGCTTAGGGCGCGCGCGCGCTCCCCCTCTCTTAAAGGGGCCGCGCGCGCCGTCCTAAGGAGTTCCCGGCCAATGGTCGGAGGATCTCACCATATATAAGGCACCTCCTCCAAAATGGAGGTGCCCGAGCAATGTTGCTGCAAAGCCTATCAACTCTGCTTCAGCCCTCAGGTCCCTTTACCAGATACCAGCCAGTTACCTGCCAGATTCCTGCTTGATTCCTGCCTGATACCTGTCTATCTGCTTGCATTCCTGCGGTCCGACAGTCTGCCTACCAGCACCTGCCAGTCTGTCTATGGATCAGTCTGCCCGCTCACCTGGGAGCGCCCACCTGCTACTTGCCTGCTAGCCTACCTGGAGGCTCTGCTGTCACTTGCCGTGACCACCTGCCAGCCAGCCGTGAGACTCTTACCCACTCACCTGGGAGCGCTCACCTGCTTCCCGCCTGCTAGCCTACCTGGAGGCTTAGCCGTCACTTGCTGTGACCACCTGCCTGTCCAGAGACTCTTGCCCGCTCACCTGGGAGCGCCCACCTGCTACCTGCCTGCTAGCCTACCTGGAGGCTCAGCCGTCACTTGCTGTGACCACCTGCCTGTCCAGAGACTCTTGCCCGCTCACCTGGGAGTGCCCACCTGCTACCTGCCTGCTAGCCTACCTGGAGGCTCAGCCGTCACTTGCTGTGACCACCTGCCTGTCCAGAGACTCTTGCCCGCTCACCTGGGAGCGCTCACCTGTTACCTGCCTTCTAGCCTACCTGGAGGTTCTGCTGTCACTTGCCGTGACCACCCGCCTGTCAAGAGACTGTTCCCATCACTTGCCGTGTCCGTTCTGTCCTTCTACCCTGAGACTGTTCTTGTCACCTGCCGTGTCTACCTTCCCGCCTTCCCTGGGAGCTACCTGCCTCCTTACAAAGACTGGCCCTTTGTATAATAGCTCAGAGGTTCCACCTCCCAGACCCGTTACAATATCAGAATATCGACAATATACCAAAATACCAATATACCAATATACTGATATTGATAACCCATTCCCAGGATGGCAGCTCAGTAGATACCATGCCAGGATGGGGGACATTATGCCAGAATGGTTACATTATACCAGAATGGGGACATTATATCAGAATTAGGTCATTATGCCAGAATGTGAGACACTGTAACAGAATGGAGTGCATTGTACCAGGATGGGGGACATTAAACCAGGGCGAGGGACTTTAAACCAGTATGATGGTCATTCAACCAGGATGGGGGGCATTATACCAGGATGGGGACATTATACCAGAATAGGGACACTATACTAGTATGGGGACATTTTACCAAGATGAAGGACACTATATCCGAATGGGGACAATATATCAGAATGGGGACAATATACCAGGAAGGAGGACATTAAATCAAAATGGGGACATTATATCAGAATGGGGAAATTATACCAGAATTGGGGACATTATGCCAGAATAAGGAACACTATACCAGAATGGGGTACACCATACCCGGATGGGTGACACTATATCAGAATGGGGACATTATATCACAATGATGATGTTATACCAGGATGGGGGGACAATATATCACAATGATGATATTATACCAGTATGGGGGATATTATAGCAGCATGGGGGTCATTATGCCAGAACTGGAGATACTATACCAGGATGTGGGGCATTATACCAGCTTTGGGGACATTATAGCAGAATTGGGAGCATTACACCAGCATGGGGGATATTATACCAGGTTAGAGACATTATACCAAAATGGGGACATTATATCAGAATGGGGACATTAAACCAGAATGAAGGAAATGATGCCAGAATGGGGACATTACCAGACCGGGGCATAGGTGGGGGAAAATGTTATAGCACAAGGCCCAGCATGTGGGAGATTATTACAAGAAGGAGCAAGGATGGGGGACATTACTACATAGAGAGAGAACACATATATCTTTATAGGATCCAGAACGCTACAAGGGCCCATACATCTGACCAACATGCAGGTGGGGGCCTATCAGACTCTAGTTACTCCACTAGGTGGGACCAGATCATTTCCAGGACTCCTTGTTCTTTACATTGAAGATAATCCTTAATGACATTGGCTGTACGTTTGGGGTTGTTGTTCTGCTGAAGAAAACATTTGGATCCAATCCGACACCTCCCTGATGATATTGCATGATGGATAAGTATCTGCCTCTATATCTCAGCATTGAGGGAACCAATAATTCTGACCCAATTTCCACCTCCATTTGCTGAAATGCAGCCCCAAACTTACAGGACCCTCCACTGTGCTTATGCATCACTATTGCCCACAGACACTCATTATTCTACTGCTCTGCAGCCCTTCAGTGAACAAAATCTCTTCTGTAATAAAAACATTTTTCATATTTTGACTCAACCGTACAGAGCACATCCTGCCAATTTTCTACACCCTGGTTCCTCTATTTTAATGCATAGTTGAGTCACTTGGCCTTGTTTTGATGTGGAAGATATGGCTTTTTTGCCACAATTCTGCTATGAAGACCACTTCTGGCCAGTCTTCTCTGAACAGTAGATGAGTGAAGCTGAGTCCCACTGGTTGCTGCCAGTTCTGAGCTGATGGCACTGGTGGACATCTTCCGCTTTTGAAGGAAAGTAACCATAATGTGTCATACATCTGCTGCACTAAGTTTCCTTGGCCGACCACTGCATCTACTGACGTCAACGTTGCACATTTTCTTGTGCTTCTTCATAAGTGCTTGAATAACACATCTTGAACCCTCAATCCGCTTTGAAATTTGTGCCTTAGAGACCTTGCTGATGTAGTATAACTTCCTTGTGTATTCTTGCTCAGTCTTGCCATGGTGTATGACCAGACACCTGACTGTATTATTACAAAATCCCTGACTTTGCGCAGGTGTACCTAGAAGAATTGATGCTGTTTTGAAGTGAAAAGTCGGTCACACCAAATATTGATTGGATCTAGATTTTTCGTTTGTTCATTCACTTGTATTTTGTTAATTGATTAAATAAATCATTAACATTTCTATTTTTGAAGCGTTCTTACTTTACAGCATTTTTTCTACACCTTTCTAAAAATTATTTTTATATGATTGTGTCTTTAATTTGCTCATTAATAATCTGATATATCTTTTGGTAGTTTGTGTATAGTTGTTTTTTTGCTGTTGGGATAAATTGTAAGATATTGATTTCAGAGTGGTTTCCTGATCCTTTGATTGTAGGAATGAGTGGTATATATGTGCTAATAAATTAGGACAAAACGAAGGAAATTTAGGAAAAAACTGAACATCTCAGCAGTAATAACATGCTGATTGTGATGTCATGAAGATGACTTGAATTTCCACCAATCAGAGATCAGCATGTTTCAGGTCACCCAGATAGAACAGTCCATGAAACATGAATCACGGCCACTGTGAGGTCATAATGCTGATTAGAATTTCCACCAATAAGAAAACAGAACCGCCCAGAAGAACCACCCAGGAGGTATGAGTCATCGCCACTGTGAGGTCATAATGCTGACCAATCACAGAGGAGCCACACCCAGATTTTCCACCAATCAGAGAGCAGCCACACCCAGATTTTCCACCAATCAGAGATCAGCAGTGGGTATAAATAGCCGCTGCCGCCTGCCCGGCTTAGCCTTGCACTAGTTGGGTCTCTATTTTTTTGTCTCTCTTGGTATCTCCTGGTATCTCCCCCTCCTCTCTCTCTTCTCTCTCTCTCTCTCTTTGACCCAACGGCCCTCTTAAGGGCTACCCCAAATGTGTAAAAGATAGAACCAATATTTGTGTTGTTTGTCCGTTTTATGAGCCTGTGATTAACCTCTTCCCACTCTTTGCCATATATATATATTATATACATAGTATGTGCAGGTGGGCCTTAAAGGGAATTTCCAGGACAAACCTATTGATGGCCTATCCCCTGGTTAGCTCATTAATATCAGATTTGTTGGGGTCTGGCACGTGGCACCTCCACTACTCAGTTGTTTGAAACTCTGGCAGAGGTCAGATGTAAACATTGTTGAGGAGCTGAACATCACAGCTCTGGTCACTGTGTAGTGGCTGCTACCTGGTGCTGCAGATCAGCTCCTATTACATGAATATTAGTTGACTTGCAGGACCCACAGTACAGTGAATGGAGCAGTGATGTTCAGATCTTCAAACTATTTACATCTGAGCGTTGCAAACAACTGATGGGTAGAGCCAGTGCCGCGTGTCAGAGCCCACCGATCTGATATTGATAACCCATCCCCAGGATGGCAGCTCAGTAGATACCATACCAGGATGGGGGACATTATGCCTGAATGGGTACATTATACCAGAATGGGGACATTATATCAGAATTAGGTCATTATGCCAGAATGTGAGACACTGTAACAGAATGGAGTGCATTGTACCAGGATGGGGGACATTAAACCAGGGCGAGGGACATTAAACCAGTATGATGGTCATTAAACCAGGATGGGGACATTATACCAGAATGGGGACATTATACCAGAATGGGGACACTATACTAGTATGGGGACATTTTACCAAGATGAAGGACACTATATCAGAATGGTGACAATATATCAGAATGGGGACAATATACCAGGAAGGCGAACATTAAATCAGAATGGGGACATTATATCAGAATGGGGAAATTATACCAGAATTGGGGACATTATACCAGAATAAGTGACACTATACCAGAATGGGGTACACCATACCCGGATGGGTGACACTATATCAGAATGGGGACATCATATCACAATGATGATGTTATACCAGGATGGGGGACATTATATCACAATGATGATATTATACCAGTATGGGGGATATTATAGCAGCATGGGGGACATTATGCCAGAACTGGAGATACTATACCAGGATGTGGGGCATTATACCAGCTTTGGGGACATTATAGCAGAATTGGGAGCATTACACCAACATGGGGGATATTATACCAGGTTAGAGACATTATACCAAAATGGGGACATTATATCAGAATGGGGACACTATACCAGGATGAGGACATTAAACCAGAATTAAGGAAATTATGCCAGAATGGGGACATTACCAGACAGGGGCACAGGTGGGGGAAAATGTTATAGCACAAGGCTCAGCATGTGGGAGATTATTACAAGAAGGAGCCAGGATGGGGGACATTACTACATAGGGAAAGAAAACATATACCTTTATAGGATCCAGAACTCTACAAGGGCCCATACATCTGACCAACATGCAGGTGGGGGCCTATCAGACTCTAGTTACTCCACTGGGTGGGACCTGATCATTTCCAGGACTCCTTGTTCTTTACATTGAAGATAATTCTTAATGACATTGGCTGTACGTTTGGGGTTGTTGTTCTGCTGAAGAAAACATTTGGATCCAATCAGACACCTCCTTGATGATATTGCATGATGGATAAGTATCTGCCTCTATATCTCAGCATTGAGGGAACCAATAATTCTGACCCAATTTCCACCTCCATTTGCTGAAATGCAGCCCCAAACTTACAGGACCCTCCACCGTGCTTATGCATCACTATTGCCCACAGACACTCATTATTGTACTGCTCTCCAGCCCTTCAGTGAACAAAATCTCTTCTGTAATAACAACATTTTTCACATTTTGACTCAACCGTCCAGAGCACATCCTGCCAATTTTCTACACCCTGGTTCCTCTGTTTTAATGCATGGTTGAGTCACTTCACCTTGTTTTGATGTGGAAGATATGGCTTTTTTGCCACAATTCTGCTATGAAGATCACTTCTGGCCAGTCTTCTCTGAAAAGTAGATGAGTGAAGCTGAGTCCCACTGGTTGCTGCCAGTTCTGAGCTGATGGCACTGCTGGACATCTTCCGCTTTTGAAGGAAAGTAACCATAATGTGTCATACATCTGCTGCACTAAGTTTCCTTGGCCGACCACTGCATCTACTGACCTCAACGTTGCACATTTTCTTGTGCTTCTTCATAAGTGCTTGAATAACACATCTTGAACCCTCAATCCGCTTTGAAATTTGTGCCTTAGAGACCTTGCTGATGTAGTATAACTTCCTTGTGTATTCTTGCTCAGTCTAGCCATGGTGTATGACCAGACACCTGACTGTATTATTACAAAATCCCTGACTTTGCGCAGGTGTACCTAGAAGAATTGATGCTGTTTTAAAGTGAAAAGTTGGTCACACCAAATATTGATTGGATCTAGATTTTTCGTTTGTTCATTCACTTGTATTTTGTTAATTGATTAAATAAATCATTAACATTTCTATTTTTGAAGCGTTCTTACTTTACAGCATTTTTTCTACACCTTTCTAAAAATTATTTTTATGTGATTGTGTCTTTAATTTGCTCATTAATAATCTGATATATCTTTTGGTATTTTGTGTATAGTTGTTTTTTTGCTGTTGGGGTAAATTGTAGGATATTGATTTCAGAGTGGTTTCCTGATCCTTTGATTGTAGGAATGAGTGGTATATATGTGCTAATAAATTTGGACAAAACGTAGGAAATTTAGGAAAAAACTGAACATCTCAGCAGTAATAACATGCTGATTGTGATGTCATGAAGATGACTTGAATTTCCACCAATCAGAGATCAGCATGTTTCAGGTCACCCAGATAGAACAGTCCATAAAACATGAGTCACGGCCACTGTGAGGTCTTAATGCTGATTAGAATTTCCACCAGTCAGAAAACAGAACCGCCCAGAAGAACCACCCAGGAGGTATGAGTCATCACCACTGTGAGGTCATAATGCTGACCAATCACAGAGCAGCCACACCCAGATTTTCCACCAATCAGAGAGCAGCCACACCCAGATTTTCCACCAATCAGAGATCAGCAGTGGGTATAAATAGCCGCTGCCGCCTGCCCGGCTTAGCCTTGCACTGGTTGGGTCTCTCTTTTTTTCTCTCTCTTGGTATCTCCTGGTATCTCTCCCTCCCCTCTCTCTTTTCTCTCTCTCTCTCTCTCTCTCTTTGACCCAACAGCCCTCTTAAGGGCTACCCCAAATGTGTAAAAGATAGAACCAATATTTGTGTTGTTTGTCCATTTTATGAGCCTGTGATTAAAGCCTTCCCACTCTTTGCCATATATATATATATATATATATATATATATATATATATATATATATATTATATACATAGTATGAGCAGGTGGGCCTTAAAGGGAATTTCCAGGACAAACATATTGATGGCCTATCCCCTGGTTAGCTCATTAATATCAGATTTGTGGGGGTCCGGCACGTGGCACCTCCACTACTGAGTTGTTTGAAACTCTGGCAGAGGTAAGATGTAAACGTTGTTGAGGAGCTGAACATCACAGCTCTGGTCACTGTGTAGTGGCTGCTACCTGCTGCTGCAGATCAGCTCCTATTACATGAATATTAGCTGACTTGCAGGACCCACAGTACAGTGAATGGAGCAGTGATGTTCAGATCTTCAAACTATTTACATCTGAGCATTGCAAACAACTGATGGGTAGAGCCAGTGCCGCATGTCGGAGCCCACCGATCTGATATTGATAACCCATCCCCAGGATGGCAGCTCAGTAGATACACTACCAGGATGGGGGACATTATGCCAGAATGGGTACATTATACCAGAATGGGGACATTATATCAGAATTAGGTCATTATGCCAGAATGTGAGACACTGTAACAGAATGGAGTGCATTGTATCAGGATGGGGGACATTAAACCAGGGCGAGGGACATTAAACCAGTATGATGGTCATTAAATCAGGATGGGGGGCAATATACCAGGATGGGGACATTATACCAGAATGGGGACACTATACTAGTATGGGGACATTTTACCAAGATGAAGGACACTATATCAGAATGGGAACAGTATATCAGAATGGGGACAATATACCAGGAAGGGGGACATTAAATCAGAATGTGGACATTATATCAGAATGGGGAAATTATACCAGAATTGGGGACACTTTACCAGAATGGGGTACACCACACCTGGATGGGTGACACTGTATCAGAATAGGGACAGTATATCACAATGATGATGTTATACCAGGATGGGGGACATTATATCACAATGATGATATTATACCAGTATGGGGGATATTATAGCAGCATAGGGGACATTATGCCAGAACTGGAGATACTGTACCAGGATGTGGGGCATTATACCAGCTTTGGGGACATTATAGCAGAATTGGGAGCATTACACCAGCATGGGGGATATTATACCAGGTTCGAGACATTATACCAAAATAGGGACATTATATCAGAATGGGGACAATATACCAGGATGGGGACATTAAACCAGAATGAAGAAAATGATGCCAGAATGGGGACATTACCTTACAGGGGCACAGGTGGGGGAAAATGTTATAGTGTAAGGCCCAGTATGTGGGAGATTATTACAAGAAGGAGCCAGGATGGGGGACATTACTACATAGGGAGAGAAGACATATATCTTTATAGGATCCAGAACGCTACAAGGCCCTGTAAGGCAGCACTAGTCATCATAATGGGGAATACTCGCTGCACCGGGTAAATCAAAGCACACCAGCAATGTCCTTCCAGTATTTCTTAATGCTGCAGTTTATTACACTTCATAAACCACAGTTCACACAGTCCATCTTAGTCCGCCACCGGCATGTTTACACACTTAACATCCGGGAGTCTCTCAAGTAGCAGACAGGCCCAAGTGGCCCAAGTAACAGCCTTCAGCAAGGTAATAAAATAGCAATGTCCATATTAATGTCCATATAACACAGGGTATTACCTTTGCCGGGTTTAGCTGTCTCAGTCCATTACTCCGCCACCACTGTGGCTTTGCGGCTTTCCAGGTAGGGGTCTCCAGCCGTCGTTCCCTCAAAGGCCACTGACATCCACACAGGATCCAGGCTCTGCCTTTCAGGACTCTTACTCAAGCCTCTGCCTTCCAAGGCCACTAGCATCCACACAGGATCCAGGCTCTGCCTTTCAGGCACCAGGCTTCACTCGGCCTCACTAGGCCTCACACGGTCGGTGTCCCACACACACGGGAACAGGCCTTACGCCTCTCTCACAGAACACACCTGTATCCCATCAAGCAGGGTTTATATATGCATCCCATACACACACACACATACTGACAGGACCTTGCTGATGTCACAGTCATGTGATCAGACAGACATTCTGTGCGCGCAGGACCTGTGCTATGTCATAGTCATGTGACCAGTCACCAGAGGGGGAAGGTACATGGTCAGGTAAAACACATCCTGGACCATTACCGTAATACCAGCAAGTCGCCGCATTACATATCCCCCCCTCTGTTCAAAGTTGTGGGGTTGAACACATAATGTACACAATCACCTCTTATCCCACAGCTCATACAGAGACCATGTACTTGTCAATTGCGCTGTTCAGCCCCAGGAATATTAGTCAATGACATTAGCCCATTCCCTAGGGACCTACCATTTGTCACTGTCACTGACTTCGTCAGGTCACCTTTCCGGGTCGTAACATTGTCAGAACTCCCCCGCTCCCAGCGGTCAGTTGTAACCTTGTCAGGTCTCCCCCGCTCCCAGCGGTCAGTCATAATCTTGTCAGACCTCCCTCGCTCCCAGCGGTCAGTCGTAACCTTTGCAGGTCTCCCCCGCTCCCAGCGGTCAGTCATACAGTGGTGTGACTCACATGCCCTGGTATCTAAGGTCCGGTTCGACTCCGTAATGTCCCGTCATCTATTGGGTCGTTTGTATGGGCTGCTCAAACCTGAGTTACTGGAGGTCTCACTATCTCTAAACCCACGCCCACTACTCTCAGGACATCTTGAAAGGTCCCTAACTCCAGCTATAGCTGTTCTGTTATTTAGGGGGCCCTTTCTCTGCCTGGTCTCATAATTTCTAGACGGCTGCCATCTTCTGCTACTCAGATGATGCTGTCTATCCACTCGCAGTCTAGCGAGATTCAACTGTTCTACCTCTTGCAGATAGGTCACTCGGTACTCCAACAGCATGCGCATATATCCCAGGCTTTCTTCTGTTCCTACAGCGGAGAATGATACCTTGCCGTCTTCGTCTGGTATCCAGTCCTGACGATCACGTGGACTGCTTACTTTCACCACACCAGACTTCTTGACCATCACCTGCATGGCTCGACCATTTCTCCCAACGAGCTTCCTCACCAGAACATGAGGCACCCGGATGACCTCTTCACGCATACTGTGAGCTTTCCTCATCAACTCCAGTTGTCTAACGGCTTGTTCCGTCTTCAACCGGAGAAACCGCTTTGTGCGAATACATCGCCAGTGCATGTCACTTAGGATAGCCACCCTCTTCATTGTGACTTCGGTCGTGGACAGGACCACCAGCTGTTTAGCTTCTGAGGTCAAGTACACCTTACAGGCTCCCACGGCCTTCTTAAACTCCTCATGCACGGACTCACTGGTGCATTCTTCCCTCAAATCCTCGGGTATATCTACGAGGCACTTGTACCGAGACGTTTCGGTCTCACCAGTGGTTTCCAGACGGTCAACCAACTCAGGTTTCAGGGACAACTGACCTCCAGCTTCTTCACCCTGTATGCTTTCCCTGAGTTGACTCACAGCTACAACTCCACGAATTTCGGTCTTGACCACTTCCATCTCATATTTATCTGTGGTTAACACTCTCTTAGTTCTCCTCAGGTCCACCTTCTCATGGTATAAGGGATTGAGTGCAACGTGTTCGCCCTTTTCCTTCTCCAAGAAGGCCTCGTTCACTGAGTGATACTTTGTCAGGCGACTTTTGAGCTCGGAAACTTCTTCCTCTAGCTCCGCCACTCGCCTCTCAGCGGCCCTTCTCTGAAGCTCTTCCTGCTTCAACTGCTCTTCCAGCAGCAGAGCTCTCTCAGACCTCTCCGTCTCCAATGCGCCCACTCGGCTCTCAATAGCCAGTCTCTCACGCTTCTCTTGCGTCCACTGGGTTTGTAGCAACTCCTTGAGCTGCTTGATCTCGGCTTCGACATCCACCGAACCCTCCGAGCCCACATCACCCGAGGAGGTATCTGCTTCATACCTCCCATCACCAGCGGTCAACTCCTGGCCCTGGTCTGTGGCTTTTCCGATGGACTCCTCCATCCTCTCTCGCTCAGCTTCCATTTTGCTGACTGTTTCCTTAAGGTACGTCTCCGCCTTCTGGAGAGTATCACATGACATCTGCAGCTCCTTCACCTGAGCTTCCAGATCTAGGGTCTTTCCCCGGAGATCATCATTCTCCTCACGGGTGTCTTGCAGAGTGGTCTCAACCACTTGGCGCACTTGCTCTGCACCCGCCTTATCCTCCTCTAGTTTTTTCTTCACCTTGAGGAGATCCTCATAATCTCTCTTACTCTGTTGCAGTTCCCTACTGCGTTCACCACACTCCTTCTTGGAGTCACACAGCTCCTGGTTGAGCTGTTTGCGCAGTCGTTCTAGGATTTGTTCGCGTCCAGAAACACCATCCTGCCCCGCCTCCTTCTCAAGCTTCAACTGCAAAACCTCTTCCTTGATTTTGCGGCGGTCCTCCTTAATTGCATAGAACATTTCCTTCCACTGGTTAATTTCCGCGTGGCTTTGCTCCATGTCTCGCTGCCAGTTCCTCATAAGCTGGTGTATTTTCTGCTGTTCAGACTCCAGGATCAACTGGTCTGAAGACACGTTCCCCAGGTTTTCACATAATTGCTGCACGTCACTCTGACCCTGCTGGCCGATAGGCTCCAGCTCTTGGTCACGACTGGCCGCCTCCTCTTTCAGGGCTGTCAGATCCTTCTGACTCGCTACCGTACTGGAGGTTGCTACTGGCAACGTCACCTCCTCTTCTACCTCTAATGGAGGATCCACACTTGAAGCAAAGGCACACAGTACTACATTCTCTTTATTTTCATTTTCAGCCAAGTCTACAGGAGCAACCTTTTTGTGGCCCTTGCGCCGTCTACGAGATGGGGACTTTCTCACCTCTTCTAGCCCCTCCTGACTGACCTCTCCTTCTACTTTCATAGTGTCACCGTCAGCTACGGGGTCTGTGTCACTCCCCATGGTGTTGTGGACTAACAGGTCACCTCCCACTTTGACGTCACCCCCTTCTACTGGAGCTACCCCGTTATCAACGGTCACATTGTCATTTTTAGGAGGTACCAACCCACCACCAGTCATTTTTTTTTATTTTCTATCCTCCACGCTGTTTTGAACAACCGCCCCTTTTTTAGACTCCGCCCTCTTTTATAACAACCACACCGGCAGGGGAATTTTTACAAGAAAAATCAGCAATAGTCCTAGGACTTAGTTCACAACAGCTCTTACCACCTCCCCGGGCACTCTGGGACAACACTGGCGCCTCCGGAGAGTACATAGAATGGTCCACTGCCACCATTCTATAAGGTGCCCACGGCTCCTGTGGTTCCTGCACCATGTCCAGTTTCATGTCCAGTAGACGTTTCTCAAATACCTGCTCCGGTTTTAACAGGCACTTTAATCGCTCTAATCGCTCAATAGCTTCAGACTCAGTTGCTGCTCCTTTCACAGCCATTTTTATCTGCTCCTGCATTTCCTCAGGACACTATTCACACACCGCTCTCCCCGGAAAAATTTTCGTGGCCCCGCCGAGCCACAGCAAAACTGGATTTGAGTGCGATGACAACCTTCGCAACCCCGCCGAGTTGCAGCCAGATGCTTTAAACTTCGTGAGCCCCGCCGAGCCACAGCAAACCAGGTTTGAGTGCGACGCCAATCTTCGCAACCCCACCGAGTTGCAGCCAGATGCTTTAATCTACACTCGTCCTGTGCCGTTGCCCTGAGCAACCGGGCTGTCGTTGCCGCTAGCAACCGGGTTGTCGTTGCCGCTAGCAACCGGGTTGCAGTTGCCCGCATTCTCCACCATATGTAAGGCAGCACTAGTCATCATAATGGGGAATACTCGCTGCACCGGGTAAATCAAAGCACACCAGCAATGTCCTTCCGGTATTTCTTAATGCTGCAGTTTATTACACTTCATAAACCACAGTTCACACAGTCCATCTTAGTCCGCCACCGGCATGTTTACACACTTAACATCCGGGAGTCTCTCAAGTAGCAGACAGGCCCAAGTGGCCCAAGTAACAGCCTTCAGCAAGGTAATAAAATAGCAATGTCCATATTAATGTCCATATAACACAGGGTATTACCTTTGCCGGGTTTAGCTGTCTCAGTCCATTACTCCGCCACCACTGTGGCTTTGCGGCTTCCCAGGTAGGGGTCTCCAGCCATCGTTCCCTCAAAGGCCACTGACATCCACACAGGATCCAGGCTCTGCCTTTCACGACTCTTACTCAAGCCTCTGCCTTCCAAGGCCACCAGCATCCATACAGGATCTGACGCACCCCCTGGGCCATGTTCAGGGGCTTACCCGGAGCCGGATCTGACAGGGGTAGTAGTCCTCGTGGCGGTGACCCGGTCCGTGCCCAGGGTGTCAAACTAAGTGGTTGGCAGTCTTGGTAGATGTTGTTTCAGTGTCGACTACGCCACCCGTTGATTTGCGGTCACAAGGCCGCCGCTGCAGAACAGTCCGCTGAGGCCGGTAGTATGTGTGCAGCATAGATGGTATAACCCCCAACGGGAGGGGTATGGCCTCAGGGCAGCTGGTGCGGATGATGGAGGTAGTGATAGTGCAGAAAGGAGAGTCAGAGACGTGAGATGCAGTTTCAGGGTTTTTACTCACAGGTGTTCCTTCAGTCACTCTGGCCTTGAGTGACCACCCGAGCTGTGCTGCATTCACCAGGTGTGGGACTCGGCTAACCCCCAGGCAGTTCTGGAGCGTGGTCCTGAGCTCCCTTCTCTTTCTCTCTCTGCTGGCCGTCCCCACCAGGGATCCACCTTTGTCCGGTTCCCTTGGGCCTTCTATGGTAAAACCTTCTCTGGCTTTCCTGACCCTACTCTTGGTGTACCTTCCTGGTGGATGTGGTGAGGGTCGTGGCAAAGTTTGACCACGGCCTCCGGTTCCTGGCTAAGGGTTACTTTTGCCTCCGCCAGCTTGGGATCCGGTGCCCTCTTCTGCCAACCCTTCACCCTTCTGGCTTAATTCTGGGATCTCAGGGTTCCCTCTTGGTCTTATGTCTCCGGGCCTTTCTTCCTCCTTCTCTCTGCTTCAGGCCTGGCCCTGGAGCTGGGCCCAGCCGGAGCCACAGCTCCCTGTCAGCCCTCTCTGGCTGAACTCTCCCTCAGCTTCTCCTGGACTCTCTGACCCTGTTCCTAAGATGGTGCCCACCATATATACTCCCTCTATGTGTGAGCCCAGGTGACTAGCACCCAATGGGCTCCTACTTCTATGCCCAGAGCCCCTCCCCTATCTGCCCCTACACTACTGGGATGTTCCTCCCCCCCTCCCACTCCAGCCAGGGACAGACGCTGTCGTACCTGCACATCTAACTGGTGGGAGTACCGTAGTTCTGTCCCCCGGAAATGGGATGAGTGTAGTGCATGCAGCTTTCTGAGCTCAGTTCCACACTCCATCCTTACCCGGGAGTGGAATACCACACCTCTGGGTCGAGGTGCAATACCCCTGTAGCAGCCGAGCCCTCGGGGTGCTACAGATCCATGCTCTGCCTTTCAGGCACCAGGCTTCACTCGGCCTCACTAGGCCTCACACGGTCGGTGTCCCACACACACGGGAACAGGCCTTACGCCTCTCTCACAGAACACACCTGTCTCCCATCAAGCAGGGTTTATATATGCATCCCATGCACACACACACATACTGACAGGACCTTGCTGATGTCACAGTCATGTGATCAGACAGACATTCTGTGCGCGCAGGACCTGTGCTATGTCACAGTCATGTGACCAGTCACCTGAGGGGGAAGGTACATGGTCAGGTAAAACACATCCTGGACCATTACCGTAATGCCAGCAAGTCGCTGCATTACAGGCCCATACATCTGACCAAAATGCAGGTGGGGGCCTATTAGACTTTAGTTACTCCACTGGGTGGGACCAGATAATTTCCAGGACTCCTTGTTCTTTACATTGAAGATAATTCTTAATGACATTGGCTGTACGTTTGGGGTTGTTGTTCTGCTGAAGAAAACATTTGGATCCAATCAGACACCTTCCTGATGATATTGCATGATGGATACGTATCTACCTCTATATCTCAGCATTGAGGGAACCAATAATTCTGACCCAATTTCCACCTTCATTTGCTGAAATGCAGCCCCAAACTTACAGGACCCTCCACCGTGCTTATGCATCACTATTGCCCACAGACACTCATTATTGTACTGCTCTCCAGCCCTTCAGTGAACAAAATCTCTTCTGTAATAACAACATTTTTCATATTTTGACTCAACCGTCCAGAGCACATCCTGCCAATTTTCTACACCCTGGTTCCTCTATTTTAATGCATAGTTGAGTCACTTGGCCTTGTTTTGATGTGGAAGATATGGCTTTTTCGCCACAATTCTGCTATGAAGACCACTTCTGGCCAGTCCTCTCTGAACAGTAGATGAGTGAAGCTGAGTCCCACTGGTTCCTGCCAGTTCTGAGCTGATGGCACTGCTGGACATCTTCCGCTTTTGAAGGAAAGTAACCATAATGTGTCATACATCTGCTGCACTAAGTTTCCTTGGCCGACCACTGCATCTACTGACCTCAACGTTGCACATTTTCTTGTGCTTCTTCATAAGTGCTTGAATGACACATCTTGAACCCTCAATCTGCTTTGAAATTTGTGCCTTAGAGACCTTGCTGATGTAGTATAACTTCCTTGTGTATTCTTGCTCAGTCTTGCCATGGTGTATGACCAGACACCTGACTGTATTATTACAAAATCCCTGATTTTGCGCAGGTGTACCTAGAAGAATTGATGCTGTTTTGAAGTGAAAAGTTGGACACACCAAATATTGATTGGATCTAGATTTTTCGTTTGTTCATTCACTTGTATTTTCTTAATTGATTAAATAAATCATTAACATTTCTATTTTTGAAGCGTTCTTACTTTACAGCATTTTTTCTACACCTTTCTAAAAATTATTTTTATGTGATAGTGTCTTTTATTTGCTCATTAATAATCTGATATATATTTTGGTATTTTGTGTATAGTTGTTTTTTTGCTGTTGGGGTAAATTGTAGGATATTGATTTCAGAGTGATTTCCTGATCCTTTGATTGTAGGAATGAGTGGTATATATGTGCTAATAAATTAGGACAAAACGTAGGAAATTTAGGAAAAAAATGAACATCTCAGCAGTAATAACATGCTGATTGTGATGTCATGAAGATGACTTGAATTTCCACCAATCAGAGATCAGCATGTTTCAGGTCACCCAGATAGAACAGTCCATGAAACATGAGTCACGGCCACTGTGAGGTCATAATGCTGATTAGAATTTCCACCAGTCAGAAAACAGAACCACCCAGGAGGTATGAGTCATCGCCACTGTGAGGTCATAATGCTGACCAATCACAGAGCAGCCACACCCAGATTTTCCACCAATCAGAGAGCAGCCACACCCAGATTTTCCACCAATCAGAGATCAGCGATGGGTATAAATAGCCGCTGCCGCCTGCCCGGCTTAGCCTTGCACTGCTTGGGTCTCTCTTTTTCTCTCTCTCTTGGTATCTCCCGATATCTGTCCCTCCCCTCTCTCTTCTCTCTCTCTCTTTGACCCAACGGCCTTGTGACGGGCTATCCCAAATGTGTAAAAGATAGAACCAATATTTGTGTTTTTTGTCCGTTTTATGAGCCTGTGATTAACCCCTTCCCACTCTTTGCCATATATATATATTATATACATAGTATGTGCAGGTGGGCCTTAAAGGGAATTTCCAGGACAAACATATTGATGGCCTATCCCCTGGTTAGCTCATTAATATCAGATTTGTGGGGGTCCGGCACGTGGCACCCCCACTACTCAGTTGTTTGAAACTCTGGCAGAGGTCAGATGTAAACATTGTTGAGGAGCTGAACATCACAGCTCTGGTCACTGTGTAGTGGCTGCTACCTGGTGCTGCAGATCAGCTCCTATTACATGAATATTAGCTGACTTGCAGGACCCACAGTACAGTGAATGGAGCAGTGATGTTCAGATCTTCAAACTATTTACATCTGAGCATTGCAAACAACTGATGGGTAGAGCCAGTGCCGCGTGTCAGAGCCCACCGATCTGATATTGATAACCCATCCCAAGGATGGCAGCTCAGTAGATACCATACCAGGATGGGGGACATTATGCCGGAATGGGTACATTATACCAGAATGGGGACATTATATCAGAATTAGGTCATTATGCCAGAATGTGAGACACTGTAACAGAATGGAGTGCATTGTACCAGGATGGGGGACATTAAACCAGGGCGAGGGACATTAAACCAGTATAATGGTCATTAAACCAGGATGGGGGGGCTTTATACCAGGATGGGGACATTATACCAAAATGCGGACACTATACTAGTATGGGGACATTTTACCAAGATGAAGGACACTATATCAGAATGGGGACAATATACCAGGAAGGGGGACATTAAATCAGAATGGGGACTTTATGTCAGAATGGGGAAATTATACCAGAATTGGGGACATTATACCAGAATAAGGGACACTATACCAGAATGGGGTACACCCTACCCGGATGGGTGACACTATATCAGAATGGGGACATTATATCACAATGATGATGTTATACCAGGATGGGGGACATTATATCACAATGATGATATTATACCTGTATGGGGGATATTATAGCAGCATGGGGGTCATTATGCCAGAACTGGATATACTATACCAGGATGTGGGGCATTATACCAGCTTTGGGGACATTATAGCAGAATTGGGAGCATTACACCAGCATGGGGGATTTTATACCAGGTTAGAGACATTATACCAAAATGGGGACATTATATCAGAATGGGGACACTATACCAGGATGGGGACATTAAACCAGAATGAAGGAAATGATGCCATAATGGGGACATTACCAGACAGGGGCACACGTGGGGGAAAATGTTATAGCATAAGGCCCAGCATGTGGGAGATTATTGCAAGAAGGAGCCAGGATGGGGGACATTACTACATAGGGAGAGAACACATATATCTTTATAGGATCCACAATGCTACAAGGGCCCATACATCTGACCAACATGCAGGTGGGGGCCTATTAGACTCTAGTTACTCCACTGGGTGGGACCAGATCATTTCCAGGACTCCTTGTTCTTTACATTGAAGATAATTCTTAATGACATTGGCTGTACGTTTGGGGTTGTTGTTCTGCTGAAGAAAACATTTGGATCCAACCAGACACCTCCCTGATGATATTGCATGATGGATAAGTATCTGCCTCTATATCTCAGCATTGAGGGAACCAATAATTCTGACCCAATTCCCACTTCCATTTGCTGAAATGCAGCCCCAAACTTACAGGACCCTCCACCGTGCTTATGCATCACTATTGCCCACAGACACTCATTATTGTACTGCTCTCCAGCCCTTCAGTGAACAAAATCTCTACTGTAATAACAACATTTTTCATATTTTGACTCAACCGTCCAGAGCACATCCTGCCAATTTTCTACACCCTGGTTCCTCTGTTTTAATGCATAGTTGAGTCACTTGGCCTTGTTTTGATGTGGAAGATATGGCTTTTTCGCCACAATTCTGCTATGAAGACAACTTCTGGCCAGTCTTCTCTGAACAGTAGATGAGTGAAGCTGAGTCCCACTGGTTGCTGCCAGTTCTGAGCTGATGGCACTGCTGGACATCTTCCGCTTTTGAAGGAAAGTAACCATAATGTGTCATACATCTGCTCCACTAAGTTTCCTTGGCCGACCACTGCATCTGCTGACCTCAACGTTGCACATTTTCTTGTGCTTCTTCATAAGTGCTTGAATAACACATCTTGAACCCTCAATCTGCTTTGAAATTTGTGCCTTAGAGACCTTGCTGATGTAGTGTAACTTCCTTGTGTATTCTTGCTCAGTCTTGCCATGGTGTATAACCAGACACCTGACTGTATTATTACAAAATCCCTGACTTTGCGCAGGTGTACCTAGAAGAATTGATGCTGTTTTGAAGTCAAAAGTTGGTCACACCAAATATTAATTGGATCTAGATTTTTCGTTTGTTCATTCACTTTGTATTTTGTTAATTGATTAAATAAATCATTAACATTTCTATTTTTGAAGCGTTCTTACTTTACAGCATTTTTTCTACACCTTTCTAAAAATTATTTTTATGTGATTGTGTCTTTTATTTGCTCATTAATAATCTGATATATCTTTTGGTATTTTGTGTATAGTTGTTTATTTGCTGTTGGGGTAAATTGTAGGATATTGATTTCAGAGTGGTTTCCTGATTCTTTGATTGTAGGAATGAGTGGTATATATGTGCTAATAAATTAGGACAAAACGTAGGAAATGTAGGAAAAAACTGAACATCTCAGCAGTAATAACATGCTGATTGTGATGTCATGAAGATGACTTGAATTTCCACCAATCAGAGATCAGCATGTTTCAGGTCACCTAGATAGAACAGTCCATGAAACATCACTCACGGCCACTGTGAGGTCATAATGCTGATTAGAATTTCCACCAGTCAGAAAACAGAACCGCCCAGAAGAACCACCCAGGAGATATAAGTCATCGCCACTGTGAGGTCATAATGCTGACCAATCACAGAGCAGCCACACCCAGATTTTCCACCAATCAGAGAGCAGCCACACCCAGATTTTCCACCAATTAGAGATCAGCAGTGGGTATAATTAGCCGCTGCCGCCTGCCCGGCTTAGCCTTGCACTGGTTGGGTCTCTCTTTTTTTCTCTCTCTTGGTATCTCCCGGTATCTCTCCCTCCCCTCTCTCTTCTCTCTCTCTCTCTCTCTTTGACCCAGCTGCCCTCTTAAGGGCTACCCCAAATGTGTAAAAGATAGAACCAATATTTGTGTTGTTTGTCCATTTTATGAGCCTGTGATTAACCCCTTCCCACTCTTTGCCATATATATATATAATATACATAGTATGTGCAGGTGGGCCTTAAAGGGAATTTCCAGGACAAACATATTGATGGCCTATCCCCTGGTTAGCTCATTAATATCAGATTTTTGGGGGTCCGGCACGTGGCACCTCCACTACTCAGTTGTTTGAAACTCTGGCAGAGGTCAGATGTAAACATTTTTGAGGAGCTGAACATCACAGCTCTGGTCACTGTGTAGTGGCTGCTACCTGGTGCTGCAGATCAGCTCCTATTATATGAATATTAGCTGATTGAAGGACCCACAGTACAGTGAATGGAGCAGTGATGTTCAGATCTTCACACTATTTACATCTGAGCGTTCCAAACAACTGATGGGTAGAGCCAGTGCCGCGTGTCGGAGCCCACCGATCTGATATTGATAACCCATCCCCAGGATGGCAGCTCAGTAGATACCATACCAGGATGGGGGACATTATGCCAGAATGGGTACATTATACCAGAATGGGGACATTATATCAGAATTAGGTCATTATGCCAGAATGTGAGACAATGTAACAGAATGGAGTGCATTGTACCAGGATGGGGGACATTAAACCAGGGCGAGGGACATTAAACCAGTATGATGGTCATTAAACCAGGATGGGGGGCTGACGCGCCCCCTGGGCCTGTGCTGTGCAGGGGAACACCCGGAGCCGGATCGCTGGGGGTTGTAGTCTCCGTGGCGTTGACCCGGTCTGTGCCCAGGGTGGTCAATTCATTGGGAGTCTTAGGTAATAACAATGTCCGACTACGCCACCCGTGGATTGCGGTCAGTGGGGACCGCCGCTGCGCTGCAGACCGCTGAGGCTGATGTAATTTGCGCAGCCGAGTATGGAATAACTCCTCACGGGAGAACTATTGCCTCAGGGCAGCTAGTGTGGAAGATGGGAGTGATGGTGTGAGCGTCCAGTAGTAATGGTGGGACCAGTAGTAATGGTGCTGGTGCGGCGATGAAACACAGAGACGTGTGGTGCAGTTCAGGGTCTTTACTGGTGGTATAAAGCAGACCCTCCCGGGAGTACTGGTTAGCATTAGGGGCCTGGTCAGTCTGTGAGCAAGCAGAATCTCCCCTGGCCAGGTGGAGTTGTAGGCCTCCCCGACTATCTGCACTCTTTCCTGGCTACCTTGCTCTATGCGGGTAGAAGTAGCCCACGTCCCTGAGTATACCGTGTGGTGCTCACGCGTATGGCCGGTGACTTGGGGCCTTCTGTTAGCCTCCGCTTCACAATGGCGTTGCTGGTCCCTTGCTTGTGACCGTGCCTTCGGGTTTCTATTGCCAGAGGACATGGAATCCCCTGCCGGTTGGATTCTGCTGCTGGACCTGGATGTCCCCACAGCCTCGGACTCCGTGTCCGGTATTAGTGTCTTCAACCAGGGCGAACTCTGCTCAGCTCCAGCCCCTGGTATTCAGCTACTGTTCCTACAGAGCTCCTAGGTCTTCCTTTCCCTGTGTCTGCTGTCCTCCAGACCAGACTGCGTCTCTGTCTGGGACTTCACTCACTAATACCGCCCCAGACCCAGTTTATAAGGGCAGATTCCTCCCCTCCCAGGTCTGGGTGGGCCGTGTTGCATGCTTAGGGCTCCTGACCAGAGAAACCTCCCACTTGCTCTCAGACATAATATTTCTATTACTGTGGCAACCAGACCCCTGGGGTGCCACAGGGCATTATACCAGGATGGGGACATTATACCAGAATGGGGACACTATACTAGTATGGGGACATTTTACCAAGATGAAGGACACTATATCAGAATGGGGACAATATATCAGAATGGGGACAATATACCAGGAAGGGGGACATTAAATCAGAATTGGGACATTTTTTCAGAATGGGGAAATTATACCAGAATTGGGGACATTATACCAGAATAAGGGACACTATACCAGAATGGGGTACACCATATCCGGATGGGTGACACTATATCAGAATGGGGACATTATATCACAATGATGATGTTATACCAGGATGGGGGACATTATATCACAATGATGATATTATACCCGTATGGGGGATATTATAGCAGCATGGGGGTCATTATGCCAGAACTGGAGATACTATACCAGGATGTGGGGCATTATACCAACTTTGGGGACATTATAGCAGAATTGGGAGCATTACACCAGCATGGGGGATATTATACCAGGTTAGAGACATTATACCAAAATGGGGACATTATATCAGAATGGGGACACTATACCAGGTTGGGGACATTAAACCAGAATGAAGGAAATTATGCCAGAATGGGGACATTACCAGACAGGGGCACAGGTGGGGGAAAATGTTATAGCATAAGGCCCAGCATGTGGGAGATTATTACAAGAAGGAGCCAGGATGGGGGACATTACTACATAGGGAAAGAACACATATATCTTTATAGGATCCAGAACGCTACAAGGGCCCATACATCTGACCAACATGCAGGTGGGGACCTATCAGACTCTAGTTACTCCACTGGGTGGGACCAGATCATTTCCAGGACTCCTTGTTCTTTACATTGAAGATAATTCTTAATGACATTGGCTGTGCGTTTGGGGTTGTTGTTCAGCTGAAGAAAACATTTGGATCCAATCAGACACCTCCCTGATGATATTGCATGATGGATAAGTATCTGCCTCTATATCTCAGCATTGAGGGAACCAATAATTCTGACCCAATTCCCACTTCCATTTGCTGAAATGCAGCCCCAAACTTACAGGACCCTCCACCGTGCTTATGCATCACTATTGCCCACAGACACTCATTATTGTACTGCTCTCCAGCCCTTCAGTGAACAAAATCTCTTCTGTAATAACAACATTTTTCATATTTTGACTCAACCGTCCAGAGGACATCCTGCCAATTTTCTACACCCTGGTTCCTCTGTTTTAATGCATAGTTGAGTCACTTGGCCTTGTTTTGATGTGGAAGATATGGCTTTTTCGCCACAATTCTGCTATGAAGACGACTTCTGGCCAGTCTTCTCTGAAAAGTAGATGAGTGTAGCTGAGTCCCACAGGTTGCTGCCAGTTCTGAGCTGATGGCACTGCTGGACATCTTCCGCTTTTGAAGGAAAGTAACCATAACGTGTCATACATCAGCTGCAATAAGTTTCCTTGGCCGACCACTGCATCTACTGACCTCAACGTTGCACATTTTCTTGTGATTCTTCATAAGTGCTTGAATGACACATCTTGAACCCTCAATCTGCTTTGAAATTTGTGCCTTAGAGACCTTGCTGATGTAGTATAACTTCCTTGTGTATTCTTGCTCAGTCTTGCCATGGTGTATAACCAGACACCTGACTGTATTATTACAAAATCCCTGACTTTGCCAGGTGTACCTGGAATAATTGATGCTGTTTTAAAGTCAAAAGTTGGTCACACCAAATATTAATTGGATCTAGATTTTTCGTTTGTTCATTCACTTTGTATTTTGCTAAATAAATCATTAACATTTCTATTTTTGAAGCGTTCTTACTTTACATCATTTTTTCTACACCTTTCTAAAATTATTTTTATGTGATTGTGTCTTTTATTTGCTCATTAATAATCTGATATATCTTTTGGTATTTTGTGTATAGTTGTTTATTTGTTGTTGGGGTAAATTGTAGGATATTGATTTCAGAGTGGTTTCCTGATCCTTTGATTGTAGGAATGAGTGGTATATATGTGCTAATAAATTAGGACAAAACGTAGGAAATGTAGGAAAAAGCTGAACATCTCAGCAGTAATAACATGCTGATTGTGATGTCATGAAGATGACTTGAATTTTCACCAATCAGAGATCAGCATGTTTCAGGTCACCCAGATAGAACAGTCCATGAAACATGAGTCACGGCCACTGTGAAGTCATAATGCTGATTAGAATTTCCACCAGTCAGAAAACAGAACCGCCCAGAAGAACCACCCAGGAGGTATGAGTCATCGCCACTGTGAGGTCATAATGCTCACCAATCACAGAGCAGCCACACCCAAATTTTCCACCAATCAGAGAGCAGCCACACCCAGATTTCCCACCAATCAGAGATCAGCAGTGGGTATAAATAGCCCGGCTTAGCCTTGCACTGGTTGGGTCTCTCTTTTTCTCTCTCTCTTGGTATCTCCCGGTATCTCTCCCTCCCCTCTCTCTTCTCTCTCTCTTTGACCCAACGGCCCTCTTAAGGGCTACCCCAAATGTGTAAAAGATAGAACCAATATTTGTGTTGTTTGTCCGTTTTATGAGTCTGTGATTAACCCCTTCCCACTCTTTGCCATATAGATATATTATATACATAGTATGTGCAGGTGGGCCTTAAAGAGAATTTCCAGGACAAACCTATTGATGGCCTATCCCCTGGTTAGCTCATTAATATCAGATTTGTGGGGTCCGGCACGTGGCACCTCCACTACTCAGTTGTTTGAAACTCTGTCAGAGGTCAGATGTAAACATTGTTGAGGAGCTGAACATCACAGCTCTGGTCACTGTGTAGTGGCTGCTACCTGGTGCTGCAGATCAGCTCCTATTACATGAATATTAGCTGACTTGCAGGACCCACAGTACAGTGAATGGAGCAGTGATGTTCAGATCTTCAAACTATTTACATCTGAGCATTGCAAACAACTGATGGGTAGAGCCAGTGCCGCGTGTCCGAGCCCACCAATCTGATATTGATAACCCATCCCTAGGATGGCAGCTCAGTAGATACCATACCAGGATGGGGGACATTATGCCAGAATGGGTACATTATACCAGAATGGGGACATTATATCAGAATTAGGTCATTATGCCAGAATGTGAGACACTGTAACAGAATGGAGTGCATTGTACCAGGATGGGGGACATTAAACCAGGGCGAGGGACATTAAACCAGTATGATGGTCATTAAACCAGGATGGGGGCATTATACCAGGATGGGGACATTATACCAGAATGGGGACACTATACTAGTATGGGGACACTTTACCAAGATGAAGGACACTATATCAGAATGGGGACAATATATCACAATGAGGACAATATACCAGGAAGGGGGACATAAAATCAGAATGGGGACATTATATCAGAATGGGGACAATATACCAGGAAGGGGGACATTAAATCAGAATGGGGACATTATATCAGAATGGGGAAATTATACCAGAATTGGGGACATTATACCAGAATAAGGGACACTATACCAGAATGGGGTACACCATACCCGGTTGGGTGACACTATATCAGAATGGGGACATTATATCACAATGATGATGTTATACCAGGATGCGGGACATTATATCACAATGATGATATTATACCCGTATGGGGGATATTATAGCAGCATGGGGGTCATTATGCCAGAACTGGAGATACTATACCAGGATGTGGGGCATTATACCAGCTTTGGGGACATTATAGCAGAATTGGGAGCATTACACCAGCATGGGGGATATTATACCAGGTTAGAGACATTATACCAAAATGGGGACATTATATCAGAATGGGGACACTATACCAGGTTGGGGACATTAAACCAGAATGAAAGAAAGGATGCCAGAATGGGGACATTACCAGACAGGGGCACAGGTGGGGGAAAATGTTATAGCATAAGGCCCAGCATGTGGGAGATTATTACAAGAAGGAGCCAGGATGGGGGACATTACTACATAGGGAGAGAACACATATATCTTTATAGGATCCACAATGCTACAAGGGCCAATACATCTGACCAACATGCAGGTGGGGGCCTATCAGACTCTAGTTACTCCACTGGGTGGGACCAGATCATTTCCAGGACACCTTGTTCTTTACATTGAAGATAATTCTTAATGACATTGGCTGTACGTTTGGGGTTGTTGTTCTGCTGAAGAAAACATTTGGATCCAATCAGACACCTCCCTGATGATATTGCATGATGGATAAGTATCTGCCTCTATATCTCAGCATTGAGGGAACCAATAATTCTGACCCAATTCCCACTTCCATTTGCTGAAATGCAGCCCCAAACTTACAGGACCCTCCACCGTGCTTATGCATCACTATTGCCCACAGACACTCATTATTGTACTGCTCTCCAGCCCTTCAGTGAACAAAATCTCTTCTGTAATAACAACATATTTCTTATTTTGACTCAACCGTCCAGAGCACATCCTGCCAATTTTCTACACCCTGGTTCCTCTGTTTTAATGCATAGTTGAGTCACTTGGCCTTGTTTTGATGTGGAAGATATGGCTTTTTCGCCACAATTCTGCTATGAAGAGAACTTCTGGCCAGTCTTCTCTGAACAGTAGATGAGTGAAGCTGAGTCCCACTGGTTGCTGCCAGTTCTGAGCTGATGGCACTGCTGGACATCTTCTGCTTTTGAAGGAAAGCAACCATAACGTGTCATACATCAGCTGCACTAAGTTTCCTTGGCCGACCACTGCATCTACTGACCTCAACGTTGCACATTTTCTTGTGCTTCTTCATAAGTGCTTGAATGACACATCTTGAACCCTCAATCTGCTTTGAAATTTGTGCCTTAGAGACCTTGCTGATGTAGTATAACTTCCTTGTGTATTCTTGCTCAGTCTTGCCATGGTGTATGACCAGACACCTGACTGTATTATTACAAAATCCCTGACTTTGCGCAGGTGTACCTAGAAGAATTGATGCTGTTTTAAAGTCAAAAGTTGGTCACACCAAATATTGATTGGATCTAGATTTTTCGTTTGTTCATTCACTTTGTATTTTGTTAATTGATTAAATAAATCATTAACATTTCTATTTTTGAAGCGTTCTTACTTTACAGCATTTTTTCTACACCTTTCTAAAAATTATTTTTATGTGATAGTGTCTTTTATTTGCTCATTAATAATCTGATATATCTTTTGGTATTTTGTGTATAGTTGTTTATTTGCTGTTGGGGTAAATTGTAGGATATTGATTTCAGAGTGGTTTCCTGATCCTCTGATTGTAGGAATGAGTGGTATATATGTGCTAATAAATTAGGACAAAACGTAGGAAATGTAGGAAAAAGCTGAACATCTCAGCAGTAATAACATGCTGATTGTGATGTCATGAAGATGACTTGAATTTCCACCAATCAAAGATCAGCATGTTTCAGGTCACCCAGATAGAACAGTCCATGAAACATGAGTCACGGCCACTGTGAGGTCATAATGCTGATTAGAATTTCCACCAGTCAGAAAACAGAACCGCCCAGAAGAACCACCCAGGAGATATGAGTCATCGCCACTGTGAGGTCATAATGCTGACCAATCACAGAGCAGCCACACCCAGATTTTCCACCAATCAGAGAGCAGCCACACCCAGATTTTTCTCCAATCAGAGATCAGCAGTGGGTATAAATAGCCGCTGCCGCCTGCCCGGCTTAGTATTGCACTGGTTGGGTCTCTCTTTTTTTCTCTCTCTTGGTATCTCCTGGTATCTCTCCCTCCCCTCTCTCTTCTCTCTCTCTCTCTCTTTGATCCAGCGGCCCTCTTAAGGGCTACCCCAAATGTGTAAAAGATAGAACCAATATTTGTGTTGTTTGTCCGTTTTCTGAGCCTGTGATTAACCCCTTCCCACTCTTTGCCATATATATATATTATATACGTAGTATGTGCAGGTGGGCCTTAAAGGGAATTTCCAGGACAAACATATTGATGGCCTATCCCCTGGTTAGCTCATTAATATCAGATTTGTGGGGGTCCGGTACGTGGCACCTCCACTACTCAGTTGTTTGAAACTCTGGCAGAGGTCAGATGTAAACATTGTTGTGGAGCTGAACATCACAGCTCTGGTCACTGTGTAGTGGCTGCTACCTGGTGCTGCAGATCAGCTCCTATTGCATGAATATTAGCTGACTTGCAGGACCCACAGTACAGTGAATGGAGCAGTGATGTTCAGATCTTCAAACTATTTACATCTGAGCGTTGCATACAACTGATGGGTAGAGCCAGTGCCGCGTGTCGGGGCCCACCGATCTGATATTGATAACCCATCCCCAGGATGGCAGCTCAGTAGATACCATACCAGGATGGGGGACATTACGCCAGAATGGGTACATTATACCAGAATGGGGACATTATATCAGAATTAGGTCATTATGCCAGAATGTGAGACACTGTTACAGAATGAAGTGCATTGTGCCAGGATGGGGAACATTAAACCAGGGCGAGGGACATTAAACCAGTAAAATGGTCATTAAACCAGGATGGGGGGCATTATACCAGGATGAAGACATTATACCAGAATGGGGACACTATACTAGTATGGGGACATTTTACCAAGATGAAGGACACTATATCAGAATGGGGACAATATATCAGAATGGGGACAGTATACCAGGAAGGGGGACATTAAATCAGAATGGGGACATTATATCAGAATGGGGAAATTATACCAGAATTGGGGACATTATACCAGAAAAAGGGACACTATACCAGAATGGGGTACACCATACCCGGATGGGTGACACTGTATCAGAATGGGGACATTATATCACAATGATGATGTTATACCAGGATGGGGGACATTGTATCACAATGATGATATTATACCCGTATGGGGGATATTATAGCAGCATGGGGGTCATTATGCCAGAACTGGAGATACTATACCAGGATGTGGGGCATTATACCAGCTTTGGGGACATTATAGCAGAATTGGGAGCATTACACCAGCATGGGGGATTTTATACCAGGTTAGAGACATTATACCAAAATGGGGACATTATATCAGAATGGGGACACTATACCAGGTTGGTGACATTAAACCAGAATGAAGGAAATGATGCCAGAATGGGGACATTACCAGACAGGGGCACAGGTGGGGGAAAATGTTATAGCATAAGGCCCAGCATGTGGTAGATTATTACAAGAAGGAGCCAGGAAGGGGGACATTACTACATAGGGAGAGAAAACATATACCTTTATAGGATCCAGAACGCTACAAGGGACAATACGTCTGACCAACATGCCGTTTTGGGGCCTATCAGACTCTAGTTACTCCACTGGGTGGGACCAGATCATTTCCAGGACTCCTTGTTCTTTACATTGAAGATAATTCTTAATGACATTGGCTGTACGTTTGGGGTTGTTGTTCTGCTCAAGAAAACATTTGGATCCAATCAGACACCTCCCTGATGATATTGCATGATGGATAAGTATCTGCCTCTATATCTCAGCATTGACGGAACCAATAATTCTGACCCAATTCCCACTTCCATTTGCTGAAATGCAGCCCCAAACTTACAGGACCCTCCACCGTGCTTATGCATCACTATTGCCCACAGACACTCATTATTATACTGCTCTCCAGCCCTTCAGTGAACAAAATCTCTTCTGTAATAACAACATTTTTCATATTTTGACTCAACCATCCAGAGCACATCCTGCCAATTTTCTACACCCTGGTTCCTCTGTTTTAATGCATAGTTGAGTCACTTGGCCTTGTTTTGATGTGGAAGATATGGCTTTTTCGCCTCAATTCTGCTATGAAGACCACTTCTGGTCAGTCTTCTCTGAACAGTAGATGAGTGAAGCTGAGTCCCACTGGTTGCTGCCAGTTCTGAGGTGATGGCACTGCTGGACATCTTCCGCTTTTGAAGGAAAGTAACCATAATGTGTCATACATCTGCTGCACTAAGTTTCCTTGGCCGACCACTGCATCTGTTTCACCACAGGCCTGGATGCCACAAATAATAAAGGCTGTGTCTGAGAGCAGGAGGGAGGTTCCCTGGTTATGGACAATTAGCATACAGCACCTCCTGTCCCAGGCCAGTAGCGGGAGCTGGCTGCCCTTATAAAAGCTGGAACTGGGGGCAGGGTTAGAGAGAACTGGACGACCTAGCTCAGGAGTGAGACTAGTCCCAGAGAAGGAGGGACAGTTCAGCTGTAGCTGAGGAGGTTGTGAGGCAGTGGAGAAGCCACGAGCCAGGGACGTACGGCGCGGAGAGCCTGTCCTGGCAGATAGAGAAATACCTACCGGACATTGGAGTCCAAGGCTGTAAAGACTCTAAGTCCAGCAGCAGAGAACCAATCCGCGAGGGATTTCATGTCCTTTGGCCTAAAAAGCCCAGATGCTCCACCACATCAGAAGGGACCAGCAAAGCCAAGAGAGGCCAGAGGTAAAAGGAGCCCAATTTGCAAGCCATACGGGTGAGAATACACGGCACGCTCAGGGACGTGGGCTATTTTACCACTAAATGGGGAACTAGTCAGAAAGAGCATAGAGAGTACGGTAGGCCTACACCCTCACCCTGACCAGAGGGGCTTCCCGAGTGTTCTCAGACATCCAGGCCCCCCTTCTAGCCGGTACTGCTGTTGGGTCATTACCACCTGTTGCAATAAAGACCCTGAACTGTTTAAGCGGATTCTGCATTCTGACTATCGCGGCCGGAACTATCACCCCCAACATCCACCTACACTGCCCTGGGGCTACACTTCTCCCGTGGGGAGTTATACCATTCCTGTGCTGCTCACCAACACCAGCCCCAGCGGTGTGTCCTGCAGCGGCGGTTATCCCTGACCGCAATCCACGGGTGGCGTAGTCGGACTTTCACATGTCTATATATAGAAAGAGACTGCCATCATTTCAGCTTGACACCCTGAGCACGGGACCGGGTTGCCACTACTACCCCCATCAGCACCGCGCAACCTAGAGACCCGGTCTTGAGTACCCCACGACCCAGGGGGCGAGTCAGCTTTTTGGCGTAGTCGGCAGGGTTGTGACCAACCCGCCACAAACGAGTAATGCGTGTCTGAAAAGACTTTATACTTACCTGAGCGGAGTGTCCCGCCATTCGGGGCTGTTTCCCGCCAAAAGGCGCCATCTTCGGGACGCCGCGCGGGAAGAAGAGGGGCGTGGACACCAAAACCGCGCGAGACCTGAAGCCCCGCCCTTCGTCCGGACGCTGTGCAAGGTCCTGGAAGGAGAGAGAGCGACGTTGACGTCACCAGGACGCGACGCAAGGTCCTCACCCAGAGCAGCGCTAGCGGAACCGCGGCCTACGGAAGAGGATCAACGGAAGGTAGGCCACGGTTAACTAGGGGGGAGGAAGATGTCGGACGCGGAGGGACCCTCTACCACCAGCGTAGCCGCTGCAGCTGTGATGCTGTTTTCCATGCCCTATATCCCTGGAGCGGCCTGGCTGCCCCAGTATGCCGACAAGTCACATACCTTAAGCGACTTTAAGGAAAGGCTGTATAGCTTGTTTAAAGTCTATCCTCTAACAGAAGAACAGAAAATCAGCATACTGACAGGGCAGTTAACTGGTGCCTCCCAGAGGGAGGTAAAATCATGGCCAGCTGAGGAGAGAAGGACTGTAAAGGACATTTTGGCCCGGCTGCGGGGTACCTTTGACACCCGCACCTCCGCTGAAATTAAAATGCGGTTCTACGGATGTAAGCAGCGGACACAGGACAGCATCAGAGACTATGCCCTAAATTTACAGGAAGCCGTGGGAGCAATCAAACAAGCTGACCCTGGCAGCATGCAGGATACAGATAAACTATTGACTGACCAGTTCATAGAAGGTCTGCTGTCTAGCGCCCATAGAATCCAGCTGCGCCTCATGGCCCTACAGAACCCCGATTTGACTTTTGCACAGTTTAAAGAAAGGGCCATCCACGTGCTCCGAGAACCCACACCAGGTGGCGCTGTAGCTTCCCGGCGTCTTGCCATTACATACCACCAGGAGGAGGCGCCCTACCCTGCAGACCTTGTGGGGGCTGATGCGCAGGCCCTAAACCCATCCCCGTCTGCAAACCTGCACCATCAGGTCCAAGAACTAACAGTGTTGCTGCATTGACCAGGACCGTACAGTCGTTACAGATGGACCCGTCAGGACCAATCAAGCTGGCTTCCAGTCCGGAGGATGTCCCGTGGTGTCGACGGAGGAGGATCCCGTCGTTCAGAGGGAGGCCCACAGACCGCTATGCTGAGGATTGACAGCCGATTTGCCACCATTGCGAACAGCCAGGACACATAGCCAGGTACTGTACTTTAAACTGGTCCGACCTGGGGCAGAGGGCCAACCCCCAGGCATAAGGTCACCAGGCCCGTCTAATTGGCGTGATAAGTACGTGGGGGGTGCCCGGTTTTACCCGTAGTGCTGGACGGTATCTCCATGAGTGGACTGCTGGACACCGGGTCTCAAGTGACTACCATCCCCTATGTACTTTTCAAGCGGTACTGGAGTGACACTGATATAACCCGTTATCCAGACGATGACTTGAGTATCATCGCCAGCAATGGTCAACCCGTGCCGCAGGTGGGGTTCAGAGAGATGACCATCAAGATTGGTATGGTTGAACTACCGGCACAGGGAGTGATTATTGAGGACATTGACCGTCGAGAAAGTCACCCTAAAATAACCTTGGGAACTAACGTGATTGAAAATTGTCTTTCAGAAGTAATTGTAATTTTGCAGCAGGTGGCGATGAATGCGAGCTCCAGCCAACAGAGGGTCCTCCAGAAAGAGATAAGAGCCCTGATGAGACGGCAACAGGTAGAACTGTCTGGTGGTGAGATCGGTAGCGTGAGGATGAGTGACCCGTTACCCATTTCCATGCCTCCCAAAAGTGAAATGATGATCTGGTGTCGGACTGCAATCGGGTTGAGAGGTAGAGACTACCAAGCCATGGTAGAACCCGTGTACTCAGACAGCAAACCCACCATTTTGACAGCCCGGGGGGTGGTTGATCTCCGCCATGGAAGGGTGCCCGTCCGGATCTTAAACATTGGGGAAAGGGAAGTACACTTGCCCTGGTACGCTACACTAGCCAAATTGTTTACTGTTGAACACAATGCTGTCAGGGCCGTGGAACCCTTGCCTCCATCTCCCCAGGCAGAGGATAATGGCTCCCAAAAACACAAGGAGGACTGGTGCCAGAAACTCCATGTGGGTGCTGACTCCACTCCCTTGCACCAAAAACAAGGAGTCTACCGGGTGGTTCAGGAGTACGAGAGAATCTTTAGTAAGCACCCGCTAGACTTCGGCAGAGTGAAAGGGGTAGAAAACCTCATCCCCACGGGAGCCACCCACCAATAAAAGAGAGATACAGACCTGTACCCCCCGCACACTATCAGAATGCAAAAGGCATGCTGAGAGAAATGAAAGAAGCCGGGGTCATTAGGGACAGCTGTAGCCCCTGGACAGCCCCCTTGGTCCTGGTAAAAAAGAAAGACAGTACCATGAGAATGTGCGTGGACTATAGAAAAGTCAATCGTATCACCCATAAAGACGCATACCCATTGCCTAGAATAGAGGAGTCTTTGGCCGCACTAAAATCAGCTAATTTATTCTCTACTTTGGACCTTACTAGCGGGTACTGGCAGGTTCCTGTGGCAGAGGCTGACAAGGAGAAGACCGCCTTCACCACCCCGATGGGATTAAGTGAATTCAACTGTATACCATTCGGGCTCTTCAACATACCCGGGACCTTCCAGAGGCTGATGGAATGCTGTCTGGGCACCGAAACTTTGAGACGGTCCTACTTTACCTGGACGACGTGATTGTATATTCAAAGACCTACGAGGACCATCTGAAATACCTGGCAGAGGTGTTCGAAGCCCTGGCAGGCTTTGGCCTGAAGGTAAAGCCCTCAAAGTGTCACCTGTTGAAACCGAAGGTACAGTACCTAGGACACGTGGTGAGTGCAGAGGGAGTAGCCCCCGACCCCGACAAGGTTACAGTAATCAAGAGCTGGCCAAGCCCCTCTAACATCAAAGAAGTGAGGCAATTCCTCGGGTTGGTAGGCTACTACCGAAGGTTCATGCCTGGGTTCACTAAGATGGCAGCTCCAATGCAGGACCTCCTGATAGGTCAGTCTAAATCCAGAAGTCACAAGCCACCCTTCAAGTGGGACAGGTTGGAAGAGGATTCTTTCCGCCAACTGAAGATGGCCCTCACGGGAGATGAAATTCTGGCCTACCCTGATTATGGCCAGCCTTTTATCCTCCACACCGACTCCAGTAATGTGGGGCTAGGAGCCGTACTGTCCCAAAATCAACAGGGCAGGGAACGAGTGATAGCGTATGCCAGCCGGAAGCTGAGGCCCCCCGAAAGAAACCCGGAGAATTACAGCTCCTTCAAGCTAGAGTTCTTGGCAGTGGTGTGGGCCGTAACAGAACGGTTTAAACATTACCTGGCCTCTGCAAAGTTCACGGTGTACACGGACAACAACCCGTTGACACATCTGGACAATGCTAGACTTGGTCCCCTAGATCAGCGGTGGATGGCCCGGCTATCAAATTATGATTTCACAATCAAATACCGGGCAGGCAGAACCAACGCCAATGCAGACACCCTATCAAGAATGCCCCACCTACCCAAAGGAGAAGAAGACTCGGAAGAGCTGGAGGAAGTAGAGCTCCCTGCGTTCCACCGGTATGGGGCCACTCAGTATTCTCACCGGGTAAGAGACAAAGACCTAACCACCGTCATGTTCAACCCCTTACCCCACCACGGCTGGGCTGAAACGCAAGATAGTGACCCTGCAACTCGCCTGGTGAAAGACATGTTAACCCAGGCAGACGCTAGCCCTGGCCCGGACGCTCCAGAGGAAGCCAAGCTGTTATGGAAGGAGAAAAGCAGGCTATTCCTCTACGAAGGTAAGCTATGCAGAAGGCTTGTCAACCACCGGATGCACGAGCTGACCTGGCAGGTAGTGGTCCCAAGACGAGATGCAGCAATGGTCCTGGAGGCCTACCATGACAGAGCGGGACACTTCGGGTGGAAGAAACTGGAGTTCCTACTGAGAGAGTGGTTCTTCTGAAGAGGGGCCATAGAGAAGTGGTGCAGGGACTGCGGCCCATGTAACCTCAGAAGGAAGGACCATACCAGCCAGAAGACACCCTTGAGGCCCATCATAACCAGGCAGCCTCTTGAGCTGGTAGCTCTGGACCATGTAAAATTGGCTCCAAGCCGGTCGGGCTACGTCTATGCCCTGACAATAGTGGATCACTATTCCCGGCTCCTGGTGGTGGTTCCTGTTAAAGACTTGACAGCCCAAACAGCGGCCAGAGCCTTCCAGCAACACTTCTGCCGTCCACACGGGTATCCGGAACAGGTCTTGACAGATCAAGGTTCAGCGTTCGAGGCGGAAATCTTCCAGGAGTTCTGCAACCTCTACGGCTGTAAGAAGATTCAGACAACGCCTTACCACCCGCAAACCAACGGGTTGTGTGAGAAAATGAATAATATCGTCATTGATCTCCTCAAGATGTTGCCCCTGGAAGAACGCAGCCTGTGGCCGGAGAAGCTGCTAGACCTGATCGACTTATACAACCATATCCCGGTGAATGCTACAAATTGCACCCCGGCTTACCTGATGCGAGCAAGACCAGGTAAGCTGCTGGTAGACCTGGAGATGGGAGTCCTGACACCCGAGGACACCTCCCCAGACGCGGACTGGGATACGGAACGGCGGCTACAGTACAAGAAGGTACAGGAGAGTGTGGAGAGGAGTCTGGCTCAAGTGAGAGAAAAACAAGAGAGGCTCTTTAACCAACACACCCCTGCTGGTCCCCTGGAACCTGGCGAGCAGGTCCTGAAGCAGAAGAGAAGGCTTCACAAGCTAGATGACCAGTGGGAAAGAGACCCGTACACAGTACTGCAGTCCAACCACAACAACCCGAAGGTATGTGTAATTACCAAGGATGGAGGAGAAACCACTAGCACCGTCTCCAGAGACCACCTAAAAAGGTGCCCCGAGCAACTACAGAGTGCAGGAGAAGATCAAGATGACCTTGAACCCGCAGAGGACAAGGAAGAAATGATCAGCACAGTTCTTGGAGAGTTTCCCCGGTCCTGGACTCGGATAAACGACGCAATAGTGGTACCCGTCCTACACTTCCTTCAACCAACCCAGGAGGAACCTAAAGGAGAGCAGGAAGAATCAGAGGAACAAGCAGCCCTGGAGGCAGAAGAACCCATGCCAGCAGCCCAGGAGAGTCAACCCTCTGCTGACAGTGAGCCTGCCATGCCTGCGGTAAGCCAAAGGACCCGCAGACAGCTGCCTGAACTGCCTGTAAACCCAGCTAGTAGCTGTACCCTAAATGATAGTGGGGAAAGCCAAGTTAGACCACCACCAGACAGTGGGTTACGCAGGTCAACCGGGAGCACTAGGGGGCAGATACCTGCTCGCTGGAAAATATAGGGTGTGTAAAGAACTGTAAATAACCCTTGTAAATAATTGTCAAATGTTCAAACAGCTAATTGCATGACCAGTAATTATGTCTTTTCAGTTTCTTTCAGTTGACTATATGGACTAACAGGTTATGAACTTTGAGTAACCGGGACTTTCTTGTAAATAATTGCACAAAGTGCCTCCTTTTGAAGCTTAACCAAAGGAATGAATAAAGACTGTCAAGGACTCGGGGCAAGGACAGACCCCTACCTGGTTAAGGCTCCCCTTGTGTTGGTGAAATGGACACCCGGTCACAGATCATACTGTGACCCTCTCCTTTTGTTGGTGATATGTACACGCGGTCACAGACCACACTGTGACCTAAAGAACTCAATTGTGTTTTGTTTGTTGCCATGTATTAATGTTGTGTTTATGGTCGTGCATATGTTACCCGGTTGTTTTTGGCCAAAAAGGCTTAGTCCCGGAGTACTAAACTTTTACGAGGGGGGAATGTGTCACCCCAGGCCTGGATGCCTCAAATAATAAAGGCTGTGTCTGAGAGCAGGAGGGAGGTTCCCTGGTTAGGGACAATTAGCATACAGCACCTCCTGTCCCAGGCCAGTAGGGGGAGCTGGCTGCCCCTATAAAAGTTGGAACTGGGGGCAGGGTTAGAGAGAACTGGACAACCTAGCTCAGGAGTGAGACTAGTCCCAGAGAAGGAGGGACAGTTCAGCTGTAGCTGAGGAGGTCGTGAGGCAGTGGAGAAGCCACGAGCCAGGGACATACAGCACGGAGAGCCAGTCCTGGCAGATAGAGAACTACCTACCGGACATTGGGGTCCGAGGCTGTAAAGACTCTAAGTCCAGCAGCAGAGAACCAATCTGTGAGGGATTTCATGTCCTTTGGCCTAAAAAGCCCGGAGGCTCCGCCACAACAGAAGGGACCAGCAAAGCCAAGAGAGGCCAGAGGTAAAAGGAGCCCAAGTTGCAAGCCATACGGGTGAGAATACACAGCACGCTCAGGGACATGGGCTATTTTACCACTAAAGGGGGAACTAGTCAGAAAGAGCATAGAGAGTACGGTAGGCCTACACCCTCACCCTGACCAGAGGGGCTTCCCGAGTGTTCTCAGACATCCAAGCCCCCCTTCTAGACGGTACTGCTGTTGGGTCACTACCACCTGTTACAATAAAGACCCTGAACTGTTTAAGCGGATTCTGCATTCTAACTATCGCGGCCGGAACTATCACCCCCAACATCCACCTACACTGCCCTGGGGCTACACTTCTCCCGTGGGGAGTTATACCATTCCTGTGCTGCTCACCAACACCAGCCCCAGCGGTCCACGGGTGGCGTAGTCGGACTTTCACATGTCTATATATAGAAAGAGACTGCCATCATTTCAGCTTGACACCCTGAGCACGGGACCGGGTTGCCACTACTACCCCCATCAGCACAGCGCAACCTAGAGTACCCCACGGCCCAGGGGGCGAGTCACATCTACTGACCTCAACGTTGCACATTTTCTTGTGCTTCTTCATAAGTGCTTGAATGACACATCTTGAACCCTCAATCTGCTTTGAAATTTGTGCCTTAGAGACCTTGCTGATGTAGTATAACTTCCTTGTGTATTCTTGCTCAGTCTTGCCATGGTGTATGACCAGACACCTGACTGTATTATTACAAAATCCCTGACTTTGCGCAGGTGTACCTAGAAGAATTGATGCTGTTTTAAAGTCAAAAGTTGGTCACACCAAATATTAATTGGATCTAGATTTTTTGTTTGTTCATTCACTTGTATTTTGTTAATTGATTAAATAAATCATTAACATTTCTATTTTTGAAGCGTTTACGTTACAGCATTTTTTCTACACCTTTCTAAAAATTATTTTTATGTGATAGTGTCTTTTATTTGCTCATTAATAATCTGATATATCTTTTGGTATTTTGTGTATAGTTGTTTTTTTGCTGTTGGGGTAAATTGTAGGATATTGATTTCAGAGTGTTTTCCTGATCCTTTGATTGTAGGAATGAGTGGTATATATGTGTTAATAAATTAGGACAAAACGTAGGAAATTTAGGAAAAAACTGAACATCTCAGCACTCAGCAGTAATAACATGCTGATTGTGATGTCATGAAGATGACTTGAATTTCCACCAATCAGAGATCAGCATGCTTCAGGTCACCCAGATAGAACAGTCCATGAAACATGAGTCCCGGCCACTGTGAGGTCATAATGCTGATTAGAATTTCCACCAATCAGAAAACAGAACCGCCCAGAAGAACCACCCAGGAGGTATGAGTCATCGCCACTGTGAGGTCATAATGCTGACCAATCACAGAGAAGCCATACCCAGATTTTCCACCAATCAGAGAGCAGCCACACCCAGATTTTCCACCAATCAGAGATAAGCAGTGGGTTTAAATAGCAGCCACACCCAGATTTTCCACCAATAAGAGATCAGCAGTGGGTATAAATAGCCGCTGCCGCCTGCCCGGCTTAGACTTGCACTGGTTGGGTCTCTCTCTTGGTATCTCCCGGTATCTCTCCCTCCCCTCTCTCTTCTCTCTCTCTCTCTTTGACCCAACGGCCCTCTTAAGGGCTACCCCAAATGTGTAAAAGATAGAACCAATATTTGTGTTGTTTGTCCGTTTTATGAGCCTGTGATTAACCCCTTCCCACTCTTTGTCATATATATATATTATATACATAGAATGTGCAGGTGGGCCTTAAAGAGATTTTCCAGGACAAACATATTGATGGCCTATCCCTTGGTTAGGTCATTAATATATCAGATTTGTGGGGGTCCAGCACACGGCAACTCCACCAATCAGCTGCTTGCAGCTTTGGCAGAGGTCAGATGGAAACAGTGTGGAGGAGCTGAACATCACTGATCTGTTCACTGTGTAGTGGCCGCTCCCTGGTGCTGCAGATCAGCTCCTATTACATGAATATTAGCTGATCTGCAGGACCCGCAGTACAGTGAATGGAGCAGTGATGTTCAATCTTCACACTATTTACACTTGAGCGCTGCAATCAGCTGAAGGTTAGAGCTGGTGCCGCGTGTCGGAGCCCCACCGATCTGATATTGATAACCCATCCCCAGGATAAATCATCATTATTATACTACTGGAAACTCCATTAATGGATTGTCTGGGATTAATAACACGAGCCCCTTCTTTAAGAAAAAACAGTCCCTAACTGGTCACAGGATAAATGTGGGATTTCAGGTCACCCATTTACTGCAATGTAGCTGGCAATGCCACCCAGCGGATCTAAGCAAGTCCCGGGGCCACAACAATATACAGTCAGTGCCCGAGTATAGGATGGAAGATTAAAAAAAATCTTCAAAAATGTATTTTGTATGAGGCATACATCAAAAATACATGCAATGCTTTTCCTGACAACACTGAGTTTTATAATGTGGAAAAAAACGTTTAAAAAAAACACTGTGTGAACACACCCCTAGCTGCATTATGACTATGTATATACATACAGGTGCATCTCACTAAATTAGAATATCATCAAAAAGTTAATTTATTTCAGTTCTTCAATACAAAAATTGAAACTCATATATTATATAGAGTCATTACAGACAGAGTGATCTATTTCAAGTGTTTATTTCTGTTAATGTTGATGATTATGGCTTACAGCCAATGAAAACACAAAAGTCATTATCTCAGTAAATTAAAATAATAAACAAAAAACACATGCAAAGGCTTCCTAAGCATTTAAAAAGGTTCCTTAGTCTGTTTCAGTAGGCTCCACAATCATGGGTAAGACTACTGACTTGACAGATGTCCAGAAGGCAGTCATGAACACACTCCACAAGGTCCCAGACTCCCAATTTTCATTTGGAAATCAAGGTCTCAGAGTCTGGAGGAAGAGTGGAGAGGCCACAATCCAAGCTACTTGAGGTCTAGTGTGAAGTTTCCATAATCAGTGATGGTTTGGGGAGCCATGTCATCTGCTGGTGTAGGTCCACTGTGTTGTATCAAGACCAAAGTCAGTGCAGCCGTCTACCAGGAAATTTTAGAGCACTTCATGCTCCCTCTGCCGACAAGCTTTTTGGAAATTTCATTCTACAGCAGGACTTGGCACCTGTCCACACTGCCAAAAGTACCAATACCTGGTTTACAAACAATAGTATCACTGTGCTTGATTGGCCATCAAACTCGCCTGACCTTAACCCCATAGAGAATCTATGGAGTATTGTCAAGAGGAAGATGAGAGACACTGGACCCAACAATGCAGACGAGCTGAAGGCTGCTATCAAAGCCACCTGGGCTTCCATAACACCTCAGCAGTGCCACAGGCTGATCGCCTCCATGCCACGCTGCATTGATGCAGTAATTGATGCAAAAGGAGCCCTGACAAAGTATTGAGGGCATTTACTGAACATACATTTCAGTAGGCCAACATTTCGGATTTTAAAAACATTTTTCAAGCTGTTGTTATAAAGTATTCTATTTTACTGAGATAATGGCTTTTGTGTTTTCATTGGCTGTAAGCCATAATCATCAACATTAACAGAAATAAATACTTGAAATAGATCACTCTGTCTGTAATGACTCTATATATGAGCTTCACTTTTTGTATTGAAGAACTAAAATAAATTACCGTATTTTTCAGACTATAAGACGCACCCCAAATTTTGGGGTGGAAAATAGGAAATTTTTTTTTTATAAGATGGGGTCCGTCTTATAGTCTGATTAGGTATCTTACCTGGGGGTGGTGGAGCAGGGTCCTTCAGAAAACCGGCCCGGCGGAAGTGGAGGAATGCTGTGGACCCTGGATACATGAAGCCAGTGCTCCAGCAGCTGTGAGTTGCGGTGATGGTGGAGCAGGATCGTAGGTGTGGTGCCCCTGCGGGTTCAGTCGCCACAGAGGTACTGCATCTCACCCAGAGGTGTGGTATCTCACTCTCAGGTAAGGATAGAGTGCTGCCCGGGACCCTAACACCTGCATCCAACACTACACTACTCCAGACCAGCAGGAGAGGCAAGATGCGCTGCTCCTCTGCTGAGCCCTGTCCCTGACTGAACCAAAGTAGGGAGGACCATATAGTAGGTGTGGGTGGAGGAAGAAGTTCAGGGGAGCTCAGTAAGAGGTGATATAAAAGAGAGGGTGGAACATTCTAGTGAGTTCAGTTCCAGTCAGAGGAGAAGTGAGAGGAAGAGAGTTGGGAGCAGGAGCTCTGCAGGAGCTCTGCTCAGGCGGAGTGGGCCTAGTGAGGAGGCCCAGGAGAAGGAGAGGAGGAAGGAACGGGAGCAGAGAGAAGGCTCCAGGAGTGAAGAAAGGATCCCAGGGGTACCGGCAGTGCTCGAGGTCATCTGTACGCCCTAGTCTACCAGGCGGTGGAGGGATCGGGTCGCAGAGAGGACCGGCCCCTAACTAGTGAGAATTACAATATTCAGCTGGGTAACCGGAGGGTGTAGCATTTCAAGTGCTGCAGCCCAAAGAGAGAAGGTGGCCATAGAGGGCCCAGGGAACAGAGAACACGTCGCCCGACAAGGCCAGCGGCCACTGGATTGGGACATTGGCTGTGAGGTGCAGGGAGACGGCCAGAAGGAACACACAGAATGGGGTCCCGTTATGTACTCCGGAGGTACCTGAGGGTTGGCTGAGCCCCTGCCCGGTGAACGCAGCACGACGTGGGAAGTTATGATCTGCAGTTGTAACGAGGAGCAAAGTAAGAACTGTGAGTAAATCCGGAAGACTGCACCCCACTGTCTCTGGTAATTATTACTGCTGCGCCATTGACTCGCCCCCTGGGCCGTGGGGCACGCGGATCCGGGCAATAGGGAATGATGGGGGTAGTAGTGGCAACCCGGTTCCATGGCTCAGGGTGGTCAGGCCAGTGGTAGTCCGTTATGTGCTATTGATTATGTCCGACTACGCCACCCGTGGATTTGCGGTCATTAGGAACCGCCGCTGCAGGGCAGACCGCTGGGGCTGATGATATATGTAGCTGGGATGGTGTGACTCCCCACGGGAAGAGTGCGGCCCCAGGGCAGTGTGGTGGATGGTGGGAGTGATGGTAGTGAGAGTCCCGGTGCCGATAGTGCTGGAGGAGCAAGGAGCACACAGACAACAAGTTGCAGTCCAGCGTCTTTACTAAAACAGGTAAACTGACCCATAAACAGTCCCGGCTAGGAGGGGACCTGGATGTCTGAGAGCAACGGGGAAATTGGCCCTGGTCAGGGTGAGGGTGTAGGCCTACCGTGCTTTCTGCGCTCCTTCTGGCTATCTCCTCGTTATAGGGTAACAGCCCACGTTTCCGAGCTTTCCGTGTATTCTCGCCTGTATGGCCTGCGACGTGGGTTCCTTTCTGCTCCCAGCCTTGTACGGCTCTGCTGGTCCCTTCTGTTGTGGCAGGGCCTCCAGGCTTCTTAGGCCAAGGAATATACAGTCCCCTGCGAACTGGTTATCTGCTGGAGGATGTAGAATCCTCCCAGCCTCAGACACCAAAGTCTGGTAAAGTAAGTCTTTTATCTGCCAAGACAGGCTCACTTCGTCTCTTGTCTCTGGCTTGTGGCTCTCCTCCTGCCACACTTCCTCTTAGGTGCAATACAACTTTCTGTCCCTGCTCTGCTCTGGGACAAGTCTCAGTCCTGAGACAGGCCTTCAAGTTCTCTCTAACCCTGCCCCCAGTACCAGCTTTTATAGGGGCAGCCAGCTCCCCCTACTGGCCTGAGACAGGAGGCATTGCATGCTAATGTTCCCCTGACTAGAGAACCTCCCCCTTGCTCTCAGACACAGCTTTAATACATTTTGTGGCCAGGGTGACACATTCCCCCCTAGTGAAATTTAGTACTCCGGGACTAAACAGTAAACAAAGACAATATGCATAACCATAAAACATTAATAGACAGACGACGCACAAATTGAGTTCTTAAGGTCACAGTGTGGCCTGTGACCGGGTGTCCATATCACCAGCACAACGGGGAGCCTTAACCAGGTGGGGTCTGTCCTACCCCAAGTCCTTCACAGTCTTAGTTCATTCCTGGGGTAGGCTCCGAATGCAGTCCATACAAGGTCCTGATTATCAAAAGTCCATAACCTGTGAGTCCTTACGGTAACTGCAAGAAACTGAAACACAGAATTAGCAAACAAGCATGTAACTTGGCAAACATTTCAACATTTGGCAACAGGGTTATTTACAATCTTAGCGCGCTCTATATTCTCCAGCGAGCGGGTATCTGCCCCTTTGTGCTCCTGGTTGATCTACGTAGCCCACTGTCTGGTGGTGGACCAACCTGGCTTTCCCCACTAGCGTTAGGGGTACAGCTACCAGCTGGGTGTACAGGTAGGGCAGGCAGCTGTCTGCGGGTCCTTTGGCTTACCGCAGGCATGGCAGGCTCACTGTCAGCAGAGGGTTGACTCTCCTGGGCTGCTGATGCAGGCTCTTCTGCCTCTGGAACCGCTTGCTCCAGTTCACCTTACGGCTCTGGTGCAGGTTGTTTCACAGTCGGTTGCAGGAAATGCAGGACAGGTACCACTATGGCATCATTTATGCGAGTCCAGGACTGAGGGAACTCTCCGAGAACGGTGCTGATCATTTCTTCCTTGTCCTCTGCGGGTTCAAGGTCACTCTGATCTTCTTCTGCACTACGAAGTTGCTCGGGGCACCTTTTGAGGTGGTCTCTGGAGACGACACTAGTGGTTTCTCCTCCGTCCTTGGTGATTACGCACACCTTTGGGTTGTCGTGGTCAGACTGCAGTACGGTGTAGGGTTCCCTTTCCCACTGGTCGTCCAACTTATGTAGCCTTCTTTTTCGCTTTAGGACCTGCTCACCAGGTTCTAGGGGACCAGCAGGGGCGTGTTGATTGAAGAGTTTTTCTTGCCTCTCTCTCACCTGGGCCAGGCTCTTCTCCACACTCTCCTGTACCTTCTTGTACTGCAGTTGCCTTTCCGTATCCCAGTCCGCATCCGGGGAGGTATCCTCTGGTATTAGGACTCCCATCTCCAGGTCTACGGGCAGCTTACCTGGTCAGGCTCGCATCAGGTAAGCCGGGGTGCAGTTTGTAGCATTCACCGGGATATTGTTGTATAGGTCTATTAGGTCCGGCAGTTTTTCTGGCCACAGGCTGCGTTCCTCCAGGGGCAACGTCTTCAGGAGATCAATGACTATATTGTTCATCTTCTCACACATCCCGTTGGTTTGGGGGTGGTAAGGCGTTGTCCGAATCTTCTTACAGCCATAGAGGTCGCAGAACTCCTGGAAGATTTCAGCCTCGAACGCTGGACCCTGGTCTGTCAGGACCTGCTCCGGATACCCGTGTGGACGGCAGAAGTATTGCTGGAAGGCTCTGGCCGCTATTTGGGCTGTCAAGTCCTTCACCGGGACCACCACTAGAAAACGGGAATAGTGGTCCACGATTGTCAGGGCATAGATGTATCCTGACCGGCTTGGAGCCAATTTGACGTGGTCCAGAGCTACCAGCTCAAGAGGCTGCGTGGTGACGATGGGCCTCAAGGGTGTCTTCTGGCTGGCACGGTCCTTCCTCCTTAGGTGACAAGGGCCACAGTCTCTGCACCATTTTTCTACAGCTCCTCTCATGCCGACCCAAAAGAATCTTCCTCTTAGCAGGAACTCCAGTTTCTTCCAACCGAAGTGCCCCGCTCTGTCATGGTAAGCCCCCAGGACCATAGCTGCATCCCGCCTTGGGACCACGACTTGCCAGGTCAGCTTGTGCGTCCGGTGGTTGACAATCCTTCTGCACAACTTGCCTTCGTAGAGGAACAGCTTGCTCTTCTCTTTCCATAGCTGCTTAGCTTCCTCTGGAGCATCCAGATCCATGCGGGCGTCTTCCTGGGTCAGCAGATCTTTCACCAGGCGGATGGCAGGGTCACTATCTTGGGTCTCAGCCCAGCTGTGGTGAGGTAGGGGATTGATTATCACGGTTGTTAGATCCTCCTCCTTCACGCGGTGGGAGTATTGAGCAGCTCCATACCGGTGAAACGCGGGGAGTTCTACCTCCTCCAGCTCTTCTGGGTCTTCGTCACCTTCAGGTAAGTGAGGCATTCTTGATAGGGCATCCGCGTTGGCATTGGTTTTGCCTGCCCGGTACTTGATCACGAAGTCATAGTTGGAGAGACGGGCCATCCACCGCTGTTCCAGGGCACCCAGTCTTGCATTGTCCAGGTGTGTCAACGGGTTGTTGTCCGTGTACACGGTGAACTTTGCGGAGGCCAGGTAATGCTTGAAGCGTTCCGTCACGGCCCACACCACCGCCAAGAATTCTAGCTTGAAGGAGCTGTAATTCTCTGGGTTCCTCTCGGTGGGCCTCAGCTTCCGGCTGGCGTATGCGATCACCCGTTCTCTGCCCTGTTGGTTTTGGGACAGTACGGCTCCCAGTCCTACATTACTGGCGTCTGTGTGGAGAATGAAAGGCTGGCCATAATCAGGGTAGGCCAGGATCTCGTCCCCTGTGAGGGCCATCTTTAGCTGGCGGAAGGACTCCTCTTCCGGTTTATCCCACTTGAAGGGCGGCTTTTGGCTCCTGGACTTAGACTGTCCGATCAGGAGGTCCTGCATAGTAGCTGCCATCTTAGTGAACCTGGGGATGAATCTTCGGTAGTAGCCTACCAACCCGAGAAACTGTCTCACCTCTTTGATGTTCGAGGGGCTTGGCCAGCTCTTGATTGCCGTGACCTTGTCAGGGTCGGGGGCCACTCCTTCCGCGCTTACCACGTGCCCTAGGTACTGGACCTTTGGTTTCAGCAGGTGACACTTCGATGGTTTCACCTTCAGGCCATAGCCTGCCAGGGCTTCGAACACCTCAGCCAGGTGTTTGAGATGGTCCTCGTAGGTCTTCGAATAGACGATCACGTCGTCCAGGTAAAGGAGGACCGTCTCGAAGTTTCGGTGCCCTAGACAGCATTCCATCAGCCGCTGGAAGGTCCCTGGTGCGTTGCAGAGCCCGAAGGGCATACAGTTGAACTCACTCAGTCCCATCGGGGTGGTGAAGGCGGTCTTCTCCTTGTCAGCCTCTGCCACAGGAACCTGCCAGTACCCGCTAGTAAGGTCCAAAGTAGAAAAGAAGTTAGCAGAATTTAGTGTGGCTAAAGACTCCTCTATTCTAGGCAGCGGATATGCGTCTTTGTGCGTGATACGGTTGATTTGTCTATAGTCCACGCACATTCTCATGGTGCCGTCTTTCTTTTTGACCAGAACCAAGGGGGCTGCCCAGGGGCTACAGCTGTCTCTAATAACCCCAGCTTCTTTCATCTCTCTTAGCATGCCCTTTGCGTTCTGATAATGTGCAGGGGGTACAGGTCTGTGCCTCTCTTTTATTGGTGGGTGGCTCCCGGTGGGGATGTGGTGTTCTATCCCCTTTACTCTGCCGAAGTCTAGTGGGTGCTTACTAAAGACTCTCTCATACTCCTGTACCACCCGGTAGACTCCTTGTTTTTGGTGCAGGGGAGTGGAGTCAGCACCCACATGGAGTTTCTGGCACCAGTCCTCCTTTTGTTTCTGGGAGCCATTACCCTCCGCCTGAGGAGATGGAGGCAAGGGTTCCATGGCCCTGATAGCTTTGTGTTCGACCACAAACAGCTTGGCGAGTGTAGCGTACCTGGGTAAGTGTACCTCCCTCTCCCCAATGTTGAGGATGCGGACGGGCACCCTCCCATGACGGACATCAACCACCCCCCGGGCTGTCAAAATGGTGGGCCTGCTGTCTGAGTACACGGGTTCTACCATGGCTTGGTAGTCTCTACCTCTCAACCCGATTGCAGTCCGACACCAGATCATCATTTCACTTTTGGGAGGCATGGAAATGGGGAATGGGTCACTCAGTCTTACGCTACCGATCTCACCACCAGACAGTTCTACCTGCTGCCGTCTCATCAGGGCTTTTATCTCCTTGTTGAGGACTCTCTGTTGGCTGAAACTAGCATTCACCGCCACCTGTTGTAAGATTACAATTACCTCTGAAAGACAATTTTCAATCACGTTAGTACCCACAGTTATTTTAGGGTGACTTTCACGACGGTCAATGTCCACAATAATCACTCCCTGTGCCGGCAGTTCAACTTTACCAATTTTAATGGTCATCTCCTTGAACCCCATCTGCGGCACGGGTAAGCCATTACTGGCGATGATGCTCAAGTTACTGTCTGGATACCGTGTGATATCAGCATCAGTCCAATACTGCTTAAAAAGTACATAAGGGATAGTGGTTACTTGTGACCCAGTATCCAGCAAGGCGCTCATGGGGATACCGTCCAGCACCACGGGTAAAACCGGGCGCCCCCCAACGTACTTATCACGCCAATTATAAGGGCCTGGTGATCTTATGCCTGGGGGTTGGCCCTCTGCCCCAGGTTGGACCAGTTTAAATTACAGTACCTGGAAATGTGTCTGGGCTGGTTGCATCGACGGCAAATGGGCTGTCCATCCTCTGCATAGCGGTCTGTGGGCCTCCCTCGGAACGACGGGATCCTCCTCTGTTGACGCCACGGGACATCCTCCGGACTTGAAGCCAGCTCGATGGGTCTTGACGGGTCCACTTGCAACGCCTGGACGGTCCTGGTCAACGCCGCGACGCTCCTGGTCAGCTCCTGGACTTGGTGGTGCAGGTCTTTCGACGGGGCTTGGTTCAGGGCCTGTGCATCAGCCCCCACGGGGTCCATAGAGGAGGGCGCCGCCTCCTGGTGGTAGGTGAGAGCAGGGCGCCGGGGGTTTATAGCGCCACTGGTTGCAGATTCACGGCCCTGTCCTTAAATTGGGCAAAGGTCAGGTCAGGGTTCTGAAAGAACATGAGGCGCAGTTGGGCCCTGTGGGCGCTAGACAGCAGACCTTCTATGAATTGTTCTGTTAGCAGCTTATCCGTTACTGCACACTGCCAGGGTCAGTTTGTTGAATAGCCCTCAAGGTTTCCTGCAAATTTAGGGCATAGTCTCTGATGCTGTCCTGTGCCCGCTGCCTACATCCATAGAACCTCATTTTAATTTCAGCGGAGGTACGTGTGTCAAAGGTACCCCGCAGCCGGGCCAGAATACCCTTCACAGTCCTTTTCTCCTCAGTGGGCCATGATTTTACCTCCCTTTGGGCTGCGCCAGTTAACTGCCCTGTTAGTATGCTGACCTTCTGTTCCTCTGTTAGGGGGTAGACTTGGAACAAACTGTACAGCCTTTCCTTAAAGTCGGTTAGGGCATGGGGCTCCCCTGAGTACTTGGGCAGCCAGGCCGCTCCAGGGATGTAGGGCAGGGAAAAGGGCATCACCGCTGCTGCAGCTGCGTTGGTGGTAGTGGGCGCCTCTGTGTCCGACATCTTCCTCCCCCCTAGTCAAGCGTGGCCTACCTTCCGACGATCCTCTTCTGTAGGCCGCGGCTCCGCTGCTGCTGCTCTGGACGAGGACCTTGCGTCGCGTCCTGATGACGTCAGCGTCGCTCTCTCTCCCTTCCAGGACCTTGCGCAGCGTCGGTGCGTGGGGCGGAGCTTCAGGTCTCGCGCGCTTTCGGCGTCCACGCCCCTCTTCTTTCTGCTCGGCGTCCTGAAGATGGCGTCCGATGGCGGGAAGCAGCTGCGGATGGCGGGAAGACGGCGGGAAACGGTCCAAGATGGCGTCTGATGGCGGGAAACGACTCCGGACGGCGGGAAACAGTCCAAGATGGCGTCTGATGGCGGGAATCGGCTCCGGATGGCGGGAAACCTCTTTTCAGGTAAGTGCAAAGTCTCTTTCATGCACGCAATACCCGTTTGTGGCGGGTTGGTTGCAATCCTGCCGACTACGCCAATGCTGACTCGCCCCCTGGGCCGTGGGGCACGCGGATCCGGGCAATAGGGAACGATGGGGGTAGTAGTGGCAACCCGGTTCCGTGGCTCAGGGTGGTCAGGCCAGTGGTAGTCCGTTATGTGCTATTGATTATGTCCGACTACGCCACCCGTGGATTTGCGGTCATTAGGAACCGCCGCTGCAGGGCAGACCGCTGGGGCTGATGATATATGCAGCTGGGATGGTGTGACTCCCCACGGGAAGAGTGCTGCCCCAGGGCAGTGTGGTGGATGGTGGGAGTGATGGTAGTGAGAGTCCCGGTGCCGATAGTGCTGGAGTAGCAAGGAGCACACAGACAACAAGTTGCAGTCCAGGGTCTTTACTAAAACAGGTAAACTGACCCATAAACAGTCCCGGGTAGGAGGGGACCTGGATGTCTGAGAGCAACGGGGAAATTGGCCCTGGTCAGGGTGAGGGTGTAGGCCTACCGTGCTTTCTGCGCTCCTTCTGGCTATCTCCTCGTTATAGGGTAACAGCCCACGTTTCCGAGCTTTCCGTGTATTCTCGCCTGTATGGCCTGCGACGTGGGTTCCTTTCTGCTCCCAGCCTTGTACGGCTCTGCTGGTCCCTTCTGTTGTGGCAGGGCCTCCAGGCTTCTTAGGCCAAGGAATATACAGTCCCCTGCGAACTGGTTATCTGCTGGAGGATGTAGAATCCTCCCAGTCTCAGACACCAAAGTCTGGTAAAGTAAGTCTTTTATCTGCCAAGACAGGCTCACTTCGCCTCTTGTCTCTGGCTTGTGGCTCTCCTCCTGCCACACTTCCTCTTAGGTGCAATACAACTTTCTGTCCCTGCTCTGCTCTGGGACAAGTCTCAGTCCTGAGACAGGCCTTCAAGTTCTCTCTAACCCTGCCCCCAGTACCAGCTTTTATAGGGGCAGCCAGCTCCCCCTACTGGCCTGAGACAGGAGGCATTGCATGCTAATGTTCCCCTGACTAGAGAACCTCCCCCTTGCTCTCAGACACAGCTTTAATACATTTTGTGGCCAGGGTGACACATTCCCCCCTAGTGAAATTTAGTACTCCGGGACTAAACAGTAAACAAAGACAATATGCATAACCATAAAACATTAATAGACAGACGACGCACAAATTGAGTTCTTAAGGTCACAGTGTGGCCTGTGACCGGGTGTCCATATCACCAGCACAACGGGGAGCCTTAACCAGGTGGGGGTCTGTCCTACCCCAAGTCCTTCACAGTCTTAGTTCATTCCTGGGGTAGGCTCCGAATGCAGTCCATACAAGGTCCTGATTATAAAAAGTCCATAACCTGTGAGTCCTTACGGTAACTGCAAGAAACTGAAACACAGAATTACCAAACAAGCATGTAACTTGGCAAACATTTCAACATTTGGCAACAGGGTTATTTACAATCTTAGCGCGCTCTATATTCTCCAGCGAGCGGGTATCTGCCCCTTTGAGCTCCTGGTTGATCTACGTAGCCCACTGTCTGGTGGTGGACCAACCTGGCTTTCCCCACTAGCGTTAGGGGTACAGCTACCAGCTGGGTGTACAGGTAGGGCAGGCAGCTGTCTGCGGGTCCTTTGGCTTACCGCAGGCATGGCAGGCTCACTGTCAGCAGAGGGTTGACTCTCCTGGGCTGCTGGTACAGGCTCTTCTGCCTCTGGAACCGCTTGCTCCTCTTCACCTTCCGGCTCTGGTGCAGGTTGTTTCGCAGTCGGTTGCAGGAAATGCAGGACAGGTACCACTATGGCATCATTTATGCGAGTCCAGGACTGAGGGAACTCTCCGAGAATGGTGCTGATCATTTCTTCCTTGTCCTCTGCGGGTTTAAGGTCACTCTGATCTTCTTCTGCACTACGGAGTTGCTCGGGGCACCTTTTGAGGTGGTCTCTGGAGACGACACTAGTGGTTTCTCCTCCATCCTTGGTGATTACGCACACCTTTGGGTTGTCGTGGTCAGACTGCAGTACGGTGTAGGGTTCCCTTTCCCACTGGTCGTCCAACTTATGTAGCCTTCTTTTTCGCTTTAGGACTTGCTCACCAGATTCTAGGGGACCAGCAGGGGCGTGTTGATTGAAGAGTTTTTCTTGCCTCTCTCTCACCTGGGCCAGGGTCTTCTCCACACTCTCCTGTACCTTCTTGTACTGCAGTTGCCTTTCCGTATCCCAGTCCGCATCCGGGGAGGTATCCTCTGGTATTAGGACTCCCATCTCCAGGTCTACGGGCAGCTTACCTGGTCTGGCTCGCATCAGGTAAGCTGGGGTGCAGTTTGTAGCATTCACCGGGATATTGTTGTATAGGTCTATTAGGTCCGGCAGTTTTTCTGGCCACAGGCTGCATTCCTCCAGGGGCAACGTCTTCAGGAGATCAATGACTATATTGTTCATCTTCTCACACATCCCGTTGGTTTGGGGGTGGTAAGGCATTGTCAGAATCTTCTTACAGCCATAGAGGTTGCAGAACTCCTGGAAGATTTCAGCCTCGAACGCTGGACCCTGGTCTGTCAGGACCTGCTCCGGATACCCATGTGGACGGCAGAAGTATTGCTGGAAGGCTCTGGCCGCTGTTTGGGCTGTCAAGTCCTTCACCAGGACCACCACTAGAAAACGGGAATAGTGGTCCACGATTGTCAGGGCATAGATGTATCCTGACCGGCTTGGAGCCAATTTGACGTGGTCCAGAGCTACCAGCTCAAGAGGCTGCGTGGTGACGATGGGCCTCAAGGGTGTCTTCTGGCTGGCACGGTCCTTCCTCCTTAGGTGACAAGGGCCACAGTCTCTGCACCATTTTTCTACAGCTCCTCTCATGCCGACCCAAAAGAATCTTCCTCTTAGCAGGAACTCCAGTTTCTTCCAACCGAAGTGCCCCGCTCTGTCATGGTAAGCCCCCAGGACCATAGCTGCATCCCGCCTTGGGACCACGACTTGCCAGGTCAGCTTGTGCGTCCGGTGGTTGACAATCCTTCTGCACAACTTGCCTTCGTAGAGGAACAGCTTGCTCTTCTCTTTCCATAGCTGCTTAGCTTCCTCTGAAGCATCCGGATCCATGCGGGCGTCTTCCTGGGTCAGCAGATCTTTCACCAGGCGGATGGCAGGGTCACTATCTTGGGTCTCAGCCCAGCTGTGGTGAGGTAGGGGATTGATCATCACGGTTGTTAGATCCTCCTCCTTCACGCGGTGGGAGTATTGAGCGGCTCCATACCGGTGAAATGCGGGGAGTTCTACCTCCTCCAGCTCTTCTGGGTCTTCGTCACCTTCAGGTAAGTGAGGTATTCTTGATAGGGCGTCCGCGTTGGCATTGGTTTTGCCTGCCCGGTACTTGATCACGAAGTCATAGTTGGAGAGACGGGCCATCCACTGCTGTTCCAGGGCACCCAGTCTTGCATTGTCCAGGTGTGTCAACGGGTTGTTGTCCGTGTACACGGTGAACTTTGCGGAGGCCAGGTAATGCTTGAAGCGTTCCGTCACGGCCCACACCACCGCCAAGAATTCTAGCTTGAAGGAGCTGTAATTCTCTGGGTTCCTCTCAGTGGGCCTCAGCTTCCGGCTGGCGTATGCGATCACCCGTTCTCTGCCCTGTTGGTTTTGGGACAGTACGGCTCCCAGTCCTACATTACTGGCGTCTGTGTGGAGAATGAAAGGCTGGCCATAATCAGGGTAGGCCAGGATCTCGTCCCCTGTGAGGGCCATCTTTAGCTGGCGGAAGGACTCCTCTTCCGGTTTATCCCACTTGAAGGGCGGCTTTTGGCTCCTGGACTTAGACTGTCCGATCAGGAGGTCCTGCATAGGAGCTGCCATCTTAGTGAACCCGGGGATGAATCTTCGGTAGTAGCCTACCAACCCGAGAAACTGTCTCACCTCTTTGATGTTCGAGGGGCTTGGCCAGCTCTTGATTGCCGTGACCTTGTCAGGATCGGGGTCCACTCCTTCCGCGCTTACCACGTGCCCTAGGTACTGGACCTTTGGTTTCAGCAGGTGACACTTCGATGGTTTCACCTTCAGGCCATAGCCTGCCAGGGCTTCGAACACCTCAGCCAGGTGTTTGAGATGGTCCTCGTAGGTCTTCGAATAGACGATCACGTCGTCCAGGTAAAGGAGGACCGTCTCGAAGTTTCGGTGCCCTAGACAGCATTCCATCAGCCGCTGGAAGGTCCCTGGTGCGTTGCAGAGCCCGAAGGGCATACAGTTGAACTCACTCAGTCCCATCGGGGTGGTGAAGGCGGTCTTCTCCTTGTCAGCCTCTGCCACAGGAACCTGCTAGTACCCGCTAGTAAGGTCCAAAGTAGAAAAGAAGTTAGCAGATTTTAGTGCGGCTAAAGACTCCTCTATTCTAGGCAGCGGATATGCGTCTTTGTGGGTGATACGGTTGATTTGTCTATAGTCCACGCACATTCTCATGGTGCTTTTTGACCAGAACCAAGGGGGCTGCCCAGGGGCTACAGCTGTCTCTAATAACCCCAGCTTCTTTCATCTCTCTTAGCATGCCCTTTGCGTTCTGATAATGTGCAGGGGGTACAGGTCTGTGCCTCTCTTTTATTGGTGGGTGGCTCCCGGTGGGGATGTGGTGTTCTATCCCCTTTACTCTGCCGAAGTCTAGCGGGTGCTTACTAAAGACTCTCTCGTACTCCTGTACCACCCGGTAGACTCCTTGTTTTTGGTGCAGGGGAGTGGAGTCAGCACCCACATGGAGTTTCTGGCACCAGTCCTCCTTTTGTTTCTGGGAGCCATTACCCTCCGCCTGAGGAGATGGAGGCAAGGGTTCCACGGCCCTGATAGCTTTGTGTTCGACCACAAACAGCTTGGCGAGTGTAGCGTACCTGGGTAAGTGTACCTCCCTCTCCCCAATGTTGAGGATGCGGACGGGCACCCTCCCATGACGGACATCAACCACCCCCCGGGCTGTCAAAATGGTGGGCCTGCTGTCTGAGTACACGGGTTCTACCATGGCTTGGTAGTCTCTACCTCTCAACCCGATTGCAGTCCGACACCAGATCATCATTTCACTTTTGGGAGGCATGGAAATGGGGAATGGGTCACTCAGTCTTACGCTACCGATGTCACCACCAGACAGTTCTACCTGCTGCCGTCTCATCAGGGCTTTTATCTCCTTGTTGAGGACTCTCTGTTGGCTGGAACTAGCATTCACCGCCACCTGTTGTAAGATTACAATTACCTCTGAAAGACAATTTTCAATCACGTTAGTACCCACAGTTATTTTAGGGTGACTTTCACGACGGTCAATGTCCACAATAATCACTCCCTGTGCCGGCAATTCAACTTTACCAATTTTAATGGTCATCTCCTTGAACCCCATCTGCGGCACGGGTAAGCCATTACTGGCGATGATGCTCAAGTTACTGTCTGGATACCGTGTGATATCAGCATCAGTCCAATACTGCTTAAAAAGTACATAAGGGATAGTGGTTACTTGTGACCCAGTATCCAGCAAGGCGCTCATGGGGATACCGTCCAGCACCACGGGTAAAACCGGGCGCCCCCCAATGTACTTATCACGCCAATTATAAGGGCCTGGTGATCTTATGCCTGGGGGTTGGCCCTCTGCCCCAGGTTGGACCAGTTTAAATTACAGTACCTGGAAATGTGTCTGGGCTGGTTGCCTCGACGGCAAATGGGCTGTCCATCCTCTGCGTAGCGGTCTGTGGGCCTCCCTCGGAATGACGGGATCCTCCTCTGTCGACGCCACGGGACATCCTCCGGACTTGAAGCCAGCTCGATGGGTCTTGACGGGTCCACTTGCAACGCCTGGATGGTCCTGGTCAACGCCGTGACGCTACTGGTCAGCTCCTGGACTTGGTGGTGCAGGTCTTTCGACGGGGCTTGGTTCAGGGCCTGTGCATCAGCCCCCACGGGGTCCATAGAGGAGGGTGCCGCCTCCTGGTGGTAGGTGAGAGCAGGGCGCCGGGGGTTTATAGCACCACTGGTTGCAGATTCACGGAGCACCCTTATGGCCCTGTCCTTAAATTGGGCAAAGGTCAGGTCAGGGTTCTGAAAGAACATGAGGCGCAGTTGGGCCCTGTGGGCGCTAGACAGCAGACCTTCTATGAATTGTTCTGTTAGCAGCTTATCCGTTTCCTGCACACTGCCAGGGTCAGTTTGTTGAATAGCCCTCAAGGCTTCCTGCAAATTTAGGGCATAGTCTCTGATGCTGTCCTGTGCCCGCTGCCTACATCCATAGAACCTCATTTTAATTTCAGCGGAGGTACGTGTGTCAAAGGTACCCCGCAGCCGGGCCAGAATACCCTTCACAGTCCTTTTCTCCTCAGTGGGCCATGATTTTACCTCCCTTTGGGCTGCGCCAGTTAACTGCCCTGTTAGTATGCTGACCTTCTGTTCCTCTGTTAGGGGGTAGACTTGGAACAAACTGTACAGCCTTTCCTTAAAGTCAGTTAGGGCATGGGGCTCCCCTGAGTACTTGGGCAGCCAGGCCGCTCCAGGGATGTAGGGCAGGGAAAAGGGCATCACCGCTGCTGCAGCTGCGTTGGTGGTAGTGGGCGCCTCTGTGTCCGACATCTTCCTCCCCCCTAGTCAAGCGTGGCCTACCTTCCGACGATCCTCTTCTGTAGGCCGCGGCTCCGCTGCTGCTGCTCTGGACGAGGACCTTGCGTCGCGTCCTGATGACGTCAGCGTCGCTCTCTCTCCCTTCCAGGACCTTGCGCAGCGTCGGTGCGTGGGGCGGAGCTTCAGGTCTCGCACGCTTTCGGCGTCCACGCCCCTCTTCTTCCTGCTCGGCGTCCTGAAGATGGCGTCCGATGGCGGGAAGCAGCTGCGGATGGCGGGAAGATGGCGGGAAACGGTCCAAGATGGCGTCTGATGGCGGGAAACGACTCCGGACGGCGGGAAACAGTCCAAGATGGCGTCTGATGGCGGGAATCGGCTCCGGATGGCGGGAAACCTCTTTTCAGGTAAGTGCAAAGTCTCTTTCAGGCACGCAATACCCGTCTGTGGTGGGTTGGTTGCAATCCTGCCGACTACGCCAAAGCTGACTCGCCCCCTGGGCCGTGGGGCACGCGGATCCGGGCAATAGGGAACGATGGGGGTAGTAGTGGCAACCCGGTTCCGTGGCTCAGGGTGGTCAGGCCAGTGGTAGTCCGTTATGTGCTATTGATTATGTCCGACTACGCCACCCGTGGATTTGCGGTCATAAGGAACCACCGCTGCAGGGCAGACCGCTGGGGCTGATGATATATACAGCTGGGATGGTGTGGTCCCCACGGGAAGGGTGCGGCCCCAGGGCAGTGTGGTGGATGGTGGGAGTGATGGTAGTGAGAGTTCCGGTGCCGATAGTGCTGGAGGAGCAAGGAGCACACAGACAACAAGTTGCAGTCCAGGGTCTTTACTAAAACAGGTAAACTGACCCATAAACAGTCCCGGCTAGGAGGGGACCTGGATGTCTGAGAGCAACGGGGAAATTGGCCCTGGTCAGGGTGAGGGTGTAGGCCTACCGTGCTTTCTGCGCTCCTTCTGGCTATCTCCTCGTTATAGGGTAACAGCCCACGTTTCCGAGCTTTCCGTGTATTCTCGCCTGTATGGCCTGCGACGTGGGTTCCTTTCTGCTCCCAGCCTTGTACGGCTCTGCTGGTCCCTTCTGTTGTGGCAGGGCCTCCAGGCTTCTTAGGCCAAGGAATATACAGTCCCCTGCGAACTAGTTATCTGCTGGAGGATGTAGAATCCTCCCAGCCTCAGACACCAAAGTCTGGTAAAGTAAGTCTTTTATCTGCCAAGACAGGCTCACTTCGCCTCTTGTCTCTGGCTTGTGGCTCTCCTCCTGCCACACTTCCTCTTAGGTGCAATACAACTTTCTGTCCCTGCTCTGCTCTGGGACAAGTCTCAGTCCTGAGACAGGCCTTCAAGTTCTCTCTAACCCTGCCCCCAGTACCAGCTTTTATAGGGGCAGCCAGCTCCCCCTACTGGCCTGAGACAGGAGGCATTGCATGCTAATGTTCCCCTGACTAGAGAACCTCCCCCTTGCTCTCAGACACAGCTTTAATACATTTTGTGGCATCCAGGCCAGGGTGACACACCATCACCCCCTGCACTACACTGCACCACGAGCACTACTTCCATAACAGCAACATCTACACTGCCCTGGGTCTAAGCTCTACCTGTGGAGAGCTAAACCAACTCTGCTGCATTAACAACAGCTCCAGAGGACCTGCTCCGCAGCGGCGGCTCCCTTTAGCCGCATACCACTGGTGGCGTCACAAACTGTATATCAGCACTTTAATTCCCCTGTAAATATATCCTTTTATGGAAAGCCCTGGGTCACGGACCTGGTCACCGCCACTGTGACATCTCCCCTAGCAACGACCGGCCCGGGGGTCCTTCACAGGTCTGGCCCAGGGGGTGGGTGTCACAGGTCCCTCCGTTCCGTGCCTCAGGAACCCGGTGGCAGCAGAAGAGGTGAGATGCCGGTGTCTGGCTGGGGCCTGTGGACTTGCTGGGGCCTGTGGACTTGCTGGGGCCTGGGGCCTGTGTACTTGCTGGGGCTTGCCTGGGGCCTGTGCACCTGCCTGGGCCTGTGGACCTGCTGGGTCCTGTGGACCTGCTGGGGCCTGCGGACCTGCTGGGGCTTGTGCACCTGCCTGGGGCCTGTGCACTTGCTGGGGCCTGTACCTGTGAGTGGCGTCCGGCGGTGAGGCACAGAAGCTGGGGCCTCTGCCGGGCTGTGAACGGTGTCCGGCGGTGCGGTAGAGCAGCGTGTGCGGCTTCCGGTGGCCGCGGCCATCTTCCTGAGGCCGTGATCTACAGGAAAATGGCCACCAGAGCTCCCGCCGGCGTATACGTCGGCTCAGGTGGCCATTTTCCCGTGGATCACGGTCTCAGGAAGATGGCCGCGGCCACCGGAAGTAGCACACGCTGCTCTGCCGCACCGCTGGACACCGCTCACAGCCCGGCAGAGGCCCCGGCTCCTCTGCCTCACCTCCGAATGCCACTCACAGCCCAGCACAGGCCCGAGCTCCTCTGGTTCACCACCTGACACCAGCCACTCCAGCACAGGTACAGGCCCCGCTCCAGCCGCATCTCACCTCTGCCGCCGCCGGAGGACCCTGCGATCCCCGCTCCACCACCACCGGTAAAGTAACGTTCGGACCATAAGACACACCCCCCATTTTCCTTCCAAATTTTGGGGGAAAAAAGTGCGTCTTATGGTCCGAAAAATACTGTAACTTTTTGATGATATTCTAATTTAGTGAGATGCACCTGTATGTAAGCTCTCCCTCCCCCACCATGTGAGCATTCTCAGCGTGTACTGACCAATGCTGTCCACCAGGTGGCAACAGCAGGAAATTACAGCGATGAGACAAGCACTGCATCACAGCCCCGCCCCAATCTGCCCTATATCAGACACGCCCCCTACCAATGCCCCGCCTCCGCTGCCATGACAACTGAATTGTTTAATGGCAGAAAGAAAGACCTTATATGAGCAGAGAAGTAGCGGCCGGAGCGCGGGGTCCGCACAGGTGAGCGCCCCCAATAACACAGTGTATGTACTGCACGTCAGCTCTATGGCAGACTGTCACCTGTGCTGGATCCAGTACGTGTTACACTTATATCTGTACAGAGACAGAGAGGACGCAGCGGGGCCCTGTAGCTATATATATGTGTGTGTGTATATACAGTATATATATGTGTATGTATATGCTGTATTACTGTATATATGTGTGTATATACAGTGGGGGGGGAGTATTTAGTCAGCCATCAATTGTGCAAGTTTTCCCACTTAAAAAGATGAGAGACGCCTTTAATTGACATCATAGGTAGACCTCAACTATGAGAGACAAAATGAGAAAACAAATCCTGAAAATCACATTGTCTGATTTAGAAAGAATTTTTTTCAAATTTTGTTGGAAAATGAGAATTTGGTCAATTACAAACAAGCAAGATTTCTGGCTGTCACAGACCTGTAACTTCTTCTTTAAGAGGCTCCTCTATCCTCCACTCATTACCTGTAGTACTGGCTCCTCTGTCCTCCACTCATTACATTTAGTACTGGCACCTGTTTGAACTTGTTATCAGTATAAAAGACGCCTGTCCGCAACCTCAAACAGTCACACTCCAAACTCCACTATGGTGAAGACCAAAGAGCTGTCGAAGGACACCAGAAACAAAATTGTAGCCCTGCACCAGGCTGGGAAGACTGAATGTGCAATAGGCAAGCAGCTTGGTGTGAAGAAATCAACTGTGGGAGCAATAATTAGAAAATGGAAGACATTCAAGACCACTGATAATCTCCCTCGATCTGGGGCTCCACACAAGATCTCACCCCATGGGGTCAAAATGATCTCAAGAACGGTGAGCAAAAATCCCAGAACCACATGCGGGGACTTAGTGAATGACCTGCAGAGAGCTGTGACCAACGTTATACAGGCTACCATCAGTAACACACTACGCCGCCAGGGACTCCTGCAGTGCCAGATGTGTCCCCCTGCTTAAGCCATTAAATGTGCGGGCCCGTCTGAAGTTTGCTGGAGAGCATTTGGATGATCCAGGAGAGTATTGGGAGAATGTCATATGGTCAGATGAAACCAAAGTAGAACTGTCTGGTAGAAACAACTCGTCGTGTTTGGTGGAGAAAGAATGCTGAGTTGCATCCAAAGAACACCATACCTACTGTGAAGCATGGGAGTGGCAACATCATGCTTTGGGGCTGTTTCTCTGCCAAGGGACCAGGACGACTGATCCGTGTACATGAAAGAATGAATGGGGCCATGTATCGTGAGATTTTGAGTACAAACCTCCTTCCATCAGCAAGGGCATTGAAGATGAAACGTTGCTGGGTCTTTCAGCATGACAATGATCCCAAGCACACTGCCAGGGCAACGAAGGAGTGGCTTCGTAAGAAGCTTTTCATGGTCCTGGAGTGGCCTAACCAGTCTTCAGATGTAAACCCTATAGAAAAACTTTGGAGGGAGTTGAAAGTCTGTGCTGCCCAGCGACCGCCCCAAAACGTAACTGCTGTAGAGGAGATCTGCATGGAGGAATGGGCCAACATACCAGCAACAGTGTGTGCCAACCTTGTGAAGACGTACAGAAAATATTTACCTCTGTCATTGCCAACAAAGGATATATAACAAAGTATTGACATGAACTTATGTAATTGACCAAATACTTATTTTCCACCAAAATTTGAAAAAAAATTCTTTCCAAATTAGACAATGTAACATAGTAACATAGTTTGTAAAGCCGAATAAAGACTTGCGTCCATCAAGTTCGACCTGTTAGTTCTGTAATTGCTAAAGTTGATCCAGAGGAGGGCAAAAACCCCAAATGATTTGGCCAATCTTCACCTGAGGAAAAATTCCCTCCCGACTCTGAAACCAGCAGTCAGAATAAATCCCTGTATCAACCTACTATTTTATTTTATTTTTAAGTATATGCTGAAATCTGCCTGGTATCTAGAAATGCATCCAGTCCCCGCTTGAACTGGTTTAGTGAATCTGACATTACCGTCTCCTCACTCAGTGAATTCCATATTCTCACTGCTCTTACCGTAAAGAACCCCTTCCTATGCTGGTGCTTAAACCTTTTCTCTTCCAGTCTTAGTGAATGCCCTCTTGTTACCGTAATATCCCTCCTTTTGAACAAATCCCGGTCAAGATCTCTATACTGTCCCCTAACATATTTGTACACATTTATTATGTCCCCCCTCAACCTTCTCTTTTCCAGGCTGAATAGTCCTAGTTTTGCCAACCTCTCTGGGTATTGCAGTCCCTCCATTCCCTTTATTAATTTTGTTGCCCTCCTTTGTACCTTTTCAAGCTCATTTATATCCTTTCTATATATTGGGGCCCATAACTGAGCACAGTATTCCAAGTGTGGTCTGACCAGTGCTTTATACAGTGGAAGAACAATGTTCTCATCCTTTGCAGCTATACCTCTTCTGATACATCCCATTACCCTGTTTGCCCTTACAGCAGCCGCCTGACTTTGGGCACTCCAATTTAGTTTGCTATCAATCAAGATGCCCAAGTCCTTCTCCATCTCTGAATTCCCCAATGATTTCCCATTCAGTGAGTACTGGTGACTTCCATTTTTCCTTCCCATATGTATGACCTTACATTTCTCCTCGTTAAACCTCATTTGCCATTTAATGCTCCACCTACCCAGCTTATCCAAATCCCTCTGTAGGTCTGCACTGTCCTCTTTTGTATTAATTGTTTTACATAACTTTGTGTCATCTGCAAATATTGATATTTTACTATTTATCCCGTTGACTATGTCGTTAATAAAGATATTAAATAACATTGGGCCTAGTACAGACCCCTGTGGTACCCCACTAGTGACGCTTACCCAATCTGAGAATATTCCATTTATAACCACCCTCTGCCTTCTATCCTTTAGCCAGTTAGCTACCCACTTGCAGACATTTTCCACCAGCCCCATCATTCTCATTTTGTATACCAACCTATTATGTGGCACGCTATCGAATGCTTTTGAGAAGTCGAGATACACGACATCCACTGGTTCCCCCTGATCTACTCGAGAGCTAACCTCCTCGTAGAAGTCAATCAGGTTTGTTTGGCAGGAGCGATTCCTCATGAATCCATGTTGGTTCGGGATTAAAAGATTATTAACATCAAGATGCTCCGTAATTGCCTCTTTAATGAAGCTTTCAAAAATTTTGCCCACAACGGACGTCAGACTCACCAGCCGATAGTTTCTGGCGTCACTTTTCGCTCCCTTTTTGAATATTGGCACTACATTCGCCTGTCGCCAATCAAGTGGCACAGACCCAGTCTCAACAGAGTCCTTAAATATAAGATATAACGGTCTGTCTATCACATTACTTAGTTCCCTTAGTACCCGTGGGTGTATGCCATCAGGTCCTGGTGATTTGTTTATTTTAATGTTACTGAGGCGTTTCTGTACCCCAGCTTGGGTTAGATTTGTCATACTTAGTGGAGGATTAAGTTTGTCACTTCTCATTTCTCCTGTTAGTTCTATTTCCTTTGTGAAAGTTGTCTAAAAAAAATTATTTAATAGCTTAGCTTTATCCTCATCTTTCTCTATGATTTTGCCTTCCTCACTTTTTATCGGTCCAATATTATCCGATTTAATCCTTTTACTATTTATATACGTAAAGAACAGTTTGGGATTTGATCTACTTTCCCTAGCAATACGTTTCTCTGTTTCCTCCTTCGCTATTTTTATTTGTTTTTTACAGGTTCTCGTTTTTTCCTTGTAACACATTAGTGCCTCCTTACTGTTTTCCTGTTTTAATCTCTTGAATGCCTCTTTTTTGCTATTTAACGCCCCTTTTACGTTCTTGTTCAACCATATTGGTTTCCTCTTATTTCTGGCCCTTTTATTCCCATACGGTATATACCTCTCGCACTGAGTATTCAGAATTCTTTTGAAGGTTTCCCATTTATTATTCGTATTCCATTGATTAAGTACTTTGTCCCAGTCAATAAGTTGAAGGTTTTCTATCAGCTGATCAAACTTCGCCCTCCTAAAGTTTAATGTTTTTGTTGTTCCCTTATTGATAACCCTACTGAAGGGCATTTTGAAGTCGATAATATTATGATCGCTATTACCTAGGTGCCCCCCTATCTGTACCTCAGTTATTCTATCAGGCCTATTAGTCAATATTAAGTCCAACACGGCCTTCCCTCTCGTTGGTTCCTGCACTAGTTGAGAGAGATAATTATCCTTAATATTTGTCAAGAATCTTTTTCCTTTCTGAGATCTACAGGTTTCTGTTTCCCAGTCAATATCCGGGTAGTTGAAATCCCCCATTACAATCACTTCATTATGTTTTGCTACTTTGTCTATTTGTCCTAATAGCAGATTCTCATTCTCCTCTGTTATATTTGGTGGCTTATAGCAGACCCCCAGTAATATTTTATTATTATTTTTTGCCCCCTCTATCTCTACCCACATGGACTTGACCCCCTCTTCTCCCTCTCCTATATCTTCCCTTAGTCTGGGTTTTAGACATGACTTTACATATAAGCAGACTCCTCCGCCTTTCCCCTGTTTCCGGTCCCTTCTAAACAAACTATAATCTAATAAATTTACCGCCCAGTCGTAGCTATCGTCTAGCCAAGTCTCTGTTATACCTACGATGTCATACCTCTCCTCCGATATAAGCGCCCGCAGCTCATCCGCCTTATTGGTCAGGCTTCTTGCATTGGTCAGCATGCAAGATAAAACTTTGGGGATTTTTAGCATCCTATTCTTCTCTAACGATCTAACTGTACTATTCCCACCCCCCTCTCCACCCTCATTATATTCACTTCTCCCCTTCCCCCTTGCTTGCCTCACATCCCACCTATTTCCTTGGTTTCCACCCCCGTCTCTAGTTTAAAAACTCCTCCAACCTATTAGCCATCTTCTTCCCCAGCACCGCTGCACCCTCCCCATTGAGGTGCAGCCCGTCCCTACGGTAGAGCCTGTAGCCGACCGCGAAGTCGGCCCAGTTCTCCATGAACCCAAACCCTTCTGCCTTGCACCAACTCTTTAGCCACTTATTCACCTCCCTAACTTCCCGTTGGCGCTCCTGTGTGGCTCGCGGGATTGGTAGTATTTCTGAGAAAACTACCTTGGAGGTCCTTGCGAGGTAGTCACCGGAAATGGTTTTCACGTCACAGGTGTGCCCTGTCAGGTTTAATAAGTGGAATTTCTTGCCTTATAAATGGGGTTGGGATCATCAGTTGTGTTGTGCAGAAGTCTGGTGGATACACAGCTGGTAGTCCTACTGAATAAACTGTTAGAATTTGTATTATGGCAAGAAAAAAGCAGCTAAGTAAAGAAAAACGAGTGGCCATCATTACTTTAAGAAATGAAGGTCAGTCAGTCCGAAAAATTGGGAAAACTTTGAAAGTGTCCCCAAGAGCAGTTGCAAAAACCATCAAGCGCTACAAAGAAACTGGCTCACATGAGGACCGCCCCAGGAAAGGAAGACCAAGAGTCACCTCTGCTTCTGAGGATAAGTTTATCCGAGTCACCAGCTTCACAAATCGCAGGTTCACAGCAACTCAGATTAGAGACCAGGTCAATGCCACACAGAGTTCTAGCAGCAAACACATCTCTTCAACAACTGTTAAGAGGAGACTTTGTGTAGCAGGTCTTCATGGTAAAATAGCTGCTAGGAAACCACTGCTAAGGACAGGCAACAAACAGAAGAGACTTGTTTGGGCTAAAGAACACAAGGAATGGACATTAGACCAGTGGAAATCTGTGCTTTGGTCTGATGAGTCCAAATTTGAGATCTTTGGTTCCAACCACCGTGTCTTTGTGCGACGCAGAAAAGGTGAACGGATGGACTCTCCATGCCTGGTTCCCACCGTGAAGCATGGAGGAGGAGGTGTGATGGTGTGGGGGTGCTTTGCTGGTGACACTGTTGGGGATTTATTCAAAATTGAAGGCATACTGAACCAGCATGGCTACCACAGCATCTTGCAGCGGCATGCTATTCCATCCGGTTTGCGTTTAGTTGGACCATATCTGGGAACTCCTTCAATATTGTTGGAAGACCATTTCTGGTGACTACCTCTTGAAGCTCATCAAGAGAATGCCAAGAGTGTGCAAAGCAGTCATCAAAGCAAAAGGTGGCTACTTTGAAGAATCTAGAATATAAGACATATTTTCAGTTGTTTCACACTTTTTTGTTAAGTATATAATTCCACATGTGTTAATTCATAGTTTTGATGCCTTCAGTGTGAATGTACAATTTTCATAGTCATGAAAATACAGAAAAATCTTTAAATGAGAAGGTGTGTCCAAACTTTTGGTCTGTACTGTACATACCAGGATGGGGGGATATATATACCAGGATGGGGGGATATATATATCAGGATGGGGGGAATATGTATATCATCATATGGGGCCATATATACTAGGATGGGGAACATGTATACCAGGATGGGGGGCCATATATTCCAGGATGGGGGCCATATATACCAGGATGGGAGGGACATATATACAAGGATGGGGGAACATATATACCAGGATTGAAGGACAAATACATAATGAGGAGGAGGAGGAACAGAAGCTGGTTTCCTGTGCTACAGATGGTACTACCCACACCACCTTCATCCCATTTGTTCAGCAAGAAAGGCCTCAAGAGGAGGAGGAGAGGGAGGACGAGGTGGAGAAGATGGACAGGTGTCCTCTTGGTGGTGACAGGGAAGTTTTGGCTGTTGGCAGTCTGGCACACATAGTTGAGTTTATATTCCACTGCCTTTCTCGTGACCCTCACGTTGTATGCATTTTGGCCAACTCTGATTACTGGTTGGTCAGCCTTCTAGACTCGACCAAGTAGGATCCCGACACTCACATGTGAAATAATTAGCCGTTTATTGTTGTCTCAACCAGGCCCGGCGTCAGCACTCGGGCAAGAGCCGGGGTCCTGAGCAGGCAGGGGGCTCACTCGCTGTTGGGAATCCCGCCATGCTATGGGACCCATGAGCGGTGCCAGCCCCCCCCCCCCCCGCTTCCTCAGGGCTCTGGCACAATACTTACCTCTCCCCGTGCCTCCGCAGCAGGTCCTGTATCTTCCGCGGCTGCTGCACTGTGACATCTCACGTCAGAGGGCGCAATGACATCTTTCCACCATGTCCTCGCCTGAGCAGTCACAGCGCAGAGCGGGAAGACGGCGACACGGTTGAGGAGTCGGGAGCAGAGGCCGCGATGAGAGCAGTGGCAGCAGGTGAGGAGAAGTGAGGTAAGTTTTTGATTTTCTTTTTTTTTATGCATGGAGGCATGGAGCATTATATGGGGGAGACAGCTAGCATGGGGCATTATGTGGGGTCGACAGCCTCCATGGGGCATTATGTGGGGGAGGAAACAGCCTGCATGGGGCATTATGTGGGGGGGGGCAGCCTGCATGGGGTATTGTGGGGGGGGGGAGCCTGCATGGGGCATTATCTGGGGAAAACAGCCTACATGGGGCATTATCTGGGGAAAACAGCCTGCATGGGGCATTATCTGGGGAAAACAGCCTGCATGGGGCATTATGTTTGGGGAACAGCCTGCATGGGGCATTATATGGAGGCCAGTATCCTGTATGGAGCGTTCTATGGGGGCCAGTATCCTGCATGGAGCATTTTATGGGGTCCATTATTCTGTATGAATGACTATGTAGAGCCCATAATACTGTATGGAGGAATAGGTGGTGCCCATAATACCGTATGGAGGACTATACTGTCCGGTCTGCACTGTGCGCTGCGAGGATTCGCCGGTTTCTGAGCTATTGTCGAATTTACAATAGATATCGCTCATGCAATGTAAGAAGTGAAATCTTTGGCATTGTACTATATATGCACTGCTCAAAAAAATAAAGGGAACACTCAAATAACACATCCTAGATCTGAATGAATGAAATATTCTCATTGAATACTTTGTTCTGTACAAAGTTGAATGTGCTGACAACAAAATCACACAAAAATCATCATTGGAAATCAAATTTATTAACCAATGGAGGCCTGGATTTGGAGTCACCCCCAAAATTAAAGTGGAAAAACACACTACAGGCTGATCCAACTTTGATGTAATGTCCTTAAAACAAGTCAAAATGAGGCTCAGTATTGTGTGTGGCCTCCACGTGCCTGTATGACCTCCCTACAATGCCTGGGCATGCTCCTGATGAGGTGGTCTCCTGTGGGATCTCCTCCCAGACCTGGACTAAAGCATCCACCAACTCCTGGACAGTCTGTGGTGCAACGTGACGTTGGTGGATGGAGCGAGACATGATGTCCCAGATGTGCTTAATCGGATTCAGGTCTGGGGAACAGGCGGGCCAGTCCATAGCTTCAATGCCTTCATCTTGCAGAAACTGCTGACACACTCCAGCCACATGAGGTCTGGCATTGTCCTGCATTAGAAGGAACCCAGGGCCAACCTCACCAGCATATGGTCTCACAAGGGGTCTGAGGATCTCATCTCGGTACCTAAAGGCAGTCAGGCTAGCTCTGGCGAGCACATGGAGGGCTGTGCGGCCCTCCAAAGAAATGCCACCCCACACCATTACTGACCCACTGCCAAATCGTTCATGCTGTAGGATGTTGCAGGCAGCAGATCACTCTCCACAGCGTCTCCAGACTGTGTCACGTCTGTCACATGTGCTCAGTGTGAACCTGCTTTCATCTGTGAAGAGCACAGGGCACCAGTAGCGACTTTGCCAATCCTGGTGTTCTGTGGCAAATGCCAAGCGTCCTGCACGGTGTTGGGCTGTGAGCACAACCCCCATCTGTGGACGTCGGGCCCTCATACCATCCTCATGGAGTCGTTTTCTAACTATTTGTGCAGACACATGCACATTTGTGGCCTGCTGGAGGTCATTTTGCAGGGCTCTGGCAGTGCTCCTCCTGTTCCTCCTTGCACAAAGGCGGAGGTAGCGGTTCTGCTGCTGGGTTGTTGCCCTCCTACGCCCCCCTCCACATTTCCTGTTGTACTGGCCTGTCTCCTGGTAGCGCCCCTGAAGCCTCTGGACACTACGCTGACAGACACAGCAAACCTTCTTGCCACAGCTCGCATTGATGTGCCATGCTGGATGAGCTGCACTACCTGAGCAACTTCTGTGGGTTGTAAAGTCCGTCTCATGCTACCACGAGTGTGAAAGCACAACCAACATTCAAAAGTGACAAAAACACCAGCCAGAAAGCTTTGGTACTGAAATGTGGTTACACCTGCTGAACCACTCCTTTATTGAGGGTGTCTTGATAATTGCCAATAATTTCCATCTATTGTCTATTCCATTTGCACAACAGCATGTGAAATTGATTGTCAATCAGTGTTGCTTCCTAAGTGGACAGTTTGATTTCACAGAAGTTTGATTTACTTGGAGTTATATTCTGTTGTTTAAGTGTTCCCTTTATTTTTTGTGCAGTGTCTAAGTCTCTGCAGTATCTGTGCATCATGAATCGTGGTATGTGTTAAAGAGGCAACTGAGACTCTTTCGCCCGGGGCCCACAAAACCCTGGATCTGGCCCTGGTCTCAACACACAAGTCATCAGACGTTTCAGCCCCTCCTGGGCTTTTTTCAATAATGTGGGTTGAGTTCATTTAAGGGCTTATATAGGTAACATTAGGGAAATTACACCATAATGAGGCTAATTACAAGATAATATAATCAGCACAGTAAAATAGCATAATTACAATAGACTATAATTTCACTGGATCATGTATATGCACATTATAGTTATTACTTCTACAATCCCTTCACGTGTTAATAAAATATAAAACCTCCAGAAATCAACTTATTATATAACATTTCTATAAATACATGATACAAAGCTTATTTCATTTGTCTAAATGTTGATATATCAAAATCACCTTACCAACTGTTACATCAGTAGTGTAATCTTTAATACTAAAATATTGTGACTCTTGCTTCACTTAGACTAAATGGTGAAACCATCGCCCTTTATATGTAAGATTTTATATGTTTATATGGACTTTCTCATTTTTCAGTTTAAATCTTTTGTTAATCAGGTTTATTAATATAATGCATTACAAGAAATACAAACTTTGAGAATTAAGCAGAATATGGCGTATCGCAATATAGCAATTTTATAGCTTGTTTAGAGAATGCCATTTGTAATTAGATAACACTTAAAAATTGTAGACCATTCTAATCATTGATAACAAATATATTCCATAATAGAATATGATCATGTAAGTATAGTGATATGTAGAAGAAAAGGTGTGAGTAAAAAGGAATGGGTTAAGGGAGAGAGTAAGAAAGCATTGGCGAGGGAGAAGAAGGGAAGGGAGTTAGGTTTTGGATCTCTCCTCTGGACAAGTCCGGGCCCTCAGCCCAGTGAGAAGACAAGGTCGATTGGACCAGGATGTAACCAATTTATGATGCTCAATATATCTGGAAAATGGTGTTGAGCATTCTCCTTTTGAGGTATGAATTAGTGTTCTGTTAACCAGGCAACCCAGTCTGATGTTTCCCTGAACACAATCCAGGGGGCCAAAGTATTATAAATCTTGTCAGAATTTCCGGCAACTTAGCCTATCAATTGCTCCATTCTATAGATGTTATTGAGTTCAGATATGAATTCAGAACGTGGTGGTGATTTTTCTTGATTCCAGTACTGGGGGATCAGATTCCTGGTAGCCATGAGAAAGTGTCTGAGCAGTCCCTTCTTAAATCTAGATATTGAAATGTCACTTAAAGATGATAAGACTAACTCCATTGAGGGTTGGATATTGTGTATAGAGAGTTTGTTGTAGAGTTAAAATATTGCCACCCACAATTTCTTAATAGGTGGGTATGCACACCATATATGTAAGTATGAGCCTTTGTCTTCCAAACATCTCCAGCAGGAGTCTGAAGTTGTGGGGAACATAGAGTGGATGGCAGAGGGACATCTATAACACCGTGATAGGACCTTATAGCCCCTCTCCTGTGACACTGAGCATAGCGAAGACCTGAATGTCAATAGGAGGATTTTCGATCGATCCTCGGATGATAGGGGTCCTCCCAGTTCACTCTCCCATTTTGAGAAGAACAAAGGAAAATCGTGTGTGGTTGTTTGACCTTCTTGGTATGATTTATATAATAAAGAGACGGTGTGATCTGGAGGGCTCTTTATTACGCAAAGTGTTTCGAAAGGCGGAAGTGGTCTAAAGACATTGGTTTGTTTTACCATTGCGTTAATGAAGCTTTTTAGTTGTTCATGAAACCAGGAACCTGCAGGAGGTTCTTCACGAAGAAAATTTCTTGTAATGATCTTATTCCGGTTTGATTTATGTAATCATAAATAATAGGTTGTGAGTTTTTATGTTTGTTTAAGAAGATTATTTTGTTGATGCCTGCTGGGAATGATGGGTTATCATAAACTGGAGTTAATGGACCGGGAGAATAGTGTGAGATTTTTGTTAAGGAAGGGGAGGGGCTCGCCTCTTTCCTCCACAGCTCTTGTAGACGACAGGACCGCCTGCGGGTCACGACAGGAGAGGTACTTTTCAAAGTTAACCTATTTTTTGTTGTTTTTATTATGGATAGATCTAGTACACAGGTTCCGAGTGAGGCAGAGCTATAAAGAGTGAAATTGGGTAGTCCAATTTGGATTTACTTTGTAGGAAGTAAGAGAGGTGTGGTCGGTTATGAGACCATATGAATCTGGTAATCGCTTTCTTAAGTCGGGAGATAAAGGAAGCAGGTAAATACAGTGGGATTGTTTGGAAGGCATGGTAGAAGGTCCATTTTTATTGCAATTGACCCTGCCAAACCAAGATAGCTGTAGTTTGTACCATTCCTCTAGATCAAGCTCAGCTTTATATGAAGCATTCTTGAAGTTAGCGTCATACAATTGGGATGTTTTGGCGGTTATTTTAATTCCTATATAGGTAATCGAATTCGAGTGCCATTTGAAGGGAAAGGCGGCACCTAATTGGGTCACTAATGATGGTTGCAATGATATGTTCATTATCTCAGATTTGTGGGGGTTCATTTTAAAATTACTTAGGGAGCCAAATTTGTGTAATTCCGAAATGATATTAGGTATACTTATGATCAGGGATGTAATATATAAAAGGATATCAAACGCAAATAATGCTAATTTATTTTCCTCCGATTGGAGCTTGACTCACTTGATCGAGGAGTTACCACGTATTGCAGTTGCAAGGTATTCCATGGTTAGTATGTATAGGAGGGGTGAAAGGGGGCAACCTTGCCTCGTGCCATTCCATATTGGGAACGGGCTTGAAATGGAACCATTAACTTTAACTTGAGCAATAGGAGAGGTGTATAGTGCAGTTATTCTACGGAGCATATTCTCCCGCAGTCCAAGCTTGAAATATGAGTTCCCAGTGTACCCTGTCGAACACTTTTTCTGTGTCAATTGACATGATACACATGGGATCCCCCCCTTCCCCCGCTCCATCTATCAACAAAATAGTCCTTATGGTGTTGTCTCTCGCCTCACGTCCCGGGATGAATCTCACCTGGTCCTGATTTATCAGTTTTGGGAGAAGAGGACACAATCTTTTTGCGATCATTTTTGCATACATTTTTGATGTCTAGGTTTATCAGGGAAATGGGGCGATAACTACTGCACGATGATAAATCTTTTCCAGGTTTGGGGAGCGCTGTGATGTGGACAGATCAGGCCTGAGATGGAAAAGAGCCTCCCAGTGATATGAAGTTACATACTGATAGGAATAGAGGGCTTATCAGTTCAGAAAACTGTTTATAGAAACCAGTGGAATATCCATCTGGGCCAGGGCTTTTCCCTTGCTTTAATTCTTTCATGGTTGTAGTGACTTCTTCAAGCAAAAAGTCTTTCTCTAAATGTAATAGTGCTTCCTCTGGGACTGCGGGTAATTTATTCTGCTGCAGATATAATTTGATTTTATTGCGGAGTGACTGCACTGGGAGGTTTTTAAAATGCCCAGCTCTATTGTAAAGAGATTTGTAGTATTTCCTTTTAAATCTTAGTTGTTTTTTGTTATTTTTTTGAAAAAAAATCTTAATCTTTTATTGCTGTTCTGTATTTCAAATGTATAATTTGCATATTCTTTACATTCCATATTATTAACGGTATAGAAGATGTGGCTTCAATTATCTAGAGACATACAGATATTTCAACTCTGTATCCAGAAATAGTATTCCCATAAACTTTTGTACAAAAAGTTTGTAGATCAACGTGTGACCGATGTCGGAAAAAAAGGAAAAGAAATACATTTAATTAACTGAAAAAAGGATGACTAAAGACATATAAACTACACTGTGTTCTGAATTATTAGGCAAGTTGTATTTTAGAAGATTATTTTTATTATTTATCAACAACTATCTTCTCAATCAACCCAAAAGACTCATAAATATCCAAGCTTAATATTTTTGGAAGTTGGAGTGTTTATTTTCACCAGGTAAACCAATATCAGTGCACAAAATTTAGAAATAAACATTTTTGACATGCAAAAACAAAAAAAATTAGTGATCAATATAGCCACCTTTCTTTATGATGACACTCAACAGCCTTCCATCCATAGATTCTGTCAGTTGCTTGATCTATTTTCGATCAACATTGCGTGCAGCAGCTACCACAGCCTCCCAGACACTGTTCCGAGAGGTGTACTGTTTTCCCTCCCTGTAGATCTCACATTTTATGATGGACCACAGGTTCTCTATGGGGTTCAGATCAGGTGAACAAGGGGGCCATGTCATTATTTTTTCTTCTTTTAGACCTTTACTGGCTAGCCATGCTGTGGAGTAGTTGGATGCATGTGATGGAGCATTGTCCTGCATGAAAAACATGTTTTTCTTGAACGATACCGACTTCTTCCTGTACAACTGCTTGAAGAAGTTGTCTTCCAGAAACTGGCAGTAGGCCTGGGAGTTGAGCTTCATTCCATCCTCAACCCGAAAAGGTCCCAAAAGTTCATCTTTGATGATACCAGCCCATACCAGTACCCCACCTCCACCTTGCTGGCATCTGAGTCGGAGTGGAGCTCTCTTCCCTTTACTGATCCAGCCTCTGGCCCATCCATCTGGCCCATCAAGAGTCACTCTCATTTCATCAGTCCATAAAACCTTTGAAAAATCAGTCTTAAGATATTTCTTGGCCCATTCTTGACGTTTTATCTTATGTTTCTTGTTCAAAGGTGGTCATTTTTCAGCCTTCCTTACCTTGGCCATGTCCCTGAGTATCGCACACCTTGTGCTTTTTGATACTCCAGTAACATTGCAGCTCTGAAATATGGCAAAGCTGGTGGCGAATGGCATCTTGGCAGCTTCACGCTTGATTTTCCTCAATTCATGGGCAGTCATTTTGCGCCTTTTTTGGCCAACACGCTTCTTTCGACCCTGTTGGCTATTTGCCATGAAACGCTTGATTGTTCGATGATCACGCTTCAAAAGTTTGAAAATTTCAACACTGCTGCATCCCCCTGCAAGACATCTGTAATAATTATAATGGATACCACAGGAGTCTTTTTGCGTGGAACAAAGATACAACAGAACACAGCTTATAGGTGTCAAAGTGTATATTATAAACACACGGTGATTCAAACAAGTGCAGACGAAAACTCAAAGTCCATAAACACTCAGGGGAAAATGCAATCAGCAGAGCAGTCTGTAAAGCGCAGTTCACACTAGAGGATGTTAGAAAACAAGGAAGTCTTTATCAAGTCCATACCCGAATATATATATAGATGCAAGGAAGTCCAAACAATATATATTAGATAATCCAGGGAGGCCTGGGTAGGAAGTCCCAGATAATGCAGCACAGTCCCGTGCTCTAAATGCAATCAGCAAAGCAATCTGTAAAGCACAGTTCACACTAGAGGATGCTAGAAAACAAGGAAGTCTTTATCAAGTCCATGCAAGGAAGTCCATACAATATATATACTAGATAATCCAGGGAGGCCTGGGTAGGAAGTCCCTGATAGCTGCAGAGCACGGGACTGTGCTGCACTATCTAATGCAGGTGAGTCAGAACAGAAACCAGCTTACTTGTTAGCAGAATGCAGGTGAAGACTGAGGCTCAGAGGTAGCAGCAGGAGCAGCCAGGAGAAGGAGGAATACAGGTAACAACTGAATGCAGCAGAATCTCTGAGAGCAGGTAACAGAAGAGCCACACAAGTCTGCATGGCAGAGCAGGAAACTAGGAAACTACCAGGAACAGGTCACAGGCAGAATACTCTAGCACTGATTAGAGGCTGGGGTGGAGTTATAAAGCAGGAGGACAAGGGACACATGAGACAAAAGACACCATCTTGAAAGAGGGCAAAAATGGCCAAAATGTAATTAAAAATATTCGCAGTCCTGATATTACTCCCTCCTTAGAAGCGGCCTCAGGACGATCCTGGACCTGGTTTCTCAGGGAATCTCTGATGGAAACGAGTAATTTTCTGTTGGGCATTGATGTTTTCCACAGGTTCCCAAGAGTCTTCTTCAGGGGGATACCCCTGCCATCTTATCAGATATTGGAGCCGATTCCTGCGAAACCTAGAATCAATAATCTCTTCCACCACAAATTGTTCCTGCCCATCAATCACCACAGGCTGCGGAGGTGGCACAACACGTCCCTGGAAGGTATTAGGAGGTATAGACTTTAGTAAAGAAACATGGAAAACTGGGCGTACCTTCATAGTCCTAGGCAACTTCAGACGGCAGGCCACAGAGCTCACAATACCGTTGATCTTGAAAGGGCCGATGAATTTCTGTCCAAGTTTCTGTGAAGGAATGTTCAACTTCAGATTTTTAGTGGATAAGCACACGGAATCTCCTACCTTGAACATGGGTGCCGGTTTACGGAATCTATCAGCCGATTTCTTGTAACATTCCTGAGCTGAGGTCAAAGATTCCTTCAGAACCTCCAGATTTTGCCTCATTGCAGTCAGCCTCTCCTCTACAGCTGGAACCGGAGCATTAATCGGAGACCTAGGTAAGATACTCGGATGGTAACCCAGATGGGCAAAGAAAGGTGTGAACTTAGTGGAGGCACTCTGAGAATTGTTATATGAGAATTCAGCTAATGGAAGTAACTCCAACCAATCATCCTGAAGATGGCTGACATAGCATCGTAGATATTGTTGCAAGGTCTGGTTGGTACGCTCTGTTTGACCGTTCGTCTGGGGGTGATAAGCGGAAGAAAGACAGACATTAATATTGAGTGCAGAGCAAAACTCCTTCCAGAATCTTGAGGTAAACTGCACTCCACGGTCAGAGATGATTTCATCCTGGACCACATGCAGCCAAAAAACATTCTGTATAACCAAGTTCACTGTATCCTTAGCTGAGGGAAGACCGGGGCAAGGAACAAAATGAGCGGCATTAGTCAGGCGATCCACTACCACCAGGATCGTATTCATGCCACCTGATGTAGGCAGCTCCACAATGAAGTCCATTGAGATAGAGCCCCATGGGCGGGACGGAACAGGTAATGGTTGAAGAAGACCCGTAGGTGACATACGAGGAGTCTTATAACGAGCACATACCTCGCAGGAGAGAACATAGTCCTTAGTATCCTTCAAGCAAGTCGGCCACCAGAAAAATCGGCTTAGGAACTCATGTCTCTTCTGTACCCCCCTGTGACCAGCCACCTTGGAGTCATGGACCAACTTGAGGATCTGCAGACGAACGGCCTCAGGGACGGAGATACGTCGATCCCTGAACCACATGCCACCCTTAAGGACAAGATTAATATCAACAGGTGGATTGGCCAGAAATAGATCACCGTCATAGGCCTCCTTGAACTCCTTCCACAAGTCCTGATCGTGGATAACTCCGATGAAGTTGGCATCGGATAGAATGGTCTTGGACGGGGCTCCAGGTACTGAATCCGCAGCATGGAATCCGGATAAAGCATCAGCCTTCCCATTACGAGAACCTGGACGGTACGAAATAACAAAATTAAATTGATTTAAAAATAGATTCCAACGAGCCTGACGAGGAGAAAGACATCGAGCGGATCTGAGAAACTCCAAATTGCGATGGTCAGTCAGCACTACGATCTGTTGTGTGGCTCCTTGCAGATGATGCCTCCATTCTTTGAAAGCTACAATAATAGCTAGCAGTTCCTTGTCTCCCACATCGTAGTTTTTCTCAGCTGAAGTAAGTCTACGGGAAAAGAAAGCACAAGGGTGTAGCAGACTCTTCTCTTCAGTTCTTTGGGAGAGAATGGCCCCTAAAGCATTATCAGAAGCATCCACCTCCACAATGAAAGGAAGTGCTGGATCTGGGTGGATCAACAGTGGTGCTGAGGTGAAACAAGCCTTAAGTCGATCAAAAGCCTCTTGAGCCTGTGATGACCACTTAAAGGGCTTTTCCTTCTTTGTCAAGGAAGTAATGGGACAGACAATGTCAGAAAAATTTATAATAAAATGTCTATAGAAATTTGCAAAACCAATAAAACGTTGGACCTCTTTAACGTTCCTGGGTACTGGCCAGTCAAGGATTGCCTGAATCTTACCAGATTCCATGTTCAGCCCCTGAGGAGAGATGACATAACCTAAAAACTGTATCTCAGAACGATGGAACTAACACTTCTCCGGCTTAATATACAGATGATTCTCTTTCAAACGTTTCAAAACAGTTTTGACATGTTCTTCATGTTCCTGTAGAGAGTCAGAAAAAAATAAAATATCGTCCAAATAAATCACCACAAACTGATCCAATAAATCTCTAAAAATGTCATTAGCCAGATGTTGAAATGTCGCAGGGGCATTACAAAGCCCGAAGGGCATCACCAGATATTCAGTGTCCATAACGGCATCTGAATGCTGTCTTCCATTCATCACCGGAACGAATACGCACCAAATTATAAGCCCCACGAAGATCTAGTTTAGAGAACACCTTGGCATGGCGGACTCTTTCCAATAATTCTGGAATCAAAGGCAAAGGATAACGATTCCGTATGGTTACCTTATTGAGTTCCCGATAGTCAATACAGGGTCTTAGGGTCCCATCCTTCTTTTTTACAAAAAATATAGGCGCCCCTGCTGGTGAGGAAGAAGGACGTATAAAGCCTTTGGCTAGATTTTCATCAATATACTCCTTCAAGGCTTGAAGTTCAGGTGCTGCCAAAAGATATACGTTGCTAAAAGGAATAGCCGCCCCAGGAAGCAGCTCAATGGGACAGTCATAATGCCTATGTGGAGGAAGCTGATCTGCTTTCTTCTTGTCACAGATGTCAGAGAATGCTTTATACGCTGAAGGTAAAGTGAATACCTGTACAGTAGATTTTGTATCGGTGGACTCAGGGACAGCTTCAGTTATCGCTGGGTTGCTCCTAGTCGTAAAAATAATCTCCTTGGTCTCCCAGTTGATAGTCGGGTTCTGAGAACGCAACCAAGGGATGCCTAAAATCACAGGGAAATGAGGAGAAGAAATTAACAAGAAAGAAAGTTGCTCCTGATGATTAGGCTCCAACAAAATCTTAAGAGGTACAGTCTCCTGATCCACAGGCCCAGAGATTAAAGGTGACCCATCCACTGTTTCCATGGTAATTGGAGAGGCTCTTCACTGTATCTCAATACCATGTTTTTGGGCAAATGTAATGTCCATAAAGTTGCCCCCTGCACCAGAGTCAATCATAGCTGCACTGGAAATCCACTGCCCTGAACACAGGATCTTAATAGGGAGTGAACAGTGAGAGTTCTTTTCCTTCAACTCCTTGTGAGGTGTAGTCATAGAGAGAGAATGGAATGCAGCATTTAATGGCAGGCTACATTCAGAGATGTCAGATTCATCATCAGTGTTATCATACTCTCCTACCGCTCCTAACACTTTGTTAGGCATCTTTGGACAGTTGATTAGAAAGTGGTCAGATTGGCCGCAGTAGAAACATAGCCTCTCTCGCAGGCGGTGCTCCCGGCGCTCATTACTCTCACGCCTCTGCACAGAATCAATTTGCATGGGCGCTTCTTCTACCTCCCGAGATGTTTTACCTGCAGGCTCTTTGGGAGGAAGGAAAAAGTTATACATACGATTAAATACAGCCAATTTCTCCTGCCTACGTTCAGTAAGGCGTATGTCTATTCGTACACAATGCTGTATAAACATTTCTAACTCTTGTGGTGACTCAGAGCAGGCCAATTCATCTTTTACAATGCTAGACAGACCTCTCTTAAAAATAGGTAATTGTGCATAACTGTCCCAATTGGTATCTACCGCTAATCTCCTAAATTCAGTAGCATATTCAACAACAGAACGTTTACCCTGGCGTAAAGATAGTAAAGCAGACTCAGCGGTTGCACGGCGGTTAGGGTCATCAAACATTAATGCCATAGCGGCTAAGAAATCATCCAAATTATTTAACCATGGATCACGAGACTCGATCATCGGATTCGCCCAGGCGAGTGCTCGTGAGGTCAGCAGCATAATTACACACAATACCTAAGATCTATCAGTAAGGAAGCGGTCAAAAATATAGCATACACTAATTCACAAAGCCACGAAATTTGTCACGTTCACCATTAAATCTGAACGGAGGCAACTTAGGTGGGCTAGCTGGTGGCGGTATCCCAGAAGGTAAAGTCACTTGTGCCGCCATTTGAGTACTAATGTCCTGGAAAGCCCATCCGTACTGGGAGTCCAAGCCCGCTAGTTTTTTTTCCTGGGCCGCCATTCGGGTATTTAAGTCCTGTAAAGTTTGTCCAGATGCTTGTTCATTACATTCAATGCCTCCAAGTTTCTTTTGCAGACCTTCCACCTCCTTCTGAAGAGATCTAATTACGGAATACACCTGCTCTAATTTGCTTTCTGCAGACATTGTTCCAGCAGACTCCTTATTTTAGGCTAGAGTATCCTGTAATAAATATAATGGATACCACAGGAGTCTTTTTGCGTGGAACAAAGATACATCAGAACACAGCTTATAGGTGTCAAAGTGTATACTATAAACACACGGTGATTCAAACAAGTGCAGGCGAAAAGTCCATAAATGTTCAGGGGAAAATGCAATCAGCTGAGAAGTTTGTAAAGCGCAGTTCACACTAGAGGATGTTAGAAAACAAGTTAGTCTTTATCAAGTCCATACACAAGTATACATATAGATGCAAGGAAGTCCAAACAATACTTATTAGGTAATCCAGGGAGGCCTGGGTAGGCAGTCCCAGATAATGCAGCACAGTCCTGTGCTCTAAATGCAATCAGCAAAGCAATCTGTAAAGCACAGTTCACACTAGAGGATGCTAGAAAACAAGGAAGTCTTTATCAAGTCCATGCAAGGAAGTACATACAATATATATATTAGATAATCCAGGGAGGCCTGGGTAGGAAGTCCCTGATAGCGCAGCACAGTCCTGTGCTCTGCAGCTATCTAATGCAGGTGAGTCAGAACAGAAACCAGCTTACTTGTTAGCAGAATGCAGGTGAAGACTGAGGCTCAGAGGTAGCAGCAGGAGCAGCCAGGAGAAGAAGGACTACAGGTAACAAATGAATGCAGCAGAATCTCTGAGAGCAGGTAACAGAAGATCCACACAAGTCTGCAGGGCAGAGCCGGAAACTAGGAAACCACCAGGAACAGGTCACAGGCAGAATACTCTAGCACTGATTAGCAGCTGGGGTGGAGTTATAAAGCAGGAAGACAAGGGGCACATGAGACAAAAGACACCATCTTGAAAGAGGGCAAAAATGGCCAAAATGTGATTAAAAATATTCGCAGTCCTGACATAATGTATTGCTTATTCAAGGGGTGAATAAATAAACAAGTAGAATGTGAACATCAAGAGTGAACCCTGATGGTGAAGATATGACAAATATGAGAATACTAAGGTGTAAAGAAAGTAGAAATCCATCTCACGTACCATTATGATAGGAATTCCATTGAATTCCTGGATGTGAAAACTAAAAGAGATAATCAAAATTGCCTACAAACGGATTTATTTTGTAAATCAACGGCAGTTAATGCACTTTTGCATGCCTCTTCTTCACATCTCCCAGCCATGGTTCGGTCCATTCCTATTGGCCAAATTCTGCATCTATGTAGAATCTGTTCAGACAAGGCTGACTTCGAACGTTATGCATTGGAGCTTAAATCTAGATTCCTAAATAGAGGATACAGCCGTTGTTTCATCAAAAAAGCTTTTAATAGAGCAAGACATACTTTACGTCATGAAGCACTGTATTCCACCAGACCAAATATAACTATCAAACAATTGTATTAGATTTAGCACACAGTACCATGGACAAACAAACTTGTTGTGTCAATGTCTGGAGAAATCCTGGCCTATATTGCTCGCTGATCCCATCCTTTCTAAATAAATAAATAAAGGACTTTACTCTGTGTGTGTTTTTTAACTTAAACTTACGGGTCTAGTTATGGCAGCGTCTGATAGACACCTCTCCATTAATAACCATTTGGCTTGATGTCAGCTGACATTACAAAGCTGACATCAACTCCAATACTATTACCCCAATTGCTACCGTCTATGGCAAGTGGGAAGAGCCGGGCAAAGCTTCAGAATTGGCACATCTAATGGGGCAGCTGCAGGCTGCTATTTTTAGGCTGGGGAGGGCTAATATCCATGGCTGCTTCCCAGTCTGAGAATATCAGCCCTCAGCTGTCTGGTTTAGCTTGGCTGGTTGTCAAAAAGTGGGACCCCACACAGTTTATTAAATTTATTTATTTAAATAATTTTAAAAAATGGTGTGGAAGCACTCTATTTTTCTATTGTTCTAGCCCGCAGCTGTCAGCTTTACCTGCGCTAGTTATCAAGAATAGAAGAGACCACGCCATTTTTTTATTTTATTTATTTACACGACGATCCCTGACTGCTACATCCAGATGACATTAGTAATGTGACCGCTCAGCACGACAGCCAGAACACACTGCCAGTAGCATGAGAACGCAGCTGTAGTGACGAGCGATGACGTAATTAAGATTACAGCATGATACGTCTTTTGTCACTTCTTTTAACTGCTACTGGCTTTAAAAGCTGTGAAGTCGCTAAAAGAAGTGATTGGTCTTTTCTTCTAGCAGCTTCCGCTTGGAAGCCACCACTATTTTGTATATATTTTTTTATACAGTAGTGTTCAAAATAATAGCAGTGCGTTCAAAAGCATGAGTTAAGTACAAAATCTTTACAGTAATTTTTATTTCCATGCATTGGGAACATTGCACAATGTTTCCTAATTCAAAACATGTAGAGAAATGTATAACATTTTAACTACCGTATTTTTCAGACTATAAGATGCACTTTTTTTCCTCCAAAATTTTGGAGGAAAGTGTGGGGGGTTGCATCTTATAGTCCGAACATATATGCATATGTACTGGTGTGCCCACTGCTAAAGAAAATGAACATTCCCTGCTCCCCACGCCCATGGGTGTGGAAAGTAATGAATATTCATTTTCCTTAATAGCGCGCACACTGTAGCCGCAGCACGGCTCCTGCTGCGGCCGGCGGTCTGTTTGCCCGCTATTAAAGTCCATGAATATTCGCTACAACTCACTCCCATGGGTTGTAGTGAATATTCATGGTCTTTAGTAGCGCTGTGGCTACAGTGTGCACGCTATTGAAGAGAGTGAATGGTCACTGCTCCCCACGCACACACAGTCCCGGTGTGGGGAGCAGTGACTATATGCGGCACAGCACCTCACTGTGTGAAGGCGCATGGTAGGGACGCCATGCGCGGCTCACACAGTGAGAGTGTCGGCAGCAGAGTGGGGCGCAGCGCTGGAGGAGAGAGGAGGTGAGTATGATTGTTTATTTTTTTTGTGGGCAGCGTGATAGGTATCATGGGGTGCTAAGCATACCAGAATCAAGGGGTTCCATGCATACCAGTGTTGCACAGGTTCTGGATCCCCACCGTTGTGGTAGAAACTTCACAGAGCAGATTACATGGGATCACAAGCTTTTACTTCTCAGAACATGAGGTAAAGGAAAAACGCACAGTCACTCAATACTACATCAGGAAGTAAGTGCAAAACAGAAAATACAAAAGAGACTTTTTTCTTTTTTACAATACAGTAAACAAGGAAACTGTACACAACATTGCCATCTACTGTCAGATCAGCATAAAGTCCTCCTTCCCACAAAGAAGTCTACAACTGTTGCATATACCAACACCCTTTCTCAACAGTAAGGACTTATTCAGTCAAACCCAATTTCTTCATTAGTCTCTGATGTTTTTCAGCATTCAATGCCTTTGTGAAAATGTCTACTGTCATATCTTCAGTTGGACAATATTCTAATTTCAGGATTCCTTGTTCCTGATGGTCCCTCAAGAAATGATACTTCACATCAATGTGCTTGGTTCTTGGGTTAACTCTTTCCATCTGAGCAAGAACAAGACATCCCTGATTGTCCTTATTTTTGTTGGATCCAACTGTGCTTGTCCTAGGTCTGTTATCAATTGTCTTAACCATAGAACTTCTTGACTCGCATGTTCAGCTGCAACATATTCTACTTCTGTTGTCGACTGCGTTACTATTGATTGTTTTTTACTAGTCCAACTAATTGGTCCACCTGAGAGAAAGAAAAGATGGCCACTGGTACATTTTCTGTCAGTTGGATCTCCAGCCCAATCTGCATCAACGTATCCAGTTAAAATGCATTTATCACTTGTAGGCAGTTTCAGTTTAACGTTGCTGGTTCCTTTCAAATAACGTATTACTCTCTTCATAGCATTCCAATACGCTTTATTTGGCTTGGACACTTTTCTACTCAGAATTCCTACTGCTGCTGCAATGTCTGGCCTTGTAACAGTCGCTAGATACAGTAATTTTCCTATCGCCATTCTGTACTGTTCATTATTTGGTAACACATTTTTCTCACTACTCATCTCTTTAAGATAATTAGTTTCCATTGGAGACTTTTCTGTTTTCGCATCCTTCAATCCAAATGTTTCGGTTATGTCTTGAATCATGTGATTTTGATTAAGTAGGAAACTTCCATCTTCTTCTCTTTCTATCTGTATTCCTAAGTACTGTTTCACATTTCCCAAGTCTTTGATCTCGAAATGTTGATTCAGGATTTTTAGTATGTCCTCTTTATCCCTTTTTTTTTCAAAACAAACTAAAATGTCATCAACATATACGAGTACATAGATGCATCTGTCCATTAGTCTTTTTGTGTACAGGCAAGGATCAGCTTTGCTTCTTTTAAATTTTTCATTTGTGAGCACCTCCATGATTTTATCATTCCATGCTTTAGCAGCTTGTTTTAAACCGTATACACTTTTCTGTGATTTGCAAACCATGTTTGGGTTACTTTCATCTTTGAATCCTGGAGGTTGTTTCATGTAAATATCTTCTGTTAAACTTCCATTCAAAAATGCTGTCTTTACATCCAGATGTTTCAGTTCCACTTGTTTCATTGCTGCAACTGCAAACAAAGTTCTTATTGTAGTATGTTTGACAACTGGAGCAAATGTTCCATCGTAGTCTTCTCCATATTTTTGAGAATAACCTTTAGCTTCGAGTCTTGCTCGATATCGTTCAGCTGTGCCATCTGTTTGGTACTTTACTTTAAAAACCCATTTACATCCTATAGCTTTACTTCTTTCTGGTAATTCTGTTAGTGTCCATGTTTTTGAGTCATGCATGGATTTTATTTCTATTTCTGTTACCTCTATCCATTTATTGGCTTCTTCTTCAGGAAGTCGAGATATGTCTTACCAAGAGGTAGGCTCATAAATTTTACTTGAACTTGCCTTATATAAAAGGCGTAATCATGGTTTTCCTTTGTTTTCTCTTATTGAACATCTCTGTTCTGTGTCTGTTTGTAGTTGTTTCTCTTCACTTTCAGTATTCTGTTTTTTATTAATTTCAGCTTCTTTTTCATCGGATATTCCTTCAGCTATATCAATGCTATTTTGCTCATTTTTTCTTTACAGTGAAATCATAGTGTCTTCATTTAAATCCTCAATGAATGTCACACTGTTACTCACCATAACTCTGTCTGTTTTGGCATCTCGGATTCTATAGCCTTCGCAATTTTCACTATATATAACAAATATTCCTTCCATGGACCTATTTTGAAGTTTGGAACGTTTTTCTGTTGGAATGAATACAAAAACTTTACAACCAAAAACTCTTAAATGATTTACACTTGGTTTCATACCTTGCCACAGTTCATATGTTTTTTTTTTCAGTTTTCTAGAAAAGTTGGTTCTGTAGAAATGTAGCTGTCATTACTGCTTCACCCCAATATTTTTCTGATAGTTTGGAATCTGTCAGCATACACCTTATCATTTCAGTCAGAGTTCTGTTTTTCCTTTCTGCTACTCCATTTTTTCTTAAGTAGTTTTCTATTTGATGTCCTGTGAATTCACCTCCATTATCACTTCTAATGACAACTGGCTTCCTCTGAAATTCGTTTTTCGACTTTGTCACGTAGTCTACTAGTTTATTGAAAACTTCGCTTTTGTTCTTGCTCAAGTATGTGACTGTGTATCTTGAGTAGTCATCTATAAAAGTCACCATATATCTATTGCCTCCTGATGTAGTCACTTTTATGGGTCCACATACAGTCATATGAAAAAGTTTGGGCACCCCTATTAATCTTAAGCTTAATGTTCTATAAAAATTGGTGTTTTTGCAACAGCTATTTCAGTTTGATATATGTAATAACTGTTGGATACAGTAATGTTTCTGCCTTGAAATGAGGTTCATTGTACTAACAGAAAATGTGCAATCTGCATTCAAACAAAATTTGACAGGTGCATAAGTATGGGCACCTCACCAGAAAAGTGACATTAATAGTTAGTAGATCCTCCTTTTGCAAAAATAACAGCCTCTAGTCGCTTCCTGTAGCTTTAATGAGTTCCTGGATCCTGGATGAAGGTATTTTTGACCATTCCTCTTTACAAAACAATTCCAGTTCAGTTAAGTTTGATGGTCGTCGAGCATGGACAGCCCTCTTCAAATGATCCCACAGATGTTCAATGATATTCAGGTCTGGGGACTGGGATGGCCATTCCAGAACATTATAGTTGTTCCTCTGCATGAATGCCTGAGTAGATTTGGAGCGGTGTTTTGGATCATTGTCTTGCTGAAAGATCCATCCACTTTGTAATTTCATATTTATCACTGATTCTTGAACACTATTGTCAAGAATCTGCTGATACTGAGTGGAATCCATGCGTCCCTCAACTTTAACAAGATTCCCAGTGCCAGCATTGACCACACAGCCCCAAAGCATGATGGAACCTCCACCAAATTTTACTGTGGGTAGCAAGTGTTTTTCTTGGAATGCTGTGTTTTTTTGCCACCATGCATAACGCCTTTTTGTATGACCAAATAACTCAATCTTGATTTCATCAGTCCACAGGACCTTCTTCCAAAAAGAAATTGGCTTCTCCAAATGTGCTTTTGCATACCTCAGCCAACTCTGTTTGTGGCGTGCTTGCAGAAACGGCTTCTTTCGCATCACTCTCCCATACAGCTTCTCCTTGTGCAAAGTGCCTTGTATAGTTGACCGATGCACAGTGACACCATCTGCAGCAAGTTGATGCTGCAGCTCTCTGGAGGTGGTCTGAGGATTGTCCTTGACTGATCTCACCATTCTTCTTCTCTGCCTTTCTGATGTTTTTCTTGGCCTGCCACTTCTGGCCTTAACAAGAACTGTCCCTGTGGTCTTCCATTTCCTTACTATGTTCCTCACAGTGGAAACTGACAGGTTAAATCTCTGAGACAGCTTTTTGTATGCTTCCCCTGAACAACTATGTTGAATAATCTTTGTTTTCAGATCATTTGACAGTTGTTTTGAGGAGCACATGATGCCACTCTTCAGAGGAGATTCAAACAGGAGAACAACTTGCAAGTGGCCACTTTAAGTAGCTTTTCTCATGATTGCATACACCTGGCTATAAAGTTCAAAGCTCCATGAGGTTACAAAACCAAAAAAAGTGCTTTAGTAAGTCAGTAAAAAGTAGGTAGGAGTATTTAAAACAAGAAAATGATAAGGGTGCCCATACTTATGCACCTTTCAAATTTTGTTTGAATGCAGATTGCACATTTTCTGTTAGTACAATAAACCTCATTTCAAGGCAGAAACATTACTGTGTCCAACAGTTATTACATATATCAAACTGAAATAGCTGTTGCAAAAACACCAATTTTTATAAAACATTAAGCTTAAGATTAATAGGGGTGCCCAAACTTTTTCATATGACTGTATGTTAGTATGCACCAAATCAAGTGGTCTTGTACTTTTCGTTTCACTTTCTTTAGGAATAGATATCCTTGTGGCTTTTCATTTTATACAACATTCATATCTTACGGTAATTGAGCAGTCAGATATCAATAAATCCTTTGTCAATTCTTTCCTTTGTAGCTCCATTATACTTTCAGGATGTCTGTGTCCTAGACGTCTATGCCACATGTGAATACAATTCTTGTGATCATGTGTAAACAACTGCATCTGTTCCTTTAATGTGTCTAGATGATATAATTGTTCATCTGCCTACACAAAATACAAGAGAGACATTTTTCTTTTTAACAATACAATAAACAAGGAAACAACATCGCCATCTACTGTCAAATCAGCATAAAGTCCTTCTTCACACAAACAAAGAAGTGCACAACTGTTGCATATACCAACAACCAGGAATATGGGTGCCATGCATATCAGGATCAAGGGGTGCCATGTATACCAGGATGGGGGATAAAGGGGTGCCATGCATACCAGGATCAAGGGGTGCCATGCATACCAGGATCAAGGGATGCCAAACATACCAGAATCAAGGTTGTGCCACGCATACCAGGAACAAGGGGTGCCATGCATACCAGGATGGGGGATCAAGGGGTGCCATGCATGCCAGGATGGGAGATCAAGTGGCGCCATTCATACCAGGGTGGGGGATCAAGGGGTGCCATGCATACCAGGATGTGGGATTAGGGAATGCCATGCATACCAGGATGGGGGATCAACGGGTGTCATGCATGCCAGGATGGGGGATCAAGGGGTGCCATGCATACCAGGATGGGGGCTTGGGTGGCCATGCATACCAAGATGGGGATGAGGGCCACGTATACCAGGATGGGGATGAGGGCCATGTATACCAGGATGAGGATGAGGGCCACGTATACCAGGAAGGAGGGGTCATACCATGATTGAGGATATTAACAGAAGTGGGGGACATTACCCCAGTACCAGTGTCAGCAGCAGACCCCCTCCCACATAACAGTGCATCATGACCACATTTTTTGCTTACATTTTTTTTCTATTTTCCTCCTCTAAAACCTAGGTGCATCTTATGGTCCAGTGCGTCTTATAGTCCAAAAAATACAGTACTTTACTAATTTACAGTACTTTTTAATAACAAAAAATGAACATTGGGCTGTTCTAAAAATAGCAGTGTCTACATTTGTCTTTACAAACTCACAATACGTACAATATGTACTCTTTTTTTTTGAGGATTTAACATTCCTGTGAATCACTAACCTAATATTTAGTTGTATACCCACAGTTTTTTAGAACTGCTTCACATCTATGTTACTTAGAATCAACCAACTTCCGGCACCTGTCAACTGTTATTGCAGCCCAGGATGCTTTGACTACATCCCACAATTTTTCAGCATTTGTTGGCTTTGCCTCAGAAACGGCATTTTTGATGTCTCCCCACAAGTGTTCTATCAGATTAAGATCCGGGGATTGGGCTGGCCACTCCATAACCTCAATTTTGTTGGACTGGAACCAAGATTTTGCTCGTTTACTGGTGTGTTTAGGGTCTTTGTCTTGTTGAAACATCCATTTCAAGACCATATCCTCTTCAGCGTAAGGCAACATGATCTCTTCAAACATTTTAATTAGTGATGGTCGAGCACTAAAATTCTCGGGTGCTCATTCGTCGGGTCGAGCAAATTGGAATGCTCATGTGCTCGACCTGAGCAACGAGCCCAATGTAAGTCTATGGGAAACTCAAGCATTTTTCCAGTGGCCCCCCCGGCGGTCTGCAGAGGGACTAGAAATTGTAGAAATCAATGGGAACAGTGCTCAAATGACATGGGAACAGCATGGAGAAGACCCCTGGAAGCATTTCTGACTCCCAGGTCACTGCTGTGAACAATGTTGTCAGAGTATTATGCCACTTTTATGGACTCACAATAAAACATACAAAAACGAAGCCAAAATTGATTTTACTGGGGAAAATGTTAAAGAACATCCTTTGCAGGGTAAAGACTTGAATATAAGGCAAAATAAATAACCAAAAACAAAAATGCTTCTCCACACCTTGGGCTATGTTCACACATAGCGTTTTTGATGCGTTTTTGCACTTTTGCTTTCAACCAAGACAAATGCATTCACTGGGAAATGTCATTTTAACATTTTACAACCTTAACTGGCCATGTGGTGTGTGACACATCATCAGACACATCCTGTTTCATTTATGATGGAGGGACTCTGAAAGTCACAAAGCCTATTTTTATAGGGGAAACAGGCGGTCCTTACTATTCTTAAAGGGCCAGCAGTCGGTCCTCGCTTTTGTTAGAGAGCCATCAGCCGGCTATGCTTTGTTGTTCCCATTATTAACGAGTGGGTCTCCTATACTATTATTGCGTATGCAGTGACCGCAAGGGCTGCCAAACATTTGTACGCACGTAACCCAATACCCCTTTGAAGAGACATAGAGGAGGGTCTCAGTAAAAAAAAATGTTCCCATTATAAAGGAGCAGGTCTCCTGTAGTGGTAATGCCGATGCTGTGACTGGAAGGCCTGACAAAATTTAGGAAAATCCCCACTACCAATTTAAAGACACATAGAGCAGGGCCACAGTAAGGACATGTTCCCATTACAAAGGAGCGGTTGTGCTATACAGTTATAGGGTATGCAGTAAGGACAACGGCTGCCAAAAATTTGGAGGCACTCCAATGCCCCTTGGAAGAGACGTAGAGGGCCTCATGAAAAAATGTTCCCATTATTAGGAAGTGGCACTTCCATAGTGTTGGCCTATGCAGTGAATGCAAAAGCTGCCAAAAATTTGGGGGAACTCCAATGCCCTTTGCAAGACACGTAGAGGAGGTGATATGGTAGATATGGTGGTGAATGATATGGTGATGGAGGATGAGAAGAAGGAGGAGGACAAGAGCAAATAGACAAAATCAGTAAGCGTATACCCATGTGTGGGTGTGAAGAGGTGCATGGGAATAGACCTTCCAAAAAAAACCACTGGATTTGAGTTTATGTTATTCTGCTATCATTCGGTGGTGTTGAGAAGTCTGGCCCAATCCAGCCCTTGTTCATTTTTATAAGAGTCAGCCTGTCAGCATTTTCAGTTGACAGGCGGATGCGCTTATCAGTTATAATTCCACTAAAAGCCCGCTCTGACAAAACGCTAGCAGCAGGGCAGGCCAGGACCTCCAAGGCGTAGACAGCCCGTTCATGCCACTTGTCCAGCTTGGATACCCTATAATTCTAAGGCACAGAGGAATCATGGAGGATGTTGGTACGGTCGGCAAGGTACTCCCTCAGCATCTTCCCAAACTTTGCGCTCCTTGTGAGAGTAACCCACGCCTCAGGGCCTGTAAGATGGGAGGGTCTGAGAAAACTCTCCCAGAACTTTGACAATGTTCCCCTGCCTCTGCTGGATTGGAGTTATGTCTCTCTCACCTGTACTCCTTGGTTGTCCATCGAACTGTGACCTCTGCCGCCAGCATTTTTAGATGGAAATTTTTTTAATAATTCCGCATAGAGGGCCTTCTGGTACTGCCCCATTTTAGTAGACCTGTCCGCTTCGAGATAGAAAGTTCTCCTTGTAGCGTGGGTCTAGAAGTGTCACCAACCAGTAATGACTATCGCCCAAAATTTTGAGAACGTGAGGTTCACGGGAAAGGCAGCGTAACATAAACTCAGCCATGCATGCCAGACTGCTAACAGGCAAGACTTCCATGTCCTCACCAAGAGGACGAGTGACCATGCTCTCCTCCTCCCTGTCTTTAGGCCATCCATGCTGAATAGACAGTATGACATTTGTGCATGTAGTACTGTCTATAGCGCATGACACTAGCTCCTGTTCTTCCTCCTCCTCTTCCTCATTGTCACCCAATCCACGTTGGGATGAGATGAGGCTGAGCTGTGTGTAATCACCCTGTATGGTTCCTTGTTCCATCTCATCATGCTCCGCCTGCAATGCATCCTCTTTGATTGTGAGCAGAGCGTTTCAGAAGACAGAGAAGCGGGATGATGATGCTAATTATGGCGTCATCGTCGCTCACCATCTTGGTGGAGTCCTCAAAGTTTTGGAGGATGGTACATATGTCTGACATCCATGTCCACTCCTGAGGTCTTATGTGTGGAGTCTGAACTGAATACCGATGGCCTTGTTGATGCTGGTAGTCAACAACTTTCCTCATCTGCTCACAGATCCTTCCCAACATCTGCAATGTAGAGTTCCAATGCGTGGGGACATCACACACCATTCGGTGAGCCGGAAGCTGCAAACTCTGCTGAAACACAGCAAGGGCGGAGGAAGCTGTAGGTGACTTTCTAAAATGGGTACACAGGTGGCGTACTTTAACAAGCAGATCCGGCAGCTCAGAGTAGGTTTTGAGAAACCCCTGAACCACGAGGTTAAGCACATGGGCCAGGCATGGTACGTGTGTGAGCTCGCCTCACCTCAGAGCCGCCACCAGGTTCCAGCCATTGTCACACATGACCATGCATGGCTGTAGGTTCAGCGGTGTCAGCCACAGATCTGCTTGCTATTTCAGAGCTGTCCATAACTCTTCAGCATTGTGCGGTTTGTCACCTAAGGATATTAGCTTCAGCACAGCCTGTTGCCGCTTGGCTGTGGCAGTGCTGCAGTGCTCCCAGCTTCTGACTGATGTGGTCATTTCGGAGATGGAGGCTGAAGAGGAGGAGGATGAGGTGCAGGAACGGTAGACTGTGGGGGAAACCCTCATTGACCTAGGGCCCACAATCCTTGGCGTCAGGAGGATGTGTTCCATCCCAAAGTCCGACTGGTTCCCGGCTTCCACTATGTTAACCCAGTGTGTCGTCAGTGAGATGTACCATCCCTGTCCACAAGCACTTGTCCACATGTCCGTGGTTAGGTGGACTTTCCCAGTAACTGCATTGTTGAGGCCACGGCTAATGTTGTGGGACACGTGCTTGTGTAATGCGGTGACGGCACACCGGGAGAAATAGTGGCGGCTGGGGACCGAGTACCGAGGGACGGCCGCCGCCATCAGGTTGCAGAATGTTTCCATCTCCACGAGCCGAAAAGGCAACATTTCGAGCGCAAGCTGTCGCGAAATGTGAGAATTTAGTAGTGTGGCCTGTGGGGCAATGACTGTGTATTTGCGTTTGCGTTCCAAGGACTAGGGTAGGGACAACTGAACACTGCGCTGGGACAAGGACTTGGACATGCTTGCTGATGGTGCTAGTTGAGAGTGCAACGACAGGTGCAGGGCAGGAGGCATCTTCGCATGTGCATTGGTCAGGGGATTGGCTTGCATGCACAAAAGTGGAAGAAGCAGTGGTGCGACCCACAGACACTGTTCCTGGACCCTGGGGTTCAGCCCACAAAGTCGGGTGCTTTGCTGCCGTTTGCCTGATCATGATGGTGGTGGTCAGGCTGGTAGTTTTGCTCCCCCTGCTGATGCTGGCCTGGCAGGTGGTGCAAATGGCCTTTATGGGGTTATCGGCAGAGTCTTTAAAAAACAACCAGACTCGGGAAGACCTAACAGCTGTACTGGCAACTTCCGTCGTGTTGGTGTTACGGAGAATGGTTGCCCCCCTTCTGTCTGCGGCCACCACACTGCTTCTTCCTGCCTGTTGTGCCTCCCTCCCCCTGTGTGCTCCCTTCCCCTGCTGTGTGCCTCCCTCCTCCTGTTGTGCCTCCCTCCCCCTGTGTGCTGCTGTCCTCACTCTGTATGTCCCCCGACCACGTTGGGTCAGTTACTATATCATCCACCACCTCGTCTTCCGCTTCCGCACCCTGGTCCTCCTCTTTCTTCCCACCCCCGCTTTCGTGTGACCGTGGCTGCTCAAATATTTGGGCATCGCTACATGCGATCTCCTTTTGCCCCACTTCAAGTGGACCAGGCGAGAGGCCCAAATCTATAAATGGAAAAGTGAACAGCTCTTTGGAGTGTCCAAGTGTGGGATCAGTTGTCTCTGGGCATTCGGCATGGTGGGAGGAAGAGGATCAGGGTAAGGAATATGCAGTCCAGACTCACCTCTACTGAGACTTGACCGTGTGGAAGACAGGGTGGTGGTGGTGGCTAAGTGACTGGAAGCATTATCTGCTATCCAATCAATAACCTTTTCACACTGCTCTGTGTTCAATAGTGGTGTTCTGCGGTCCCCTATTAATTGGGACAGGAATGTCGAGCGAGAAGATGTGGGTGTTTGTTGTGGCACAATTTCAGCTAGCCCACGGCCTCGTCCTCTGCATGCACCATCATCACCATCACGTCCACTTCCCTGTCCCTTGCCATGCGCCTTGCACATTTTAAATGGAGGACAATATTTTCCACGTTCACTACAAATGGCTGGAATTGATCTGCAGTCATATATGATACGTGTGACGGAAAACCATAGTTTTAAATAGCTGGCCTGTAGGTAACTATTTTTAACAGCGAACTGGTGTCAATAACTTCGCTAACACACTGCAACAAAATTTAAATGGAGGCCAGAAATGGCAGAATTTTGAGCGCACTTATATGTGATCTGTGTGACGGACAAACTACAGTTTTAAATAGATGGATTTTTAGCTCTGTAATTTGGAAAGGATCTGGCTGTATTCTGCAGTGCCAACAGGCAAATGGAGCAGAAAAACGGTGTTCTCTGGATTGCTTTTTAAACAAATAATCAGGATTAAGATAAAAAAAAAAATATTCCTGGCTCCTGATACCTGGGACTATTTCTAGAAATATCTGTAAAAGCACCAGCAGCAGACAGAACTGGAATGGACTCTCTTGCTATATGCACTGCAGTCTGCCACATACACTGTCTGCCTGCCCAGCACTGAAATCTATGCAGCTGGATTAGTCCTCAGAAGGACTGTTAGTTGAGATGGATATGTGTATAATATATGGTGGTATACCTACACTAACTAAGAAACAAGCAAATCTCTCCCTAGCTCAGCAGCACCTTTCCCTACACTGCCTGATTCCGGAGTAGACTGTGACGAGCAGGTCTGATATAGACTTGATGACGCTGTGCGGCCAGCCAATCAATGTAATGCCACAACCAACATGACCAGCATTACAGTGTGTGGCAGACAATCCCTGCATGTTCATTGGCTCTCTAAAGAGCGCCAAACATGCAGGGAGGGGACCCGAGCTCCTGCCGTGCAACCCCAGAAATACTGGGCGAGCTCCGACATCTCGAGCAGTGAGATGCTCGGGTGAGTACTGAGCAGTAGCGAGCATGCTCGCTCATCATTAATTTTAATATATGCCAACTGGTCCATGATCCCTGTTATGCGGTAAAACAGGTGTGCCCTGTCAGGTTTAATAAGTGGGATTTCTTGCCTTATGAATGGGGTTGGGACCATCAGTTGTGTTGTGCAGAAGTCTGGTGGATGCACAGCTGATAGTCCTACTGAATAGACTGTTAGGTGCATTTTTCTTGCCATAATACAAATTCTAAGTAAAGAAAAACGAGTGGCCATCATTACTTTAAGAAATGAAGGTCAGTCAGTCCAAAAAATTGGGAAAACTTTGAAAGTGTCCCCAAGTGCAGTTGCAAAAACCATCAAGCACTACAAAGAAACTGGCTCACATGAGGACCGCCCCAGGAAAGGAAGACCAAGAGTCACCTCTGCTTCTTAGGATAAGTTTATCCAAGTCACCAGCCTCAGAAATCGCAGGTTAACAGCAGCTCAGATTAGAGACCAGGTCAATGCCACACAGAATTCAAGCAGCAGACACATCTCTTCAACAACTGTTAAGAGGAGAATTTGTGCAGCAGGCCTTCATGGTAAAATAGCTGCTAGGAAACCACTGCTAAGGACAGGCAAGAAGCAGAAGAGACTTGTTTGGGCTAAAGAACACAAGGAATAGACATTAGACCAGTGGAAATCTGTGCTTTGGTCTGATGAGTCCAAATTTGAGATCTTTGGTTAAAACCACCGTGTCTTTGTGCGACGCAGAAAAGGTGAACGGATGGACTCTACATGCCTGGTTCCCACCGTGAAACATGGAGGAGGAGGTGTGATGGTGTGGGGGTGCTTTGCTGGTGACACTGTTGGGGATTTATTCAAAATTTAAGGCATACTGAACCAGCATGGCTACCACAGCCATCTTGCAGCGACATGCTATTCCATCCGGTTTGCGTTTTGTTGGAAAATCACTTATTTTTCAACAGGAAAATGACCCCAAACACATCTCCAGGCTGTGTAAGGGCTATTTGATAAAGAAGGAGAGTGATGGGGTGCTACGCCAGATGACCTGGCCTCCACAGTCACCAGACCTGAACCCAATCGAGATAGTTTTTGGTGAGCTGGACCGCAGAGTGAAGGCAAAAGGGCCAACAAGTGCTAAGCATCTCTGGGAACGCCTTCAAGATTGTTGGAAGACCATTTCCGGTGACTACCTCTTGAAGCTCATCAAGAGAATGCCAAGAGTGTGCAAAACTGTCATCAAAGCAAAAAGTGGCTACTTTGAAGAACCTATAATATAAGACATATTATCAGTTGTTTCACACTTTTTTGTTAAGTATATAATTCCACATGTGTTAATTCATAGTTTTGATACCTTCAGTGTGAATGTACAATTTTTCTTAGTCATGAAAATACAGAAAAATATTTAAATGAGAAGGTGTGTCCAAACTTTTGGTCTGTACTGTAGGTCTGACACCATAGAAAGAGAAACGTGCCCATATCATGATGCTTGCACCACCATGTTTCAGTGTCTTCTGATTGTACTGTGGCTTGAATGCCGAGTTTGGGGGTCGTCTAACGAACTGTCTGCGGCCCTTGGACCCAAAAAGAACAATTTTACATTCAGCAGTCCACAAAGTGTTTCACTTTAGGCCAGTTGATGTGTTCTTTGGCAAATTGTACCAGCTTCAGTACATGTCTTTTTTTTAACAGTGGAACTTTGCGGGGACTACTTGCTAAGAGATTAGCTTCACACAGGCATCTTCTAACTGTCACAGTACTCTCAGGTAACTTGAGACTGTTTTTGATCATCCTGGAGCTGATCATTGGCTGAACCTTTGCCATTCTGGCTATTCTTTAATCCATTTGAATAGTAGTCTTCCGTTTTCTTCCACGTCTCTCTGGTTTTGTTTTCCATTTTAAAGCATTTTAGCTGAGCAGCCGATCATTGTCTGTACTTCTTTATAAGTTTTACCCTTTCCAATCAACTTTTTAATCAAAGCACACTGTTCTTCTGAACAATGTCTCGAACGACCCATATTTCTCAGGCTTTCAAGGAGAAATGCATGTACAACATGTGCTGGCTTCATCCTTAAATAAGGGCCATCTGATTCACACCTGTTTCTTCACAGAATGATTGACCTCACTAATTGAACTCCAACACTGCTATTATTTTGAACAAACCCCCTTTCAATTAATTATTCAAATACACAGACTCAAAAACACACAGATCATGAATGCGGAGTCTAGTGGTTTTCTTAGAATCTACTGCACCAACTGGTAAATTGTTTGACATGTGGTAATATAATTTATATCAAAAACAGTGATTAATCTGGTTAGTCATATTGGACTGCTATTATTTTGAACACTTCTGTATATGTTTTTAATGTATTTTGTGATGTCACAAAAGACGTTTCAGGTAAAACATCAGAGTTTTCCTCAAGTATTTTCCTACAGCTTAAACTATGCAGATACGCCAATGTCTAAAAGTTGCCATGTGCACATACCCTGACAGTGAGTTATTAGTAAGGCCTGGGACTTAGTTGCACTAAGTGGTTTGTGAAGAGATCCCACAATACTCCAATACATCTAGTAGTAAGTCCTCCATAATTCCATACATGGTATATAATAATGCATGAAAGACAATCAAAGAAGAAATGCTTAAAACTAAGTTATCAATAGATATAATTCTCAACAGACAAACACAACTATAGCGACTAGAGATGCGCGAACGTCTCGAGAACTAACCAAGTATTCTCGGCGTGCTCGTCAAATATGTTTGCGTCTCCGCGGCTGCATGTCTCATGGCTGTTAGACAGCCGCAACACATGATGCTGGTGCTTGAAATCATTGTCTTTTTCTGTAAAACATGGTTACCTCCAAGGAAATAGGTGCAGTCATCATTCCTTTGTATTAGAACGGCTTTACAGGCAAGGACATGCTGATCGTAAAATTATATACTACATACACACTTATATGTACACACTATTGTCTACACTATATACTACATACACACTTATAAATACACACTATTGTCTACACTATATACTACATACACACTTATAAATACTCACTGTTGCACTTCTCAAAACTGAAAATCAATCACTTATCAAGAACATTCGTCAAAAACTTCAAGGACAGAGGTTCCTCAGCTGAGAGAAAGGCTTCACGGCATTGAAAATTTTCCAGCAAGTGCCAGGACTCTTTCCTAAAGAGGATTCAGCTATGGGATTGGTTTAACACTGGTGCAGAGCTTGCTCAGGAAAGGTAGCAGGCAGCTGTCAGTGCTTCTATACATACAGTGAAGTGAAGCATTTTAGAGGTAGGCCTGGTGTCAATAAGGGCAGCAAAGAATCCACTGTGTAAAAAAAAAACATCCAGCATGACTGACATTCTGCAGGAAGTACAGGAATTGCACTACATAAGACTGGAGTAAAGTTATTTTCTTTGATGAAGTCCCCTTCAGACTGTTTGGGACATCCAGAAGAATGATTGTTTGGTGAAGAAAAGGGGTTGAATGTTACCATACGTTCTGTGTTATGCCAATTGAAAAACATCCTGAGACCATTCATGTGTGGAATTGCCTTTCACCTAAGGGAGTGGATTACTCACAATTTTGCCTGAGAACACTGCTATAAATAAAGAATGGGATCTAAACATCCTCCAAGAGCAATTTCTCCCAATAACCCAAGAGCAATTTGGTGAACAACCATTTTTCCAGCATGATGGAGACCATGTCACAAGGCCAAAGTGCTAACTAAGAGGTTTGGTGAACAAAACATTACAATTTTGGGTCCATGGCTAGGAAACACCCCAGATCTCAATCTCATTGAAAACCTGTGGTGAATACTCAAAAAGCGTGAGGACAAACAAAAACACAGAAAATGTGATAAACTCTGAGCACTGATTAGACAAGAATGGGCCATCATTCAGGATTTGGCCCACAAGCTTTTATCCAGCTGCCAGGGTGAAGGACAGAAGTTTTGAAAAATAAGGGACAACACTGTAACTATTGAGTCTTCGCATAAACTTGATGTTTTTGTCAATAAAAAATAAAAACTTATGAAATGCTGATAATTGAAACATCTGACTAAAAAATAAAAAAAAAACCTCACTGAAACAGCACTTTGTGGAAAGCTACATTTGTGTCATTCTCAAATCCTTTCGACAAGACTGGTTGCCGTATGTTGAGTCAGGAAGGAATTTTCTCCATAATATGGGGCAATTAGCATCTGCCTCTTGGGGTTTTCGTCTTCCGCTGGATCAACGTCTTAGGTTATATTGATCTTGACGGACTTATGTTTACTTTTTATGACTGTACACACTATTATGAACAATATATATTACATGCACACTTATATACACACACTATTGTCTACACAATATACTGCATACACACTTATATACACACACTATTGTCTACACAATATACTGCATACACACTTATATACACACACACTATTGTGTACACTATATACTACATACACACTTATATGTACACACTATTGTGTACACTATATACCACATACGCACATATATACTCACTATTGTGTACACTATATACTACATACACACTTATATGTACACACTATTGTGTACACTATATACTACATACACACTTATATGTACACACTATTGTGTACACTATATAACACATACACACTTATATGTACACACTATTGTGTACACTATATACTACATACACACTTATATGTACACACTATATACTACATACACACTTATAAACACACACTATTGTCTACACTATATACTACATACACACTTATAAATACTCACTGTTGCACTTCTCAAAACTGAAAATGCAACATCAAGAAGGAAAAGTTATGGAATTATGGAAATTGTAGGATCGACTACTGACAGCTCTTATTGCAACTGCTGAGAATTATATCCCAGATGTGTTCGATGGGAAACAAGTCTGGAAATGCTGCAGGCCATTATAGCATGTTGAGGCCAGGCAGGCTGCTTCCAATAGCTTGAGCAATATATGGCCTCGCATTGTTGTGTTGAAAATCGGCCACTTGCACACTTTGGAGAAATGGTCGTAGCACTGGTTCCACCACCAAATCGATATAATGATGAAATGTTAGTGCACCTGGAGTGAAGTCTAGAATGGTCCACCTATCATACATTATCCCACCGCACACCATATTCCCGGTAATAGGTGTCACGCTGGGAATGGGGAGAACCCAGCGTATAATGACGGGAAAGGGAAAGAAGCCCTAAATCTAGGGAAGGGGAGAGTGGAGACCCCTAAACAGAACTAATGACAAACCCTAACTGCCCTATCGACCCTAAATAGGTTCGCCGAGCAGGATACCTAGCCCTAGCAGACCCTAAGGCTAGGCCCTAGGAAGGGAGCGGGAGGGATGAGCACTAAGTCGGCCCCACTAAAGACTAAAGAACACACAGGGGATACTCACAGGGGAATACACTTAGCTCTAAGATGACACAGGAGAAAGCATGGCAACAATCCACGAAGAAACTCCAAGGTAATTCTAGTCAACCACTAGAATCCAAAGCCTGAATAGGTATAACATGCTATCACCAGCAACACTCTGAGAATCTGAGTGTATTTGAGGAAACAAAAAGGAAATGCTGACTAACAGCAGAAAGGTGAGGATAAAGCAGGGTCCTAAAGGGAAAGGTATAATCCCCAAGCAAGGTGAGGGTCACTGCTGGGTCCTAAAGAGAAAGGTATAGTAAAAAGATCATGGAGACGTTAGTAAAGCCAAACGCAGCAACCTTCTACCGTTGGACACCGCAAGACTGTTAGTCAACCCTGACACACTCGTGACAGTAGGACATCTTCATGCCATCACCCACATGGTTTCCAGACAAATTTACAGCTATCATTGTGTCTACGACAAAAGCGAGACTCATTGTTGAAGAGAATAGGTCTCCATTCCAGCCTCTAGTGCAGTTTTGCTCTGCATCAAGATAGCCTTTAAGAGCGGCGTAGTGAGTTCAATGGACCATCCATAGCTGGTCGTCTAGCTTGTAGCTTAATGTCGTGCAAATGGGAGGTGATCATTTCATCGCTTCTATAATGCTTCAGAATACTTTACACTGACAGGCAAACTATTAGCCCACACATAGTCATCTACGGGGTTAACTGATCGGAGACCAATTCTATTGGGCTTTATGCCCAGCGCTGTTAATAGCAGCCTGTGTGCGATCCTTTTGCAGCACATATTTTTCTAATGCGCTACCATAAAGAGGCAACAGTTAAATTATTATACAGCGGTCATTAAGGAGGAATTCTATCTATACTTAAAGCTTAACAATCCCCGATATTACTGACTCCTTCCAAAACCTACGGTAATCTGGCCATGCACCTTAGATAACTGTTGGCTTAACACACTGATCCTGACTCCCCCAAAAGCAGGAACATTTGGCTAGGCCGTGAGTTCCTGTGCTCTTCATGACTTGAGTAGAGTAAGTCCCTGCAGAATCATGTGGCCGCGGGTTATCTTCCCACAGAACTAAAGTATTGGGCAATTATATTCCAACCATCTGATCCTTTTATCCCCTGACTTAGCCTGTTACGTTAAAGCCAGGAGTCCCCCAATATAATAGATATAATTTGCGGGTTGAGCCATCTTTTAACTAATGAGTATTGTCCGGTCATACCAAGAAGCAACCCACTTCTCTATTTAACGGGACTCCCTCATAAAATTGTAAAGTACTTATTCAAACATGCAACTTTATTATTGGGATTTTTAATTCTATAGTTTACAGCTCATTGCCCAAAGTACTGGCCACCTAGGCAAGATTTGCTATAGAGCTTGTGAGCGCTGCTCTGAAGCTGGCCATATTACTGGATTACACCAGCTCCAGCCTCCGTGCACTCTTTCGTTGCTGCAGAGGAAAAGCTACCTCTACTAGCAGCATCAGAGAAACCAGGTAACCCTCTAGTCACCCCTGGGAACTTTAGGCCAATAGCCTTTCTAAACTGGGATCTGAATATTTTTTTCTAAATTGTTCACTAAATGGTTACATCAAGTTCCATCACAGAAAAAGAAACAGCCTTACCAACACCAGGTCAGAATACCAATGCACTAACAGGATGCAGCAGACCCCCATGATAAAGGCAGTATTCCTATCCCTAATGCCGAAAAGGCCTTTGATACGGTTTACTGGGCTACTTAGACAAAGTACTCATCAAATTTGGTTTGACTGGCTTTATCAAATCATTTATAACGTCCCTATATTCCAACCCCAACGCCATGGTTCTTTCTTCCAGTTCCTTATCATCCAACTTGAAAAGCTCGAATGGAACCAGCCAGGTCAACCCCAATAATTTTTGCGTTAATTATGGAGCACCTGCCAGAGTCCATTCGTTCCAATTCAGACATTTCTGGTCTTAGCGTTGGTAACTTTAAAACATGTTAGCTGATGACTTAATTACAGTTATATGAAAATGTTTGGGCACCCCTATTAATCTTAAGCTTAATGTTTTCTTAAAATTGGTGTTTTTGCAACAGCTATTTCAGTTTGATATATGTAATAACTGTTGGACACAGTAATGTTTCTGCCTTGAAATGAGGTTTATTGTACTAACAGAAAATGTGCAATCTGGATTCAAACAAAATTTGACAGGTGCATAAGTATGGGCACCCTTATCATTTTCTTGTTTTAAATACTCCTACCTACTTTTTACTGACTTACTAAAGCACTTTTTTTGGTTTTGTAACCTCATTGAGCTTTGAACTTCATAGCCAGGTGTATGCAATCATGAGAAAAGCTACTTAAAGTGGCCACTTGCAAGTTGTTCTCCTGTTTGAATCTCCTCTGAAGAGTGGCATCATGGGCTCCTCAAAACAACTGTCAAATGATCTGAAAACAAAGATTATTCAACATAGTTGTTCAGGGGAAGGATACAAAAAGCTGTCTCAGAGATTTAACCTGTCAGTTTCCACTGTGAGGAACATAGTAAGGAAATAGAAGAACACAGGGACAGTTCTTGTTAAGGCCAGAAGTGGCAGGCCAAGAAAAACATCAGAAAGGCAGAGAAGAAGAATGGTGAGATCAGTCAAGGACAATCCTCAGACCACCTCCAGAGAGCTGCAGCATCAACTTGCTGCAGATGGTGTCACTGTGCATCGGTCAACTATACAACGCGCTTTGCACAAGGAGAAGCTGTATGGGAGAGTGATGCGAAAGAAGCCGTTTCTGCAAGCACGCCACAAACAGAGCCGGCTGAGGTATGCAAAAGCACATTTGGAGAAGCCAATTTCTTTTTGGAAGAAGGTCCTGTGGACTGATGAAACCAAGATTGAGTTGTTTGGTCATACAAAAAGGCGTTATGCATGGCGGCAAAAAAACACAGCATTCCAAGAAAAACACTTGCTACCCACAGTAAAATTTGGTGGAGGTTCCATCATGCTTTGGGGCTGTGTGGCCAATGCCGGCACCGGGAATCTTGTTAAAGTTGAGGGACGCATGGATTCCACTCAGTATCAGCAGATTCTTGACAATAATGTTCAAGAATCAGTGATAAAGTTGAAGACACGCAGGGGATGGATCTTTCAGCAAGACAATGATCCAAAACACTGCTCTAAATCTACTCATGCATTCATGCAGAGGAACAATTACAATGTTCTGGAATGGCCATCCCAGTCCCCAGACCTGAATATCATTGAACATCTGTGGGATCATTTGAAGAGGGCTGTCCATGCTCGGCGACCATCAAACTTTACTGAACCTGAATTGTTTTGTAAAGAGGAATGGTGAAAAATACCTTCATCCAGGATCCAGGAACTCATTTAAAGTTACAGGAAGCGACTAGAGGCTGTTATTTTTGCAAAAGGAGGATCTACTAAATATTAATGTCACTTTTCTGGTGAGGAGCCCATACTTATGCACCTGTCAAATTTTGTTTGAATGCAGATTGCACATTTTCTGTTAGTACAATAAACCTCATTTCAAGGCAGAAACATTACTGTGTCCAACAGTTATTACATATATCAAACTGAAATAGCTGTTGCAAAAACACCAATTTTTATAAAACATTAAGCTTAAGATTAATAGGGGTGCCCAAACTTTTTCATATAACTGTATCTACTCCACAGATATAGAAATATCTCTTCATGCCGTCATCGCTTTTCTATAATCTTTTGCTGACATTTCATTTTATAAACTAAATGGCAATAAACCTTAAAAATTATATGGTGACCTTTCCGCATGTGATCAACACAAGATTGCCAATTTTGCCAATGTACAAATGACAATTTACATTGATTTATTTATTTACATCTTGTCACAACAACCGTGACTTTATTGGGTCACAGCTGTTTTATTTACCGTATTTTTCGGACTGTAAGACGCACCGGGCCATAAGACGCACCCCAAATTTTAGGGTGGAAAATAGGAAAAAAAAAATTTTTTAGAAGATGGGGGTCCATCTTATAGTCTGAATAGGTATCTTACTTGGGGGGGGCGGTGGAGCTGGGGTCACAGAAGGCAGGGTCGTTCAGGAAGCCGGCGGAGGTGGAGGCATGCTGGTACCTGGTGGCTGGGGGCCTGGCGCTGGGGGCTTGGTTCCCTGGTACCTGGGGGTCTGGTGCCCTGGTATCTGGGTTGCTGGGGGCCTGATGCTGGTGCCTGGTGCTGGGGGCCAGGGTGCTGGTGGCCTGGTACCTGGGGTGTGGCCATTTTCCTGTAGAGCACAGCTTCAGGAACATGGCCGCGGCCACCGGAAGCCGCTCACTCTGCTCTGCAAACTTCGCTCACAGAAATACACCAGCCCCGGTACCCGGCCAGGCCCAGCCCCCAGCCAAATACCAGCCCGCCTCACCTCTTCTACTGCCGCTACCATGCGATCCCGCTCCACCACCACCGGTAAGTTGTGTTCGGACCATAAGACGCACCCCCCATTTTCCTCCCAAATTTGGGGGGGGAAAGTGAGTCTTATGGTCCGAAAAATACGGTATACCATAACATTTATACAGCAGTGATCAAAAATATACCCTTATCTGGGTGTATGATACTTTAATATATAATCATATTTTATACAAAACAATAAAAGTTACAATTTATTCACAAACTTTATTCCCCTCCTCTCCTCTTTTCCTTATTAATCTATAGTCTTATAGGGGTGTACACTAATGTGAATAAATGTCCGATGAGATTTGACAATAAACTTATTACAAATTTGAGACAACATCGTCACATTGGGCACACTATGGCAACCACACTCCATTTTCCACACCACCTCTACTTTAACAAATCCTACCTCTTGTATATGATCTGACTCCCTCTCCGGCACCTATCTCTTCCTTCCCCTCTTTCTTCCTCCTTATTGCTTTCCTCACTATTTCCATCTCTATATTTTATAAGTCAAACATTTGTATGAATTTTTTTTTAAATACTATTGCATCATTTATCTTTTGAAACTTTAACAAAAATTTACAGTTTAAAAGAAAAAAAATTCCACAAGGCCTTAAAAAAGTTGTCCAGTACTTTATATTACCCCCCAAATGTATCCCCCCGGGGCCCCTAAGGATTTTTGTAAATACCTTACGTTGCTGTTTCTGCCTGTGAGCGGGGCTATCCTTGGCCGCTCACAAGCATCACGTGACCCTATGATGGCATCACGACAAATGAGGCGTGACTTAGCGCTGAGGTCCCCACGGAGGCTGCTGGGTTGTGGGCTGGGTTACCCCCCGCATCACACCCAGCATCCAACGCGCGCTTTCCCAATGAATGGGGAGAGGCAGAGCGCGGTGGATGCCGGGTGTGACGCGGGGGAGTAACCCCGCCCACAGCCTGGCATCCACCGTGGAACGCAGAAGACAGAGACCCCCGGCTGCTGCCAGCACTTGTCATGACGTCAGCGGATGTCAGAGTCAGCTACAGTCGGGGGTCACGTGATGCCTGTGAGCAGCCAGTGATAGCGCCGCTCACAGGCAGTATCTGCAGTGTAACGTAATTACAAATATCCTTAGGCGCCCCGGGGGGGATACATTGCGGGGGTAATATAAAGTACTGGACAACCCCTTTAATTCTCCCTATCAATGTTCAGGCTCATAATAAATTGAAACTTGAATCGCTTTTCCTATTTAGGTGGTCGGAAGAAGTCATTCCATACTTGGGGATTATACTATCTGCTTCTCCCATGATTATTAAGAAACATTTCTACCATCTTTATCATTCACATGAATCTGAACTGGACAGGTTCTCACACCTAGCCCTTTCTTGCCTAGCAATAATCCAATCCTTATCAATTGAATCTCACAGATGGATGCAGTTTGAAAACTTTTTCGCTAAATTTGGTTTCACCAGGCGAACTCTTCAGTCTGAATGCATCAAACCTACCTCCTGTTCCCCTATACTCCCAATTATGTTATCTACTGTTTCCCTTTGGAGAACCTGGGAAATGTGTCCTCTATGTGAGATCTCAATTAGAGAATTAGAGCCCCATATCCCTTATCAATTCTGTCTACATGGGAGGTAAGCAGTCTGAGGACTTGGCAGATATTAGCAAGGATTTATTGTTTCTTTAGTTAGACACAATTATTAAAAAGTAATAGCGCCAACGTGGATCTTTCTATCCATACTTGCAGATCAGACACATCTTATTGGCCTTCTATTATCAACACACATCCCCTCTTTCACCCTTCCACCATTACCTCCTTATTGAGGATACGTCTGAAAAAGTTTTGTAAACCTTCTATAAGATACTGAATTCCCATTTTCACCATGAAAGTGTTCTCACTACCAATATCCATTCAATAGTCATGGTTCATCAGGACTGGTCCCTGTGGTCCCCCCCCCTAGTGGTCCCTATTATTATGCTGTAATGTCCTATCCCCACCTTCTCCGCATCTCTACCCCTCCTATTATTTCCACTTTTTCACATGCTGGATGTTTTCATCACTCAATGTTATGGTAACTTTCATCTATAATTTGTCTACACTTTTGCGTTTTCTGTTCATTGTTTGTATATTTTTCTTTGTTTATAACAATCAATAAAACTTATTGGAGAAAGAAGCGCTCCAAGCTAACGATTCCCTAATCCATCCTAAATATCTATGTGATGGAGGCAGATTAAGATACTCACCAATCACCGTCTTCTCCCTTCCTCTCTTCTCTCCCTCACTGCTCCTATACTCATGTATGCCTGATTCAGCCGAGCATGCATGTGCTTTCCATGGGAGGATAATGGGCCTGTCCCACAAAATTCAGTCAATTCAGATGATTTTCCTTTAATGTGAATGGGCACTAAAGAGCTGGACCACATGAACGCTATGGGGCCCATGAACAGGAGGAGCCTAGTGCCGAATGCTTATATCGTATATATACAGCATAAGTTATGATGGCTTATAAGGAGTAGACTCACAAGCTGAGCCCACTCCATACCCAGTGGGTGCCGGCTGTTTTACACAGCAGACAGCCACTCGTAATTGCTGCAATTCAAGCTAGCTCTGATTGCAGCTGTTTAACCCCTTAGCTTCCATAGTGACCAGCAATTATGGTACCTAAGCAGCTAGACAGGGGGTCTCTGTGACCACCACTGGGTTGCTTAATGGCAGCCAGGGGCCAATAAGAGGTCCCATTTCGAATCTTTGCTATGGGGTCTGTGGATTTCTATGTACACCCCTCTATGACCTGATAAGAATTATCCTGAGGGTTAAGCAGGTGGACTAACATGTTCTGTGCCCTCCCAGTATTCCTCTCTCTGCATATCATACCATGAGTATCCACCTTAGTACATGCCGTATTCTGAAAATCTTATTTACCGTATATTCCGGCGTATAAGACGACTTTTGAAGACTGAAAAATCTTCTGTCTAGTCTGGGGTCGTCTTATACGCCGGTAATGCTTTTGAACTTTCAGAAATTGACATGCGGGGATACTCTGGGGGTGTTAATAAGCTGCCGTGGCCGTATCCCTGCCATGTCGGAGTTAATATAAGGTGGAGGGAGTTAAAATACGGCGGCGGTAGGTCCAGATAGTCAGCGCTTCTGTGCTGAAACGGACACATCGCTGCGTATTCCCAGCTCCGGACACAGCGCAGGGCTTCTGTGCCGACAGCTTTCACTTGTCACAGAAGCGCTGCGCTGTGTCCGGAGCTGGGAAGTTCGCATCGCTTCTGTGACAATATATGAAAAGCCGGTAATTCAGCAGCGGCATAAGCCGGCACCCGACAATTTAGAATAGAAAGAATAGAGCTTCACACATAGATTAGATAGATAGAAACATGTCAGTCACATATATATGAAGTACAGTGACAGTGTTGATTACTGTACTTGTCATTTAGTGTTAAAATAAGGATTTATTTAAAAAAAAATTGGCGTGGGGTTCCCCTTAATTTTAGTCTCTAGCGGAGGTTAAGCAGACAGCTGGGGCAGATGTTTGAAGCCTGGGAAGGGGATAATACCCACGGAGCTTCCCAGGCTACTAATATCAGCCCCCAGCTGAATACCTAGCCTTTACTAGCTATTAAAATGGGGGATCCCAAAAAAATGACGTGGGGTCCCCCCTATTTTAATAGCTAGCAAACGCTAGGCAGACAGCTGGGGGCTGATATTAATAGCCCAGGAAGGGAGCCATGAATATTGGCCCCCTCCCAGGCTAGAAACACCAGCCGTCAGCTGCCCCAGAAATGGCGCATTCATAGGATGCGCCAATTCTGGCACTTAGCCTCGCTCTTCCACGCTGCCCTGTAGCGGTGGCAGGGGGTAATAGGGCTGGGGTTGATGTCAGCTTATAATGCCAGCTGACATCAAGCCCAGGTTAGTAATGGAGAGGCGTCTATAAGACACCCCCATTACTAACCCCATAGTCAAAGTTAAAAAAAACACAAACACCCAGAATAAACTCCTTTAATTGAAATAAAGACACAATTGTTCTAAATTAAACCATACTTACCATCACGCCCATTCCAGCTGAAGCCAACGATCTCCTGCAATAAAAGAAAAATAATAAACCAACCTCATCCTTACCTTTCCATGGTTCCCAGGACGGGTCCAGCTCTGCTACATCGAGATGACAGACTGGACCGCAGGAGAAAGCTGCCATCCAGCCTGTCATCCCGCAGACACTGAGAAGCGCAGGCATGCTTGTGCTCCTCAGTGTCTGACTGTGACGGCATCCAGATGAGCCGACAATGAACTCAGCTCACCTCCTGGACGTCCGTCACTGACAGCGTGGGAAACTTCTACTGCGCATGCGGGAAGCAGGAGAATTTTCCCACGCTGTCAGTGACGTGCATGAGGTGAGCCGAGTTCATTGGACATGATCTCGGCTCATCTGGATGCCGTCACAGTCAGACACTGAGGAGCACAAGCATGCCTGCGCTTCTCAGTGTCTGCCGCATGGCAAGCTGAACGGCAGCGTTCTGCTGCGGTCCAGCCTGTCATGTGAATGTAGCAGAGCTGGACCGGTCCTGGGAACCATGGAGAGGTAAGGATGAGGTTGCTTTATTATTTTACTTTTATTGCAGGAGATCGTTGGCTTCAGCTGGAATGGGCGTGATGGTAAGTATGGTTTAATTTAGAACATTAAAAAATTGTGTCTTTATTTCAATTAAAGGACTTTATTCTGGGTGTTTGTGTTTTTTTTAATTACTTTACTAGAAATTCATGGCGGTCATGTCTAATATTGGCGTGACCCCATGAATTTCGGGCTTAGGGCCAGCTGATAATGCCAAGCTGGCCCTAACCCCTTTAGGTTACCCAGTGAGCCACCGCACCAGGGCCCTGGATGAGTTGGGTACAGCGCCAGAAGATGGCGCTTCTATGAACGCGCCATTTTCCGGGGTGTCTGCGGACTGCAATTTGCAGCGGGGGGGGGCCCAGAAAGCTTGGGTCTCCCTGCGCTGCAGATTCCAGCCCCCAGCTGCCTAGTTGTACCTGGCTGGACACAAAAATAGGGCGAAGCCCCACGTATTTTTTTTTTTAATTATTTCATGAAATAATTAAAAAAAAAGGGCTTCCCTATATTGTTGTCTCCGGCCAGGTACAAATAGGCAGCTGGTGGTTGGGTGCAGCCCGTTCCTGCCTGCTGTACCTGGCTGGACACAAAAATATGGCGAAGCCCCACGTCAACATTTTTGGGAAAAATTAATTACAAAATTAATAATTTAGGGACTGCATCTTTATTAACCCCTCAATTGTCATTTAGTGTTAAAATAAAGGATTTTTTAAAAAGAAAATTGGCGTGGGATCCACCATCATTATAGTCTCTAGCGGAGGTTAAGCAGACGGCTGGGGCAGATGTTTGAAGTCTGGGAAGAGGGTAATACCCACGGAGCTTCCCAGGCTACTAATATCAGCCCCCAGCTGAATACCTAGCCTTTACTAGCTATTAGAATGGGGGACCCCCCCAAAAAATGACGTGGGGTCCCCCCTATTTTAATATGTTTATGAGTGACAGTTTTCCTGCTATATACCTGCATGTCATAAGAATTTAAATTAAAAAAGGACCATGTTAAATTCAAATCTGTTTTTTTTTAATTTTTACCGGTGTTTGGTATGCGTTGGAAAAGGGGTAGTCTTATACGATGAATATATCCTAAACTCTATATTTTAACAGGAAAGTAGGGTGGTCGTCTTATACACCAGGTCGTCTTATACGCCGGAATATACGGTATCTGTTTTCTTTTCTAAAAGTGTTTATTTTACATCAACATGAAACATAAGTATGGAAAATTTCTATTAACTGATTAGCTGCAGTGGTCACCCAATGGCCACTGCGAGAAGGAGAAGCCAGGAGGTCGGCGGGGACACTGACAGCAGCAGTTCTGGGGGTCTGAAAGGTAAGTATGAGATTATTATTCCAAGGCATCTGATATTCATAAGATGTATATATATATCTCCTATGCTTTAGACACATATACACACCTTAAGAGTGTTAGATGGTTAATAATAATATAATATAATATTTTTTTTACAATGTGTATTATAATATATAATAATATAACATTTTATAATATGTATACAACAGATTGGACAGTCGGCCATCATGACAGCGCGTTGTTGGTCTCACATGTGATGTCACAGTGACATAGAATGCTGTGAGGTTATACAATCTATGCACTCGGTGACATCAGCGCCATTTTCAGAGTTGAAGTTTTCGCTGAGACTCTACCTTGGTTTTGGAAGTGCGAGCTAGTTTGTTTCATACATCTAGTGCTTTACTTCTACAGCTTCTTATTGATATTTTGGCACCATAACATCCGTGCCATCAGAGAACTTAGTTCTCATTTTCTATCACTCTACCATCTCAGCCCCGGGAAACTGAACCATGACTTCCAGGGAGCTGCATCAGCTTATTGCTGACAACGAGACTTGGATGAGCCGACCAGAAAATCAGGGTAAGTGAGAGAATATTCCCACCTTATAGGATCTTTTCTGGGAGGAGATTTCCCTGGGGTAAGCGGTTTCAGTACACTCAGTGCATCCTCCACCTTCCCATTCATAGTCCTTGGGGGCTGTGTTAGTCGCAGTCTGGTTCCACCCCTGCTCTGTGATGTCTGTAGAGAGGGGATCCACTGAGCAGGTTTATTTAGCCCAAACATTAATCAATTTTTTCTCCTCTCCCTAAACTCCAAAGCAACAGCAGGTTCACTCCGTTTGGCTCGAAAGTGTATTTTTATAAACTTTTGCATATTTATAGTACATTTTATTTCTTTATAGGTCAGGCTATGATTGTCCATCAATTGAGATCTTCTCAAAGGGATCAGAGAAGACTAATTACTACTGGTGGACACAGAACAGACGCCACTGCTGTCACTGCGAGAGGCAGAGAAGCCAGAACTCCTCTCCGGCAAAGAGGACAAGAGAGCAGGGAAAGAAGCCGCTCTCCGCTTAGACCAGTCCCTGCAGAGCCCTCCAGAGAAACATCAGAGAGCAGAAGGGATGACAGTGGATCCTCAGACACCGTCACTGAGTTTGAATTCAGACGGCCATTTCCCGTTCTGCCCAGCCGCAGACTCAGGGAGTCTCCAGCTGCAAGTGGATCTCCTGTACAATTACTGCAGGCAAACCGTCTGTTCAACATCATCTTTCAGCAGCAGGGAATGGGAGTGATGACGCCTCCGCCACAGATGCGGCCACCATCACCACCTGCACAATATAATCTGCAGGAAAGGCAGCAGACTTGGCGAGCTCAGCAAATTAGGAACCTCCCAACAAGAGCTGTAACATCTCAGGAGGAGTCGTGTGTCATCTGCATGACGGATTATGAGACCGGAGAGGGAGTCACAGTGCTACCATGCAATCATTGTTTCCATCAGGGTTGCATCTCTACCTGGCTCAACTCCAACCTTCGCTGCCCCCTGTGTCGCAAACACTGCTTCCTTCTAAAATTCAGTGGAACATCTTAAATCTTCATGGAAGAAGTTAAGAGTTTGGCAGTGACACTAGAAGAGTCCATCTTGTACGTCAGCCCAGGTAAGAGAGAACATATAGATTACATCTGCATTCATTTCAGTTGGTAAAAAAAATAATTCACCTTTACTTCTGTTCTGTCTTTTCTTTAGTTTACCATCAGCTTTGGGAAACATCGTACCAGTACTGAGTTCTCAGATGAGGATCAATGAAATAGCGGTCTTCTTTCTGTGATATTATTGAGACGCTGAAGAAGAAACTGCTCCTGCACATGACGATTTTCGGATGAACCCCCTTCTCTCTTTTCTGTGAGGGGATTTTGAAGATGCTCTGGAAAGTAGATAGAGAGGAAACCAGGCTCTCCAATATAAGCCGAAAGTTAGAAGTTTATTACAACAATCATCAGCAAACGTCTGTGTGCAATGGGCCAACGTTTAGGTCACATGACCTTGTTCATAATATATATATGTATATACATTAAAAAATGTTATACCAATTATATTGATTCTGTGTCTTTCGCCTTATTTGCATGGTATGCATACTGGGAACTCCATAACATTGTGCTCAGAGCAGGTGGATTGATGATAAATGTCTATTCTAAAATAAAAAAGTTGTACAAACGTCAAAAAGAATGAACATATGTACTGAAATGTCAAAGGGACTTGCTGTGCATATGATCCGTCTGTTGTCACTTCTTTTAACTGCTTCAGGCTTCAAAATCTATGAAGAGGCTAAAAGAAGCGATTGGTCTTTTCTTCTAGAAGCTTCTGCTTGGAAGTCGCCACTATTTTATATATAAACTGATTTCGCAGTGAAAACGCAGCAAAAAACTAACACAAAGACATCACAAAAGCCACTTCAGGTAAAACTCGATGGACACCATGATGAGGATATCTGGCTGAGTGTCTACTGATCACTGCTTGTAACCCCTTTTTCTCCATAGGGATAGTGTAGTGATAGACGGGTGGGATATTAGTATTAATGTATGTATGTTTTTAGCTCAAGTGGGTGGGAAGTATAATTAGGTAATTGGGAATTAATCGTATATTAGTACTTTGTGCTATTGTTATTAGTGTGCACTGTGTTAGTGTCGTGATTAGTAGTATATGAACTGTAGACTTGTGTGTAATAAATATCCTTTATTCATACACGGTTTTGTCTCAGTTAGAATATAGCAATTAACACAAGTGTCCCAGGTAAGTCACTGCATACCACTTCAACAATAAATATAATCCCACAGCTGCAATATTAAAATCAAATTATAGACACAGAATAGAAATATGCGCAGAAATAAAACATCAGAAATTTATTTGATAATGCTTTGATTTGAGAGTCCTCAGTGGTTGATTCCTTTTAATGGCTAACTGAAAAGATAGTAACAAACTGCAAGCTTTCGAGACTACTCAGGTCTCTTCATCAGGCTGGTATACCACAAAATGTGAAGAGTCACATATTTATTCACAATAAGACACAGAAATAATGCAATAGATGCGACAGGTGACGGAAAGCAGAGTTATTATGGGAGAGATAAGCAGTTCTGGCTATAAATATTTTAGCAGTTAATAGATAAGGAGTGTGAAGGTTTTATTGTCCTGTGACTAGGTCCAGTGTTATGATGGCCTCACAAGTCTGAGGGGCACATTCCTTAGTTGATGTAGAATGACATAAATCCATTCATTCCTGCTCTGAAAGTGTTAAAGGTCACCATTAGTTTATATTCTGAGATTCTTCTTTCTCTTTGAGATTTGAAATGACCTTTTAATATCAGTAATTTCATGTCTTTTATGCTGTGATCAGGGGAACAAAAATGCTTGGCTACAGGTAGATCTATTCTTTTTTCTTTTATTGTGTGGCGATGATGATTCATTCTTGTCCTAAGTTTTTGCCCTGTCTCCCCTACATAAAGACCCCCAGCTGGACATTTGGTACATATAATTAAGTACACTACATTAGATGTGATACAGCTGAATGTACCTGGGATCTTATAGTCCTGATGTGAGTTGGGTATCATCATCTTGTCTGTGGTCATTATAAACGGACAGGTTTTACATTTTTTCTGGTTGCAAGGAAAGGTACCTGTAGCTGGAGGAGATGACAGAAAGCTTCTGACAATGATGCTTCTTAGATTTGGGGGCTGTCTGAAACACAGAAGTGGGGGGTCTGGAAATATGGATTGTAATCGGGCATCTTTTTGTAGTAAGGGTTGTAGTTTCCGTGTAGCTCTCCTTAGCGCCTCCAGATTTGAATCGTAGATGACTACTAGAGGCACCCGGTTGCTTTCTTGTTTGGTTTTGTAATGTAGGAGGTGATTCCTTGGTATTCTGGTGGCTCTTGTAATCTGGTTCTCAATTGTTCTTGGATTGTAGCCCTGATTCAAAAAGGTCTGAGACCATGAAGGTGTTTGTCTCTATCCATAGGGTTGGAACATATCCGATTGTATCTGACGGCTTGTCTGTAAATAATTTAAGGTATGTAGGACGGTCGATTGGTTTCCTGTACAAGGATGTCTCTATTTCATTGTTCTGTAGCTTGATGATGGTGTCCAAAAAGTTAATTTCAGTACAGGAGTAGTTGAGTGTTAGGTTGATGGTGGGATGAAATCGATTAAAGTGTTCATGGAACGTCTTCAGCTGTTGCTCAGACCCCGTCCAGATGATTAAAATATCGGCAATGAAACGATAGTAGGCCAGAGGCCTGATGGGGCATGAGGACAAAAAGTCACTTTCAAGCTTGGCCATGAAAAGATTTGCGTACTGTGGAGCCATTTTACATCCCATCGCTGTACCAGTTTCCTGTAGTTATATGTTGGTATCAAATTCAAAGTAATTGTGGGTGAGGATGAATTCTGTAAGTTTGACCACAGAATCAGCAACAATTCCTGTATTTTCTATGAAGATTTTGCAGGCATTTAATCCATCCTACATAGCTACATAGTTTATAAGGCCGAAAAAAGACAAGCGTCCATCCAGTTCAGTCTATTTCTTGTGCACTGCAGCTATTCCGCAGCGTTTATCCAGGGGAAGGCAAAAAAAAACAAAAAAAAAAAAAAACCATGCGGTATAGACCAATTTACATCATTGAGGAAAAATTCACTTCCCGACTCCAATCTGGCAGTCAGATTAAATCCCTGGATTAATTAACTATCACTAAGCATAAGATGTAATTTTATTGTTCTCAAGAAAGGCGTCCAGGCCTCTCTTGAACTCTTTAAGTGAGTTGCACATCACTACTTCCTCTCCCAGAGAGTTCCAGAGTCTCACGGCTCTGACCGTAAAGAATCCCCTTCTATGCTGGTGCAGGAACCTCCTTTCCTCCAGACGCATAGTGTGCCCCCTCGTCTTTGTCACCATCCTTAGTATAAACAGGTCATGGGAGAGATCTCTGTACTGCCCCCTGATGTATTTATACATGTTTATGGGGTCTCCCCTCAGCCTTCTCTTTTCCAACGTAAATAGGCCTAATTTTGACAGCCTCTCTGGGTATTCTAGTCCCTCCATTCCCTTTATTACCTTAGTCGCCCTCCTTTGTACCCTCTCTAGCTCCAATATGTCTTTCCTGAGCACCAGAGCCCAGAACTGTGCACAATATTCTAAGTGCGGCCTTACCAGCGCTTTATACAGAGGAAGAACAATGGTCTCATCATATGCCCCTATTCCTCTTCTGATGCATGCCATGACTCTATTTGCCTTCGCAGCTGCTGCCTGACACTGGGCACTCCAATTTAATTTGCTGTTAACCAAGACGCCCAGGTCCTTCTCCATGTCAGATTTCCCCAACGGTTTCCCATTAAATATGTATGGGTGACTGCTGTTTTTCTTTCCCATGTGCATGACCTTACATTTATCGGCATTGAAGCCCATCTGCCATTTTTTGGCCCAACTCCCCAATTTATCTAAATCTTCCTGTAGCTGTGCCCTATCCTCATCTGTATTAACTACTTTACAAAGTTTAGTATCATCTTCAAATATTGCTATTTTACTATGCAACCCTTCCACTAGATCATTAATAAATATATTAAATAATATAGGGCCCAAGACAGACCCTTGAGGCACCCCGATAGTATCCCTGACACACCCTGAGCTTACTCCATTGATAACCACCCTCTGCTTTCTATCACTCAGCCAGCTATTTACCCACTTGCACACATTATCCCCCAGACCAAGCATTCTCATTTTATATACCAACCTTTTGTGTGGCACGGTATCAAACGCTTTGGAGAAGTCAAGGTATACAACATCCACTGACTCTCCCCGGTCCAGCTGTGAGCTCACCTCCTCGTAGAAGGCGATCAGGTTTGTTTGGCAGGAGTGATCCCTCATGAATCCATGTTGATATGGAGTTAGACAGTTATTATCATTAAGATATTCTACAATAGCATCTCTAAGAAATCCTTCAAACAATTTACCTACAACAGACGTTAAGCTTACTGGTCTATAGTTCCCAGGGTCACTTTTAGACCCCTTTTTGAATATTGGTACCACATTTGCTTGGCGCCAGTCTAGTGGGACAGTCCCTGTCCATAAAGAGTGCTTGAATATAAGATACAGTGGTCTGTCTATCACATTACTTAATTCTTTTAGTACCCGGGGGTGTATGCCATCTGGGCCTGGTGACTTGTCTATTTTGATATTATTTAGGCGTTTCTGAACTTCCTCCTGGGTTAGGTGGGTGATATTTAGCGGAGGGTTTACTTTATCACTCTGCATTTCCTCCGATAAATTGTTTTCTTTTGTGAAAACAGTGGAGAAGAATCTATTGAGTAGGTTTGCTTTACCCTCATCGCCCTCTATGATTTTACCCAGGTTATTTTTCAATGGGCCAACTCCATCAGTTTTAATCCTTTTACTGTTTATATAGTTAAAGAACAGTTTGGGATTCATTTTACTTTCCTTGGCAATTAGTCTCTCTGTCTCCTCTTTTGCTATTCTTACTTGCTTCTTACAGATTTTGTTTTTTTCCCTATAAGATATTAGCGCTTCCTCGCTGCCTTCTTGGTTAAGTTTACCGAAAGCCCTTTTTTTGTTTTTCATTGCCCTCTTGACTTCCTTATTTAGCCACATTGGCTTCCTCCTATTCCTAGCCCTTTTATTCCCATAAGGTATGTACCTTCTACAGTGACTATGTAGGACTGTTTTGAAAATTTCCCATTTTCTATCCGTGCTCCTATTACTGAAGATACTATCCCAGTCTATAAGGTGAAGGGCATCTCTTAGCTGATCAAACTTTGCCCTCCTGAAGTTCAGTGTTTTTGTGACCCCCTTGCTGGGCACCCTACTGAAGCACATGTGGAATTGTATAATGTTGTGGTCACTATTTCCCAGGTGCCCCCCGACCTGCACCTCAGTTATTCTGTCTGGCCTGTTAGTTAATATTAAGTCTAAAAGGGCCGTCCCTCTAGTTGGTTCCTGCACAAGTTGTGACAAATAATTGTCTTTGATAATTGACAGAAACCTGCTTCCTTTCTGAGATCTACAGCTTTCGGTTTCCCAGTCTATATCGGGGTAGTTGAAGTCCCCCATAATAATCACCTCGTTATTTTTTGCTACTTCGTCTATTTGTCTCATTAATAGACTTTCTGTGGCTTCTGCTATATTTGGTGGTTTATAACAGACTCCTATGATAATTTTATTATTGTTTTTTGCCCCATGTATCTCCACCCATAAGGACTCGACCTCCTCATTTCCCTCCCATACATCCTCCCGTATTGTAGGCTTTAGACACGTCTTTACATATAGACAGACTCCACCCCCTTTCCGATTTCTTCGATCCCTTCTAAACAGACTGTAACCCTGTAAGTTAACTGCCCAGTCATAGCTTTCATCTAACCATGTCTCGGTTATTCCCACTATGTCATAGTTACCTGTAGATATTTCTGCTTCCAGTTCATCCATCTTGTTTGTCAGGCTTCTGGCATTTGCTAGCACGCAGTTTACACGATTTTGTTTTGTTCCAATCTTCTCCCTGTGGATTGTATTAGAAATTTTCTTACCTCCCTTCCAAGTATCTTGTCTTGGAACTTCTTTGTCGCACTTCATATCTTTCATTAGTATGTTCTCTGGTTGCATGTTCGTGTCCGGCGTTTTTCTTTCCATCCCCTCTTCTTCTAGTTTAGACTAAAGCAACATTTTTGTAGAAAAAATGTCATTTTTCATTTTCACATTTTAATGTTATAAAATTCTATGAAACACTTATGGGTTCAATATGCTGTCCACATTCCTAGGTGAATTCCTTGATTGGTTTATATTGCAAAATGGGGACACTTGTCAGGGGGTTCCTGCTGTTTTGGCATATCCGGGGCATTTTAAAGGTGATATGGTATCTACAATCTATTCCAGACAAAATTGAGTTCCAAAATTAAAATAGCGCTTCTTTCCTTCCTAGCCATGTCGTGTGACCAAATAGCAGTTTCTGACCACATATGGGGTATTGTCATGCTTAGGAGAAATTGTGGACTCTATTTTTTCCTGTTAACCTTATGAAAATGTCAAATTTGAGGCTAAAACATTTGTGGGGAAAATACAATTTTTTAATTTTTGGCTTCCAATTTGTGTTAATTCCTGCGAGTCACCTAAAGAGTTAAACTTTGTAAATGGGATTTTAAATACCTTGACGGGTGCAGTTTTTATAATGGGGTCATTTTTGGACGTTTTCTGACATAAAAGCCCCTAAAAGTACCTTCAAAATGAGAAATGGTCCCTAAAAAAAAAGAATTTGTAAAAAATGTTAGAAAAATGAAAAAATTTAGCTAATCTTTTAGAGAAAAGGTATAATAGAAACAAGTGCAACAACTCTGCATTTATCACCCGCTCCTGTTTTGTCTCCCACTCCTGAGAAAAAATACTGACCGAATACTGACCAAATACTGATAGTGGGGCCGTGGCCTAAGACCGGACAACCCCTTTAATTTAATAATTAGAATCATTTTTCTAATATACATGAATTAAAAATTCCCTAGCGACCGCAGCCAAGCCCCCTGATAACATCCCGTTTGAGTATCCCAGCATGCACTTGGGATTTGGACTTTGGAATGGAAGTAAAAATTTTTTAAAAAAAGCAGGAGTAACAGTAGAGAAGGAGCAGTAGGACATTTTTATTGAAAGTATGTTAGAAAAGTGATTCAATTATTACATTAAAGAGATAGACATTTAGGATGAAATTCAACCCCTTCACGCCATGGACCTTTTCCGTTTTTGTTTTTTTCTCCCCTTCTTCCAAGTGCCCTATTTTTTTATTTTTCCGTCCCATAGCCGTATGAAGGCTTGTTTTTTGTGGGACGAGTTGTACTTTTGAATGGCACCATTGATTTTACGACATAGTGTACTGGAAAACGGGAAAATAATTCTAAGTGCAGTGAAATTGCAAAAAAAATGCAGTTCCACAATTTTTGTTTTTTTTTATTTACCATGTTTTTTATATGGTAAAACTGACCTGTCAATATAATTCTCCAGGTCAGTACGAGTATGCAGATACCAAACATGTATAGTTTATTTTTTATTAAAGTGGTGAAAAAAAAAGTGAAATTTGTATGAAAACTTTTTTGGGCATTTACCTATCTGATTAATTTATTTAATTAAGAGTCCCATCCAAATGGAGCCGAGGTCAAGCACGCGCACCTCCACTCTATTCGTTCTCAATTTTAAAAAAATTCTTTGTGCCTTGATAAGTGACCAAGTAAAACAGAAATGTTTTTGCAGCGCACTTTGTAAAAGGGCTCGCTCCCACGAGCATATAACACGGCCGAGCGCTATGTGATGTGTTATCAGACAGCACTCAGCCCAGTGTTATTCTATGGGGTAGTGCAGATCAGCCATTATTTTCTCATGACGCCGATTCAGTAGGAGAAAACAATCACACCATGCTGCGAGTACATCCGAGAATGGGATCACGCACACATACAAGTCTATGGGTGCGTGTGAAACATCGGACTGCACTCGGATGCCATCGCAGTGCAGTCCGATATACGCCGAGACAGGCAATGGAGGAGATGAAGGAATGACTTTCTTCTTCTCCTCCGCACCTGTGCTGCGATCCTCTGATGCGAGCGATAGGAGCACAGAGCACTGACGCTCGGCTCCCGCTCGCAGCAGAGTTGTCATTGGCATAATCGCCCCGATTCTCTCCCAGGAGAGGACATACGCTCGTGTCACCCCAGGGTGATATTGTATGGGGACTGTTGTGAGTTTGTGTGCTAGAGGCAGTGGACTCCAACCTTGCATTGTATAAATGTGTTTGTAGCTGTGCTGAATGACACCAAGGCCTACGTTTCTATTCACACACTAGAAAAACCTACACGTTTCATCAGTGATTTTCATCAGTTTTCTCCACCTTCTCCTATCAGTCAGTGATGGGATCCGAGTGCCGTCCCATTTTCTTTTTTTCTTCGCTGACCCACAGATTTATTTTACCCATTTTAATCCGACACTTGGATCAATATCGGACATGTCTCTGTGATTTTGTACAGACTGCTCGGTCCACAAGAAATCACTGACATGTGAACAGCGCCATAGACTATCACAGGTATGAGTAATATCCGTGAAGAAGAATGATAGCACTCATAGGTGAAAAACTGACATCTGAATGAGCTCTTACTGACACAAGTAAAAGCAGAGGGGTCCAGCGTTTTGCACATCAGTTCCACCCGTCTCTTCCTAAAATAGATGAGAAGGTCAGACATTATGGTCTGGCTTTGGCCGATCGTGATCATTTGAAAAATGACAAATGATGTAATCAGAGGCGCGGTGAGCCATGATGGTGAGCCATGATGGTGAGCCATGGACTGTGGTGGGCACAGTACGCCCTGCTTGTATTTCACCATATTCATGCCAGGTAGACGGTTATTTTTAAAAGTATAGTGAAGCAAAACATACTGTACAGTATACCTGGCAAATATGATAGATTGATAGTTTGCATGTAAGTATTATTGGTGTGATGGAGTCAGTCTGCGGAGCGCTACCTTTGAAGACTTTTTTGTGTATTTTTCTAAATGTCTTCACTTGGCTGATGCTACGATTGTAATGTGGAGAATCCTTTATTCTAGATTCCTGCCACATTTTAAAATATATCCAAGTTCCTTACAAACAAGGATCAGCGCTTTATATAAACCACTAGATGGTGGCCTGATTCTAACGCATCGGGTATTCTTGAATATGTATGCGGCCGACCGGGCACAATCAGTAGAACGTTGTTTAAATTTGCCGCCAAGATCGCTGATTGGTCGCGGCCGGCAACCGCGACCAAACAGCAAAATGGTGTTTAAATTTGGCGGCAATATCGGTGATTAGTCGCGGGTGGCGGCCGCGACCAACCAGCGAACTGTGTTAGTGAGGGCCGGAGAGCTTGTTTAAATTTGGCGATAAAATCGCAAAACGGTATTTAAATTTGGCGCTAATATCGCCGATTGGTCGCGGCCGGTGTTAGCGACCAATCAGCAGAGCAGGATTTTAAATTTGGCGCCAATAATGCTGATTGGTTGCGGCCGGCAACCGCGACCAACCAGCAGAGCGGTGTTTAAATTTGGCGCCAATGTCACTGATTGGTCGCAGATAGCGGTCGCGACCAATCAGCAGAGCGGTGTTTAAATTTGGCGCCAATATCGCTGATTGTTTGAAGCTGGCGGTCGCGACCAATCAGCAGAGCGGTGTTTAAATTTGGCGCCAATATCGCTGATTGGTCGCAGCTGGCGGTCGCGACCAATCAGCAGAGCTTGGTTTAAATTTGGCGCCAATAATGCTGATTGGTCGCGGCCAGCGACTGCAACCAATCAGCAGAGCGGCGTTTTAATTTTCCGCTGATTGGTCGCGGGCGTCGACCGCGACCAATCAGCGTCGTATTAGTGAGGACCGGGGAGCGGCGCTGCTTGTGCGGCTCCTTCTGCTGCGAGAAGCCGGGAGATGAGCGGCTACTCGCAGCAGAAGCATCCCGACCGGCGGCACCTCTCCCCGGTCCTCTGTTCACACTTGCCCTCCGGAGATCAGCGGGCCAAGCCGCTGATCTCCCGACGTTAGCAGCATGGAGGTGAGCGGCGCCGCCTGTCGGGGTACTTGGGCTGCCAGCAGCGGGGAGATGAGCGCCTCGCGCCGCCTCATCTCCCTGCTGCATCGCCGCTGACCTCCGTCCGTCAGATGAGCCGCTAACGGCCGCCATCTTTTTCTGAAATCCCGCGTCGCTGATTGGCCGCGGCCGGACCAATCAGCAACGCTGGATTTCCTGGACAGACAGAAAGAAAGACAGACAGACGGATAAGACGATTATATATATAGATAGGATGTTTCAGTGGACTGTTTTCTTATGTTTTACAATGGTGGTGGATATATTTTTCTCTTGACTGTGCAATGTTGGCTCTGAGGTTGGTTGTGTGAGACATTTATTAGATGTGACACTGATTCTAAGGGGTCCTGCACACCAACGCATGTTCTGTCCGAGTACTGTCCGTGAAAAAGCAGATCACGCTCCGACCAATGTTATTCAATGGGGCAGGGCAAATGAACGATGTTTTTTCACTAACAGATTCTGCATGTGAAAAAAATGGCAGCGTGCACTAGTTTAGTATATCGGTTGAGACTCACCCATTCAAGTCTATGGCTGCAAAAAAAAAAAAAAAAAATCTGATTTTTACGGATACATTGCAATCATGTAACATCACAAACCAAGTGAGAAAGAAATCGTCCCACTTTTCTGGATGAAACAGCTCGGTTCTGTTCCCATATTTATGTAGTAAGCTCGGTTCTGTTCCCATATTTATGTAGTAAGCTCGGTTCTGTTCCCATATTTATGTAGTAAGCTCGGTTCTGTTCCCATATTTATGTAGTAAGCTCGGTTCTGTTCCCATATTTATGTAGTAAGCTCGGTTCTGTTCCCATATTCATGTAGTAAGCTCGGTTCTGTTCCCATATTTATGTAGTAAGCTCGGTTCTGTTCCCATATTTATGTAGTAAGCTCGGCTCTGTTCCCATATTTATGTAGTAAGCTCGGTTCTGTTCCCATATTTATGTAGTAAGCTCGGTTCTGTTCCCATATTTATGTAGTAAGCTCGGTTCTGTTCCCATATTTATGTAGTAAGCTCGGTTCTGTTCCCATATTTATGTAGTAAGCTCGGTTCTGTTCCCATATTTATGTAGTAAGCTCGGCTCTGTTCCCATATTCATGTAGTAAGCTCGGTTCTGTTCCCATATTTATGTAGTAAGCTCGGTTCTGTTCCCATATTTATGTAGTAAGCTCGGTTCTGTTCCCATATTTATGTAGTAAGCTCGGTTCTGTTCCCATATTCATGTAGTAAGCTCGGCTCTGTTCCCATATTCATGTAGTAATCTCGGTTCTGTTCCCATATTTATGTAGTAAGCTCGGTTCTGTTCCCATATTTATGTAGTAAGCTCGGTTCTGTTCCCATATTTATGTAGTAAGCTCGGTTCTGTTCCCATATTCATGTAGTAAGCTCGGTTCTGTTCCCATATTCATGTAGTAAGCTCGGCTCTGTTCCCATATTCATGTAGTAATCTCGGTTCTGTTCCCATATTTATGTAGTAAGCTCGGTTCTGTTCCCATATTTATGTAGTAAGCTCGGTTCTGTTCCCATATTTATGTAGTAAGCTCGGTTCTGTTCCCATATTTATGTAGTAAGCTCGGTTCTGTTCCCATATTCATGTAGTAAGCTCGGTTCTGTTCCCATATTCATGTAGTAAGCTCGGTTCTGTTCCCATATTCATGTAGTAAGCTCGGTTCTGTTCCCATATTTATGTAGTAAGCTCGGTTCTGTTCCCATATTCATGTAGTAAGCTCGGCTCTGTTCCCATATTTATGTAGTAAGCTCGGTTCTGTTCCCATATTTATGTAGTAAGCTCGGCTCTGTTCCCATATTTATGTAGTAAGCTCGGTTCTGTTCCCATATTTATGTAGTAAGCTCGGTTCTGTTCCCATATTTATGTAGTAAGCTCGGTTCTGTTCCCATATTCATGTAGTAAGCTCGGTTCTGTTCCCATATTTATGTAGTAAGCTCGGTTCTGTTCCCATATTTATGTAGTAAGCTCGGTTCTGTTCCCATATTCATGTAGTAAGCTCGGTTCTGTTCCCATATTCATGTAGTAAGCTCGGCTCTGTTCCCATATTTATGTAGTAAGCTCGATTCTGTTCCCATATTTATGTAGTAAGCTCGGTTCTGTTCCCATATTCATGTAGTAAGCTCGGTTCTGTTCCCATATTCATGTGGTAAGCTCGGTTCTGTTCCCATATTTATGTAGTAAGCTCGGCTCTGTTCCCATATTTATGTAGTAAGCTCGATTCTGTTCCCATATTTATGTAGTAATCTCGGTTCTGTTCCCATATTCATGTAGTAAGCTCGATTCTGTTCCCATATTTATGTAGTAAGCTCGGTTCTGTTCCCATATTCATGTAGTAAGCTCGGTTCTGTTCCCATATTCATGTAGTAAGCTCGGTTCTGTTCCCATATTCATGTAGTAAGCTCGGTTCTGTTCCCATATTCATGTGGTAAGCTCGGCTCTGTTCCCATATTTATGTAGTAATCTCGGTTCTGTTCCCATATTTATGTAGTAATCTCGGTTCTGTTCCCATATTTGTGTAGTAAGCTCGGTTCTGTTCCCATATTTATGTAGTAAGCTCGGTTCTGTTCCCATATTTATGTAGTAATCTCGGTTCTGTTCCCATATTTATGTAGTAAGCTCGGTTCTGTTCCCATATTCATGTAGTAAGCTCGGTTCTGTTCCCATATTTATGTAGTAAGCTCGGTTCTGTTCCCATATTTATGTAGTAAGCTCGGTTCTGTTCCCATATTTATGTAGTAAGCTCGGTTCTGTTCCCATATTTATGTAGTAAGCTCGGTTTTGTTCCCATATTTATGTAGTAAGCTCGGTTCTGTTCCCATATTTATGTAGTAAGCTCGGTTCTGTTCCCATATTTGTGTAGTAAGCTCGGTTCTGTTCCCATATTTATGTAGTAAGCTCGGTTCTGTTCCCATATTTATGTAGTAAGCTCGGTTCTGTTCCCATATTTATGTAGTAAGCTCGGTTCTGTTCCCATATTTATGTAGTAAGCTCGGTTTTGTTCCCATATTTATGTAGTAATCTCGGTTCTGTTCCCATATTTGTGTAGTAAGCTCGGTTCTGTTCCCATATTTATGTAGTAAGCTCGGTTCTGTTCCCATATTCATGTAGTAAGCTCGGTTCTGTTCCCATATTCATGTGGTAAGCTCGGCTCTGTTCCCATATTTATGTAGTAATCTCGGTTCTGTTCCCATATTTATGTAGTAATCTCGGTTCTGTTCCCATATTTGTGTAGTAAGCTCGGTTCTGTTCCCATATTTATGTAGTAAGCTCGGTTCTGTTCCCATATTTATGTAGTAATCTCGGTTCTGTTCCCATATTTATGTAGTAAGCTCGGTTCTGTTCCCATATTCATGTAGTAAGCTCGGTTCTGTTCCCATATTTATGTAGTAAGCTCGGTTCTGTTCCCATATTTATGTAGTAAGCTCGGTTCTGTTCCCATATTTATGTAGTAAGCTCGGTTCTGTTCCCATATTTATGTAGTAAGCTCGGTTTTGTTCCCATATTTATGTAGTAAGCTCGGTTCTGTTCCCATATTTATGTAGTAAGCTCGGTTCTGTTCCCATATTTGTGTAGTAAGCTCGGTTCTGTTCCCATATTTATGTACTAAGCTCGGTTCTGTTCCCATATTTATGTAGTAAGCTCGGTTCTGTTCCCATATTTATGTAGTAATCTCGGTTCTGTTCCCATATTTATGTAGTAAGCTTGGTTCTGTTCCCATGTTTATGTAGTAAGCTCGGTTCTGTTCCCATATTTATGTAGTAAGCTCGGTTCTGTTCCCATATTTGTGTAGTAAGCTCGGTTCTGTTCCCATATTTATGTAGTAATCTCGGTTCTGTTCCCATATTTATGTAGTAAGTTCGGTTCTGTTCCCATATTTGTGTAGTAAGCTCGGTTCTGTTCCCATATTTATGTAGTAAGCTCGGTTCTGTTCCCATAATTATGTAGTAAGCTCGGTTCTGTTCCCATATTTATGTAGTAAGCTCGGTTCTGTTCCCATATTTGTGTAGTAATCTCGATTCTGTTCCCATATTTATGTAGTAAGCTTGGTTCTGTTCCCATATTTGTGTAGTAAGCTCGGTTCTGTTCCCATATTTATGTAGTAAGCTCGGTTCTGTTCCCATATTTATGTAGTAAGCTCGGTTCTGTTCCCATATTTATGTAGTAAGCTCGGTTCTGTTCCCATATTTATGTAGTAAGCTCGGTTCTGTTCCCATATTTATGTAGTAAGTTCGGTTCTTTTCCCATATTTGTGTATTAAGCTCGGTTCTGTTCCCATATTTATGTAGTAAGCTCGGTTCTGTTCCCATATTTGTGTAGTAAGCTCGGTTCTATTCCCATATTTATGTAGTAAGCTCGGTTCTGTTCCCATATTTATGTAGTAAGCTCGGTTCTGTTCCCAAATTTATGTAGTAAGCTCGGTTCTGTTCCCATATTTATGTAGTAAGCTCGGTTCTGTTCCCATATTTATGTAGTAAGCTCGGTTCTGTTCCCATATTTGTGTAGTAAACTCGGTTCTGTTCCCATAATTATGTAGTAAGCTCAGTTCTGTTCCCATAATTATGTAGTAAGCTCGGTTCTGTTCCCATATTTATGTAGTAATCTCGGTTCTGTTCCCATATTTATGTAGTAAGCTCGGTTCTGTTCTCATATTTGTGTAGTAAGCTCGGTTCTGTTCCAATAATTATGTAGTAAGCTCGGTTCTATTCCCATATTTATGTAGTAAGCTCGGTTCTGTTCCCATATTTATGTAGTAAGCTCGGTTCTGTTCCCATATTTATGCAGTAAGCTCGGTTCTGTTCCCATATTTATGTAGTAATCTCGGTTCTGTTCCCATATTTATGTAGCAAGCTCGGTTCTGTTCCCATATTTATGTAGTAATGTCGGTTCTGTTCCCATATTTATGTAGTAATCTCGGTTCTGTTCCCATATTTATGTAGTAAGCTCGGTTCTGTTCCCATATTTATGTATAAGCTCGGTTCTGTTCCCATATTTATGTAGTAAGCTCGGTTCTGTTCCCATATTTGTGTAGAGAGCTCGGTTCTGTTCCAATAATTATGTAGTAAGCTCGGTTCTATTCCCATATTTATGTAGTAAGCTCGGTTCTGTTCCCATATTTATGTAGTAAGCTCGGTTCTGTTCCCATATTTATGTAGTAAGCTCGGTTCTGTTCCCATAATTATGTAGTATGCTCGGTTCTGTTCCCATATTTATGTAGTAAGCTCGGTTCTGTTCCCATATTTATGTAGTAAGCTCGGTTCTGTTCCCATAATTATGTAGTAAGCTCGGTTCTGTTCCCATATTTATGTAGTAAGCTCGGTTCTGTTCCCATATTTATGTAGTAACCTCGGTTCTGTTCCCATATTTATGTAGTAAGCTCGGTTCTGTTCCCATATTTATGTAGTAAGCTCGGTTCTGTTTCCATATTTATGTAGTAAGATCGGTTCTGTTCCCATATTTATGTAGTAAGCTCGGTTCTGTTCCCATATTTGTATAGTAAGCTCGGTTCTGTTCCCATATTTATGTAGTAAGCTCGGTTCTGTTCCCATATTTATGTAGTAAGCTCGGTTCTGTTCCCATAATTATGTAGTAAGCTCAGTTCTGTTCCCATAATTATGTAGTAAGCTCGGTTCTGTTCCCATATTTATGTAGTAAGTTCGGTTCTGTTTCCATATTTATGTAGTAAGCTCGGTTCTGTTCCCATATTTATGTAGTAAGCTCGGTTCTGTTCCCATATTTATGTAGTAAGCTCGGTCCTGTTCCCATATTTATGTAGTAATCTCGGTTCTGTTCCCATATTTATGTAGTAAGCTCGGTCCTGTTCCCATATTTATGTAGTAAGCTCGGTTCTGTTCCCATATTTATGTAGTAAGCTCGGTTCTGTTCCCATATTTGTGTAGTAATCTCGGTTCTGTTCCCATATTTATGTAGTAATCTCGGTTCTGTTCCCATATTTATGTAGTAAGCTCGGTTCTGTTCCCATATTTATGTAGTAAGTTCGGTTCTGTTCCCATATTTATGGTGAGCCACAGTGTAGTGTCCCCATATAGTGCTCTACAGCGTAATGGCCCCATATATGCCCCACAGTATATGCCCTCCCCAAACTTGTATATGGCCACATCTTGGTATATGGTCCCCATCCTGGTTAGATGTATATGCCCCCCAATCCATCCATTCGGGGTAGGTATATATGCCCTTCCATCCATCCATCCTGGGTAGGTGTATATGCCCCTCCATCCATCCATCCATCCATACTTGGTAGGCTTATATGCCCCCTCATCCATCCATCCTGGGTAGGTTTATATGCCCCTCCATCCATCCATGCTGGGTAGGTTCATATGCCCCCCCCCTCCATCCATCCTGGTGGGTATATGCCCTTCCTCTATTCTGTTGGGTTTATGCCCCCTCAATCCTGGTGGGTATATGCCCCCTCCATCCTGGTGGGTATATGCCCCCTCCATCCTGGTGGGTATATGCCTCCTCCTCCATCCTGGTGGGTTTATGCCCCCATATATTCAATGCAAAGGAAGAAAAAAACAAAACAATAAACGCTTCTACTCACCTTCCATGTTCCCACGCAGCGCTGTGTCTGTGTTGCCTGAAGATGTCGGCGGTGATAACAGCTGAGAGGCTGAGATCACCGCACGGCGCCGCCGCAGATACTCACTCGGGACGTCCACTCCCAGGCATTTCCTCCCCAGCAGCTCCTGTCATGGCACGCTCTGACTGAGCAGTGCGTGCGATGACAGGGGGAATGTACAGCTTACACTGCAGGCTCCACAAAGATGGCTGCAATCTCCTCCCACGGCTGCGACCTGAACAGCCAAGGGGGCGTGACCAGGTCACAGCTAGAGGCAGGATGAGCGGCCTCTAATATTAGAGATAGGGTCGGTGACAGACTACTGTCTCTTATGGCCAGGGCTGCCGTAAATGAGGTGTGTAAGAGCGCTTCTTACACACACCCCAAATAAAAATGGCAGCCCCCGGTGGCCAATGTAAAAATAAATAACTAAAAAACTAATAAAGTGGGACATTTAATTTTGAATTAAAAATAATTGATTACATATTTATTAATACAAAACATAAAATGGTGGCCCCTTCCCTGTAAGAATAGCACATGGCTCTTTTCACGTCTGGTTATTTCTCTAACAGGTAGAATATGCTCCGTTATAGACCGGGGACAGGTTTACAGCTCTATTTTTTGTGGACGATTGCCACACTGAGGAGAAAAACTGCCACACTGAGCAAAATCAGATGAAAATGAGAAAAAAAACACTGATTAAAACCTGACATGTGAACGGGGCCTTAGGCCTTAATCAGATGTCAGTGACTTATCGTATATGCAAAAAATGTCTGAAAGTGGTCAGTTTTTATCTTCAGCGTTTCATCAGCTTTTCTTGTATGCAAAATAAATCCATAAATTGAGAAGCTTCTCCTCTGGTAACAGTGTTATCACAGACAGCACATGGATGGCAATGCCAGCTGTCAGCGATGTCATGGACCCATAGATCTGACTGGAGAATTTTCATCAACCACTAGGATAAAAAACGGACACTACACGGTTTTCAAAAAAAAAATGACATGTGGACGACTCCACAGATTATATTGTGTATGTGATCTATCCGTAACAAATATGGAGAGGACACAAACATGAAAAACAGACGTCTGAATGAGGCCAAAGATAAATGTTTCCACCCTGATAAGGGAGCGAGAAATATCTATTTCAGATTTGCCAATGAGTCCATGGCAGAAAATTCCAGTTAACCCCTTTATCACCTCAGGGTTTTCCGTTTTTGCGCTTTCATTTTTTGCTCCCCTTCTTCCCAGAGCCATAACTTTTTTATTTTTCCGTCAATATGGCCATGTGAGGGCTTGTTTTATTGTGGGATGAGTTATTCTTTTGAACACCACCATTGATTTTACCATATTGTGTACCGGAAAATGGGAAAAATATCCAAGTGCAGTGAAATGGCAAAAAAAGTGCAATTCCACAAAAGTTTTTTTTTACCATGTTCAGTAAATGCTAACACTGACCTGCCATTATGATTCTCCAGGTCATTACGAGTTCGTAGTTACCAAACATGTGGAGCTTCTATTTTATTTAAGTGGTGAAATCAAAATTCAAAGCTTGTTAAAAAAAATAATAATTTTTCCGAGACCCGTAGCGTCTCCATTTTTCGTGATCTAGAGCCGGGTCAGGGGTTATTTTTTGCGCACTGAGCTGACATTTTTATTGATACCATTTTGGTGTAGATATGATTTTATGATCGCCTGTTATTACATTTTAATGCAATGTTGCGGCGACCAAAACAACTTAATTTTGGAGTTTTGTTTTTTTTCTCGTTATACAGTTTACTGATGGAAGTCATTCTTTTTATATATTGAAAGATCGGGCGATTCTAAATGCGGCGATACCAAACGTGTATTTTTGATTGTTTTATTTTGAATGGGGCAAAAGGGGGGTGATTTGAACTTTTAAATATTTTTTTTTACTTTTTACATGCTTCAATAGTCTCCTTAGCAGACTAGAAGCTGTGATCTTCCGATCGCTTGTGTTACACAAATGGCCGCCTGAGGCAGCAGATGCGCAATTGAGACCTTAGTAGTCGAGATCTCAGGAGACATTTACTTGGTTTGGCTTTCTTCTTCTTTATCTAACTGTATTGCCCTCTATATCATCCATTCTGTATGGACTGCTCTGTACTCATATTGGACATTTATGCATTTAGTAGGGCTTAAGGGGATTATTGTGCTTGTTACCCATCAAATCTGTAGATGCGCTCACTAATTAGACTTTGTTTAGGGCAATTTTAAAGTATAATATTGATAACGGTCCTGCACAGTGACAAGATTATGTTACAGGATTCTGGACAAATGTACAGTGCCAGTCATTCAAGGGTTAATTCTTTGGAACACTGAGAGAGACTTTCTAGCCAGTGAAACACCAGTAATGAACCTGTGGTAACTACGGCAACTGTGCTGATGTCATAAACACATACATCTATGATATAAAAGATGATTCCGGAACCACAGGTCATTCAGCCGTATGAAGCACCGTACTTGATGTGTCTGGAGACCTGGAGCTTCATCACTCCACAACCTGTAAGGGAGGAAGGGGATACGGCCTAGCCAGCCAGATCAACCATACCGCCTAGCCAGCCAGACCAGCCATACCGCCTAGCCAGCCAGATCAGCCATACCGCCTAGCCAGCCAGATCAGCCATATCTCCTAGCCAGCCAGATCAAACTAACCCTAGCGATCAATGGGGTGACAGATGTTGCAGCCAGATCTCCCTCACGTCCGGTACTAGTTGCCTTCACCTTTATGTGTACGGCCTGGAGATGTCGCATTAGACTTCTCCATATGGTGCTCGCACAGGGCACCTACTTTGACCTTCTCCATTACTGTCTGTTTTCTGATGATGTAATGTGTAACTTGTGTGACTATGTGATGTCACTGCTATCATATCTATAGTGGATGTATATTATGTCTCACTGTAAATATGATACAATGTACAAATTCTAGTACAATTTGCTGTTACTTGTTGGCACTATCCTTCTAAGCCCAAGGGATGGGCAAGTCCTCCAGCCATGGTTCCCTAGAGGTTTCCTCCACAGGGGGTTTTCCTCTCCTGAATGCTGACGGATGATTCTTCGTGAGTCGGAGGTTTGCCATTTTCAGTGTCTTTTTCATAGCAATTGGCTTATTCTAAATTTCAGACACTGAATGAAATAATATGATTTGTAATAAAATTTGGTCTACTTAACATTCACTAAAAGTGTTTTGTGCATTTCTTTCACAATCTTGGGTTGGTGGGATTTTCTTGGGAATCAGGATCCAGCATCTATGATCAAGCCATGAAGAAGGATATGGAGTCAGAGCTTTGTTAACCCTGTGCTTGAAGACAGAATGGAGCAGAAATGAAAAAGTGTTACTGCACAAGTAGCACAAGTTCACAATCTTCCTTGCATTCAGATAATGGAGGTGGCTGCTGCAGAAAAACATACCCACAGCATGATACTGCAACCACCATGTTTCACTGTGGGGATGGTGTTCTTGGGGTGATGAGCTGTTGGTTTGGTGCCAGACATAGCATTTACCTTGGTGGCCAAAAACTTCAATTTTGGTCTCATCTGACCACAGCACATTCCTCCATATATTTTGGGAGTCTCCAACATGTCTTTTGGCAAACTCAAATCAAGCCTTACAATTTTTAAGCAAAAGCTTTTTTTCTGCCCACTGAAAGAGACAACTGTAGACTGGACAAGGGGATCAGAGGATGCCCGCAAGCTCGGACACTGAGTTTTCAGCTCCTGCAGTGTCAGTGTGTGCAGGGCTGAGGATTCAATATAGGCAGTGCTGTCAATCATCGTAAGGGGCAGGGCAGAGGATGGAAAGTAAGGGAGGGGTGTAAATGGTTTGTTTGCATAAAAATATAATCTGTACCTAAAGTAGAATTTTTTTTATAGGGGCCAAGATTCCTATACAAATCCATAAATGATTTGAGTATTGGGGGTGACAGACTCCCTTTAAGAAACTGAGACCACCCCATTAACTGGTTGTAGAAAAAACATGAAAGGTGTGAATTAACCAGACAGGTAAAATACAAAAAGGAGATAAGCACCAATGGAAATTCTTTGAAAATGTGATCAGTTTATTTTTATTAAGCATAAAACACGTTTTCCTGGAATAGCCCTGTGTTTCCAAATAAATACCAGTAGCGCAGTGAAGGATGGACATGGTGGAACAGGTTTCTATTAAAGTGCTTGAGCATATATTATGGATGCACCAAAATTCTGTAGTATAATAAAGCCTGCATCTTGGAGGGTTTCGTTCATATCTGGAGTAATATTAATAAAAATGTGGAGTTGGTGCATCCCTAGTATACTGCTATATCACTAGTAACACAATGGGACACACACAAAGCACTGTGTGCTGCCACTTAGACAGGGTAGCTGCTCAGCAGTGAGGGGTGCGGATTCGGCACAGATTCTCTATGATGACAGATATGTTGAGCTGTCCTCCACATTTATCTGATCGAAACTAGAGGGCTCCACAGCAAACAGTCTTAGCATATCCAGTTCTAGGGGATGCATGCAGCCGCTGATCACCAGGGAATGAAGAGGACCTCCAAAGTCAACAGTGCTGAGTTGCTGCAGAGTGCCCGCCGCTATATGTTGGCCAGATGCCCCCCACTCGGCCCAGTCCCACGCAGATTGTGTTCTCAGATAGAGCTGAGGATCGCAACAGAAACATTTGTATCTCAATGATATCGCAATACGGTCTTCTATTTAAAAACATTATAAGAAAACTCACATGCAAAAATACTTATTTTATATATATATATTTAATATATATATATATATATACACACAGTTGAAACCAGAAGTTTACATACACTATATAAAAAAGTAAAGAAAACCTTTAAGCACAATGGATATTGATGCAAATCAAGGTATTTATTCAGACAATAAATTGTTCATGAGACAGATGTATGACCAACACTTCGGCCTCAGCCTTTATCAAGGTTTATCTAAAACAATACAAAAATGGGAAGAACTGTATAAAAAACGAAAATCCATCGTCTCATGATAAATCAAATTACAATCATATCTGAGAAAAAGAGGGGGGGTAACAAATAAGCCGACACTCAGCACATGAAAATATCTCATATAAATGAATACAAAGCGGTGCTTCATTCCAGAGTTAACCACTAAAGAGGAAAAATAAAAAATATACACGATTTAGTTATGGATTGTAACACATATATGCTTCAAGTGTAAAACAGCCTCCTTCAAAAGAGTAAAAAGGGGGGGACATACTATGAGGTCAGACGTATCACAGGTATCAAAAGAGCCAAAGCGTAATGACACCATATGGTGAGCCACAGCGCAATGGCCCTATATATTGCATTACAGCGTAATGGCCCAATATATGCCCTACAGAATATGCCCCTCATCCTTGTATATGCCCCATCCTGGTATATGGAATATGGTCTCCATCTTGGGTGGGTGTATATGCACCTCCATCCATCCATCCATGCATCCTAGCTAGGTGTAAATGCCCCTCCAGCCATGCATCCTGGATAGATGTATATTCTTTTCCATTCATCCATCCATCCATCCTCGGTAGGTGTATATTCCCCTCTATCCATCCATCCATCCATCCATCCTGGGTAGGTGTATATGCCCCTCCATCCATCCATCCTGGGTAGGTGTATATGCCCCTCCATCCATCCATCCTGGGTAGGTGTATATGCCTCTCCATCCATCCATCCTGGGTAGGTGTAGATGCCTCTCCATCCATCAATTCTGGGTAGTTGTAGATGCCCCTCCATCCATCAATCCATCCTGGGTAGGTGTATCGGCCCCTCCATCCATCCTGGGTAGGTGTATATGCCCCTCCATCCATCCTGGGTAGGTGTATATGCCCCTCCATCCATCCTTTCTGGGTAGGCGTAGATGACCCTCCATCCATCCTGGGTAGTTTATTCTAGTATGTGTTTATGCCCCTCCATCCATCCTGGTTAGGTGTAGATGACCCTCCATACATCTATGCTGGGTAGGAGTATATGCCCCTCCATGCATCCATGCAGGGTAGAAGTATATGCCTCTCCATCCATCCTTGGTAGGAGAATATGCCCCTCCATTCATCCAACCTGGGTAGGTGTATATGCCCCTCCTTCCATCCATCCTGGGTAGGTGTATATGCCCCTCCATCCATCCATCCTGGGTAGGTGTATATGCCCCTCCATCCATCCATCCTGGGTAGGTGTATATGCCCCTCCATCCATCCATCCTGGATAGGTGTTTATTCCCCTACATCCATCCTGGGTAGGTGTATACGCCCCCCCCCATCCATCCAGGGTAGGTGTATATGCCCCTCCATCCATCCTGGGTAGCTGTAAATGCCCCTCCATCCATCCATCCTGAGTAGGTGTATATGCCCCTCCATCCATCCATCCTGAGTAGGTGTATAAGCCTCTCCATCCTTCCATCCTGAGTAGGTGTATATGCCCCTCCATCCATCCATCCTGGGTAGGTGTAAATGCCCCTCCATCCATCCATCCTGGGTAGGTGTATATGCCCCTCCATCCATCCATCCTGGGTAGGTGTATATGCCTCTCCATCCATCCATTCTAGGTAGGTGTAGATGCCCCTCCATTCATCCATTCTGGGTAGGTGTAGATGCCCCTCCATCCATCAATCCATCCTTGGTAGGTGTAAATGCCCCTCCATCCATCCATGATGGATGTGGGTACCCCTCCATCCTTCCTTCCATCCATTATGGGTAGGTGTATATGCCCCTCCATCCATCCATCCATCCTGGGTAGCAGTATTTGCCCCTCCATCCATCCTGGGTAGCTGTATATACCCTTCCATCCATTCATCCTGGGTAGGTGTATATACCCTTCCATCCATCCATCCTGAGTAGGTGTATATCCCCCTCCATCCATCCATCCTGGGTAGGTGTATATCCCCCTCCATCCATCCATCCTGGGTAGGTGTATATGCTCCTCCATCCATCCTGGGTAGGTGTAAATGCCCCTTCATCCATCCTAGGCAGGTGTATATGCCCCTTCATTCATCCATCCTGGGTAACTGTATATGCCCCTCCATCCATCCTGGGTAGCTGTATATGCCCCTTCATCCATCCATCCTGGTTAGTTGTATATGCCCATCCATCCATCCTGGGTAGGTGTATATATGCCCCTCCATCCATCCATCCATCCAGGGTAGTCTATTCTGGTAGGTGTATATGCCCCTCCATCCATCCTGGTAAGGTATAGATGCCCCTCCATCCATCCATCCACCCTGGGTAGGTGTAGATGCCCCTCCATCCATCCATCCATCCTGGGTAGGTGTATATTCCCCTCCATCCATCCATCCTGGGTAGTTGTATATTCCCCTCCATCGATCCTGGGTAGGTGTATATTCCCCTCCATCCATCCATTCTGAGTAGGTGTATATGCCCCTCAATCCATCCATCCTGCGTAGGTGTATATACTCTTCCATCCATCCATCCTGGGTAGGTGTATATCCCCCTCCATCCATCCATCCTGGGTAGGTGTATATGCCCCTCCATCCATCCACATTGGGTAGGTGTATATGCCCCTCCATCCATCCATCCATCCTGGGTAGGTGTATATGCCCCTCCATCCATCCATCCTGGGTAGGTGTATATGCCCCTCCATCCATCCATCCTGGGTAGGTGTATATGCCCCTCCATCCATCCATCCATCCTGGATAGGTGTTTATTCCCCTACATCCATCCTGGGTAGGTGTATACGCCCCCCCCATCCATCCAGGGTAGGTGTATATGCCCCTCCATCCATCCTGGGTAGCTGTAAATGCCCCTCCATCCATCCATCCTGAGTAGGTGTATATGCCCCTCCATCCATCCATCCTGAGTAGGTGTATAAGCCTCTCCATCCTTCCATCCTGAGTAGGTGTATATGCGCCTCCATCCATCCATCCTGGGTAGTTGTAAATGCCCCTCCATCCATCCATCCTGGGTAGGTGTATATGCCCCTCCATCCATCCATCCTGGGTAGGTGTATATGCCTCTCCATCCATCCATTCTAGGTAGGTGTAGATGCCCCTCCATTCATCCATTCTGGGTAGGTGTAGATGCCCCTCCATCCATCAATCCATCCTTGGTAGGTGTAAATGCCCCTCCATCCATCCATGATGGATGTGGATACCCCTCCATCCATCCTTCCATCCATTATGGGTAGGTGTATATGCCCCTCCATCCATCCATCCATCCTGGGTAGCAGTATTTACCCCTCCATCCATCCTGGGCAGGTGTATATGCCCCTCCATCCATCCATCCTGGGTAGCTGTATATACCCTTCCATCCATTCATCCTGGGTAGGTGTATATACCCTTCCATCCATCCATCCTGGGTAGGTGTATATCCCCCTCCATCCATCCATCCTGGGTAGGTGTATATCCCCCTCCATCCATCCATCCTGGGTAGGTGTATATGCTCCTCCATCCATACTGGGTAGGTGTAAATGCCCCTTCATCCATCCTAGGCAGGTGTATATGCCCCTTCATCCATCCATCCTGGGTAACTGTATATGCCCCTCCATCCATCCTGGGTAGCTGTATATGCCCCTTCATCCATCCATCCTGGTTAGTTGTATATGCCCATCCATCCATCCTGGGTAGGTGTATATATGCCCCTCCATCCATCCATCCATCCATCCAGGGTAGTCTATTCTGGTAGGTGTATATGCCCCTCCATCCATCCTGGTCAGGTGAAAATGCCCCTCCATCCATCCATCCTGGTAAGGTATAGATGCCCCTCCATCCATCCATCCACCCTGGGTAGGTGTAGATGCCCCTCCATCCATCCATCCATCCATCCTGGGTAGGTGTATATTCCCCTCCATCCATCCATCCTGGGTAGTTGTATATTCCCCTCCATCGATCCTGGGTAGGTGTATATTCCCCTCCATCCATCCATTCTGAGTAGGTGTATATGCCCCTCCATCCATCCATCCTGCGTAGGTGTATATACTCTTCCATCCATCCATCCTGGGTAGGTGTATATCCCCCTCCATCCATCCATCCTGGGTAGGTGTATATGCCCCTCCATCCATCCACATTGGGTAGGTGTATATGCCCCTCCATCCATCCATCCATCCTGGGTAGGTGTATATGCCCCTCCATCCATCCATCCTGGGTAGGTGTATATGCCCCTCCATCCATCCATCCTGGGTAGGTGTATATGCCCCTCCATCCATCCATCCATCCTGGATATGTGTTTATTCCCCTACATCCATCCTGGGTAGGTGTATACGCCCCCCCCCATCCATCCAGGGTAGGTGTATATGCCCCTCCATCCATCCTGGGTAGCTGTAAATGCCCCTCCATCCATCCATCCTGAGTAGGTGTATATGCCCCTCCATCCATCCATCCTGAGTAGGTGTATAAGCCTCTCCATCCTTCCATCCTGAGTAGGTGTATATGCGCCTCCATCCATCCATCCTGGGTAGTTGTAAATGCCCCTCCATCCATCCATCCTGGGTAGGTGTATATGCCCCTCCATCCATCCATCCTGGGTAGGTGTATATGCCTCTCCATCCATCCATTCTAGGTAGGTGTAGATGCCCCTCCATTCATCCATTCTGGGTAGGTGTAGATGCCCCTCCATCCATCAATCCATCCTTGGTAGGTGTAAATGCCCCTCCATCCATCCATGATGGATGTGGATACCCCTCCATCCATCCTTCCATCCATTATGGGTAGGTGTATATGCCCCTCCATCCATCCATCCATCCTGGGTAGCAGTATTTACCCCTCCATCCATCCTGGGCAGGTGTATATGCCCCTCCATCCATCCATCCTGGGTAGGTGTATATACCCTTCCATCCATCCATCCTGGGTAGGTGTATATACCCTTCCATACATCCATCCTGGGTAGGTGTATATCCCCCTCCATCCATCCATCCTGGGTAGGTGTATATCCCCCTCCATCCATCCATCCTGGGTAGGTGTATATGCTCCTCCATCCATCCTGGGTAGGTGTATATGCCCCTTCATCCATCCTAGGCAGGTGTATATGCCCCTTCATCCATCCATCCTGGGTAGCTGTATATGCCCCTCCATCCATCCTGGGTAGCTGTATATGCCCCTTCATCCATCCATCCTGGATAGCTGTATATGCCCATCCATCCATCCTGGGTAGGTGTATATATGCCCCTTCATCCATCCATACTGGGTAGACGTAGATGCCCCTCCATCCATCCATCCATCCATCCAGGGTAGTCTATTCTGGTAGGTGCATATGCCCCTCCATCCATCCTGGTTAGGTGAAAATGCATCCATCCATCCATCCACCCTGGGTAGGTGTAGATGCCCCTCCATCCATCCATCCATCCTGGGTAGGTGTATATTCCCCTCCATCCATCCATCCTGGGTAGGTGTATATTCCCCTCCATCGATCCTGGGTAGGTGTATATTCCCCTCCATCCATCCATCCTGGGTAGGTGTATATGACCCTCCATCCATCCATTCTGAGTAGGTGTATATGCCCCTCCATCCATCCATCCTGCGTAGGTGTATATACTCTTCCATCCATCCATCCTGGGTAGGTGTATATCCCCCTCCATCCATCCATCCTGGGTAGGTGTATATCCCCCTCCATCCATCCATCCTGGGTAGGTGTACGTGCCCCTCCATCCGTTTATCCTGGGTAGGTGTACGTGCCCCTCCATCCATCCATCCTGGGTAGGTGTACGTGCCCCTCCTTCCATCCATCCAGGGTAGGTGTAGATGCCCATCCATCAATCCATCCTGGGTAGGTGTAGATGCCCATCCATCCATCCATCCTTGGTAGGTGTAGATACCCCTCCATCCATCCTTCCATTCTGGATAGTTGTATATGCCCCTCCCTCCATCCAACCATTCTGGGTAGGTGTATATGCCCCTCCATCTATCCTGGGTAGTTGTATGTGCCCCTCCATCCATCCTGGGTAGGTGTATGTGCCCCTCCATCCATCCTGGGTAGGTGTATGTGCCCCTCCATCCATCCTGGGTAGGTGTATGTGCCCCTCCATCCATCCTGCGTAGTTGTATATTCCCCTCCATCCATCCTGGGTAGGTGTATATGCCCCTCCATCCATCCTGGGTAGGTGTACATGCCCCTCCATCCATCCTAGGTAGGTGTATATGCCCCTCCATCCATCCTAGGTAGGTGCATCGGCCCCTCCATCCATCCATCCTGGGTAGTTGTATATACCCATCCAGCCATCCATCCATCCTGGGTAGGTGTATATGCCCCTTCATCCATTCTGGGTAGGCGTAGATGCCCCTCCATCCACCCATCCATCCTGGGTAGTCTATTCTGGTAGGTGTATATGCCCCTCCATCCATCCTGGTTAGGTGTAGATGCCCCTCCATTAATCCATCCTGGTTAGGTGTAGATGCCCCTCCATCCATCCATCCATCATGGGTAGTCTATTCTGGTAGGTGTATATGCCCCTCCATCCATCCTGTTTAGGTGTAGATGCCCCTCCATCCATCCATCCTGGTTAGGTGTAGATGCCCCTCCATCCATCCATGCTGGGTAGGTTTATATATCCCCCCATCCATCCATCCTTGGTAGATGTATATGCCCCTCCATCAATCCATCCATTCTGAGTAGGCGTATATGCCCCACCATCGATCCATCCATTCTGAGTAGGCGTAGATGCCCATCCATCCATCCTGGGCAGGTGTAGATGCCCCTCCATCCATCCTGGGTAGGTGTATATGCCCCTCCATCCATCCATCCTGGGTAAATGCATATGCCCCTTCATCCATCCATCCATCCTGGGTAGGAGTAAATGCCCCTCTATCCATCCATCCATCCATCCTGGGTAGGTGTAAATGCCCCTCCATCCATCCATCCCTCCTGGGTAGGTGTAAATGCCCCTCCATCCATCCATCCATCCTGGGTAGGTGTAAATGCCCCTCCATCCATCCATGCTGGGTAGGTTTATATGTCCCCCCATCCATCCATCCTTGGTAGATGTATATGCCCCTCCATCAATCCATCCATTCTGAGTAGGCGTATATGCCCCAACATCGATCCATCCATTCTGAGTAGGCGTAGATGCCCATCCATCCATCCTGGGCAGGTGTAGATGCCCCTCCATCCATCCTGGGTAGGTGTATATGCCCCTCCATCCATCCATCCTGGGTAAATGCATATGCCCCTTCATCCATCCATCCATCCTGGGTAGGAGTAAATGCCCCTCTATTCATCCATCCATCCATCCTGGGTAGGTGTAAATGCCCCTCCATCCATCCATCCCTCCTGGGTAGGTGTAAATGCCCCTCCATCCATCCATCCATCCTGGGTAGGTGTAAATGCCCCTCCATCCATCCATCCATCCATCCTGGGTAGGTGTAAATGCCCCTCCATCCATCCATCCTGGGTAGGTGTAAATGTCCCTCCATCCATCCATCCATCCTGGGTAGGTGTAAATGCCCCTCCATCCATCCATCCTGGGTAGGTGTAAATGCCCCTCCATCCATCCATCCATCCTGGGTAGGTGTACATGCCTCTAAATCCATCCATCCATCCATGGTAGGTGTAAATGCCCCTCCACCCATCCATCCTGGGTAGGTGTAAATGCCCCTCCATCCATCCATCCTGGGTAGGTGTAAATGCCCCTCCATCCATCCATACAGGGTAGGTGTGAATGCCCCTCCATCCATTCATCCATCCTGGGTAGGTGTATATGCCCCTCCATCCATCCATCCAGGGTAGGTGTAAATGCCCCTCCAACCATCCATCCATCCTGGGTAGGTGTAAATGCTCCTCCATCCATCCATCCCTCCTGGGTAGGAGTAAATGCGCCTCCATCCATCCATCCATCCTGGGTAGGTGTAAATGCCCCTCCATCCATCCATCCCTCCTGGGTAGGTGTAAATGCCCCTCCATCCATCCATCCTGGGTAGGTGTAAATGCCCCTCCATTCATCCATCCATCCATGGTAGGTGTAAATGCCCTCCATCCATCCTGGGTAGGTGTAAATGCCCCTCCATCCATCCATCCTGGGTAGGTGTAAATGCCCCTCCATCCATCCATCCTGGGTAGGTGTATATGCCCCTCCATCCATCCATCCTGGGTAGGTGTATATGCCCCTCCATCCATCCATCCTGGGTAGGTGTACATGCCCCTCCTCCATCCATCTATCCTGGGTAGGTGTATATGCCTCTCCATACATCCATTCTGGGTAGGTGTATATGCCCCTCCATCCATCCATCCATCCTGGGTAGTCTATTCTGGTAGGTGTATATGCCCCTCCATCCATCCTGGTTAGGTGTAGATGCCCCTCCATTAATCCATCCTGGTTAGGTGTAGATGCCCCTCCATCCATCCATCCATCATGGGTAGTCTATTCTGGTAGGTGTATATGCCCCTCCATCCATCCTGGTTAGGTGTAGATGCCCCTCCATCCATCCATCCTGGTTAGGTGTAGATGCCCCTCCATCCATCCATGCTGGGTAGGTTTATATATCCCCCCATCCATCCATCCTTGGTAGATGTATATGCCCCTCCATCAATCCATCCATTCTGAGTAGGCGTATATGCCCCACCATCGATCCATCCATTCTGAGTAGGCGTAGATGCCCATCCATCCATCCTGGGCAGGTGTAGATGCCCCTCCATCCATCCTGGGTAGGTGTATATGCCCCTCCATCCATCCATCCTGGGTAAATGCATATGCCCCTTCATCCATCCATCCATCCTGGGTAGGAGTAAATGCCCCTCTATCCATCCATCCATCCATCCTGGGTAGGTGTAAATGCCCCTCCATCCATCCATCCCTCCTGGGTAGGTGTAAATGCCCCTCCATCCATCCATCCATCCTGGGTAGGTGTAAATGCCCCTCCATCCATCCATGCTGGGTAGGTTTATATGTCCCCCCATCCATCCATCCTTGGTAGATGTATATGCCCCTCCATCAATCCATCCATTCTGATTAGGCGTATATGCCCCAACATCGATCCATCCATTCTGAGTAGGCGTAGATGCCCATCCATCCATCCTGGGCAGGTGTAGATGCCCCTCCATCCATCCTGGGTAGGTGTATATGTGACGCGCCCCTGGGCCTGTGTCGCGCTGCGTTGCGCACGCGGGAGCTTACCCGGAGCCGGATCTCTTGAGGGTTGTAGTCTCGTGGCGGTGATCCGGTCCGTGCCCAGGGAGTCAAACTGAGCGGCGCTGTTTTAGCAGTAGATGTAGGACGACTACGCCACCCGTTGAATGCAGCTATGGAGCTGCCGCTGCAGGGCAGACCGCTGAGGCCGGTGGTAGGATAGTGCAGCGTAGATGGTATAACCCCCAACGGGAGGGGTATGGCCTCAGGGCAGCCGACGTGGATGATGGGAGTAGCAGGAACCACTCAGAGATGGGTGCGGTGTAATTCAGGGTCTTTACTGGTAACAACGATAGACCCTCCCGGAGTACTTGCTAGCGAACGGGGCCTGGTCAGTCCTTGAGCAGATGGGATCTCCCCTGGCCAGGCGGAGTTGTAGGCCTCCCAAACTGACTGTACTCTTCTGGCTACCTTGCTAGAAGCGGATATAAGTAGCCCACGTCCCTGAGTGTACCGTGTGGTGCTCACCCATATGGCCGGTGACTCGGGGCCTTCTAATGGCTTCCGCCCCACGATGGCGGTCCTGGTCCCACGCGTGTGACCGTGCCTTCGGGTTTCTGGGCCTGGGGACCTGAAATCCCCTGGCGGTCGGCTTCAGCTGCTGGGTAAGAGTTAGTCCCCACAGCCTCGGACGCCGGGTCCGGTAAGAAATCTTCTCAGTCAGGGCGAGCTCTGCAGCTGCCAGCCCCTGACTCTTAGTAATATTGCTCCCACTGAGCTTCTGCTGTTTCTTCCTATGCTGCTTCTTGTCTCTACTCTCCTTGACTGACTAACCCTGCTTCAGCCCCGGGTTTATATAGGGGAAGTTCTTCCCCTCCCAAGACTGGGCAGGAGGTGTGGCATGCACAGGATCCCTGACCAAAGGACCTCCCACCTGCTCTCAGACATAACATTACATTACTGTGGGAACCAGACCCCTGGGGTGCCACATTCCCCCCTAGTAAAATTTAGTACTCCTGGACTAAACACATTTTAGAAAAACATAACAAGGTAAAAACAATAATAATACAATAAAGAAACACATAAAGGTGGTCACGGCATGTCCGTAACCGGGTGCAGTCTTTGAAGGGAAGCAAGGTGTCCATTTCACCAAAACAGGGAGACGTAACCAGGTAGGGGTCTGTCCTACCCCGAGTCCTTAACAGTCTCTAGTCCATCCTGGGTTACGCTCCAACTATGTACAAGGATTCCCGGTAATCCACCAAGGATTCCTAAAAGTAACTGGAAACACAAAATTATACACAAGCAACAATACACAGATAAACATAAATAAAACAATTTATACACTTTAAATCCTCCAGCGTGCGGGTAACTGGCCTCTAGTGGCCCTAGTGGACCTACGGAGCTGACTGTCTGGCCCTGAACTACAGGGTGTAGGAGCTGTCAAGGGTAAACTGGGCAGCTGTCTACCGGCTCTTTGTCTCACTAGGGGTACGGCAGGCTCACTATAAGCAGAGGGTTGATCCTCCTGTTCTGCTTGTGTGGAGTCTTCTGCCTCCTGGACCGGCTGTTCTTCCAGCTCTACCTGTTGCTCCGTAGGTGCTTGGGATGCTGGTTGGAGGAAGGTGAGTACGGGTACCACAACTGCACCATTGACTTGAGTCCAAGACCGAGGGAAGTCCCCGAGCACAGTACTAACCATATCTTCCCTTTCCTCTACGGGTCGATGATCTTCTTGTTCCTCTTCAGGGTTCCTCAGTTGTTCGGGACACTTCTTCAGGTGGTCCCGGGATACAATGGCTGTGGTTTCCCCTCCGTCTTTACTGATGGTACAAACCTTCGTGTTCTCGTGGCTTGAGGGCAGTACGGTGTACGGGTCCTTCTCCCACTGGTCGTCCAACTTGTGGAGCCGTCTCTTCCTCTTCAAGACCTGCTCTCCGGGTACCAGGGGAACAGCGGGAGCATACTGGTTGTAAGTTTTCTCTTGTCTTTCCCTAGCCTGACAGAGACTTCGCTCCACGCTCTCCTGTACTCTCCGGTACTGCTGCTGCCTCTCTGTGTCCCAGTCTGTTTCTGGTGAAGTGTCCTCGGGTGTCAGGACTCCCATTTCCAGGTCAACAGGTAACTTACCAGGTCTTGCCCTCATTAGGTAAGCCGGGGTACAGTTGGTGGAACCTACCGGGATGTGGTTGTATAGGTCCACCAGATCGGGCAACTTCTCAGGCCACAGACTGCGTTCTTCCAGGGGCAACGTTTTTAGAAGATCCATTACCACCTGGTTCATTTTCTCACAAAGTCCATTAGTTTGCGGATGGTAGGGTGTCGTCCTTATCTTCCGGCAGCCATACAGGTTGCAGAATTCCTGGAAGACCTCCGCTTCAAAGGCAGGTCCCTGGTCCGTCAGCACTTGGTCCGGGTACCCGTGTGGACGGCAAAAGTGCTGCTGGAAGGCTCTAGCTGCTGTTTGAGCCGTTAAGTCCTTGACGGGGACGACAACCAGAAACCGGGAGTAATGATCCACGATGGTTAACGTGTAGACGTAGCCACTTCTGCTTGGGGTCAGTTTTACATGATCCAAGGCTACCAGTTCCAACGGTTGCCGGGTGACGATGGACTGCAGGGGAGTCTTCTGGCTGGCACGGTCCTTCCTTCTCAGGTTGCACGGGCCACAGTCTCTGCACCACTTCTCAATGGTTCCCCTCATGCCTATCCAGTGGAACCGCTCGCGCAGCAGGAACTCCAGCTTCTTCCACCCGAAGTGCCCAGCTCCGTCGTGGTATGCCTCCATCACCATGGCTGCGTCCCTTCGTGGCACCACTACTTGCCAGAGTAATTCATGCATCCGGGAGTTAACCATTCTGCGGCACAACTTTCCTTTGTAAAGGAACAGTCGACTCTCCTCTGCCCATAGTTGTTTGGCTTCCTCCGGAGCGTCTGGTTCAAGGCGAGCCTCCGGCTGAGTCAGCATCTCCTTCACCAGTCGGACGGCAGGGTCGCTGTCTTGCGTTTCCGCCCAGTTGTAGTGGGGTAAGGGGTTCAACGTAGCAGCCTGCTTACTCCTTACCCGGTGGGAATACTGGATAGTCCCATGACGGTGGAACGCAGGGAGTTCAACTTCTTCCAGTCCCTGCAGATCTTCTCCTCCGTCCGGCAGGTTAGGCATCCTGGACAGGGCGTCCGCGTTGGTATTGGAACGTCCTGCCCGGTATTTGATTGTGAACTCGTAGTTGGACAGACGGGCCATCCACCTCTGCTCCAGGGCACCGAGTCTTGCCGTGTCCAGGTGTGTCAACGGGTTGTTATCCGTGTACACGGTGAACCGGGAAGAAGCGAGGTAATGCTTAAAGCGCTCGGTGACTGCCCATACTACGGCCAGGAACTCTAGCTTAAATGAGCTGTAATTCTCGGGGTTCCTTTCGGTGGGTCGCAGTTTTCGGCTGGCGTAGGCGATTACTCGTTCCTTCCCCTGCTGGATCTGGGACAGTACGGCTCCTAGCCCGATGTTACTGGCGTCGGTGTAGAGGATAAAGGGCTGGCTATAATCCGGGTACGCCAGGATTTCGTCCCCCGTGAGGGCCATCTTCAGCTGGCGGAAGGACTCTTCTTCCAGCTCCTCCCATTTGAAGGGCGGCTTCTGGTTCTTGGCCTTCCGGGACTGGCCTATCAGGAGGTCCTGCATAGGTGCTGCCTTTTTGGTGAAACCGGGAATAAACCTTCGGTAGTAGCCTACCAACCCGAGGAACTGCCGCACTTCTTTTACGCTGGAGGGGCTTGGCCATTCCTTAATTGCGGTGATCTTATCAGGGTCGGGAGCCACTCCGTCAGCGCTCACCACGTGTCCCAGGTACTGCACCTTTGGTTTCAGGAGGTGACACTTGGAGGGTTTCACCTTTAGGCCGTAACTCGCCAGAGCCTCGAACACTTCCGCCAGGTGTTTCAGGTGGTCCTCATACGTCTTGGAATATACGATGACATCGTCCAGGTACAACAGGACCGTCTCGAAGTTTTTGTGTCCCAGACAGCACTCCATTAATCGTTGGAAGGTTCCTGGTGCGTTACAAAGTCCAAACGGCATGCAGGTAAACTCACTAAGTCCCATCGGGGTGGTGAATGCGGTCTTCTCCCGGTCCGCCTCTGCTACAGGAACCTGCCAGTACCCGCTAGTGAGATCCAAGGTGGAGAAGAAGTTAGCAGATCTTAAAGCAGCCAAAGACTCCTCTATCCTTGGTAAAGGGTACGCATCCTTGTGTGTGATACGGTTGATTTTCCGGTAATCTACACACATCCTCATAGTGTTGTCTTTCTTTTTGACTAAAACTAGTGGGGCTGCCCAGGGGCTACAGCTATCCCGGATTACCCCAGCCTCCTTCATGTCTCTAAGCATCCCCTTGGCGTGTTGGTAATGTGCAGGGGGTACGGGTCGATACCTCTCTTTTATGGGAGGATGATCTCCCGTGGGGATGCGGTGTTCTACCCCCTTGACTCGCCCGAAGTCTAACGGGTGTTTACTAAACACTCTCTCATACTCTTGAACCACCCGGTAGACTCCCTGTTTCTGGTGGGAGGGAGTGGAGTCAGTTCCCAAGTGTAGTTGCTGACACCAATCCTCCATTACTTTCTTAGAGCCGTTACCTTCCTCCGGGTGAGATGGAGGCAAGGGTTCCACAGACTGTATAGAGTTTTGGTTGATGGTATATAATTTGGCTAGCGTGGCATACCGGGGCAGGTACACTTCCCTCTCCCCGATATTGATTATGTGAACGGGCACCCTCCCATGGCGTACATTGACCACCCCCCGTGCTGTCAAAATGGTGGGCCTACTGTCTGAGTAAACTGGTTCTACCATTGCCTGGTAATCTCTACCTCTCAGACCAATAGCTGCCCGGCACCAAATCATCATTTCACTTTTTGGGGGCATGGCAATAGGAAAAGGGTCACACATTCTTACGCTACCAATCTCACCGCCGGAGAGTTCCACCTGTTGCCGTCGCATCAGTGCCCGGATCTCTTTCTGGAGCACCCGCTGCTCGCAGGAGCTGGCGTTCTTGGCAACCTGCTGTAAAAGGAAAATCACCTCTGCAAGACAATTTTCAATTACATTAGTTCCTAGAGTTATTTTTGGGTGACTCTCATGTTTGTCAATATCTACAATGATCAGTCCCTGTGCTGCCAGTTCGACTCTACCGATTTTGATGGTCACCTCTTTAAATCCGATCTGTGGCACGGGCTGGCCATTGCTGGCGATGATACTCAAGTCGTCGTCAGGGTAGCGGGTAATATCCGAGTCATTCCAGTACTGCTTAAAGAGCACGTACGGGATGGTGGTGACCTGTGACCCGGTGTCCAGTAGGGCACTCATGGGAATGCCATCCAGTACAACAGGCAAGACTGGACATCCTCCCACATATCTGTCGCGCCAGTTCGATGGGCCTGGTGATCTTTTTCCTGGGGGTTGGCCCTCTACCCCAGGTTGTGCCCGTTTAAAGAACAGTACCTTGCCATATGTCCGGGTTGATTGCAGCGGCGGCAGATGGGTCGCCGTCCTCGCTGTATCGGTCACTGGGTCTTCCTCTGGCCGGTGGGGTCCTCCTTGGTCGACGCCACGGGATGTCCTCCGGTCCGGATGCCAGCTGGATCTTCCCTGGGGTGGAAGCCTGTAAAGACTGCACAGTTCGGGTTAGCGCAGCAATGCTCTTAGCTAGCTCTTGGACCTGATGGTGTAGGTCTGGAGCCGGGTCATTGTCCAAAGCCTGCGCATCAGCTCCCACAGGCCCTGCCGACAAGGGCGCCGCCTCCTGGTGGTAAGTGATAGCAGGGCGCTTGTGGGTCACAACGCCACCCGGTGCCGGTTCTCGGAGCACCCGGATGGCTCTGTCCTTGAATTGTGCAAAGCCCAGATGGGGATCCTGTAAGGCCATTGCCCGCAACTGGGTTCGGTGGGTATTACAATACAGTCCCTCTATAAACTGTTCGGTCAACAGCCTGTCCTCGTTTCCCACTCCATCAGGGTCGGTCTGCTTAATGGCCCTCAGGGCCTCTTGTAGGTTTAGTGCATAGTCCCTTATACTCTCATGCGCTCGCTGCTTGCACCCGTAGAATCTAAGCTTAATCTCGGCTGAGGTGCGGGTATCAAAGGTGTCCTTCAGCCGGGTTAGTATCCCTGCGACAGTCTTCCTCCCAGGTGGCCAGGATTTTACTTCCCTTTTGGCTGCCCCGGTTAGTTGGGCCACCAGGATGCTCACTTTTTGCTCCTCTGTGAGGGGGTACACCTGGAAGAGGCTATCCAGCTTTTCTCTAAAGTCATGCAGGGTATGTGACTCCCCTGAGTACTGGGGTAGCCAAGCTGCTCTCGGGATATAGGGCATGGTGAAGGGCATAACTGCAGCAGCGGTAGCGCTGGCGGGGGTTGAAGCGGTGAAGCTCTCCTCCGTATCCGACATCTTCCTCCCCCCTAGTGGACCGTGGCCTACCTTGCGATGATCCTCTTCCGTAGGCCGCGGCTCCGCAGTGGATCGTCAGGGTTGAGGACCTTCCGTCGCGCTCCTGTGACGTCGGCGTCTGCTGGGCTCCTTCCAGGACCTTACGCAACGTCCGGACGTGAGGCGGGGCTTCAGTTCTCGCGCGCTTTCGGAGTCCACGCCCCTCTTCTTCCCGCGTGGCGTCCTCAAGATGGTGTCCAATGGCGGGAAAACTCCACGGATGGCGGGAAGAAGGCAGAAGATGGCGCCGGATGGCGGGAAACTTCACCGATGGCGGGAAGAAGGCTGAATATGGCGCCGGATGGCGGGAATCTTCACCACAGGTAAGTTTGGAAAGTCTCTTTTTCAGGCACGCAGTACCCGGTGGTTGCGGGCACGAGATCCTGCCGACTACGCCAAAGTTGACGCGCCCCTGGGCCTGTGTCGCGCTGCGTTGCGCACGCGGGAGCTTACCCGGAGCCGGATCTCTTGAGGGTTGTAGTCTCGTGGCGGTGATCCGGTCCGTGCCCAGGGAGTCAAACTGAGCGGCGCTGTTTTAGCAGTAGATGTAGGACGACTACGCCACCCGTTGAATGCAGCTATGGAGCTGCCGCTGCAGGGCAGACCGCTGAGGCCGGTGGTAGGATAGTGCAGCGTAGATGGTATAACCCCCAACGGGAGGGGTATGGCCTCAGGGCAGCCGACGTGGATGATGGGGGTAGCAGGAACCACTCAGAGATGGTGCGGTGTAATTCAGGGTCTTTACTGGTAACAACGATAGACCCTCCCGGAGTACTTGCTAGCGAACGGGGCCTGGTCAGTCCTTGAGCAGATGGGATCTCCCCTGGCCAGGCGGAGTTGTAGGCCTCCCAAACTGACTGTACTCTTCTGGCTACCTTGCTAGAAGCGGATATAAGTAGCCCACGTCCCTGAGTGTACCGTGTGGTGCTCACCCGTATGGCCGGTGACTCGGGGCCTTCTAATGGCTTCCGCCCCACGATGGCGGTCCTGGTCCCACGCGTGTGACCGTGCCTTCGGGTTTCTGGGCCTGGGGACCTGAAATCCCCTGGCGGTCGGCTTCAGCTGCTGGGTAAGAGTTAGTCCCCACAGCCTCGGACGCCGGGTCCGGTAAGAAATCTTCTCAGTCAGGGCGAGCTCTGCAGCTGCCAGCCCCTGACTCTTAGTAATATTGCTCCCACTGAGCTTCTGCTGTTTCTTCCTATGCTGCTTCTTGTCTCTACTCTCCTTGACTGACTAACCCTGCTTCAGCCCCGGGTTTATATAGGGGAAGTTCTTCCCCTCCCAAGACTGGGCAGGAGGTGTGGCATGCACAGGATCCCTGACCAAAGGACCTCCCACCTGCTCTCAGACATAACATTACATTACTGTGGGAACCAGACCCCTGGGGTGCCACATATGCCCCTCCATCCATCCATCCTGGGTAAATGCATATGCCCCTTCATCCATCCATCCATCCTGGGTAGGAGTAAATGCCCCTCTATCCATCCATCCATCCATCCTGGGTAGGTGTAAATGCCTCTCCATCCATCCATCCCTCCTGGGTAGGTGTAAATGCCCCTCCATCCATCCATCCATCCTGGGTAGGTGTAAATGCCCCTCCATCCATCCATCCATCCATCCTGGGTAGGTGTAAATGCCCCTCCATCCATCCATCCTGGGTAGGTGTAAATGTCCCTCCATCCATCCATCCATCCTGGGTAGGTGTAAATGCCCCTCCATCCATCCATCCTGGGTAGGTGTAAATGCCCCTCCATCCATCCATCCATCCTGGGTAGGTGTATATGCCACTCCATCCATCCATCCATCCATCCATCCATCCAGGGTAGGTGTAAATGCCCCTCCATCCATCCATCCATCCTGGGTAGGTGTAAATGCTCCTCCATCCATCCATCCCTCCTGGGTAGGAGTAAATGCGCCTCCATCCATCCATCCATCCTGGGTAGGTGTAAATGCCCCTCCATCCATCCATCCCTCCTGGGTAGGTGTAAATGCCCCTCCATCCATCCATCCTGGGTAGGTGTAAATGCCCCTCCATTCATCCATCCATCCATGGTAGGTGTAAATGCCCTCCATCCATCCATCCATCCTGGGTAGGTGTAAATGCCCCTCCATCCATCCATCCTGGGTAGGTGTAAATGCCCCTCCATCCATCCATCCTGGGTAGGTGTATATGCCCCTCCATCCATCCATCCTGGGTAGGTGTATACGCCCCTCCATCCATCCATCCTGGGTAGGTGTACATGCCCCTCCTCCATCCATCTATCCTGGGTAGGTGTATATGCCCCTCCATCCATCCTGGATAGGTGTATATGCCCCTCCATCCATCCTGGGTAGGATTATCTGCCCCTCCATCTTTCCTGGGTAGGTGTATATGCCCCTCCATCCATCCATCCTGGGTAGGTGTAAATGCCCCTCCATCCCTCCATCCATCCTGGGTAGGTGTAAATGCCCATCCATCCTGGGTAGGTGTAAATGCCCCTCCATCCATCCATCCTTCGTAGGTGTAAATGCCCCTCCATCCATCCATCCTGGGTATGTGTATATGCCCCTCAATCCATCCTGGTTAGGTGTATATGCCTCTCCATCCATCCAGTCTGGGTAGGTGTATATGCCCCTCCATCCATCCATCCTGGGTAAGTGTATATGCCCCTCCATCCATCCATCCTGAGTAGGTGTATATGTACCTCCATCCATCCTGGTTAGGTGTATATGCCCTTCCATCCATCCCGGTCAGTATATGCCCCCCTCCATCCATCCATCCTGGTGGGTATATCCCCCACTCCATACTGGTGGGTATATGCCTCCCTCCATCCATCCTGGTGGGTATATGCCCCCCCTCCATACTGGCTTGTATATGGTCCCCCTACATCCATCATGGTGGGTATATGCCCCCCCTCCCTCCATCCTGGTGGGTATATGCCCCCCCATACTAGTGGGTATATGCCCCCCCCATCCATCCTGGTGGGTATATGCCCTTCCTCCATCCTGGTGGGTATATGTCCCCTCCATCCTGGTGGGTATATGCCTCCTCCTCCATCCTGGTGGGTATATGCCCCCCTCCATACTGGTGGGCTTATGCCCCCCCCATCCATCCTGGTTGGTATACACCCATCCTCCATCCTGGTGGGTATATGCCCCCTCTATCCTGGTGGGTATATGCCTCCGCCTCCATCCTGGTGGGTTTATGACTCCACCTCCATCCTGGTGGGTATATACCCCCCTCCATACTGGTGGGTATATGCCCCCCCTCCATCCATCCTGGTGGGTATATGCCCTTCCTCCATCCTGGTGGGTATATGCCCCCTCCATCCTGGTGAGTTTATGACTCCTCCTCCATCCTGGTGGGTTTATGCTCCCATATATTAAATGCAAAGGAAAAAAAAGCAAAACAATAAACGCTTCTACTCACCTTCCACGTTCCCACGCAGCGCTGTGTCTGTGTTGCCTGAAGATGTCGGCAGTGATAACAGCAGAGAAGCTGAGATCACCGCACGGCGCCGCCGCAGATACTCACTCGGGGCCTCCACTCCCAGGCATTTCCTCCCCGGCAGCTCCTGTCATGGCACGCTCTGACTGAGCAGTGCGTGCGACAACAGGGGGAATGTACAGCTTACACTGCAGGCTCCACAAAGATGGCTGCAATCTTCTCCCACGGCTGCGACCTGAACAGCCAAGGGGGCGTGCCCAGGTCACAGCTAGAGGCAGGAGGAGCGGCCTCTAATGTTAGAGATAGGGTCGGTGACAGACTACTGTCTCTTATGGCCAGGGCTGCCGTAAATGAGGTGTGTAAGAGCGCTTCTTACACCCCCCAAATAAAAATGGCAGCCCCTAGTGGCCAATGTCAACATAAATAAATAAAAAACTAATAAAGTGGGACATTTAATTTTGTATTAAAAATAATTGATTACATAATTAATAATACAAAACATAAAATGGTGGCCCCTTCCCTGTAAGAATAGCACACGGCTCTTTTCACGTCTGGTTATTTCTCTAACAGGTAGAATATGCTCCGTTATAGACCGGGGACAGGTTTACAGCTCTATTTATTGTGGACGATTGATCTGTAAATCAGAACTGAGACCGGTCCGATTTCCATCCGATTTGTAGATAAAGATCATCTATTGAAGTCAATGAGTCTGTCAGAAAAATGGCCAGAACCAACCATGTTGCCTGTACTGCCTGTTCTCCAGGGTCTATAGGCCGGGCAAGCGAGGCTAGGAAACCTTTAGCTTTTTACTTTACATATAAAAAAATATGCCCCACTGAGGAGAAAAACTGACACACTGACCAAAATCAGATGAAAATGAGAAAAAAAACACTGATTAAAACCTGACATGTGAACGGGGCCTTAGGCCTTAATCAGATGTCAGTGACTTATCGTATATGCAAAAAATGTCTGAAAGTGGTCAGTTTTTATCTTCAGCGTTTCATCAGCTTTTCTTGTATGCAAAATAAATCCATAAATTGAGAAGCTTCTCCTCTGGTAACAGTGTTATCACAGACAGCACATGGATGGCAATGCCAGCTGTCAGCGATGTCATGGACCCATAGATCTGACTGGAGAATTTTCATCAACCACTAGGATAAAAAACGGACACTACACGGTTTTCAACAAAAAAATGACATGTGGACGACTCCACAGATTATATTGTGTATGTGATCTATCCGTAACAAATATGGAGAGGACACAAACATGAAAAACAGACGTCTGAATGAGGCCAAAGATATATGTTTCCCCACTGATAAGGGAGCGAGAAATATCTATTTCAGATTTGCCAATGAGTCCATGGCAGAAAATTCCAGTTAACCCCTTTATCACCTCAGGTTTTTCCGTTTTTGTGCTTTCATTTTTTGCTCCCCTTCTTCCCAGAGCCATAACTTTTCTATTTTCCCGTCAATATGGCCATGTGAGGGCTTGTTTTATTGTGGGATGAGTTATTCTTTTGAACACCACCATTGATTTTACCATATTGTGCACTGGAAAATGGGAAAAATATCCAAGTGCAGTGAAATGGCAAAAAAAGTGCAATTCCACAAAAGTTTTTTTTTTACCATGTTCAGTAAATGTTAACACTGACCGGCCATTATGATTCTCCAGGTCATTACGAGTTCGTAGTTACCAAACATGTACAGCTTCTATTTTATTTAAGTGGTGAAATCAAAATTCAAAGCTTGTAAAAAAAAATAATCATTTTTCCGAGACCCGTAGCGTCTCCATTTTTCGTGATCTAGAGCCGGGTCAGGGGTTATTTTTTGCGCACTGAGCTGACATTTTTATTGATAGCGTTTTGGTGTAGATATGATGTTATGATCGCCTGTTATTACATTTTAATGCAATGTTGCGGCGACCAAAACAACTTAATTCTGGAGTTTTGTTTTTTTTCTCGTTATACAGTTTACTGATCGAAGTCATTCTTTTTATATATTGATAGATCGGGCGATTCTAAATGCGGCGATACCAAACGTGGATTTTTGATTGTTTTATTTTGAATGGGGTAAAAGGGGGGTGATTTGAACTTTTAAATATTTTTTTTTTACTTTTTACATGCTTCAATAGTCTCCTTAGCAGACTAGAAGCTGTGATCTTCCGATCGCTTGTGTTACACAAATGGCCGCCTGAGGCAGCAGATGCGCAATTGAGACCTCAGTAGCCGAGATCTCAGGAGACATTTACTTGGTTTGGCTTTCTACTTCTTTATCTAACTGTATTGCCCTCTATATCACCCATTCTGTATGGACTGCTCTGTACTCATATTGGACATTTATGCATTTAGTAGGGCTTAAGGGGATTATTGTGCTTGTTACCCATCAAATCTGTAGATGCGCTCACTAATTAGACTTTGTTTAGGGTAATTTTAAAGTATAATATTGATAACGGTCCTGCACAGTGACAAGATTATGTTACAGGATTCTGGACAAATGTACAATGCCAGTCATTCAAGGGTTAATTCTTTGGAACACAGAGAGACTTTCTAGCCAGTGAGACACCAGTAATAAACACCTGTGGTAACTACGGCAACTGTGCTGATGTCATAAACACTTACATCTATGATATAGAAGATGATTCCGGAACCACAGGTCATTCAGCCGTATGAAGCGCCGTACTTGATGTGTCTGGAGACCTGGAGCTTCATCACTCCACAACCTGTAAGGGAGGAAGGGGATACGGCCTAGCCAGCCAGATCAGCCATACCGCCTAGCCACCCAGATCAGCCGTACCGCCTAGCCAGCCAGATCAGCCATACCGCCTAGCCAGCCAGATCAAACTAACCCTAGCGATCAATGGGGTGACAGATGTTGCAGCCAGATCTCCCTCACGTCCGGTACTAGCTGCCTTCACCTTTATGTGTACGGCCTGGAGATGTCGCATTAGACTTCTCCATATGGTGCTCGCACAGGGCACCTACTTTGACCTTCTCCATTACTGTCTGTTTTCTGATGATGTAATGTGTAACTTGTGTGACTATGTGATGTCACTGCTATCATATCTATAGTGGATGTATATTATTTCTCACTGTAAATATGATACAATGTACAAATTCTAGTACAATTTGCTGTTACTTGTTGGCACTATCCTTCTAAGCCCGAGGGATGGGCAAGTCCTCCAGCCATGGTTCCCTAGAGGTTTCCTCCACAGGGGGTTTTCCTCTCCTGAGTGCTGACGGATGATTCTTCGTGAGTCGGAGGTTTGCCATTTTCAGTGTCTTTTTCATAGCAATTGGCTGATTCTAAATTTCAGACACTGAATGAAATAATATGATTTGTAATAAAATTTGGTCTATTTAACATTCACTAAAAGTGTTTTGTGCATTTCTTTCACAATCTTGGGTTGGTGGGATTTTCTTGGGAATCAGGATCCAGCATCTATGATCAAGCCATGAAGCCGGATATGGAGTCAGAGCATTGTTAACCCTGTGCTTGAAGACAGAATGGAGCAGAAATAAAAAAGTGTTACTGCACAAGTTCACAATCTTCCTTGCATTCAGATAATGGAGGTGGCTGCTGCAGAAAAACATACCCACAGCATGATACTGCAACCACCATGTTTCACTGTGGGGATGGTGTTCTTGGGGTGATGAGCTGTTGGTTTGGTGCCAGACATAGCATTTACCTTGGTGGCCAAAAAGTTCAATTTTGGTCTCATCTGACCACAGCACATTTCTCCACATATTTTGGGAGTCTCCCACGTCTTTTGGCAAACTCAAATCGAGACTTACAATTTTTAAGTAAAAGCTTTTTTCTGCCCACTGAACGAGACAACTGTAGACTGGACAAGGGGATCAGAGGATACCCGCAAGCTCGGACACTGAGTTTTCAGCTCCTGCAGTGTCAGTGTGTGCAGGGCTGAGGATTCAATACAGGCAGTGCTGTCAATCATTGTAAGGGGAGGGGCAGAGGATGGTAATTAAGCGTGGGGTGTAAATGCTGTTTTTGCATAAAAATATCATCTATACCTAAAGTATATTTTTTTTATAGGGGCCAAGATTCCTATACAAATCCATAAATGATTTGAGTATTGGGGTGACAGACTCCCTTTAAGAAACTGAGACCACCCCATTAACTGGTTGTAGAAAAAACATGAAAAGTATGAATTAACCAGACAGGTAAATTACAAAAAAGGAGATAAACACCAATGGAAATTCTCTGAAAATGTGATCAGTTTATTCTTATTAAGCATAAAACACGTTTTCCTGGAATATCCCTGCGTTTCCAAATAAATACCAGTAACGCAGTGAAGGATGGACATGGTGGAACAGGTTTCTATTAAAGTGCTTGAGCATATATTATGGATGCACCAAAATTCTGCAGTATAATAAAGCCTGCATCTTGGAGGGTTTCGTCCATATCTGGAGTAATATTAATAAAAATGTGGAGTTGGTGCATCCCTAGTATACTGCTATATCACTAGTAACACAATGGGACACACACAAAGCACTGTGTGCTGCCACCTAGACAGGGTAGCTGCTCAGCCGTGAGGGGTGCGGATTCGGCACAGATTGTCTATGATGACAGATATGTTGAGCTGTCCTCCACATTTATCTGATCGAAACTAGAGGGCTCCACAGCAAACAGTCTTAGCATATCCAGTTCTAGGGGATGCATGCAGCCGCTGACCACCAGGGAATGAAGAGGACCTCCAAAGTCAACAGTGCTGAGTTGCTGCAGAGTGCCCGCCGCTATATGTTGGCCAGATGCCCCCCACTCGGCCCAGTCCCACGCAGATTGTGTTCTCAGGTAGAGCTGAGGATCGCAACAGAAACATTTGTATCTCAATGATATCGCAATACGGTCTTCTATTTAAAAACATTATAAGAAAACTCACATGCAAAAATACTTATTTTATATATAAACCTTTAGGCACAATGGATATTGATGCAAATCAAGGTATTTATTCAGACAATAAATTGTTCATGAGACAGATGTTTGACCAACACTTCGGCCTCAGCCTTTATCAAGGTTTATCTAAAACATACAAAAATGGGAAGAACTGTATAAAAAACGAAAATCCATCGTCTCATGATAAATCAAATTACAATCATATCTGAGAAAAAGAGCGGGGGTAACAAATAAGCCGACACTCAGCACATGAAAATATCTCATATAAATGAATACAAAGCGGTGCTTCATTCCAGAGTTAACCACTAAAGAGGAAAAAGATCCTAGTTACTTACCGGTAACGGGATTTTACAGAGCCCATGACAGCACCACCTGAGAGAGGGTATCCGCCCACCAAGGACAGGAACCTACTGAATAAAAAGGCGGTACCTCTCCTCCGCATCAGTTTTTTGTTTCAGAGCATGAGAGGGCCTCCGAAGACAGGTTAATACATAACCACCACCTCAACATATGTACTAAACACCTTAAAAAAAGTGCACACCACAGTGATAAAGGGGAGGGAATTAATAGGGTGCTGTCATGGGCTCTGTAAAATCCCGTTACCGGTAAGTAACTAGGATCTTTTCCCCTTCTCCCATGACAGCACCACCTGAGAGATTTATAGAGATTAAATACCAGAGGGAGGGATCACCGCTTGCAACACCCTTCTACCAAAGGACAGATCAGTAGAAGAGGAAAGGTCAAGACGGTAATGTTTGTAAAATGTAGCAGGGGATGACCAAGTTGCCACCTTACATATAATGTCGATGGGCACATCCGCCTTCTCAGCCCAGGAAGCAGCTACCGCTCTGGTGGAACGGGCCTTCAGGTTCTTAGGAACCGGCAGATTGCTAGAAGAGTAGGCTAAGGTAATAGCATCCCTGACCCATCTAGCTATGGTCCCCCTTGTAACCTTAAGTCCTTTCCTAGCCCCCTGAAAGGATATAAATAAAGCGTCACTCTTTCTCCAGGCTTTTGTCACTTCCAAATACTGGACTAACACCCTCCTAACATCTAAGGTGTGAAGCTTATATTCCTCAGAATCCCTAGGATTAGGATAGAAGGAAGGGAGAGTGATTACTTGCGTCCTATGGAACTTGGAGGCTACCTTTGGAAGATAGGCCGGGTCTGGTCTTAAGATTACTCTATCCATACATGAGTGAATGGATGGTTAACGGATAGTGCGTGTAAGTCACTGACTCTACGAGCTGATGTCAGGGCCACCAATAGCGCAGTCTTTAAAGTTAAGATTTTTTCTGAAACCTTCTCTAAGGGCTCAAAGGGAGGTTTGGTTAATGCTTCCAGAACTAAATTAAGGTCCCAAGGAGGCATTCTTGGAACAGGAATAGGTCTGGATCTATGACAGGCTTTAATAAATCTAATGATCCATCTATTTGCTGCCAAGTCATAATTATACAGTGCCCCCAGAGCCGATACCTGTACCTTAAGAGTACTGGTGGCTAGTCCCATGTTTAACCCCTTCTGGAGGAATTCTAGTATGGCCTCAATAGGAACCCTCCCTTTGGCAGACTGACCCGAGGTAGACAAGAACTTAGCCCAGGTTCTACCATAGATTCTAGTTGTTATCGGCTTTCTACTTGCTAGAAGGGTAGTAACAAGATCTGGAGAAAACCCCCTTTGCGTCAATAGCGACCTCTCAAAATCCAAGCCGTCAAATGCAGGCCCGCTCTTTGGGGATGACAGACTGGGCCCTGCCTGAGGAGATCCGGGATGTCCGGAAGAACCCATGGATCTGCTTGGGACATTCTCTTCATCCAAGTGAACCATGGTCTCTTGGGCCAGAACGGGGCGATCAATATAACCCTCGCCCGTTCCTCTCGGATCTTCCTCAGGATAGTAGGGATCAGTACTAAAGGGGGAAAGGCATAAGCTAGAGTGAAATCCCACTGAATCTGCAGCGCGTCCACCGCAAACGCCCCCTCTTTTGGATTCAGGGAGCAAAAGGTTTCGGTCTTCCGATTGTGTCTGTTTGCAAACAGATCTATCTGGGGCTGTCCCCACCGATCCACAATCTGCTGAAAAACGGCTGGATTCAACTCCCACTCTCCTTGTTTCAAGATGTGACGACTCAAGAAATCGGCCTTTATGTTCTCTTCCCCTTTTATATGCAGTGCCGAGAGCGTAACCAGCCGACTCTCGGCAAACCTGAAGATCTGATCCGCTATTAACATCAGAGGGAGAGACCTGGTACCCCCCTGATGATTGATGTAGGCGACTGTTGATCTGTTGTCTGACATTATCCTGACGTGAGGACCCTGAAGAACAGAACTGAATTCTTTTAGCGCGTTTCTGGCTGCCAACAGCTCTTTCATGTTGGAAGAGAGGCTTGTCTCGCTGTCCGACCAGAGGCCTTGTACAGAACGATCCCTTAGGTGAGCTCCCCAACCTTCCGCACTTGCGTCTGTTGTAATTGTATCAGACACCTGGAAGGTCCAAGAAACCCCCAAAGATAGGTTGACCGGAGATGTCCACCAGTCCAGGGAGTTGATCACAACATCTGGAAGAGATATTTTCCCATTCAGGCGACCTTTGAGCCGCCTGTCCGCTGCCAGAATCTCCTGTTGAAGACATCTGGAATGGTGCTGGGCCCACTGAACCGCCGGAATGCAAGACGTCATTGTACCCAACAGAGACATTGCACTCCTCAGGGTGATGGTCGGATTGCTGACAATCTGAGATGTTAGGGATCTGATCTTCAGTTTCTTTTCCTCTGGCAGAAGACAGGTTTGGTTTTCCGAGTCCAGAATGAGACCCAGGAAAGACTGAACCCTCTTTGGTTCCAGCCTTGACTTCTCCAGATTTAACAGCCAACCTAGGCGTCTTAGACTGGCCACGACGTCCGCCAGGGCTAGAGCACAGAGTTGACTTGATCTGCCCACTACTAAGAAGTCGTCCAGATAAGGGATGACTAAAATATCTCTTTCCCTCAAGTGCGCTGTGACCTCCAGAATGATTTTTGTGAAGACTCTCGGCGCCATGGAAATGCCAAAGGGAAGAGCTGCGAACTGAAAATGCCTTACGTGCCTGCCGAATTGTACAGCTACTCTTAGAAACTGTTGATGATCTGGCAAAATCGGGACGTGGTAGTAGGCGTCCTTCAGATCGAGGACGCACATAAAACAGTCCGGAAATAACATCTTTATGGCTGATTTTATTGTTTCCATCTTGAAAGGCCTGTAGATTAAATGGTCGTTCAGTCTCTTTAAGTTCGCAATGGTCCTGAAGGAGCCGTCCGGCTTCTTTATTAGGAAGAGGGTCGAATAGAATCCTCTTCCTTGCTCGGGTGCAGGTGTTTCCACCAGAACTCCTTTCCTGAGCAGAGAGAGAACTTCCTGCTGTAAGGCTATCTGTTCCGCTAAACCTCTGGGGGCTGATATTTTGACAGTGTTCTTGGGCCTGCTCTTGAACTTCTTTCCAGCTACCTTGGTCTCTGGGAGCTTTACTGCGGCTGTATTTTCTCTTCCGAAAGGAACTGTTAAATCGGGAACCAGACACCGTGGGAAATCCATGTTTTTTGTCTGCGGCTTTATCTAGGATGTCATCTAGACCTTTGCCGAACAAGAAGTCCCCCTCACAAGGGATTGAGCACAGTTTAGACTTTGACTGCACATCTCCTGGCCAGCTCTTGAGCCATAGCGCCCTACGGGCTGCATTAGAGAGGTTTGCAGACCGGGCAGCCAGCCTAACTGAATCTGCCGATGCATCTGCCAGGAATGCAGCCGCTCCCTGCACAAGAGGAAGGTCTGATAGAATTTTCTCCCTGGGCACATTCCCCCTGATCTGGTCTTCCAATTGTTGAAGCCAGATCATCATAGATCTAGCAGTGCAGGTCGCTGCTACTGCCGGTTTAAGGGCCCCTGCTGACGACTCCCAGGTTTGCTTAAGGAAGGACTCCGCTTTTTTATCCAGCGGGTCTTTTAAGGCTCCTAAATCCTCAAAGGGCAGAGTGGATTTTTTTGAAGATTTTGAAATGGCCACGTCAATCTTAGGGGTTTTGTCCCATTTAGCCGCATCCTCATCCTCAAAGGGGTACCTCCGCTTGGAGGATGACGGCAGCTGACCCTTCCTCTCCGGTTTCTTCCATTCCCTTTCTATCAGAGATTTAATCCTGTCATTGACCGGGAATGAGCGTCTCCTCCTTTGGTCTAAGCCCCCGAACATAACATCCTGGACTGTTCTGGGCACTTTGGTATCGGTAATACCCATAGTCCCTCTGACGGCTTTAACTAGTCTCTCAGTATTATCAACCGAAAAACAAGGTCTGCCCCCCCCATTACCATCCGAAGACTCCGATGACGATGAGGAGTGATTAGAGGAGGAAGGCAATTCTCTCGTAAAACGGGACTCCACTGATTCCTCTGATTCTAAAGAAACTAGTTTTCGCTTCTTCTTTTTGAGTGAGGTTAAGCCTCTTAAAGACTCTCTGACCTCTGTCTGGATTAGATCCTTTAATTCTAAAGAAAACCTGGGGGACTCCTCTGCAATGGTTTTCTGAATACAGTCTGAGCATAGGTTTTTGGCATAGGAGGTGGGAAGACCGATTTTGCATAAAGCACACTCCCTGTTTTTATTTTTAGCACTACACTTCTTCGCCTCCTGCCCCAAGAAATAAAAGGAGAAGAAGGAGGAAAAGAGAGAGAGAGAGAGAAGAGCACATTATTCAAGGTGAGACTTTCACGAAGATCACTCACCACACTGCCGTTCAGACTAGGGTACCGGAGGCGGTGGTTGCCGTTCACATGAGGGCTCCCATCTGGCGGAGGCGGACTGACGAAGTCTTTTCTGACCAGTCTTGCCGGAACTCGTACGCCCCTCACTGCTGTGACTTTGTCGATGCGAAGATTCCCGTTCCATTTGTTTGAGCTGCTTGCGCTGCTTTGATGGCTGTGGCTGCTGCTGTACTTCCTGTGGCGGTGACAGCTGCTGCCCAGGTGACTGCGGTTCCTCATTCATCATGGCGGTGATGCAGACACCGCCATCCTGATTGCTCCCCATCCTTAAAAGCAGTAGGGCTCCACCTCCTTTAGGCTCCTCCCCTTCCGGCAGCGTGCTCATCTCTCTTTTTCTTTTTTTTTTTTAAATTTTAGCCAGCTGGCGCGCTACCCGCAGATCCACCTGCCTCTGCGCGTGCGCAGCCCAGCGGCACCCGGCGCGCTTGCAGCGGGATGACAGCTTCCCACCCGCGCATGCGCAGACCCGGTTTCCGGCGCACTCCGTGATAGGGCGCGTCAGCACCCCGCGCGTGCGCAGCCCGGACTTCCGGCGCGCTCCGTCACAGGGTGCGACGCGACCCCCACGTGCGCAGCCCGGAAGACCTGCCGGCCGGCGCGCTCAGTTCATCTTTGCGAGGCGCAGACCCGGCCGCAGGCCCTGGCGCACGCGGGTAGGCATCCAAAGGAAAACAGCACCTCCTCCCCACACGCAGACCCGGGCAGCAGCCAGACGGGCTGGGAACAGGGACCATCTGCTGCTTCCACGGCCTCCAGGCCGCACCGTCCATAATCCAGGTACGTGAGGTACCACCTGGTGAGGCTCCCATCAGGGACAGGAACCAAAAAACTGATGCGCAGGAGAGGTACCGCCTTTTTATTCAGTAGGTTCCTGTCCTTGGTGGGCGGATACCCTCTCTCAGGTGGTGCTGTCATGGGAGAAGGGGAAAATAAAAAATATACACGATTTAGTTATGGATTGTAACACATATATGCTTCAAGTGTAAAACAGCCTCCTTCAAAAGAGTAAAAAGGGGGGGACATACTATGAGGTCAGACGTATCACAGGTATCAAAAGAGCCAAAGCGTAATGGCCCAATATACGCCCTACAGTATATGCCCCTCATCCTTCTATATGCCCCATCCTGGTATATGGAATATGGTCCCCATCCTGGGTAGGTGTATATGCCTCTCCATCCATCCGGGTAGGTGTATATGCCCCTCCATCCATCCATCCTGGGTAGGTGAATATGCCTCTCCATCCATCAATCCTGGGTAGGTGTATATGCCCCTCAATCCATCAATCCTGGGTAGGTGTATATCCCCCTCCATCCATACATCCTGGGTAGGTGTATATCCCCCTCCATCCATCCATCCTGGGTAGGTGTATATCCCCCTCCATCCATCCATCCTAGGTAGGTGTATATGCCCCTCCATGCATCCATCCTGGGTAGGTGTATATGCCCCTCCATCCATCCATCCTGGGTAGGCGTAGATGCCCCTCCATCCATCCATCCATCCTGGGTAGTCTATTCTGGTAGGTGTATATGCCCCTCCATCCATCATGCTTAGGTGAAAATGCCCCTCCATCCATCCACCCTGGTTAGGTATAGATGCCCCTCCATCCATCCACCCTGGGTAGGTGTAGATGCCCCTCCATCCATCCATCCTGGGTAAGTGTATATTCCCCTCCATCCTAGGTAGGTGTATATGCCCCTCCATCCATCCATCCTGGGTAGGTGTATATGCTTCTCCATCCATCCATCCTGGGTAGGTGTAGATGCCCCTCCATCCATAAATCCATCCTGGGTAGGTGTATCGGTCCCTCCATCTATCCTGGGTAGGTGTATATGCCCCTCCATCCATCCTGGGTAGGTGTATATGCCCCTCCATCCATCCTGGGTAGGTGTATATGCCCCTCCATCCATCCTGGGTAGGTGTATATGCCCCTCCATCCATCCTGGATAAGTATATATGCTCCATCATCTATCCATCCTGGTTAGGTGTAGATGCCCCTTTATCAATCCATCCATCCTGGGTAGGAGTATATGCCCCTCCATCCATCCTTGGTAGGAGAATATGCCCCTCCATCCATCCTAGGTAGGAGACTATGCCCCTCCATCCTGGGTAGGTGAATATACCCCTCCATCCATCCATCCTGGTTAGATGTATATGCTCCTCCATCCATCCATCCTGGGTAGGTGTATGTGCACCTCCATCCATCCATCCTGGGTAGGTGTATATGCCCCTCCATCCATCCATCCTGGGTAGGTGTATATGCCCCTCCATCCATCCATCCTGGGTAGGTGTATATGCCCCTCCATCCATCCATCCTGGGTAGGTGTATATGCCCCTCCATCCATCCATCCTGGGTAGGTGTATATGCCCCTCCAACCATCCATCCTGGGAAGGTGTATATGCCCCTCCATTCATCCATCCAGGGAAGGTGTATATGCCCCTTCATCCATCCTGGGTAGGTGTATATGCCCCCTCCCTCTATTCTGGTATATGCCACCTCTCCATCCTGGTGGGTATATGCCACCTCTCCATCCTGGTGGGTATATGCCACCTCTCCATCCTGGTGGGTATATGCCTCCCCCTCCATCCTGGTGGGTATATGCCCCTCCCTCCATCCTGGTGGGTTTATGCCCCCTCCATCCATCCTGGTGGGTATATGCCCCCCTCCATCCATCCTGGAGGGTATATGCCCCCCTCCATCCATCCTGGAGGGTATATGCCCCCCTCCATCCATCCTGGAGGGTATATGCCCCCCTCCATCCTTGTCGGTATATGCCCCACCTTCATCCTTGTGGGTATACGCCCCCCCTCCATCCTTGTGGGTGTATGCCCCCCTCCATCCATCCTGGTGGGTAAATGCCCCCCTTCATTGGTGGGTATATGCAAACTCCCTACATCCTGGTGGGTATATGTCCCTTCCATCCATCCTGGTGGGTATATGCCTCCCCCTCCACTCTGGTGGGTATATGCCTTCAACCCCACCCTTGTGTGTATATGCCCCCATATATTCAATGCAAAGGAAAAAAAAACAAAAAACAATAAACGCTTCTACTCACCTTCCACGTTCCCACGCAGCGCTGTGTCTGTGTTGCCTGAAGATGTCGGCACTGATAACAGCAGAGAAGCTGAGATCACCGCACGGAGCCGCCGCAGATACTCACTCGGGACGTCCACTCCCAGGCATTTCCTCCCCAGCAGCTCCTGTCATGGCACGCTCTGACTGAGCAGTGCGTGCGACGACAGGGGGAATGTACAGCTTACACTGCAGGCTCCACAAAGATGGCTGCAATCTCCTCCCACGGCTGCGACCTGGACAGCCAAGGGGGCGTGCCCAGGTCACAGCTAGAGGCAGGAGGAGCGGCCTCTAATGTTAGAGATAGGGTCGGTGACTGACTACTGTCTCTTATGGCCAGGGCTGCCGTAAATGAGGTGTGTAAGAGCGCTTCTTACACCTCCCCCAAATAAAAATGGCAGCGCCTAGTGGCCAATGTCAACATAAATAACTAAAAAATGAATAAAGTGGTACATTTAATTTTGTATTAAAAATAATTGATTACATCATCAATAATTATTAATAAAAAAATTAAATGGTGGCCCCTTCCCTGTAAGAATAGCACATGGCTCTTTTCACGTCTGGTTATTTCTCTAACAGGTAGAATATGCTCCGTTATAGACCGGGGACAGGTTTACAGCTCTATTTTTTGTGGACGATTGATCTGTAAATCAGAACTGAGACCGGTCCGATTTTCATCCGATTTGTAGATAAAGATCATCTATTGAAGTCAATGAGTCTGTCAGAAAAATGGCCAGAACCAACCATGTTGCCTGTACTGCTTGTTCTCCAGGGTCTATAGGCCGGGCAAGCGAGGCTAGGAAACCTTTAGCTTTTTACTTTACATATAAAAAAATATGCCCCACTGAGGAGAGAAACTGCCACACTGACCAAAATCAGATGAAAATGAGAAAAAAACACTGATTAAAACCTGACATGTGAACGGGGCCTTAGGCCTTAATCAGATGTCAGCAGGGTCGGACTGGGGTGTCTGGGGCCCACAGGGGACATTGACTCTAGGGGCCACCTACAGCAATATGCAGATCTCTTTTCTCTGCTCTCCCTGTTATAGTGGAGCAGTGACCGGCGGCTCCTCACATCTACTGTGCACAGACTAGAACAGGGATGGACAATTTCTGGAGTTTGCATGAAAGAGCTTCTTTGGTTAAAACAAGTGATCACAGATTCATGGGCTGCACAGGATAGGTGATCACTTATTGATTGGAAACCGCACCGATTGGAAGAATGGGGAAGTTTCATCCCTGACAGGACACTTATCCCCATTTTAAAATGCAGCGACAGGTGGGACGTCTGACCACAGCCTCATTCGTTCTCTTGGGGGCTTCCAAAAAAGAGCAGCGCTCGCAGCCTCTGAGGGAATGAATGGATCAGTGGTCGAGTCGCACATGAGCTCCAGTCTAATGGGGAGAAAAGCTCCACATTCTGCCGATCGGTGCAGGTCCCAGTAGTCAGACCCCCACCAATCAATAAGTTATCACTGATCCTGTGGAGAGGTGATTACTTGTTTTCACCGGAGAACCCCTGTAAGTGCATCTCTGACGCTCTGCTCCAAGTATTTCATCTCTAAGGCCACAGCCCCACTATCAGTATTCAGTCAGGATTATTCTCAGGAGTGGGAGCCAAAACCAGGTGAGGAACAATCAGAGAAAAGGTAGAATAGAAACAAGTCACCAATTCTGGATTTATCACCCACTCCTGCTTTTGCCTCTCACTACTGAGAAACAATACTGACCAAATACTGATAGTGAAGCCGTGGCCTCATGGAAAAAAATCTTTTCCTAGTTAATCTCAGGAAGTACAAATGACCGCCATACACAACATAATCCACTATAACAACACCAATAATACCACATACAAAAGGGACAAATATCACCACACCATGACCAGACCACATATTACCACCACATAGTGACCAAATAATACAATACTGATCAGGAATACAAACCACAATACTAACAACACTGTCACTATACATATGAGCTCTGCATATAGTGTCAGTGTACAGGTAATACAGTGATCACCGGTGACATTATAAACAGGAGCTCTGTATATAGTGTACAGGTAATACAGTTATCACGAGTGACATTATACACAGGAGCTCTGTATATAGTGTATAGGTAATACACTGGTCACCAGTGACATACACAGGAGCTCTGTATATACTATATAGTGTAAGTGTACAGTAATACACTGACTCACCAGTGATATCTCTAGGTGAAGTTCTTCATCTTCGCTTTTCTTCATCTGGCACAGTCCGCCATCACTTCTTCCAGCCAGGAATCATCTCTGCAGAAAATAACACACAGTTATCAATAACTGATCTCTTTTAGAGCACATTCCCACTTTTCCCCGGGCTTCTACACTACACCAGTTGAAGAAATAAAGCGACATAGTGGCGCCCTGCACAGTAACAGGACCCCCCTTTTGTCCCCTCTTATGGAAAAGTTTCCTAAAAAGTAAATTATATTACAGAAGTAATAATGTCCCTAATTGGACTCTAAAGTAATAATGTTCCCCACTCGCCATCATAAACTAATAAAGTTCCTCAATCTGGCCCCTAAACAGTAATAAAGTCCCTTGTCCAGCGTGGCCCCCCATCTATCCATCCTGACCCCCCCCCCCATATATCCATTCTGGTCTCCATGTATCCAGCCTGCCCCTCCCATATATCCATCCGGGCCTCCATGTGTCCAGCCCGCCCCCCTTCATATATCCATCCTGTCCCCCTCATATATGCATCCCACCCCACCCCATATATCTATCCAGGTCCCCATGTGTCCAGCTTGTCGCCCTTCACCTCCATGTGTCCAACCAGGTCCCCATGTGTCCAGCTTGCCGCCCTTCACCTCCATGTGTCCATCCAGGTCCCCATGTGTCCAGCTTGCCGCCCTTCACCTCCATGTATCTATCCAGGTCCCCATGTGTCCAGCTTGCCGCTCTTCACCTCCATGTGTCCATCCAGGTCCCCATGTGTCCAGCTTGCCCCCCTTCATCTCCATGTGTCCATCCAGGTCCCCAACTTGGCCCCCTTCACCTCCATGTGTCCCCCCATGCGTCCAGCCAGCCCCCCCCTTCAGCCCCATGCCTCCATCCATATGTCCTCCCATGCGTCCATCCAGCCCCCCTTCAGCCCCATGCCTCCATCCATGTCTCCCCATGGGTCCAGCCAGCCCCCCCTTCAGCCCCATGCCTCCATCCATATGTCCTCCCATGAGTCCATCCAGCCCCCCCTTCAGCCCCATGCCTCCATCCATATGTCCTCCCATGAGTCCATCCAGCCCCCCCTTCCGCCCCATGCCTCCATCCATATGTCCCCCCATGCGTCCAGGCAGCCCACCCACTTCAGCCCCATGCCTCCATCCATGTCCCCATGCGTCCATCCAGCCCCCCCTTCAGCCCGATGTCTCCATCCATGTCCCCATGTGTCCATCCAGCCCCCCCTTCATCAGCCCCATGTCCCCATGTGTCCATCCAGCCCCCCCTTCAGCCCCATGTCTCCATCCATGTCCCCCTTCAGCCTCATGTCTCCATCCATGTCCCCATGTGTCCATCCAGCCCCACCCCTTCAGCCCCATGTCTCCATCCATGTCCCCATGTGTCCAGACAGCCCCCCCCTTCAGCCCCATGTCTCCATCCATGTCCCCATGTGTCCAGCCAGCCCCACCCCTTCAGCCCCATGTCTCCATCCATGTCACCATGTGTCCAGACAGCCCCACCCCTTCAGCCCCATGTCTCCATCCATGTCCCCATGTGTCCAGCCAGCCCCACCCCTTCAGCCCCATGTCTCCATCCATGTCACCATGTGTCCATCCAGCCCCCCCTTCCGCCCCATGTCTCCCTCCATGTCCCAATGTGTCCATCCAGCCCCCCCTTCAGCCCCATGTCTCCATCCATGTCCCCATGTGTCCGTCCAGCCCCTCCCCTTCAGCCCCATGTCTCCATCCATGTCCCCATGTGTCCAGCCAGCCCCCCCTTCAGCCCCATGTCTCCATCCATGTCCCCATGTGTCCAGCCAGCCCCCCCTTCAGCCCCATGTCTCCATCCATGTCCCCATGTGTCCAGTCAGCCCCCCCTTCAGCCCCATGTCCCCATGGGTCCAGCCAGTCCCCCCCCCTCAGCCCCATGTCCCCATGGGTCCATCCAGCTCCCCCTTCAGACCCATGTCCCCATGTGTCCAGCCCGCCCCCCTTCAGCCCCATGTCCCCATGGGTCCATCCAGCCCCCCCCTTCAGCCCCATGTCCCCATGGGTCCAGCCATCCCCCCCCTCAGCCCCATGTCCCCATGGGTCCATCCAGCTCCCCCTTCAGACCCATGTCCCCATGTGTCCAGCCCGCCCCCCTTCAGCCCCATGTGTCCATCCAGCCCCCCCCTTCAGCCCCATGTCCCCATGGGTCCATCCAGCCCCCCCCTTCAGCCCCATGTCCCCATGGGTCCATCCAGCCCCCCCCCTTCAGCCCCATGTCCCCATGGGTCCATCCAGCCCCCCCCCTTCAGCCCCATGTCCCCATGGGTCCATCCAGCCCCCCCCTTCAGCCCCATGTCCCCAGCCAGCCCCCCCCTTCAGCCCCATGTCCCCATGGGTCCAGCCAGCCCCCCCGCCCTTCAGCCCCATGTCCCCCTCCATGTCCCCAGCCAGCCCCCCCTTCAGCCCCATGTCCCCCCCATGTCCCCATGGGTCCAGCCAGCCCCCCCTTCAGCCCCATGTCCCCCTCCATGTCCCCATGGGTCCAGCCAGCCCCCCTTCAGCCCCATGTCCCCCTCCATGTCCCCATGGGTCCAGCCAGCCCCCCCTTCAGCCCCATGTCCCTCTCCATGTCACCATGGGTCAAGCCAGCCCCCCCTTCAGCCCCATGTCCCCCTCCATGTCCCCATGGGTCAAGCCAGCCCCCCCTTCAGCCCCATGTCCCCCTCCATGTCCCCATGGGTCAAGCCAGCCCCCCCTTCAGCCCCATGTCCCCCTCCATGTCCCCATGGGTCAAGCCAGCCCCCCCTTCAGCCCCATGTCCCCCTCCATATCCCCATGGGTCCAGCCAGCACCTCCTTCAGCCCCATGTCCCCCTCCATGTCCCCATGGGTTCAGCCTGCCCCCCTTCATCCCCATGTCCCCCTCCATGTCGCCATGGGTCCAGCCAGCCTCCCCTTCAGCCCCATGTCTCCATCCATGTCCCCATGGGTCCAGCCAGCCTCCCCTTCAGCCCCATGTCTCCATCCATGTCCCCATGTGACCAGCCTGCGACCCCTCCATATATGGATGATGACCAATGCTGGGAACACTCACCCAGAAAAATGTGGATATTGCACTTGACTTGAAGTTGAAGTAGGGAGAGCTGTAGCCAGGCCTGCAGCCTTGTTTCCAGGGTGATGGTGAGAGAGCAGAGTGCAGGTCACCGTATACTCAGCCCAGGAGCCGGCTTAAAAGGCCAAGAGAGCAGGAGAGAAGAGGGCAGTGCGCGGTGCTGGTGCGGTGTTACATACCCGGACGGGAGCCGGTGTTACAAGGCCAATTCCAAGGGAGCAGGAGCCGGGACTGGAGAGCAGAGCGCGGCGTATGAACAGCGGGCAGGGGAACAGGGAGAGGAGAGCGTGACGTCAGCGTGTCACCTGACACCACACAACTGCCAGCCACCAGCGGGAAAGCAGAGCGCGGTGCGTGTCACCGCCCACCAAGAACACGTCCTCCTGTAATGTGACTATGCGCGTCACCCGCTGTCACCACTGAATAGTAGGAGCGCCGCACGCGACGCTACATTTCCTTCGGCTGCGCTTTTAAAGGGCCCGCACTTTTTAAGAGCCCCCGCTACCAATTCTCTCATTCTCTCATCGGGGCCCACCGGGAACTTTTCCCGCTATCACACCAGGCCAGTCCGACCCTGCATGGGCCCATCAGGTAAAGTGATGGAATGAAGTTTTCTCTCCTCATGTTGAAAAATGACATTTTCTGCCACCTATTGATGAGAGAAAAAAAGTGATGAAGATTTACAAACTTCTAACATTAGTCAGTGAAAAACATACAGAACAAGGATGCAAATGGATCTTTTTTTGGCAATCCAATCATTTGAATGGGCCAGCTTTATCTGCAAATCAGATTACAATCAAACATGTCTCAAATTTCTTTTGTGAACCATCAGCATCAGAAAAGGTCCATAGACTATAATTATTATGTTTTTATAAGCAAAGAAAAGGAACACAATGCAAACTCTAAAATCAGACATTTAAATGGATGAGTTTGGTGGGCAAACAGGGTCTGACTGGAGCACCGGGACAGTGGACGATTATCCAGTGGGCCAGGGTCCTTGGCAGGACCCTGAGCAGGACGTAGAGGGGGCCCACTGGTTTCAACTGAATGTGCGTCCGAGGACATTTCATTAATGATCAGTATTGTAATATTCGGTCACTGTGTTGTAATATCTGGTCCGGTCATGGTGTGGTATTTATCCCTGTATGTGTTATTATTTGGTCACTATGTGGTGTGGACATGGTGTGGTGGTATTTCTCCCTTGTATGTGCAATTATTTGGTCGCTATATGTTGGTAATATCTGGTCTGGTCATGGTGTGGCGATATTTCTCCCTTTTACAGTATGAGGTATTGTTCGGTCACTATGTGGTGGTCATATGTGGTCTGCTCACGGTGTGATGGTAGTTCTCCCTTCTATGTGGAATAATTTGGTCGCTATATGCTGCTAAAATCTGGTCTGGTCATGGTGTGGCGATATTTGTCCCTTTTACAGTATGAGGTATTATTCGGTCACTATGTGGTGGTAATATGTGGTCTGGTCACGATATGGCTGTATTACTCCCTTCTACGTGGGATTATTCGGTCGCTTTATGCTGGTAATATGTGGTCTGGTCACAGTGTCACGTTAGTTCTCTCTTGAATGTGGTATTATTGGTTTTGAAAAGGTTGATTGTGTTGTGTATAGCAGTCAATTGTTCTCTCTGATATTAATTAGGAGAATAATCTTTATTTAGATTTGTGATTAAATACTTGGAACAAGATGCACTTACAGGAATTCTACTGTGAAAACAAGTAATCACCTTTCCAAAGGATAAGTGATTAGGTATTGATTGGTGGGGGTCTGACTGCTGGGACACGCACCGATTGGTAGAATGTGGAGCTTTTCTCCCCATTAGACTGGAGCTCATGTGCGACTTCACCACTGATCCATTGATTCCCTCAATGGCTGCGAGCACTGCTCTTGTTTTTTTCTGGAAGTCCCAAAGACAATGAATGGATCTGTGGTCAGACATCCCACCTGCCGCTGCATTTTAAAATGGGGATAAAAGTGTCCTGTCAGGGATAAAACTTCCCAATTCTGATCAGTGCAGTTTCCAATGGTCGGACCCAAACGATCATTAAGTTATCACCAATCCTGAGGAGCCCATGGATCGGTGATAACTTGTTTTCACAAAAGAAGCCCTTTAATGCAAACGACCGTAATTGTCCATCCCAGTTGTGCTGTGCGCACAGTAGATGTGCAGGAGCCGCCTGTGTTTTACAGTCGAGGTCCCACTATAACGGGGATAACGGCTAACAGGTATCTGCATCTAGCTGTAGGGTGGGCCCCAGTCTCCCCAGTCCCACGCTGTGAGCAAATATAACCTGTCTGGGCAATTGTAGCCAATTTTGCTGCAAAAAAAGAAAAGTCTTTTTACCTTTTTAACCATTTAACCAACTTTCAATGTCTTGGATAAATGTGTAACCCTTTATTAAATTCTGCCTTTATTATGGGGATCTCATGGTAGTAGAGCATACCAGAGGTTGACTATATTTTATTTTTTATTTATTTTTTACAGAAAGATCCACGTAAAGAAAAAAAAAAAAAGTAAAACAAAATGGAAACCAAAAGAAAATAAACAGACCACACCTTTTTGGTAAATTTTTATACTTTGAGCAGCCCCATGATATAAGCTGGTGCAGGTCACTAATCAGACAAATCCACATGAATGAGTGTAAGAAGTGAATGCAGCACTCACCGCTATAATAAAACATTGTATTCCATCATTAATAACCATCAGCTTCTCACAGAGGGAGGTCAGCGAGTGGTAGATACAGCGCATTGTGAAAGGATTTGGCCCCCTTGAACTTTTCTACCTTTTGTCACATTTCTGGCTTCAAACATAAAGATATAAAATTCACATTTTTGGGGGAAGAATCAACAAGTGGGAATGAAATTTATTGGATATTTTAAACTTTTAAAAAATAAAAAAAAAATGAAAAGTGGCGCGTGCAATATTATTCGGCCCCTTTACTTTCAGTGCAGCAAACTCACTCCAGAAGTTCAGTGAGGATCTCTGAATGATCCAATGTTGTCCTAAATGACTGGTAACGATAACTAGAATCCACTGATCCAATGTTGTCCTAAATGACTGGTAACGATAACTAGAATCCACCTGTGTGTAATCAAGTCTCTGTATAAATGCACCTGCTGTGTGATAGTCTCAGGGTTCTGTTTCAAGTGCAGAGAGCATCATGAAGACCAAGGAACACACCAGGCAGGTCCGAGATACTGTTGTGGCGAAGTTCAAAGCCGGATTTGGATACAAAAAAGATTTTCCAAGTTTTAGACATCTCAAGGAGCACTGTACAAGCGATCATATTGAAATAGAAGGAGTATCAGACCAATGCTAATCTACCAAGACCCGGCCGTCCCTCTAAACCAGTGTTTCCCAAACTCCAGTCCTCACGGACCCCCACAGGTCGTGTTTTCAGGATTTCCTTAGTGTTGCATAGGTGATGGAAGTATCATCAAGGCATCAGGAATTCTCTCACCTGTGCAATACTATGGAAATCCTGAAAACATGACCTGTGGGGTCTGTGAGGACTGGAGTATGGGAAACACTGCTCTAAACTTTCATCTCGAACAAGGAGAAGACTGATCAGAGATGCAGCCAAAAGGCCCATGATCACTCTGGATGAACTGCAGAGATCTAGAGCTAAGGTGGGTTAGTCTGTCCATAGGACAACAATCAGTTGTACACTGCACAAATCTGGGCTTTATGGAAGAATGGCAAGAAGAAAGCCATTTCTCAAAGATATCTATAAAAAGTCTCGTTTGAAGTTTGCCACAAGCCATCTGGGAGACACACCAAACATGTGGAATAAGGTGCTCTGGTCAGATGAAACCAAAATCAAACTTTTTGGCCACAATGCAAAACGATATGTTTGGCGTAAAAGCAACACAGCTCATCACCCTCAAAACACCATCCCCACTGTCGAACATGGTGGTGGCAGCATCATGGTTTGGGCCTGCTTTTCTTCAGCAGGGACAGAGAAGATGGTTAAAATTGATGGGAAGATGGATGGAGCCGAATACAGGACCATTCTGTAAGAAAACCTGTTGGAGTCTGCAAAAGACCTGAGACTGGGACGGAGATTTATCTTCCAACAAGACAATGATCCCAAACATAAAGCAAAATCTACAATGGAATGGTTCAAAAATAAACATATGCAGGTGTTAGAATGGCCAAGTCAAAGTCCAGACCTGAATCCAAACGAGAATCTTGGAAAGAGCTGAAAACTGCTGTTCACAAACGCCCTCCATCCAACCTCAATGAGCTCGAGCTGTTTTGCAAGGAAGTATGGGCAAGAATTTCAGCCACTCGATGTGCAAAACTGATAGAGGCATACCCCAAGCGACTTGCAGCTGTAATCGCAGCAAAAGGTGGCGCTACAAAGTATTAACTCAAGGGGGCCGAATAATATTGCACGCCCCACTTTTCAGTTTTTAATTTGTTAAAAAAGTTTAAAATAGCAAATAAATTTCATTCCACGTCACGATTGTGTCCCACTTGTTGTTGATTCTTCCCCCAAAAAATAGAATTTTATATCTTTATGTTTGAAGCCAGAAATGTGGCAAAAGGTAGAAAAGTTCAAGGGGGCCAAATCCTTTCACAATGCAGTGTATAGGCGACGGCAGTGCTGTGTATCTGCAGGATTCCAGGCCAGTATCTGCCACCCGCTGTATCTCCCATGGGAGAAGCTCTGGGATTTTATTACAGGAAAACGGTCATCAGGTTTTTGCTATGTAATCTAAAAGCAACAAGTCGGGGCAGAGGACCTTATCCCAGCGATGTGTCACTTGCTGGTCTGCATGATGGCATTTTGATATAATCCCTCTTTTATCTGCCGCAGATCTAGCAGTTCCCTGAATTCACAGATTATGTAGAGACCAATGCGGGAAAGTTACCCCAAATGTTCTAGAAGTCAGCATTGGATTTTCTGCTTTCAGATCACCTCACAGACCAATGTAAGTTAAGGGACAAGTTCAGATCACTGTTTATCCCACTGTTTTTTGAAAGAAATTCGCCATTAAAACTCATGCATCCAGTACAAAAAGAAATAGATGCCACAACCAGGGACGGCTCCAGGATTTCATGGGCCCCGGGCAAAAGTCTCAGTGGGCTCCTTTCACACCTACCACGATTCATGATGCACAGGAATATAGATATAGTACAATGCTAAAGATCTCACTGACTTCTCACATTACATGAGTGATATCTATTGTAAAGTCTACAACAGCTCAGAAACCGGCGAATCCTCCCAGCGCACAGTTCAGACCAGACAATATAGTCCTCTATACAGTATTATGGGCCCCACGTAGTCCTCCATATACAGTATTATGGGCCCCACGTGGTCCTCCATATACAGTATTATGGGCCCCACGTGGTCCTCCATATACAGTATTATGGGCACCACGTGGTCCTCCATATACAGTATTATGGGCCCCACGTGGTCCTCCATATACAGTATTATGGGCCCCACGTGGTCCTCCATATACAGTATTATGGGCACCACGTAGTCCTCCATATACAGTATTATGGGCCCCACGTGGTCCTCCATATACAGTATTATGGGCCCCACGTGGTCCTCCATATACAGTATTATGGGCACCACGTGGTCCTCCATATACAGTATTATGGGCCCCACGTGGTCCTCCATATACAGTATTATGGGCCCCACATAGTCCTCCATATACAGTATTATGGGCACCACGTGGTCCTCCATATACAGTATTATGGGCACCACATGGTCCTCCATATACAGTATTATGGGCACCACATAGTCCTCCATACAGTATTATGGGCACCACATGGTCCTCTATACAGTATTATGGGCACCACGTGGTCCTCTATACAGTATTATGGGCACCACGTGGTCCTCCATACAGTATTATGGGCACCACGTGGTCCTCCATATACAGTATTATGGGCACCACGTGGTCCTCCATATACAGTATTATGGGCACCACGTGGTCCTCCATATACAGTATTATGGGCACCACATGGTCCTCCATATACAGTATTATGGGCATCACATGGTCCTCCACACAGTATTATGGGCACCACATGGTCCTCTATACAGTATTATGGGCACCACATGGTCCTCCATACAGTATTATGGACACCACATGGTCCTCCATACAGTATTATGGGCACCACATGGTCCTCCATACAGTATTATGGACACCACATGGTCCTCCATACAGTATTATGGACACCACATGGTCCTCCATACAGTATTATGGACACCACATGGTCCTCAATACAGTATTATGGGCAGCACATGGTCCTGCATCCAGTACTATGGGCACCATATATTGCTCCATACAGAATAATGGACCGCATATAATGCTCCATACAGTATGATCCCCATATATTGCTCCATTCAGTATAATGGACCCCATATATTACTCCATAAAGTAAAATGAGCCCTATATATTGCTCCATACATAATGGGTACCATATAATGCTCCATACAGAATAATGGAGCCCAAATATTGCTCCATACAGTATGGGCCCCATATATTGCTCCATACAGTATGGGCCCTATATATTGCTCCATAAATAGTGGGCCCAATATATTGCTCCATAAAGAATAGGCCCCATATAATGCTCCATAGATAATGGGCCCTATATAATACTCCATACATAATGGGCCCCATATATTGTTCAATAGATAATGAGCCCCATATAATACTCCATACATAATGAGTCCCATATATTGTTCAATAGATAATGAGCCCCATATAATACTCCATACATAATGAGCCCCATATATTGTTCAGTAGATAATAAGCCCCATATACAGTCATATGAAAAAGTTTGGGCACCCCTATTAATCTTAAGCTTAATGTTTTATAAAAATTTGTGCTTTTGCAACAGCTATTTCAGTTTGATATATGTAATAACTGTTGGACACAGTAATGTTTCTGCCTTGAAATGAGGCTTATTGTACTAATAGAAAATGTGCAATCTGCATTCAAACAAAATTTGACAGGTGCATAAGTATGGGCACCCTTATCATTTTCCTGTTTTAAATACTCCTACCTACTTTTTACTGACTTACTAAAGCACTTTTTTTGGTTTTGTAACCTCATTGAGCTTTGAACTTCATAGCCAGGTGTATGCAATCATGAGAAAAGCTACTTAAAGTGGCCACTTGCAAGTTGTTCTCCTGTTTGAATCTCCTCTGAAGAGTGGCATCATGGGCTCCACAAAACAACTGTCAAATGATCTGAAAACAAAGATTATTCAACATAGTTGTTCAGGGGAAGGATACAAAAAGCTGTCTCAGAGATTTAACCTGTCAGTTTCCACTGTGAGGAACATAGTAAGGAAATGGAAGAACACATGGACAGTTCTTGTTAAGGCCAGAAGTGTCAGGCCAAGAAAAACATCAGAAAGGCAGAGAAGAAGAATGGTGAGATCAGTCAAGGACAATCCTCAGACCACCTCCAGACAGCTGCAGCATCAACTTGCTGCAGATGGTGTCACTGTGCATCGGTCAACTATACAACGCACTTTGCACAAGGAGAAGCTGTATGGGAGAGTGATGCGAAAGAAGCTGTTTCTGCAAGCACGCCACAAACAGAGTTGGCTGAGGTATGCAAAAGCACATTTGGAGAAGCCAATTTCTCTTTGGAAGAAGGTCCTGTGGACTGATGAAACCAAGATTGAGTTGTTTGGTCATACAAAAAGGCGTTATGCATGGTGGCAAAAAAACACAGCATTCCAAGAAAAACACTTGCTACCCACAGTAAAATTTGGTGGAGGTTCCATCATGCTTTGGGGCTGTGTGGCCAATGACGGCACTGGGAATCTTGTTAAAGTTGAGGGACGCATGGATTCCACTCAGTATCAGCAGATTCTTGACAATAATGTTCAAGAATCAGTGATAAAGTTGAAGTTACGCAGGGGATGGATCTTTCAGCAAGACAATGATCCAAAACACCGCTCCAAATCTACTCAGGCATTCATGCAGAGGAACAATTACAATGTTCTGGAATGGCCATCCCAGTCCCCAGACCTGAATATCATTGAACATCTGTGGGATCATTTGAAGAGGGCTGTCCATGCTCGGCGACCATCAAACTTAACTGAACTGGAATTGTTTTGTAAAGAGGAATGGTCAAAAATACCTTCATCCAGGATCCAGGAACTCATTAAAAGCTACAGGAATCGACTAGAGGCTGTTATTTTTGTAAAAGGAGGATCTACTAAATAATGTCACTTTTCTGGTGAGGTGCCCATACTTATGCACCTGTCAAATTTTGTTTGAATGCAGATTGCACATTTTCTGTTAGTACAATAAACCTCATTTCAAGGCAGAAACATTACTGTGTCCAACAGTTATTACATATATCAAACTGAAATAGCTGTTGCAAAAACACCAATTTTTATAAAACATTAAGCTTAAGATTAATAGGGGTGCCCAAACTTTTTCATATGACTGTAATACTCCATACATAATGAGCCCCATATATTGTTCAATAGATAATGATCCCCATATATTACTCCATACATAATGGGCCCCATATATTGTTCAATAGATAATGAGCCCCATATAATACTCCATACATAATGAGCCCCATATATTGTTTAATAGATAATAAGCCCCATATAATACTCCATACATAATGAGCCCCATATATTGTTCAATAGATAATAAGCCCCATATAATACTCCATGCATAATGGGCCCCATATATTGTTCAATAGATAATGAGCCCCATATAATACTCCATACATAATGAGCCCCATATAATGTTCCATAGATAATGAGCCCCATATAATACTCCATACATGAGCCCCATATATTGTCCAATAGATAATGATCCCCATATATTACTCCATACATAATGAGCCCCATATATTGTTCAATAGATAATGAGCCCTATATAATACTCCATACATAACGGGCCCCATATATTGTTCAATAGATAATGAGCCCCATATATTGTTCAATAGATAATGAGCCCCATATAATACTCATTACATTAAAAAAAAAAAATCAAATACTCACCGCTCCTTGCTGGAAGCAGGCCTGTCTCATCAGGGTCTTCCGACTCTCTGCACTGGGACTGCTTAGCAGAGGGTGCTCTGTAGTGACGTCATCACGCCCTCTGCCCTGAGATGTCACAGAGTAAGAAGACGCAGAAGACAGAGGAGCAGAAGAGGAACAGGGAGAGGTAAGTATTGCAAACAGTTTAAAGCACTGGGGAAGGCCCAGTGCACGTGCCCATTCGCTGGCATCAGGCCCCGCTGACTCATGGGCCCCATAGCGCGCTGGTGTCCCAGAGGGTGAGTGGGCCCCCTGCTCGCTCAGGGCCCAGGCACTTGCCCGGGTGGTGATGCCGGCCCTGGGTACAACACATACGGCACCCGTTTTTAACTGATCCGCTGCAATGATTATGTAGGAAACTGTATTCATTTACAATCATCCACAGCGTGAGAGAAAACAGCTACAACATTACTGAATAAACAGAAACCCTGCAAGTATAAGAAAATGATTTTATTAAAAATATTTTCCATATCAATCCAGTTTGAAAAAAAATAACTTATTAAGCATTTTTTGGAACGTAGCAGTCCACATCTGACCGACTCCTGTAACTCTGGACACAGTATAATAGTGTGGCCGCTGTTCTCTAGCAGGACCCTCTAATGATAGAAGCAGGACGGCATACTGGATCTCGCACAACGCTACCTGCATGCCATCTGATTGGCTACTGTAAGTGCTCCAGCCGTATAAAGATCACTATGTATACAATATACTCCGAAAAGATGTCAGTGATTACTGTGAAGTCAAAATATTGTGGCCCCCATTGAGCAGGAATGATTAGAGATGGACAAGCTCCAGTTGGCAGACAGTCAGTGATGGCGGAGAGCTGACCATCTTTACTCGCTGCTCATTAGGAAAGTGGTCGCTTTCTGAAACCATTTGACTCTGAACTCGGCGTCAGACGCCATTATGTAAGAGGCCAATGTCTGAGTGGTTTTTGTGTCCATTTGTCCTTCCTCTGTTCTTTCTGCCAAAAGATCCTCACCCATAACCTAAGGATTAAAATAAAGTTGAATTGTTACTAATATTTTTTTACATTTATCACATGAATTGAATTTCATAAATTAAAAGAAAACTTTCCCTCCGATGTCCACAAAACTGAGCGCCACTACATAAGCCACAAATAGTCTCCCCTCTCTCTCCCAGTCTGTGCAGCGGACGGGAACCATTTCAGTGGGTGCAGGGCTGATTTTAGATAAAGTGGGGCCCTGGAGAAAAGTTTAAAGTGGGGTCCCAAATGCTGACATACAGCACCACACAAACATTTAGCTTGTATGTACATGCGCTGAGATCAGGCCGCTAAACGAGCGCAATCCACAATACTGAAGCCGTTCGACGCTTGTTTCCCGACCTCTTTACACCAGCTGAGGAAGAATGATGGATACAGAACAATCACTAATAGATCAATCTGTCCCCATACAGCATCATGTTATCAGCAGCACATCTGCAGGTTACACCGGCCGATGTGCTGCTGAGAACAAGGATTTTTGTTCTGGCATAAACAATCCAATTACTCGATGAATAGGCAGCATTTTGCTTGTTTAGTATAATACATGCCATAGTCCTCCATATTTTATAATGTGCCCCACAGCCCCCCATATTGTATAATGAGGCCCATAGTCCTCCATATAGTATAATACACTCCCGATAGCCCTCCATATAGTATAATGCACTCCCCATAACCCTCTATATAGTATAATATACTCCCCATAGTCCTCCATACAGCCCTCCATATTGTATAATGTGGCCCATATTCCTCCAAATAGTATAATGCACTCCCCATAGCTCTCTATATAGTATAATGCACCTCATAGTTCTCCATATAGTATAATGCACCTCATAGTCCTCCATATAGTATAACGCACCTCATAGCCCTCCATATAGTATAATGCACCTCATAGTTCTCCATATAGTATAATGCACCTCATAGCCCTCCATATAGTATAATGCATTCCCCATAACCCTCTATATAGTATAATATACTCCCCATAGTCCTCCATATTGTATAATGTGCCCCACAGCCCTCCATATTGTATAATGTGGCCCATATTCCTCCAAATAGTATAATACACTCCCCATAGCTCTCTATATAGTATAATGCACCTCATAGTTCTCCATATAGTATAATGCACCTCATAGACCTCTATATAGTATAAGTCACCTCATAGCCCTCCATATAGTATAATATACTCTCCATAGTCCTTCATATAGTATAATGCACTCCCCATAGGCTTTCATATTGTATAATGTGCCCCACAGCCCTCCATATTGTATAATGTGGCCCATATTCCTCCAAATAGTATAATACACTCCCCATAGCTCTCTATATAGTATAATGCATCTCATAGTTCTCCATATAGTATAAAGCTCCTCATAGTCCTCCATATAGTATAATGCACCCCATAGTCCTCCATATAGTATAATACACTCCCAATAGCCCTCCATATAGTATAATGCACTCCCCATAGCCCTCCATATAGTATAATACACTCCCTATAGTATAATGCACTCCCCAAAATCTTCAATATTGTATAATGTGCCCCACAGAGCTCCATATTGTATAATGTGACCCATATTCCTCCAAATAGTATAATACACTCCCCGTAGCCCTCCACATAGTATAATACACTCCCCATAGCCCTCCATATAGTATAATGCACTTCATAGTCCTCCATATAGTATAATACTCTCCCCATAGCCTTCTAAATAGTATAATGCACTCCCAATAGTCCTCCATATAGTATAATGTGCCCCACAGCCCTCCATATTGTATAATGTGACCCATATTCCTCAATATAGTATAATACATTCCCCATAGTCCTCCATATAGTATAATACACTTCCCATAGCCCTCCATATAGTATAATGCACTCCCTATAGCCCTCCCTATAATATAATGTACTCCCCATAGTCCTCCATATTGTATAATGTGCCCCACAACGCTCAATATTGTATAATGTGGCCCATATTCCTCCAAATAGTATAATACACTCCCCATAGCCCTCCACATAGTATAATATACTACCCATAGTCCTCCATATAGTATAATGCACCTCATATTACTCCATATAGTATAATACACTCCCCATAGTCCTCCATATAGTATAATGCACCTCATAGCCCTCCATTTAGTGTTATGCACTCCCCATAGCACTCCATATTAGTATAATGCACCTCATAGTCCTACATATACTATAATACACTCCCCATAGCCCTCCATATAGTATAATGCACCTCATAGTCCTCCATATAGTATAGTACACTACCCATAGCCCTCCATATAGTATAATACACTCCCCATAGCCCTCCATATAGTATAATACACTCTCCATAGCCCTCCATATAGTATAATCCACTTCATAGTCCTCCATATAGTATAATACACTCCCCATAGCCCTCTAAATAGTATAATGCACTCCCCAAAGTCCTCCATATAGTATAATATACTCCCCATAGTCCTCCATATAGTATAATGCACTCCCAATAGTCCTCCATATAGTATAATGTGCCCCACAACCCTCCAAATGGTATAATGTGACCCATATTCCTCAATATAGAATAATACTTTCCCCATAGTCCTCCATATAGTATAATACACTTCCCATAGCCCTCCATATAGTATAATGCACTCCCTATAGCCCTCCCTATAATATAATGTACTCCCCATAGTCCTCCATACTGTATAATGTGCCCCACTGCGCTCAATATTGTATAATGTGGCCCATATTCCTCCAAATAGTATAACACACTCCCCATAGCCCTCCACATAGTATAATATACTACCCAGAGTCCTCCATATAGTATAATGCACCGCATATTCCTCCATATAGTATAATACACTCCCCATAGCCCTCCATATGGTATAATGCACCTCATAGCCCTCCATATAGTGTAATGCACTCCCCATAGCCCTCCATATTAGTATAATGCACCTCATAGTCCTCCATATAGTATAATACACTCCCCATAGCCCACCATATAGTATAATATACTCCCCATAGCCCTCCATATAGTATAATACACTCCCCATAGCCCTCCATATAGTATAATGCACCTCATTGTCCTCCATATAGTATAATGCACCTCATTGTCCTCCATATAGTATAATGCACTCACCATAGCCCTCCATATAGTATAATATACTCCCCATAGTCCTCCATATAATGGAATGCACCTCATAGTCCTCCATATAGTATAATATACTCCCTATAATCCTCCCTATAGTATAATACACTCCCCATAGCCCTCCCTATAGTATAATGCACTCTCCATAGTCCTTCATAGTGTATAATGCACTCCCCATAGTCCTTCATATAGTATAATGCTTTCTCCTCAGTCCTTAATAGAGTATAATGCAGCCTCCCTATAGTATAATGCAGCCAAACATACAGTACATATAATATAATGCAACCCATAGATCTCGATAAAGCCCCACATAGTCCCCCATACTGAATAATGGGCCCACATAGTGCTCCCTACAGTATAATGAGCCCCTCATAATCCTCCATACAGTATAATGGGCCCCTCATAATCCTCCATAAAGTATAATGGGCCTCACATAGTCACCCATACAGTATAATGGGCCCCACATAGTCCAACAAACAGTATAATGGGCCTCACATAGTCATCCATACAGTATAACGGGCCCCACATAGTCCTCCATATAGAATAATGGGCCCCACATCTTCCTCCACACAGAATAATAGGCCCCACATAGTCCTCCCTACTGAATAATGGGCCCACATAGTGCTCCATACAGTATAATGTGCCCCACATAGTCCTCCATACAGAATAATGGGCCAACTCATTGTCCTCCATACAGAATAATGGCCCCCACATCTTCCTCCATACAGAATAATGGGCCCTAGATAGTCCTCCATACAGAATAATGGGCCCCACATATTCCTCCATACAGAATAATGGCCCCACATAGTTATCCATACAATGTAATGTGTCACCTCATAGTCCTCTATACAGTATAATAGGCCCCACATAGTCCTAGATACAGAATAATGGGCACCACATATTCTTCCATACAGAATAATGGCCCCACAAAGTCCTCCATACAGAATAATGGGTCCCACATAGTCCTCCATACAGAATAATGGCCCCACATCATCCTCCATACAGAATAATGGCCCCACATAGTTATCCATACAATGTAATGTGCCACCTCATAGTCATCCATACAGTATAATGGGCCTCACAGTCATCCATACAGAATAATGGGCCCCACATAGTCCTCCATACAGAATAATGGGCACCACATATTCCTCCATACAGAATAATGGGCACTAGATAGTCCTCCATACAGAATAATGGCCCCACATACTCTTCCATACAGAATAATGGGCCCCACATAGTCCTCCATACAGAATAATGGCCCCACATCGTCCTCCATACAGAATAATGGCCCCACATAGTTATCCATACAATGTAATGTGCCACCTCATAGTTCTCCATACAGTATAATGGGCCTCACAGTCATCCATACAGAATAATGGGCCCCACATAGTCCTCCATCCAGAATAATGGGCACCACATAGTCCTCCATACAGAATAATGGGCCCACATAGTGTTCCATACAGTATAATATGCCACCTCATAGTCCTCCATGCAGTATAATGGGCCCCACATAGTCCTAGATACAGAATAATAGTCTCCACATAGTCCTTCATACTGAATAATGGGCCCACATAGTGCTCCATACAGTATAATGGGCCCCTCATAATCCTCCATACAATATAATGTGCCACCTCATAGTCCTCCATACAGTATAATAGGCCTCACATAGTCCTCCGTACAGAATAATGGGCACCACATGGTCCTCCGTACAGAATAATGGGCACCACATAGTCCACCATACAGAATAACAAGCCAACTTATTGTCCTTCATACAGTATAATGGGCCAAACATAGTCATCCACCCAGAATAATGAGCCCCTCATAGTCCTCCATACAGAATAATGGCCCCAAATAGTACTCCATACAATATAATGTGCCACCTCATAGTCCTCCATACAGTATAATGCGCCTCACATAGTCCTCCATACAGAATAATGGATCCCACAACTTCCTCCATACAGTATAATGGATAAAATATAATGGGCTCCACATAGTCCTCCATAGAGAATAATGGCCCCACATAGTACTCCATACAATATAATGTGCCACCTCATAGTCCTTCATACAGTATAATGCGCCTCACATAGTCCTCCATACAGAATAATGGATCCCACAACTTCCTCCATACAGTATAATGGACCCCACATAGCCCTCCATACAGAATAATAGGCCCCACATAGTCCTCCATACTGAATAATGGGCCCACATAGTGCTCCATACAGTATAATGAGCCCCTCATAATCCTCCATACAGTATAATGGGCCCCTCATAATCCGCCATGCAGTATAATGGTCCTCACATAGTCACCCATACAGTATAATGGGCCCCACATAGTCCTCTACACAGTATAATGGGCCTCACATAGTCATCCATACAGTATAATGGGCCCCACATAGTCCTCCATACAGAATAATTGGCCCCGCATCTTCCTCCATACAGAATAATAGGCCCCACATAGTCCTCCATACAGAATAATGGGCCCCACATAGTCCTCTGTAAAGAATAATGGGCCCCAGATAGTCATCCACTCAGAATAATGGGCCCCTCATAGTCCTCCATACATAATAATGGCACCAAATAGTCCTCTATTCAATATAATGGGCCCCACATAGTCCTCCATGCAGAATAATGGCCCCACATAGTCCTCCATACAATATAATGTGCCATCTCATAGTCCTCCATACAGTATAATGGGCCTCACACAGTCATTCATACAGAATCATGGGCCCCACATAGTCCTCCATACAGTATAATTGTCCCCACATAGTCCTCCATACAGAATAATGGGCATCACATAGTCCTCCATACAGAATAATGGACCAACTCATTGTCCTTCTTACAGTAAAATAGGCCCCACATAGTCCTCAATATTGAATAATGTGCCACCTCATAGTCCTCCATACAGAATAATTGGCCCCACATATTTTTCCATCCCGAATAATGGTCCCCACATAGTCCTCCATACAGAATAATGGGACCCACATAGTCCTCCATACAGAAAAATGGCCCCACATAGTCCTCCATACAGAATAGTGGCCCAACATAGTCCTCCATACAATATAATGTGCCACGTCATAGTGCTCCATACAGTATTATGGGCCCCACATAGTCCTCCATACAGAATAATAGGCCCCACATACTTCTCCATACTGAATAATAGGCCCACATAGTGCTCCATACAGTATAATAGGCCCCTCATAATCCTCCATACAGTATAATGGGCCTCACATAGTCACCCATTCAGTATAATGGGCCCCACATAGCCCTACATACAGAATAATAGGCCCCACATAGTCCTCAATACTGAATAATGGGCCCACATAGTGCTCCATACAGTTTAATGTGCCACCTTATAGTCCTCCATACAGTATAATGGGCCCCACATAGTCCTCCATACTGAATAATGGGCCCACATAGTGCTCCATACAGTATAATGAGCCCCTCATAATCCTCCATATAGTATAATGGGCCCCTCATAATCCTCCATACAGTATAATGGGCCTCACATAGTCACCCATACAGTATAATGGGCCCCACATAGTCCTCCACACAGTATAATGGGCCTCACATAGTCATCCATACAGTATACTGGGCCCCACATCTTCCTCCATGCAGAATAATAGGCCCCACATAGTCCTCCATACAGAATAATGGGCCCCACATAGTCCTCCATACATAATATTGGCCCCACATAGTCCTTCATATAGTATAATGGCCTCACATAGTCCTCCATACAGTATAATGGCCCCACATAGTCCTCCATACAGTATAATGGCCTCACATAGTCCTCCTTACAGGATAATAGGCCCCACATAGTCCTCCAGACAGTATAATGGCCCCACATAGTCCTCCAGACAGTATAGTGGCCCCATATAGTCCCCAGCGTCGCAGGCCAAACACAATCACCCTGAGAGCCAGACTTGGCCCGTGGGCCAGAATGTGACACGTGTGCTCTACATAGCGCCCCTGTAGGACTGGTATCTACTACTTTATGCTCACCGTATGGTGGGAATATTGGTTTTTGTACAGCAGTTTTGTCAATGATCAGTATATAGTCAGTACTGTAGTGCTGGTGATATGCGGTTATGGCCTGTTGATATATTGTGTAGTATTAATGGTAGTATCTCTATAAATTAAAATTAAAAATTCTAAAAAAATATCTGATTCATGACGGATAATTGGCACAAGTCCATTAACCTTCATTCAGATGCACGTGGTGGATCACTGAGGCGTCACATCACTTTTTTATATACGATATGTATATCTCTTTTTTTATTTTTATTTTTTTTTATTTATTTTTTCTTTAGTGCAGACTACCCCTCACCTCCAATATACTCCTGCGACCTATACTGTATTTATAGTCCGTAAAATGAGAAACTTTGACTTTAGGGAGAGAAACTTTTTTTTCTGCTAATATAATGAGCCGCCCCTGCTGAACACCCTCCTGCTATAGAAAGCTCAACTAAGGCGAAAATTTAGGAGATTTACCCTGAATACACGTTGCCTCTGTCCCTTTTCCCAGAAGCTCATTTGCATATGTCACTGATGGAGCTCAGTGATTGGCTGACACAGTAGCTCAGTAGTTAGTGCAGCCCTGCCCACACAGAGCTTCATTGTAGTCTTCATCCTGCCGCCATAGGCCCGGGCTGCAGACAAACAGCTTATAGTGCGACAGTTATTGTAAAACTTGTTATTCATGATGGATGTGCTCTGCTCTAGGAAACGCCCCAGACATCATCCAGCAGGGGGCAGTGTTAATGCCTTCATCAGGCTCTCTTTCCCAACAGTAAGCAGTGATGGATATCTGCTCTGTCCTACTAGAAAGGGGTTGTCTAATAACTGATGCAGATGGGAGCAGAGCGACCCCATTGATTTCTGCATGATGTGATTTTTTTCTGAGAGCGGTGTACGGACACAAGGACTTACCATTGAGCCCCCACACAGCTTATGCAGGCGCTGCGCACTTCAGAGTGGTCTTTTGACCAATAGGTGCTGGGATCAGGACCTTATATCCCATTGATTGGCAGCATAAACAGCACCTATAATATATACAAATGATTGATACATTTTTTAAGTATTTTTATTTTTTTAAGTGGGAAGGATAGATATCTTTATAGTCTCTAGCAACAGCTATGGCTCCAACACCAAGACCGAAGAAAAATGTTTTTTTTTCCTAATCTATAGGGGATTTGAAGATCCAATCTCCTGATCACTTAGATCAGGGCTTTTCAGTCTTCTTATCATTTGGGCTCACTTTTTCTTATGGGGACTTTTATGTTCCATCCCTAACCCTGCCCCCTTTTGGGCTCATCAGAAATTCTCACTTCTAGGTGGGGTTAAAATAAAACCCACTACACTTTTTGTCCAATGGGTGTCAGCACATGCTCCTTTGGGTGGGGTCTGCATCTCTGCTTTGTTCTTACATGAATTAAATAAACCATTTTCTGGTCTCCATGGGAATCAAACCCACAACCGCTATCATTGCCGGTAACAACTAAAGCTATGAGCAACAGCCTCTGCTGATATCACGGAGGATTTTCGATATTTGCACACTCTGAACCCACAGGCAAATGCTACTGATACATAGAGATACATCTATACATAGCAGTGTATTTTTTTGTCCCTGTATTATAGAGGGAAATTAAAAGATTTTTTTCCTATAACATTACTAAAAAATAATGAAAAACAATTACAATAATGGCATTTTCATTGAGCTTTTTAAGATAATAAACATCACAAATCAGCAAATACCATGGACATATGTGTTCCTGTACCTATAACGACCCGCACAACACAGCGATCAGACGATTTATGGCAGGGATGTCAAACTCAAATACACAGATGGCCAAAATTAAAAACTTAGACAAAGTCGCAGGCTAATGTTCATATTTAAAAAAATGTCTAGAATTGCAGACGTTTTTCCCTATCAAATATGATGATGAAACTTTTCTTAAAGGGGTTGTGCCACGAACAAAGTACATTTTAATTAATAGATCTTAGAATAAAATAAAAGACAATCACAAAAAGGGCATACTGGAAAAATATAATGTTATGTAAGAGCAGTAAAAAGCAAATGGCCCAATGGCCTAATTTAAATATGTAATAACAAAAGATAAAAAACTTTGACTTAATAAATAATACAGATAATAAAGTATGATGCAAAAAAAGTGCCTCCCAAACACAGTATCATACCATCACAGTGATTTCCTCCATGGTAACCCTCCACACACACGGTATGATGACCCTACTGTGACCCCAACACAATATGATGCCGCAACTGTGATCCCCACAAAGCTCTCCATACAGTATAATGGGCCCCATTGAGTCCTCCATACAGAATAATGGGCCTCACATAGCCCTCCATACAGAATAATAGGCCCCACATAGTCCTCAATACTGAATAATGGGCCCACATAGTGCTCCATACAGTTTAATGTGTCACCTCATAGTCCTCCATACAGTATAATGGGCCCCACATAGTCCTCCATACAGAATAATAGGCCCCACATAGTCCTCCATACAGAATAATGGCCCCACATAGTGATCCATACAGTATAATGAGCCCCTCATAATCCTCCATACAGTATAATGGGCCCCTCATAATCCTCCATACAGTATAAGGGTCTCACATAGTCACCCATACAGTATAATGGGCCCCACATAGTACTCCACACAGCATAATGGGCCTCACATAGTCATCCATACAGTATAATGGGCTCCACATACTCCTCCATACAGAATAATAGGCCCCACATAGTCCTCCATATTCAATAATGGGCCCACATACTGCTCCATACAGTATAATGTGCCCCACATAGTCCTCCATGCAGAAAAATAGGCCAACTAATTGTCCTCCATACAGAATAATGGCCCCCACATATTCCTCCATACAAAATAATGGGCCCTAGATAGTCCTCCATACAGAATAATGGCCCCACATAGTCCTCCATACAGAATAATGGGTCCCACATACTCCTCCATACAGAATAATGTGTCCGACATAGTCCTCCATACAGAATAATGTCCCCACATCGTCTTCCATACAGAATAATGGCCCCACATAGTTATCCGTACAATGTAATGTGCCAACTCATAGTCCTCCATACAGTACAATGGGCCTCATAGTCATCCATACAGAATAATGGGCCCCACATAGTCCTCCATACAGAATAATGGGCACCACATAGTCCTCCATACGGAATAATGGGCCCACGTAGTGTTCCATACAGTATAATGTGCCACCTCATAGTCCTCCATACAGTAAAATTGGCCCCACATAGTCCTAGATACAGAATAATAGGCTCCATATAGTCCTCCATACTGAATAATGGGCCCACATAGTGCTCTATGCAGTATAATGGGCCCCTCATAATCCTCCATACAGTATAATGGGCCCCTCATAATCCTCCCTACAGTATAATGGGCCTCACATAGTCACCCATTCAGTATAATGAGCCCCACATAGTCCTCCATACTGAATAATGGGCCAACATAGTGCTCCATACAATATAATGGGCCCCACATAGTCCTCCATACAGAATAATGGGCCCCACATAGTCCTCCATACAGAATAATAGGCCCCACATAGTCCTCCATACAGAATAATGGGCCAACTCATTGTCCTCCATACAGAATAATGGGCCAAACATAGTCCTCCATAAAGAATAATAGTCCCTAGATAGTCCTCCATACAGAATAATGGGCCCCGCATAGTCCTCCATACAGAATATTGGCCCCACATAGTCCTCCATACAGTATAATGGCCCTACATAGTCCTCCGTACAGGATAATAGGCCCCACATAGTCCTCCATACAGTATAATGGGCCTCACACAGTCATTCATACAGAATCATGGGCCCCACATAGTCCTCCATACAGTATAATGGGCCCCGCATAGTCCTTCATACAGAATAATGGGCATCACATTGTTCTCCATACAGAATAATGGACCAACTCATTGTCCTTCTTACAAAAAATAGGCCCCACATAGTCCTCAATATGAAATAATGTGTCACCTCATAGTCCTCCATACAGTATAACGGGCCTCACATAGTCATCCATACAGTATAATGAGCCCCACATAGTCCTCCACATAGTATAATGGGACTCACATAGTCCTCCATACAGAATAATGGCCCCACATAGTCCCCCATACAGAATAATGGCCCCACATAGTCCTCCATGCAGAATATTGGGTGCCACATAGTCCTCCATACAGAATAATGGCCCCACATCGTCCTCCATACACAATACTGGCCCCACATAGTTTTCCATACAATATAATGTGACACCTCATAGTCCTCCATACAGTATAATTGGCCTCACAGTCATCCATACAGTATAATGGGCCCCACATAGTCCTCCATACAGAATAATGGGCACCACATATTCCTGCATACAGAATAATAGGCCCACATAGTGCTCCATACAGAATAACGTGCCACCTCATAGTCCTCCATACAGTATAATGGGCCCCACATAGTCCTCCATACTGAATAATGGGCCCAAATAGTGCTCCATACAGTATAATGGGCCCCTCATAATCCTCCATACAATATAATGTGCCACCTCATAGTCCTCCATACAGTATAACGGCCCCCAGATAGTCATCCATACAGAATAATGGGCCCCACATAGTCCTCCATACAGTATAATGGGCTTCACATAGTCCTCCATACAGATTAATCGGCACCACATAGTCCTCCATAGAGAATAATGGGCCAACTTATTGTTCTTCATACATTATAATGGGCCCCACATAGTCATCCACCCAGAATAATGGGCCCCTCATAGTCCTCCATACAGAATAATGGCCCCAAATAGTCCTCAATACAATATAATGGGCCCCACATAGTCCTCCATACAGAATATTGGCCCCATATAGTCCTCCATACAATATAATGTGCCACCTCATAGTCCTCCATACAGTATAATGGGCCTCACATAGTCATCCATACAGTATAATGGGCCCCACATAGTAGTCCATACAGAATAATAGGCCCCACATCTTCCTCCATACAGAATAATAGGCCCCACATAGTCCTCCATACTGAATAGTGGGCCCACATAGTGCTCCATACAGTATAATGAGCCCCTCATAATCCTCCATACAGTATAATGGGCCTCTCATAATCCTCCATACAGTATAATGGGCCTCATATAGTCACCCATACAGTATAATGGGCGCCACATGGTCCTCCACACAGTATAATGGGCCTCACATAATCATCCATTCAGTATAATGGGCCCCACATAGTCCTCCATACAGAATAATGGGCCCCACATCTTCCTCCATACAGAATAATAGGCCCCACATAGTCCTCCATACTGAATAATGGGCCCCACATAGTGCTCCATACAGTATAATGTGCCCCACATAGCCCTCCATACAGAATAATGGGCCAACTCATTGTCCTCCATACAGAATAATGGCCCTCACATATTCCTCCATACAGAATAATGGGCCCTAGATAGTCCTCCATACAGAATAATGGGCCCCACATATTCCTCCATACAGAATAATGGCCCCACATCGTCCTCCATACAGAAAAATGGCCGCACATAGTTATCCATACAATATAATGTGCCACCACATAGTCCTCCATACAGTATAATGGGCCCAGCATAGTCTTAGATACAGAATAATAGGCCCCACATAGTTCTCCATACTGAATAATGGCCCCACATAGTGCTCCATACAGTATAATGGGCCCCTCATAATCCTCCATACAATATAATGTGCCACCTCATAGTCCTCCATACAGTATAATGGGCCTCACATAGTCATCCATACAGAATAATGGGCCCCACATAGTCCTTCATACATTATAATGGGCCCCACATAGTCCTCCATATAGAATAATGGGCCACACATCTTCCTCCATACAGAATAATAGGCCCCACATAGTCCTCCATACTGAATAATGGGCCCACATAGTGCACCATACAGTAAAATGTGCCCCACATAGTCCTCCATACAGAATAATGGGCCAACTCATTGTAATCCATAAAGAATAATGGGCCCCACATATTCCTCCATACAGAATAATGGGCCCTAGATAGTCCTACAAACAGAATAATGGGCCCCACATAGTCCTCCATAAAGAATAATGGGCCCAACATAGTCCTCCATAAAGAATAATGGGCCCACATAGTCCTCCATACCGAATAATAGGCCCCACATAGTCGCCTATACTGAATAATGGGCCCACATAGTGCTCCATACAGTATAATGTGCCACCTCATAGTCCTCCATACAGTATAATGGGCCCCACATAGTCCTCCATACAGAATAATAGGCCCCACATAGTCCTCCATACTGAATAATTGGCCCACATAGTGCTTAATACAGTATAATGGGCCCTTCATAATCCTCCATACAGTATAATGGGCCCCTCATAATCCTCCTTACAGTATAATGGGCCTCACATAGTCACCCATACAGTATAATGGGCCCCACATAGTCCTCCACACAGTATAATGGGCCACACATAGTCATCCATACAGTATACTGGGCCCCATATCTTCCTCCATGCAGAATAATAGGCCCCACATAGTCCTCCATTCTGAATAATGGGCCCACATAAGGCTCCATACATTATAATGTGCCCAAGATAGTCCTCCATACAGAATAATGGGCCATCTTATTGTCCTTCATACAGAATAATGGGCCCCACATATTCCTCTATACAGAATAATGGGCCCTAGATAGTCCTCCATACAGAATAATGTGCCCCACATAGTCCTCCATACATAATATTGGCCCCACATAGTCCTTCATATAGTATAATGGCCTCACATAGTCCTCCATACAGTATAATGGCCCCACATAGTCCTCCATACAGTATAATGGCCTCACATAGTCCTCCTTACAGGATAATAGGCCCCACATAGTCCTCCAGACAGTATAATGGCCCCACATAGTCCTCCAGACAGTATAGTGGCCCCATATAGTCCCCAGCGTCGCAGGCCAAACACAATCACCCTGAGAGCCAGACTTGGCCCGCGGGCCAGAATGTGACACGTGTGCTCTACATAGCGCCCCTGTAGGACTGGTATCTACTACTTTATGCTCACCGTATGGTGGGAATATTGGTTTTTGTACAGCAGGTTTGTCAATGATCAGTATATAGTCAGTACTGTAGTGCTGGTGATATGCGGTTATGGCCTGTTGATATATTGTGTAGTATTAATGGTAGTATCTCTATAAATTTAAATTAAAAATTCTAAAAAAATATCTGAAAAAATATCTGATTCATGACGGATAATTGGCACAAGTCCATTAACCTTCATTCAGATGCACGTGGTGGATCACTGAGGCGTCACATCACTTTTTTATATACGATATGTATATCTCTTTTTTTTATTTATTTTTTTATTTTTTTTTTCTTTAGTGCAGACACTGAGGCGTCAGATCACTTTTTTATATACGATATGTATATCTTTTTTTTTTTTTTCTTTAGTGCAGACTACCCCTCACCTCCAATATACTCCTGCGACCTATACTGTATTTATAGTCCGTAAAATGAGAAACTTTGACTTTAGGGAGAGAAACTTTTTTTTCTGCTAATATAATGAGCCGCCCCTGCTGAACACCCTCCTGCTATAGAAAGCTCAACTAAGGCGAAAATTTAGGAGATTTACCCTGAATACACGTTGCCTCTGTCCCTTTTCCCAGAAGCTCATTTGCATATGTCACTGATGGAGCTCAGTGATTGGCTGACACAGTAGCTCAGTAGTTAGTGCAGCCCTGCCCACACAGAGCTTCATTGTAGTCTTCATCCTGCCGCCATAGGCCCGGGCTGCAGACAAACGGCTTATAGTGCGACAGTTATTGTAAAACTTGTTATTCATGATGGATGTGCTCTGCTTTAGGAAACGCCCCAGACATCATCCAGCAGGGGGCAGTGTTAATGCCTTCATCAGGCTCTCTTTCCCAACAGTAAGCAGTGATGGATATCTGCTCTGTCCTACTAGAAAGGGGTTGTCTAATAACTGATGCAGATGGGAGCAGAGCGACCCCATTGATTTCTGCATGATGTGATTTTTTTCTGAGAGCGGTGTACGGACACAAGGACTTACCATTGAGCCCCCACACAGCTTATGCAGGCGCTGCGCACTTCAGAGTGGTCTTTTGACCAATAGGTGCTGGGATCAGGACCTTATATCCCATTGATTGGCAGCATAAACAGCACCTATAATATATACAAATGATTGATACATTTTTTAAGTATTTTTATTTTTTTAAGTGGGAAGGATAGATATCTTTATAGTCTCTAGCAACAGCTATGGCTCCAACACCAAGACCGAAGAAAAATGTTTTTTTTTCCTAATCTATAGGGGATTTGAAGATCCAATCTCCTGATCACTTAGATCAGGGCTTTTCAGTCTTCTTATCATTTGGGCTCACTTTTTCTTATGGGGACTTTTATGTTCCATCCCTAACCCTGCCCCCTTTTGGGCTCATCAGAAATTCTCACTTCTAGGTGGGGTTAAAATAAAACCCACTACACTTTTTGTCCAATGGGTGTCAGCACATGCTCCTTTGGGTGGGGTCTGCATCTCTGCTTTGTTTTTACATGAATTAAATAAACCATTTTCTGGTCTCCATGGGAATCAAACCCACAACCGCTATCATTGCCGGTAACAACTAAAGCTATGAGCAACAGCCTCTGCTGATATCACGGAGGATTTTCGATATTTGCACACTCTGAACCCACAGGCAAATGCTACTGATACATAGAGATACATCTATACATAGCAGTGTATTTTTTTGTCCCTGTATTATAGAGGGAAATTAAAAGATTTTTTTCCTATAACATTACTAAAAAATAATGAAAAACAATTACAATAATGGCATTTTCATTGAGCTTTTTAAGATAATAAACATCACAAATCAGCAAATACCATGGACATATGTGTTCCTGTACCTATAACGACCCGCACAACACAGCGATCAGACGATTTATGGCAGGGATGTCAAACTCAAATACACAGATGGCCAAAATTAAAAACTTAGACAAAGTCGCAGGCTAATGTTCATATTTAAAAAAATGTCTAGAATTGCAGACGTTTTTCCCTATCAAATATGATGATGAAACTTTTCTTAAAGGGGTTGTGCCACGAACAAAGTACATTTTAATTAATAGATCTTAGAATAAAATAAAAGACAATCACAAAAAGGGCATACTGGAAAAATATAATGTTATGTAAGAGCAGTAAAAAGCAAATGGCCCAATGGCCTAATTTAAATATGTAATAACAAAAGATAAAAAACTTTGACTTAATAAATAATACAGATAATAAAGTATGATGCAAAAAAAGTGCCTCCCAAACACAGTATCATACCATCACAGTGATTTCCTCCATGGTAACCCTCCACACACACGGTATGATGACCCTACTGTGACCCCAACACAATATGATGCCGCAACTGTGATCCCCACAAAGCTCTCCATACAGTATAATGGGCCCCATTGAGTCCTCCATACAGAATAATGGGCCTCACATAGCCCTCCATACAGAATAATAGGCCCCACATAGTCCTCAATACTGAATAATGGGCCCACATAGTGCTCCATACAGTTTAATGTGTCACCTCATAGTCCTCCATACAGTATAATGGGCCCCACATAGTCCTCCATACAGAATAATAGGCCCCACATAGTCCTCCATACAGAATAATGGCCCCACATAGTGATCCATACAGTATAATGAGCCCCTCATAATCCTCCATACAGTATAATGGGCCCCTCATAATCCTCCATACAGTATAAGGGTCTCACATAGTCACCCATACAGTATAATGGGCCCCACATAGTACTCCACACAGCATAATGGGCCTCACATAGTCATCCATACAGTATAATGGGCTCCACATACTCCTCCATACAGAATAATAGGCCCCACATAGTCCTCCATATTCAATAATGGGCCCACATACTGCTCCATACAGTATAATGTGCCCCACATAGTCCTCCATGCAGAAAAATAGGCCAACTAATTGTCCTCCATACAGAATAATGGCCCCCACATATTCCTCCATACAAAATAATGGGCCCTAGATAGTCCTCCATACAGAATAATGGCCCCACATAGTCCTCCATACAGAATAATGGGTCCCACATACTCCTCCATACAGAATAATGTGTCCGACATAGTCCTCCATACAGAATAATGTCCCCACATCGTCTTCCATACAGAATAATGGCCCCACATAGTTATCCGTACAATGTAATGTGCCAACTCATAGTCCTCCATACAGTACAATGGGCCTCATAGTCATCCATACAGAATAATGGGCCCCACATAGTCCTCCATACAGAATAATGGGCACCACATAGTCCTCCATACGGAATAATGGGCCCACGTAGTGTTCCATACAGTATAATGTGCCACCTCATAGTCCTCCATACAGTAAAATTGGCCCCACATAGTCCTAGATACAGAATAATAGGCTCCATATAGTCCTCCATACTGAATAATGGGCCCACATAGTGCTCTATGCAGTATAATGGGCCCCTCATAATCCGCCATACAGTATAATGGGCCCCTCATAATCCTCCCTACAGTATAATGGGCCTCACATAGTCACCCATTCAGTATAATGAGCCCCACATAGTCCTCCATACTGAATAATGGGCCAACATAGTGCTCCATACAATATAATGGGCCCCACATAGTCCTCCATACAGAATAATGGGCCCCACATAGTCCTCCATACAGAATAATAGGCCCCACATAGTCCTCCATACAGAATAATGGGCCAACTCATTGTCCTCCATACAGAATAATGGGCCAAACATAGTCCTCCATAAAGAATAATAGTCCCTAGATAGTCCTCCATACAGAATAATGGGCCCCGCATAGTCCTCCATACAGAATATTGGCCCCACATAGTCCTCCATACAGTATAATGGCCCTACATAGTCCTCCGTACAGGATAATAGGCCCCACATAGTCCTCCATACAGTATAATGGGCCTCACACAGTCATTCATACAGAATCATGGGCCCCACATAGTCCTCCATACAGTATAATGGGCCCCGCATAGTCCTTCATACAGAATAATGGGCATCACATTGTTCTCCATACAGAATAATGGACCAACTCATTGTCCTTCTTACAAAAAATAAGCCCCACATAGTCCTCAATATGAAATAATGTGTCACCTCATAGTCCTCCATACAGTATAACGGGCCTCACATAGTCATCCATACAGTATAATGAGCCCCACATAGTCCTCCACATAGTATAATGGGACTCACATAGTCCTCCATACAGAATAATGGCCCCACATAGTCCCCCATACAGAATAATGGCCCCACATAGTCCTCCATGCAGAATATTGGGTGCCACATAGTCCTCCATACAGAATAATGGCCCCACATCGTCCTCCATACACAATACTGGCCCCACATAGTTTTCCATACAATATAATGTGACACCTCATAGTCCTCCATACAGTATAATTGGCCTCACAGTCATCCATACAGTATAATGGGCCCCACATAGTCCTCCATACAGAATAATGGGCACCACATATTCCTGCATACAGAATAATAGGCCCACATAGTGCTCCATACAGAATAACGTGCCACCTCATAGTCCTCCATACAGTATAATGGGCCCCACATAGTCCTCCATACTGAATAATGGGCCCAAATAGTGCTCCATACAGTATAATGGGCCCCTCATAATCCTCCATACAATATAATGTGCCACCTCATAGTCCTCCATACAGTATAACGGCCCCCAGATAGTCATCCATACAGAATAATGGGCCCCACATAGTCCTCCATACAGTATAATGGGCTTCACATAGTCCTCCATACAGATTAATCGGCACCACATAGTCCTCCATAGAGAATAATGGGCCAACTTATTGTTCTTCATACATTATAATGGGCCCCACATAGTCATCCACCCAGAATAATGGGCCCCTCATAGTCCTCCATACAGAATAATGGCCCCAAATAGTCCTCAATACAATATAATGGGCCCCACATAGTCCTCCATACAGAATATTGGCCCCACATAGTCCTCCATACAATATAATGTGCCACCTCATAGTCCTCCATACAGTATAATGGGCCTCACATAGTCATCCATACAGTATAATGGGCCCCACATAGTAGTCCATACAGAATAATAGGCCCCACATCTTCCTCCATACAGAATAATAGGCCCCACATAGTCCTCCATACTGAATAGTGGGCCCACATAGTGCTCCATACAGTATAATGAGCCCCTCATAATCCTCCATACAGTATAATGGGCCTCTCATAATCCTCCATACAGTATAATGGGCCTCATATAGTCACCCATACAGTATAATGGGCGCCACATGGTCCTCCACACAGTATAATGGGCCTCACATAATCATCCATTCAGTATAATGGGCCCCACATAGTCCTCCATACAGAATAATGGGCCCCACATCTTCCTCCATACAGAATAATAGGCCCCACATAGTCCTCCATACTGAATAATGGGCCCCACATAGTACTCCATACAGTATAATGTGCCCCACATAGCCCTCCATACAGAATAATGGGCCAACTCATTGTCCTCTATACAGAATAATGGCCCTCACATATTCCTCCATACAGAATAATGGGCCCTAGATAGTCCTCCATACAGAATAATGGGCCCCACATATTCCTCCATACAGAATAATGGCCCCACAACCTTCCTCCATACAGAAAAATGGCCGCACATAGTTATCCATACAATATAATGTGCCACCACATAGTCCTCCATACAGTATAATGGGCCCAGCATAGTCTTAGATACAGAATAATAGGCCCCACATAGTTCTCCATACTGAATAATGGCCCCACATAGTGCTCCATACAGTATAATGGGCCCCTCATAATCCTCCATACAATATAATGTGCCACCTCATAGTCCTCCATACAGTATAATGGGCCTCACATAGTCATCCATACAGAATAATGGGCCCCACATAGTCCTTCATACATTATAATGGGCCCCACATAGTCCTCCATATAGAATAATGGGCCACACATCTTCCTCCATACAGAATAATAGGCCCCACATAGTCCTCCATACTGAATAATGGGCCCACATAGTGCACCATACAGTAAAATGTGCCCCACATAGTCCTCCATACAGAATAATGGGCCAACTCATTGTAATCCATAAAGAATAATGGGCCCCACATATTCCTCCATACAGAATAATGGGCCCTAGATAGTCCTACAAACAGAATAATGGGCCCCACATAGTCCTCCATAAAGAATAATGGGCCCAACATAGTCCTCCATAAAGAATAATGGGCCCACATAGTCCTCCATACCGAATAATAGGCCCCACATAGTCGCCTATACTGAATAATGGGCCCACATAGTGCTCCATACAGTATAATGTGCCACCTCATAGTCCTCCATACAGTATAATGGGCCCCACATAGTCCTCCATACAGAATAATAGGCCCCACATAGTCCTCCATACTGAATAATTGGCCCACATAGTGCTTAATACAGTATAATGGGCCCTTCATAATCCTCCATACAGTATAATGGGCCCCTCATAATCCTCCTTACAGTATAATGGGCCTCACATAGTCACCCATACAGTATAATGGGCCCCACATAGTCCTCCACACAGTATAATGGGCCACACATAGTCATCCATACAGTATACTGGGCCCCATATCTTCCTCCATGCAGAATAATAGGCCCCACATAGTCCTCCATTCTGAATAATGGGCCCACATAAGGCTCCATACATTATAATGTGCCCAAGATAGTCCTCCATACAGAATAATGGGCCATCTTATTGTCCTTCATACAGAATAATGGGCCCCACATATTCCTCTATACAGAATAATGGGCCCTAGATAGTCCTCCATACAGAATAATGTGCCCCACATAGTCCTCCATACATAATATTGGCCCCACATAGTCCTTCATATAGTATAATGGCCTCACATAGTCCTCCATACAGTATAATGGCCCCACATAGTCCTCCATACAGTATAATGGCCTCACATAGTCCTCCTTACAGGATAATAGGCCCCACATAGTCCTCCAGACAGTATAATGGCCCCACATAGTCCTCCAGACAGTATAGTGGCCCCATATAGTCCCCAGCGTCGCAGGCCAAACACAATCACCCTGAGAGCCAGACTTGGCCCGCGGGCCAGAATGTGACACGTGTGCTCTACATAGCGCCCCTGTAGGACTGGTATCTACTACTTTATGCTCACCGTATGGTGGGAATATTGGTTTTTGTACAGCAGGTTTGTCAATGATCAGTATATAGTCAGTACTGTAGTGCTGGTGATATGCGGTTATGGCCTGTTGATATATTGTGTAGTATTAATGGTAGTATCTCTATAAATTAAAATTAAAAATTCTAAAAAAATATCTGAAAAAATATCTGATTCATGACGGATAATTGGCACAAGTCCATTAACCTTCATTCAGATGCACGTGGTGGATCACTGAGGCGTCACATCACTTTTTTATATACGATATGTATATCTCTTTTTTTATTTATTTTTTTCTTTTTTTTTTCTTTAGTGCAGACACTGAGGCGTCAGATCACTTTTTTATATACGATATGTATATCTTTTTTTTTTTTTTCTTTTTTTTTTCTTTAGTGCAGACTACCCCTCACCTCCAATATACTCCTGCGACCTATACTGTATTTATAGTCCGTAAAATGAGAAACTTTGACTTTAGGGAGAGAAACTTTTTTTTCTGCTAATATAATGAGCCGCCCCTGCTGAACACCCTCCTGCTATAGAAAGCTCAACTAAGGCGAAAATTTAGGAGATTTACCCTGAATACACGTTGCCTCTGTCCCTTTTCCCAGAAGCTCATTTGCATATGTCACTGATGGAGCTCAGTGATTGGCTGACACAGTAGCTCAGTAGTTAGTGCAGCCCTGCCCACACAGAGCTTCATTGTAGTCTTCATCCTGCCGCCATAGGCCCGGGCTGCAGACAAACGGCTTATAGTGCGACAGTTATTGTAAAACTTGTTATTCATGATGGATGTGCTCTACTCTAGGAAACGCCCCAGACATCATCCAGCAGGGGGCAGTGTTAATGCCTTCATCAGGCTCTCTTTCCCAACAGTAAGCAGTGATGGATATCTGCTCTGTCCTAATAGAAAGGGGTTGTCTAATAACTGATGCAGATGGGAGCAGAGCGACCCCATTGATTTCTGCATGATGTGATTTTTTTCTGAGAGCGGTGTACGGACACAAGGACTTACCATTGAGCCCCCACACAGCTTATGCAGGCGCTGCGCACTTCAGAGTGGTCTTTTGACCAATAGGTGCTGGGATCACGACCTTATATCCCATTGATTGGCAGCATAAACAGCACCTATAATATATACAAATGATTGATACATTTTTTAAGTATTTTTATTTTTTTAAGTGGGAAGGATAGATATCTTTATAGTCTCTAGCAACGGCTATGGCTCCAACACCAAGACCGAAGAAAAATGTTTTTTTTTCCTAATCTATAGGGGATTTGAAGATCCAATCTCCTGATCACTTAGATCAGGGTTTTTCAGTCTTCTTATCAATGGGGATCACTTTTTCTTATGGGGACTTTTATGTTCCATCCCTAACCCTGCCTCTTCTTGCCTCATCAGAAATTCTCACTTCTAGGTGGGGTTAAAATAAAACCCACTACACTTTTTGTCCAATGGGTGTCAGCACATGCTCCTTGGGGTGGGGTCTGCATCTCTGCTTTGTTCTTACATGAATGAAATAAACCATTTTCTGGTCTCCATGGGAATCAAACCCACAACCGCTATCATTGCCGGTAACAACTAAAGCTATGAGCAACAGCCTCTGCTGATATCACGGAGGATTTTCGATATTTGCACAATCTGAACCCACAGGCAAATGCTACTGATACATAGAGATACATCTATACATAGCAGTGTATTTTTTTGTCCCTGTATTATAGAGGGAAATTAAAAGATTTTTTTTCCTATAACATTACTAAAAAATAATGAAAAACAATTACAATAATGGCATTTTCATTGAGCTTTTTAAGATAATAAACATCACAAATCAGCAAATACCATGGACATATGTGTTCCTGTACCTATAACGACCCGCACAACACAGCGATCAGATGATTTATGGCAGGGATGTCAAACTCAAATACACAGATGGCCAAAATTAAAAACTTAGACAAAGTCGCAGGCTAATGTTCATATTTAAAAAAGTGTCTAGAATTGCAGACGTTTTTCCTTATCAAATATGATGATGAAACTTTTCTTAAAGGGGTTGTGCCACGAACAAAGTACATTTTAATTAATAGATCTTAGAATAAAATAAAAGACAATCACAAAAAGGGCATACTGGAATAATATAATGTTATGTAAGAGCAGTAAAAAGCAAATGGCCCAATGGCCTAATTTAAATATGTAATAACAAAAGATAAAAAACTTTGACTTAATAAATAATACAGATAATAAAGTATGATGCAAAAAAAGTGCCTCCCAAACACAGTATCATACCATCACAGTGATTTCCTCCATGGTAACCCTCCACACACACGGTATGATGACCCTACTGTGACCCCAACACAATATGATGCCGCAACTGTGATCCCCACAAAGCTCTCCATACAGTATAATGGGCCCCATTGAGTCCTCCATACAGAATAATGGGCCTCACATAGCCCTCCATACAGAATAATAGCCCCCACATAGTCCTCAATACTGAATAATGGGCCCACATAGTGCTCCATACAGTTTAATGTGTCACCTCATAGTCCTCCATACAGTATAATGGGCCCCACATAGTCCTCCATACAGAATAATAGGCCCCACATAGTCCTCCATACAGAATAATGGCCCCACATAGTGATCCATACAGTATAATGAGCCCCTCATAATCCTCCATACAGTATAATGGGCCCCTCATAATCCTCCATACAGTATAAGGGGTCTCACATAGTCACCCATACAGTATAATGGGCCCCACATAGTACTCCACACAGCATAATGGGCCTCACATAGTCATCCATACAGTATAATGGGCTCCACATACTCCTCCATAAAGAATAATAGGCCCCACATAGTCCTCCATATTCAATAATGGGCCCACATACTGCTCCATACAGTATAATGTGCCCCACATAGTCCTCCATACAGAAAAATAGGCCAACTAATTGTCCTCCATACAGAATAATGGCCCCCACATATTCCTCCATACAAAATAATGGGCCCTAGATAGTCCTCCATACAGAATAATGGCCCCCACATATTCCTCCATACAAAATAATGGGCCCTAGATAGTCCTCCATACAGAATAATGGCCCCACATAGTCCTCCATACAGAATAATGGGTCCCACATACTCCTCCATACAGAATAATGTGTCCGACATAGTCCTCCATACAGAATAATGTCCCCACATCGTCTTCCATACAGAATAATGGCCCCACATAGTTATCCGTACAATGTAATGTGCCAACTCATAGTCCTCCATACAGTACAATGGGCCTCATAGTCATCCATACAGAATAATGGGCCCCACATAGTCCTCCATACAGAATAATGGGCACCACATAGTCCTCCATACGGAATAATGGGCCCACGTAGTGTTCCATACAGTATAATGTGCCACCTCATAGTCCTCCATACAGTAAAATTGGCCCCACATAGTCCTAGATACAGAATAATAGGCTCCATATAGTCCTCCATACTGAATAATGGGCCCACATAGTGCTCTATGCAGTATAATGGGCCCCTCATAATCCTCCATACAGTATAATGGGCCCCTCATAATCCTCCCTACAGTATAATGGGCCTCACATAGTCACCCATTCAGTATAATGAGCCCCACATAGTCCTCCATACTGAATAATGGGCCAACATAGTGCTCCATACAATATAATGGGCCCCACATAGTCCTCCATACAGAATAATGGGCCCCACATAGTCCTCCATACAGAATAATGGGCCCCTCATAATCCTCCATACAATATAATGTGCCACCTCATAGTCCTCCATACAGTACAATAGGCCCCACATAGTCCCCCATACAGAATAATGGCCCCACATAGTTCTCCATGTAGAATAATGGGCCCCACATAGTCCTCCATACAGAATAATGGGCCCCACATAGTCCTCCATACAGAAAAATGGGTCCCACATCTTCCTCGATACAGTATAATGTGCCCCACATAGTCCTCCATACAGAATAATAGGCACCACATAGTCACCCATACTGAATAATGGTCCCACACAGTGCTCCATACAGTATAATGAGCCCCTCATAATCCTCCATACAGTATAATGGGCCCCTCATAATCCTCCATACAGTATAATGGGCCTCACATAGTCACCCATACAGTATAATGGGCCACACATAGTCCTCCACACAGTATAATGGGCCTCACATAGTCATCCATACAGTATAATGGGCCCACATAGTCCTCCATACAGAATAATGGGCCCCACATCTTCTTCCATACAGAATAATGGGCCCCACATAGTCCTCCGTTCAGAATAATGAGCACCACATAGTCCAGCATACAGAATAATGGGCCAACTTTTTGTCCTTCTTACAGTATAATGGGCCCCACATAGTCATCCACCCAGAATAATGGGCCCCTCATAGTCCTCCATACAGAATAATGGCCCCAAATAGTCCTCGATACAATATAATGGGCCCCACATAGTCCTCCATACAGAATAATGGCCCCACATAGTCCTCCATACAATATAATGTACCACCTCATAGTCCTCCATACAGTATAATGGGCCTCACACAGTCATTCATACAGAATCATGGGCCCCACATAGCCTCCATACAGTATAATTGTCCCCACATAGTCCTCCATACAGAATAATGGGCCAACTCATTGTCCTTCTTACAATAAAATAGGCCCCACATAGTCCTCAATATTGAATAATGTGCCACCTCATAGTCCTCCATACAGAATAATTGGCCCCACATATTTTTCCATACAGAATAATGGGCCCCACATAATCCTTCATACAGAATAATGGGTCCCACATAGTCCTCCATACAGAAAAATGGCCCCACATAGTCCTCCATACAATATAATGTGCCACCTCATAGTGCTCCATACAGTATTATGGGCCCCACATAGTCCTCCATACAGAATAATAGGCCCCACATACTCCTCCATTCTGAATAATAGGCCCCACATAGTGCTCCATACAGTATAATGGGCCCCTCATAATCCTCCATACAGTATTATGGGCCTCACATAGTCCTCCATACAGAATAATGGGCCCCTCACAATCCTCCCTACAGTAAAATGGGCCTCACATAGTCACCCATACAGTATAATGGGCCTCACATAGTCGTCCATACAGCATAATGGGCCCCACATAGTCCTCCATACAGTATAATGGCCCCACATAGTCCTCCATACAGTATAATGGCCCCACATAGTCCTCCGTACAGGATAATGGGCCCCACATAGTCCTCCGTACAGTATAATGGGCCCCACTTAGTCCTCTATATAGTAAAATGGCCCGACATAGTCCTCCATACAGTGTAATGGGCCCCACATAGTCCCCAGCGTCGCGGGCCAAATATAGTAGAGTTTGACGTGTCTTAAAGTGATTTTCCCACAAACAAAAGTTAATTTTAATCAATGAATCTTGGAATAATAATTATTTCCACAATTGAATGTATTTAAATAAAATGTTCCTGTGCTGAGATAATCTTATAAATGTGCCTCTGCTGTGTATTGTGTAATGGCTGTGTCTGACCCTGCAGGAACATGGTCTGATCATACCACAGCTCCTGGGCAGGGGAGGAAGCAAAAGAGTATACAGACATTACAGGACGGGATCACAGCTGATTCTTTCTTAGAAGTAAAACATTGTTTAAAAACAGGCAGGGAAATGTTTTACCTCAGAAAATGAATCAGCTGCGTTCCCTGCTGTAATGTCTGTATACTCTTTTCCTTCTTCCCCTGCCCAGGAGCTGTGGAATGATCAGACCATGTTCCATACACGGTCAGACACGGCCATTACACAGGGGAACATTTATAAGATTATCTCCGCACAGGAACATTTTATTTAAACACATCCAATTGTGGAACTTATTATTATTCCAAGATCTATTGATTAAAATCAACTTTCATTAGTGAGAAAACCCCTTTAAGTCTCTTTCACACGTACCGGAGACACTGACACACATAGACCCATTCAAATTAATGGGTCTGCGCACATGTCAATGTGTTTCCACAGACCGTGTGTCCATGGGCAAAACATGCTGACATGTCCGTTTTTGGATGACAGCAGCACGGATCACAAGTACCCATTCAAGTCAATGGGTCCGTGTAAACACATACCGCACACAGATGCCATCTGTGTGACACGTACCGGCGCCTGGGAATCAGCAGTACAGTTAGCGCTGTTCCCAAGCACCGGGTTCTGAATGCTGCCCTCATCACGATTCCCTGGCAATGCTGCGATCAGCACCAGCAGGGGACCATGATGAGAGTAGTAGTGTCTGCTCCTCCAGTGTCCGACTGTCAGAATAAGAATAAAATAAAAACTCCTTATACTCACCTGTTCTACTGTAAGTGTCCACCGCTGTAATCCATGTGACCGCTCAGCAGAGGAGCTGGTGAGAATGAGCCGCTGCAGTGAGCAGGCCGCGGAGCTGCGCTTCACTCAGTTAGTGCCAGGACACCGCTTACTGAGCACAGTTCTGGGGCCAGCTTGCTGCAGGAGTCATTCTCCCCGGCTCCTCTGCCTGAGCGGCCGTATGGATTACTGCGGTGGACACTTAAGACAGGTGAGAATAAGGATTTTTTATTCTATTCTTATTCTTACAGTCGGACACTGCGGGAGCAGACACTACTACTCTCATCATGGTCCCTGCTGGTGCTGATCGCAGCACTGGCAGGGAACCATAATGAGAGCAGCGTTTAGCACCCAGCGCTTGGTAACAGCGCTGACTGTACCACTGATTTCCAAGCGCCGGTACGTTTGCTCCTGATGCGGCGCACAGCTGCTACATGTGTGCCACACATGGACATTGATATCTCCTGTATGGGTTTTCCCAGTACCAGAAATATCCGGACGTGTGAAACCGGCCTTAGTCTGACTGATTAGATAGAATACAGTAGTTAGACTGGATCCAGCTTTGTTCTGGTAGTTATTGCAGCTTTTATCTCACAAGCGACCATTTTAACTCACGGTGAGACAAAATGGGTTCACAGTCATCAATGCTTTTCCCCATTCTTTTCATAAAAGTACACTATTATACTAAACTAATTGATCAAATAATAGGAGGACAATTTTGTGAAAAATGTTTCTGAAAAAGTCATGAAAAGCTACCTTGCTGATAATCTCTGCGGGAAGCTAATGGCATAGTGCTCTTATGATTACTAAGAGAAACACGCAATTCTGTTACTGACATGTAATGGATTCTGACGGATTGCCAAGGGCAGTGTCACACTCTGCTGTGCACTCGTTCTAGAAATGTTGCCCACTTTGCTAGTGTCAGTTAATGGTTACAGTATGTGTAGGAGACAATTGTCGGAGCTTTGGTATTGGTTTGGCATTATACAATAAAAGCATAAAGAAGAGGGCAAGCAGTGATCTATGGACGATGCCCTCCCAACAGTTCCCAGCATCGACTGAAAATATAATCTCTTAGTGGTGGGCAATTAATATTCCCGCGGGGCCACATGAGAGACAGTTACTATTCTGGATGCCGAACCAGAAGTCTAAAATTAATTCTGCTCAATATTAATATTAACATATTAATTATAATTATTATATTATATTAATATTAATTGTATCACTTAATATTGAGCAGAATTAAGTATGCTGACACCCTCCCATATACCATATGAGCCTGCACACAGCCCCATATATACAGTATGAGCCCCCACACAGCCTCCTACATACAGTGTAAGCAGGTGACCAGATGCAACGCGCAGGGACAAGGTGGAAGTACCCAATGAAACTGTTTGTGTCCCTAATGTGGCTGGAAATTGTGGTAACTATAGCAATGGTAAATAATAGTGTTGAGCGAGCATGCTCGACACTGCTCGGTACTCGCCCGAGCAGCACGCTACTTGGGATGTTCAGCGAGCACCGAGCATTTCCGGGTTACTCGGGCGGGAGCTCGGGTCTCGGCGCTGCACTTTTGGCGCTCTTTACAGAGCCAATGAACATGCAGGGATTGCCAGCCAGTCACTGTAATGTCGCAGCCATGTTGTTTGTGGGCATTACAGTGATTGGCTGACCGCACAGCGTCACCTCGAGTATTTAAAACAGGGCGCCGCCATCTTGGACACAGTCGCTCCGGATCAGACAGTGTAGGAACAGCGCTGCTGATTTAGGGAGAGATATATCCTGCGAAATAGTTAGTGTAGGGTCTGTAAAGGCTGCCAGATCAAACAAACAGTCCTTCTCAGGACTAATATCCATCCCAGGTATATCAGGCAGGCAGGCTGTATAGGAGACGCAGTGTTTATACCAGCAAACGCTGCATTACAGTCCTGTGTGCTCCTGTTGCTGAAATTGATGGACTTAGCTTCAGGTCTCGGGGGCCAGGAAAAATCCTTTTTTTTTTCATCTAAATCCTCTTTTTTTTTCCTCCTTCACACTGTACAAATACCCTTCTTATTAACCTTTTGGTGTGTCCCCCCCCCCCAAAAAAAAAAAAAGTGTGTCTCTGATTTTTCAGACACAAATATATCTGTTGAAAATAGTGTGGTGTAGGCCCGAGAAATACAAGTGTGGTTTTGCAGTTCCACGGTTCAAACCTCTGTATTATCCACTTTTGGGCCATTTATATCTAAAAAAAACAGTTTGAGTGTATCACTCACTGTTCAGCTGCAAATATATATATTTAAAAAAGTCTAGTATACCCCAGTAAACAATAACTGTGGTTTTGCCATTCCACGGTAAAAAATCTCTATTATCCAGCTTTTGGTATTTTTTCCGTAAACAGTAATAGTTTCTCCCTGATTGTTCAGATTCTTTAAAAGAGTAGGGTGTAGGCCAGAGAAACAGAACTGTGGTTTTCCTCTTCCACGGTTCTAATCTACTTTTTATTACCCTTTTTCCATTGATAGTGCGAGTGTCAGCTATTTTACTTCCTTTACAATGGGCAAGGCGCGTGGCAAGGGCATGGAACTGGACATTCTGGTGATGGTGCGTGCAGAGGACGGGGCCGTGGCCAAGGTGAAAATGTGCCACAACCAGCAGCCACATCTTCTCGCTCCCACTTCTTGACCGAATTACTAGGGAAGCACAGAACAACACCAGTATTGTGAACTGATCAGTGCGAACAGGTTATTAATTGGATAGCAGATAATACTTCCAGTTACCTGCGCACCACCACCTCCGGTCTGTCTTCCACATGGTCAACTCTTAGAAGCCGTGAGTCTCGACCGCATACTCCTCCTCACCCTGATGCTCCTTCCTCCCACCATGCCGAGTGTCGTCAGATAGCAACTGATCCCACACTTGGACACTCTGAAGAGCTGTTCACTGGTCCATTTCCAGATTTGTGCCCCTCTCCTGCTCCGCTTGAAGTGGTGGAAGAGGAGATCCCATGTAGCGATGCCCAAATATTTGAACAGCCACGGCCACAGGAAGTCGACGCTGGCAATTTGTCACAAGAGATGGACGATGACGAGACACAATTGCCAGGAAGTGAGGAGGATCCTGGTGTGCAAGTGGAAGAGGAGGAGGTGGTGGATGATCTAGTAACTGACCCAACGTGGCAGGAGGGCATGCAGAGCGAGGCCAGCAGCACACAGGGTGAGGGAGGCAGAGTACCCCAACAGGCAGGAAGAAGCAGTGTGGTGGCTGCACACAGAAGGCGGGCAACAGTTTCCCGTAACACCAACATGAGGGACGTTGCCAGTACAACCGGTAGGTCTTCCAGAGTCTGGAATTTTTTTAAAGACTCTGCTGATAACCCCAAAAAGGCCATTTGTACCACCTGCCATGCCAGCATCAGCAGGGGTGACAAAACTACCAGCCTGACCACCACCAGCATGATCAGGCACATGGCAGCAAAGCACCCGACTTTATGGGGCGAACCCCAGGGTCCACAACCCATGTCAGCGGGTGTCTCCACAGCTTCTTCCACTGTTGTGCATGCAAGGCAATCCCCTGTCCATACTGCATGCAAAGATGCCCCCTCCTCTCAGTCTTCACTTGTTATGGCAGTTTCTCAAGAAACAGCATCAACGTCCACCTCCACGTCCCACCGCAGCGTTCAATTGTCCATATCCCAGACCTTTGAATGAAAGCGGAAATTTGCAGCTAACGCCCCACAGGCCACAGTCCTAAATTCGCACATTTCACGACTGCTTGCGTTGGAAATGCTGCCTTTTAGGCTGGTGGAGACGGAATGCTTCCACAACCGTATGGCGGTGGCCGTCCCTCGGTATTCGGTCCCCAGCCGACACTATTTTGCCCTGTGTGCCATCCCCACACTACACAAGCACGTGTCCCAAAACATCTGCCGTGCCCTCAACAACGCAGTTACTGGGAGAGTCCACCTGACAACGGACAGGTGGACAAGTGCTTGTGGCCAGGGACGGTACATCTCCCTGACGGCACACTGGGTAAACATAGTGGAAGCCGGGACCCAGTCGGACCTTGGGACGGAACACATCCTCCCCACACCGAGGATTGCGGGCCCTATGTCAGTCAGAGTTGCTCCCACAGTGTACAGCTCCTATGCATCATCCTCCTCCTCCTCCTCCTCATGTTCAGCCTCCATCTCAGATATCACCACATCAGTTACAAGCTGGAAGCACTTCAGTACTGCCTCCGCCAAGCGGCAACAGGCTGTGCTGAAACTCATAAGCTTAGGTGAGAAACCTCACACTGCTTGTGAGTTATGGACAGCTGTGAAAGAGCAGGCAGATCTGTGGCTGAGACCGCTGAACCTACATCCAGGCATGGTCGTGTGTGACAATGGCCGTAACCTGGTGGCGGCTCTGAGGCGAGGCGAGATCACACACGTACCATGCCTGGCTCATGTGCTTAACCTCGTGGTTCAGCGGTTTCTTAAATCGTTCCCCGAGTTGCCAGATCTGCTCGTCAAAGTACGCCGCCTGTCAACTCATTTTCGCAAGTCGGCTACAGCTTCCGCCGCCCTTGCAGCTTCCGTCACACCGACTGGTGTGTGATGTCCCCACACATTGGAACTCTAGCCCCCACAGAAGAGAGCAGTTGTGGAATACCAGCTGCAACAAGGCCGTCGATATTTAGGTCTGACTCCACACATAAGACCTCAGGAGTGGACCTGGATGTCTGACATATGTACCATCCTGACAAACTTTGAGGATTCCACCAAGCTGGTGAGTGGCGATGACGCCATCATTAGCGTCAGCATTCCACTTGTCTGTCTTTTGCAACGCTCTCTGCAGAGAATTAAAGAGGAGGCATTGCAGCCAGAGTATGATGAGATGGATCAAGAAGCCGTAGCGGGCGATTACACACAGCCCAGCCTCATCTCATCCCAACGTGCATTGGGGGACAATGAGGGAGAGGAGGAGGAAGGAACAGGAGCTGGTATCATGCGCTGTAGACGGTAGTACCTGTTCAACTGTCATGCCGTCGGTTCAGCGTGGGTGGCCTGAGGGGAGGGAGGAAGAGGAGGAAGAACAGGAGCTGGTATCATGCGCTGTAAACGGTAGTACCTGTACAACGGTCATGCTGTCCGTTCAGAGTGGGGGGCCTGAGGGGAGGGAGGAGGAGGATTAAGAACAGGAGCTGGTATCATGCGCTGTAGACGGTAGTGCCTGTACAACTGTCATGCCGTCGGTTCAGCGTGGGTGGCCTGAGGGGAGGGAGGAGGAGGAGGAAGAACAGGAGCTGGTATCATGCGCTGTAGACGGTAGTACCTGTACAACTGTCATGCCGTCGGTTCAGCGTGGGTGGCCTGAGGGGAGGGAGGAGGAGGAGGAAGAACAGGAGCTGGTATCATGCGCTGTAGACGGTAGTACCTGTACAACTGTCATGCCGTCGGTTCAGCGTGGGTGGCCTGAGGGGAGGGAGGAGGAGGAGGAAGAACAGGAGCTGGTATCATGCGCTGTAGACGGTAGTACCTGTACAACTGTCATACAGTCGGTTCAGCGTGGGTGGCCTGAGGACAGGGGGGAGGAGGAGACCATGGTCAGTCGTCATCTTGGTGAGGACACGGAAGTCTTGCCCGTTACCAGTCTGGCACGCATGGCTGACTTTATGTTACGCTGCCTTAACCGTGACCCTTGCGTTGTCAAAATATTGGGTGACAGTCATTACTGGTTGGTGACACTTTTAGACCCCCGCTACAAGGAGAACTTTCACTCTCTTATTCCTGAGGTGGAGAGGTCTACAAAAATGTGGCAGTACCAGAAGGCCCTTGCTGCAGAACTGTTAAAAAAATTCCCATCTGAACACGCTTGCGGCAGAGGTCACAGTTCGTTGACCAACCAAGGCGTAAAAGCGAGAGAGAGGCAACTCCAATCCAGCAGAGGCAGGGGAACACTGTCAACGTTCTGGGACAGTTTTCTCAGACCCGCCAAGCTTACAGGCCCTGAGGCACGGGGTACTCTCACAAAGAGTGGAAAGTTTCAAAAGATGGTGAGGGAGTACCTTGCCGACCGTACCAGCGTTCTCTGTGATTCCTCTGTGCCTTGTAATTATTGGGTATCCAAGCTGGACACTTGGAATGAACTCGCTCTGTACACCTTGGAGGTCCTGGCCTGCCCTGCCGCTAGCGTGTTATCGGAGCGTGTTTTTAGTGCCGCTGGGAGAATTATAACTGATAAGCGCATTCACCTGTCAACTGACAATGCTGACAAGCTGACTCTTATCAAAATGAACAAGGGCTGGATTGGGCCAGACTTCTCATCACCACCAAATGACAGCAGAGTAACAAAGTCAAATCCACTGTGTTATTTCGGGAGGTGTAATCACATGCACTGCTTCACACCCACACATGGGTATACGCTTCCTCATTTCGGCTGTTTTATGTTCTTCTCCTTATCCTCAGCCTCCACCACCACTATACCACCAGGGTGACCGTGGTCCATGTTGCCATTATTGAAAGTTCCTCCGTCCTTATTTTTGTCAGCTTTTGCTTGGAAGGCATAAGCAAAGACTGTGGGAGACCCACTCCCCAATAATGGGAATAATATTTTTAAGATGCTGTACTGTATGGCTCTTGTAAGGGGCATTAAAAGCATCTTGCTAAGCTACTGGGACCTCCACCACTTTTCCGAGGGGCAGTAAAACCGTCTTGTTAAGCTACTGGGACCTCCACGTCTCTTCCAAGGGGCATTCAAACCGTCTTGTTAAGCTACTGCGACCTCCACCACTTTTCCAAGGGGCATTAAAACCATCTTGTTAAGCTACTGTGACCTCCACCACTTTTCCGAGGAGCATTAAAACCGTCTTGTTAAGCTACTGGGACCTCCACCACTTTTCCAAGGGGCATTAAAAGCATCTTGTTAAGCTACTGGGACCTCCACGTCTCTTCAAAGGGGCATTCAAACCGTCTTGTTAAGCTACTGCGACCCCCACCACTTTTCCAAGGGGCATTAAAACTGTCTTGTTAAGCTACTGGGACCTCCACATCTCTTCCAAGGGGCATTCAATCCATCTTGTTAAGCTACTGCGACCTGCACCACTTTTCCAAGGGGCATTAAACCGTCTTGTTAAACCACTCTGAACTCCACAGCTCTTCCAAGGGTCATTGAAATGTTGTTTTTAATTAACTCTAACCTCCACGACTCTTCGAACGGGCATTGCATTTCCTCCTAATTTTTGGCAGCTTTTGCTTGGAAGGCATAAGCAAAGACTATGGGAGACACACTCCTCAATAATGGGAATAATGTTTGTAATATGCTGTACTGAATGGCTCTTGTAAGGGGCATTGCAAGTTCCTCCGTCCTAATTTTTGGCAGCTTTTGCTTGGAAGGCATAAGCAAAGACAATGGGAGACACACTCCCCAATAATGGGAATAATGTTTGTAATATGCTATACTGCATGGCTCTTGTAAGGGGCCTTAAAACCGTCTTGTTAAGCTACTGTGACCTCCACGTCTCTTCCAAGGGGCATTCAAACCGTCTTGTTAAGCTACTGTAACCTGCACGACTCTTCCAACGGGCATTGCATTTCCTCCTAATTTTAGTCAGCTTTTGCTTTTCAATGCAAAGGCGAAAACTAAGGGAGAACCACTCCCCAATAATGGGTAGAAGGTTTTTAGTATGCTGTAATCCACGTCTGTTTCAAGGGGCATTGCAGCTCCTCATAATTTTTGGAAAGCCTTCCATTCACTGCTTAGGCCAACAGTGTACAGGAGACCCAGTTGCTATAAATGGAAAAAAAACAGTTTAGTTAAGGCCCTCTGACCTCCATGTCATTTCCAAGGGGCATTGGAGTGCCTCAAAATATTTGGTAGGCATTGCACTCACTGTATGCCCTATAACTGTGTAGCCGAACTGCTCCTTTTGTTACAGAAACATATCCTACAAGACATATGTGGTTGACTGGCCTGATATTGATGTGAATGGTCCCTGTTCCTCCTGCTGTTCCTCCTTTGCCACCACCTCATCCATCATTCATCACCTGAAGCTTTGTTTTATCAGGAGTCATAGAACTGGGATAGTAGCAGGAAAACATCCAGCAATCCTCGGAGGAGGTAGGATATGCGCCAAAACGCTGACCACCTCAGGCCTAGCCGCTACTACATACATGCGCTTGCATTCCAAGAAAACAAAGCATATGCTAACTTCTATCATCATCATCATGCTCCTCACCTTGGCACTCTCAACTCCCCTGATGGAGAAGCCAGGGCCCACCGGAGGAGTCTGGTTCTCTGGTGGGCTCGTCCAATGCTGCCCTAAAGCAGGCCGGGCTAAGAAAAGTGTGTGGGGGGAAGTTGACAGGAGAAATAGGGGCGGCTGGGGACCGTGTGTGGACACCCGGTCGCGGGGCGGCTGGGGACCGAGTATGGACACCCGGCCACCCCCTGGCGGCTAGGGACCGAGTGTGGACACCCGGCCGACGGGGCAGCTGGGGACCGAGTATGGACACCCAGCCACCCCCTGGCGGCTGGGGACCGAGTGTGGACACCCGGCCGCCCCCTGGCGGTTGGGGACCGAGTGTGGACACCCGGCCGCCGAGCGGCTGGGGACTAAGTATGGATACCAGGCCGCCAACGCAGCCATGACGTGGTGGCCAGATTCCGCCTCCACATGCCTAAAAGGCCCAATTTCAAGTGCAAGCAAGCAGTATAGTATTGCACCCTGGGGTGGGGGGGGGGGGGGGGGGAGTTGGGTGGTTGGCTGCATATTTGCGCTTGCATTGCAAGGAATGGAGGAGGTACAATTGAACACTGCCCTGGACAAGAACTTGCACGGGGATAGTTGCAAGTCTGCATCTTCTGATGCTGCCAGGATGACTTCTGATGGACACACTTTTAGGCAGTGACCTGGGTGTCAGAGATGCTTCCAGGGGTCTTCCCCATGCTGTTCCCATGTCTTTTCAGCACTGTATGCATGTGTCACACAGCACATGGCCAGATAAGGTTGTAAAATGTTAAAATGACATTTCCCGGTGAATGCATTTGTCATGGTTGACAGCAATACAAAAGTGCAAAAAGGCATAAAAAAATGCTACTTGTGAACATAGCCCAAGGTGTGGAAGAGTATTTTTGTTTTTGGTTATTTATTTTACCTTTTACACAAGTCTTTACCCTGGAAAGGAACTTCCTTAACATATTTCACAGAAAAGCAGTTTCAGTTTCGTTTGTGAACGTTTTATTGTGTGCCCTTAAAAATGGGTTATACCTCTGACCACGTTGTTGACAGCAGTGACCTGGGGGTCAGAAACGCTTCATGGGGCGATCCCCATGCTGTCCCCATGTCATATGAGCACTGTCACTATCGTTTTGGGCACTTGTTAGGCTTTTAAAAGACTTGGGGGGGGTGCTGCCGCAAAAATGCTTGGGTCTCCCATAGACTAACATTGGGCTCGTTGCTCGGGTCGAGCACCCGAGTATCACGGCGAGCTCGGCCCGAGCTTCGAGCACCCGAGCATTTTAGTGCTTGCTCAACACTAGTAAATAATGAATAACAGGGTAATTACAGCATGAAATATACAATATCAATCATATAATGAATCCTCAGGTCCACTCTATTATAACAGTCTCTTCTTATATACAGTATTTGTATAGTCTTCTAGCAGGCATGGTGTTCCCGATAACGAGAGTCACTGTACTGTTTCTTCCTCTAGCACAGGCATTAGCGGGCGTTTCCAGTTCTTCCCTCTAATCCGCAAGAACTCCTGACAAAGTTTAGCAAGGCTCACTAGGCCTCCTTCACTTCTCCCTTTCTGTTGCACTGGCCTAGGCCGACCGCTGTACCGTACGTCAGTGCTGGAAGCAACGGCCCAGCTCACTCGCGCCTCCTGTTGACACAGGTGTCCACCCCCAAGCGTAGTTTCCTCAAAATCTTCAGGTATTGACCAACGGCGGATGTCTCTCGTACCCGGTGGGATGAGGGCTGGGCCTCGGCTTTTGACTTGCGTCGTCTGGGCTCCGGTTCTTGGGTCTGATCTTTAGGACTTGAAACTTGCCTTGGGCAGGTCTGGTCTTTGGGCCTTGACTGGCATCATCTGGATTCCGGGGCTTGTCTGGGACTGCCTAGGTCTTGCTTCCAGACGCGCCACAAGGTTCGCGCTTCCTGTAACGGCCCGGCACCCTGCCCTCAGCATCTCCCAAGACACACATCCTGTCCATCCCTTCTCTAGGCGCCAAATTTCCTCCCGTTTTGGAGTGCTGTCCTTTTATACCCGGGAACTGCATCATCAAGGTCACCAGATCGGGTGCTCCATCTAAACTCAGCCCTCCTGAAACTCTCCCTCTTCTGGTCTGTCCCGCAGGGTCCCGTTTGGACAGTAGATAGCAGTCCTCATGCACAAATGCTACACAGCGCTGGGGATTCTCATCCTTGATGTCACACCCTCTTACAACAGTATGAGCCCTCAAATAGCCACTGTATACAGACACTCTTCCCATATAAATATGAAAAAGAAAACTACACAAACTCAATTCGCTCCCACTCCCCCAACGCTCTGTTAAGATCTTTGGTGCACTCACACTCTGCAAAGCAGATGCGATGTAGTGACGTCATTACTAGTGTTGAGCGAGCATGCTCGACACTGCTCAGTACTCGCCCGAGCATCTCACTACTCGGGATGTTCGGCGAGCACAGAGCATTTTCGGTTAACTCGGGCGGGAGCTCAGGTCTCCGCCCTGCACGTTTGGCGCTCTTTACAGAGCCAGTGAACATGCAGGGATTGCCAGCCAGTCACTGTAATGCCGCAGCCATGTTGGTTGTGGGCATTACATTGATTGGCTGGCCGCACAGCGTCACCTCGGGTATTTAAAACCGGGCGCCGTCATCTTGGACACAGTCGCTCCGGATCAGACGGTGTAGGGAGAGTGCTGCTGAGCTAGGGAGAGATTTAAACTGCGAAATAGGTAATGTAGGGCCTCTAAAGCCTGCAAAAATCGTCTTATTAACCTTTTGGTATTTCTCCCCCCCCAAAAAAAGTTGAGTGTGTCTGTGAGTGTTCAGACACAAATAAATCTGTTTAAACGAATCTGGTGTAGGCCAGATAACTAAAACTGTGGTTTTGCAGTTCCACGGTTCAAATCTCTGTGTTATCCACTTTTTTGCCTTTTTTTCATAAAAAAAAAAGTTTGAGTGTCTGGCTGACTGTTCAGACACAAATATATCTGTTTAAAAGATTCTGGTATAGGCCAGAGAACTAGAACTGTGGTTTTTCTCTTCCACAGTTCAAATCTCCTTTTTATTACCCTTTTGCCATTGATCGTGCAAGTGTAAGCTATTTTACTTCATTTACAATGGGCAAGGTGCGTGGCAAGGGACGTGAAACTGAACGTTCTGGTGATGGTGCGTGCAGAGGACGGGGCCGTGGCCAAGGTGAAAATGTGTCACAACCAACAGCCACATCTTCTCGCTCCCAGTTCTTGACCGAATTACTAGGGAAACACACAACAGCACCACTATTGCCAACTGATCAGTGGGAACAGGTTATTAATTGGACAGCAGATAATACTTCCAGTCACCTGGGCACCACCACCTCCGGTCTGTCTTCCACATGGTCAAGTGTTAGTAGCCGTGAATATCAACTGCATACTCCTCTTCACTCTGATGCACCTTCCTCCCACCATGCTGAGTGTCGTCAGACAGCAACTGATCCCACAGTTGGACACTCTGAAGAGCTGTTCACTGGTCCATTTCCATATTTGGGCCCCTCGTCTGCTGCGCTTTAAGTGGTGGAAGAGGAGATCCCATGGCCAAATATTTGAACAGCTATGGCCACAGGAAGGCGACGCTGGCAATTTGTCACAAGAGGTGGACGATGACGAGACACAATTGCCACGAAGTGAGGAGGAGGACCGTGGTGCGGAAGTGGAAGAGGAGGAGGTGGTGGATGATCTAGTAACTGACCCAACGTGGCAGGAGGACACGCAGAGCGAGGCCAGCAGCTCACAGGGGGAGGGAGGCAGAGTACCCCAACAGGCAGAAGAAGCAGTGTGGTGGCCGCAGACAGAAGGCGGGCAACCATTCCCCGTAACAGCAACACGAGGGACGTTGCCAGTACAATCGGTAGGTCTTCCAGAGTCTGGAATTTTTTTAAAGACTCTGCTGATAACCCCAAAAAGGCCATTTGTATCACCTGCCATGCCAGCATCAGCAGGGGTGACAAAACTACCAGCCTAACCACCACCAGCATGATCAGGCACATGTCAGCCAAGCACCCGACTTTGTGGGGCGAACCCCAGGGTCCACGACCTGTGTCAGTGGGTGTCACCACTGCTTCTTCCGCTGTTGTGCATGTAAGAGAACCCCCTGTTGTGCGTGCAAGGCAATCCCCTCTCCATACTGCATACTCAGTCTTCACTTGTTATGGCAGTTTCTCAAGAAACAGCATCAACGTCCACGTCCCACCGCAGCGTTCAATTGTCCATATCCCAGACCTTTGAACGAAAGCGCAAATTCGCAGCCAACGCCTCACAGGTCACAGTCCTAAATTCGCACATTTCACGACTACTTGCGTTGGAAATGCTGCCTTTTAGGCTGGTGGAGACGGAATCCTTCCGCAACCTTATGGCGGCGGCCGTCCCTCGGTACTCGGTCCCCAGCCAACACTATTTTGCCCGGTGTGCCATCCCCACACTACACAAGCACGTGTCCCAAAACATCTGCCGTGCCCTCAACAACGCAGTTACTGGGAGAGTCCACCTGACAACGGACAAGTGCTTGTGGCCAGGGACGGTACATCTCCCTGACGGCACACTGGGTAAACATAGTGGAAGCCGGGACCCAGTCGGACCTTGGGACGGAACACATCCTCCCCACACCGAGGATTGTGGGCCCTATGTCAGTCAGAGTTAAGGACCTCTGACCTCCATGTCATTTCCAAGGGGCATTAAAACCGTCTTGTTAAGCTACTGCGACCTCCACCACTTTTCCCAGGGGCATTGATATTGTCTTTTTATTCCACTGCGACCTCCACGTCTCTTCCAAGGGGTATTAAAACAGTCTTGTTAAGCTACTGCGACCACCACTTTTCCCAGGGGAATTGATACTGTCTTTTTATTCCACTGCGACCTCCACTACTTTTCCCAGGGGCATTAAAACCAACTTGTTAAGCTAATGCGTCCTTCACCATTCTTCCAAGGGGCATTAAAACCATCTTGCTAAGCTACTGCGACCTCCACCACTTTTCCCAGGGGCATTGATAGTCTTTTTATTCCACTGCAACCCAGTCGGACCTTGGGACGGAACACATCCTCCCCACACCGAGGATTGTGGGCCCTATGTCAGTCAGAGTTAAGGACCTCTGACCTCTACGTCTCTTCCAAGGGGCATTAAAACCGTCTTGTTAAGCTACTGCGACCTCCACCGCTCTTCCCAGGGGCATTAAAACCGTCTTGTTAAGCTACTGCGACCTCCACCACTTTTCCCAGGGGCATTAAAACCGTCTTGTTAAGCTACTGCGACCACCACTTTTCCCAGGGGCATTGATATTGTCTTTTTATTCCACTGCAACCTCCACCACTTTTCCCAGGGGCATTAAAACCATCTTGTTAAGCTACTGCGACCTCCACCACTTTTCCCAGGGGCATTAAAACCGTCTTGTTAAGCTACTGCGACCACCACTTTTCCCAGGGGCATTGATATTGTCTTTTTATTCCACTGCGACCTCCATGTCTCTTCCAAGGGGCATTAAAACCGTCTTGTTAAGCTACTGCAACCTCCACCACTTTTCCGAGGGGCATTGATATTGTCTTTTTATTCCACTGCGACCTCCACCACTTTCCCAGGAGCATTAAAACCGTCTTGTTAAGCTACTGCGACCTCCACAATTCTTCCAAGGGGCATAAAACCGTCTTGTTAAGCTACTGCGACCTCCACCACTTTTTCAAGGGCCATTGATATTGTCTTTTTATTCCACTGCGACCTCCACCATTCTTCCAACGGGCATTGCATTTCCTCCTAATTTTAGTCAACTTTTGCTCTTCAATGCGTAGGTGAACACTAAGGGAGACCCACTCCCCAATAATGGGTAGAAGGTTTTTAGTATGCTGTCATCCACGTCTGTTTCAAGGGGCATTGCAATTCCTCATAATTTTTGGAAAGCCTTCCATTCACTGCTTAGGCCAAAAGTGCACAGGAGACCCAGTTGCTATAAATGGAAAAAACGGTTTAGTTAATGCCCTCTGACCTCCATGTCATTTCCAAGGGGCATTGGAGTGCCTCAAAATTTTTGGTAGGCATTGCACTCACTGTATGCCCTATAACTGTGTAGCCGAACCACTCCTTTTGGTACAGAAACATATCCTACAAGACATGTTTGGTTGACTGGCCTGATATTGATGTGAATGGTCCCTGTTCCTCCTGCTCTCTCCTTTGCCACCACCTCATCCATCATTCATCTGTAAGGTGCCCCAGCAAGGTAGTCGTGGGCGAGCTGTAGCCCCCTCTCGCTCTGACACCCTACAGACAATTTGTGTCCTCCCTCTGATGTGTGGCTGTGTATGTGGTGCTCTCCACTTACTTCAAACCATCCGATCGCGGCTGTCTCCAGGCATTTCTCTTCTGGGACCAGGGCAGCAATAAATTCAGAGGACACGAAGTTCTTAACCAGAACTTGAACTTTACTTGGGGAAGAGGAATATGTACAATATTTACAGGCAGATATAATGGATATGGCCCGACAGGTTATTATCTCTCTCACAGGCACTGGCAACATCTTCAGCCCTGGTTCCCTCTTTAAGTGAAGCATCTCTGTGACTCTAATCTCTAGCCCAAGAGACTCTTCTGCAATACCAACAGTGATCTGGATCCGATCTCTCCCCCACATCTAAGCCGGGAGTCCTATTTATCTTCCTCTGCTTCCTGCAGACTAGAAGTGCCCCGGGTCCTCACTACCTCTGATGAGTTTCTCCAGCCGGCTAACAGGACTCTTGCTCTTGCGTAGGGAGACTTTCACACTAGTGATCCCACTGTCTGAGGGTATGGAGCTCCCGTCTACCCTAGAAGCCACCATATATTCAGGCTGCCCGTACGGTTCACCGTCCTATCTCTAACTGAAGAATCACTTCCTGATCCTGGAAACTAAAGAGATTTTCCTAATGTGCCCACGCTCAGTGAGCTGTCTTCACACAGCATTAACCCATCACTGTCTGTAACACTGCCAGCAGACTCAACCTGACATCTTCACCCAGGACAGTGGCATCTTGTGGCTGTTTACAGGTACTGCAGCCCACAAGGAATTATGTCAGGAACAAGCTCTATATCACTTAAGGCTTGATCTGGGCACTAAGTTCCCCCTCCACTCTATTGACTGGACCACTAAAGCTAACCCCTTAGCTTGGTCTACCAACAGTTCAGAGAGGTCTAACTACGGGAACACTTTCTTTAACTACTTCAGTGCCAAAGGAAGGCTACGTCCTTCCCCACTATTACACATCACCTGAAGCTTTGTTTTAACCGGAGTCATAGAACTGGGATAGTAGCAGGAAAACATCCAGCAATCCTTGGAGGAGGTAGGATATGCGCCAAAATGCTGACCACCTCAGGCCTAGCTGCTACTACATACATGTGTGTCACCCTGGCCTGGATGCCACAAGTGTAATTAAAGCTGTGTCTGAGAGCAAGGGGGAGGTTCTCTAGTCAGGGGAACATTAGCATGCAATGCCTCCTGTCTCAGGCCAGTAGGGGGAGCTGGCTGCCCCTATAAAAGCTGGTACTGAGGGCAGGGTTAGAGAGAACTGGATGACCTATCTGAGGATTCAGGTCCCAGAGCAGGGAGGGACAGTTGTATTGCACCTAAGAGGAAGTGTGGCAGAAGGAGAGCCACAAGCCAGAGACAGGAGGCGCAGTGAGCCTGTCTTGGCAGAGAAAAGACTTACTTTACCAGACTTTGGTGTCTGAGGCTGGGAGGATTCTACATCCTCCAGCAGAGAACCAGTCCGCAAGGGACTGTATATTCCTTGGCCTAAGAAGCCTGGAGGCCCTGCCACAACCGAAGGGACCAGTAAAGCCGTACAAGGCTGGGAGCAGAAAGGAACCCACGTCGCAGGCCATATAGGCGAGAATACACGGAAAGCTCAGAAACGTGGGCTGTTACCCTATCAGGAGGAGATAGCCAGAAGGAGCGCAGAAAGCACGGTAGGCCTACACCCTCACCCTGACCAGGGCCAATTTCCCCGTTGCTCTCAGATATCCAGGTCCCCTCCTAGCTGGGACTGTTTGTGGGTCAGTTTACCTGTTTAGTAAAGACCCTGGACTGCAACCTGTTGTCTGTGTGCTCCTTGCTCCTCCAGCACTATCAGCACTGGGACTCTCACAACCATCACTCCCACCATCCACTATACTGCCCTGGGGCCGCACTCTTCCCGTGGGGAGTCACACTACCCTAGCTGCACACCTCATCAGCCCCAGCGGTCTGCATGCAGCGGCGGTTCCTAATAACCGCAATCCACGGGTGGCGTAGTCGGACATTATCAATAACACATAACGGACTACCACTGGCCTGACCACCCTGAGCCACGGAACCGGGTTGCCACTACTACTCCCATCGTTTCCCTAATTGCCCGGATCCGAGTGCCCCACGGCCCAGGGGGCGAGTCAGCTTTGGCGTAGTCGGCAGGATTTCGTGCCCGCAACCACCAGGTACTGCGTGCCTGAAAAAGACTTTTGTAACTTACCTGTGGCGAAGTTTCCCGCCGTCCGGAGTCGTTTCCCGCCATCTGGAGCCGATTCCCGCCATCTGGAGCCGATTCCCGCCATCAGACGCCATCTTGGACCGTTTCCCGCCGTCTTCTACCGTCTTACCGCCATCCGCAGCTGCTTCCCGCCATCGGACGCCATCTTCAGGACGCCGCGCGGGAATTAGAGGGGCGTGGACGTCAAAACCGCGCGAGATCCGAAGCTCCGCCCCACGCACCGACGCTGCGCAAGGTCCTGGAAGGGAGAGAGAGCGACGCTGACGTCATCAGGACGCGACGCCAGGTCCTCGTCCATAGCAGCAGCAGCGGAGCCGCGGCCTACAGAAGAGGATCGTCGGAAGGTAGGCCACGCTTAACTAGGGGGGAGGAAGATGTCGGACACAGAGGCGCCCACTACCACCAACGCAGCTGCAGCAGCGGTGATGCCCTTTTCCCTGCCCTACATCCCTGGAGCGGCCTGGCTGCCCAAGTACTCAGGGGAGCCCCATGCCCTAACTGACTTCAAGGAAAGGCTGTACAGTTTGTTCCAGGTTTACCCCCTGACAGAGGAACAGAAGGTCAGCATATTGACAGGGCAGTTAACTGGAGCAGCCCAAAGGGAGGTAAAATCATGGCCCACTGAGGAGAAAAGGACTGTGAAGGGTATTCTGGCCCGGCTGCGGGGTACCTTTGACACATGTACCTCCGCTGAGATTAAAATGAGGTTCTATGGATGTAAGCAGCGGGCACAGGACAGCATCAGAGACTATGCCCTCAATCTGCAGGAAGCCCTGAGGGCCATCCAACAAGCTGACCCTGGCAGCGTGCAGGATACGGATAAGCTCCTAACAGAACAGTTCATAGAAGGTCTGCTGTCTAGCGCCCACAGGACCCAGCTGCGCCTCATGTTCTTTCAGAACCCTGATCTGACCTTTGCCCAATTCAAGGACAGGGCCATAAGGGTGCTCCGTGAATCCGCAACAAGTGGCGCTATAATCCCCCGGCGCCCTGCTCTCACCTACCACCAGGAGACGGCGCCCTCCTCTATGGGTCCCGTGGGGGCTGATGCACAGGCCCTGAACCAAGCCCCGTCGAAAGACCTGCACCACCAAGTCCAGGAGCTGACCAGGAGCGTCGCGGCGTTGACCAGGACCGTCCAGGCGTTGCAAGTGGACCCGTCAAGACCCATCGAGCTGGCTTCAAGTCCGGAGGATGTCCCGTGGCGTCGACAGAGGAGGATCCCGTCGTTCCGAGGGAGGCCCACAGACCGCTACGCAGAGGATGGACAGCCCATTTGCCGTCGATGCAACCAGCCCGGACACATTTCCAGGTACTGTAATTTAAACGGGTCCAACCTGGGGCAGAGGGCCAACCCCCAGGCATAAGATCACCAGGCCCTTATAATTGGCGTGATAAGTACGTTGGGGGGCGCCCGGTTTTACCCGCGGTGCTGGACGGTATCCCCATGAGCGCCTTGCTGGATACTGGGTCACAAGTAACCACAATCCCTTATGTACTTTTTAAGCAGTATTGGACTGATGCTGATATCACACGGTATCCAGACAGTAACTTGAGCATCATCGCCAGTAATGGCTTACCCGTGCCGCAGATGGGGTTCAAGGAGATGACCATTAAAATTGGTAAAGTTGAACTGCCGGCACAGGGAGTGATTATTGTGGACACTGACCGTCATGAAAGTCACCCTAAAATAACTGTGGGTACTAACATAATTGAAAATTGTCTTTCAGAGGTAATTGTAATTCTACAACAGGTGGCGGTGAATGCTAGTTCCAGCCAACAGAGAGTCCTCAACAAGGAGATAAAAGCCCTGATGAGACGGCAGCAGGTAGAACTGTCTGGTGGTGAGATCGGTAGCGTAAAACTGAGTGACCCATTCCCCATTTCCATGCCTCCCGAAAGTGAAATGATGATCTGGTGTTGGACTGCAATCGGGTTGAGAGGTAGAGACTACCAAGCCATGGTAGAACCCGTGTACTCAGACAGCAGGCCCACCATTTTGACAGCCCGGGGGGTGGTTGATGTCCGTCATGGGAGGGTGCCCGTCCGCATCCTCAACATTGGGGAGAGGGAAGTACACTTACCCAGGTACGCTACACTCGCCAAACTGTTTGTTGTCGAACACAAAGCTATCAGGGCCGTGGAACCCTTGCCTCCATCTCCTCAGGCGGAGGGTAATGGCTCCCAGAAACAAAAAGAGGACTGGTGCCAGAAACTCCACGTGGGTGCTGACTCCACTCCCCTGCACCAAAAACTAGGAGTCTACCGGGTGGTACAGGAGTACGAGAGAGTCTTTAGTAAGCACCCGCTAGACTTTGGCAGAGTAAAAGGGATAGAACACCACATCCCCACTGGGAGCCACCCACCGATAAAAGAAAGACACCGACCTGTACCCCCTGCACATTATCAGAACGCCAAGGGCATGCTAAGAGAGATGAAAGAAGCTGGGGTCATTAGAGATAGCTGCAGCCCCCTTGGTTCTGGTGAAAAAGAAAGACGGCACCATGAGAATGTGCGTGGACTATAGACAAATCAACTGTATCACCCACAAAGACGCATATCCGCTGCCTAGAATAGAGGAGTCTTTAGCCGCACTAAAATCTGCTAACTTCTTTTCTACTTTGGACCTTACTAGCGGGTACTGGCAGGTTCCTGTGGCAGAGGCTGACAAGGAGAAGACCGCCTTCACCACCCCGATGGGACTGAGTGAGTTCAACTGTATGCCTTTCGGGCTCTGCAACGCACCAGGGACCTTCCAGCGGCTGATGGAATGCTGTCTAGGGCACCGAAACTTCGAGACGGTCCTCCTTTACCAGGACGACGTGATCGTCTATTCGAAGACCTACGAGGACCATCTCAAGCACCTGGCCGAGGTGTTCGAAGCCCTGGCAGGCTATGGCCTGAAGGTGAAACCATCGAAGTGTCACCTGCTGAAACCAAAGGTCCAGTACCTAGGGCACGTGGTAAGCGCGAAAGGAGTGGCCCCCGACCCTGACAAGGTCACGGCAATCAAGAGCTGGCCAAGCCCCTCGAACATCAAAGAGGTGAGACAGTTTCTCGGGTTGGTAGGCTACTACCGAAGGTTCATCCCCGGGTTCACTAAGATGGCAGCTCCTATGCAGGACCTCCTGATCGGACAGTCTAAGTCCAGGAGTCAGAAGCCACCCTTCAAGTGGGATAAACCGGAAGAGGAGTCCTTCCGCCAGCTAAAGATGGCCCTCACAGGGGATGAGATCCTGGCCTACCCTGATTATGGCCAGCCTTTCATTCTCCACACAGATGCCAGTAATGTGGGACTGGGAGCCGTACTGTCCCAAAACCAACAGGGCAGAGAACGGGTGATCGCATATGCCAGTCGGAAGCTGAGGCCCACCGAGAGGAACCCGGAGAATTACAGCTCCTTCAAGCTAGAATTCTTGGCGGTGGTGTGGGCCGTGACGGAACGCTTCAAGCATTACCTGGCCTCCGCAAAGTTCACGGACAACAACCCGTTGACACACCTGGACAATGCAAGACTGGGTGCCCTAGAACAGCGGTGGATGGCCCGTCTCTCCAACTATGACTTCGTGATCAAATATCGGGCAGGCAAAACCAACGCCAACGCGGACGCCCTATCAAGGATGCCTCACTTACCTGAAGGTGACGAAGACCCAGAAGAGCTGGAGGAGGTAGAACTCCCCGCGTTTCACCGGTATGGAGCCGCTCAACACTCTCACCGCGTGAAGGAGGAGGATCTAACAACTGTGATGATCAATCCCCTACCTCACCACAGCTGGGCCGAGACCCAAGATAGTGACCCTGCCATCCGCCTGGTGAAAGATCTGCTGACCCAGGAAGACGCCCGCATGGATCCGGATGCTCCAGAGGAAGCGAAGCAGCTGTGGAAGGAGAAGAGCAAGCTGTTCCTCTACGAAGGCAAGTTGTGCAGAAGGATTGTCAACCACCGGACGCACGAGCTGACCTGGCAAGTCGTGGTCCCAAGGCGGGATGCAGCTATGGTCCTGGGAGCTTACCATGACAGAGCGGAACACTTCGGTTGGAAGAAACTGGAGTTCCTGCTAAGAGGAAGGTTCTTTTGGGTCGGCATGAGAGGAGCTGTAGAAAAGTGGTGCAGAGACTGTGGCCCTTGTCACCTAAGGAGGAAGGACCGCACCAGCCAGAAGACACCCTTGAGGCCCATCGTCACCACGCAGCCTCTTGAGCTGGTAGCTCTAGACCACGTCAAGTTGGCTCCAAGCCGGTCAGGGTACATCTACGCCCTGACAATCGTGGACCACTATTCCCGTTTTCTCGTGGTGGTCCCGGTAAAAGACTTGACAGCCCAAACAGCAGCCAGAGCCTTCCAGCAATACTTCTGTCGTCCACACGGGTATCCGGAACAGGTCCTGACAGACCAGGGTCCAGCGTTCGAGGCTGAAATCTTCCAGGAGTTCTGCAACCTCTATGGCTGTAAGAAAATTCGTACAACGCCTTACCACCCACAAACCAACGGGATGTGTGAGAAGATGAACAATATAGTCATTGATCTCCTGAAGACGTTGCCCCTGGAGGAACGCAGCCTGTGGCCAGAAAAACTGCCGGACCTGATAGACCTATACAACAATATCCCGGTGAATGCTACAAACTGCACCCCGGCTTACCTGATGCGAGCTAGACCAGGTAAGCTGCCCGTAGACCTGGAGATGGGAGTCCTAATACCTGAGGACACCTCCCCGGATGCGGACTGGGATACGGAAAGGCAACTGCAGTACAAGAAGGTACAGGAGAGTGTGGAGAAGAGCCTGGCCCAGGTGAGAGAGAGGCAAGAAAAACTCTTCAATCAACACGCCCCTACTGGTCCCCTAGAACCTGGTGAGCAAGTCCTGAAGCGGAAGAGAAGGCTACATAAGTTGGACGACCAGTGGGAAAGGGAACCCTACACCGTACTGCAGTCTGACCACGACAACCCAAACGTGTGCGTAATCACCAAGGACGGAGGAGAAACCACTAGTGTCGTCTCCAGAGACCACCTCAAAAGGTGCCCCGAGCAACTCCGTAGTGCAGAAGAGGATCAGAGTGACCTTGAACCCGCAGAGGACAAGGAAGAAATGATCAGCACCGTTCTCGGAGAGTTCCCTCAGTCCTGGACTCGCATAAATGATGCTATAGTGGTACCTGTCCTGCATTTCCTGCAACCGGCACAGCAACAACCAACACCAGAGCCGGAAGGTGAAGAGGAGCAAGCGGTTCCAGAGGCAGAAGAGCCTGTACCAGCAGCCCAGGAGAGTCAACCCTCTGCTGACAGTGAGCCTGCCATGCCTGCGGTAAGCCAAAGGACCCGCAGACAGCTGCCTGCCCTACCTGTACACCCAGCTGGTAGCTGTACCCCTAACGCTAGTGGGGAAAGCCAGGTTGGTCCACCACCAGACAGTGGGCTACGTAGGTCAACCAGGAGCACAAAGGGACAGATACCCGCTCGCTGGAGAATATAGAGTGTACTAAAATTGTCAATAGCCCTGTTACCAACTGTTGAAATGTTTGCCAAGTTACATGCTTGTTTGGTAATACTCTGTTTCAGTTTCTTGCAGCTACCGTAAGGACTCACAGGTTATGGACTTTTTATAACCGGGACCTTGTATGGACTGCGTTCGGAGCCTAACCCAGGAATGAACTAAGACTGTGAAGGACTTGGGGTAGGACAGACCCCCACCTGGTTAAGGCTCCCCGTTGAGTTGGTGATATGGACACCCGGTCACAGGCCACACTGTGACCTTAAGAACTCAATTTGTGCGTCGTCTGTCTATTAATGTTTTATTGTTATGCATATTGTCTTTGTTTATTGTTTAGTCCCGGAGTACTAAATTTCACTAGGGGGGAATGTGTCACCCTGGCCTGGATGCCACAAGTGTAATTAAAGCTGTGTCTGAGAGCAAGGGGGAGGTTCTCTAGTCAGGGGAACATTAGCATGCAATGCCTCCTGTCTCAGGCCAGTAGGGGGAGCTGGCTGCCCCTATAAAAGCTGGTACTGGGGGCAGGGTTAGAGAGAACTGGACGACCTATCTGAGGATTCAGGTCCCAGAGCAGGGAGGGACAGTTGTATTGCACGTAAGAGGAAGTGTGGCAGAAGGAGAGCCACAAGCCAGAGACAAGAGGCGCAGTGAGCCTGTCTTGGCAGAGAAAAGACTTACTTTACCAGACTTTGGTGTCTGAGGCTGGGAGGATTCTACATCCTCCAGCAGAGAACCAGTCCGCAAGGGACTGTATATTCCTTTGCCTAAGAAGCCTGGAGGCCCTGCCACAACCGAAGGGACCAGTAAAGCCGTACAAGGCTGGGAGCAGAAAGGAACCCACGTCGCAGGCCATACAGGCGAGAATACACGGAAAGCTCGGAAACGTGGGCTGTTACCCTATCAGGAGGAGATAGCCAGAAGGAGCGCAGAAAGCACGGTAGGCCTACACCCTCACCCTGACCAGGGCCAATTTCCCCGTTGCTCTCAGACATCCAGGTCCCCTCCTAGCTGGGACTGTTTGTGGGTCAGTTTACCTGTTTAGTAAAGACCCTGGACTGCAACCTGTTGTCTGTGTGCTCCTTGCTCCTCCAGCACTATCAGCACTGGGACTCTCACTACCATCACTCCCACCATCCACTATACTGCCCTGGGGCCGCACTCTTCCCGTGGGGAGTCACACTACCCTAGCTGCACACCTCATCAGCCCCAGCGGTCTGCATGCAGCGGCGGTTCCTAATAACCGCAATCCACGGGTGGCGTAGTCGGACATTATCAATAACACATAACGGACTACCACTGGCCTGACCACCCTGAGCCACGGAACCGGGTTGCCACTACTACTCCCATCGTTTCCCTAATTGCCCGGATCAGAGTGCCCCACGGCCCAGGGGGCGAGTCACATGCGCTTGCATTCCAAGAAAACAAAGCAGACGCTAACTTCTATCATCCTCATCATGCTCCTCACCTTGGCACTCTCAACTCCCCTGATGGAGAAGCCAGGGCCCACCGGAGGAGTCTGGTTCTCTGGTGGGCTCGTCCAATGCTGCTCTAAAGCAGGCCGGGCTAAGAAAAGTGTGGGGGAACTTCCAAGGAGAAATAGGGGCGGCTGGGGACCGTTTATGGACACCCGGCCGCCGGGCGGCTGGGGACTGAGTATGGATACCTCGCTGCCAAAGCAGCCATGAGGTAATGGCCAGCTTTGGCCTCCTCCAAACTAAAAGGCCCCATTTCAAGTGCAAGTTAGCAGTATGGTATTGCAGCCTGGGGGTGGGTGTGTGGCAGGCTGCATACTTGCGCTTGCATTGAAAGGTATGGGGGAGATACAAATTGAACACTGCCCTGGGACAAGGATTTGCACGGGGATAGTTGCAAGTCTGCATCTTCTGATGCGGCAAGGATCACTTCTGATGGGCACACTTTTAGGTAGTAACCTAGGTGTCAGAGATGCTTCCAGGGATCTTACCAATGCTATTGCCATGTGTTTTCAGCACTGTATGCGTGTGTCACACAGCACATGGCCAGATAAGGTTGTAAAATGTTAAAATGACATTTCCCGGTGAATGCATTTGTCACTGTTGAAAGCAATACAAAAGTGCAAAAACGCATAAAAAATGCTACTTGTGAACATAGCCCAAGGTGTGGAGGAGCATTTTTGTTTTTGGTTATTTATTTTACCTTATACACAAGTCTTTACCCTGGAAAGGAAGTTCCTTAACCAGGGGCGTACACAGAAATCATGGGGCCCCATAGCAAAAGTCCAAATTGCCCCCCCCCCCAGTAAAAAATAATAATAAATTCTGCAGTGTAAGTAGAATCGCAGTATATAGGTGCTTTCACAAAGGGCATAGCTCAACTTTTGAAGACAGGGAAATGAACATGTCTTGTGGCATGCACATAGTGAATGTGCCCATACTGAAGTCCTTTAGTGTTCTCATCCCTTTTTATCACCCTGTTGATTTAAATACAACAAAACATGCATCCAACACACAGTATTATACCCCCCTACAGTAAATTCCTGTACAGTAACCCTGACACACACACAGTAAGATGACTCCATAGTTACCCCAGTAAGGTATGATGCCCTCACAAACACCCACACAGCATGATGGCCCCCCATATACCCACACTGTATGATGGCTCCCTAGCAACTCCCCTCCCTCACACAGTATTATGGTTCCCAAGAAGTATGATGGTCCCCACAGACCCACATTGTATGATGGCCCTCACAGCTGCCCACACAGTATAATGGCCCACAGGTCCTCCACTGTATCATGGTCTCCACACTCCACAGGACCTCCATACAATATGATGAAAGTAGCCACAGTATAATAGCCTGCACAGGTACCCCACACGCAGAGTGATGACCCCACAGTAGGCGCCTCCACAGTATAAGGCTCCACAACCCCCTACAAGTCCTGACTGATAAAAAAATATATAAAAATTAATCACCTACCCCTGTTTCCCCAATGAGCTGCTCTATGCACCGTGTGAACGGAGGCGATGCACAGCAGACGTGACATAGTGACATCATGCTTGGTGCACTGAGACACAGACTCATGGCTGAATGGTACAGCAGGGAGCCTTTAAGCATCTGGTCTCCTAAAGAGCTCAAATGTGGCCATATGATCTGCCGCTATTAGTGGTATGCCAATGGTACTATAGTAAGAGCTATTTTACACAGTGACATTCTTTTGTACATATGTGTGACGCTGTAAGCCCTATCCTGGGAGATGGGGGACTCGGAGCCGGGTCCTGTGTTGTAGATGGGGTGCAGCCGTGGCCCGGACCCGCTCCGTGCCCAGGGCCGTCACATTAAAAAGGATGGTATGGGCTTATCCGGGTTGAGTGACTGATCTCGACTATGTCACCTGTGGCACCTGGTGAAGTCGACCAGCGCCGCTACAGTCCGCTGAGGCAGGGTGTTATTGCAGCCATCGTTGTTACTACTCCCCACAGGCAGAGCAAGGCCTCAGGGCAGAGGGACAGGATGGAGGGGGTTGTAGTCTAGGAGGTCTGGTACTGCATAGTGCGGTGTAATGCAGAATAAAGAGTCCGGAGGCCATAGGGGTTAACTTCCAGAGTTTTTACTCACGGTGGAGATTGCAGTTGGAAGGCTTCTCCCTGCTCCTCGCGGAGTTCTGCGGTCACCAGAGACGGGGGGGGGGTCCGACAACCTCCGAGTAAGTCCAGTGTTCAATCAGGACCCTGCACCAGAGTGTTCCTAGACTTCAGACCGGGTCCTTTCCCGTCTGTGTGTGTGTAGATAGGCTGGGTCTCCCTCTGAACTTCACTCAGAAAAAGGGTACGGGTGGCAGCTCCGCTCCTTCCGTTACCCGGTGGGATCCTCAGGGCCTACCGGACTTCCCTGACCAGGACGTAGAGTGGCAAGGTCAGGTGTCGGGGACCGGTACCCCTCTTGCAGCCGGAATCTCTCTGAATAAATCAGGTTGGCAAGGATAGGTGGCGTATACCGCTCCGTCTGCATCCCCCTGGGATCCATTTGCAGTGGAGCTACACTCCTGAGCTCCGGACCTTCTTGGTCATGGTCCTTGACTGGGCTGAGACATTCATTATCTGCAACCTGCCCCTCGACCCAAAGCCAGGGTACGAGGGCCATGCCTCCATCCTATGCAGGTCCACACAGGATCCACGCTCAGGGAGGAAGGTCACGATCAAAGAACAATCAAAGAACCCAGAATCAAGATGGCTTTGTATTAAATATGAAATTTAAAGTGTCACTAAAATGTGAATCCTCCACCCTCACCCAATAATTGATTCCCCTATCTCTTGGTTCCCCAGTCTCCCGTTTCCCAGTAGGGGCAGCACCTAGTGCCTACTAGCCCCCTCTAGTGGGAGAAGTGTGGTGTTGGATGTGGAGGTAGGGTCCTGACCATCGCACTGTTCTTACCTCAGAGGAGGAACACTACACCCCATTAAAGAGGTGCAGCATCCCTGTGGCGGTCGAACCCTCAGGGGCGCCACATTCCCCCCTGGTGAAACACAGCACGTCCGCGGGCTGCAAAAGAGCAATACCTGGTACAGTTTTTTTTTTTTTATATATGAACAATAAACTATCTTCCCTTTATGGGAGGCACTTCTTCTTAAACGTTTCGAACAGCATATAATATAAAAGTACAAAGGTATAAAAATATAAAAGTACAAGAATCATCCAGAGACATTTATGCACAGACAGACGGGTTAAAGTGCAGGGACTTAAAGGCAGTTCAGAAGCACGAGGGACCTGTCCCAAACCCCCAACGTAGGCCCTGGGGTGGCTGCAGGGCATGAAGATCCCGAGTTGGACCTCCAGGAGAGCCACTCCAGACAGGTTTTTCTTCTGAGGTCTGAGGTAGAAATAGCCACGGTTTTACATAAAACCAATATAAGGAGCACCTAAAGAGATGCAAACTATTTACAGGGTATGAGTCTGTCTGCTGCAAGTCCGCAGGGCCAAATGTCTCTAGAAACCGGGAATGTAAATTAAAACATAAACACAACCATTACAACTTTAAACAAGTTACAGCCGCCGGGGCTGCTTAATTCTCGGGTCCCCTCCGGGGAAAAGGCTCATTCCTCCTGACGGAGGCTGACCGGTCCTCTAAGGCCGAGCGCGAGGGGGCATCGCTCCCGAACACCTTGTGGACATCCAGGGCGTACCACCCCCGCACCCCGTGGTGGCGGGTGTACGTGACTATGTCACCCGGGACGAGGTTCCGGCCAGGGTGTCCCTTTTTCAGCCGCGGCTCGACGTCCCGCCGGCTGACAAAGACGTCGTGCTCATGCTGGGAACTCCGAATGAATCCCCACCCCGCCTCATGGTGGAAGCGGACAACTTGCCCTTCCACACGGGGGCTTGGACGGGTCTTCTCCTCCTGGCGGGCCCGGGACTTTGCAGCCTTGGCGCGCACCTCGAGGCGCTCGCAGCGAATCTCCCTCTGGCGATGCTCCCGGCTGAGTTGAAGGATCTGCTGACGGCACAGCTCGCTCCTCCTGCGCGCTTCAGCCTGGGTCTCCCGGGGGAAGCCCATCAGGTCCCCCCCGGTTGTCCCAGGCCCACTCCTCAGCCGCCGGCCAGGTGACTGTTGGTGCGGGTAGCGGTGTCAGCAGGGGTTGCAGCGGGTCCTCTGCAAGTGCGGACCGGTCCGGGTTGGGGTCGGTGGATACCCCAGCAGCCTCAGGTATTTCCGAATCAGGAGTTGGACGGCAGTGCAGGTCTCCGCCTATAGCAGAAGCTTGCAGCTCCGGGGCAAAGACCTGCTCCCAGGGGACCGCGCCAAGCAGGAGATACTCGGCCATGAGGTCCAGTACGGGCACGGTAGGTTCAGCAGCCGGGGCAGGTGAAGCACACTCACCTGCCTCTGGGCCGCTCACGACCTTTGTCACCGCTTCTCCCGAGCTTCGGCTCCTTGATGGCGGGTTCGTATGCGCAGCAGCATTTCTTCCTGCCACGCAGCAGACGCCGCCTTCTGGGCCTCATGCAGTCTCTGTGCAAGACCCGGGGCTTCCTGGTGGAGAAATTCAATATCTCCCGCTGTAAGTATTGTGCCGCTTCGCTCCCTGCCGGGGGAAGGACCTGGGCCAGGTTAGGAAGGTTCCGTTTGTTGCGCTCCAGCAGCGTCCATGTCCGCTCCTGAAGGCCGCCAAACCTCAAATGCAATAACCGCACCTTGTTGTTTTTTTTCTTTTTCCTCCTCTTTTGGGGCGGCTCCAGGGCGGTATGCTGACAGCCACGCCTTCGTTTGGCCCATCCATTTTGACGGGCATTACCCCGCGGACAGTTTCTGATGGAAGGGGCGGTCCACACTTTTGGCGCCATGTGGGAGCCTGGCCCATGATAGGAGGTGTTAGAAGACCGTCTTTCCAATAGACTATGGCATCTGTTCTTCTTGGGCGGGCGCCATTTTAAGTGGAAATGACAGTCTAAGGTGTAAGGCACACAGAAGGTAATTCCTTCCTTTGCTGCGGGCACGCGATCCTGCTGACTACGCCAGTTGAGTGACGCTGTAAGCCCTACCCTGGGAGATGGGGGACTCGGGGTCCTGTGTTGTAGATGGGGTGCAGCCGTGGCCCGGACCCGCTCCGTGCCCAGGGCCGTCACATTAAAAAGGATGGTATGGGCTTATCCGGGTTGAGTGGCTGATCTCGACTACGCCACCTGTGGCACCTGGTGAAGGCCACCAGCGCCGCTACAGTCCGCTGAGGCAGGGTGTTATTGTAGCCATTGTTGTTACTACTCCCCACAGGTGGAGCAGGGCCTCAGGGCAGAGGGACAGGATGGAGGGGGTTGTAGTCTAGGAGGTCTGGTACTGCGTAGTGCGGTGTAATGCAGAATAAAGAGTCCGGAGGCCATAGGGGTTAACTTCCAGGGTTTTTATTCACGGTGGAGATTGCAGTTGGAAGGCTTCTCCCTGCTCCTCGCAGAGTTCTGCGGTCACCAGAGACGGGGGGGGGGGGGGGGGTCCGACAACCTCCATGTAAGTCCAGTGTTCAATCAGGACTCCGCACCAGAGTGTTCCTAGACTTCAGACCGGGTCCTTACCTGTCTGTGTGTGTGTAGATAGGCCGGGTCTCCCTCTGAACTTCACTCAGAAAAAGGGTACGGGTGGCAGCTCCGCTCCTTCCGTTACCCGATGGGGTCCTCAGGGCCTACCGGACTTCCCTGACCAGGACGTACAGTGGCAAGGTCAGGTGTTGGGGGCCGGTACCCCTCTTGCAGCCGGAATCCCTCTGAATAAATCAGGTTGGCGAGGATAGGTGGCGTATACCGCTCCGTCTGCATCCCCCTGTGATCCATTTGCGGTGGAGCTACACTCCTAAGCTCCGGGCCTTCTTGGTCATGGTCCTTGACCGGGCTGAGACATTCATTATCTGCAACCTGCCCCTTGACCCAAAGCCAGGGTACGAGGGCCGTGCCTCCATCCACTGCAGGTCCACACAGGATCCACGCTCAGGGAGGAAGGTCACGATCAAAGAACGATCAATGAACCCAGAACCAAGGTGGCTTTGTATTAAATATGAAATTTAAAGTGTCACTAAACTGTGAATCCTCCACCCTCACCCACTAATTGGTTCCCCTATCTCTTGGTTCCCCAGTCTCCCGATTTCCAGTAGGGGCAGCACCTAGTGCCTACTAGCCCCCTCTGGTGGGAGAAGTGTGGTGTTGGATGTGGAGGTAGAATCCTGACCATCGCACTGTTGTTACCTCAGAGGAGGAACACTACACCCCATTAAAGAGGTGCAGCATCCCTGTGGCGGTCGAACCCTCAGGGGCGCCACACATACATATATAGTGAAGTCCATATTACGTATAGAGCTTCACTTATAAAGACAACCTTTGTCCATTTGCCGAAATATCAACATCGTGGATGAAATCCCCTGATAAGAAACTGAGCTAACTTTAGGCTATGTTCACATGTTGCGTTTTTGCAGCATTTATGAATTTTCTGCTGCGTTTTACAGTACCAGCAAAGACTGAGATTTCAGAAATCTCATGCACACTCTTTGTTTTTTTTTCCTGACTGTTTTGTCAAAGAGCTGCGTTTTTGCAAACAGCAGCATGTCACTTCTTTTAGCGTTTTTCACCCATAGAAAGCAATGGGTAGCGCAAAATTGCAGCAAAAACGCAGGTATCAAGTTTTGCTGTGTTTTTGGTGCAAAAACCTGAGGAAATTGAATCATGTTTCTTTTTATGCACTAAACTTTATCAGCATGCACAAGAAACAAATGTACCCTGACAAAAACGCAGAAAAAAACTCAGCAAAACCTGCTTTTTCTCTACTGCCAAGAGAGCAGGTTTTGGCAACGGAAAAAAAATTAGCAAAAACACAATGTGTGAATATAGCCTTACGGGTTGTAACCTGTGAAGATTGTGCAAAGCGCATCTCTCTACACTCCACTGTGTTAGCACTCAGAACGTCAGCTGGCTGTGAAGAACAGACTGGCCTGCCGAGAATCTGATAAAAAATATGGATGTGTGAATGAGGTCTTAGGCTGATGGGAGGGGATCAGTCAGATATGGAGACAGTCACCACCTCCAATAGTATATGATCTCCCATCAGCCTAAGGCCTCAATCACACGTGCAATATTCGCATACGAGTGCTATCCATCGTCTTCAAGGATAGCACTCGTACCTGTGATAGTCTATGGGGCCATTCACATGTCCGTGATTTTAGAGACATGCCCGATTTTGATCCAAGGGTCAGATTACACTTGGCCATGCAAGGTCAATGGGTTTGTGAAAAAAAAACGGACTGCACTCTGACATCTCAGTGCAGTCGATTTTTATGGTCTGTAAGAATGAAGAAGGTGGAGAATTGTTTTATTTTTTTATTTCTCCAGATGCGAGAACAACGGATGACACTCAGGTCACACTCTGATTAAAGTCTGATCAGAATAATTGGCCATTTTTCTTGTATGTGGAAAAATCAGAAGTGTGAATGAGTCCTAAGGTTGTTTTTAATTAGTAGTGGATCCTACCTGCGCTTTAAATTTGGTTAGACAAAAAAGGGGGTGGGGTGGAAAAGCGCAGTGCTTGTGTGAACCTGTATGGAAGTGGAATATACGTGCAGATACAGTGGTCTGCTCACCTGAGTGGGTTGTGCAGACCGCACAACCCAGGTTAAACAGCTACTGGCGCTGATAGCGCTGCCACGATGCCTTCAGTGTCTCCTCTGGATTAGCAGATGGAGCTTCCAATCATGTGATTCCGGGTGGGGTCACATGGGTGATGACATCATCGCAGGTCCTACAGGTCCTGCAGCTGAAATTGTATCCAGTTCTCTGCAGCCTCCAGCCACAACTCCCAAGGGAAAAGTGAACAGTGTGCAAATTGAAGTGGTCAGTGGGGCGCTAGAAACTGGATAAGGCGCTGGAAAAGGATAAAACAAACCTCTTTATTGAAGTATTAATGCCCACAACACGTTTCTGCAGCGGTCTGCTGCCTTCATCAGGTGGAGTTATGGGAAAATGGCAGAAACAGGCACTTTTTGGCACTGACCACTTCAATTTGCACACTTTAAATTTGGTTAGTCCTATGAAAGAATGGTACATCTTGTCGTTCTTGATGGGCTCCCATGAATTGGCCAATTTATGCACCAAGTACCTTCATTTTCCATATCTCTACGCTTACAGAGGCGACTGTATTCTTTATTATGCAGTGATAGCAGCAGCGCCTGTTCACACTTAATTTATTCTGTCTGGAGGCGATATACATACATAAACACAGAGGGGTTGTCCAAGTTTGGGCTGAAAGTTTACAATCGCTCTATATGACTACGGTCATCTGAATCCTCACATCATACGCTGTCAGGATTCTTCGATGACAGTGGCAAGAGCAGCCGGTCACGTACAAGTATGTGTTTTGCATATCTGTGGTCACGTGTCGATTAAACGTGCTCGGCCGCATTCAGTTCCCTTGTATTGATCGAGGACGAACACGTCTAGTCAGAATGTGACTGGAAGCATGCAAATTGTTAGAACCCTCCTGTTTGTTTGTTTGTTTTTTCCTTCCTGTGTATAGCGGTCATGTGACCATTTGCCTTTATATTACAGCTCCGCCCTTTTGGCTCTGTTGGACTTCAGTGTTGTTTGACTGCTTCTCTAGCCAGGTGCTTCTGTGCCTATCTGGCAGCTCGCTTGGTCCTTCTGGGACCTCTAGTACCCTTTTGTCAGTTTGTAATTTTGTGTTCTGCAACTACTTCTCTGTTTAGGAGGTGTACCATTTTTGTCCCAGTCCTTAGTTCTTTTAGGGACCCCTCTCCTTTATGCTATAGGTCTCCGTTCAGACTAGCTGAAGACTAAGGCGGGTCTGTTCACTCGGAACAGGCAGCCCGCTACATCGTAGGGATTCAGCTTAGTCTTATTGTAGGGACAGCCTTCCCCTATCTTTCCTTAGTTCATGTTGCAGATCATAACACAAATCACATACTTGTGGTGGCATGACCGCCTGCACGCGATGTGTGCGCTCTGAGGATTCAGAAGTCTGCAGTCATAGAGTGATTGCAGACTTTCATCTCAAGCCTGGACAACCCTTTAAAGGGGTTGTCCACTACTTTGACATTGATGCCCTGTCCTTAGGATAGGGCATCAATGTATGATCGGCTGGGGTCCCACACGTGGCATCGCTGCCGATCAGCTGTTATCGTGCCGGTGGCCGCCGGCCGGAAGTCCTTGCCTGTGGTGCCTGGCCGTCAAGTTGTAGTGGCGGCCGCTTGTAACTGTATATCCGCCTCCTATTCAATTGAATGGGAGGCGGATGTGCAGTTACGAGCGGCGGCCACTACAGATGGACGGCCAAGCACCGCAGATAAGGACTTGTGGCCGCTGCCGCCGGCATGATAACAGCTGATTGATGGGGATGGGGCGTCCGGGACCCCGGCCGATCATACATTGATGCCCTATCCTATGGATAGAGCATCAATGTCAAAGTAGTGGATAACTTTTTTAAGAGTACATTCCCACTTTCAGGATTTGTTGCGGTTTTCACGCTTCAGAATTTTTGTACTTATTATGTAAATTACTGGACACGCATTTTTACACATGCGGATCTTCCTCAACTAAGCAAGTCTATGAGGAAAGTCTACATGCGGACCCACAAGAGAAATAGACATGCTCGGGGTCTGAAGGACACGCCGCATCTCAGTTTCCGCTGGTGATCCGCTGGTGCACAGAGATGCATAGTGGACAGAAAAGAACATCCACTATGCTGTAACATCTGGCTGTTGCGGGTTTGACGCTGCATAAATATGCAGCGTCAAAACCGCAGCAAATCTTGAACGTGGGAACGTACCCTTAGGCTATGTGCCCATGATCCGGAGCCGCTGCGGGTTTGACACTGCGTGTTTATGCAGCGTCAAAGGAAAGTCTGCAGGTGAAAAAAAAATGGTAGCTATTCCGCAGCATTGGGGCCGCAGGCTGGTACGCATTGTGCGCACATACAGTGTGGCTAGCTGCAGCAATACTAGTGATTAGTGATGGTCTGGGGTCAGATGTACTCACTCTGACAGCCGTGTCCTTTGCTCTGCTGTGCACTCTGCAGCCTGTCCATTCCTCCTTCAGTTAATCCTTCATTAGGAGTGCATTATCTGCAATGCAGATAAATGTGTGTAAAGAAGTCATTTAAACAATTTATTAATAGGCTTCCATTGTCACAGGTGTCCTAATGTTTAGCTCAACCCTCTGGTCCCAGGTTCAGGATCTCTGTGGTGACTGACAGACACAAGACAGTGGCTTGGTGTGAGGGGCTTCCTGACTTTTTATTTGTTTGCAGCCCTCCTCCCCAGTTACCCTAGATAGTTGGCAGAATTCCAAACACGACCCCTCCCCCCTGCCTTAACACCCGCACATCCAAAACAGGACACAAAGTAAAAGAAATTCATTTACATTTCACACTTACAGTACAGAGTGCTGCAGTGAGCCAGAGACTTACCCTGCAGCCAGGCCGGCTCCCTCTGCAGCCAGTCAGAGACTTACCCTGCAGCCAGGCCGGCTCCCTCTGCAGCCAGTCAGAGACTTACCCTGCAGCCAGGCCGGCTCCCTCTGCAGCCAGTCAGAGACTTACCCTGCAGCCAGGCCGGCTCCCTCTGCAGCCAGTCAGAGACTTACCCTGCAGCCAGTCAGAGACTTACCCTGCAGCCAGGCCGGCTCCTCTGCAGCCAGTCAGAGACTTACCCTGCAGCCAGGCCGGCTCCCTCTGCAGCCAGTCAGAGACTTACCCCGCAGCCCTGCCGGCTCCCTCTGCAGCCAGTCAGAGACTTAGGCTATGTGCCCACGTTGCATTTATGAAGCAGAAAATTTCTGCTGCATAAATGCAAGTCCTCTCCCGGAATAACGCATGCGGAATTCCGCACGCGTTTATCGCGCATTTTTTGCGCGTTTATCACGCGTTTTCCACATGCGGAATTGCCTTGCGTTTTTTATGCATTGGACTAAGGCAATTCCGCTTGCGGAAACGCAAAATTAAATGACATGCTGCGGATTTTTGAACGCGGCATAAACGCTGCAGAAAAATCCGCAACATGTGCATAGAAATTGCGGAATCCCATTGGGGACCATGGGGTGCGGATATACATGCGTTTTTCAAGCGTTTACGCTGCGGTAATTCCGCAGCATATACGCTTGAAAAATGCTACGTGGGCACACAGCCTTACCCTGCAGCCCTGCCGGCTCCCTCTGCAGCCAGTCAGAGACTTACCCTGCAGCCAGGCCGGCTCCTCTGCAGCCAGTCAGAGACTTACCCTGCAGCCAGGCCGGCTCCTCTGCAGCCAGTCAGAGACTTACCCTGCAGCCAGGCCGACTCTTCTGCAGCCAGTCAGAGACTTACCCTGCAGCCAGGCCAGCTCCTCTGCAGCCAGTCAGAGACTTACCCTGCAGCCAGGCCGGCTCCCTGAGCAGCCAGTCAGAGACTTACTCTGCAGCCAGGCCGGCTCCTCTGCAGCCAGTCAGAGACTTACCCTGCAGCCAGGCCGGCTCCCTCTGCAGCCAGTCAGAGACTTACCCTGCAGCCAGGCCGGCTCCTCTGCAGCCAGTCAGAGACTTACCCTGCAGCCAGTCAGAGACTTACCCTGCAGCCAGGCCGGCTCCCTCTGCAGCCAGTCAGAGACTTACCCTGCAGCCAGGCCGGCTCCCTCTGCAGCCAGTCAGAGACTTACCCTGCAGCCAGGCCGGCTCCTCTGCAGCCAGTCAGAGACTTACCCTGCAGCCAGTCAGAGACTTACCCTGCAGCCAGGCCGGCTCCCTCTGCAGCCAGTCAGAGACTTACCCTGCAGCCAGGCCGGCTCCCTCTGCAGCCAGTCAGAGACTTACCCTGCAGCCAGGCCGGCTCCTCTGCAGCCAGTCAGAGACTTACCCTGCAGCCAGTCAGAGACTTACCCTGCAGCCAGGCCGGCTCCCTCTGCAGCCAGTCAGAGACTTACCCTGCAGCCAAGCCGGCTCCCTCTGCAGCCAGTCAGAGACTTACCCTGCAGCCAGGCCGGCTCCTCTGCAGCCAGTCAGAGACTTACCCTGCAGCCCTGCCGGCTCCCACTGCAGCCAGTCAGAGACTTACCCTGCAGCCAGGCCGGCTCCCTCTGCAGACAGTCAGAGACTTACCCTGCAGCCAGGCCGGCTCCTCTGCAGCCAGTCAGAGACTTACCCTGCAGCCAGGCCGGCTCCTCTGCAGCCAGTCAGAGACTTACCCTGCAGCCAGGCCGGCTCCCTGTGCAGCCAGTCAAAGACTTACCCTGCAGCCAGGCCGGCTCCTCTGCAGCCAGTCAGAGACTTACCCTGCAGCCAGGCCAGCTCCTCTGCAGCCAGTCAGAGACTTACCCTGCAGCCAGGCCGGCTCCCTGAGCAGCCAGTCAGAGACTTACTCTGCAGCCAGGCCGGCTCCTCTGCAGCCAGTCAGAGACTTACCCTGCAGCCAGGCCGGCTCCCTCTGCAGCCAGTCAGAGACTTACCCTGCAGCCAGGCCGGCTCCTCTGCAGCCAGTCAGAGACTTACCCTGCAGCCAGTCAGAGACTTACCCTGCAGCCAGGCCGGCTCCCTCTGCAGCCAGTCAGAGACTTACCCTGCAGCCAGGCCGGCTCCCTCTGCAGCCAGTCAGAGACTTACCCTGCAGCCAGGCCGGCTCCTCTGCAGCCAGTCAGAGACTTACCCTGCAGCCAGTCAGAGACTTACCCTGCAGCCAGGCCGGCTCCCTCTGCAGCCAGTCAGAGACTTACCCTGCAGCCCTGCCGGCTCCCTCTGCAGCCAGTCAGAGACTTACCCAGCAGCCAGGCCGGCTCCTCTGCAGCCAGTCAGAGACTTACCCTGCAGCCCTGCCGGCTCCCTCTGCAGCCAGTCAGAGACTTACCCTGCAGCCAGGCCGGCTCCCTCTGCAGACAGTCAGAGACTTACCCTGCAGCCAGGCCGGCTCCTCTGCAGCCAGTCAGAGACTTACCCTGCAGCCAGGCCGGCTCCTCTGCAGCCAGTCAGAGACTTACCCTGCAGCCAGGCCGGCTCCCTGTGCAGCCAGTCAAAGACTTACCCTGCAGCCAGGCCGGCTCCTCTGCAGCCAGTCAGAGACTTACCCTGCAGCCAGGCCGGCGCCTCTGCAGCCAGTCAGAGACTTACCCTGCAGCCAGGCCGGCTCCTCTGCAGCCAGTCAGAGACTTACCCTGCAGCCAGGCCGGCTCCTCTGCAGCCAGTCAGAGACTTACACTGCAGCCAGGCCGGCTGCCTGAGCAGCCAGTCAGAGACTTACTCTGCAGCCAGGCCGGCTCCTCTGCAGCCAGTCAGAGACTTACCCTGCAGCCAGGCCGGCTCCCTCTGCAGCCAGTCAGAGACTTACCCTGCAGCCAGGCCGGCTCCTCTGCAGCCAGTCAGAGACTTACCCTGCAGCCAGTCAGAGACTTACCCTGCAGCCAGGCCGGCTCCCTCTGCAGCCAGTCAGAGACTTACCCTGCAGCCAGGCCGGCTCCCTCTGCAGCCAGTCAGAGACTTACCCTGCAGCCAGTCAGAGACTTACCCTGCAGCCAGGCCGGCTCCCTCTGCAGCCAGTCAGAGACTTACCCTGCAGCCAGGCCGGCTCCCTCTGCAGCCAGTCAGAGACTTACCCTGCAGCCAGGCCGGCTCCTCTGCAGCCAGTCAGAGACTTACCCTGCAGCCAGTCAGAGACTTACCCTGCAGCCAGGCCGGCTCCCTCTGCAGCCAGTCAGAGACTTACCCTGCAGCCCTGCCGGCTCCCTCTGCAGCCAGTCAGAGACTTACCCAGCAGCCAGGCCGGCTCCTCTGCAGCCAGTCAGAGACTTACCCTGCAGCCCTGCCGGCTCCCTCTGCAGCCAGTCAGAAACTTACCCTGCAGCCAGGCCGGCTCCCTCTGCAGACAGTCAGAGACTTACCCTGCAGCCAGGCCGGCTCCTCTGCAGCCAGTCAGAGACTTACCCTGCAGCCAGGCCGGCTCCCTGTGCAGCCAGTCAAAGACTTACCCTGCAGCCAGGCCGGCTCCTCTGCAGCCAGTCAGAGACTTACCCTGCAGCCAGGCCGGCGCCTCTGCAGCCAGTCAGAGACTTACCCTGCAGCCAGGCCGGCTCCTCTGCAGCCAGTCAGAGACTTACCCTGCAGCCAGGCCGGCTCCTCTGCAGCCAGTCAGAGACTTACACTGCAGCCAGGCCGGCTCCCTGAGCAGCCAGTCAGAGACTTACTCTGCAGCCAGGCCGGCTCCTCTGCAGCCAGTCAGAGACTTACCCTGCAGCCAGGCCGGCTCCCTCTGCAGCCAGTCAGAGACTTACCCTGCAGCCAGGCCGGCTCCTCTGCAGCCAGTCAGAGACTTACCCTGCAGCCAGTCAGAGACTTACCCTGCAGCCAGGCCGGCTCCCTCTGCAGCCAGTCAGAGACTTACTCTGCAGCCAGGCCGGCTCCCTCTGCAGCCAGTCAGAGACTTACCCTGCAGCCAGGCTGGCTCCTCTGCAGCCAGTCAGAGACTTACCCTGCAGCCAGTCAGAGACTTACCCTGCAGCCAGGCCGGCTCCCTCTGCAGCCAGTCAGAGACTTACCCTGCAGCCCTGCCGGCTCCCTCTGCAGCCAGTCAGAGACTTACCCAGCAGCCAGGCCGGCTCCTCTGCAGCCAGTCAGAGACTTACCCTGCAGCCCTGCCGGCTCCCTCTGCAGCCAGTCAGAGACTTACCCTGCAGCCAGGCCGGCTCCCTCTGCAGACAGTCAGAGACTTACCCTGCAGCCAGGCCGGCTCCTCTGCAGCCAGTCAGAGACTTACCCTGCAGCCAGGCCGGCTCCTCTGCAGCCAGTCAGAGACTTACCCTGCAGCCAGGCCGGCTCCCTCGGCAGCCAGTCAGAGACTTACCCTGCAGCCAGGCCGGCTCCCTCTGCAGCCAGTCAGAGACTTACCCTGCAGCCAGGCCGGCTCCTCTGCAGCCAGTCAGAGACTTACCCTGCAGCCAGGCCGGCTCCTCTGCAGCCAGTCAGAGACTTACTCTGCAGCCAGGCCAGCTCCCTGTGCAGCCAGTCAGAGACTTACCCTGCAGCCAGGCCGGCTCCTCTGCAGCCAGTCAGAGACTTACCCTGCAGCCAGGCCGGCTCCTCTGCAGCCAGTCAGAGACTTACCCTGCAGCCAGGCCGGCTCCTCTGCAGCCAGTCAGAGACTTACCCTGCAGCCAGGCCGGCTCCTCTGCAGCCAGTCAGAGACTTACCCTGCAGCCAGGCCGACTCCCTCTGCAGCCAGTCAGAGACTTACCATGCAGCCAGGCCGGCTCCCTGTGCAGCCAGTCAGAGACTTACCCTGCAGCCAGGCCGGCTCCTCTGCAGCCAGTCAGAGACTTACCCTGCAACCAGGCCGGCTCCTCTGCAGCCAGTCAGAGACTTACACTGCAGCCAGGCCGGCTCCCTGAGCAGCCAGTCAGAGACTTACTCTGCAGCCAGGCCGGCTCCTCTGCAGCCAGTCAGAGACTTACCCTGCAGCCAGGCCGGCTCCCTCTGCAGCCAGTCAGAGACTTACCCTGCAGTGCGGCCGGCTCCTCTGCCTCCACTAGGCAGCTCTAATGATGGTCGCTCAGGCTGCTCAGCCTCAACTCCTCTCTGCTGTGCACGCAGCGTAGCCATCTAGAGGGGTGTGTCTATGGACAGGACATCCGACGCCGGGCCCCCTGATCACTTGGGCCCCATAGCAGTTGCGTGGTCTGCCTCTATGGACGGTACGCCACTGCCTCTGAGTTTGTTTGTATGTTGTTAGTTTTTGTCTTAGGCTATGTGCCCACGATGCAGAAATGCTCAGGATTTTTTCCTGAGCGTTTCTGCATCTCCCTGGCAGAAAAAAACGCATGCGGATTGTACATGCGGATTGTACATGCGGATTGTACATGCAGATTGTACATGCAGATTGTACATGCGGATCGTACATGCGGATTGTACATGCGGATTGTACATGTGGATTGTACATGCGGATTGTACATGCGCTTTTCCTGCCAGGGACATGCGGATGTGAAGCGTTCTTCACATGCATTTCCGCATGCGGGTGTCAAGCGCTTTCCAAGCGATTTTAGCATCACTTGGAAAGTGCTTGACAACTAGGTCACACTATATAAATCCATGCAAACGGCATGGATTTATATAGTGTGACCCGAGAGAATGGTTAAAAATAAAAAAATTAACCTATACTTACCTTCTGATGGCCCCTGCAGTCTTGCTGCGCTCCTGTGCTGGCTGCCGGCAGATCGCGGTACGCTGTACTGAAAGACCTGCCGTCACATGACTGTGACGTCACCGCAGGTCCTTCAGTCCTGCGCGATCTATCGGCAAGCACAGGGAAGGAGTCCGGGGGCCGTCGGAAGGTGAATATAATCTTTATTTTTTATTTTATTCTTTTTTTTTACAGCTTTTAATGGTACCTGGGTGTGGAGGAGAGTCTCCTGTCCTCCACACCCGGGTACCATCCGCACATTAGAACGCGCCAATTACGCAAGTACAGATGCAGTCTTGCCGAATTGGCGCGTTCTAATGCAAGTCGATGGCGGGGAAAACGCAGCGCTTCCGCAAAATTAATGGACATGCTGCAGATTTTTGAGCGCAGCATAAACGCTGCGGAAAAATCCGCAGCATGGGCATTGAAAGTGCGGAATTGCATTGGAGACCATGGGGGAAGGTTTACCAAGCGTTTCCCAAGCGTTTACGCTGCGGAAATTCCGCAGCATAAACGCTTGAAAAACGCATCGTGGGCACACAACCTTACTGGATGACATATTATTGTACCCTTTTAATTGCACTAAGTAAAGGTTATATTTTAACTAAACTTTGATACCACTTTGCTTGGATTAATGTCTATAAGGACGTCCTCTGTACAGTAACTTCAATCTAGATGTCTCAGTACAGAGGTGACTAGATCGGAGTTGCAGCACTGAGGTTCATGATCTCTGTGCACTGTACTGTGTATAAGGACGTCCTCTGTACAGTAACTTCAATCTAGATGTCTCAGTACAGAGGTGACTAGATCGGAGTTGCTGCACTGAGGTCCATGATCTCTGTGCACTGTACTGTGTATAAGGACGTCTTCTGTACAGTAACTTCAATCTAGATGTCTCAGTACAGAGGTGACTAGATGGGAGTTGCTGTACTGAGGTTCATGATCTCTGTGCACTGTACTGTGTATAAGGACGTCCTCTGTACAGTAACTTCAATCTAAATGTCTCAGTACAGAGGTGACTAGATCGGAGTTGCAGCACTGAGGTCCATGATCTCTGTGCACTGTACTGTGTATAAGGACGTCCTCTGTACAGTAACTACAATCTAGATGTCTCAGTACAGAGGTGACTAGATCGGAGTTGCAGCACTGAGGTCCATGATCTCTGTGCACTGTACTGTGTATAAGGACGTCCTCTGTACAGTAACTACAATCTAGATGTCTCAGTACAGAGGTGACTAGATCGGAGTTGCTGCACTGAGGTCCATGATCTCTGTGCACTGTACTGTGTATAAGGACGTCCTCTGTACAGTAACTTCAATCTAGATGTCTCAGTACAGAGGTGACTAGATGGGAGTTGCTGTACTGAGGTTCATGATCTCTGTGCACTGTACTGTGTATAAGGACGTCCTCTGTACAGTAACTTCAATCTAAATGTCTCAGTACAGAGGTGACTAGATCGGAGTTGCAGCACTGAGGTCCATGATCTCTGTGCACTGTACTGTGTATAAGGACGTCCTCTGTACAGTAACTACAATCTAGATGTCTCAGTACAGAGGTGACTAGATCGGAGTTGCAGCACTGAGGTCCATGATCTCTGTGCACTGTACTGTGTATAAGGACGTCCTCTGTACAGTAACTACAATCTAGATGTCTCAGTACAGAGGTGACTAGATCGGAGTTGCTGCACTGAGGTCCATGATCTCTGTGCACTGTACTGTGTATAAGGACGTCCTCTGTACAGTAACTTCAATCTAGATGTCTCAGTACAGAGGTGACTAGATCGGAGTTGCTGTACTGAGGTCCATGATCTCTGTGCTCTGTACTGTGTATAAGGACGTCCTCTGTACAGTAACTTCAGTTTAGATGTCTCAGTACAGAGGTGACTAGATCGGAGTTGCTGTACTGAGGTCCATGATCTCTGTGCACTGTACTGTGTATAAGGATGTCTTCTGTACAGTAACTTCAATCTAGATGTCTCAGTACAGAGGTGACTAGATCAGAGTTGCTGCAGTAAGGATCATGATTTCTGTGTACTGTACTGTGTATAAGGACGTCCTCTGTACAGTAACTACAATCTAGATTTCTCAGTACAGATGTGACTAGATCGGAGTTGCAGCACTGAGGTCCATGATCTCTGTGCACTGTACTGTGTATAAGGACGTCCTCTGTACAATAACTTCAATCTAGATGTCTCAGTACAGAGGTGACTAGATCGGAGTTGCTGCACTGAGGTCCATGATCTCTGTGCACTGTACTGTGTATAAGGACGTCCTCTGTACAGTAACTACAATCTAGATGTCTCAGTACAGAGGTGACTAGATCGGAGTTGCAGCACTGAGGTCCATGATCTCTGTGCACTGTACTGTGTATAAGGACGTCCTCTGTACAGTAACTACAATCTAGATGTCTCAGTACAGAGGTGACTAGATCGGAGTTGCAGCACTGAGGTCCATGATCTCTGTGCACTGTACTGTGTATAAGGACGTTTTCTGTACAGTAACTTCAATCTAGATGTCTCAGTACAGAGGTGACTAGATCGGAGTTGCTGCACTGAGGTCCATGATCTCTGTGCACTGTACTGTGTATAAGGACGTCCTCTGTACAGTAACTTCAATCTAGATGTCTCAGTACAGAGGTGACTAGATCGGAGTTGCTGTAGTGAGATTCATAGTTTGTGTGCACTGTACTGTGTATAAGGACGTCCTCTGTACAGTAACTTCAGTCTAGATGTCTCAGTACAGAGGTGACTAGATCGGAGTTGCTGCACTGAGGTCCATGATCTCTGTGCACTGTACTGTGTATAAGGACGTCCTCTGTACAGTAACTTCAATCTAGATGTCTCAGTACAGAGGTGACTAGATGGGAGTTGCTGCACTGAGGTTCATGATCTCTGTGCACTGTACTGTGTATAAGGACGTCCTCTGTACAGTAACTTCAGTCTAGATGTCTCAGTACAGAGGTGACTAGATGGGAGTTGCTGCACTGAGGTCCATGATCTCTGTGCACTGTACTGTGTATAAGGACGCCCCTTGTACAGCAACTCCATGCTAGCCGTCTCACTACAGAGGTGACTAGCTTGGAGTTGCTGTATGGAGGCTCGTGATGTCTGTGCACTGTAAGGAATATAAGTATGTTCTCTATACAGTAACTCCATTCTGTCTCACTACAGAGATGACTAGAACTGAGTTGCTGCAGTGAGGTACATGATTTCTGGGCACAGTAGTACAGCTTGCCTAACGGACGTATCTAAATAATAATGATTGTGCCTGCGCACAGAAGCATTTTTTGGGGGGCTTGCACCAAGATCCCTTGGAAATGAGCAGTAAACATTATTCTGCATTAATTTATTGATCAAATTGGGGTAAATAAACAGCAAAACAGCTATGTTAGGCATGTGTGAGAAGCACACGATCACTCATGTCTACGGATGGGACTAGCTAGACTATTATTATAACCACGTGCACGCTGCCTAAAGGATAGTAACTCTGCAAAGGGATTCTGTCATAAAGACAAAAAAAGACGGCTCCAATGTAGTGCAGGCACTCGGTGCACCCTTGTTGTGCCGAACAGTTCAGTGCACTTTACCACATACTTGCTTTTCTCTAGTCCAGGTGTATGAGCCTTAATGGGGTATAATTGTCCGCACCTAGAAAAATAAATAATTTGAGTGGGGTGAGGGGGGTTGTGCTTCATTCTTAGCAAGACAAAGTGCCATTTTCAGGGACACCATATTTCTTTTCTACAACCCCTGGCAAAAATTATGGAGTCACCGGGCTCGGAGGATGTTCATTCAGTTGTTTAATGTTGTTGAAAAAAAGCAGATCACAGACATGGCACAAAACTAAAGTCATTTCAAATGGCAACTTTATGGCTTTAAGAAACACTAAAAGAAATCAAGATTAAAAATGTGGTACCACATCCTGATCCTCATCTTCTAGTCCTGTTCCCATCCTGGTCCCCTGCGGACATTCGCTGCTGGCCTGTGATTGACCCACAGTTGGCATTGGTAGAGCTGAGCAAAGAGCTTGTCTGTGCACGGCGCCTGCAATATGTTCCACTGAAAAAGTGCTGACGTGCCACAATCCTCAAGGTGTATGGTGCCTGCGGCCTGCATGAAGCAGCCCCTGTGGCCAAATGTTTGAGACCCCCGCTCGAGTCTATAAAGCTACAGCTGCCAATCAAAATACAGGGTGCCATGATATACTGAGGGGCTGCCATTGGTTTGATTAGTTATTCTGTGATGACAGAGTCTCTTTACCCCCTGAGTGATTTCAGACCAATCACCTATTCTGTGGAGAAGTGATAAAGATTTACAAGACAGTGACTTGAAGGGTCAACGTGATATTTGACATTTTTTCTCAACATTTTATTTCAGTTCTATTTTCAAGCAGATCAGGGGGTGTTCATATCCTGAGACGACCATAAGCTGCCCCCAAAAAACTCACTGTCTTCACCGAGGGGTGCGCAGTTCAGGCATAAGAAAGGTATACTCAGTCTATAATATGGATATCCATGGAAAACGGAGGGCTTGTAGTGATCGATGGGTTATTGTATTGTGGGGTGTCTAGGTTCTGCTTGAAAGTATAAGGACATTCACAAATGAAAAAGATATAATACAAGGTTTACTTAAATCTTGCAAATGAGAAAACAGGTGTACTGGTGTGATAATTCTAATAATCCAGGTGCATCTCACTAAATTAGAATATCATCAAAAAGTTAATTTATTTCAGTTCTTCAATGCAAAAAGTGAAACTCATATAGAGTCATTACAGACAGAGTCATCTATTTCAAGTGTTTATTTCTGTTAATGTTGATGATTATGGCTTACAGCCAATGAAAACACAAAAGTCATTATCTCAATAAATTAGAATAATTAACAAAAAACACCTGCAAAGGCTTCCTAAGCATTTAACAAGGTCCTTTAGTCTGTTTCAGTAGGCTCCACAATCATGGGGAAGACTGCTGACTTGACAGATGTCCAGAAGGCAGTCACTGACACACTCCACAAGGTCTCAGAGTCTGGAGGAAGAGTGGAGAGCCCACAATCCAAGCTGCTTGAGGTCTAGTGTGAAGTTTCCACAATCGGTGATGGTTTGGGGAGCCATGTCATCTGGTGGTGTAGGTCCACTGTGTTTTATCAAGACCAAACTCAGCGCAGCCGTCTACCAGGACATTTTACAGCACTTCATGCTTCCCTCTGCCGACAAGCTTTTTGGAGATGGAAATGTCATTCTCCAGCAGGACTTGGCCCCTGTCCACACTGCCAAAAGTACCAATACCTGGTTTAAAAACAACAGTATCACTGTGCTTGGTTGGCAGCAAACTCGCCTGACCTTAACCTCATAGAGAATCTATTATAGAGAATCTATGGGGTATTGTCAAGAGGAAGATGAGAGACATCAGACCCAACAATGATGACGAGCTGAAGGCTGCTATCAAAGCCATTTAAAAGTGTACTCAATAGTACAACTAGGACAAAAATTAACTACACATATCAATAAAAGCACCATATGAGGGATGGATAATAAGGGTGGTAGGTAGTACAGACAGACTTGCCCTAAGCAGCCCTAGTGGAGTATCTCTCCCTCCCTAACATCGGAGTGTTTTCACCCTAGTAGTGCAGATTGGTGTCCCCGCTCCTCGGAGGCTGTCCCTTGCTTATCCCTACGTATCCCTAAGCACACACACAAACAATAAACATATTGACCAGCAGTATATACTAGTCATGCCATAATTGACATGCTAAGCATCAAAAAATCACACAACATTTATGTCAGTGGAAAAAACAATAAATACACAGAGGAATGGATCCCATAAATAATTTGTCAACAAATAAGGACCACCCTCCCTAAATTTTTGCTCATATAGGTAGATAGATAAGAGCAGCAATCACCCACTTATACAAATGAGTACCATTACATGACAGAAATACTGGTCAAAACACCAAAAAGGAGAAATGGACTTATCTGATCTCTAGTCCATCTGAGGTCACGGTAGATGCCTTGGGCGATGTTTCTTTTAAATCCCTCAATAGGTAACTGTCCAGGACAAATCACAGAGGTTCTACAATGTTTCAAAGTATGGTTCCAAACACACCAGACATCCGCTTTTCCAATCCCTCAAAGAAATATATAGCCATCAGCAAAGAACAAAAGTCCCAACGCGTTTCACCCCCTCCTCGATATGGGGCTCATCAGGGGACAGGGAAATGTTAGAGGAGAGAGACCATAATAGGTGCACCCAGGATAAGTGCTTCCATTCCTATATTTCTTTGAGCGATTGGAAAAGCGGATGCCTGGTGTGTTTGGAACCATACTTTGAAACATTGTGGAACCTCTGTGATTTGTCCTGGACAGTTACCTATTGAGGGATTTAAAGGAAACATCGCCCAAGGCATCTACCGTGACCTCAGATGGACTAGAGATCAGATAAGTCCATTTCTCTTTTTTGGTGTTTTGAACAGTATTTCTGTCATGTAATGGTACTCATTTGTATAAGTGGGTGATTGCTGCTCTTATCTATCTACCTACAGTACAGACCAAAAGTTTGGACACACCTTCTCATTTAAAGATTTTTCTGTATTTTCATGACTATGAAAATTGTACATTCACACTGAAGGCATCAAAACTATGAATTAACACATGTGGAATTATATACTTAACAAAAAAGTGTGAAACAACTGAAAATATATCTTATATTCTAGGTTCTTCAAAGTAGCCACCTTTTGCTTTGATGACTGCTTTGCACACTCTTGGCATTCTCTTGATGAGCTTCAAGAGGTAGTCACCAGAAATGGTTTTCACTTCACAGGTGTGCCCTGTCAGGTTTAATAAGTGGGATTTCTTGCCTTATAAATGGGGTTGGGACCATCAGTTGTGTTGTGCAGTAGTCTGGTGGATACACAGCTGATAGTCCTACTGAATAGACTGTTAGAATTTGTATTATGGCAAGAAAAAAGCAGCTAAGTAAAGAAAAACGAGTGGCCATCATTACTTTAAGAAATGAAGGTCAGTCAGTCCGAAAAATTGGGAAAACTTTGAAAGTGTCCCCAAGTGCAGTTGCAAAAACCATCAAGCGCTACAAAGAAACTGGCTCACATGAGGACCACCCCAGGAAAGGAAGACCAAGAGTCACCTCTGCTTCTGAGGATAAGTTTATCCGAGTCACCAGCCTCAGAAATCGCAGGTTAACAGCAGCTCAGATTAGAGACCAGGTCAATGCTACACAGAGTTCTAGCAGCAGACACATCTCTTCAACAACTGTTAAGAGGAGACTTTGTGCAGTAGACCTTCATGGTAAAATAGCTGCTAGGAAACCACTAAGGACAGGCAACAAGCAGAAGAGACTTGTTTGGGCTAAAGAACACAAGGAATGGACATTAGACCAGTGGAAATCTGTGCTTCGGTCTGATGAGTCAAATTTGAGATCTTTGGTTCCAACCACCGTGTCTTTGTGCAACGCAGAAAAGGTGAACGGATGGACTCTACATGCCTGGTTCCCACCGTGAAGCATGGAGGAGGAGGTGTGATGGTGCTTTGCTGGTGACACTGTTGGGGATTTATTCAAAATTGAAGGCATACTGAACCAGCATGGCTACCACAGCATCTTGCAGCGGCATGCTATTCCATTCGGTTTGTGTTTAGTTGGACCATCATTTATTTTTCAAAAGGACAATGACCCCAAACACACCTCCAGGCTGTGTAAGGGCTATTTGACCAGGAAGGAGAGTGATGGGGTGCTACGCCAGATGACCTGGCCTCCACAGTCACCAGACCTGAACCCAATCGAGATGGTTTGGGGTGAGCTGGACCGCAGAGTGAAGGCAAAAGGGCCAACAAGTGCTAAGCATCTCTGGGAACTCCTTCAAGATTGTTTGAGGACCATTTCCGGTGACTACCTCTTGAAGCTCATCAAGAGAATGCCAAGAGTGTGCAAAGCAGTCATCAAAGCAAAAGGTGGCTACTTTGAAGAACCTAGAATATAAGACATATTTTCAGTTGTTTCACACTTTTTTGTTAAGTATATAATTCCACATGTGTTAATTCATAGTTTTGATGCCTTCAGTGTGAATGTACAATTTTCATAGTCATGAAAATACAGAAAAATCTTTAAATGAGAAGGTGTGTCCAAACTTTTGGTCTGTACTGTATATGAGCAAAAATTTAGGGGGGTGGTGCTTATTTGTTGACAAATTATTTATGGGATCCATTCCTCTGTGTATTTATTGTTGGGTTCAGGTCTGGTGACTGTGGAGGCCAGGTCATCTGGCGTAGCACCCCATCACTCTCCCTCCTGGTCAAATAGCCCTTACACAGCCTGGAGGTGTGTTTGGGGTCATTGTCCTTTTGAAAAATAAATGATGGTCCAACTAAACGCAAACCGGATGGAATAGCATGCCGCTGCAAGATGCTGTGGTAGCCATGCTGGTTCAGTATGCCTTCAATTTTGAATAAATCCCCAACAGTGTCACCAGCAAAGCACCCCCACACCATCACACCTCCTCCTCCATGCTTCACGGTGGGAACCAGGCATGTAGAGTCCATCCGTTCACCTTTTCTGCGTTGCACAAAGACACGGTGGTTGGAACCAAAGATCTCAAATTTGGACTCATCAGACCAAAGCACAGATTTCCACTGGTCTAATGTCCATTCCTTGTGTTCTTTAGCCCAAACAAGTCTCTTCTGCTTGTTGCCTGTCCTTAGCAATGGTTTCCTAGCAGCTATTTTACCATGAAGGTCTACTGCACAAAGTCTCCTCTTAACAGTTGTTGAAGAGATTTGTCTGCTGCTAGAACTCTGTGTAGCATTGACCTGGTCTCTAATCTGAGCTGCTGTTAACCTGCGATTTCTGAGGCTGGTGACTCGGATAAACTTATCCTCAGAAGCAGAGGTGACTCTTGGTCTTCCTTTCCTGGGGTGGTCCTCATGTGAGCCAGTTTCTTTGTAGCGCTTGATGGTTTTTGCAACTGCACTTGGGGACACTTTCAAAGTTTTCCCAATTTTTCGGACTGACTGACCTTCATTTCTTAAAGTAATGATGGCCACTCGTTTTTCTTTACTTAGCTGCTTTTTTCTTGCCATAATACAAATTCTAACAGTCTATTCAGTAGGACTATCAGCTGTGTATCCACCAGACTTCTGCACAACACAACTGATGGTCCCAACCCCATTTATAAGGCAAGAAATCCCACTTATTAAACCTGACAGGGCACACCTGTGAAGTGAAAACCATTTCCGGTGACTACCTGTTGAAGCTCATCAAGAGAATTCCAAGAGTGTGCAAAGCAGTCATCAAAGGAAAAGGTGGCTACTTTGAAGAACCTAGAATGTAAGATATATTTTCAGTTGTTTCACACTTTTTTGTTAAGTATATAATTCCACATGTGTTAATTCATAGTTTTGATGCCTTCAGTGTAAATGTACAATTTTCATAGTCATGAAAATACAGAAAAATCTTTAAATGAGAAGGTGTGTCAAAAAATTTGGTCTGTACTGTAGGTAGATAGATAAGAGCAGCAATCACCCACTTATACAAATGAGTACCATTACATGACAGAAATAGTGTTCAAAACACCAAAAAAGAGAAATGGACTTATCTGATCTCTAGTCCATCTGAGGTCACGGTAGATGCCTTGGGCGATGTTTCCTTTAAATCCCTCAATAGGTAACTGTCCAGGACAAATCACAGAGGTTCCACAATGTTTCAAACTATGGTTCCAAACACACCAGGCATCCGCTTTTCCAATCCCTCTTTTCGCCGCACTTCCGCAGAATAATTGGTAGTGCTGCGGATTTTTCCGCAATGATAATCCGCAGCGGAAATTTCCGCATGTGCACAGCACATGCGGATTATCATTGGGGAACATGGCAGACCTTCTACCAAGCATTTTTAAGCGTTTCTGCAGCGGAATTGCCGCTGCGGAAACGCTTAAAAAGCGAATAGTGGGCACACAGCCTAAAAAAAATTATTATAATTAATATTGTGCCAAATTAATTTCACGTGAACTATCATATGATCTATCACAGGGGATCATGTGACATGTCACATTATACATCAGGTGTGTGTGTGTCCTGGGCCCTTGCCACTCTTAATCCACTCCTGGCCCCCTCACACCACCCACACAGCCCCCTGGATGCCCCTCACACCACCCCCCTTTATGCCAGCACAGCATTTATTCACATGGTCAGTTCTCCCCGCCTCAGTCCTCACAGCACAACGCTGAACACGAGCTCCTCATCACCAGTCCTCCTGTCCCGGCACAATGTGCGCACTGCTGCAGCGGCAGGTGGAATAGTGTCCACTGGACTGAGAAGGCCCCGCCCCTTCCGGTGACATCATGATTCCATGAAATCACTCCTCACCCTCAAGAAATCAACTCCAATCTAGACGCTCCCCTGTTGCTGAGGCGTGGTGACGCTGTAGCTGGGTGATTGCAGTCAGAGTAGTGGTGTTTGGCGTCTGTACTACAGGTAAGAAGATGGGAATGTGCCAAGGTGATTACTACATTCAGGACAATAAGTAGCTAGCTGTAGGTGTGCAGAATCCCACTCCCAATATTGTCAGGCTCCTGCACCCCCTGGTGTCATGGGCTGTCGGGCTCCCGCACCCCCTGGTGTCGTGGGCTGTCGGGCTCCCGCACCCCCTGGTGTCGTGGGCTGTCGGGCTCCCGCACCCCTTCGTGTCGTGGGCTGTCGGGCTCCCACACCCCCTCGTGTCGTGGGCTGTCGGGCTCCCGCACCCCCTCGTGTCGTGGGCTGTCGGTCTCCCGCACCCCCTCGTGTCGTGGGCTGTCGGGCTCCCGCACCCCCTGGTGTCGTGGGCTGTCGGGCTCCCACACCCCCTCGTGTCGTGGGCTGTCGGGCTCCCGCATCCCCTCGTGTCGTGGGCTGTCGGGCTCCCGCACCCCCTCGTGTCGTGGGCTGTCGGGCTCCCGCACCCCCTCGTGTCGTGGGCTGTCGGGCTCCCGCACCCCCTCGTGTCGTGGGCTGTCGGGCTCCCGCACCCTTCATGTCGTGGGCTGTCGGGCTCCCGCACCCCCTCGTGTCATGGGCTGTCAGGCTCCCGCACCCCCTCGTGTCGTGGGCTGTCAGGCTCCCGCACCCCCTCTTGTCGGGGGCTGTCAGGCTCCCACACCCCCTCGTGTCGTGGGCTGTCAGGCTCCCACACCCCCTCATGTCGTGAGCTGTCAGGCTCCCGCACCCCCTCGTGTCGTGGGCTGTCAGGCTACTGCGCCCCATCGTGCCGTGGGCTGTCAGGCTCCCGCACCCCCTGGTGTCGTGGGCTGTCAGGCTCCCGCACCCCCTGGTGTCATGGGCTGTCGGGCTCCCGCACCCCCTGGTGTCGTGGGCTGTCAGGCTCCCGCACCCCCTGGTGTCGTGGGCTGTCGGGCTCCCGCACCCCCTGGTGTCGTGGGCTGTCGGGCTCCCGCACCCCTTCGTGTCGTGGGCTGTCGGGCTCCCACACCCCCTCGTGTCGTGGGCTGTCGGGCTCCCGCACCCCCTCGTGTCGTGGGCTGTCGGGCTCCCGCACCCCCTGGTGTTGTGGGCTGTCGGGCTCCCGCACCCCCTCGTGTCGTGGGCTGTCGGGCTCCCGCATCCCCTCGTGTCGTGGGCTGTCGGGCTCCCGCACCCCCTCGTGTCGTGGGCTGTCGGGCTCCCACACCCCCTCGTGTAGTGGGCTGTCGGGCTCCCGCACCCCCTCGTGTCGTGGGCTGTCGAGCTCCCGCACCCTTCATGTCGTGGGCTGTCGGGCTCCCGCACCCCCTCGTGTCATGGGCTGTCAGGCTCCCGCACCCCCTCGTGTCGTGGGCTGTCAGGCTCCCGCACCCCCTCTTGTCGGGGGCTGTCAGGCTCCCACACCCCCTCGTGTCGTGGGCTGTCAGGCTCCCACACCCCCTCATGTCGTGAGCTGTCAGGCTCCCGCACCCCCTCGTGTCGTGGGCTGTCAGGCTACTGCGCCCCATCGTGCCGTGGGCTGTCAGGCTCCCGCACCCCCTGGTGTCGTGGGCTGTCAGGCTCCCGCACCCCCTGGTGTCGTGGGCAGTGGGGCTCCCGCGCCCCCTCGTGCCATGGGCTGTCAGGCTCCCGCACCCCCTGGTGTCGTGGTCTGTCAGGCTCCTGCACCCCCTGGTGTCGTGGGCTGTCAGGCTTCCGCACCCCCTCGTGCCGTAGGCCGTCAGGCTCCCGCACCCCCTCGTGCCGTGGGCTGTCAGGCTCCCGCACCCCCTCGTGTCGTGGGCTGTCAGGCTCCCGCACCCCCTCGTGCCATGGGCTGTCAGGCTCCCGCACCCCCTCTTGCCCTGGGCTGTCAGTCTCCCGCACCCCGTCGTGCCGTGGGCTGTCAGGCTCCCGCACCCCCTCGTGTCGTTGGCTGGCAAGGTCCCGCACCCCCTCGTGTCGTGGGCTGTCAGGCTCCCGCACCCCCTCGTGCCCTGGGCTGTCAGTCTCCCGCACCCCGTCGTGCCATGGGCTGTCAGGCTCCCGCACTCTCCCCTTGTCGTTGTCTGTGGAGAAGATTAATACATATTTTCATTTTTCAGGTTTTCTCTTATAAAACAAGATCCCTGAGCTTCTGTCTTTGACCGAAAAAATGGCGTCTGACAAGTCGCTGCTGTCTGCAGAAATGAACACAAACATGGAGGAAGCGCTGTATGAACAGATGCTGATGAAGGTACGAAAGATGAATTGGAGAGGCCAGCAATCACCGGGTGAATGTCTCCTCCGTCAGCCACCGGGGGCGCTGCAGTCTCCAACATTTACCTAATGTGTATTGTTGGCTTTAGACCCCTCACAGTTGTACTATTTTGGTGCAGGAAAAATCAGTTTGCAGAACCATCCTGTTCATGTTACTCACTGATTCTCACTTGTTGCCTCATTTCAGGCCAAACAGGAGATGGAGAGCAGAATACCGAACTTACCAGAAAGCAGACAGATCAGACCCCAATCGGGTGAGATGGGCGTCCTCTGATTATTATCCAGATTACTTTGTGCATATTATGTGACAGATACCACAGTGGGGCAGTGGGGTCTTATTGACTGCAACGGTCACATGATGCAACCAACGTGGGGGGTCACATCGTTTTTTCTTATACAGTTGGTTACATGTAAATGCTGCTTGGCTTTTGCCAATTTTATTGTATTTTTGTTCACTTTTTGTTTTTATTTCTGTGTTAGGTTTCTGCATTAAAACTCGCACATCCAAAAATACCAAAATCTTTATTAACATCTGCAAGTCGAACCAGATCCCAGCGTCCCCGGACCTGACGGAGCAGGAGTTAGTCAGCATCCTGGAATCTGATGATCCCTCTGGCTATCGAGTCCCCATGAGCCTTGGAGAGCCCCACGTTGAAGTTGATAATAGTACGGTTTTTTTTAATACAGCGCGTCTCTTTTTAAAGGGGTAGTCCAGAGATATCCTTAAAGGGGTTAAAATAGCAAGTATTACAACTTACTAATCCTCAATGGTCAAAGGTGCCATCTCCACAGGTTCTGGTAGGTCCACTTCCAGTCTGCGGAATAAAGTTTGACATCTTGTTAACTTTTGAACTTTTTTGGTTTAGATTTGGGACTTAAAGGGATTGTCCACTACTTGGATTCCCCTTTAAGAACTTATACCACTTATTCATAGCAGCCCTACTAAGGTCAATGGATTGAGTCGGCACCGCAAAGTATCTAAGTCCTGGTGCACTTTGTCCTACAGGTGGATGCGGCTGCACTGCATACGACATAGTGATTAATGGCACCTTCTTTGAGAAAATTAAGGTAACTGCAATTGCTTATTTTGACATACGAGTTGTCTGCTCTCCTTTGTGTCAGCTCCTTACTTTGTATTTTTTTATTAGAATAATGAGCTTTTCAGGGAATTTTTTATCACCGTGGCCATGGAGGGACTAGAGAACAAGTACCAAACGGAGCTGTCAAGAGGTAACGACCGCATCACTGATATTTTCCTTGATTTTTTCCATCGACCACACAAGGACTTGTTCTTTCGTGGAGCAAGTTTACCATATAATATAATATATTGAAAATTTTTATGTACCAACCTGTTGTATGGCACCGTATCAAATGCCTTTGAAAAGTCCAGATAGACAACATCCACTAAGTTTCCCTGGTCCAACCTAGAACTTACCTCCCCATAGAATCTTTTCAGATTAGTTTGCAGGACAGATCCCTCATAATCATATGTTTAGGTTATTCTTATTGAGGTGCTCCAGGTTAGTATCTCTTAGAAAACCCTCAAAGATGTTGCCCACAGTACAAGTTAAACTTACCGGTCTATAAATTCCAGGCTCAGATGTTATCCCCTTCTTGAATATTGGTACCACATTTGCTATGTGGGTGCAACACTGGTGGATATGGACCCACTGCCCCACGGGAGGGTTGTGATTAGGTGTCTACTGGGTCTCCACTAGAACCTCTGGCGGTGAGGATAGACTGGGCCGCCGATAGACACCAGGTACCACTTCAGGGCAGTCCCCGGGACTGTAGCAGCATTCCGGAGGTACCAGGGTACCAGACACAGGAGAGCGAAGACAAGGACTAGGTCAGACAGTCTGAGATCGGGGCAGGCAGCACAGGTTCAGGATAGAGAAAAATGGCAAGGGGGACAGGGGTTTTTGATACCAGAAAACTCCTTTAACGCTTGCAACCTCTGTTGCTTGACTGCAACTCAAACAGTCAAATCAGTCAGTAAGAATTTAGGGCACTTCCATGGCGATATTTTGCATCAGTATTTGTTAGCAGATGCCAGGAGTGGATCCAAAACAGAAGAGGTGAAAGTGTTTCAGTTACTATTTTTCACTGTGTTTGTTCCCCTCTGGTTTTCAGCTTACAAATACTGATGTAAATTAGTGCCCAAAATACTCACTGTGTGAATGAGGGGAGGAAGCTGCTTGTAGTACTGTAATAGAAGTCCTTATTCTGAGGATGAGTGCTATAATTCTTGTCTTCTCTGCTCCATCAAACTCCCCAGAGCAGGGGCAACCCCTGGGGCAAAACTGCTGGCAGCAGATGTCCAGACGTATGACTCAGTGAAGTGTGATGGACCCCGACTCCCAAACAAAATGAATCAGACACATACAAAATAAATACACAAAGCATTGCAATTAGGTGTCAAACGTTCTCAACTTTATTTAAATTTACATGACACCGAAAATGGCACAACCCTCGACTCACGAAGAGTCACCCTCCAGCACTCAGGAGAGGAAAAACCCATGTGGAGGAAACCTCTAGGGAACCATGGCTGGAGGGCTGCCCTTCCCTTGGGCTTAGAGAGTTAGTGCCGATATATGACGGAGTTTTAGAATTTCTACATATTTACAGAGAACGACATAACAAATATAGACTATTAATGTGATAAACTGGATGTGGGAGAGATCTGGCTGCGATATCTGTCACCACATTTGTTGCTGGAACGAATTTAGTTGATCTGATTTCCCAGATTTATCTACCACTTCTCCCTTACAGATCCAGCTCCGTCTCTCAAGAAGTTGGGTACTTGGTTACAGGGGTTGCTCATTATGGATAACCCCTAATAGGATGAGTATCCCCTCCCCCTCCCAATTTATCACCCATTAAAGTCAAGGATCCATCCATGAACTCCCAAAGAAGAGCAGCTGTTTGTACATAGTAACAGAAGGGGATCCTGTTTTGGGGACCCCCCGTTCTGTTACCTTCCCTTCCCCCCGGGGTGTCTAAGAAGACAACCCCTTTCCCTGCTAGAACCTCCAAATTACACCAACGTTGGCACATTACGTGGGGTGGTCAAGCTCAAGGTCCTCAGGCGCATCATCAGTAATGGCGCTGATCGTGGCAGCGCGGCATTCTTTTATGGAATCTTCTTTATGACACTTGTTTATGCCCTCACAATAGTTGTCATGATTACTACAAGGGCTATTACTGATGCAGGGTCCAAGTATTAACCCTTTCATCATTGGTAATTCATTTTCATTATGGAGGCAAATAACTGCACTTGTTACCAAGCAGGAGTCTTATAATTACGGCTTCCCTTAGGCACCATAAGAAACATAGATTATAGAACATACGTACAAGTGTTTCAGGAGTGTTTTGCACTTTTTAGATCCATAGATTGGGCTTATAACTAGCACTTTACAAAGCAGAAAATTAAGAGGAAATTACTTGTAAAATAATATTATAGGGAATTGCATTTCAAGCATTTTCCTAATGTGCATTCTGCATACTTGCATAGTTACATAGGTTGAAAAAGTTTGAACTTTAATGTCCTTGGTCTATCTCCAAAGTTATCCATTTTCTTTTTACTAGATTATTTATAACCCACAATGTCATGTTTTGTTAAAAAAGTATCCAGCCCTTCTATAAATGCTGTTATACTATCTGCCATTACTATATCTTGTGGTTGGCATTCCACAGTCTGACTGCTCTAACTGTAAAGAATCCTTTCCTATTAAGTTGCCAGAATCGCTTCTCCTCCGCTTGTTATGAATGTTCCTGGTGCTTTGTAAGGTCCTGGAAAGTGATAAGTCATGTGCCAGTACTATGCATTGACCACATATGTATTTATACATATAAATGTATATTTATGAAGGAGATGATAATTACCCTTCATAGAGGTGTTACGATCATTCATAAATTGCTTTCATAGGTTTGATCTCCAGGATTAGCAGAGATTTGGGGTGTAAACGTAATAAATAATGAGTAAAACATCAAAGCAAACGAAAAAGGGTTTTTGACCCAAACTGGTAGGTGAGACCGGCTAGCCCCATATTATACGAGGTCACAACCAGGTTTCGCCTGAGGAGGGCAGCACTAATGAGTCCTCAGGAGCGCATAACCCTGAAATATGCAGCGATTCTACACTGCCCATTATAAAAGGGTTTAATATGCTACTTACTACCATGTTTTAGCTAAGATACAAGGCATACTTGTAAGGAGAGATGAAAAAGGTGATGGGGGACAACATATAAATATACTGAGGAACTCTATACACTAGTGGCCAAAATTGAGGCAACACCCCCAAGATTTATAAATTTTTAGCATTTTGCCAATACAAATACAAATTTCATGAATGTTTTTGATTTCACAGTAAAGTTTTTAAGTAGAAATAAAATCTCATATAGAAACACAATATTAGCAGGAAATTTGTTCATTTGTCAACAAATTGGACACTATTGTCACTCAGATGACTGTGGGAGAAAAGCCATTGATTTGTCCTATTTTCATATCTAACACTAAATGTTAATACTCAGTTGGATAGCCCTCGGCCTTGATGACTGCCTGGCATCTACTTGGCATGCTATCTACCAGTTTGTGTAAATCAGATGGTGTGATGATATGAAGCCATGATTTGATGATGGCTGCAATGAGTTCCTGCTTGTGTGAAGCCCGCTGTTTTGACACCGCTCTTTTGAGGCGAGCCCAGAGATTCTCAATAGGATTGAGATCTGGGCTGTTTCCTGGCCAATTCAATAGCTGGACATTTTTGTCCTTGAACCAAGAGAGACATTTTTTAGCTGTATGGCATGGGGCTCCATCTTAAAATAAACGGTGTCCCTTCACTAAATACATCATGTGCCGAAGGAATGAGTTTAGGCTGAAGGACTTCCTTGACGTACTTTTCAGCATTAACTGTTTCTTCAATTACCTGCAGCCTACCACCTGCATCTCTGGACACGCAGCCCCCTACCATAACACTCAGAGGAGGCTTCATGGTGGGTACTGTACCCTCTGGCAACCAGTCCTCTCCAGGTCGTCGTCGAACGTAGCGGACACCGTCGCTGCCAAAGATGGATATGCGTGTCTCATCGCTCCATATAACATTTCTCCATTGTTCAATGGTCCATTTACAATGTTCTTTGGCCCCTGCAGACGTTTCTGACGCTGTGAGGCATTCAGAAATGGCTTTTTACCTGGTATTCTGGCTCTTAACCCTGCATTTACCAATCGTCGTCGAACCGTCCGATCAGACACTGTCACTCCGGTGTTGACAAGCTCCTTGTTGATGTTAACAGCAGTTTATTCCCTGTTATTTAGGGTGATTCTAACAATTCTTCTATCAGTCTGAGGAGTTGTAGCCTTCTTCCTTTCTCTACCTGGTTTATTCTTTATCGAACCAGTCTCTTGAAACCGCTTACACACTTTGAGAACGAATACATGTAATTGCTTACCTTTTGATGACAAACTGGCTTTAAAATATAAAAACCGCATTTTAATCGCACAATATCTGTCTTAAATCACACCCAGGTCACTATAAACCAACATAGAATACATATCGCAGAAGAGGGCGTGTGTACAAGTAAGTAGGTCAGTGAAAACTTCCATTAAATATTGGTGATGGTGAAAAAGTGAAGGTGTTGCCTCAATTTTGGCCACTAGTGTATAACACAAAATATAAACAAAAAAGAAAGGGAAGAACATTTCTGCACAAAAAACATGTCGCTCGGCAGGAAAATCCCCTTGATATTGCGTTTTTTGAGATTTTTTTTGTCCCGTTCTTTAGAAACGCTGCAAAAATACTGAAAGAATAGACATGAAACTGCTTCAAATCTGCGAGGATTTACTTTTCCTGGTACTATCAAACATAGCGTTTTTGGGAACTTGGAGCTCTATATTACAAATATGTCCGTCCCTCCAGTTGAAAGAAACTAACATTTTCCTGGAGGGAAGTTTATATTTTACATTATGTCAGTTTTTGTCTATCGATGATAAAGTGCAGTTTGCAGCAATTTTTATTGTGACATATACCCAAATCATTCACGAAAATATTTCAAATTCAACGCGCGTCGGGCGGGCCTGCGTGCTCTCACATGCCAGAGCTGAGTTTCAGTTCCAGTCCGACCCTGTTAATCATCTATGGTTTCCCTTCAGAGTGGAAAATGCCGAAAAATCGGAAGTTCCTGGGATCCATTTTTGAACAGAATATCAGAACCAAATCAAAACCGATGATTCAGGAAATGGACACAATGGGGTAAGTCCAAACTCTAAGGTACAAGTCTATGGCATACAGTCTGTAAAAGACGACAGAGTAGGCTGCTGTTGAGCATCGGCGGCTTCTTCTCTGATGTTCCTCGCTCATCCATGCAGTACATGGTCGGCCATTCAATTGATTGGATGTCTTATAATACCACATTTCCTCTAGGTACACAAAGTATGAAGAGTGCCACTCCTCCTGGTGATAGGTTATATCCAACAGAAGCGGCAGCGCCACTCCTCATGGTGATAGGTTACACCCAACAGATGGGGGAGCGCCACTCCTCATGGTGATGGGTTACACCCAACAGATGGGGGAGCGCCACTCCTCGTGGTGATGGGTTAAACCCAACAGATGGGGGAAGTTGCAGAATGGCTTGTTATGGTGCAAGAACAATGTGGACATTGTTTTTTTTTTGTTTTAACTATTATGCCTTTATGTTCTTTATTTTTTTCCTACAGACCCTCCCAGCTAACTCCAAGCAAGTCCCTCATCTCAGAAGTTGAAAGGTTTGGGTTACTTTGAGGTTTAATGCCTGCATTTACTTTTTTTAGAATCCCATCTTACAAAAGATATAGGATATCCAACTTCTTGGACTCCAAGAATAAGGGGGCTGCAGCCTGGAAGTAACCCCGCTGCCCTTTTTAAAGAATATGCTGGTGTGGGGCAGCTATCCGGATTTTCACTGTGCAGGAGAACTGCAGCTAAGCCCATTCACTTTGCTGGATCTATGCTGTCGTTCCGCTGCACAGTGGAGGCCATGATGCCAATGTGCAGGGAATGACCCTGAAAGGGGCTGTTCCTCATTACCAGCATCAGTGCCCCTTTATTATATTAGAGATTGACCCCAACAGATCATAAATTGATGGTGTACCCTTGCAATATACTGCTGCCTTCCTTTTTTTTATCAGTTCACCCGTGAAACCAGATTACATGATTGTGGCGGAACCTCCTGTAGGACACCCAAGTTTTCTGGTGGCTGAAATCTCTTTACCTAAAGTGGTGAGACCCTCAGATGTGGTTTAGGATTGTGACCTTTTTGCATTTCATGTGATTTCCAAAAGTCTTCCCTTATTAAAAGTCTGTGCCAACCTCGTGCTACCGGTCCTCCTCTGCCAACTTTTATCATCACAGCTTTGATGTGTCCACAGTAGCCAATTGCTGGCAGCTGTGACACATTTGCTGGATGATGATGATATAATTTTTTTTTTCATACCATGGTGGGTTGTTTGCAAGCTGTTGGAATTGGAAAGAAGATCTCTGTAAACGACTCTGTCAGCGGAGAATGACTGTTCAAACCAAGCACAGACGCCCAGTGCTTCACGGCGGGACCAGTCATTTATATAAGCCTTCCCCCCTGCTTGTTTCCCCTCCATCTCCACCATCACCTCTTCTTTGACAGTTCTGGCTTCATAGATCCAGAGAGGAGATAGAGGGAAAACAAGCTGGTGGGAAGATGTATATATTATTATTATTATTATTTAATTATATAGTGCCATTGATTCCATGGTGCTGGTGCATATAAATGATGTTATAATGATGATAGAAATGATGAAAGAGGCTTGTTGCAATAGTGTAGAACACGCCGCTCTTTATTTTTTCTATATTAATGCGACATTTGGAGGAATCTCACAGAAAATGCTTTAAATGTATTTATTTTTTAATTTGATTTTTCTCATGTCCATGATTCACATTGCGTTAAATGAGGCATAATGAAGATTAAGAATGTTTCAGCTAATGTAGCCTTCATCAGACAGGATAATGTAGCTTAAGGGGACCCACTTGGTTAAATATAGGGGTCAGTTCTGGTCTTCCCAAAAAGCAGATTAAGTAGTCACCACACGGGAATCTGGTGATTACTGGGTTTGCTTTTGGGGACCCCAGATTTCTTCATATAACCGAGTGGGCCTTCTGCCTAATGAAGGCTACATTATGTGAAATTCTGGTACCATTCATTATGCCTCACTTAAAGGGGTTGTCTGGCACTTTAATATTGATGACCTATCCTAAGGAAATTCCATTAGTATTAAAGTGGTGGACAACCCCTTTTAATGCGGTGTGAATCCTAAAAAATATTTGAAGCCTTTTCTGTGAGCAGTTCCTCCACGTGTCAGATTTAATGTATGAGACGTGTGGAGCTACACAGTAACTTCTAGTTGGCCACGTATCAAGATAAAAGTTTAGATTTTTGTGCACTTGTTGGTTACAACTTTCTTTCCCGTACAGAAGCATTCAGCGACATAAGCGTTGTTACCACGCTGGTCTTCTCTTTACAGTCTTCTGCTAGATCTCTTGTATTGGACTTGGGTGAAGACAGAATAGTCAGACGTCCCGATTTGTATCATCTAGACGTCTTCATTCCTTACAATATCATCCAAGAACAAAGTGGAGCTCAGTTCAACAAGGACAGTAAGGTGAGACAATTAAGCAAAGCTGGACATGTCTTCTAGCCCATTCTGAAATCTCCTTCTTAAAGAGGTTCTCTGAGAAAATGTATAAAATAAAATTTTAAAAAATGTATACATTTATTTACCAAAAATAAATTATTTTAATTAGTGGATAATTCTATGTGAATACTTTTATGCCCAAAAATGGCAAAAGTATTCTTGGAGTGATACCTTTATTGGCTAACCAGAAAAAAAAAATATATGCAAGCTTTCAGAGCACAGAGGCTCCTTCTTCAGGCAATATTACAAATGAATTCTTAACATTTGTAATCCTGCCTGAAGAAGGAGCCTCTGTGCTCTGTAAGTTTGCATATATATATATTTTTTTCTGGTTAGCCAATAAAGGTATCACTCCGAGAATACTTTTGCCATTTTTGGGCATAAAATTATTTCCATCAAATTTTCTGGCTAACACGGTACCACAATATAAATTTGTACTGTACATCACAATTAACGGATAATAATTGCGTATGGACATAATGGCCAACGATGTCAGCAGCCATCCATCCTAGATGGGTGAAGGTAAACTGTTTGAGACGGACATCTCTGACCTACCTGTCGGAATCAAGAACGTGCATCTATGTCATTGATTGACTGACTGATCACGTCCATGAGTCAACATGTTGTAAACCTGTCAAGATGAGTGAGCAGATAGGATGCTGCCCCTCACCCTGACAGGCACTTATCTATCACAACATATAGTTGCCCAGAGACATCTGAATGCATCGGCTTTCCTTTATGCCATTCATCAAACATGTCGTATATTTTGTGTATAGCGAGTCACAAGCCTCGCACTGCTCTGCGTCTTATCATTTGGTTCTATGAGCTGCAGTAAAACGTGACGTATATTCCAGGTGCTGACGATCACAATGCCGGTCCAGCCAGCATAGCGGTGGGCTCAGAAGATCAGCTTTGGAAAGCGTTCCTCTTATATAGATCCAGTGGATCCTACTTACATTTGCTGCTGTTTACATTGTATGGTTACAATTCTATTTACACTTCAATATGACTCCAGAATAAATTTTTGTCTTTCTTATACTTGCCGTATATTTTTCCCAAGGAAGGGGTTTAGGTAGTGTTTTTTTTTTTTATTTCTACTGTAATATTTCATAATATCTGTGAATAAGTCTTGAAAATAATTTGCATTGAAAAGGTTGAGATCCTCTGAATCTACAGGGATTTTTAGGAATTAAAAATCTACAGCAGTGAATCTGCAGCAGAATTTACATTTTGCACCATGTCTGGATTTAGTAGCAGCTGCCCCTTTAAATGGAATATGTCAGCAGGTTTTTGCTACCCCATTTGAGAGCAGCATAATCCGAGGCCCTGATTCCAACGATGTATCACTTACTGGGCTGCTTGGTGTTATTTTGATAAAATTGCAGGTTTTTTTTTCTCATGCAGATCTCTGAATGCTGAGCTCTGTATAATAACTCCACCCACACCTCTGATTGGCAGCTTTCTGTGTACACTGTATTTAAACTGCCAATCAGTGGTGGGGGGCGTGGTTGGACTACCTGGCAGCAGGTTTACTAGTCCTCTAGTGATAATCTTCTGCTAATAAAAGTGTGATTTTTATCAAAACTACAACAAGCAGCCCTGTAAGTGAGACGTCCCTAGAATCAGGGTCTTTGTCTCTACATCATGCTGCTCTCAACAACAACCAATATATAGTACATCCGACAAGGGGTCAATGTGTTAAAAAAGACCTTTATTATAATAATTTGGGTACATGGCGGCAAAGAAAAGAGCACACACACATATATATAGTAATACCATATAATAGTGAGGAGGTATAATGTAAATATTTGAATTGCAGAGACACCAGGGCTAAATAGTAGTAGCTCCAATTGTGCTAATGCATACTGATAGTATATCCTAGGTCACATAGTAAAAGGATATAATCCCAAATAATAAAAGCCAATATAGGCATTCCCAAGATAATGACCTTTTGGTATATACATATCAAGGGATGTATTATATCCAAGTAGGTTAATTCCTAAGTAACAATAATGTTGTATTGGATTCATTCATACCTGGTATATATTGTCTGCACGTCTTGCAATAGCTCTGGGCTCGGTGGTCCTACTCCTAGTGTGGCGCTCACCCCATCATGCTGCTCTCAGAATAGCCAAGAAAAACCTGCTGACAGATTCCCTTTACAAATAGCTGAAATGGCTCCTAGATACCAGAGAAGGAAAACGTTATTAAAACGGTTTTGTTTCCTAAATAGAAAAGCAAATTAAACACCACTGGATAATGTGGTGTGTGAAACCGTCCATTGGATTGCTGTTTCGGGTGGGCTCAGGAGCAGAGCCCCCATCCTACACAGCTGACATCTTGCTGTAACAGCAGCGGCCAGAGCGGAGCGTCAATCACTGCTGTTTAACCATTTATATGCCGTCAATCACTGATGGCAAGTTAAATAGCGCAATCGCCGGTACGCTATGCAATGTTACTAGAATTTTTTTTTTTACTTTTCCATTTCCTTGAATTACTTGTTGTGATTTGCGGATCCATTGACTGGCCACGTGGAAGGGCTGCAGCCAATCATTCATGTCCGTAGCAGATACACATTTACATGTGTAAATAGGCCCTTATAGAAATCAATCAATAGAACGTATACCTGGATATCCAGGTTTATCCTTTGCATACATTTAAAGAGGTATAAGTCATGGCATATTACTAGGATGTCATTCTTGGGGGTCTGACAGCCTGATTTAGAAATAAGTGGATGCATTATTTTTTTCACGCTCCCAATTTAACAATTTGAGTACAGTTGGATCTATTGTTTTTTTTATTTTTTGCACTATGGGTGGGTGGTTGGGAGCACAGCTGTGCAGGAAAAAAAAAGCTTACAGGTTCTCAATTCCTTCATTCTTGGGATCGGTGGCGGAACCACAGGTCGGACCATCGCCAATCAAGATATTATATCCCTTCACACTCATCATTGCTCCCAATTAACAATTTGAGTACGTGCATTTTTTTAGGGTATTTTTGCGCAATGGGTGGGAGCACAACTGTGCAGGAAAAAAAGCTGATAGGTTCCCCATTCCTTCATTCTCAGAATCAGTGGATGGAACATTGCCAATCACAATATTATATCCTTCACACTAATCGTTGCTCCCAATTATCAATTTGAGTACGGTTATACCTATTTTTTTTTAGGGGTTTTTTTTGCACTGTGGGTGGTTGGGAGCACAGCTGTGCAGGAAAAAAAAAAAGCTGATAGGTTCCCCATTCCTTCATTCTCAGGATCAGTGGTGGAACCAGAGGTTGGATCATCTCCAATCAAAATATTATATTATTCACACTAATCATTGCTCCTAGTTAACAATTTGAGTACGGTTGAACCCATTGTGTTTTTTGGGGGTTTTTGGTTTTTTTTGCACTATGGGTGCAAGTTATAGTAATATGTGTCACCGTAAAAAAAAAACTAATAGTGTCTCCTGATTGTTCAGACACAAATATATCTGTTGAAAATAGTCTGATATACACCAGTAAATTATAACTGTGGTTTTGCTGTTCCACGGTAAAAAATCTCTATTATCCTGCTTTTGGCATTTTTTGCCGCAAAGAAAAACAGTAGTAGTGTCTCCTGATTGTTCAGACACAAATATATCTGTTGAAAATAGTCTGGTGTAGGCCCGAGAAATACAAGTGTGGTTTTGCAGTTCTGTGAGGGTCGTGATGACATTCCACTCGTCCTCCAGTCACTCCAAATTCAAACTATAAGCATGGGTCAACCATTCAAAGAATGAGTCAGACAACAAGCTGGTTCAAGCTCAGAGCATGCTCAGAAGACTACTACAGACAACGTCCTCAGCAATGTTCTGAATTTATTTTTTTACATGCACAAATCTAAATACACTACATAATGGGAGGGGAAAGGGGTTGTCCGGAGCGGGGTAAGCCATGAAAGTCCAGTGTCTAGCCACTCCTGATTGGTCCACATCTCCTTATCTCAGTCTCTGGGCAGATATTGCAGCCGTCAGCTTATAATCTTGTTTCGTTTCTCTGAAATAAGTCTTGGCAACACTGGAACTGTCTTAGTTTAAGTTTCGATTTGAGTAATATATAGCAAGGAAAGCTTATTGTTATATGACACAAAATGGTGGTTAGTACATTAGCAAAAAAGCGTATAAAAGTTACAAAAATATAAAAGTTACAAATATATATATTCTCTTTTACCCCGACATTCCCCCCTAAACACTAAGCTTTCCTTTGCTTCGGGTCCTTTGAGACTGTCCATGTGTGGGGAGAGGGGAGGTGGATTTCTTCACCCAATCATCTTAGAAGCTGCCCCCTTATGGGACGCCCCCAGACAATCGAGCCCTATCCTGGATGACACATGGAGTTCTCCCAACTATCCCTAAACTAAATCTCTCAATTGAACTTTGTCATGGGGGGGGCTGGTCAGGCTTGTTCAAAGGAGTGTATTTCTCCATATCTTCTCTTGATTCAGAAAGGTCCCGGAGGTTGGGACAGCATTGGTTATAACTTTCCTGTATAAGGGGACTATGTAGCACAGGACCACCAGGCCCAATACTAATAGACCTCCCATTACTAGACAAACTTGTTGGAGGAATCCCTTGAGCCCTCCCAACCAACTTGAGAAAAAGGAGGTATCTACCCCTGTGTGGTAGCTGTCCACCCTGGGACAGACAGTAAGCATATGGAAAGGATATAGAAGAAGGTAGTCATCTTTTATAGACTCGTTCTGCCTTTCTTGCAGTGGGAGGCGTGAATCCAGGTGCTCTTGCCCTCAAGCTTCAGAGCCGTCGGGGTGGTGAGAAGCACAGTGTACGGTCCCTCGAACCGCGGCTGGAGGCAGTCTTTCCGGACAAACTTCTTCACATACACTAGATCGCCTGGGATGAAATCATGTACTGCATCACCTGTAGATTCTAGGAGAGAAGCAGATACTGGAGAGCGGGTGTTAGTCAATTCTCTAGACAAGGCAATCACAAATTTTACCACTCTATCATGTGTTTCAGACAACTCTTGGGGCCTAATCTCTCCTATCTTGGGTGGGGTCCCAAACAAAATTTTATAGAGAGTCAGCCCATGTTTGGCCTGAGCATTGTGTGTGATATGATACAATACTATAGGGAGTAGGTCGGGCCAGGGGAGGGGATGATCTTGGGTCATTTTCAAAAACTGGGTCTTGAGTGTGGAATTCATTCTCTCCACTTTGCCTGAACTGGCAGGATGGTATGGAGTGTGGAGGCCCAAATCTGTTCCCAACATGTTCCAGAGTTCTTCGTAGATATTTGCTGTGAAAGCTGGTCCTTGATCCGATTCTATGACTTGGGGAACTCCAAATCTGTAGGCAATTTCGGTGATCAGTTTCTTGGCTGTGACTTTAGCAGTCATGTTGACAACCGGGTAGGCCTCGGGCCAGGCTGAGAACATATCCACGGCTACCAAAACGTACTCCTATTTTCCTGCTTTAGGCATTTGGATATGGTCGACTTGTATTCTCTGCCAAGGGTAGTCTGGTTTAGCCAGGTGTTGAAAAGGGATCCGTGCCGTACACGTTGGGTTGCAGGTAGCGCAGACAGAGCAGGATTTTGAGTACGCAGTCACAGTGGAAGAGATTCCGGGTGCAAAGTACAGTTTCTTGATACATGCCAAGGCTTGATTCTTTCCTCTGTGTGTAGGCCCGTGAGCCCATGCTGCCACAGCTGAGTATATGCGTCTAGGCAAGCAAGGCTTCCCATCCACTTGGTAAAGAGTCGAGTTGACCTTTGAATCTTTGCAACCTGCCAGCACAGCTCCTGCCGCTTTCCATTGCTTGACTTCTTCAGTGGGGGGTCTTCCTTTGTTCCTCACACAATTTTTCTTCAGGCATCCTGACCCCCCTGGATTCCACTCGTGTCTCCGCTGGACTTGTATGGTCTTCCGCCGGCTGTTCTTTGGCTCTTGCTCTAGTGAGCGCCACAGCTACGGTTTGCAGGGTCTCCCCCATCCCTTCTTCCTTTTCCTGCCACTTTGATGACACATTCTCTACTGCTGCAGTCTTGGCTGCTTGGTCAGCTAGGTGGTTGCCCCTGGCTTCCCTGGAATCTAGTCTTCCATGAGCCTTGACCTTGATAACAGCAACCTGAATGGGTAGTTCCAGGGCCTTCATTAGGGCCTTAATCCATGAGACATGTTTCACTGGTGTACCTGCAGCTGTGATGAATCCTCTAGACTTCCACAAGAGTCCAGAATCATTGCAAATTCCATGTCCATACCTGGAATCGGTATATATATATTCGCCTTTGTTCCTGCTGCCAGGTGGCAGGCCTCTGTGAGAGCCACAAGTTCAGCTTCTTGTGCAGACATGTATGGTGGTAGAGCTTCAGCCTTGAGGACTGTTAGGTCTGTTGTGACAGCATATCCCATGTGGAACTTCCCTTGAGGGTCTGCGAGCAGATGTGCCACCATATTCTCTGGAGCAGAAGTCTCTTCCTGCAAAATTTTTATACAATCATGAGGTTCTACCAATCGACCTTCACCCTCCTCACCTTCCCCCCTAGAAGGTGGAAGCAAAGTGGCAGGATTGATAGTCAGACATCTGGTAAATGTTATATTGGAGGGCAACAATAGGGAACACTGCAGCCGCAGGTGTATTTGGTTGGTTAGATGTTTGTTGCAGAACAGCTGAGAGATCATGGCCGGCCTGTATAACTAGATCATGTCCAAGGACGATATCAGCTGACTTGTCAAGGAGGATGTGAGCAGCGTGGACCGCCTTAAGGCACGTGGGGGCAGTTCGGGCGACAGGGTCCAGGCGGGCTGAGTAGTAGCCCAAAGGCCGATACTTATGATCATAGCGTTGTGCTAGAACTCCAGAGGCATAACCTTCCGATTCCGAGACATAGTCTGTGTTGATAAAAAACACGTGGATCTTCAGCATGAAGCCAAACTGAGCCTTCATTCTTGAGACAGTCGTACAGAGGTTGCATGAGCTTTGAGGCATCAGGGATCCATTGCCTGCAGTAAGTGATGAGGCCAAGGAAAGTCTGCATAGCGGAATAGGTGGTTGGGAAGGTGATATCCATGATGGCTTGTTTTCTTTCTTCAGTCAGATGTCTAGCACCTTGTGATATACAATGTCCGAGGAAAATGACCTTGGGCAGACACCATTGGACTTCGCCTTTCGAGACTTTACAGTTAGCTGAGTGAAGAAACCAGAGAAGGGATGCTGACATCTCTGGCAAATTTTCTTCAGTGCCACAGAGTAAAAGATCATCCACATACTGTAGAAGGGTGACCTGAGGGTTCTCTTGAACCCATGGCTCCAGAATAGACTTCATAGAATGAGTGAATTGGTTAGGAGAGTTCTGGGCTCTTTGCGGAGTCCTGGTCCATGTAAGCTGTGCTCCTTGAAAGATGAAGGCAGAAAGAAACCACGAATCTTCATGTAAGGGTATACTGAAGAAGGCGTTGGCCAGATCTAACACCGTAAACAAGGTGGCCGTTGGAGGCACCTGAGACAAAAGGGTGTTTGGGTTGGGTACCACTGGAGTTTCTAAAATGGTAGCTGCATTGACGGCTCTGAGATCCTGAACCAACCGGTATCCTGGAGGCTCTCCCGGAGCGGTTTTCTTTTTTTACAGGAAAGAGGGGTGTATTGCATGGAGATACACATCTGACAAGGACTCCTGATTCCAGGAGCGAAGCGATTTGGGTACCCAAGCTTTGTTCTTGTGCAGCCTTGAGGGGGTATTGTGGGTACCTGTGTCCAGGCTTGAGGTGTACTCGGACCGGGGGAACCTGCAGGAGGCCGACGTCCTCTGGCCCACTGGACCACAGAGAGTGAGGTTGTATGGTCATCATCATGAGAGGGAAGGCTTTAAGAACACAGCGGTCTTCAGTCCCTTGTTCGGAATGAGGGTCCCGCAAAAGAAGCTCCATACCATGGTTTCAGAAGGTAATTGTTGCCTTCATCCGCTCTAAGAGATCGGCTCCCAACAGATTGACAGGGCAAATTTCAGAGACCAAGAATCTTGTGAGTACTCCGGTGAACGGTCCTGCAGACACAGGGACTGTGAGTGGAGAAGAAATATGTTGGCCTTCCACCCCAACACAGGTGAGGGTATCCGGTGATAGGGATACAGAAGGAGGGAGCTGTGCAGAGGAAATGACAGATGTGGCCGCCCCAGTGTCCACCAGGAACTCCAGTGGTTGATGGTCCACCTGTAAAGTGACAGTCCCACAGGCGGCCGTGAGATGCGTAGCCGGGAAAGTGGACACTGGTTGACCGAGCCGTCATTGGCATGGATGAGATGGTTCACGGGAAGGTCCATGGTTGTGTGGACCGTCATGAAATGAGCGGTCATGGTACTGTCTGCGGGTTGGACAGTCTCTGAGAATGTGATTAGGGTTACCACACTCCCAACACAACATTCGTCCTTCAGAATCACGAGGTTGTCTTCTGTTTCTAGATGGTCCCTTGTCATCTCTTCTGTCTTGTTTTCTATATGTGGGAGGAGTATCATCACCTGTGCCTTTAACCATTACCCACTTGATTCCATGTTGGTTGCCAGGGGGTGGGTAGCTTTCTTGAGCTTGATATACCATGGCAGAAGCGGCTTTCTTCTTTGGCTTAGTATCCTTTTTCATTTTTAGCATTGATTTTTGGAAAACTTTAACGATGTCCACCGCGTCGTTGAAGGAAGAAGAACGAATCTCGGGCCGTACTCTCAGGACTTCATCTCTGAGAGCGTCTTGTAGGCCATCTACTAGGGCCTGAACCAACAGGGCGGCCTGCGTCTTGACGTGAGGACTGTATCCGAGATCCTTAAAATGCATGCTGAGTCTTGCAGCATATCTTTCCACTGATTCATCAGGGTCTTGTTGAACATCTTGTACAGACCCAGCTTGATCTGACAAGCGATCCTGAGCCCAGACTTTTAACTGTTTCATGTATTCTAGGCCGGATTCATACGTACTAAGGGATCCTGCTTTTGTGGAATTCATGGCCTTTTGAAAGCTCTCCGTTTTCGGCTAAGTGAGCCTGGCATTCTGCAGCCAGAGTAGAACCAGCAGCAAAGGAAATTTTGCGAGCCAATCCTCCAACATGGCTCATACAGGTGTTTGCAGGGTTGACTATGGCCCCCACCCGATGTGTAAGGATGTCACCATAGCCTATTGACAGAGTGACAGGGCGTCCTGATGGGTCTACTAGATTACGGGAGCGGCAGGGGTCCCAGACTTCTGAGGGGCTGAGGGGTGGTGCTCTTTCAGCAGTTGCTTGGAGCAAGGGCCGGAGTACGGGTAATGGATATGGGGTGGAGGATGCCATAGGAGACGTATGGGGTAAAGGAGGGGGGGGGGGGGCTGGAGTATCTTGAGCCCATCCCTCATCTGGCTCCGTATCGTCTTGAGTAACAGTATGTTGGCGGAGGGAGAGCAGTCTGGCCTGAAATTCTGGGGGGTTGAGGAGGATATCCCCAGGGTTGTGGGTGACTCCCATAGGAAACAGGGGAAGCGTCTTAGCATCGTGGACTGGAGCAGAGGGTGTCACATTAGTTTCAGATGGGTGCTCTGGGACTGCGGGCTTTTCCACCTGTGCTGGTGGCTGGTAATATGCACCGGACGGATCTAGTAGTGGATATAGGCCGGATTGGGGCTTTCCGGGCCTCCCACAACAAGTAAGAGGTGTAGCAAGATGGTCGTGGGAGGGAGGAGTTAGAGTGGAAGTGGGATTGTTCTTGGAGGCAGGCTTGAGTCTGGTGCAAAAATCCTCACCCAACTTTCCCAACTTCTGTGTAACACATTCTTTCTACACTGAAAACTAAAGCCTGCCTGTACTGGATAAGCTTATCATGTTATACAAATTCCTAACATTCTTCTTGCCTTCCCGTAACTCCACTAATTGGCTTAACTCCTACAGCAGCATTCCACAACTTACGAGATCTTTCAAATTTGAATATACGCAACATTTTCTTATAGAATGCAATGATCTGTCGCGACTCAGATCACTGGTGCAGTCCACAGGTCGCCACTCCTCAGTGTAGAGCACACCTCAATACACTGATGAGATAGAGAGACACCTCAATCTAACTCCTTTCCTAGCCTTGAATGGCGACTTTACAGTGCGACTCACCACGGCACCCTGACTACAGGTCACCACCCGTCAGTGTAGAGACACCTCAATACACTGATGAGATAGAGAGACACCTCGATCTATCTCCTTTCCTACCACGGCACCACCCGACAGTGTAGAGACACCTCAATACACTGTTGAGATAGAGAGACACCTCGATCTATCTCCTTTCCTACCACGGCACCACCCGACAGTGTAGAGACACCTCAATACACTGTTTCCTAACCTTGACTTTACAGCAGTCTCTGTGTTAGACGAAGAGCACTCCTCAATTCGTCACAGATTCTTTCTCCCTTACACTACAATTCAGGAATGCTTTGAAACCTCGACTATCAGTTACGGGAGGCAGCTATCTAAGAAAAGTACAGTGACCGGGGGAGGAGGAGGTGGTGTGCACACGAGCACGCGCAGGCATGCGACGTCACTCGTTTTAACACTTGCTGGTTCAGGACGTGGTGCGGGACGCCCAAGGTCTCACCACTCGACCGGTCACCCACCCAGATCCAACCTGACAGCCCCACAGAAACCACTGCGGCTGACACACAGGCAAGTGAGACATATAAAATACATCTCAACTTACCGTGTTCGATGGAGGTTGATCAGGCCTCAAATTCAGCCACCGCGGTCACCACCAGGGAAATCAGCGATATGGGTCCGGGAGGGCGGCGTACCGCTAGCCACGCCGCACGTTGAGCGCCATTTGTGAGGGTCGTGATGACATTCCACTCGTCCTCCAGTCACTCCAAATTCAAACTATGAGCATGGGTCAACCATTCAAAGAATGAGTCAGACAACAAGCTGGTTCAAGCTCAGAGCATGCTCAGAAGACTACTACAGACAACGTCCTCAGCAATGTTCTGAATTTATTTTTTTACATGCACAAATCTAAATACACTACATAATGGGAGGGGAAAGGGGTTGTCCGGAGCGGGGTAAGCCATGAAAGTCCAGTGTCTAGCCACTCCTGATTGGTCCACATCTCCTTATCTCAGTCTCTGGGCAGATATTGCAGCCGTCAGCTTATAATCTTGTTTCGTTTCTCTGAAATAAGTCTTGGCAACACTGGAACTGTCTTAGTTTAAGTTTCGATTTGAGTAATATATAGCAAGGAAAGCTTATTGTTATATGACACAAAATGGTGGTTAGTACATTAGCAAAAAAGCGTATAAAAGTTACAAAAATATAAAAGTTACAAATATATATATTCTCTTTTACCCCGACAGTTCCACGGGTCAAATCTCTGTATTATCCTGCTTTTTTGCATTTTTTGCTGTAAAGAAAAACAGTACTGTCTCCTGATTGTTCAGACACAAATATATCTATTTAAAATTTTCTGGTATACCCCAGTAAACAATAACTGTGGTTTTGCCATTCCACGGTAAAAAATCTCTATTATTCACCTTTTGGTATTTTTTCTGTAAAGAAAAACAGTAATAGTTTCTCCCTGATTGTTCAGATTGTTTAAAAGAGTCGGGTGTAGGCCAGAGAAATAGAACTGTGGTTTTCCTCTTCCACGGTTCTAATCTACTTTCTTACCCTTTTTCCATTGATGGTGCGAGTGTAAGCTATTTTACTTACTTTACAATGGGCAAGGCGCGTGGCAAGGGACATGGAAGTGGACGTTCTGGTGATGGTGCATGCAGAGGACGGGGCCGTGGCCAAGGTGAAAATGTGCCACAACCAACAGCCATATCTTCTCGCTCCCACTTCTTGACCGAATTACTAGGGAAGCACAGAACAACACCAGATCAGTGTGAACAGGTTATTAATTGGATAGCAGATAATACTTCCAGTTACCTGGGCACCACCACCTCCGGTCTGTCTTCCACACGGTCAACTCTTAGTAGCCATGAGTCTCGACCGCATACTCCTCCTCACCCTGATGCTCCTCCCTCCCACCATGCCGAGTGTCGTCAGACAGCAACTGATCCCACACTTGGACACTCTGAAGAGCTGTTCACTGGTCCATTTCCAGATTTGTGCCCCTCGCCTGCTCCGCTTGAAGTGGTGGAAGAGGAGATCCCATGTAGAGATGCCCAAATATTTGAACAGCCACGGCCAGAGGAAGTCAGCGCTGGCAATTTGTCACAAGAGGTTGACGATGACGAGACACAATTGCCAGGAAGTGAGGAGGAGGATCGTGGTGCGCAAGTGGAAGAGGAGGAGGTGGTGGATGATCTAGTAACTGACCCAATGTGGCAGGAGGACATGCAGAGCGAGGCCAGCAGCAGACAGGGTGAGGGAGGCAGAGTACCCCAACAGGCAGAAAAAAGCAGTGTGGTGGCCGCACACAGAAGGCCGGCAACAGTTCCCCGTAACACCAACACGAGGGACGTTGCCAGTACAACCTGTAGGTCTTCCAGAGTCTGGAATTTTTTTAAAGACTCTGCTGATATCCCCAAAAAGGCCATTTGTACCACCTGCCATGCCAGCATCAGCAGGGGTGACAAAACTACCAGCCTGACCACCACCAGCATGATCAGGCACATGGCAGCAAAGCACCCGACTTTGTGGGGCGAACCCCAGGGTCCATGACCAGTGTCAGCGGGTGTCACCTGTTGTGTGTGCATGGCAATCCCCTGTCCATACTGCATGCAAAGATGCCCCCTCCTCTCAGTCTTTATGGCAGTCTCTCAAGAGTGTGCAAAGCAGTCATCAAAGCAAAAGGTGGCTACTTTGAAGAACCTAGAATATAAGACATATTTTCAGTTGTTTCACACTTTTTTGTTAAGTATATAACTCCACATGTGTTAATTCATAGTTTTGATGCCTTCAGTGTGAATGTACAATTTTCAGTCATGAAAATACAGAAAAATCTTTAAATGAGAAGGTGTGTCCAAACTTTTGGTCTGTACTGTATGTACCATCTTGACAAACTTTGAGGAGTCCACCAAGATGGTGAGTGGCGATGACGCCATCATTAGCGTCAGCATTCCACTTGTCTGTCTTTTGCAATGCTCTCTGCAGAGAATTAAAGAGGAGGCATTGCAGCCAGAGTATGATGAAATGGATCAAGAAGCCGTAGCGGTCGATTACACACAGCCCAGCCTCATCTCATCCCAACGTGCATTGGGGGACAATGAGGGAGAGGAGGAGGAGGAAGAACAGGAGCTTGTATCATGCGCTGTAGACGGTAGTACCTGTACAACTGTCATACTGTCAGTTCAGCGTGGGTGGCCTGAGGACAGGGGGGGGGAGGAGGAGGAGGAGAGCATGGTCAGTCGTCATCTTGGTGAGGACACGGAAGTCTTGCCCGTTACCAGTCTGGCACGCATGGCTGACTTTATGTTACTCTGCCTTAACCGTGACCCTCGCGTTGTCAAAATGTTGGGTGACAGTTATTACTGGTTGGTGACACTTTTAGACCCCCGCTACAAGGAGAACTTTCACTCTCTTATTCCTGAGGTGGAGAGGTCTACGAAAATGGGGCAGTACCAGAAGGCCCTTGCTGCAAAACTGTTAAAAAAAAATTCCCATCTGAACACGGTAGCGGCAGAGGTCACAGTTCGTTGACCAACCAAGGCGTACAAGCGAGAGAGAGGCAACTCCAATCCAGCAGAGGCAGGGGAACACTGTCAACATTCTGGAACAGTTTTCTGAGACCTGCCCAGCTTACAGGCCCTGAGGCGCAGGGTACTCTCACAAGCAGTGGAAAGTTTCAAAAGATGGTGAGGGAGTACTTTGCCGACAGTACCAGCGTCCTCCGTGATTCCTCTGTGCCTTTTAATTATTGGGTATCCAAGCTGGACATTTGGAATGAAATCGCTCTGTACGCCTTGGAGGTCCTGGCCTGCCCTGCCGCTAGCGTGTTATCGGTGCGTGTTTTTAGTGCTGCTGGGGTAATTATAACTGATAAGCGCACTCGCCTGTCAACTGACAATGCTGACAAGCTGACCCTTATCAAAATGAACAGTAGCTGGATTGGGCCAGACTTCTCATCACCACCAAATGACAGCAGAGTAACATAAAGTCAAATCCACTGTGTTATTTCGGAAGGTGTATTCACATGCACCGCTTCACACCCACACATGGGTATACGCTTCCTCATTTCGGCTGTTTTATGTTCTTCTCCTTATCCTCAGCCTCCACCACCACTATACCACCAGGGTGACCGTGGTCCGTGTTGCCATTATTGAAAGTTCCTCCGTCCTTATTTTTGTCAGCTTTTGCTTGGAAGGCATAAGCAAAGACTGTGGGAGACCCACTCCCCAATAATGGGATTAATATTTTTAAAATGCTGTACTGTATGGCTCTTGTAAGGGGCATTAAAAGCGTCTTGTTAAGCTACTGCGACCTCCACCACTTTTCCGAGGAGCATTAAAACCGTCTTGTTAATCTACTGGGACTTCCACATCTCTTCCAAGGGGCATTCAAACCGTCTTGTTAAGCTACTGGGACCTCCACCACTTTTCTGAGGGGCATTAAAAGCGTCTTATTAAGCTACTGGTACGTCCACCACTTTTCCGAGGGGCATTAAAAACGTCTTGTTAAGCTAGTGGGACCTCCACGTCTCTTCCAAGGGGCATTCAAACTGTCTTGTTAAGCTACTGGGACCTCCACGTCTCTTCCAAGGGGCATTCAAACTGTCTTGGTAAGCTACTGCGACCTCCACCACTTTTTCGAGGGGCATTAAAAGCGTCTTATTAAGCTACTGGGACCTCCACCACTTTTCCGAGAAGCATTAAAACCGTCTTGTTAAGCTACTGGGACCTCCATGTCTCTTCCAAGGGGCATTCAAACCGTCTTCTTAAGCTACTGGGACCTCCACGTCTCTTCCAAGGGGCATTCAAACCGTCTTGTTAAGCTACTGGGACCTCCACGTCTCTTCTGAGAGGCATTAAAAGCGTATTGTTAAGCTACTGGGACCTCCACCACTTTTCCGAGGGGCATTAAAACCGTCTTGTTAAGCTACTGGGACCTCCACCACTTTTCCGAGGGGCATTAAAACCGTCTTTTTAAGCTACTGGTACCTCCACGTCTCTTCTAAGGGGCATTCAAACCATCTTGTTAAGCTACTGGGACCTGCACCACTTTTCCAAGGGGCATTCAAACAGTCTTGTTAAGCTACTACGACCTCCACCACTTTTCCAAGGGGCATTAAAACCGTCTTGTTAAGCTACTGGGACCTCCACTTTTCCGAGGGGCATTAAAAGCATCTTGTTAAGCTACTGGGACCTCCACCACTTTTCCGAGGAGCATTAAAACCATCTTGTTAAGCTACTGTGACCTCCACGTCTCTTCCAAGGGGCATTCAAAGCGTCTTGTTAAGCTACTGGGACCTCCACCATTTTTCCGAGGGGCATTAAAAGCATCTTGTTAAGCTACTGGGACTCCCACCACTTTTCCGAGGAGCATTAAAACCATCTTGTTAAGCTACTGTGACCTCCACGTCTCTTCCAAGGGGCATTCTAACCGTCTTGTTAAGCTACTGTGACCTCCACGTCTCTTCCAAGGGGCATTCAAACCGTCTTGTTAAGCTACTGGGATCTCCACTTCTCTTCTGAGAGGCATTAAAAGCATCTTGTTAAGCTACTGTGACCTCCACAACTTTTCCGAGGGGCATTAAAACTGTCTTGTTAAGCTACTGGGACCTCCACGTCTCTTCCAAGGGGCATTCAAACCGTCTTGTTAAGCTACTGGGACCTCCACGTCTCTTCCAAGGGGCATTCAAACCGTCTTGTTAAGCTACTTGGACCTCCACGTCTCTTCCGAGGAGCATTAAAAGCGTCTTGTTAAGCTACTGTGACCTCCACCACTTTTCCGAGGGGCATTAAAACAGTCTTGTTAAGCTACTGGGACCTCCACGTCTCTTCCAAGGGGCATTCAAACCGTCTTGTTAAGCTACTGGGACCTCCACGTCTCTTCCAAGGGGCATTCAAACCGTCTTGTTAAGCTACTGCGACCTCCACCACTTTTCCAAGGGGCATTAAAACCGTCTTGTTAAGCTACTGGGACCTCCATCACTTTTCTGAGGAGCATTAAAACCGTCTTGTTAAGCTACTGGGACCTCCACGTCTCTTCCAAGGGGCATTCAAACCGTCTTGTTAAGCTACTGCGACCTCCACCACTTTTCCAAGGGGCATTAAAACCGTCTTGTTAAGCTACTGGGACCTCCACCACTTTTCTGAGGAGCATTAAAACCGTCATGTTAAGATACTGAGACCTCCACGTCTCTTCTGAGGGGCATTAATAGCGTTATGTTAAGCTACTGTGACCTCCACCACTTTTCCATGGGGCATTTAAACCGGCCAGTTAAGCTACTGGGACCTCCACGTCTCTTCCAAGGGGCATTCAAACAGTCTTGTTAAGATACTGGGACCTCCACTACGTTTCTGAGGGGCATTAAAACCATCTTGTTAAGCTACTGGGACCTCCACCACTTTTCTGAGGAGCATTAAAACCGTCATTTTAAGCTGCTGGAACCTCCACGTCTCTTCTGAGGGGCATTAATAGCGTCTTGTTAAGCTACTGTGACCTCCACGTCTCTTCCAAGGGGCATTCAAACCGTCTTGTTAAGCTGCTGGGACCTCCACGTCTCTTCTGAGGGGCATTAATAGCGTCTTGTTAAGCTACTGCAACCTCCACCACTTTTCCAAGGGGCATTAAAACCGTTTTCTTAAGCTACTGGGACCTCCACGTTTCTTCTGTGGGGCATTAAAAGCGTCTTCTTAAGCTACTGTGACCTCCACCACTTTTCCGAGGGGTATTAAAACCGTCTTGTTAAGCTACTGGGACCTCCACCACTTTTCCAAGGGGTATTAAAACCGTCTTGTTAAGCTACTGAGACCTCCACATCTCTTTTGAGGGGCATTAATAGCGTCTTGTTAAACCACTCTGAACTCCACAGCTCTTCCAAGGGGCATTGATATGTTGTTTTTAATTAACTCTAACCTCCACGACTCTTCGAACGGGCATTGCAGTTCCTCTTAATTTTTGGCAGCTTTTTCTTGGAAGGCATAAGCAAATACTATGGGAGACCCACTCCCCAATAATGGGAATAATGTTTGTAATATGCTGTACTGCATGGCTCTTGTAAGGGGCATTGCAAGCTCCTTCGTCCTAATTTTTGGCAGCTTTTGCTTGGAAGGCATAAGCAAAGACTATGGGAGACCCACTCCCCAATAATGGGAATAATGTTTGGAATATGCTGTACTGCATGGCTCTTGTAAGGGGCATTGCAAGTTCCTCCGTCCCAATTTTTGGCAGCTTTTGCTTGGAAGGCATAAGCAATGACTATGGGATACACACTCCCCAATAATGGGAATAATGTTTGTACTATGCTGTACTGTATGGCTCTTGGAAGGGGCATTAAAAGCCCCTCTTCCGAGGGGCATTCAAACCGTCTAGTTAAGCTACTGGGACCTCCACGTCTTTTCCGAGGGGCATTAAAACCATCTTGTTAAGCTACTGTGACCTCCATGTCTCTTCAAAGGGACATTAAAACAGTCTTCTTAAGCCACTCTGAACTCCACAGCTCTTCCTAGGGGCATTGAAATGTTGTTTTTAATTACCTCTAACCTCCACAACTCTTCCAACGGACATTGCATTTCCTCCTAATTTTAGTCAGCTTTTGCTTTTCAATGCAAAGGCGAATACTAAGGGAGACCCACTCCCCAATAGTGGGTAGAAGGTTTTTAGTATGCTGTAATCCACGTCTGTTTCAAGGGGCATTGCAGTTCCTCATAATTTTTGGAAAGCCTTCCATTCACTGTTTAGGCCAACAGTGTACAGGAGACCCAGTTGCTATAAATGGAAAAAACTGTTTAGTTAAGGCCCTCTGACCTCCATGTCATTTCCAAGGTACATTGGAGTGCCTCGAAATTTTTGGTAGGCATTGCACTCACTGTATGCCCTATAAATGTGTAGCCAAACCGCTCCTTTTGTTACAGAAACATATCCTACAAGACATATGTGGTTGACTGGCCTGATATTGATGTGAATGGTCCCTGTTCCTCCTGCTCTCCTTTGCCACCACCTCATCCATCATTCATCACCTGAAGCTTTGTTTTAACGGGAGTCATAGAACTGGGATAGTAGCAGGAAAACATCCAGCAATCCTCGGAGGAGGTAGGATATGCGCCAAAACGCTGACCACCTCAGGCCTTGCCGCTACTACATACATGCGCTTGCATTCCAACAAAACAAAGCAGATGCTAACTTGTATCATCATCATGGTCCTCACCTTGGCACTCTCAACTCCCCTGATGGAGAAGCCAGGGCCCACCAGAGGAGTCTGGTTCTCTGGTGGGCTCGTCCAATGCTGCCCTAAAGCAGGCCAGGCTAAGAAAAGTGTGTGGGGGGATGTTCCAAGGAGAAATAGTGGTGGCTGGGGACCGTTCATGGACACCCGGCTGCCCCCAGGCGGCTGGCGACTGAGTATGGACACCCGGCCGCCCCCAGGCGGTTGGGGACCGAGTGTGGACACCCGGCCGCCGGGCGGCTGGGGACTGAGTATGGATACCAGGTCGCCAACGCTGCCATGACATGGTGGCCAGATTCCGCTTCCACATGCCTAAAAGGCCCAATTTCAAGTGCAAGCAAGCAGTATGGTATTGCAGCCTGGGGGTGGGTGGGTGGTTGGCTGCATATTTGCGCTTGCATTGCAAGGAATGGGGGAGGTACAATTGAACCCTGCCCTGGGACAAGAACTTGCACGGGGATAGTTGCAAGTCTGCATCTTCTGATGTGGCAAGGATGACTTCTGATGGGCACACTTTTAGGCAGTGACCGGGGAGTCAGAGATGCTTCCAGGGGTCTTCCCCATGCTGTCCCCATGTCTTTTCAGCACTGTATGCATGTGTCACACAGCACATGGCCAGATAAGGTTGTAAAATGTTAAAATGACATTTCCCGGTGAATGCATTTGTCACGGTTGAAGCAATACTAAAGTGCAAAAACGCATTAAAAATGCTACTTGTGAACATAGCCCAAGGTGTGGAGGAGTATTTTTTTTTTTTTGTTATTTATTTTACCTTATACACAAGTCTTTACCCTGGAAAGGAACTTCCTTAACATATTTCACAGGAAAGCAGTTTCAGTTTAGTTTTTGAACGTTTTATTGTGAGCCCTTAAAAGTGACTTAATACCTCTGACCACGTTGTTGACAGAAGTGACCTGGGGGTCAGAAATGCTTCCTGGGGCGATCCCCATGCTGTCCCCATGTCATTTGAGCACTGTCACTAACGTTTTGGGCACTTGTTAGGCTTTTAAAAGACAGCCGGGGATGCCGCCGCGAAAATGCTCGGGTCTCCCATAGACTAACATTGGGCTCGTGGCTCAGGTCGAGCAACCGAGTATCATGGCGAGCTCGGCCTGAGCTTTGAGCACCCGAGCATTTTAGTGCTCACTCTTCACTACTAAATACCCTTCATTATTTATTATTTTTGCACTTTGCGATTTACCCATTTACTTCTAGTTACTTGGGTATTTTGCTTGCCTTTGGTTTTTCTTTGTCTAGTGGCCTTGTGTGAACATGCATTTACATTTTGCATGCACATCAATTTATGTTTCAGTTCAGACTTCTAGGTTTTTTCTTTGTAGTTCAGTGTGCTTTAGTACATATTAGGGTGTGGCCGCCCTTTGTCTGAGCTGAAATGTTTATTCTGCCTCAGGTCTATGCTTCTACTAGGGGGTTAGTCTCTCTGCCCTTATCCATATGTACGTCACTTGACAAATGGTAAGGTTTTAATATTAGAGTTAGGATTGTCCCATAAGGGTTGCTATGACGTGGCGGGATAGCTTTTACATTATTTTGATCAAAATTATGTTAACTAAATACCCTTCATTATTTATTATTTTTGCACTTTGCGATTTACCCATTTACTTCCAGTTACTTGGATATTTTGCTTGTCTTTGGTTTTTCTTTGTCTAGTGGCCGTGTATGAACATGCATTTACATTTTGCATGCACATCAATTTATGTTTCAGTTCAGACTTCTAGGTTTTTTCTTTATATGCTATATATGCTGTATGTGCGGGAAGGGAGCTTGTCTGTACACTGCTTGCTATGTGTGGGGGAGGGAAGCTGTCGGACAAAGAGGGGTCCTGCAAACATCCAACTAATGGCCCCCCATATATATTACAGGAAGGTAGGTCAAACCCAAGGATTTTTGCTGGAGCAGCCGACCATGTGCTGTGTATGGGGCCATCTCCCCCACACATATAACCACATTCATGTATATGGGGGAGTCGGGATGTGTTGTGTGGACAAGCGTCCGGTCTAAAGCTAACTAGTGTATGGGCACCTGAGACTAAGGCAAGTTATCATCCAGAAAGTTATTCTCCAGCCTGCTGCAAAAATGCTGGATAGAGAAAGGCTTTTATCACCTAAGCCAGATCTCACTGGAGGGGAAGCAAGAAGAAAAAAGGAGAAATGTAAAATAAGACACAAGTCCAGACAGTTGTCATCCAAAACTTTATCTGGTATCGACCAAGAAAATTACAATCAGTAAAAGTATAATCCACATTTAGGAAAAACACAGATGAGCTGCGGGACCATCGCTTCTTCTTCTGGGACTTTTTGGCGGATAGGTTGCTCTGCTGTCGGAGGCCTTTCTTGCTCTTGGACTTCTCCTTCATGTGGATTCTAAAGAGTAGGAGGCTCCTGAGGGTCCATCTCTCCTGCCGGCAGCTCAGAGTGACTTGGAGATATGTTTCCTTCAGTCCAGGAAAGCAAGAGAGGAAAAAGATGAATGTGATGTAATAACAAGACAAACCTAAAAAAAAACATGTATAAAAAATCATGTAACTGCAAACTGCACAAAAATGACCCCAATAACGTAAGTGCTGTAGTATTAAAGAACCTGCAAAACGAGTGGTGTGAAAAGACCTGGGACTTGTCAGGAATATGTAATGTTTTGTCTAAAATGACAAAAAAAAAGAAAAGATTCAAGGGATCAGCAGCATTTTATAACAGGTAAAAAATATACAAATTTGTGACAAGTGACCGATATTAAGTATTGTGGATGATAACCAGACGTTTATTTCTAATGAAGAGTTTAATGAACGTCTTGTATTTGGCCAATTGGAACCTTCCCGGAAATGTCTGCGCCGGTGATAAAATCTACTTACTAATAGAGCTCCCGACTGGACACAAAGAACTGCAGCTCATGGAGGAATGAAGCTTCTTTCCTTCTCAGCCAAGAACTTCTTATACCAGTCCCGTACGGCCTCTATCATGTGCTGATATCTGGCAGAAAGAGAAAAAATCAATTATAAACTAAATAAAATTTATTAAAGAAAAAAAACCTCCTGCGAACATGGAGCATTTGTAGCAAAGCACAGCCATTATTTACAGGGCACAATTGTTTTACTTTATTCTATATTAGTGGCCGCTCTGTGCAAAAACTTGTGGGAAATTACTGCAGCACTAATATTGTCCGTCCAGAGAGCACCCAAGTATTCCCCAATTTCTGACTCCACCGCCCGATTGCCCCCACAAGCACAATGCTGCACCGCTGTCACCTGCCTGGTACAGGCTCCTTTATAGGGTCCTTTCAGCTGTTGTTCACCAAGATGTGAAGTAATCCGAGTACAGGGTTTCCCATGTCTGAGTGCAGGGGTGGAGAGCAGAGAGGATCAGACAGGGACAGGCCCATACACAGACTGCTGGTATATAGAGGACAAATCTCGCTGAACAGCAGCTACAAGAAGCTTCTGGATGGGGGCAGTGGGGGTGAGACAGCACTTCAGCAACGTGTTTGGGAGAGAAGTAAGAAAATAAGCAAATGAAGAATATTTATAAAGTTCACAAGTCTGCAATGTGAGGAGGATAATTACATGAAGAAAACCCTCTAGGTGCAGCGTCGGCAACCGGAAAACCGCCCCAAGGTCCACCTGTGTCATCAGCGCCCCCCTGCTGGACCCCTAATCAGTTGTACTGCAGACTCTGATGATTGATAGTGACACTAGGTCAGCTCTTTCCCAATGGCGGCACTAGCTGACCATCCTTTGGATAGGACAGGTGCCGGATCATTCAGTCCTTTCCCTCTTCCCCAACGTGAAGCAAACATCCCTCTGACCAGACAAACATCCCCCTGACCAGACAAACATCCCTCTGACCAAACATCCCCCTGACCAGGCAAACATCCCCCTGACCAGACAAACATCCCCCTGACCAGGCAAACATCCCCCTGACCAGACAAACATCCCCATGACCAGGCAAACATCCCTCTGACCAGGCAAACATACAACCCCTTTTTTTCTTTCCCATTTTACTTGCTTTATTAATTTCACCTCCAACATTACTGACAACTCCAAGTTCAATAGTTTGATAGTCTCATCTCCTGCCTTTGTATGTGGAGGAGGCAATAAACAGCCGTATACATCCTAAACCTGTCACAAGGACTTTCTCTGCAACTCCATACTCTCAGCTGTCCCCCTGTAACAATCCACCTTTTTCTCTTTCTCGCTCATACATTTCAGACACTTTATTAACATGTTAATCATATTTCCAAACTTACTGCATTCCACTTCATCTGATCATACATCACCGTTTAAAAGAATCACAATCACTTACTTGTCTACTGCAGTAATTCTTGGATTGTTTTCTTGCTGTTGCTTGGTCTTATTTTGCTGTTTGCTGTCCTTAAACCACCATCTGCCACACAGTGTCCACATCTTGTTCCACCGGGTCGCTCTTTTGATCCCTGCAACAACAGACACTATGCGAGTATGACTTCACATGTGACATTTCCAAGTCCCTTGACCATTGTGGTGCCAATGGAGTACCCCTTTTCTCGTTATCATGCCACCGAAGCACACCATTTCCCGCTAGCATGCCACCGTAGCACACCTTTTCCCGTTAGTATGCCACCGGGCACACCTATTCCCGTTAGCATGCCATCGGAGCACACCTATTCCCGTTAGCATGCCACCGGAGCACACCTTTACCATTAGCATGTGACCGCAGCACACCTTTACCGTTAGAATGCCACTGGAGCACACCTTTACCATTAGCATGCCACCGGAGCACATCTTTTCCCGTTGGCTTGCCACCGGAGCACGCCACTTTCCCGTTGGCTTGCCACCGGAGCACGCCACTTTCCCGTTGGCTTGCCACCGGAGCACGTCACTTTCCCGTTGGCTTGCCACCGGAGCACGCCACTTTCCCGTTGGCTTGCCACCGAAGCACGCCACTTTCCCGTTGGCTTGCCACCGGAGCACGCCACTTTCCCGTTGGCTTGCCACCGGAGCACGCCACAGTCCCGTTGGCTTGCCACCGGAGCACGCCACTTTCCCGTTGGCTTGCCACCGGAGCACGCCACTTTCCCGTTGGCTTGCCACCGGAGCACGCCACTTTCCCGTTGGCTTGCCACCGGAGCACGCCACTTTCCCGTTGGCTTGCCCCCGGAGCACATCACTTTCCCGTTGGCTTGCCACCGGAGCACGCCACTTTCCCGTTGGCTTGCCACCGGAGCACGCCACTTTCCCGTTGGCTTGCCACAGGAGCACGCCACAGTCCCGTTGGCTTGCCACCGGAGCACGCCACAGTCCCGTTGGCTTGCCACCGGAGCACGCCACAGTCCCGTTGGCTTGCCACCGGAGCACGCCACTTTCCCGTTGGCTTGCCACCGGAGCACGCCACAGTCCCGTTGGCTTGCCACCGGAGCACGCCACAGTCCCGTTGGCTTGCCACCGGAGCACGCCACAGTCCCGTTGGCTTGCCACCGGAGCACGCCACTTTCCCGTTGGCTTGCCACCGGAGCACGCCACTTTCCCGTTGGCTTGCCACCGGAGCACGCCACTTTCCCGTTGGCTTGCCACCGGAGCACGCCACTTTCCCGTTGGCTTGCCACCGGAGCACACCACTTTCCCGTTGCCTTGCCACCGGAGCACGCCACTTTCCCTTTGGCTTGCCACCGGAGCACGCCACTTTCCCGTTGGCTTGCCACCGGAGCACGCCACAGTCCCGTTGGCTTGCCACCGGAGCACGCTACTTTCCCATTGGCTTGCCACCGGAGCACGCCACTTTCCCGTTGGCTTGCCACCGGAGCACGCCACTTTCCCGTTGGCTTGCCACCGGAGCACGCCACTTTCCCGTTGGCTTGCCACCGGAGCACGCCACTTTCCCGTTGGCTTGCCACCGGAGCATGCCACTTTCCCGTTGGCTTGCCACCAGAGCACGCCACTTTCCCGCTGGCTTGCCAAGGGAGCACGCCATCATCCATTTAATAAAATGGGCCACACTTAGCTTTTTCTTTTATATAATGGGCCCATATAGTTTTTCATTGAATATATTGGGCCCTACATAACCTTACATTTAATATATATAATCGTCTTATCATGTCTGTCTGTCTGTCCTTCTGTCCAGGAAGTCCTGCGTCGCTGATTGGTCCGACCGTGGTCAATCAGCGACGTGGGATTTCAGAAAAATATGGCGGCCATTAGCAGCTCATCTGCCGCACGGAGGTCAGCGGCGATTTAGTCGGGAGATGACCGGCGCTAGCCGGTCAACTTCCGGTTGCTCGCAGCAGAAGTACCCCGACCAGCGGCGCCGCTGACCTCCATGCGGCTACCGTCGGGAGATCAGCGGTTAGGGCCGCTGATCTTCCGACGGAAAGTGTGAAGGGAGGACCGGGGAGCGGCGCCACCGGTCCGGATACTTCTGCTGCGAGCAGCCGGTCATTTCCCGGCTGCTCGCAGTGGAAGTACCCGCACAGGCAGCGCCGCTCCCCTGTCCTCACTAATACGATTCGGCGGCCACGACCAATCAGCGATATTGGCTCCAAATTTAAACACCGCTCTGCACAGAGGTCAGTGGCGATGCAGCCGGTCATCTCCCGGCTGCTCGCAGCAGAAGTACCCCGACCTGCGGCGCCGCTGACCTCCATGTGGCTACCGTTGCTAGATCAGCGGCTAGGGCCGCTGATCTCCCGACGGCAAGTGTGAAGGGAGGACTGAGGAGCGGCACCGCCGGTTGGGATACTTCTGCTGCGAGCAGCCGGTCATCTCCCGGCTGCTCACAGTGGAAGTACCCGCTCCCCGGTTCTCACTAATACGATTCCCTGATTGGTCGCGGCCGCCAGCCATGACCAATCACCGGTTTTGGCGCCAAATTTAAACATGCTCTCCGGTCCTCACTAACACGGTTCGCTGATTGGCCGCGGCCGGCCGCATACATATTCTAGAATACCCGATGAGTTAGAATCGGGCCACCATCTAGTTTAATATAATGGGCCACAAATTGCCTTCTAGTTATTACAAGAGGTCCTGCATAGTCTTCCATTTATTTTAATAGGCCCCATATAACCTTTCAGCATCTGAAACAACGGATACTGAAAGCCTGTGCTAGCATTTCGTCTGCGGTGTTGCTATCAGTGTGTCAAGAGTGGGAGAAGAGGGTTGCATTGACAATCCAACACAATGGGCAGCACTTTAAACACATTTTATAAGTGGTCATAAACTTGTAAAAAATTCATGAAAGAATAAAGTTATGTTAAAACCAAGCACACCATTGTATTTTCTTATGAAATTCTCAATGAGTTTGATATGTCACATCACCCTCTTCCCATTGAAAAAAATAAAGTTAGATCCAAAATGGCCGACTTCAAAATGGCCGCCATAGTCACCACCCATCTGGAAAAGTTTCCCCCTCCCATATACTAATGTGCCATAAACAGGAAGTTGACATCACCAACCATTCCCATTTAATTTAGGTGTATCCATATAAATAGCCCACCCTGTATTATTACCATTTTTATTATTGCTGTACATACTGTAGCTTTTCATTTAATTTATTGGGCCCCATATAGGCTTCCATTTAATATAATGGGCCCCACATAGCCTTCCATTTAATTTAATGGGGTCCACATAGCCTTCCATTTAATTTAATGGGGTCCACATAGCCTTCCATTTTATTTAATGGGGCCCACATATGTTTTTATTTAATATAAAGAGCCCCACATAAGCCCCTAATTAATATAATGGGCCCCACCTTGCTTTCCATATAAAATAATGGGTCCCACATAGCCCTCCCTTTTGTTATGATGAGCCTTACATATCACACCATTTCCCGATGGTCTGCCACCGAAGTACACCATTGGCTGCTGGGGTGCCACTGGAACACACTCTTTACAGTTGGGGTGCCAACAGAGCACACCTTTCACCATTAGCATGCCACCGGAGTACACTTTTTGCCACTGGCATGCCACTGAAGCACACCCTTTACCATTGGAGTACCATCGGGCACACCCTTTACCGTTGGTGTGCCATCGGAGAACTCTATTTCCCGTAGGCCTACCAGAGGGGCCCAATATGTGACCTTTTTTGCTTACCACCGGGGCACCCATCTTGGGCTTTTTAGCTTCCACCGGGGAGCACTCTTTGGCCTTTTAGCTTACCACCGGGGCACCCAACTTGGGCTTTTTAACTGCGACCGGGGTACACTCTGACCATTTTGCTTACCACCGGGGCACTCATTTTAGGCTTTTTTAGCCTGCCACCGGGGTGCACTTTTTGGCCTTATTGCTTACCACTGGGGCGCACTCTAGGGCTTTTTAGCCTACCACCAGGGTACATTCTTTGGCCTTATTGCTTATCACTGGGGCGCACTCTAGGGCTGCTCAGTCTGCCACCAGAGTCTACTCTTTGGCCTTTTTGCCATTGGTGTGCCACCAGAGCACACCCTATGACGTTGGAGTGCCACCGGAGCACACCCTTTACCTTTGGAGTGCCACCGGAACACACAATTTGCCATTGGCAAAAGTATAATGGACCCCCACATAGAATTCTATAAAGTATAATGGCCCCCACATAGCCCTCTATATAGTATAATGAGCCGCACATTGCCTTCCATGTACTATAATTTAATTTATTGGGCTCCACATAGCTTTTCATTTAATTTATTGAACCCCACATAACCGTCAATTTAATATAATAGGCCGCACTGGACTCCATTTAATATATTGGACCTGACATAGCCTTCCATTTAATAAAATGGGGCCAAAATATCCCTCTATTTAATATAATGGGCACCAAAAAGCCCTCCATGTTTTATATTGGGCACGACATAGCCCTCTATTTAATACAATTGGCCCCACTTAACCTTCCATTTAAAATATTGGGCCCCACATAGCTTTACATTTAATTTACTGGGCTCCATATAGGCTTCCATTTAATATAATGGGCCCCACATAACCCTCCATTTAATATAATGGTCCCCACATTGCCTTCCATTTATTATAATGGAGCCAAGATACATCTCTATTTAATATAATGGACAAAACACAGGCTTCCATTTAATATAATTGGCGCTACATAGCCCTTTATTTGATAAATGTGCCTCACATAGCCCTCCATATAATATTATGGGCCCCGCAACACTTTCCATTTAATTTAATAGGCCTCACATAGCCCTCAATTTAATACAGAGGGCCCCACAAAACCTTCCAGATAACATAGTGGGCCCCAATATAGCTTTCTTTTTAATGTATTGGTCCCCACATAGCCCTCTATTTAATATAATGGGCCTCACATAGCCTTCCATTAAATATCATGGGCCCCATATAGAATTTATCATATACGTAGATGTCCCTTTAAGATAACGGGCCCCACATAGCTTTCCCTTTAATATAATGGGCCCCACATAGATTTTATTATTATATAATGGGCCCCACATAGCTTTCCCTTTAATATAATGGGCCCCACATAGCTTTCTCTTTAATATAATGGGCCCCACATAGCTTTCCCTTTAATATAATGGGCCCCACATAGCTTTCTCTTTAATATAATGGGCCCCACATAGCTCTCTCTTTAATATAATGGGCCCCACATAGCCATCCGTTTAATATAATGGGCCCTACGTAGATGTCCCTTTAAGATAACGGGCCCCACATAGCTTTCCCTTTAATATAATGGGCCCCACATAGCTTTCCCTTTAATATAATGGGCCCCACATAGCTTTCTCTTTAATATAATGGGCCCCACATAGCTTTCCCTTTAATATAATGGGCACCACATAGATTTTATTATTATATAATGGGCCCCACATAGCTTTCCCTTTAATATAATGGGCCCCACATAGCTTTCTCTTTAATATAATGGGCCCCACATAGCTTTCTCTTTAATAAAATGGGCCCCACATAGCTTTCTCTTTAATATAATGGGCCGCACATAGCTTTCCCTTTAATATAATGGGCCCCACATAGCTTTCCCTTTAATATAATGGGCCCCACATAGCTTTCCCTTTAACATAATGGGCCCCACATAGCTTTCCCTTTAATATAATGGGCCCCACATAGCTTTCTCTTTAATATAATGGGCCCCACATAGCTTTCTCTTTAATATAATGGGCCCCACATAGCTTTCTCTTTAATATAATGGGCCCCACATAGCTTTCTCTTTAACATAATGGGCCCCACATAGCTTTCCCTTTAATATAATGGGCCCCACATAGCTTTCTCTTTAATATAATGGGCCCCACATAGCTTTCTCTTTAATATAATGGGCACCACATAGCTTTCCCTTTAATATAATGGGCCCCACATAGCTTTCTCTTTAATATAATGGGCCCCACATAGCTTTCTCTTTAATATAATGGGCCCCACATAGCTTTCCCTTTAATATAACGGGCCCCACATAGCTTTCCCCTTAATATAATTGGCCCCACATAGCTTTCCCTTTAATATAATTGGCCCCACATAGCTTTCCCTTTGATATAATGGGCACCACATAGATTTATTATAATATAATGGGCCCCACATATCCGTCCCTTTAATATTATGGACCCCACATAGATTTATTATAATATTATGGACCCCACATAGATTTATTATAATATAATGGGCCCCACATAGATTTATTATAATATAATGGGCCCCACATATCCGTCCCTTTAATATTATGGACCCCACATAGATTTATTATAATATTATGGACCGCACATAGATTTATTATAATATAATGGGCCCCACATAGATTTATTATAATATTATGGACCCCACATAGATTTATTATAATATAATGGGCCCCACATAGATTTATTATAATATAATGGGCCCCACCTAACCCTCCAGTTTATACACTGCAGTCGCTCTCTTTCTTCTCTTCTTTACCTAGTCCAGTCTTTCGTGACGACTTCCCGCCATGATTCGTCTTTGCAGTTTGCTGTCCAGGTTTCGGCTGCTCCGCACTTTTCAGCAGATCACCGCACTCCTGAAAAACAAAAATGTTACAAATATAAGCGACTTAAATAAATAATGCCGCCCACTGTGCCACCAAATGCAAATATGTGCCACACTGTGCCCATGAGTATATCATTCACCGCAATGAATCCTGCTCCACTGAGAATATAAATCAGTCACTAGCTTGTGCCCCCGTTATAAATAGTGTTGAGCGAGCACTAAAATGCTCGGGTGATAGAAGCTCGGCCCGAGCTCGCCGTGATACTCGGGTGCTCGACCTGAGCAACGAGACCATGTTAGTCTATGGGAGACCCGAGCATTTTTGCGGAGGCACCCCCGGCAGTCTGTAGAAAGCCTAAAAAGTGCCCAAAATGATAGTGACAGTGCTCAGATGACATGGGGACAGCATGGGGATCGCCCCAGGAAGCATTTCTGACCCCCAGGTCACTGTTGTCAACAACGTGGTCAGAGGTATTAAGCCACTTTTACAGGCTCATAAGAAAATGTTCAAAAACGAAAGTGAAACTTTTTTCCTGTGAAATATGTTAAGGAATTTCTTTTCCAGGGTAAAGACTTGTGTATAAGGTAAAATAAATAACCAAAAACAAAAATACTCCTCCACACCTTGGGCTATGTTCACAAGTAGCATTTTTTATGCGTTTTTGCACTTTTGTATTGCTTTCAACTGTGACAAATGCATTCACTGGGAAATGTCATTTTAACATTTTACAACCTTATCTGGCCATGTGCTGTGTGACACATGCATAAAGTGCTGAAAAGACATGGGGACAGCATGGGGAAGACCCCTGGAAGCATCTCTGACTCCCAGGTCACTGCCTAAAAGTGTGCCCATCAGAAGTGATCCTTGCCGCATCAGAAGATGCAGACTTGCAACTATCCCCGTGCAAGTCCTTGTCCCAGGGCAGTGTTCAATTGTACCTCCCCCATTCCTTGCAATGCAAGCGCAAATATGCAGCCAACCACCCACCCACCCCCAGGCTGCAATACCATACTGCTAGCTTGCACTTGAAATGGGGCCTTTTAGTTTTGAGGAGGCCGAAGCTGGCCACTACCTCATGGCTGCTTCGGCAGCGAGGTATCCATACTCAGTCCCCAGCCGCCCGGCGGCCGGGTGTCCACGCTCGGTCCCCAGCCGCCCCGCGGCTGGGTGTCCACACCTGGTCCCCAGCCGCCTAGGGGCGGCGGGGTGTCCATAGAGGGTCCCCAGCCACCCCGATTTCTCCGCGGAACATCCCCACACACTTTTCTTAGACTGGCCTGCTTTAGGGCAGCATTGGACGAGCCCACTAGAGAACCCGACTCCATCAGGGGAGGTGAGAGTGCCAAGGTGAGGAGCATGATGTTGATAGAAGTTAGCATCTGCTTTGTTTTGTTGGAATGCAAGCATAAGTGTGCAACCTGCCACCAACCCACCCCCAGGCTGCAATACCATACTGCTAGCTTGCGTGCACTTGAAATTGGGCCTTTTAGGCATTGGAGGCCGAAGCTGGCCACTACCTCATGGCTGCTTCGGCAGCGAGGTATCCATACTCAGTCCCCAGCCGCCCGGCGGCCGGGTGTCCACGCTCGGTCCCTAGCCGCCAGGGGGCGGCCGGGTGTCCACACTCGGTCCCCAGCCGCCCTGCGGCCAGGTGTCCATAAACGGTCCCCAGCCGCCCCGATTTCTCCGCGGAACATCCCCACACACTTTTCTTAGACTGGCCTGCTTTAGGGCAGCATTGGACGAACCCACCAGAGAACCCGACTTCTCCGGTGGGCCCTGGCTTCTCTATCAGGGGAGTTGAGAGTGCCAAGGTGAGGAGCATGATGAGGATGATAGAAGTTAGCATCTGCTTTGTTTTCAAGGCATGCAAGCGCATGTATGTAGTAGCGGCTAGGCCTGAGGTGGTCAGCGTTTTGGCGCATATCCTACCTCCTCCGAGGATCGCTGGATGTTTTCCTGCTACTATCCAAGTTCTATGACTCTCGTTAAAACAAAGCTTCAAGTGATAAATGATGGATGAGGTAGTGGCAAAGGAGAAAGAGCAGGAGGAACAGGGACCATTCACATCAATATCCGGCCAGTCAACCACATATATCTTGTAGGATATGTTTCTGTAACAAAAGGAGCGGTTCGGCTACACAGTTATAGGGCATACAGTGAGTGCAATGCCTACCAAAACTTTTGAGGCACTCCAATGCCCCTTGGAAATCACATGGAGGTCAGAGGGCCTTAACTAAACCGTTTTTCCATTTATAGCAACTGGGTCTCCTGTACACTGTTGGCCTAAGCAGTGAATGGAAGGCTTTCCAAAAATTATGAGGAACTGCAATGCCCCTGGAAACAGACGTGGATTACAGCGTACTAAAAACCTTCTACCCATTATTGGGGAGTGTGTCTCCCTTAGTTTTCACCTTTGCATTGAAAAGCAAAAGCTGACTAAAATTAGGAGGAAATGCAATGCCCGTTGGAAGAGTCGTGGAGATTAGAGGTAAGGTAATTAAAAACAACATTTCAATGCCCCTTGGAAGAGCTGTGGAGTTCAGAGTGGTTTAAGAAGATGCTTTTAATGCCCCTTTGAAGAGACGTGGAGGTCACAGTAGCTTAACACCGGACAATCCCTTTAAATACATGTATATTGGTCTAAAAATACTTTTTACTATTTTGCTTCATGTAACATTTGCTCTGTTCGGCCTTTACCAGCTTTTTGTTTCCCAGCAGCACATTGATGGCTGCAGAATGAGTTAACTTGAGATTCAGTCAGTGAGCTCCTTATGATGTGGAGTTTCCAGCTCTTTTATTTCTGCGATGATTTATGACTGGATCAGAGATCAGCCCAACTTTCATGCTGGTCTGTGAACATAATCAGCACCGAGAAGGTCAGAATGAGCTCACTGATAAATTCTCAGTGAGCTCATTCTGCAACTAGCAATGCAAAGGAAATAAAAAAGCCAAATTGTTTATGAAACGTTATTGAAAAAATATTTGTATGTATATATTTAGCCCAAAATGTCTGAGTGTCCATATCCTTAGTACCAGCACAGCTGAGGATTTGGTACAATCAGGGGCGTACATAGGAATCATGGGGCCCCATAGCAGAAGTTCTAATTGGCCCCCCCCCCCCAAAAAAAAAAATTAAAAAATGTAAATAGTTGTTGGGGTCACAGAAGATCAGATCTCACAACCTTCCAGCCTTTACATAATAATTTTCCTCCTGCTGAAGTCCTAGATCCCTTTTTCATTGCCCATAAAGTGTGGTGCCAACAAAAGTGCCCCCCAAACACGGTATGATACCCCCATGGTGAATTCCTCCATATGCGCAGTATAATGACCCTACTGTACCCGACCTCAACTCCCAGGGTAAAGTATGATCCCCCAACTGCCCCACACCTCTCCACACTCCATAGAGTATAATGCACTCGCCATGGTCCTCCACACAGTATAAGACTCTCGCCATGGTCCTCCACACAGTATAAGGCACTCGCCATGGTCCTCCACGCAGTATAATACACTCCCCATGGTCCTCCACGCAGTCTAATGCACTCCCTTGTGGTCCTCCACGCAGTATAATGCACTCCCACGTGGTCCTCCACACAGTACAATGCACTCCCCGTGGTCCTCCACACAGTATAATGCACTCCCCCATGGTCCTCCACACAGTACAATGCACTCCCCCATGGTCCTCCACACAGTACAATGCACTCCCCCATGGTCTTCCACACAGTACAATGCACTCCCCCATGGTCCTCCACACAGTACAATGTACTCCCCCATGGTCCTCCACACAGTATAAGACACTCGCCATGGTTCTCCACTCAGTATAATGCATTACCCCATGGTCCTGTACGCAGTATAATGCAGCCCCCCATAGGGTAAAATGCAGCCCCCCCCCACCCGTAGGGTAAAATGCAGCCCCAGTCCTCCAGTATTATCAGTACACACTGATTTATAAATAAATACATACTTACCGCTCCTCGTTCCCCGCTGCTTCAGTCTCTGCAGCTGATCACCTCAGCAGCTGCCAGCTCCACTGTCTGACACAGCATGGCGCGTCATCATGCCGCTGCGTCAGACGCAGAGGAGGAATGATGGGAGAGGGAGTGTCACATGATGCTCCCTCCTCCAGGTTTTCGTGGGCCCCGGGCGAAAGAGTCTCAGTGGCCCCTTTAACACATCCAACCATTCATGATGCACAGGTACAGCAGAGAAATTATAGATATAGATATAGTACAATGCCAAAAATTTCACTGACTTCTTACATTTCATGAGTGATATCTATTGTAAATTCTACAATAGCTGAGAAACCGGTGAATCCTGACAGCGCACAGTGCAGACCGGACAGTATAGTCCTCCATACAGTGTTATGGCACCACTAAGTCCTCCATACAATATTATGGGCACCACATAGTCCTCCATACAGTATTATGAGCCCCATATAATGCTCCATACAAAATACTGGATCCCATATAATTCATCATAGAGAATACTGCCTGGTCCCCATGTAATGCCATATGCAGGCTGGACCCCATACAGAGGCCCGACAAGCCCGCTGCATCCTCCCCGGCGCCCCCACAAGCCGGCTGCATCCCCCAGGGGCCCCCACAAGCCTGCAGCACCCCCCAGAGCCCCCAAAAGCCTGCAGCATACCCCCCAGAGCCCCCAAAAGCCTGCAGCATCCCCCCCAGGACCCCCACAAGACCACAGCATCCCCCCCAGAGACCCCAAAAGCCTGCAGCATCCCCCCCAGAGCCCCCACAAGCCTGCAGCATCCCCCCCAGAGACCCCACAAGCCTGCAGCATCCCCCCCAGAGCACCCACAAGCCCGCAGCATTCCTCCCCAGAGCACCCACAAGCCCACAGCATCCCCCCCAGGGCCCCACAAGCCCGCAGAATCCCCCCCAGGGCCCCACAAGCCCGCAGCATCCCCTTAGGGCCCCCACAAGCCCGCAGCATCCCCCCGGGGCCCCCACAAGCCCTGGACCGTACCTGCATCACCACCAGTAAAGGTATTGAAGTTTACCCTTGTGTGTGTGCCTGTACTTCCCCTGGAACCGTCCTGCCGTCTCCCTCCTGCTTCCACCATCTTTCTACACCTCTACACTGCCCTGAGGCCTGCTCCACCTGTGGGGAGCCGTCCCATCATAGCTGCCCCTAACATCAGCCTCAGTGGACTATCGCAGCGCTGGTAACCTCTTACCAGAATCCACAGGTGGCGTCACGACAATTTCCCCTATAAGCATTCCCCCCCTTTTGAGTGACCGCCCTTGGCCACGCACTGGGCCAGCCACCGTGATATCTCCCGGCAACCAGAGGCCCAGCTGCCGAGTGCCCCACGGCCCTGGGGGCGAGTCACTATGCACAGTGGTTCATGAATTAATATTCACAGTGACCCTCCATCCTGCGATTAAAAGGGTCCATACATTTGACACCTCCGTCTGACTCCCACAGTCTCCTCCGCACAGATCGATATTAAGATGGCCACCGCAATGGCATGGGGAGTGCACCGGTGAGTTCAGAGCGCAGCTCCTCGCTCTAAAATGCCCATCAGAAAGAAGAGGTCAGACATTTATTTTCTATGAGCGCTCTATTATCCTATTTATCAAACATCAGCACTACAAGAATCCGTCCTGAGCCATGCTGGGATCTTTGAACGTGGGCCCCCGGGAGGATCGGGCCCCTCATGGTGGAGCAGATCACACTCATTATAATCCATCACTGATAGAAGATAAATAAACAACAACACAGGATGATAGTAAAACAGTGAGGTAATATTTTATTGAGCCACCAAACACACAATAAACATATCAAACAGTCCCAGCAAATACCTAATATGGTGCAAATTACAGAGTCTCACCCTTCCGCTGACTCGCCGGGATTAAAGCAGCTGCCAATCCGAGGGGCTTCTGGGGCTGACTACCCCCACCAATGGCACCCCCACCAAAGAGCACCCACAAAGAGGAGGTAACAACAAGCTTAGAAAGCTGACAGTCCATTGAGGTACGTGGCCAGGAGACCAGAATTTCCAACCGAAGTCATTATCGGTCTTTACTCCTCTTTGGTCAGACCTCATCTGGAATACTGTGTACAGTTTTGGGCACCACATTTTAAAAAAGACATAGACAAACTGGAGCAAGTTCAGAGAAGAGCGACCAGAATGGTGACTGGTCTGCAAACCATGTCCTATGAGGAACGGTTGCAGGATTTGGGAATGTTTAGCTTGCAAAAAAGAAGACTGAGAGGAGACTTAATAGCTGTCTACAAATATGTCAAGGGCTGTCACATTGTAGAAGGATCATCTTTATTCTCATTTGCACAAGGAAAGACTAGAAGCAATGGGATGAAACTAAATGGGAGGAGACACAGATTAGATATTAGAAAAAACTTTTTGACAGTTAGGATGATTAATGAGTGGAACAGGCTGCCACGAGAGGTGGTGAGTTCCCTTTCAATGGACGTCTTCAAACAGAGGCTGGACAGACATCTGTCTGAGATGATTTAGTGAATCCTGCTTTGAGCAGGGGGTTGGACCAGATGACCCAGGAGGTCCCTTCCAACTCTACCATTCTATGAATCTATGAACCTGGCTTCTCCGAACATATCCATGGAACTAGGTGATCGGAAGGTCCCGACTTGGCTTTTTCCGAGCATATTCACGAGTTCCAGGTGGCCGGAGTGTCCCAACCTGGCTACTCCAAATATCACCATGGGACCAGGTGACTGGTGGGTCCCAACCTGGTTTTCCCAGATGTATCCATGGGTTATGTGGTAGTCAATGGAGCAGATCTGTATTCCTCGAGCCAGGGCTGTGGTCCCTTAAGCTGGCATCCTGTAGAAACCAAATCTGTGTCCCTCTTAATGGATTCATGGTGTTCTGTAGAGCTGTCCCATAGAGTGTTCCTGGCAGTGGTTTTGTAAAAAGACTCCTTTATGTAGTTCACAACTGTCCTTCTTCATGACTTTATCCACAGGTCAAGAGAAAGGGGTGGTGTTACTAATTCCCATTACTGGAGCATCCACAGTTCATCCCCCAATGTTGACTTGCAAACATTGCAAACATTGAAGGATAAACTATAAATTCCGAAACAATGCAAGTCAACAAATTGCATGGACTTATAAAATGGTAATCAACATATTTAGCAAACATCCATTGTTCAAAGAGCCTGCGTCCCTGTATTGCAAAGATAACAGTACAATAAACCAGAAGAGTTGATATAAGAGGTAAATAACCATTTATCAATTAACAAATATCACCTCAACCTACAAGATGAGTCAACATTCGGACTCATGACAAAAGATCATGTGCGTTGACCAACCGAAGAAAGAAACACATAAATTCAATAGTTAATAATTCAGGCAATAGTCTATCATTCTGGGCCTATGGAATTTACATCTGGATAATTACGATTAAATGCTGTGTCGTCACAGGCCCCTTTAGTTTTAGGGACTGGCAGGGGTCCTTTACAGTTGCTCTCCCACTAGTTCATCCTTCTTTCCTTTACTCCGTTTCAATAAAATATTTGGAAATATACAAAGTAAAAACTCAAATATAATTTTTTTTCTTACATTAAAACTTGATTTTATTAAAATAAACCCCCAAAAAAACAAGAACAAAAAAACTAAACCTGATTAACATCGCAGAGAACAACAACCCAAACTGTACAACGATCACATAATTTATCCGGCACGAAAAACAGCATCAAGAATAAAATAGTAATAATTAATGGCAAAATTGTAGCTTTTGTTCATTTTGTCTCTATACTGCACGATAAACGCTGGAAAGAAAAAATATAAGAACCATTCCTGGGGTTTTGCCATTGAATGCTGGAAAAAATAAAAAAACATCAGCAGAATTGTCTTTTTATTAATCTCACGCAAAAGAAAAATGGAATAAAAATTATAAAAACTTTGTCTGTTCCCCAAAATGTTACCAGTGAATCCTATAGCTGCTCCGCATGGACCCAAACTGGTAAACTAAAAACTCCTGCATGCCCCGTGTGTGTGTGTATGTGTGTGTATGTATATATATATATATATATATATATATATATACATACACATATATATATACTCCTCTGTACTATATGCACGGCAGAGCTCACACACCACAACACGCTCCGCTGCGGCTCCACAAAAAGAGCGGACCGGGCTGCACACACACCTGCTCCTGTCACCTGTATACACAGTTCAAACCAGAAATTTACATACACTATATAAATGTTAGAACCCTCCTGTTTGTTTTTCCATCTTGTGTTTTGCGGTCACAAGACCATCTGCCTTTATATTCCAGCTCCGCCCTTTTGGCTGTGTTGGACTTCAGTGTTGTTTGACTGCTTTGCTAGCCAGGTGCTTCTGTGCCTTTCTCTGTCAGTTCGCTTGGTCCTTCTGGGACCTCTAGTACCTTTTTGTCAGTTTATCTTTTTGTGTTCTGTAACAACTTCTCTGTTTAGGAGATGTCCCATTTTTGTTCCAGTCCTTAGTTCTTTTAGGGACCCCTCTCCTTTATGCTATAGGTCTTCGTTCAGACTAGCCGAGGACTAAGGCGGATCTGTTCGCTAGGAACAGGCAGCCCGCTACATCGTAGGGATTCAGCTTAGTCTTACTGTAGGGATAGCTTTCTCCTTTCTTTCCTTAGTACTTGTTGCAGATCATAACAATAAATAGACACATCTGCATGTTTTTCTCAATATCTGACATGAAATCAGAATAAACCTTCCCGTTTTAGGTCAATTAGGATTACCATCATTTTTAAGATTTGCCAAATGCCAGAATAATAAGAGAGAGAGAGAATGTTTTAAAGCATTTTTATTACTTACTGCAAAGTCATAAGTTTACATTCACTAATATTGCTATACCTTTAAACAATTCTGGACTGCCCATATGATGATGTCATGTGTTTGGAAACTTCTGATAGTATTTTGGGCAACATCTCAGTTAATTAGAGACACACCTGTGGATGTATTTTAATGCACACCTGAAACACACTGCTTCTTTGTGTAGCATCATGGGAAAGTCTAAAGAAATCAACCAAGATATCAGGAAGAGAATTGTGGACTTGCACAAGTCTGGCTTATCCTTGGGTACAATTTCAAGATACCTGAAGGTGTCTCGTTAATCTGTACAAACAATTATATGCAAGTACAAACAAGATGGGAATGTCCAGCCATCATACCGCTCAGGAAGGAGACGGGTTCTGTGTCCCAGAGATGAACGTGCTTTGGTCCGATATGTGCATATCAAGGACAAAAGCAAAAGATCTTGTGAAGATGATAGGGAAAGCTGATAAGATTGTGTCAATATCCCCAGTGAAATGAGTACTGTATCAATATAGGCTGAAAGGCCACTGTGCCAGGAAGAAGCCATTACTCCAAAAGAAAGATAAAAAAGCCAGATTAATGTTTGCAAATGCACACAGGAACAAAGACCTTAATTTTTGGAGACATGTCCCGTGGTCTGATGAAACTAAAACTGAACTTTTTGGGCATAGTGACCATCGTTACTTTTGGAAGAAAAAAGGAGAAGCTTGGAAGCCTAAGAACACCATCCCAACTGTGAAACATGGGGGTGGCAGCATCATGTGGGGTTGATTTCCTGTAGGAGGGACTGGCGATAGCGCCCCTCACAGGCATCATGTGACCCCCCGGCTGCAGCCGGCTCTTTCTTCCGCTGATGTCACGTCAAATGAGGGGTGACATTAGTGTCGCAGACCCCGCGGTGGATGCTGGGCTGTGGGCGGGGGTTACCCCGCGCGTCCCACCCAGCATCCTCCGCGCCCCACTCCCAATGAATGAGGAGAGGGAAAGAGGTAAACTTTTGACTTAGCAGTAAGTAATAAAAATGTCCTAAAACATTCTCTCTCTCTCATTATTCTGCCATTTGGCAAATATTAAAAATGATGGTAATCCTAATTGACCTAAAATGGGAAAGGTTTATTCTGATTTCATGTCAGATATTGAGAAAAACCTGCAGATGTGTCTATTTATACAGTGTATGGAAACTTCTGATTTCAACTGTGTGTATATATATATATATATATGTGTATATTATATACATGGCGAAGCTCACACACCACAACACCCACAGCAGAGGAACTGGCTGCACACACACCTGCTCCTGTCAGTGCTGTGAGCGCTCCTCATATCGCTGCTGGCTCCGCCCCTCATATCGCTGCTGGCTCCGCCCATCATATCGCTGCTGGCTCCGTCCCTCATATCGCTGCTGGCTCCGCCCCTCATATCGCTGCTGGCTCCGCCCCTCATATCGCTGCTGGCTCCGCCCCTCATATCGCTGCTGGCTCCGCCCCTCACGTCGCTGCTGGCTCCGCTTCTCATATCGCTGCTGGCTCCGCTCCTCATATCGCTGCTGGCTCCGCCCCTCATGTTGCTGCTGGCTCCGCCCCTCACATCGCTGCTGGCTCCGCCCCTCACATCGCTGCTGGCTCCGCCCATCAGCCGCTCACAGTCCTCAGCAATATGGAGACATCCGCACTGATCAGAATCCTTGGGGGCGTGGCCTGTCACTGTAGTCACACAAGGGTTGTCATGGAGATCTCAAGGGAAGGCAGGTGGGCGGGGCTTAGAGCAGGAAGTAGAAGCCGTGCAGTGTGATTGGCTCCTTACCTTCTGCCAGTAATGGAGCAGATATATGGCTCCTATATAATGGAGGGGGCTCAGGAGGGGTTCCCCACCCAAAAGGTCAGGGGATAAATAATACTGGACATGAGCGAGGGCAGGAGGACATTATTCTATATTGTAAGAAATCTGATTTCTTCTTTCCTCACAGTTTTTCCTGTGCAAGGCCACATGTATTGTGCGATAATCTGTGAATATGGGGGGGATCTGCTCCTCACATCCACATCAATCCCCCCACGTCTGAGCTCTCCCTTACAGGGGTCTTCTGCTCTGCACACTGATGCCGTATCCATGGAGATGACATCTTGGCCGGTACATGCGGATCTCCCCGATGGGACCCTCATGTATCTGGAGGACGAGGCGCTGCTGCTCCTCGGGGAGAGGGGGCACAATTCCTGTACACATGATACAGGGGCTTCTGCCATCTCTGGGCTGAGAATAATGCTGGCAGCGCGCAGTCTACATGATGTGAGGATTACAAGTCTGCAGTCACAGAGAGTCACACAGATGACTGCAGCCTTCAGCTTCACACCGGACAATCCCTTTAAATACATGTATATTGGTCTAAAAATACTTTTTACTATTTTGCTTCATGTAACATTTGCTCTGTTCGGCCTTTACCAGCTTTTTGTTTCCCAGCAGCACATTGATGGCTGCAGAATGAGTTAACTTGAGATTCAGTCAGTGAGCTCCTTATGATGTGGAGTTTCCAGCTCTTTTATTTCTGCGATGATTTATGACTGGATCAGAGATCAGCCCAACTTTCATGCTGGTCTGTGAACATAATCAGCACAGAGAAGGTCAGAATGAGCTCACTGATAAATTCTCAGTGAGCTCAATCTGCAACTAGCAATGCAAAGGAAATAAAAAAGCCAAATTGTTTATGAAACGTTATTGAAAAAATATTTGTATGTACAGTACAGACCAAAAGTTTGGACACGCCTTCTCATTTAAAGATTTTTCTGTATTTTCATGACTATGAAAATTGTACATTCACACTGAAGGCATCAAAACTATGAATTAACACATGTGGAATTATATACTTAACAAAAAAGTGTGAAACAACTGAAAATATGTCTTATATTGTAGGTTCTTCAAAGTAGCCACCTTTTGCTTTGATGACTGCTTTGCACACTCTTGGCATTCTCTTGATGAGCTTCAAGAGGTAGTCACCGGAAATGGTCTTCCAACAATCTTGAAGGAGTTCCCAGAGATGCTTAGCACTTGTTGGCCCTTTTGCCTTCACTCTGCGGTCCAGCTCACCCCAAACCATCTCGATTGGGTTCAGGTCTGGTGACTGTGGAGGCCAGGTCATCTGGCGTAGCACCCCATCACTCTCCTTCTTGGTCAAATAGCCCTTACACAGCCTGGAGGTGTGTTTGGAGTCATTGTCCTGTTGAAAAATAAATGATGGTCCAACTAAACGCAAACCTGATGGAATAGCATGCCGCTGCAAGATGCTGTAGTAGCCATGCTGGTTCAGTATGCCTTCAATTTTGAATAAATCCCCAACAGTGTCACCAGCAAAGCACCCCCACACCATCACACCTCCTCCATGCTTCACGGTGGGAACCAGGTATGTAGAGTCCATCCGTTCACCTTTTCTGCGTCGCACAAAGACACGGTGGTTGGAACCAAAGATCTCAAATTTGGACTCATCAGACCAAAGCAGATATTTCCACTGGTCTAATGTCCATTCCTTGTGTTCTTTAACCCAAACAAGTCTCTTCTGCTTGTTGCCTGTCCTTAGCAGTGGTTTCCTAGCAGCTATTTTACCATGAAGGCCTGCTGCACAAAGTCTCCTCTTAACAGTTGTTGTAGAGATGTGTCTGCTGCTAGAACTCTGTGTGGCATTGACCTGGTCTCTAATCTGAGCTGCTGTTAACCTGCGATTTCTGAGGCTGGTGACTCGGATAAACTTAGCCTCAGAAGCAGAGGTGACTCTTGGTATTCCTTTCCTGGGGCGGTCCTCATGTGAGCCAGTTTCTTTGTAGCGCTTGATGGTTTTTGCAACTGCACTTGGGGACACTTTCAAAGTTTGCCCAATTTTTCAGTCTGACTGACCTTCATTTCTTAAAGTAATGATGGCCACTCGTTTTTCTTTACTTAGCTGCTTTTTTCTTGCAATAATACAAATTCTAACAGTCTATTCAGTAGGACTATCAGCTGTGTATCCACCTGACTTCTGCACAACACAACTGATGGTCCCAACCCCATTTATAAGGCAAGAAATCCCACTTATTAAACCTGACAGGGCACACCTGTGAAGTGAAAACCATTTCCGGTGACTACCTCTTGAAGCTCATCAAGAGAATGCCAAGAGTGTGCAAAGCAGTCATCAAAGCAAAAGGTGGCTACTTTAAAGAACCTAGAATATAAAACATATATTTTCAGTTGTTTCACACTTTTTTGTTAAGTATATAATTTCACATGTGTTAATTCATAGTTTTGATGCCTTCAGTGTGAATGTACAATTTTCAAAGTCATGAAAATACAGAAAAATCTTTAAATGAGAAGGTGTGTCCAAACTTTTGGTCTGTACTGTATATATATAGCCCAAAATGTCTGAGTGTCCATATCCTTAGTATCAGCACAGCTGAGGATTTGGTACAATCAGGGGCGTACATAGGAATCATGGGGCCCCATAGCAGAAGTTCTAATTGGGCCCCCCCCCAACAAAAAAATGTAAAAATGTAAATAATTGTCGGGGTCACAGAAGAGCAGATCTCACAACCTTCCAGCCTTTACATAGTAATTTTCCTCCTGCTGAAGTCCTAGATCCCTTTTTCATTGCCCATAAAGTGTGGTGCCAACAAAAGTGCCCCCCAAACACGGTATGATACCCCCATGGTGAATTCCTCCATATGCGCAGTATAATGACCCTACTATACCCCACCTCAACTCCCAGGGTAAAGTATGATGACACCAACACAGTATGAACCCCCAACTGCCCCACACCTCTCCACACTCCATAGAGTATAATGCACTCGCCATGGTCCTCCACACAGTATAAGACTCTCGCCATGGTCCTCCACACAGTGTAAGGCACTCGCTTTGGTCCTCCACGCAGTATAATACACTCCCATGGTCCTCCACGAAGTATAATGCACTCCCTCGTGGTCCTCCACGCAGTATAATGCACTCCCACGTGATCCTCCACACAGTATAATGCACTCCCCCATGGTCCTCCACACAGTACAATGCACTCCCCCATGGTCCTCCACACAGTATAATGCACTCCCCCATGGTCCTCCACACAGTACAATGCACTCCCCCATGGTCCTCCACACAGTACAATGCACTCCCCCATGGTCCTCCACTCAGTATAAGACACTCGCCTTGGTCCTCCACTCAGTATAATGCACTCCCCCATGGTCCTGTACGCAGTATAATGCAGCCCCCCGTAGGGTAAAATGCAGCCCCCCCCCACCCGTAGGGTAAAATGCAGCCCCAGTCCTCCAGTATTATCAGTACACACTGATTTATAAATAAATACATACTTACCGCTCCTCGTTCCCCGCTGCTTCAGTCTCTGCAGCTGATCACCTCAGCAGCTGCCAGCTCCACTGTCTGACACAGCGTGGCGCGTCATACCGCTGCGTCAGACGCAGAGGAGGAATGATGGGAGAGGGAGTGTCACATGATGCTCCCTCCTTATTTCTTTGAGCAGTGTATATATATATATATATATATCTATGAGCCCCAAACCTAAACCTTTGTAAATATATATATATACATACGCTACCGTTTAAAAGTTTGGGGTCACCCAGACAATTTTGTTTTTTCCATGAAAACTCATACTTTTATTTATCAAATGAGTTGAAGAATGAATAGAAAATAGTCCAGACATTGACAAGGTTAGAAATAATGATTTTTATTAGAAAGAATAATTTCTGCTTCAAACTTTGCTTTCGTCACAGAATGCTCCTTTGCAGCAATTGCAGCATTGCAGATCTTTGGCATTCTAGCTGTTAATTTGCTGAGGTAATCTTGAGAAATTCCCCCCCCATGCTTCCTGAAGCCCCTCACACAAGTTGGATTGGTTGATGGGCACTTTTTGCGTATCATACGGTCAATCTGATCTGATCCCACAACAGCTCAATGGGGCTGAGATCTGGTGACTGGTCTGGACACTCCATTACAGATAGAATACCAGCTGCCTGCGTCTTCCCTAAATAGTTCATGCATAATTTGGAGGTGTGCTTTGGGTCATCTTCCTGTTGTAGGATGAAATTGGCTCCATTCAAGCGCTGTCCACAGTGTATGGCATGGCGTTGCAAAATGGAGTGATAGCCTTCCTTATTCAAAATCCCATTTATCTTGTACAAATCTCACACTTTACCAGCACCAAAGCAACCCCAGACCATCACATTACCTCCACCATGCTTGACAGATGGCGTCAGGCACTCTTCCAGCATCTTTTCAGTTGTTCTGCATCTCTCAAATATTCTTCTGTGTGATCCAAACACCTCAAACTTTGATTCGTCTGTCCATAAAACTTTTTTCCAATCTTCCTCTGTCCAATGTCTGTGCTCTTTTGCCCATATTAATCTTTTCCTTTTATTAGCCAGTCTCAGATATGGTTTTTCTTTGCCACTTTGCCCTGAAGGCCAGCATCCCGGAGTCGCCTCTTCACTGTAGACGTTGACACTGGCGTTTTGCGTGTACTATTTAATGAAGCTGTCAGTTGAGGAGCTGTGAGACGTCGATTTCTCAAACTATAGACTCTAATGTATTTGTCTTGTTGCTCAGTTGTGCAGCGGGGCTCCCACTTCTCTTTCTACTCTGGTTAGAGCCTGTTTGTTCTCTCCTCTGAAGGGAGTAGTACACACCGTTGTAGAAAATCTTCAGTTTCTTGTCAATTTCTCACATGGAATAGCCTTCATTTCTAAGAACAAGAATAGATTGTCGAGTTTCACATGAAAGTTCTCTTTTTCTGGCCATTTTGAGAGTTTCATAGAACAAACCAATGCAATGCTCCAGATTCTCAACTAGCTCAAAGGAAGGTCAATTTTATAGCTTCTCAAATCAGCCAAACCATTTTCAGCTGGGCTAACATACTTGTGCAAGGGTTTTCTAAACATCCATTAGCCTTCTTACACAGTTAACAAACACAATGTACCATTAAAACACTGGAGTGGTGGTTGTTGGAAATGGGCCTCTATACACCTATGTAGATATTGCAATAAAAACAAGACGTTTGCAGCTAGAATAGTCATTTACCACATTAACAATGTATAGATAGTGTTGAGCGATACCTTCCGATATCAGGAAATATCGTATCGGATTGGATCGGACCGATACTCAAAAAGTATCGGATATCGCCGATTCCGATACCGGAAACCAATGCAAGTTAATGGGACAGAAATATCGGAATGAAAATAAACCCTTTCTTTCCTTGTAGGTTAATTCTACTTGAAGTAAAACAACTAAGAATAATGTAGAATGTATTATGCGAAAAGCCGGCAATTCATCAGCGCATACACCGGTACCCAACAATTTACAACAGAAAGAATAGAGCTTCACACATAGATTAGATAGATAGAAACATGTCAGTCACATATATATGAAGTACAGTGACAGTGCTGCTTAATGTACTTGTCATTTAGTGCAAAGGATTTATTAAAAAAAATATTAGTGTTTTCATGCACCGTCTCTTTAAAAAAGCCGGCCGGCAATTCAGCAGCGGTACCCGACAATTTATAACAGACAGAATAGAGCTTCACACATAGATTAGATAGATAGAAACATGTCAGTCACATATATATGAAGTACAGTGACAGTGTTGCTTAATGTACTTGTCATTTAGTGCAAAGGATTTATTAAAAAAAATAATAGTGTTTTCATGCACCGTCTCTTTAAAAAAGCCAGCCGGCAATTCAGCATCTGTACCCGACAATTTATAACAGACAGAACAGAGCTTCACACATAGATTAGATAGATAGAAACATGTCAGTCACATATATATGAAGTAGAGTGACAGTGTTGCTTACTGTACTTGTCATTTAGTGTAAAGGATTTATTTAAAAAAATAATAGTGTTTTCATGCACCGTCTCTTTAAGAAAGCCGGCCGGCAATTCAGCATCTGTACCCGACAATTTAGAATAGAAGGAATAGAGAATCATACATAGATTAGATAGATAGAAACATGTCAGTCACATATATAAGAAGTACAGTGACAGTGTTGCTTACTGTACTTGTCATTTAGTGTTAAAATAAAGGATTTATTTAAAAAAAAATTGGCGTGGGGTTCCCCTTAATTTTAGTCTCTAGCGGAGGTTAAGCAGACGGCTGGGGCAGATGTTTGAAGCCTGGGAAGGGGGTAATACCCACGGAGCTTCCCAGGCTGCTAATATCAGCCCCCAGTGGAATACTTAGCCTTTTCTAGCTATTAAAATGGGGGACCCCCCCAAAAAAATGACGTGGGGTTCCCCCTAATTTAATAGCTAGCAAAGGCTAGGCAGACAGCTGGGGGCTGATATTAATAGCCCAGGAAGGGTGCCATGAATATTGGCCCCCTCCCAGGCTAGAAACACCAGCCGTCAGCCGCCCCAGAAATGGCGCATCCATAGGATGCACCAATTCTGGCACTTAGCCTCGCTCTTCCCACTGCCCTGTAGCGGTGGCAGTGGGGTAATAGGGCTGGGGTTGATGTCAGCTTATAATACCAGCTGACATCAAGCCCAGGTTAGTAATGGAGAGGCGTCTATAAGACTCCCCCATTACTAACCCCATAGTCAAAGTTAAAAAAAAAAACACAAACACCCAGAATAAAGTCCTTTAATTGAAATAAACACACAATTCTTTATTGTTCTAAATTAAACTATACTTACCATCACGCCCATTCCAGCTGAAGCCAACGATCTCCTGCAATAAAAGAAAAATAATAAAGCAACCTCATCCTTACCTTTCCATGATTCCCACGATGGCTCCAGCTCTGCTACATCGAGATGACAGGCTGGACCGCAGGAGAAAGCTGCCATCCAGCCTGTCATCCCGCAGACACTGAGAAGCGCAGGCATGCTTGCGCTCCTCAGTGTCTCTCTGTGACGTCATCCAGATGAGCCGAGTTCATGTCCAATGTACTCAGCTCACCTCATGCACGTCACTGACAGCGTGGGAAAATTCTCACGCTGAAGCGCTGAGTGCAGGAGAATTTTCCCACGCTGTCAGTGACGTGCATGAGGTGAGGTCATGTCCAATGAACTCAGCTCACCTCATGCACGTCACTGACAGCGTGGGAGAATTCTCACGCTGAAGCGCTGAGTGCAGGAGAATTTTCCCACGCTGTCAGTGACGTGCATGAGGTGAGCCGAGTTCATTGGACATGACCTTACCTCATGCACGTCACTGACAGCGTGGGAAAATTCTCCTGCACTCAGCGCTTCAGCGTGAGAATTTTCCCACGCTGTCAGTGACGTGCATGAGGTGAGCTGAGTTCATTGGACATGAACTCGGCTCATCTGGATGACGTCACAGAGAGACACTGAGGAGCGCAAGCATGCCTGCGCTTCTCAGTGTCTGCGGGATGACAGGCTGGATGGCAGCGTTCTGCTGCGGTCCAGCCTGTCATCTCGATGTAGCAGAGCTGAAGCTGTCGTGGGATCCATGGGAAGGTAAGGATGAGGTTGCTTTATTATTTTACTTTTATTGCAGGAGATCGTTGGCTTCAGCTGGAATGGGCGTGATGGTAAGTATGGTTTAATTTAGAACAATAAAGAATTGTGTGTTTATTTCAATTAAAGGACTTTTTTCTGGGTGTTGTGTTTTTTTTAAATACTTTACTAGAAATTCATGGTGGTCATGTCTAATATTGGCGTGACCCCATGAATTTCGGGCTTAGGGCCAGCTGATAATGCCAAGCTGGCCTTAACCCCTTTATTACCCAGTGAGCCACCGCACCAGGGCCCTGGATGAGTTGGGTACAGCGCCAGAAGATGGCGCTTCTATGAACGCGCCATTTTCCGGGGCGGCTGCGGACTGCAATTTGCAGCGGGTGGGGCCCAGAAAGCTTGGGCCTCCCTGCGCTGCAGATTCCAGCCCCCAGCTGCCTAGTTGTACCTGGCTGGACACAAAAATAGGGCGAAGCTCCACGTATTTTTTTTTTAAATTATTTCATGAAATTCATGAAATAATTAAGAAAAAAAGGGCTTCCCTATATTGTTGTGTCCGGCCAGGTACAAATAGGCAGCTGGTGGTTGGGGGCAGTCCGTTCCTGCCTGCTGTACCTGGCTGGACACAAATATAGTGCGAAGCCCCACGTCAATTTTTTTTAAATTATTTCATGAATTTCCTGAAATAATTAAAAAAAAATTGCCCTGGGGCTTCGCACTATATTTATGTCCAGCCAGGTACAGCAGGCAGGAACGGGCTGCCCCCAACCACCAGCTGCCTATTTGTACCTAGCCGGACACAACAATATAGGGAAGCCCTTTTTTTCTTAATTATTCCATGAATTTCATGAAATAATTAAAAAAAAAAATACGTGGGGCTTCGCCCTATTTTTGTGTCCAGCCAGGTACAACAAGGCAGCTGGGGGCTGGAATCTGCAGCGCAGGGAGACCCAAGCTTTCTGGGGCCCCCCCCGCTGCAAATTGCAATCCGCAGCCACCCCAGAAAATGGCGCGTTCATAGAAGCTGGATGCTGTACCTGGCTGGCATACAAAAATATGGCAAAGCCCACGTCAAAATTTTTGGGAAAAATTAATTAAGAAATAAATAATAATTTAGGGACTGCATCTTTATTAACTCCTCAAATGTCATTTAGTGTTAAAATAAACGATTTATTTAAAAAAAAAATTGGCGTGGGATGCCCCATAATTTTAGTCTCTAGCGGAGGTTAAGCAGACGGCTGGGGCAGATGTTTGAAGCCTGGGAAGGGGGTAATACCCACGGAGCTTCCCAGACTACTAATATCAGCCCCCAGCTGAATACCTAGCCTTTACTAGCTATTAAAATGGGGGACCCCCCCAAAAAAATGACTTGGGGTCCCCCCTATTTTAATAGCTAGCAAAGGCTAGGCAGACAGCTGGGGGCTGATATTAATAGCCCAGGAAGGGTGCCATGAATATTGGCCCCCTCCCAGGCTAGAAACACCAGCCGTCAGCCGCCCCAGAAATGGCGCATCCATAGGATGCGCCAACTCTGGCACTTAGCCTCGCTCTTCCACGCTGTCCTGGTGCGGTGGCAGGGGGTAATGGGGCTGGGGTTCATGTCAGCGCCAGCTGCCATGAAGCCCAGGTTAGTAATGATGGGCGTCTATAAGACACCCCCATTACTAACCTACAAAGTGTTAAAAAGAAAACACACACTACACCCAGAAAAAAATAATTTATTTGAAATAAAACACACCATTTTATTTAATTCTTAGTTTACTAAAAAAAAATAGTTACCTGTCCACGTTCCTGCGCTGATCTCCCATGCACAGCTGTCACATCTGGAGATGGTGACAGCTGTGCATGGCTGCTGTAAGCTCACGCTGCCGGGAACACGTCCGCTCCCGGCATCTGGAGCCCCTGACTGAGGTCACCGGAGTGCATTCAGGCAGCGCAGCTCCGGAGACCTCCTTTACGGCACTGCTGTACCGTGGGAATTTCTCACGATACAGCAGGGCCGTAAAGGAGCTAACCGGAGCAGCACTGCCTGAACTCCAGTGAACCTGCTTATGCAATGACGGTGCTGCTTTACGGCCCCATCATTCTAGCGGCGGCAGCGGTTCAGAGCGGTCACATTCTTTGTGGCTGCTCTAAACTGGAGATCATCGTGGGACACTCGTGGACTACTACGGAGGGGTAAGGATAAGGTTGTGGTTTATTATTTTATATTTTATTACAGGAGATCGATGGCTTCGGGGAATTAGGTGTCTAGGTGAGTATAGGTGTAGTTTTTTATTTTTTACTTTATTTTAGGTGGCGATCGGCGGGGACAGGTAATGTATAAACTAATTTATTGTAGGCAACCACTGGCCACCAATGACATGTATTTAAAATTTATTGGGGACACAGTAGGGCAATTTATATAGCAGGATCACGCTGATGGGAACTACTGCTCCCATCGAGCAGATCCTGCTGGCACGAGTGGACGGGGGACAGACATAGGCCGATGGGAGTAGTAGTGTCACATCGGCCTATGTCTGCCTGCACGCACACACCCGCAGACATCGCACAGACACCGCGCACACCCGCACACATCGCACAGACACCGCGCACATCGCACAGACACCGCACACACCCCCAGACATCGCACAGACACCGCGCACATCGCACAGACATCGCACAGACACCCCGCACACACTCGCAGACATCGCGCAGACACCGCACACACCCGCAGACACCGCACAGACACCGCGCACACCCGCACAGACACCCACACACACCACTCATGACCGGTCTGGGAGGTGAGGCTGACCTGTGCGGCCGTGGGAAAGTTCATGTGAGTTCATGCAATGCAGTGAAGCATGAACTCACATGAACCCTCTGAGGGCACCGCGGCGACTTCAAATGAACAGCTGATCGGCATCACCTGATACCTCAGCTGTTCATTTGAAATAACCGGCGGGAAAGCGCAGCACAGAACGGAAAAGCCGGCGGTGAAGTCTTTTCACTGCCGGCTTCCCCGCCCGGGTCCTTCGCTCCCCGCTCCTTTGTGCTGCGCTCCCCGCCCGGTCCTAGCTTACGATCGGGATGGGAGGTGGCGAGGGGAGCGGAGGATCGGGGTGGGAGGCTGCGGGGAAGCAGTATGGGGCTGTGTGATTGTTTAAAAGCCGGCGGCTTTTTACCGCCCGCCGGCTTTTAAACAATCAGGAGAATTCTCCCACGCTGGGATGGCATTCTGATGACAGGCTGGATCTCAGCTGAGCGCTGCCATCCAGCTTGTCATCCTTCAGAGACACTGCAGAGCGCAGGCATTATGGGAACTTCCGATTCCTGTATTCGATATTGTAAAAGTATCGGAATTAAGTATCGGAATTCCGATACCGCGAATATCGGCCGATACCCGATATTTCAGTATCGGAATGCTCAACACTATGTATAGAGTGTATTTCTGATTCATTTAATGTTAGCTTCATTGAAAAAAAATGTGCTTTTCTTTCAAAAATAATGAAAGGTTAATACATTTCCAGGAGGAACAATATGGGAACATCAATAAAAAAAAAATATGTTCCAGAATAACTATTTCCCATGTTGTTCCTCTTGAAATGTCTTCACCTTACATTTCCAGGAGGAACAACATTGGGACAGAAAAAAAAATATGTTCCAGAATTGTTATTTTATAGGTTGCGTCAGTGAGGCGTGTCCCTACACAATGTCCCTGTCCAATCACGGCTGACAATGTTAGTCACGCCCTATTATAAGGTAAATACATTTCCAAGAGGAACAACAGGGGGAATGTCTATTTTAGAACACATTTTGTTTTTTATTTTTTTATTTATTTTTGCTGTTCACCTGTTGTTCCTCCTGGAAATGTACTAACCTTACAACAGGGCGTGACTAACATTGTCAGTAGTGATTAGAGAGGGTCATTCTGTGTAGAGACACGCCCCATTGACACACCGACTTACTTTTCAATAGGGCGTGGCTATCGTAATCAGCAGCACTGATAGGACAGAAACATTCTCAAAGACAAAGGAACGCTAACATGAAGTTGTCAATTTGGTCATACATTTCCAGGAAGAATAACAGAGGAAAAATATTCCCAAATTATTGTTTTTTTGGGGTAAGTATCAGTGATATGTCAGGACAGATCCTTTATGTAAATCCAATGCACTACACTATAACATTGTCGATTTAGTCATACATTTCCAGGAAGAATAACAGAGGAGTGGCACAATTTTAAGAAGAAAAAAAAAATGCTGCAAAATCCATCTCACTAACCTATAACATTGGGCCAATAAAATACCTGAAATGCTGGAAATAAGTGTCATTTTGGATCAAATACTGATTAATTCTCCTGTCTTGTCCTCTGTTATTCCTCTTGGAAATGTGTGCATCAATTAATAACTTGGCACAATCATTCCCATTTAAAACAGAGTGTGACTAATATTGTCAGTACTGATTGGACACTCATGAATAATGGAACGATAAGACCCAGTTGCCTATTTAGTCATTTCCAGGAGGAATAATAGAGGAACGGCACTTTTTTTTTTAAAGTCAAATTCTTTTCACTGATCTATATAACAATGGGCCGATAAAGTAAAATAAAATTTTAAAATATTTTATCTAAATAATGATTATTTCTCCTGTCTTGTCCCCTCAAATTTTTTGAGTCACTCAATTAGTGCAGAAGTTGGAGAGACTTTAGGTGCAGTATTTCCTACATGCCAGGGGGGGGGCGCTGCGTCCTGGCACTATGGGGTCTGGGAATAGTGCAGATTCCCTGGTGGTCACAGACAGGGGTTAGTCCTGACCGGGCACTTGACTCAGTGACAAGGACAGATATAGCCCTGGATGGCGTATCCTCCGGGGGGCCGGACCACCCTGCGGACACAGGAGAATGCTCTTCTCTTAGTGCTGGGCTTATACTATACACTTTCTTTACAATTCTGTAGCATTTTTTATGCTGTTCCTCTATTATTCCTCCTGGAAATGTGTAAATTACTTGACAAGAAGGGTGCTCCTTTTTGAATGTGTGGTGAGTCTCTACACAGTTTGATATTTTTACCATGAAATTGTATCACCCAGTTATCAGTTGAGACATTCATTTCCAGGAGGGATAACAGAGAATTCAAATTAAACTTAGCTCTTTTTTACATATCTGTTTCATTAAATTCTTTTGTTCTCCATGAAATACCAAATCGGGAGGCTTATTTCATATTGCTCTACTTTGTGCCCCCTGTAATCCCTCCTGGAAATGTAAGGACTCTACTTTCTGCACTTCCTCTGTAATCCCTCCTGGAAATGTAAGAAGTCTACTTTCTGCACTTCCTCTGTAAATCCTCCTGGAAATGTAAGGACTCTACTTTGTGCAATTCCTCTTTAATTACTCCTGGAAATGTAAGAACTTTACTTTATGCACTTCCTCTGTAATCCCTCCTGGAAATGTAAGAACTTTCCTTTATGCACTTCCTCTGTAATCCCTCCTGGAAATGTAAGAACTCTACTTTGTGCATTTCCTCTATAATTCCTCCTGGAAATGTAAGAACTTTATTTTGTGCACTTCTTCTGTAATCATTCCTGGAAATGTAAGAACTTTACTTTATGCACTTCCTCTGTAATCCCTCCTGGAAATGAAAGAAATCTACTTTGTGCACTTCCTCTGTAATCCCTCCTGGAAATGTAAGAATGTTGTGCATTTCCTCTGCAATTCCTCCTGGAAATGTAAGGACTTTACTTTATGCACTTCCTCTGTAAATCCTCCTGGAAATGTAAGAACTTTACTTTCTGCACTTCTTCTGTAATCCCTCCTAGAAATGTAAGAACTCTTCTTTGTGCACTTCCTCTGTAATCCCTCCTGGAAATGTAAGAACTTTACTTTATGCACTTCCTCTGTAATCCTTCTTGGAAACTCTACTTTGTGCATTTCCTCTATAATTCCTCCTGGAAATGTAAGAACTTTACTTTATGCACTTCCTCTATAATTCCTCCTGGAAATGTAAGAACTTTACTTTCTGCACTTCCTCTATAATCCCTCCTGGAAATGTAAGAACTCTACTTTGTGCACATCCCCTGTAATCCCTCCTGGAAATGTAAGGACTCTACTTTCTGCACTTCCTCTTTAATTCCCCCTGGAAATGTAAGAACTTTACTTTATGCACTTCCTCTGTAAATCCTTCTGAAAATGTAAGGACTCTACTTTGTGCAATTCCTCTGTAATCCCTCCTGGAAATGTAAGAGCTCTACTTTATGCACTTCCTCTGTAATCCCTCCTGGAAAGGTAAGGACTCTACTTTCTGCACGTCCTCTTTAATTCCCCCTGGAAATGTAAGAACTTTACTTTATGCACTTCCTCTTTAATCCCTCTTGGAAATGTAAAAACTCTACTTTGTGCACTTCCTCTGTAATCCCTCCTGGAAATGTAAGAACTTTGTGAACTTCCTCTGTAATTCCTCCTGGAAATGTAAGAACTCTACTTTATGCAGTTCTTCTGTAATTCCTCCTGGAAATGTAAGAACTCTATTTTGTGCATTTTCTCTATAATTCTTCCTGGAAATGTAAGAACTTTACTTTATGCACTTCCTCTGTAATCCCTCCTGAAAATGTAAGAACTTTACTTGTTGCACTTCCTTTGTAAATACTCCTGGAAATGTAAGAACTCTACTGTGTGCACTTCCTCTTTAATTCCTTATGGAAATGTAAGAACTTTAATTTGTGCGCTTCCTCTGTAAATCCTCCTGGAAATGTAAAAACTTTACTTTATGCACTTCCTCTGTAATCCCTCCTGGAAATGTAAGAACTTTACTTTATGCACTTCCTCTGTAATCCCTCCTGGAAATGTAAGAACTTTACTTTTTGCACTTCCTCTGTAAATACTCCTGGAAATGTAAGAACTCTACTTTGTGCACATCCCCTGTAAATCCTCCTGGAAATGTAAGAATGTTGTGCATTTCCTCTGCAATTCCTCCTGGAAATGTAAGAACTTTACTTTATGCTCTTCCTCTGTAAATCCTCCTGGAAATGCAAGAACTTTACTTTATGCACTTCCTCTGTAATCCCTCCTGGAAATGTAAGAACTTTACTTTATGCACTTCCTCTGTAATCCCTCCTAGAAAAGTAAGAACTCTACTTTGTGCACTTCTTCTGTAATCCCTCCTAGAAAAGTAAGAACTCTACTTTGTGCACTTCCTCTGTAATCCCTCCTGGAAATGTAAGGAATCTACTTTCTGCACTTCCTCTGTAATCCCTCCTGGAAATGTAAGAACTTTACTTTGTGCACTTCATCTGTAATCCCTCCTGGAAATGTAAGGACTCTACTTTGTCCACTTCCTCTTTAATTACTACTGGAAATGTAAGAACTTTACTTTATGCACTTCCTCTGTAATCCCTCCTGGAAATGTAAGAACTTTACTTTATGCACTTCCTCTGTAATCCCTCCTGGAAATGTAAGAACTTTACTTTATGCACTTCCTCCGTAATCCCTACTGGAAATGTAAGAACTTTCCTTTATGCACTTCCTCTGTAATCACTCCTGGAAATGTAAGAAGTTCTTACATTTCCAGGAGGGATTACAGAGGAAATGCACAAAGTAGAGTTCTTACTAAGAACTCTACTTTGTGCATTTCCTCTATAATTCCTCCTGGAAATGTAAGAACTTTACTTTGTGCACTTCTTCTGTAATCATTCCTGGAAATGTAAGAACTTTACTTTATGCACTTCCTCTGTAATCCCTCCTGGAAATGTAAGAAATTTACTTTATGCACTTCCTCTGTAATCCCTCCTGGAAATGTAATAACGTTGTGCATTTCCTCTGTAATTGATCCTGGAAATGTAAGAACTTTACTTTATGCACTTCCTCTGTAATCCCTCCTGGAAATGTAAGAACTTTACTTTATGCACTTCCTCTGTAAATCCTCCTGGAAATGTAAGAACTTTACTTTGTGCACATCCCCTGTAATCCCTTCTGGAAATGTAAGAACTCTACTTTGTGCATTTCCTCTATAATTCCTCCTAGAAATGTAAGAACTTTATGCACTTCTTCTGTAATCACTCCTGGAAATGTAAGAACTTTACTTTTTGCACTTCCTCTGTAAATACTCCTGGAAATGTAAGAACTCTACTTTGTGCACATCCCCTGTAAATCCTCCTGGAAATGTAAGAATGTTGTGCATTTCCTCTGCAATTCCTCCTGGAAATGTAAGAACTTTACTTTATGCTCTTCCTCTGTAAATCCTCCTGGAAATGCAAGAACTTTACTTTATGCACTTCTTCTGTAATCCCTCCTAGAAAAGTAAGAACTCTACTTTGTGCACTTCCTCTGTAATCTCTCCTGGAAATGTAAGGAATCTACTTTCTGCACTTCCTCTGTAATCCCTCCTGGAAATGTAAGAACTTTACTTTGTGCACTTCATCTGTAATCCCTCCTGGAAATGTAAGGACTCTACTTTGTCCACTTCCTCTTTAATTACTACTGGAAATGTAAGAACTTTACTTTATGCACTTCCTCCGTAATCCCTACTGGAAATGTAAGAACTTTTCTTTATGCACTTCCTCTGTAATCCCTCCTGGAAATGTAAGAAGTTCTTACATTTCCAGGAGGGATTACAGAGGAAATGCACAAAGTAGAGTTCGTACTAAGAACTCTACTTTGTGCATTTCCTCTATAATTCCTCCTGGAAATGTAAGATCTTTACTTTATGCACTTCCTCTGTAAATCCTCCTGGAAATGTAAGAACTTTACTTTATGCACTTCTTCTGTAATCCCTCCTAGAAATGTAAGAACTTTACTTTATGCACTTCCTCTGTAATCCCTCCTGGAGATGTAAGAACTTTACTTTCTGCACTTCCTCTTTAATCCCTCCTGGAAATGTAAAAACTCTACTTTGTGCACTTCCTCTGTAATCCCTCCTGGAAATGTAAGAACTCTACTTTGTGCATTTCCTCTATAATTCCTCCTGGAAATGTAAGAACTTTACTTTATGCACTTCCTCTGTAATCCCTCCTGGAAATGTAAGAACTTTACTTTATGCACTTCCTCCGTAATCCCTACTGGAAATGTAAGAACTTTCCTTTATGCACTTCCTCTGTAATCCCTCCTGGAAATGTAAGAAGTTCTTACATTTCCAGGAGGGATTACAGAGGAAATGCACAAAGTAGAGTTCTTACTAAGAACTCTACTTTGTGCATTTTCTCTATAATTCCTCCTGGAAATGTAAGAACTTTACTTTGTGCACTTCCTCTGTAATCATTCCTGGAAATGTAAGAACTTTACTTTATGCACTTCCTCTGTAATCCCTCCTGGAAATGTAAGAAATCTACTTTGTGCACTTCCTCTGTAATCCCTCCTGGAAATGTAAGAATGTTGTGCATTTCCTCTGCAATTCCTCCTGGAAATGTAAGATCTTTACTTTATGCACTTCCTCTGTAAATCCTCCTGGAAATGTAAGAACTTTACTTTATGCACTTCCTCTGTAATCCCTCCTGGAGATGTAAGAACTTTACTTTCTGCACTTCCTCTTTAATCCCTCCTGGAAATGTAAGGAATCTACTTTCTGCACTTCCTCTGTAATCCCTCCTGGAAATGTAAGAACTTTACTTTGTGCACTTCATCTGTAATCCCTCCTGGAAATGTAAGAACTTTACTCTATGCACTTCCTCCGTAATCCCTACTGGAAATGTAAGAACTTTCCTTTATGCACTTCCTCTGTAATCCCTCCTGGAAATGTAAGAACTTTACTTTATGCACTTCCTCTGTAATCCCTCCTGGAAATGTAAGAACTTTACTTTATGCACTTCCTCCGTAATCCCTACTGGAAATGTAAGAACTTTCCTTTATGCACTTCCTCTGTAATCCCTCCTGGAAATGTAAGAAGTTCTTACATTTCCAGGAGGGATTACAGAGGAAATGCACAAAGTAGAGTTCTTACTAAGAACTCTACTTTGTGCATTTCCTCTATAATTCCTCCTGGAAATGTAAGAACTTTACTTTGTGCACTTCTTCTGTAATCATTCCTGGAAATGTAAGAACTTTACTTCATGCACTTCCTCTGTAATCCCTCCTGGAAATGTAAGAAATTTACTTTGTGCACTTCCTCTGTAATCCCTCCTGGAAATGTAAGAATGTTGTGCATTTCCTCTGCAATTCCTCCTGGAAATGTAAGATCTTTACTTTATGCACTTCCTCTGTAAATCCTCCTGGAAATGTAAGAACTTTACTTTATGCACTTCTTCTGTAATCCCTCCTAGAAATGTAAGAACTTTACTTTATGCACTTCCTCTGTAATCCCTCCTGGAGATGTAAGAACTTTACTTTCTGCACTTCCTCTTTAATCCCTCCTGGAAATGTAAAAACTCTACTTTGTGCACTTCCTCTGTAATCCCTCCTGGAAATGTAAGAACTCTACTTTGTGCATTTCCTCTATAATTCCTCCTGGAAATGTAAGAACTTTACTTTATGCACTTCCTCTGTAATCCCTCCTGGAAATGTAAGAACTTTACTTTATGCACTTCCTCCGTAATCCCTACTGGAAATGTAAGAACTTTCCTTTATGCACTTCCTCTGTAATCCCTCCTGGAAATGTAAGAAGTTCTTACATTTCCAGGAGGGATTACAGAGGAAATGCACAAAGTAGAGTTCTTACTAAGAACTCTACTTTGTGCATTTCCTCTATAATTCCTCCTGGAAATGTAAGAACTTTACTTTATGCACTTCCTCTGTAATCCCTCCTGGAAATGTAAGAAATCTACTTTGTGCACTTCCTCTGTAATCCCTCCTGGAAATGTAAGAATGTTGTGCATTTCCTCTGCAATTCCTCCTGGAAATGTAAGATCTTTACTTTATGCACTTCCTCTGTAAATCCTCCTGGAAATGTAAGAACTTTAATTTATGCACTTCCTCTGTAATCCCTCCTGGAGATGTAAGAACTTTACTTTCTGCACTTCCTCTGTAATCCCTCCTGGAGATGTAAGAACTTTACTTTGTGCACTTCCTCTTTAATCCCTCCTTGAAATGTAAAAACTCTACTTTGTGCACTTCCTCTGTAATCCCTCCTGGAAATGTAAGAACTCTACTTTGTGCATTTCCTCTATAATTCCTCCTGGAAATGTAAGAACTTTACTTTATGCACTTCCTCTGTAATCCCTCCTGGAAATGTAAGAAATCTACTTTGTGCACTTCCTCTGTAATCCCTCCTGGAAATGTAAGAATGTTGTGCATTTCCTCTGCAATTCCTCCTGGAAATGTAAGATCTTTACTTTATGCACTTCCTCTGTAAATCCTCCTGGAAATGTAAGAACTTTAATTTATGCACTTCCTCTGTAATCCCTCCTGGAGATGTAAGAACTTTACTTTCTGCACTTCCTCTGTAATCCCTCCTGGAGATGTAAGAACTTTACTTTGTGCACTTCCTCTTTAATCCCTCCTTGAAATGTAAAAACTCTACTTTGTGCACTTCCTCTGTAATCCCTTCTGGAAATGTAAAAACTCTACTTTGTGCACTTCCTCTGTAATCCCTCCTGGAAATGTAAGAACTCTACTTTCTGCACTTCCTCTGTAAATCCTCCTGGAAATGTAAGAACTTTACTTTATGCACTTACTCTGTAATCCCTCCTGGAAATGTAAGAAGTTTACTTTATGCACTTCCTCTGTAATCCTTCCTGGAAATGTAAGAACTCTACTTTGTGCGTTTCCTCTATAATTCCTCCTGGAAATGTAAGAACTTTACTTTATGCACTTCCTCTATAATCCCTCCTGGAAATGTAAGAACTTTACTTTATGCACTTCCTCTGTAAATACTCCTGGAAATGTAGGAACTCTACTTTCTGAACTTCCTCTTTAATTCCTCATGGAAATGTAAGAACTTTACTTTATGCACTTCCTCTGTAATCCCTCCTGGAAATGTAAGGACTCTACTTTGTGCACTTCCTCTGTAATCCCTCCTTGAAATGTAAGAACTTTACTTTGTGCCCTTCCTCTGTAAATCCTCCTGGAAATGTAAGAACTTTACTTTATGCACTTCCTCTGTAATCTCTCTTGGAAATGTAAGAACTTTACTTTATGCACTTCCTCTGTAATCCCTCCTGGAAATGTAAGAACTTTACTTTATGCACTTCCTCTGTAAATCCTCCTGGAAATGTAAGAACTTTACTTTGTGCACTTCCTCTGTAATCCCTCCTGGAAATGTAAGAACTCTACTTTGTGCATTTCCTCTATAATTCCTCCTGGAAATGTCAGAACTTTATGCTCTTCTTCTGTAATCCCTCCTGGAAATGTAAGAACTCTACTTTGTGCACTTCCTCTGTAAATACTCCTGGAAATGTAAGAACTCTTCTTTGTGCACTTCCTCTTTAATTCCTCATGGAAATGTAAGAACTTTACTTTATGCACTTCCTCTGTAATCCCTCCTGGAAATGTAAGAACTTTACTTTTTCCACTTCCTCTGTAAATACTCCTGGAAATGTAAGAACTCTACTTTGTGCACATCCCCTGTAATCCCTCCTGGAAATGTAAGGACTCTACTTTGTGCACTTCCTCTGTAATCCCTCCTGGAATTGTAAGAACTAGTGTTGAGCTAACATGCTCGACACTGCTCGGTACTCGCCCGAGCATCACGCTACTCGGGATGTTTGGCGAGCACCGAACATTTCCGGGTTACTCGGGCGGGAGCTCGGGTCTCCGCCCTGCATGTTTGGCGCTCTTTACAGAGCCAATGAACATGCAGGGATTGCCAGCCAGTCACTGTAATGCTGCAGCCATGTTGGTTGTGGGCATTACAGTGATTGGCTGGCCGCACAGCGTCACCTCGAGTATTTAAAACGGGGCCCGCCATCTTGGACACAGTCGCTCCGGATTAGACAGTGTAGGGACAGCGCTGCTGATTTAGGGAGAGATATAAACTGCGAAATAGCTAGTGTAGGGTCTGTAAAGGCTGCCAGAACAAACAAACAGTCCTTTTCAGGACTAATATCCATCCCAGATACCAGGCAGGCAGGCTGTATAGGAGACACAGTGGTTATACCAGCAAACGCTGCATTACAGTCCTGTGTGCTCCTGTTGCTGAAATTGCTGGACTTAGCACCAGGTGTCGGGGGCCAGGAAAAATCCTTTTTTTTTCATCTAAATCCTCCTTTTTTTTTTCCTCCTTCACACTGTACAAATACCCGTCTTATTAACCTTTTGGTGTCCCCCCCCCCCCCCCAAAAAAAAAGCGTGTCTCTGATTTTTCAGACACAAATATAACTGTTGAAAATAGTCTGGTGTAGGCTAGAGAAACCGAAGTGTTGTTTTGCACTTCCACGGTTCAAACCTCTGTATTATCCATTTTGGGCCATTTGTATCTAAAAAAAAAACAGTTTGAGTGTGTCGCTCACTGTTCAGCCGCAAATATCTCTATTTAAAAAAGTGTGGTATACCCCAGTAAACAATAACTGTGGTTTTCCTCTTCCACGGTTCTAATCTACTCTTTATTACCCTTTTCCATTGATAGTGCAAGTGTAAGCTATTTTACTTAATTTACAATGGGCAAGGCGCGTGGCAAGGGACGTGGAAGTTGACGTTCTGGTGATGGTTCGTACAGAGGACGGGGCCGTGGCCAAGGTGAAAATGTGCCACAACCAACAGCCACATCTTCTCGCTCCCACTTCTTGACCGAATTACTAGGGAAGCACAGAACAACACCAGTATTGAGAACTGATCAGTGTGAACAGGTTATTAATTGGATAGCAGATAATACTTCCAGTTACCTGGGCACCACCACCTCCGGTCTGTCTTCCACACGGTCAACTCTTAGTAGCCGTGAGTCTCGACCGCATACTCCTCCTCACCCTGATGCTCCTTCCTCCCACCATGCCGAGTGTCGTCAGACAGCAAGTGATCCCACACTTGGACACTCTGAAGAGCTGTTCACTGGTCCATTTCCATATTTGGGCCCCTCGCCTGATACGCTTGAAGTGGTGGAAGAGGAGATCCCATGTTGCGATGCCCAAATATTTGAACAGCCACGGCCACAGGAAGTCGACGTTGGCAATCTGTCACAAGAGGTGAATGATGACGAGACACAATTGCCAGGAAGTGAGGAGGAGGATCGTGGTGCGCAAGTGGAAGAGGAGGAGGTGGTGGATGATCTAGTAACTGACCCAACGTGGCAGGAGGACATGCAGAGTGAGGCCAGCAGCACACAGGGGGAGGGCGGCAGAGTACCCCAACAGGCAGGAAGAAGCAGTGTGGTGGCCGCAGACAGAAGGCAGGCAACCGTTCCCCGTAACACCAACACGAGGGACGTTGCCAGTACAAGCGGTAGGTCTTCCAGAGTCTGGAATTTTTTTAAAGACTCTGCTGATAACCCCAAAAAGGCCATATGTTCCACCTGCCATGCCAGCATCAGCAGGGGTGACAAAACTACCAGCCTGACCACCACCAGCATGATCAGGCACATGGCAGCAAAGCACCCGACTTTGTGGGGCGAAACCCAGGGTCCACGACCAGTGTCAGCGGGTGTCACCACTGCTTCTTCCACTGTTGTACGTGCAATAGAACCCCCTGTTGTGTGTGCAAGGCAATCCCCTGTCCATACTGCATGTAAAGGTGCCCCCTCCTCTCAGTCTTCACTTGTTATGGCAGTTTCTCAAGAAACAGCATCAACGTCCACATCCCACTGCAGCGTTCAATTGTCCATATCCCAGACCTTTGAACGAAAGCGGAAATTCGCAGCTAACGCCCCATAGGCCACAGTCCTAAATTCGCACATTTCACGACTGCTTGCATTGGAAATGCTGCCTTTTAGGCTGGTGGAAACGGAATCCTTCCGCAATCTTATGGCGGTGGCCGTCCCTCGGTACTCGGTCCCTAGCCGACACTATTTTGCCCGGTGTGCCATCCCCGCACTACACAAGCACGTGTCCCAAAGCATCTGTCGTGCCCTCAACAACGCAGTTACTGGGAGAGTCCACCTGACAATGGACACTTGGACAAGTGATTGTGGCCAGGGACGGTACATCGCTCTGACGGCACACTGGGTAAACATAGTGGAAGCCGGGACCCAGTCGGACCTTGGGATGGAACACATCCTCCCCACACCGAGGATTGCGGGCCCTATGTCAGTCAGAGTTGCCCCCACAGTGTACAGCTCCTGCGCATCCTCCTCCTCCTCCTCCTCCTCATGTTCAGCCTCCATCTCAGATATCACCACATCAGTTACAAGCTGGAAGCATTGCAGTACTGCCTCCGCCAAGCGGCAACAGACTGTGCTGAAACTCATAAGCTTAGGTGATAAACCTCACACTGCTTGTGAGTTGTGGACAGCTGTGAAAGAGCAGGCAGATCTGTGGCTGAGACCGCTGAACCTACATCCCGGCATAGTCGTGTGTGACAATGGCCGTAACCTGGTGGCGGCTCTGAGGCGAGGTGAGATCACACACGTACCATGCCTGGCTCATGTGCTTAACCTCGTGGTTCAGCGGTTTCTTAAATTGTACCCCGAGTTGCCAGATCTGCTCGTGAAAGTACGCCGCCTGTCAGCTCATTTTCGCAAGTCGGCTACAGCTTCCGCCGCCCTTGCTGTGTTGCAGCAGCGTTTGCAGCTTCCGGCACACCGACTGGTGTGTGATGTCCCCACACGTTGGAACTCTACCCTCCACATGTTGCAAAGGATTTGTGAGCAGAAGAGAGCAGTTGTGGAGTACCAGCTGCAACAAGGCTGTCGATATTCAGGTCAGACTCCACACATAAGACCTCAGGAGTGGACCTGGATGTCTGACATATGTACCATCCTGACAAACTTTGAGGAGGCCACCAAGATGGTGAGTGGCGATGAAGCCATCATTAGTGTCAGCATCCCACTTGTCTGTCTTTTGCAACGCTCTCTGCAGAGAATTAAAGAGGACGCATTGCAGCCAGAGTATGATGAGATGGATCAAGAAGCCGTAGCGGGCGATTACACACAGCCCAGCCTCATCTCATCCCAACGTGCATTGGGGGACAATGAGGGAGAGGAGGAGGAGGAGGAAGAACAGGAGCTGCTATCATGCGTTGTAGACGGTAGTACCTGTACAAGTGTCATACCGTCGGTTCAGCGTGGGTGGCCTGAGGACAGGGGGGAGGAGGAAGAGGAGGAGGAGGAGGAGAGCATGGTCAGTCGTCATCTTGGTGAGGACACGGAAATCTTGCCCGTTACCAGTCTGGCACGCATGGCTGACTTTATGTTACGCTGCCTTAACCGTGACCCTCGCGTTGTCAAAATATTGGGTGACAGTCATTACTAGTTGGTGACACTTGTAGACCCCCGCTACAAGGAGAACTTTCACTCTCTTATTCCTGAGGTCGAGAGGTCTACAAAAATGGGGCAGTACCAGAAGGCCCTTGCTGCAGAACTCTTAAAAAAAATTCCCATCTGAACACGCTAGCGGCAGAGGTCACAGTTCGTTGCCCAACCAAGGCATACAGGCGAGAGAGATGCAACTCCAATCCAGCAGAGGCAGGGGAACACTGTCAACGTTCTGGGACAGTTTTCTGACACCCGCCCAGCTTACAGGCCCTGAGGCGCGGGGTACTCTCACAAGGAGTGGAAAGTTTCAAAAGATGGTGAGGGAGTACCTTGCCGATCGTACCAGCGTCCTCTGTGATTCCTCTGTGCCTTTTAATTATTGGGTATCCAAGCTGGACACTTGGAATGAACTCGCTCTGTACGCCTTGGAGGTCCTGGCCTGCCCTGCCGCTAGCGTGTTATCGGAGCGTGTTTTTAGTGCCGCTGGGGGAATTATAACTGATAAGCGCACTCGCCTGTCAACTGACAATGCTGACAAGCTGACCCTTATCAAAATGAACAAGGGCTGGATTGGGCCAGACTTCTCATCACCACCAAATGACAGCAGAGTAACATAAAGTCAAATCCACTGTGTTATTTCGGGAAGTGTATTCACATGCACCGCTTCACACCCACACATGGGTATACGCTTCCTCGTTTCGGCTGTTTTATCTTCTTCTCCTTATCCTCAGCCTCCACCACCACTATACCACCAGGGTGCCAGCATTGAAAGTTCCTCCGTCCTTATTTTTGCCCCAATAATGGGACTTATGTTTGTAATATGCTGTACTGCATGGCTCTTGTAAGGGGCATTGCAAGTTGCTCCGTCCTAATTTTTGGCAGCTTTTGCTGGGAAAGCATAAGCAAATACTATGGGACACCCACTCCCCAATAATGGGACTTATGTTTGTAATATGCTGTACTGCATGGCTCTTGTAAGGGGCATTGCAAGTTGCTCCGTCCTAATTTTTGGCAGCTTTTGCTTGGAAAGCATAAGCAAATACTATGGGAGACCCACTCCCCAATAATGGGACTTATGTTTGTAATATGCTGTACTGCATGGCTCTTGTAAGGGGCATTGCAAGTTGCTCCGTCCTAATTTTTGGCAGCTTTTGCTGGGAAAGCATAAGCAAATACTATGGGACACCCACTCCCCAATAATGGGACTTATGTTTGTAATATGCTGTACTGCATGGCTCTTGTAAGGGGCATTGCAAGTTGCTCCGTCCTAATTTTTGGCAGCTTTTGCTGGGAAAGCATAAGCAAATACCATGGGACACCCACTCCCCAATAATGGGACTTATGTTTGTAATATGCTGTACTGCATGGCTCTTGTAAGGGGCATTGCAAGTTGCTCCGTCCTAATTTTTGGCAGCTTTTGCTGGGAAAGCATAAGCAAATACCATGGGACACCCACTCCCCAATAATGGGACTTATGTTTGTAATATGCTGTACTGCATGGCTCTTGTAAGGGGCATTGCAAGTTGCTCCGTCCTAATTTTTGGCAGCTTTTGCTGGGAAAGCATAAGCAAATACTATTGGACACCCACTCCCCAATAATGTGACTTATGTTTGTAATATGCTGTACTGCATGGCTCTTGTAAGGGGCATTGCAAGTTGCTCCGTCCTAATTTTTGGCAGCTTTTGCTGGGAAAGCATAAGCAAATACTATGGGACACCCACTCCCCAATAATGTGACTTATGTTTGTAATATGCTGTACTGCATGGCTCTTGTAAGGGGCATTGCAAGTTGCTCCGTCCTAATTTTTGGCAGCTTTTGCTGGGAAAGCATAAGCAAATACTATGGGACACCCACTCCCCAATAATGGGACTTATGTTTGTAATATGCTGTACTGCATGGCTCTTGTAAGGGGCATTGCAAGTTGCTCCGTCCTAATTTTTGGCAGCTTTTGCTGGGAAAGCATAAGCAAATACTATGGGAGACCCACTCCCCAATAATGGGACTTATGTTTGTAATATGCTGTACTGCATGGCTCTTGTAAGGGGCATTGCAAGTTGCTCCATCCTAATTTTTGGCAGCTTTTGCTTGCAAGGCATAAGCAAATACTATGGGACACCCACTCCCCAATAATGGGACTTATGTTTGTAATATGCTGTACTGCATGTGATGCGCCCCCTGGGCCGTGTGTACACGTGTGTGGGATACCCGGTGCCGGATCTCTGGGGTCTGTAGTCTCCGTGGCGGTGACCCGGTCCCGTGTCTCAGGCTGGTCAAACCAATGGCAGTCTTTCTTAGGTTTTGAGGTTAATTTTCCGACTGCGCCACCCGTGGATTGCGGTCAGGGAGTACCACCGCTGCGAGGCAGACCGCTGAGGCTGGTGTTGTGTGCGCAGCATAGAATGGGATAACTCCCCTCGGGAGGAGTATAGCCTCAGGGCAGTGAGTGTGGATGATGTGGGTGATGGTGCACGAGCGCAGCAGGAACGACTCAGAGTCTTTGCAGTGCAGTTCAGGGTCTTTACTGATGATTATAAGGTAGACCCTCCCGGGAGTACTGGCTAGCATAAGAGGCCTGATCAGTCTGGGAGCAAGCAGGAGTTCCCCTGGCCAGGTGGAGTTGTAGGCCTCCCCGTCTGTCTGCACTCTTCCTGGCTACCTTGCTGTAAGCGGGTAGAAGTAGCCCACGTCCCTGAGTGTACCGTGTAGTGCTCACCCGTATGGCTGGTGACTTGGGGCCTTCTGTTTGCCTACGCTCCACGACAGCGGTGCTGGTCCCTTGATTGTGACTGAGCCTCCGGGCTTCTATGGCCATAGGACCTGAAATCCCCTGCCGGCTGGTTTCTGCTGCTGAATATATAAGTCCTCACAGCTTTGGACTCCTGTGTCCGGTTCCTATTGTCTTCTGCCAGGGCGAACTCTGCTCAGCTTCCAGCCCCTGGTCTTTAGCTCCTAGCTCCTACAGAGCTCCTTGCTGTTACTTTCCCTTGCTCTCACTCTGACTCTGACTGTTCTCTGACTCACTCAACCCCGCCCCAGATCCAGTTTATAAGGGCAGAATTCTCCCCTCCAAGGACTGGGGCAGGAGGATGTTGCATGTTTAAGGGATCCTGACCAGGAAACCTCCCACTTGCTCTCCGACGTAATGTCTCTATTACTGTGGTGACCAGACCCCTGGGGTGCCACACATGGCTCTTGTAAGGGGCATTGCAGTTCCTCATAATTTTTGGAAAGTCTTCCATTCACTGCTTAGGCCAACAGTGAACGGGAGACCCAGTTGCTATAAATGGAAAAAAAGGTTTAGTTAACGCCCTCTGACCTCCATGTCATTTCCAAGGGGCATTGGAGTGGCTCGAAATTTTTGGTAGGCATTGCACTCACTGTATGCCCTATAACTGTGTAGCCGAACCGCTCCTTTTGTTACAGAAACATATCCTACAAGACAAATCTGGTTGACTGGCCTGATATTGATGTGAATGGTCCCTGTTCCTCCTGCTCTTTCTCCTTTGCCACTACCTCATCCATCATTTATCACCTGAAGCTTTGTTTTAACGGGAGTCATAGAACTTGGATAGTAGCAGGAAAACATCCAGCAATCCTCGGAGGAGGTAGGATATGCGCCAAAACGCTGACCACCTCAGGCCTAGCCGCTACTACATACATGCACTTGCATTACAACAAAACAAAGCAGATGCTAACTTCTATCATCCTCATCATGCTCCTCACCTTGGCACTCTCAACTCCCCTGATGGAGAAACCAGGGCCCACCGGAGGAGTCTGATAGTCCGGTGGGCTCGGCCAATGCTGCCCTAAAGCAGGCCAGGCTAAGAAAAGTGTGGGAAAGGTTACCAGGACAAATAGGGGTGGCTGGGGACCGAGTATGGACACCCGGCCACCCCCTGGAGGCCTGGGAGCAAGCGGGGACACCCAGCCACCAGGCGGCTGGGGACTGAGTATGGATACCAGGCCGCCAACACAGCCATGGCGTGGTGGCCAGATTCCGCCTCCACATGCCTGAAAGGCCCAATTTAAAGTGCAAGCAAGCAGTATGGTATTGCAGCCTGGGGGTGGGTGGGTGGCAGGCTGCATACTTGCGCTTGCATTGCAAGGAATGGGAGAGGTACAATTGAACACTGCCCTGGGACAAGGACTTGAATGGGGATAGTTGCAAGTGTGCAACGACAGGTGCAAGGTGGGAGGCATCTTCGCATGTACCATGAACAGGGGTTTGGCATGCACACACTACAGCGGAATAGGCTCTCCTTCCCACTAAATGCACTGGGGAGGGCACGGGTAATGTTTTGGTATACGCGCTTAATCTTATGTATAAGGAACACCAGGACAAATATGGTCGGCTGGGGACTGAGTATGGATACCTCGCTGCCGAAGCAGCCATGAGGTAGTGGCCAGCTTCGGCCTCCTCCAAACTAAAAGGCCCCATTTCAAGTGCAAGCTAGCAGTATGGAATTGCAGTCTGGGGGTGGGTGGGTGGCAGGCTGCACAATTACACTTGCATTAAAAGAAAACATAGCAGATGCTAACTTCTGTCATCATCATCATGCTCCTCACCTTGGCACCCTCAACTCCACCGATGGAGAAGTCAGGGCCCACCGGAGGAGTCTGGTTCTCTGGTGGGCTCGTCCAATGCTGCCTAAAGCAGGCCGGGCTAAGAAAAGTGTGTGGGGGGATGTTCCAAGGAGAAATAGGGGCGGCTGGGGACCGTTTATGGACACCCGGCTGCCCCCAGGCGGCTGGGGACCGTGTGTGGACACCCGGCCGCGGGGCGGCTGGGGACCGAGTATGGACACCCGGCCACCGGGCGGCTGGGGACTGAGTATGGATTCCAGGCCGCCAACACAGCCATGACGTGGTGGCCAGATTCTGCCTCCACATGCCTAAAAGGCCCAATTTCAAGTTCAAGCAAGCAGTATGGTATTGCAGCCTGGGGGTGGGTGGGTGGCAGGCTGCATACTTGAGCTTGTATTGCAAGGAATGGGGGAGGTACAATTGAACACTGCCCTGGGACTAGAACTTGCATGGGGATAGTTGCAAGTTTGCATCTTCTGATGCGGTAAGGATCACCTATGATGGGCACACTTTTAGACAGTGACCTGGGAGTCAGAGATGCTTCCAGGGGTCTTCCCCATGCTGTTCCCTTGTCTTTTCAGCAATTTATGCATGTGTCACACAGCACATGGCCAGATAAGGTTGTAAAATGTTAAAATTACATTTCACGATGAATGCATTTGTCATAGTTGAAAGCAATACAAAAGTGCAAAAACGCATAAAAAATGCTACTTGTGAACATAGCCCAAGGTGTGGAGGAGTATTTTTGTTTTTGGTCATTTATTTTAACTTATACACAAGTCTTTTCCCTGGAAAGGATGTTCCTTAACATATTTCACAGGAAAAAAGTTTCACTTTCGTTTTTGAACGTTTTATTGTGAGCCTGTAAAAGTGGCTTAATAACTCTGACCACGTTGTTGACAACAGTGACCTGGGGGTCAGAAATGCTTCCTGGGGCGATCCCCATGCTGTCCCCATGTCATTTTAGCACTGTCACTATCGTTTTGAGCACTTGTTAGGCTTTTAAAAGACTGCCGGGGGTGCAACCGCAAAAATGCTCGAGTCTCCCATAGACTAACATTGGGCTCGTTGCTCGGGTCGAGCACCCGAGTATCACGGCGAGCTTGGCCCGAGCTTCGAACACCCGAGCATTTTAGTGCTCGCTAAACACTAGTAAGAACTTTACTTTGTGCACTTCCTCTGTAATCCCTCCTGGAAATGTAAGGACTCTACTTTGTGCACTTCCTCTTTAATTACTCCTGGAAATGTAAGAACTTTACTTTATGCACTTCCTCTGTAATCCCTCCTGGAAATGTAAGAACTTTACTTTATGCACTTCCTCTGTAATCCCTCCTGGAAATGTAAGAACTTTACTTTATGCACTTCCTCTGTAATCCCTCCTGGAAATGTAAGAACTTTACTTTATGCACTTCCTCTGTAATCCCTCTTGGAAATGTAAGAACTTTACTTTATGCACTTCCTCTGTAATCCCTCCTGGAAATGTAAGAACTTTACTTTATGCACTTCCTCTGTAATCCCTCCTGGAAATGTAAGAACTCTACTTTATGCACTTCCTCTGTAAATCCTCCTGGAAAAGTAAGAACTTTACTTTATGCACTTCCTCTGTAATCCCTCCTGGAAATGTAAGAACTCTGCTTTGTGCGTTTCCTCTATAATTCCTCCTGAAATGTAAGAACGTTATGCACTTCTTCTGTAATCCCTCCTGGAAATGTAAGAACTTTAATTTATGCACTCCCTCTGTAATCCCTCCTGGAAATGTAAGGACTCTACTTTGTGCACTTCCTCTGTAATCCCTCCTGGAAATGTAAGGACTCTACTTTCTGCACTTCCTCTTTAATGCCTCCTGGAAATGTAAGAACTTTACTTTATGCACTTCCTCTGTAATTCCTCCTGGAAATGTAAGAACTCTACTTTATGCACTTCCTCTGTAAATCCTCCTGGAAATGTAATAACTCTACTTTGTGCACTTCCTCTGTAAATCCTCCTGGAAATGTAAGAACTTTACTTTGTGCACTTCCTCTGTAAATCCTCCTGGAAATGTAAGAACTTTACTTTATGCACTTCCTCAGTAATCCCTCCTGGAAATGTAAGAACTTTACTTTGTGCACTTCCTCTGTAAATCCTCCTGGAAATGTAAGAACTTTACTTTATGCACTTCCTCTGTAAATACTCCTGGAAATGTAAGAACTCTACTTTGTGCACTTCCTCTGTAATCCCTCCTGGCAATGTAAGAACTTTACTTTATGCACTTCCTCTTTAATCCCTCCTGGAAATGTAAGAACTTTACTTTATGCACTTCATGTTTAATCCCTCCTGGAAATGTAAAAACTCTACTTTGTGCACTTCCTCTGTAATCCCTCCTGGAAATGTAAGAACTTTGTGCACTTCCTCTGTAATTCCTCCTGGAAATATAAGAACTCTACTTTATGCAGTTCCTCTGTTATTCCTCCTGGAAATGTAAGAACTCTACTTTGTGCATTTCCTCTATAATTCCTCCTGGAAATGTAAGAACTTTACTTTATGCACTTCCTCTGTAATCCCTCCTGGAAATGTAAGAACTTTACTTTATGCACTTCCTCTGTAATCCCTCCTGGAAATGTAAGAACTCTACTTTGTGCATTTCCTCTATAATTCCTCCTGGAAATGTAAGAACTCTACTTTGTGCACTTCCTCTATAATTCCTCCTGGAAATGTAAGAACTTTACTTTATGCACTTCCTCTGTAATCCCTCCTGGAAATGTAAGAACTTTACTTTTTGCACTTCTTCTGTAAATATTCCTGGAAATGTAAGAACTTTACTTTGTGCACTTCCTCGGTAATCCCTCCTGGAAATGTAAGAGCTTTAAATTATGCACTTCCTCTGTAATCCCTCCTGGAAACGTAAGGACTCTACTTTGTGCACTTCCTCTGTAATCCCTCCTGGAAATGTAAGGACTCTACTTTCTGCACTTCCTCTTTAATTCCTCCTGGAAATGTAAGAACTTTACTTTATGCACTTCCTCTGTAATCCCTCCTGGAAATGTAAGTACTTTACTTTGTGCACTTCCTCTGTAAATCCTCCTGGAAATGTGAGAACTTTACTTTATGCACTTCCTCAGTAATCCCTCCTGGAAATGTAAGAACTTTACTTTGTGCACTTCCTCTGTAAATCCTCCTGGAAATGTTAGAACTTTACTTTATGCACTTCCTCTGTAAATACTCCTGGAAATGTAAGAACTCTACTTTGTGCACTTCCTCTGTAATCCCTCCTTTTAAATGTAAGGACTCTACTTTCTGCACTTCCTCTTTAATTCCCCCTGGAAATGTAAGAACTTTACTTTATGCACTTCCTCTTTAATCCCTCCTGGAAATGTAAAAACTCTACTTTGTGCACTTCCTCTGTAATCCCTCCTGGAAATGTAAGAACTTTGTGCACTTCCTCTGTAATTCCTCCTGGAAATGTAAGAACTCTACTCTATGCAGTTCCTCTGTTATTCCTCCTGGAAATGTAAGAACTCTACTTTGTGCATTTCCTCTATAATTCCTCCTGGAAACGTAAGAACTTTACTTTATGCACTTCCTCTGTAATCCCTCCTGGAAATGTAAGGACTCTACTTTGTGCACTTTCTCTGTAATCCCTCCAGGAAATGTAAAGACTCTACTTTCTGCACTTCCTCTTTAATTCCTCATGGAAATGTAAGAACTTTACTATAGGCACTTCCTCTGTAATCCCTCCTGGAAATGTAAGGACTCTACTTTGTGCACTGCCTCTGTAATCCCTCCTGGAAATGTAAGGACTCTACTTTCTGCACTTCCTCTTTAATTCCTCATGGAAATGTAAGAACTTTACTTTATGCACTTCCTCAGTAATCCCTCCTGGAAATGTAAGAACTTTGCTTTGTGCACTTCCTCTGTAAATCCTCCTGGAAATGTAAGAACTTTGCTTTATGCACTTCCTCTGTAATCCCTCCTGGAAATGTAACCACTCTACTTTGTGCATTTCCTCTATAATTCCTCCTGGAAATGAAAGAACTTTACTTTATGCACTTCCTCTGTAATCCCTCCTGGAAATGTAAGAAATCTACTTTGTGCACTTCCTCTGTAATCCCTCCTGGAAATGTAAGAACGTTGTGCATTTCTTCTGTAATTGCTCCTGGAAATGTAAGAACTTTGTGCACTTCCTCTGTAATAACTCCTGGAAATGTAAGAACTCTACTTTATGCAATTCCTCTGTAATTCCTCCTGGAAATGTAAGAACTTTACTTTGTGCACTACCTCTGTAAATACTCCTGGAAATGTAAGAACTTTACTTTATGAACTTCCTCTGTAATCCCTCCTGGAAATGTAACGACTCTACTTTGTGCATTTCCTCTATAATTCCTCCTGGAAATGTAAGAACTTTACTTTATGCACTTCCTCTGTAATCCCTCCTGGAAATGTAAGAAATCTACTTTGTGCACTTCCTCTGTAATCCCTCCTGGAAATGTAAGAACGTTGTGCATTTCTTCTGTAATTGCTCCTGGAAATGTAAGAACATTACTTTATGCACATCCCCTGTAATCCCTCCTGGAAATGTAAGAACTTTACTTTATGCACTTCCTCCTGGAAATGTAAGAACTTTACTTTGTGCACACCCCCTGTAATCCCTCCTGGAAATGTAAGAACTTTACTTTATGCACTTCCTCTGTAATTCCTCCTGGAAATGTAAGAACACTACTTTGTGAATTTCCTCTATAATTCCTCATGGAAATGTAAGAACTTTATGCACTTCTTCTGTAATCCCACCTGGAAATGTAAGAACTCTACTTTGTGCACTTCCTCTGTAAATCCTCCTGGAAATGTAAGAACTTTACTTTATGCACTTCCTCTGTAATACCTCCTGGAAATGTAAGAACTCTACCTTGTGCACTTCCTCTTTAATTCCTCATGGAAATGTAAGAACTTTACTTTATGCACTTCCTCTGTAATGTCTCCTGGAAATGTAAGCACTCTACTTTGTGCACATCCCCTGTAATCCCTCCTGGAAATGTAAGGACTCTACTTTGTGCACTTCCTCTGTAATCCCTCCTGGAAATGTAAGCAATCTACTTTGTGCACTTCCTCTGTAATCCCTCCTGGGAATGTAAGAATGTTGTGCATTTCCTCTGTAATTCTTCCTGGAAATGTAAGAACTTTACTTTATGCACTTCCTCTGTAATCCCTCCTGGAAATGTAAGAACTTTACTTTATGCACTTCCTCAGTAATCCTTCCTGGAAATGTAAGAACTCTACTTTGTGCACTTCCTCTGCAATCCCTACTGGAAATGTAAGAAATTTACTTTATGCACTTCCTCTGTAATCCCTCCTGGAGATGTAAGGACTCTACTTTCTGCACTTCCTCTTTAATTCCTCATGGAAATGTAAGAACTTTACTTTATGCACTTCCTCAGTAATCCCTCCTGGAAATGTAAGAACTTTGCTTTGTGCACTTCCTCTGTAAATCCTCCTGGAAATGTAAGAACTTTGCTTTATGCACTTCCTCTGTAATCCCTCCTGGAAATGTAACCACTCTACTTTGTGCATTTCCTCTATAATTCCTCCTGGAAATGAAAGAACTTTACTTTATGCACTTCCTCTGTAATCCCTCCTGGAAATGTAAGAAATCTACTTTGTGCACTTCCTCTGTAATCCCTCCTGGAAATGTAAGAACGTTGTGCATTTCTTCTGTAATTGCTCCTGGAAATGTAAGAACTTTGTGCACTTCCTCTGTAATTCCTCCTGGAAATGTAAGAACTCTACTTTATGCAATTCCTCTGTAATTCCTCCTGGAAATGTAAGAACTTTACTTTGTGCACTACCTCTGTAAATACTCCTGGAAATGTAAGAACTTTACTTTATGCACTTCCTCTGTAATCCCTCCTGGAAATGTAACGACTCTACTTTGTGCATTTCCTCTATAATTCCTCCTGGAAATGTAAGAACTTTACTTTATGCACTTCCTCTGTAATCCCTCCTGGAAATGTAAGAAATCTACTTTGTGCACTTCCTCTGTAATCCCTCCTGGAAATGTAAGAACGTTGTGCATTTCTTCTGTAATTGCTCCTGGAAATGTAAGAACATTACTTTATGCACATCCCCTGTAATCCCTCCTGGAAATGTAAGAACTTTACTTTATGCACTTCCTCCTGGAAATGTAAGAACTTTACTTTGTGCACACCCCCTGTAATCCCTCCTGGAAATGTAAGAACTTTACTTTATGCACTTCCTCTGTAATTCCTCCTGGAAATGTAAGAACACTACTTTGTGAATTTCCTCTATAATTCCTCATGGAAATGTAAGAACTTTATGCACTTCTTCTGTAATCCCACCTGGAAATGTAAGAACTCTACTTTGTGCACTTCCTCTGTAAATCCTCCTGGAAATGTAAGAACTTTACTTTATGCACTTCCTCAGTAATCCCTCCTGGAAATGTAAGAACTTTACTTTGTGCACTTCCTCTGTAAATCCTCCTGGAAATGTTAGAACTTTACTTTATGCACTTCCTCTGTAAATACTCCTGGAAATGTAAGAACTCTACTTTGTGCACTTCCTCTGTAATCCCTCCTTTTAAATGTAAGGACTCTACTTTCTGCACTTCCTCTTTAATTCCCCCTGGAAATGTAAGAACTTTACTTTATGCACTTCCTCTTTAATCCCTCCTGGAAATGTAAAAACTCTACTTTGTGCACTTCCTCTGTAATCCCTCCTGGAAATGTAAGAACTTTGTGCACTTCCTCTGTAATTCCTCCTGGAAATGTAAGAACTCTACTCTATGCAGTTCCTCTGTTATTCCTCCTGGAAATGTAAGAACTCTACTTTGTGCATTTCCTCTATAATTCCTCCTGGAAACGTAAGAACTTTACTTTATGCACTTCCTCTGTAATCCCTCCTGGAAATGTAAGGACTCTACTTTGTGCACTTTCTCTGTAATCCCTCCAGGAAATGTAAAGACTCTACTTTCTGCACTTCCTCTTTAATTCCTCATGGAAATGTAAGAACTTTACTATAGGCACTTCCTCTGTAATCCCTCCTGGAAATGTAAGGACTCTACTTTGTGCACTGCCTCTGTAATCCCTCCTGGAAATGTAAGGACTCTACTTTCTGCACTTCCTCTTTAATTCCTCATGGAAATGTAAGAACTTTACTTTATGCACTTCCTCAGTAATCCCTCCTGGAAATGTAAGAACTTTGCTTTGTGCACTTCCTCTGTAAATCCTCCTGGAAATGTAAGAACTTTGCTTTATGCACTTCCTCTGTAATCCCTCCTGGAAATGTAACCACTCTACTTTGTGCATTTCCTCTATAATTCCTCCTGGAAATGAAAGAACTTTACTTTATGCACTTCCTCTGTAATCCCTCCTGGAAATGTAAGAAATCTACTTTGTGCACTTCCTCTGTAATCCCTCCTGGAAATGTAAGAACGTTGTGCATTTCTTCTGTAATTGCTCCTGGAAATGTAAGAACTTTGTGCACTTCTTCTGTAATAACTCCTGGAAATGTAAGAACTCTACTTTATGCAATTCCTCTGTAATTCCTCCTGGAAATGTAAGAACTTTACTTTGTGCACTACCTCTGTAAATACTCCTGGAAATGTAAGAACTTTACTTTATGCACTTCCTCTGTAATCCCTCCTGGAAATGTAACGACTCTACTTTGTGCATTTCCTCTATAATTCCTCCTGGAAATGTAAGAACTTTACTTTATGCACTTCCTCTGTAATCCCTCCTGGAAATGTAAGAAATCTACTTTGTGCACTTCCTCTGTAATCCCTCCTGGAAATGTAAGAACGTTGTGCATTTCTTCTGTAATTGCTCCTGGAAATGTAAGAACATTACTTTATGCACATCCCCTGTAATCCCTCCTGGAAATGTAAGAACTTTACTTTATGCACTTCCTCCTGGAAATGTAAGAACTTTACTTTGTGCACACCCCCTGTAATCCCTCCTGGAAATGTAAGAACTTTACTTTATGCACTTCCTCTGTAATTCCTCCTGGAAATGTAAGAACACTACTTTGTGAATTTCCTCTATAATTCCTCATGGAAATGTAAGAACTTTATGCACTTCTTCTGTAATCCCACCTGGAAATGTAAGAACTCTACTTTGTGCACTTCCTCTGTAAATCCTCCTGGAAATGTAAGAACTTTACTTTATGCACTTCCTCTGTAATACCTCCTGGAAATGTAAGAACTCTACCTTGTGCACTTCCTCTTTAATTCCTCATGGAAATGTAAGAACTTTACTTTATGCACTTCCTCTGTAATGTCTCCTGGAAATGTAAGCACTCTACTTTGTGCACATCCCCTGTAATCCCTCCTGGAAATGTAAGGACTCTACTTTGTGCACTTCCTCTGTAATCCCTCCTGGAATTGTAAGAAATTTACTTTATGCACTTTCTGTGTAATCCCTCCTGGAAATGAAAGGACCCTATTTTGTGCATTTCCTCTATAATTCCTACTGGAAATGTAAGAACTTTACTTTATGCACTTCCTCTATAATCTCTCCTGGAAATGTAAGTACTTTATTTTATGCACTTCCTCTGTAATCCCTCCTGGAAATGTAAGAAATCTACTTTGTGCACTTCCTCTGTAATCCCTCCTGGAAATGTAAGCAATCTACTTTGTGCACTTCCTCTGTAATCCCTCCTGGGAATGTAAGAATGTTGTGCATTTCCTCTGTAATTCTTCCTGGAAATGTAAGAACTTTACGTTATGCACTTCCTCTGTAATCCCTCCTGGAAATGTAAGAACTTTACTTTATGCACTTCCTCAGTAATCCTTCCTGGAAATGTAAGAACTCTACTTTGTGCACTTCCTCTGCAATCCCTACTGGAAATGTAAGAAATTTACTTTATGCACTTCCTCTGTAATCCCTCCTGGAGATGTAAGGACTCTACTTTCTGCACTTCCTCTTTAATTCCTCATGGAAATGTAAGAACTTTACTTTATGCACTTCCTCAGTAATCCCTCCTGGAAATGTAAGAACTTTGCTTTGTGCACTTCCTCTGTAAATCCTCCTGGAAATGTAAGAACTTTGCTTTATGCACTTCCTCTGTAATCCCTCCTGGAAATGTAACCACTCTACTTTGTGCATTTCCTCTATAATTCCTCCTGGAAATGAAAGAACTTTACTTTGTGCACTTCCTCTGTAATCCCTCCTGGAAATGTAAGAAATCTACTTTGTGCACTTCCTCTGTAATCCCTCCTGGAAATGTAAGAACGTTGTGCATTTCTTCTGTAATTGCTCCTGGAAATGTAAGAATTTTGTGCACTTCCTCTGTAATTCCTCCTGGAAATGTAAGAACTCTACTTTATGCAATTCCTCTGTAATTCCTCCTGGAAATGTAAGAACTTTACTTTGTGCACTACCTCTGTAAATACTCCTGGAAATGTAAGAACTTTACTTTATGCACTTCCTCTGTAATCCCTCCTGGAAATGTAACGACTCTACTTTGTGCATTTCCTCTATAATTCCTCCTGGAAATGTAAGAACTTTACTTTATGCACTTCCTCTGTAATCCCTCCTGGAAATGTAAGAAATCTACTTTGTGCACTTCCTCTGTAATCCCTCCTGGAAATGTAAGAACGTTGTGCATTTCTTCTGTAATTGCTCCTGGAAATGTAAGAACATTACTTTATGCACATCCCCTGTAATCCCTCCTGGAAATGTAAGAACTTTACTTTATGCACTTCCTCCTGGAAATGTAAGAACTTTACTTTGTGCACACCCCCTGTAATCCCTCCTGGAAATGTAAGAACTTTACTTTATGCACTTCCTCTGTAATTCCTCCTGGAAATGTAAGAACACTACTTTGTGAATTTCCTCTATAATTCCTCATGGAAATGTAAGAACTTTATGCACTTCTTCTGTAATCCCACCTGGAAATGTAAGAACTCTACTTTGTGCACTTCCTCTGTAAATCCTCCTGGAAATGTAAGAACTTTACTTTATGCACTTCCTCTGTAATACCTCCTGGAAATGTAAGAACTCTACCTTGTGCACTTCCTCTTTAATTCCTCATGGAAATGTAACAAATTTACTTTATGCACTTCCTCTGTAATGTCTCCTGGAAATGTAAGCACTCTACTTTGTGCACATCCCCTGTAATCCCTCCAGGAAATGTAAGGACTCTACTTTGTGCACTTCCTCTGTAATCCCTCCTGGAATTGTAAGAAATTTACTTTATGCACTTTCTGTGTAATCCCTCCTGGAAATGAAAGGACCCTATTTTGTGCATTTCCTCTATAATTCCTACTGGAAATGTAAGAACTTTACTTTATGCACTTCCTCTATAATCTCTCCTGGAAATGTAAGTACTTTATTTTATGCACTTCCTCTGTAATCCCTCCTGGAAATGTAAGAAATCTACTTTGTGCACTTCCTCTGTAATCCCTCCTGGAAATGTAAGCAATCTACTTTGTGCACTTCCTCTGTAATCCCTCCTGGGAATGTAAGAATGTTGTGCATTTCCTCTGTAATTCTTCCTGGAAATGTAAGAACTTTACTTTATGCACTTCCTCTGTAATCCCTCCTGGAAATGTAAGAACTTTACTTTATGCACTTCCTCAGTAATCCTTCTTGGAAATGTAAGAACTCTACTTTGTGCACTTCCTCTGCAATCCCTACTGGAAATGTAAGAAATTTACTTTATGCACTTCCTCTGTAATCCCTCCTGGAGATGTAAGAACTCTACTTTGTGCATTTCCTCTATAATTCCTCCTGGAAATGTAAGAACTTTATGCACTTCTTCTGTAATCCCACCTGGAAATGTAAGAACTCTACTTTGTGCACTTCCTCTGTAAATCCTCCTGGAAATGTAAGAACTTTACTTTATGCACTTCCTCTGTAATACCTCCTGGAAATGTAAGAACTCTACTTTGTGCACTTCCTCTTTAATTCCTCATGGAAATGTAAGAAATTTACTTTATGCACTTCCTCTGTAATCCCTCCTGGAAATGTAAGAACTCTACTTTGTGCACATCCCCTGTAATCCCTCCTGGAAATGTAAGGACTCTACTTTGTGCACTTCCTCTGTAATCCCTCCTGGAAATGTAAGAAATTTACTTTATGCACTTTCTCTGTAATCCCTCCTGGAAATGTAAGGACTCTATTTTGTTCATTTCCTCTATAATTCCTCCTGGAAATGTAAGAACTTTACTTTATGCACTTCCTCTGTAATCTCTCCTGGAAATGTAAGTACTTTACTTTATGCACTTCCTCTGTAATCCCTCCTGGAAATGTAAGAAATCTACTTTGTGCACTTACTCTGTAATCCCTCCTGGAAATGTAAGAAATCTACTTTGTGCACTTCCTCTGTAATCCCTCCTGGGAATGTAAGAATGTTGTGCATTTCCCCTGTAATTCTTCCTGGAAATGTAAGAACTTTACTTTATGCACTTCCTCTGTAAATCCTTCTGGAAATGTAAGAACGTTACTTTGTGCACTTCCTCTGTAATCGCTCCTGGAAATGTAAGGACTCTACTTTGTGCACTTCCTCTGTAATCCCTCCTGGAAATGTAAGAACTTTACTTTATGCACTTCCTCTGTAATCCCTCTTGGAAATGTAAGAACTTTACTTTATGCACTTCTTCTGTAATCCCTCCTGGAAATGTAAGAACTCTACTTTGTGCACTTCCTCTGTAATCCCTCCTGGAAATGTAAGAACTTTACTATACTGCACTTCCTCTTTAATCCCTCCTGTAAATGAAAAAACTCTACTTTGTGCACTTCCTCTGTAATCCCTCCTGGAAATGTAAGAACTTTACTTTATGCACTTCCTCTGTAATCCCTCCTGGAAATGTAAGAAATCTACTTTGTGCACTTCCTCTGTAATCCCTCCTGGAAATGTAAGAACGTTGTGCATTTCTTCTGTAATTGCTCCTGGAAATGTAAGAACAATACTTTATGCACATCCCCTGTAATCCCTCCTGGAAATGTAAGAACTTTACTTTATGCACTTCCTCCTGGAAATGTAAGAACTTTACTTTGTGCACATCCCCTGTAATCCCTCCTGGAAATGTAAGAACTTTACTTTATGCACTTCCTCTGTAAATCCTCCTGGAAATGTAAGAACTTTACTTTATGCACTTCCTCTGTTATCCCTCCTGGAAATTTAAGAACTCTACTTTGTGCATTTCCTCTATAATTCCTCCTGGTAATGTAAGAACTTTATGCACTTTTTCTGTAATCCCACCTGGAAATGTAAGAACTGTACTTTGTGCACTTCCTCTGTAAATCCTCCTGGAAAAGTAAGAACTTTACTTTATGCACTTCCTCTGTAATACCTCCTGGAAATGTAAGAACTCTACTTTGTGCACTTCCTCTTTAATTCCTCATGGAAATGTAAGAACTTTACTTTATGCACTTCCTCTGTAATCCCTCCTGGAAATGTAAGAACTCTACTTTGTGCACATCCCCTGTAATCCCTCCTGGAAATGTAAGGACTCTACTTTGTGCACATCCCCAGTAATCCCTCCTGGAAATGTAAGGACTCTATTTTGTGCATTTCCTCTATAATTCCTCCTGGAAATGTAAGAACTCTACTTTGTGCACATCCCCTGTAATCCCTCCTGGAAATGTAAGGACTCTACTTTGTGCACATCCCCAGTAATCCCTCCTGGAAATGTAAGGACTCTATTTTGTGCATTTCCTCTATAATTCCTCCAGGAAATGTAAGAACTTTACTTTATGCACTTCCTCTGTAATCCCTCCTGGAAATGTAAGAAATCTACTTTGTGCACTTCCTCTGTAATCCCTCCTGGAAATGTAAGAAATTTACTTTATGCACTTTCTCTGTAATCCCTCCTGGAAATGTAAGGACTCTATTTTGTGCATTTCCTCTATAATTCCTCCTGGAAATGTAAGAACTTTACTTTATGCACTTCCTCTGTAATCTCTCCTGGAAATTTAAGTACTTTACTTTATGCACTTCCTCTGTAATCCCTCCTGGAAATGTAAGAAATCTACTTTGTGCACTTCCTCTGTAATCCCTCCTGGAAATGTAAGGACTCTACTTTGTGCACTTCCTCTGTAATCCCTCCTGGAAATGGAAGAAATTTACTTTATGCACTTTCTCTGTAATCCCTCCTGGAAATGTAAGGACTCTATTTTGTGCATTTCCTCTATAATTCCTCCTGGAAATGTAAGAACTTTACTTTATGCACTTCCTATGTAATCTCTCCTGGAAATGTAAGTACTTTACTTTATGCACTTCCTCTGTAATCCCTCCTGGAAATGTAAGAAATCTACTTTGTGCACTTACTCTGTAATCCCTCCTGGAAATGTAAGAAATCTACTTTGTGCACTTCCTCTGTAATCCCTCCTGGGAATGTAAGAATGTTGTGCATTTCCCCAGTAATTCTTCCTGGAAATGTAAGAACTTTACTTTATGCACTTCCTCTGTAAATCCTTCTGGAAATGTAAGAACTTTACTTTGTGCACTTCCTCTGTAATCGCTCCTGGAAATGTAAGGACTCTACTTTGTGCACTTCCTCTGTAATCCCTCCTGGAAATGTAAGAACTTTACTTTATGCACTTCCTCTGTAATCCCTCTTGGAAATGTAAGAACTTTACTTTATGCACTTCTTCTTTAATCCCTCCTGGAAATATAAGAACTCTACTTTGTGCACTTCCTCTGTAATCCCTCCTGGAAATGTAAGAACTTTACTTTATGCACTTCCTCTGTAATCCCTCTTGGAAATGTAAGAACTTTACTTTATGCACTTCTTCTGTAATCCCTCCTGGAAATGTAAGAACTCTACTTTGTGCACTTCCTCTGTAATCCCTCCTGGAAATGTCAGAACTTTACTATACTGCACTTCCTCTTTAATCCCTCCTGGAAATGAAAAAACTCTACTTTGTGCACTTCCTCTGTAATCCCTCCTGGAAATGTAAGAACTTTACTTTATGCACTTCCTCTGTAATCCCTCCTGGAAATGTAAGAAATCTACTTTGTGCACTTCCTCTGTAATCCCTCCTGGAAATGTAAGAACGTTGTGCATTTCTTCTGTAATTGCTCCTGGAAATGTAAGAAAAATACTTTATGCACATCCCCTGTAATCCCTCCTGGAAATGTAAGAACTTTACTTTATGCACTTCCTCCTGGAAATGTAAGAACTTTACTTTGTGCACATCCCCTGTAATCCCTCCTGGAAATGTAAGAACTTTACTTTATGCACTTCCTCTGTAAATCCTCCTGGAAATGTAAGAACTTTACTTTATGCACTTCCTCTGTTATCCCTCCTGGAAATGTAAGAACTCTACTTTGTGCATTTCCTCTATAATTCCTCCTGGTAATATAAGAACTTTATGCACTTCTTCTGTAATCCCACCTGGAAATGTAAGAACTCTACTTTGTGCACTTCCTCTGTAAATCCTCCTGGAAAAGTAAGAACTTTACTTTATGCACTTCCTCTGTAATACCTCCTGGAAATGTAAGAACTCTACTTTGTGCACTTCCTCTTTAATTCCTCATGGAAATGTAAGAACTTTACTTTATGCACTTCCTCTGTAATCCCTCCTGGAAATGTAAGAACTCTACTTTGTGCACATCCCCTGTAATCCCTCCTGGAAATGTAAGGACTCTACTTTGTGCACATCCCCTGTAATCCCTCCTGGAAATGTAAGGACTCTACTTTGTGCACTTCCTCTGTAATCCCTCCTGGAAATGTAAGAAATTTACTTTATGCACTTTCTCTGTAATCCCTCCTGGAAATGTAAGGACTCTATTTTGTGCATTTCCTCTATAATTCCTCCTGGAAATGTAAGAACTTTACTTTATGCACTTCCTCTGTAATCTCTCCTGGAAATTTAAGTACTTTACTTTATGCACTTCCTCTGTAATCCCTCCTGGAAATGTAAGAAATCTACTTTGTGCACTTCCTCTGTAATCCCTCCTGGAAATGTAAGGACTCTACTTTGTGCACTTCCTCTGTAATCCCTCCTGGAAATGTAAGAAATTTACTTTATGCACTTTCTCTGTAATCCCTCCTGGAAATGTAAGGACTCTATTTTGTGCACTTCCTCTATAATTCCTCCTGGAAATGTAAGAACTTTACTTTATGCACTTCCTCTGTAATCTCTCCTGGAAATGTAAGTACTTTACTTTATGCACTTCCTCTGTAATCCCTCCTGGAAATGTAAGAAATCTACTTTGTGCACTTGCTCTGTAATCCCTCCTGGAAATGTAAGAAATCTACTTTGTGCACTTCCTCTGTAATCCCTCCTGGGAATGTAAGAATGTTGTGCATTTCCCCTGTAATTCTTCCTGGAAATGTAAGAACTTTACTTTATGCACTTCCTCTGTAAATCCTTCTGGAAATGTAAGAACGTTACTTTGTGCACTTCCTCTGTAATCGCTCCTGGAAATGTAAGGACTCTACTTTGTGCACTTCCTCTGTAATCCCTCCTGGAAATGTAAGAACTTTACTTTATGCACTTCCTCTGTAATCCCTCTTGGAAGTGTAAGAACTTTACTTTATGCACTTCTTCTGTAATCCCTCCTGGAAATGTAAGAACTCTACTTTGTGCACTTCCTCTGTAATCCCTCCTGGAAATGTAAGAACTTTACTATACAGCACTTCCTCTTTAATCCCTCCTGGAAATGAAAAAACTCTACTTTGTGCACTTCCTCTGTAATCCCTCCTGGAAATGTAAGAACTTTACTTTATGCACTTCCTCTGTAATCCCTCCTGGAAATGTAAGAAATCTACTTTGTGCACTTCCTCTGTAATTCCTCCTGGTAATGTAAGAACTTTATGCACTTCTTCTGTAATCCCACCTGGAAATGTAAGAACTCTACTTTGTGCACTTCCTCTGTAAATCCTCCTGGAAAAGTAAGAACTTTACTTTATGCACTTCCTCTGTAATACCTCCTGGAAATGTAAGAACTCTACTTTGTGCACTTCCTCTTTAATTCCTCATGGAAATGTAAGAACTTTACTTTATGCACTTCCTCTGTAATCCCTCCTGGAAATGTAAGAACTCTACTTTGTGCACATCCCCTGTAATCCCTCCTGGAAATGTAAGGACTCTACTTTGTGCACATCCCCTGTAATCCCTCCTGGAAATTTAAGGACTCTACTTTGTGCACTTCCTCTGTAATCCCTCCTGGAAATGTAAGAAATTTACTTTATGCACTTTCTCTGTAATCCCTCCTGGAAATGTAAGGACTCTATTTTGTGCATTTCCTCTATAATTCCTCCTGGAAATGTAAGAACTTTACTTTATGCACTTCCTCTGTAATCTCTCCTGGAAATGTAAGTACTTTACTTTATGCACTTCCTCTGTAATCCCTCCTGGAAATGTAAGAAATCTACTTTGCGCACTTCCTCTGTAATCCCTCCTGGAAATGTAAGAAATCTACTTTGTGCACTTCCTCTGTAATCCCTCCTGGGAATGTAAGAATGTTGTGCATTTCCTCTGTAATTTTTCCTGGAAATGTAAGAACTTTACTTTATGCACTTCCTCTGTAAATCCTTCTGGAAATGTAAGAACTTTACTTTGTGCACTTCCTCTGTAATCCCTCCTGGAAATGTAAGAACTTTACTTTATGCACTTCTTCTGTAATCCCTCCTGGAAATGTAAGAACTCTACTTTGTGCACTTCCTCTGTAATCCCTCCTGGAAATGTAAGAAATTTACTTTATGCACTTTCTCTGTAATCCCTCCTGGAAATGTAAGGACTCTATTTTGTGCATTTCCTCTATAATTCCTCCTGGAAATGTAAGAACTTTACTTTATGCACTTCCTCTGTAATCTCTCCTGGAAATGTAAGTACTTTACTTTATGCACTTCCTCTGTAATCCCTCCTGGAAATGTAAGAAATCTACTTTGTGCACTTCCTCTGTAATCCCTTCTGGAAATGTAAGAAATCTACTTTGTGCACTTCCTCTGTAATCCCTCCTGGGAATGTAAGAATGTTGTGCATTTCCTCTGTAATTCTTCCTGGAAATGTAAGAACTTTACTTTATGCACTTCCTCTGTAAATCCTTCTGGAAATGTAAGAACTTTACTTTATGCACTTCCTCTGTAATACCTCCTGGAAATGTAAGAACTCTACTTTGTGCACTTCCTCTTTAATTCCTCATGGAAATGTAAGAACTTTACTTTATGCACTTCCTCTGTAATCCCTCCTGGAAATGTAAGAACTCTACTTTGTGCACATCCCCTGTAATCCCTCCTGGAAATGTAAGGACTCTACTTTGTGCACATCCCCTGTAATCCCTCCTGGAAATGTAAGGACTCTACTTTGTGCACTTCCTCTGTAATCCCTCCTGGAAATGTAAGAAATTTACTTTATGCACTTTCTCTGTAATCCCTCCTGGAAATGTAAGGACTCTATTTTGTGCATTTCCTCTATAATTCCTCCTGGAAATGTAAGAACTTTACTTTATGCACTTCCTATGTAATCTCTCCTGGAAATATAAGTACTTTACTTTATGCACTTCCTCTGTAATCCCTCCTGGAAATGTAAGAAATCTACTTTGTGCACTTACTCTGTAATCCCTCCTGGAAATATAAGAAATCTACTTTGTGCACTTCCTCTGTAATCCCTCCTGGGAATGTAAGAATGTTGTGCATTTCCCCAGTAATTCTTCCTGGAAATGTAAGAACTTTACTTTATGCACTTCCTCTGTAAATCCTTCTGGAAATGTAAGAACTTTACTTTGTGCACTTCCTCTGTAATCGCTCCTGGAAATGTAAGGACTCTACTTTGTGCACTTCCTCTGTAATCCCTCCTGGAAATGTAAGAACTTTACTTTATGCACTTCCTCTGTAATCCCTCCTGGAAATGTAAGAAATCTACTTTGTGCACTTCCTCTGTAATCCCTCCTGGAAATGTAAGAAATCTACTTTGTGCACTTCCTATGTAATCCCTCCTGGAAATGTAAGAACTTTACTTTATGCACTTCCTCTGTAATCCCTCTTGGAAATGTAAGAACTTTACTTTATGCACTTCTTCTGTAATCCCTCCTGGAAATGTAAGAACTCTACTTTGTGCACTTCCTCTGTAATCCCTCCTGGAAATGTAAGAACTTTACTATACTGCACTTCCTCTTTAATCCCTCCTGGAAATGAAAAAACTCTACTTTGTGCACTTCCTCTGTAATCCCTCGTGGAAATGTAAGAACTTTACTTTATGCACTTCCTCTGTAATCCCTCCTGGAAATGTAAGAAATCTACTTTGTGCACTTCCTCTGTAATCCCTCCTGGAAATGTAAGAACGTTGTGCATTTCTTCTGTAATTGCTCCTGGAAATGTAAGAACAATACTTTATGCACATCCCCTGTAATCCCTCCTGGAAATGTAAGAACTTTACTTTATGCACTTCCTCCTTAAAATGTAAGAACTTTACTTTGTGCACATCCCCTGTAATCCCTCCTGGAAATGTAAGAACTTTACTTTATGCACTTCCTCTGTAAATCCTCCTGGAAATGTAAGAACTTTACTTTATGCACTTCCTCTGTTATCCCTCCTGGAAATGTAAGAACTCTACTTTGTGCATTTCCTCTATAATTCCTCCTGGTAATGTAAGAACTTTATGCACTTCTTCTGTAATCCCACCTGGAAATGTAAGAACTCTACTTTGTGCACTTCCTCTGTAAATCCTCCTGGAAAAGTAAGAACTTTACTTTATGCACTTCCTCTGTAATACCTCCTGGAAATGTAAGAAATCTACTTTGTGCACTTCCTCTGTAATCCCTCCTGGGAATGTAAGAATGTTGTGCATTTCCCCTGTAATTCTTCCTGGATGTAAGAACTTTACTTTATGCACTTTCTCTGTAAATCCTTCTGGAAATGTAAGAACTTTACTTTGTGCACTTCCTCTGTAATCGCTCCTGGAAATGTAAGGACTCTACTTTGTGCACTTCCTCTGTAATCCCTCCTGGAAATGTAAGAACTTTACTTTATGCATTTCCTCTGTAATCCCTCTTGGAAATGTAAGAACTTTACTTTATGCACTTCTTCTGTAATCCCTCTTGGAAATGTAAGAACTCTACTTTGTGCACTTCCTCTGTAATCCCTCCTGGAAATGTAAGAACTTTACTATACTGCACTTCCTCTTTAATCCCTCCTGGGAATGAAAAAACTCTACTTTGTGCACTTCCTCTGTAATCCCTCCTGGAAATGTAAGAACTTTACTTTATGCACTTCCTCTGTAATCCCTCCTGGAAATGTAAGAAATCTACTTTGTGCACTTCCTCTGTAATCCCTCCTGGAAATGTAAGAAATCTACTTTGTGCACTTCCTATGTAATCCCTCCTGGAAATGTAAGAACTTTACTTTATGCACTTCCTCTGTAATCCCTCTTGGAAATGTAAGAACTTTACTTTATGCACTTCTTCTGTAATCCCTCCTGGAAATGTAAGAACTCTACTTTGTGCACTTCCTCTGTAATCCCTCCTGGAAATGTAAGAACTTTACTATACTGCACTTCCTCTTTAATCCCTCCTGGAAATGAAAAAACTCTACTTTGTGCACTTCCTCTGTAATCCCTCCTGGAAATGTAAGAACTTTACTTTATGCACTTCCTCTGTAATCCCTCCTGGAAATGTAAGAAATCTACTTTGTGCACTTCCTCTGTAATCCCTCCTGGAAATGTAAGAACGTTGTGCATTTCTTCTGTAATTGCTCCTGGAAATGTAAGAACAATACTTTATGCACATCCCCTGTAATCCCTCCTGGAAATGTAAGAACTTTACTTTATGCACTTCCTCCTGGAAATGTAAGAACTTTACTTTGTGCACATCCCCTGTAATCCCTCCTGGAAATGTAAGAACTTTACTTTATGCACTTCCTCTGTAAATCCTCCTGGAAATGTAAGAACTTTACTTTATGCACTTCCTCTGTTATCCCTCCTGGAAATGTAAGAACTCTACTTTGTGCATTTCCTCTATAATTCCTCCTGGTAATGTAAGAACTTTATGCACTTCTTCTGTAATCCCACCTGGAAATGTAAGAACTCTACTTTGTGCACTTCCTCTGTAAATCCTCCTGGAAAAGTAAGAACTTTACTTTATGCACTTCCTCTGTAATACCTCCTGGAAATGTAAGAACTCTACTTTGTGCACTTCCTCTTTAATTCCTCATGGAAATGTAAGAACTTTACTTTATGCACTTCCTCTGTAATCCCTCCTGGAAATGTAAGAACTCTACTTTGTGCACATCCCCTGTAATCCCTCCTGGAAATGTAAGGACTCTACTTTGTGCACATCCCCTGTAATCCCTCCTGGAAATGTAAGGACTCTACTTTGTGCACTTCCTCTGTAATCCCTCCTGGAAATGTAAGAAATTTACTTTATGCACTTTCTCTGTAATCCCTCCTGGAAATGTAAGGACTCTATTTTGTGCATTTCCTCTATAATTCCTCCTGGAAATGTAAGAACTTTACTTTATGCACTTCCTCTGTAATCTCTCCTGGAAATGTAAGTACTTTACTTTATGCACTTCCTCTGTAATCCCTCCTGGAAATGTAAGAAATCTACTTTGCGCACTTCCTCTGTAATCCCTCCTGGAAATGTAAGAAATCTACTTTGTGCACTTCCTCTGTAATCCCTCCTGGGAATGTAAGAATGTTGTGCATTTCCTCTGTAATTCTTCCTGGAAATGTAAGAACTTTACTTTATGCACTTCCTCTGTAAATCCTTCTGGAAATGTAAGAACTTTACTTTGTGCACTTCCTCTGTAATCCCTCCTGGAAATGTAAGAACTTTACTTTACGCACTTCTTCTGTAATCCCTCCTAGAAATGTAAGAACTCTACTTTGTGCACTTCCTCTGTAATCCCTCCTGGAAATGTAAGAAATTTACTTTATGCACTTTCTCTGTAATCCCTCCTCGAAATGTAAGGACTCTATTTTGTGCATTTCCTCTATAATTCCTCCTGGAAATGTAAGAACTTTACTTTATGCACTTCCTCTGTAATCTCTCCTGGAAATGTAAGTACTTTACTTTATGCACTTCCTCTGTAATCCCTCCTGGAAATGTAAGAAATCTACTTTGTGCACTTCCTCTGTAATCCCTTCTGGAAATGTAAGAAATCTACTTTGTGCACTTCCTCTGTAATCCCTCCTGGGAATGTAAGAATGTTGTGCATTTCCTCTGTAATTCTTCCTGGAAATGTAAGAACTTTACTTTATGCACTTCCTCTGTAAATCCTTCTGGAAATGTAAGAACTTTACTTTTTGCACTTCCTCTGTAATCCCTCCTGGAAATGTAAGGACTCTACTTTGTGCACTTCCTCTGTAATCCCTCCTGGAAATGTAAGAACTTTACTTTATGCACTTCCTCTGTAATCCCTCCTGGAAATGTAAGAACTTTACTTTATGCACTTCTTCTGTAATCCCTCCTGGAAATGTAAGAACTCTACTTTGTGCACTTCCTCTGTAATCCCTCCTGGAAATGTAAGAACTTTACTATTCTGCACTTCCTCTTTAATCCCTCCTGGAAATGAAAAAACTCTACTTTGTGCACTTCCTCTGTAATCCCTCCTGGAAATGTAAGAACTTTGTGCACTTCCTCCGTAATTCCTCCTGGAAATGTAAGAACTCTACTTTATGCAATTCCTCTGTAATTCCTCCTGGAAATGTAAGAACTCTACTTTGTGCATTTCCTCTATAATTGCCCCTGGATATGTAAGAACTTTACTTTATGCACTTCCTCAGTAATCCCTCCTGGAAATGTAAGATCTTTACTTTGTGCACTTCCTCTGTAAATCCTCCTGGAAATGTAAGAACTTTACTTTTGGCACTTCCTCTGTAATCCCTCCTGGAAATGTAACGACTCTACTTTGTGCATTTCCTCTATAATTCCTCCTGGAAATGTAAGAACTTTACTTTATGCACTTCCTCTGTAATCCCTCCTGGAATTGTAAGAAATCTACTTTGTGCACTTCCTCTGTAATCCCTCCTGGAAATGTAAGAACGTTGTGCATTTCTTCTGTAATTGCTCCTGGAAATGTAAGAACATTACTTTATGCACATCCCCTGTAATCCCTCCTGGAAATGTAAGAACTTTACTTTATGCACTTCCTCCTGGAAATGTAAGAACTTTACTTTGTGCACATCCCCTGTAATCCCTCCTGGAAATGTAAGAACTTTACTTTATGCACTTCCTCAGTAAATCCTTTTGGAAATGTAAGAACTTTACTTTATGCGCTTCCTCTGTTATCCCTCCTGGAAATGTAAGAACTCTACTTTGTGCATTTCCTCTATAATTCCTCCTGGTAATGTAAGAACTTTATGCACTTCTTCTGTAATCCCACCTGGAAATGTAGGAACTCTACTTTGTGCACTTCCTCTGTAAATCCTCCTGGAAATGTAAGAACTTTACTTTATGCACTTCCTCTGTAATACCTCCTGGAAATGTAAGAACTCTACTTTGTGCACTTCCTCTTTAATTCCTCATGGAAATATAAGAACTTTACTTTATGCACTTCCTCTGTAATCCCTCCTGGAAATGTAAGAACTCTACTTTGTGCACATCCCCTGTAATCCCTCCTGGAAATGTAAGGACTCTACTTTGTGCACTTCCTCTGTAATCCCTCCTGGAAATGTAAGAAATTTACTTTATGCACTTTCTCTGTAATCCCTCCTGGAAATGTAAGGACTCTATTTTGTGCATTTCCTCTATAATTCCTCCTGGAAATGTAAGAACTTTACTTTATGCACTTCCTCTGTAATCTCTCCTGGAAATGTAAGTACTTTACTTTATGCACTTCCTCTGTAATCCCTCCTGGAAATGTAAGAAATCTACTTTGTGCACTTGCTCTGTAATCCCTCCTGGAAATGTAAGAAATCTACTTTGTGCACTTCCTCTGTAATCCCTCCTGGGAATGTAAGAATGTTGTGCATTTCCCCTGTAATTCTTCCTGGAAATGTAAGAACTTTACTTTGTGCACTTCCTCTGTAAATCCTCCTGGAAATGTAAGAACTTTACTTTATGCACTTCCTCTGTAATCCCTCCTGGAAATGTAACGACTCTACTTTGTGCATTTCCTCTGTAATCCCTCCTGGAAATGTAAGAACGTTGTGCATTTCTTCTGTAATTGCTCCTGGAAATGTAAGAACATTACTTTATGCACATCCCTTGTAATCCCTCCTGGAAATGTAAGAACTTTACTTTATGCACTTCCTCCTGGAAATGTAAGAACTTTACTTTGTGTACTTCCTCTGTAAATCCTCCTGGAAATGTAAGAACTTTACTTTATGCACTTCCTCTGTAATCCCTCCTGGAAATGTAAGAAATCTACTTTGTGCACTTCCTCTGTAATCCCTCCTGGAAATGTAAGAACGTTGTGCATTTCTTCTGTAATTGCTCCTGGAAATGTAAGAACATTACTTTATGCACATCCCCTGTAATCCCTCCTGGAAATGTAAGAACTTTACTTTATGCACTTCCTCCTGGAAATGTAAGAACTTTACTTTGTGCACATCCCCTGTAATCCCTCCTGGAAATGTAAGAACTTTACTTTATGCACTTCCTCTGTAAATCCTCCTGGAAATGTAAGAACTTTACTTTATGCACTTCCTCTGTTATCCCTCCTGGAAATGTAAGAACTCTACTTTGTGCACTTCCTCTGTAAATCCTCCTGGAAATGTAAGAACTTTACTTTATGCACTTCCTCTGTAATACCTCCTGGAAATGTAAGAACTCTACTTTGTGCACTTCCTCTTTAATTCCTCATGGAAATGTAAGAACTTTACTTTATGCACTTCCTCTGTAATCCCTCCTGGAAATGTAAGAACTCTACTTTGTGCACATCCCCTGTAATCCCTCCTGGAAATGTAAGGACTCTACTTTGTGCACTTCCTCTGTAATCCCTCCTGGAAATGTAAGAAATTTACTTTATGCACTTTCTCTGTAATTCCTCCTGAAATGTAAAGACTCTATTTTGTGCATTTCCTCTATAATTCCTCCTGGAAATGTAAGAACTTTACTTTATGCACTTCCTCTGTAATCTCTCCTGGAAATGTAAGTACTTTACTTTATGCACTTCCTCTGTAATCCCTCCTGGAAATGTAAGAAATCTACTTTGTGCACTTCCTCTGTAATCCCTCCTGGAAATATAAGAAATCTACTTTGTGCACTTCCTCTGTAATCCCTCCTGGGAATGTAAGAATGTTGTGCATTTCCTCTGTAATTCTTCCTGGAAATGTAAGAACTTTACTTTATGCACTTCCTCTGTAATCCCTCCTGGAATTGTAAGAAATTTACTTTATGCACTTTCTGTGTAATCCCTCCTGGAAATGAAAGGACTCTATTTTGTGCATTTCCTCTATAATTCCTCCTGGAAATGTAAGAACTTTACTTTATGCACTTCCTCTGTAATCTCTCCTGGAAATGTAAGTACTTTATTTTATGCACTTCCTCTGTAATCCCTCCTGGAAATGTAAGAAATCTACTTTGTGCACTTCCTCTGTAATCCCTCCTGGAAATGTAAGCAATCTACTTTGTGCACTTCCTCTGTAATCCCTCCTGGGAATGTAAGAATGTTGTGCATTTCCTCTGTAATTCTTCCTGGAAATGTAAGAACTTTACTTTATGCACTTCCTCTGTAATCCCTCCTGGAAATGTAAGAACTTTACTTCATGCACTTCCTCAGTAATCCTTCCTGGAAATGTAAGAACTCTACTTTGTGCACTTCCTCTGCAATCCCTACTGGAAATGTAAGAAATTTACTTTATGCACTTCCTCTGTAATCCCTCTTGGAGATGTAAGAACTCTACTTTGTGCATTTCCTCTATAATTCCTCCTGGAAATGTAAGAACTTTATGCACTTCTTCTGTAATCCCACCTGGAAATGTAAGAACTCTACTTTGTGCACTTCCTCTGTAAATCCTCCTGGAAATGTAAGAACTTTACTTTATGCACTTCCTCTGTAATTCCTCCTGGAAATGTAAGAACTCTACTTTGTGCACTTCCTCTTTAATTCCTCATGGAAATGTAAGAACTTTACTTTATGCACTTCCTCTGTAATCCCTCCTGGAAATGTAAGAACTCTACTTTGTGCACATCCCCTGTAATCCCTCCTGGAAATGTAAGGACTATACTTTGTGCACTTCGTCTGTAATCCCTCCTGGAAATGTAAGAAATTTACTTTATGCACTTTCTCTGTAATCCCTCCTGGAAATGTAAGGACTCTATTTTGTGCATTTCCTCTATAATTCCTCCTGGAAATGTAAGAACTTTACTTTATGCACTTCCTCTGTAATCTCTCCTGGAAATGTAAGTACTTTACTTTATGCACTTCCTCTGTAATCCCTCCTGGAAATGTAATAAATCTACTTTGTGCACTTCCTCTGTAATCCCTCCTGGAAATGTAAGAAATCTACTTTGTGCACTTCCTCTGTAATCCCTCCTGGGAATGTAAGAATGTTGTGCATTTCCCCTGTAATTCTTCCTGGAAATGTAAGAACTTTACTTTATGCACTTCCTCTGTAAATCCTTCTGGAAATGTAAGAACTTTACTTTGTGCACTTCCTCTGTAATCGCTCCTGGAAATGTAAGGACTCTACTTTGTGCACTTCCTCTGTAATCCCTCCTGGAAATGTAAGAACTTTACTTTATGCACTTCCTCTGTAATCCCTCTTGGAAATGTAAGAACTTTACTTTATGCACTTCTTCTGTAATCCCTCCTGGAAATGTAAGAACTCTACTTTGTGCACTTCCTCTGTAATCCCTCCTGGAAATGTAAGAACTTTACTATACTGCACTTCCTCTTTAATCCCTCCTGGAAATGAAAAAACTCTACTTTGTGCACTTCCTCTGTAATCCCTCCTGGAAATGTAAGAACTTTGTGCACTTCCTCTGTAATTCCTCCTGGAAATGTAAGAAATCTACTTTATGCAATTCCTCTGTAATTCCTCCTGGAAATGTAAGATCTTTACTTTGCGCACTTCCTCTGTAAATCCTTCTGGAAATGTAAGAACTTTACTTTATGCACTTCCTCTGTAATCCCTCCTGGAAATGTAACGATGCTACTTTGTGCATTTCCTCTATAATTCCTCTTGGAAATGTAAGAACTTTACTTTATGCACTTCCTCTGTAATCCCTCCTGGAAATGTAAGAAATCTACTTTGTGCATTTCCTCTATAATTCCTCCTGGATATGTAAGAACTTTACTTTATGCACTTCCTCAGTAATCCCTCCTGGAAATGTAAGATCTTTACTTTGCGCACTTCCTCTGTAAATCCTCCTGGAAATGTAAGAACTTTACTTTATGCACTTCCTCTGTAATCCCTCCTGGAAATGTAACGATTCTACTTTGTGCATTTCCTCTATAATTCCTCTTGGAAATGTAAGAACTTTACTTTATGCACTTCCTCTGTAATCCCTCCTGGAAATGTAAGAAATCTACTTTGTGCACTTCCTCTGTAATCCCTCCTGGAAATGTAAGAACGTTGTGCATTTCTTCTGTAATTGCTCCTGGAAATGTAAGAACAATACTTTATGCACATCCCCTGTAATCCCTCCTGGAAATGTAAGAACTTTACTTTATGCACTTCCTCCTGGAAATGTAAGAACTTTACTTTGTGCACATCCCCTGTAATCCCTCCTGGAAATGTAAGAACTTTACTTTATGCACTTCCTCTGTAAATCCTCCTGGAAATGTAAGAACTTTACTTTATGCACTTCCTCTGTTATCCCTCCTGGAAATGTAAGAACTCTACTTTGTGCATTTCCTCTATAATTCCTCCTGGTAATGTAAGAACTTTATGCACTTCTTTTGTAATCCCACCTGGAAATGTAAGAACTCTACTTTGTGCACTTCCTCTGTAAATCCTACTGGAAAAGTAAGAACTTTACTTTATGCACTTCCTCTGTAATACCTCCTGGAAATGTAAGAACTCTACTTTGTGCACTTCCTCTTTAATTCCTCATGGAAATGTAAGAACTTTACTTTATGCACTTCCTCTGTAATCCCTCCTGGAAATGTAAGAACTCTACTTTGTGCACATCCCCTGTAATCCCTCCTGGAAATGTAAGGACTCTACTTTGTGCACATCCCCTGTAATCCCTCCTGGAAATGTAAGGACTCTACTTTGTGCACTTCCTCTGTAAATCCTCCTGGAAATGTAAGAACTTTACTTTATGCACTTCCTCTGTAATACCTCCTGGAAATGTAAGAACTCTACTTTGTGCACTTCCTCTTTAATTCCTCATGGAAATGTAAGAACTTTACTTTATGCACTTCCTCTGTAATCCCTCCTGGAAATGTAAGGACTCTACTTTGTGCACATCCCCTGTAATCCCTCCTGGAAATGTAAGGACTCTACTTTGTGTACTTCCTCTGTAAATCCTCCTGGAAATGTAAGAACTTTACTTTATGTACTTCCTCTGTAATCCCTCCTGGAAATGTAAGAACTCTACTTTGTGCACATCCCCTGTAATCCCTCCTGGAAATGTAAGGACTCTACTGTGTGCACATCCCCTGTAATCCCTCCTGGAAATGTAAGGACTCTACTTTGTGCACTTCCTCTGTAAATCCTCCTGGAAATGTAAGAACTTTACTTTATGCACTTCCTCTGTAATACCTCCTGGAAATGTAAGAACTCTACTTTGTGCACTTCCTCTTTAATTCCTCATGGAAATGTAAGAACTTTACTTTATGCACTTCCTCTGTAATCCCTCCTGGAAATGTAAGGACTCTACTTTGTGCACATCCCCTGTAATCCCTCCTGGAAATGTAAGGACTCTACTTTGTGCACTTCCTCTGTAAATCCTCCTGGAAATGTAAGAACTTTACTTTATGCACTTCCTCTGTAATCCCTCCTGGAAATGTAAGAACTCTACTTTGTGCACATCCCCTGTAATCCCTCCTGGAAATGTAAGGACTCTACTTTGTGCACTTCGTCTGTAATCCCTCCTGGAAATGTAAGAAATTTAATTTATGCACTTTCTCTGTAATCCCTCCTGGAAATGTAAGGACTCTATTTTGTGCATTTCCTCTATAATTCCTCCTGGAAATGTAAGAACTTTACTTTATGCACTTCCTTTGTAATCTCTCCTGGAAATGTAAGTACTTTACTTTATGCACTTCCTCTGTAATCCCTCCTGGAAATGTAATAAATCTACTTTGTGCACTTCCTCTGTAATCCCTCCTGGAAATGTAAGAAATCTACTTTGTGCACTTCCTCTGTAATCCCTCCTGGGAATGTAAGAATGTTGTGCATTTCCCCTGTAATTCTTCCTGGAAATGTAAGAACTTTACTTTATGCACTTCCTCTGTAAATCCTTCTGGAAAGCTAAGAACTTTACTTTGTGCACTTCCTCTGTAATCGCTCCTGGAAATGTAAGGACTCTACTTTGTGCACTTCCTCTGTAATCCCTCCTTGAAATGCAAAAACTTTACTTTATGCACTTCCTCTGTAATCCCTCTTGGAAATGTAAGAACTTTACTTTATGCACTTCTTCTGTAATCCCTCCTGGAAATGTAAGAACTCTACTTTGTGCATTTCCTCTATAATTCCTCCTGGATATGTAAGAACTTTACTTTATGCACTTCCTCAGTAATCCCTCCTGGAAATGTAAGATCTTTAATTTGTGCACTTCCTCTGTAAATCCTCCTGGAAATGTAAGAACTTTACTTTATGCACTTCCTCTGTAATCCCTCCTGGAAATGTAACGATTCTACTTTGTGCATTTCCTCTATAATTCCTCCTGGAAATGTAAGAACTTTACTTTATGCACTTCCTCTGTAATCCCTCCTGGAAATGTAAGAAATCTACTCTGTGCACTTCCTCTGTAATCCCTCCTGGAAATGTAAGAATGTTGTGCATTTCTTCTGTAATTGCTCCTGGAAATGTAAGAACAATACTTTATGCACATCCCCTGTAATCCCTCCTGGAAATATAAGAACTTTACTTTATGCACTTCCTCCTGGAAATGTAAGAACTTTACTTTGTGCACATCCTCTGTAATCCCTCCTGGAAATGTAAGAACTTTACTTTATGCACTTCCTCTGTAAATCCTCCTGGAAATGTAAGAACTTTACTTTATGCACTTCCTCTGTTATCCCTCCTGGAAATGTAAGAACTCTACTTTGTGCATTTCCTCTATAATTCCTCCTGGTAATGTAAGAACTTTATGCACTTCTTTTGTAATCCCACCTGGAAATGTAAGAACTCTACTTTGTGCACTTCCTCTGTAAATCCTACTGGAAAAGTAAGAACTTTACTTTATGCACTTCCTCTGTAATACCTCCTGGAAATGTAAGAACTCTACTTTGTGCACTTCCTCTTTAATTCCTCATGGAAATGTAAGAACTTTACTTTATGCACTTCCTCTGTAATCCCTCCTGGAAATGTAAGAACTCTACTTTGTGCACATCCCCTGTAATCCCTCCTGGAAATGTAAGGACTCTACTTTGTGCACATCCCCTGTAATCCCTCCTGGAAATGTAAGGACTCTACTTTGTGCACTTCCTCTGTAATCCCTCCTGGAAATGTAAGAAATTTACTTTATGCACTTTCTCTGTAATCCCTCCTGGAAATGTAAGGACTCTATTTTGTGCATTTCCTCTATAATTCCTCCTGGAAATGTAAGAACTTTACTTTATGCACTTCCTCTGTAATCTCTCCTGGAAATGTAAGTACTTTACTTTATGCACTTCCTCTGTAATCCCTCCTGGAAATGTAAGAAATCTACTTTGTGCACTTCCTCTGTAATCCCTTCTGGAAATGTAAGAAATCTACTTTGTGCATTTCCTCTGTAATTCTTCCTGGAAATGTAAGAACTTTACTTTATGCACTTCCTCTGTAAATCCTTCTGGAAATGTAAGAACTTTACTTTGTGCACTTCCTCTGTAATCCCTCCTGGAAATGTAAGGACTCTACTTTGTGCACTTCCTCTGTAATCCCTCCTGGAAATGTAAGAACTTTACTTTATGCACTTCCTCTGTAATCCCTCCTGGAAATGTAAGAACTTTACTTTATGCACTTCTTCTGTAATCCCTCCTGGAAATGTAAGAACTCTACTTTGTGCACTTCCTCTGTAATCCCTCCTGGAAATGTAAGAACTTTACTATTCTGCACTTCCTCTTTAATCCCTCCTGGAAATGAAAAAACTCTACTTTGTGCACTTCCTCTGTAATCCCTCCTGGAAATGTAAGAACTTTGTGCACTTCCTCTGTAATTCCTCCTGGAAATGTAAGAACTCTACTTCATGCAATTCCTCTGTAATTCCTCCTGGAAATGTAGGAACTCTACTTTGTGCATTTCCTCTATAATTGCCCCTGGATATGTAAGAACTTTACTTTATGCACTTCCTCAGTAATCCTTCCTGGAAATGTAAGATCTTTACTTTGTGCACTTCCTCTGTAAATCCTCCTGGAAATGTAAGAACTTTACTTTATGCACTTCCTCTGTAATCCCTCCTGGAAATGTAACGACTCTACTTTGTGCATTTCCTCTATAATTCCTCCTGGAAATGTAAGAACTTTACTTTATGCACTTCCTCTGTAATCCCTCCTGGAAATGTAAGAAATCTACTTTGTGCACTTCCTCTGTAATCCCTCCTGGAAATGTAAGAACATTGTGCATTTCTTCTGTATATGCTCCTGGAAATGTAAGAACAATACTTTATGCACATCCCCTGTAATCCCTCCTGGAAATGTAAGAACTTTAGTTTATGCACTTCCTCCTGGAAATGAAGAACTTTACTTTGTGCACATCTCCTGTAATCCCTCCTGGAAATGTAAGAACTTTACTTTATGCACTTCCTCTGTAAATCCTCCTGGAAATGTAAGAACTTTACTTTATGCACTTCCTCTGTTATCCCTCCTGGAAATGTAAAAACTCTACTTTGTGCATTTCCTCTATAATTCCTCCTGGTAATGTAAGAACTTTATGCACTTCTTCTGTAATCCCACCTGGAAATGTAAGAACTCTACTTTGTGCACTTCCTCTGTAAATCCTCCTGGAAATGTAAGAACTTTACTTTATGCACTTCCTCTGTAATCCCTCCTGGAAATGTAAGAACTTTACTATTCTGCACTTACTCTTTAATCCCTCCTGGAAATGAAAAAACTCTACTTTGTGCACTTCCTCTGTAATCCCTCCTGGAAATGTAAGAACTTTGTGCACTTCCTCTGTAATTCCTCCTGGAAATGTAAGAACTCTACTTTATGCACTTCCTCAGTAATCCCTCCTGGAAATGTAAGATCTTTACTTTGTGCACTTCCTCTGTAAATCCTCCTGGAAATGTAAGAACTTTACTTTATGCACTTCCTCTGTAATCCCTCCTGGAAATGTAACGACTCTACTTTGTGCATTTCCTCTATAATTCCTCCTGGAAATGTAAGAACTTTACTTTATGCACTTCCTCTGTAATCCCTCCTGGAAATGTAAGAAATCTACTTTGTGCACTTCCTCTGTAATCCCTCCTGGAAATGTAAGAACATTGTGCATTTCTTCTGTATATGCTCCTGGAAATGTAAGAACAATACTTTATGCACATCCCCTGTAATCCCTCCTGGAAATGTAAGAACTTTACTTTATGCACTTCCTCCTGGAAATGAAGAACTTTACTTTGTGCACATCCCTTGTAATCCCTCCTGGAAATGTAAGAACTTTACTTTATGCACTTCCTCTGTAAATCCTCCTGGAAATGTAAGAACTTTACTTTATGCACTTCCTCTGTTATCCCTCCTGGAAATGTAAGAACTCTACTTTGTGCATTTCCTCTATAATTCCTCCTGGTAATGTAAGAACTTTATGCACTTCTTCTGTAATACCACCTGGAAATGTAAGAACTCTACTTTGTGCACTTCCTCTGTAAATCCTCCTGGAAATGTAAGAACTTTACTTTATGCACTTCCTCTGTAATACCTCCTGGAAATGTAAGAACTCTACTTTGTGCACTTCCTCTTTAATTCCTCATGGAAATGTAAGAACTTTACTTTATGCACTTCCTCTGTAATCCCTCCTGGAAATGTAAGAACTCTACTTTATGCACATCCCCTGTAATCCCTCCTGGAAATGTAAGGACTCTACTTTGTGCACTTCCTCTGTAATCCCTCCTGGAAATGTAAGAAATTTACTTTATGCACTTTCTCTGTAATCCCTCCTGGAAATGTAAGGACTCTATTTTGTGCATTTCCTCTATAATTCCTCCTGGAAATGTAAGAACTTTACTTTATGCACTTCCTCTGTAATCTCTCCTGGAAATGTAAGTACTTTACTTTATGCACTTCCTCTGTAATCCCTCCTGGAAATGTAAGAAATCTACTTTGTGCACTTCCTCTGTAATCCCTTCTGGAAATGTAAGAAATCTACTTTGTGCATTTCCTCTGTAATTCTTCCTGGAAATGTAAGAATTTTACTTTATGCACTTCCTCTGTAAATCCTTCTGGAAATGTAAGAACTTTACTTTGTGCACTTCCTCTGTAATCCCTCCTGGAAATGTAAGGACTCTACTTTGTGCACTTCCTCTGTAATCCCTCCTGGAAATGTAAGAACTTTACTTTATGCACTTCCTCTGTAATCCCTCCTGGAAATGTAAGAACTTTACTTTATGCACTTCTTCTGTAATCCCTCCTGGAAATGTAAGAACTCTACTTTGTGCACTTCCTCTGTAATCCCTCCTGGAAATGTAAGAACTTTACTATTCTGCACTTCCTCTTTAATCCCTCCTGGAAATGAAAAAACTCTACTTTGTGCACTTCCTCTGTAATCCCTCCTGGAAATGTAAGAACTTTGTGCACTTCCTCTGTAATTCCTCCTGGAAATGTAAGAACTCTACTTTATGCAATTCCTCTGTAATTCCTCCTGGAAATGTAAGACCTCTACTTTGTGCATTTCCTCTATAATTGCCCCTGGATATGTAAGAACTTTACTTTATGCACTTCCTCAGTAATCCTTCCTGGAAATGTAAGATCTTTACTTTGTGCACTTCCTCTGTAAATCCTCCTGGAAATGTAAGAACTTTACTTTATGCACTTCCTCTGTAATCCCTCCTGGAAATGTAACGACTCTACTTTGTGCATTTCCTCTATAATTCCTCCTGGAAATGTAAGAACTTTACTTTATGCACTTCCTCTGTAATCCCTCCTGGAAATGTAAGAAATCTACTTTGTGCACTTCCTCTGTAATCCCTCCTGGAAATGTAAGAACATTGTGCATTTCTTCTGTATATGCTCCTGGAAATGTAAGAACAATACTTTATGCACATCCCCTGTAATCCCTCCTGGAAATGTAAGAACTTTAGTTTATGCACTTCCTCCTGGAAATGAAGAACTTTACTTTGTGCACATCCCCTGTAATCCCTCCTGGAAATGTAAGAACTTTACTTTATGCACTTCCTCTGTAAATCCTCCTGGAAATGTAAGAACTTTACTTTATGCACTTCCTCTGTTATCCCTCCTGGAAATGTAAGAACTCTACTTTGTGCATTTCCTCTATAATTCCTCCTGGTAATGTAAGAACTTTATGCACTTCTTCTGTAATCCCACCTGGAAATGTAAGAACTCTACTTTGTGCACTTCCTCTGTAAATCCTCCTGGAAATGTAAGAACTTTACTTTATGCACTTCCTCTGTAATCCCTCCTGGAAATGTAAGAACTTTACTATTCTGCACTTACTCTTTAATCCCTCCTGGAAATGAAAAAACTCTACTTTGTGCACTTCCTCTGTAATCCCTCCTGGAAATGTAAGAACTTTGTGCACTTCCTCTGTAATTCCTCCTGGAAATGTAAGAACTCTACTTTATGCACTTCCTCAGTAATCCCTCCTGGAAATGTAAGATCTTTACTTTGTGCACTTCCTCTGTAAATCCTCCTGGAAATGTAAGAACTTTACTTTATGCACTTCCTCTGTAATCCCTCCTGGAAATGTAACGACTCTACTTTGTGCATTTCCTCTATAATTCCTCCTGGAAATGTAAGAACTTTACTTTATGCACTTCCTCTGTAATCCCTCCTGGAAATGTAAGAAATCTACTTTGTGCACTTCCTCTGTAATCCCTCCTGGAAATGTAAGAACATTGTGCATTTCTTCTGTATATGCTCCTGGAAATGTAAGAACAATACTTTATGCACATCCCCTGTAATCCCTCCTGGAAATGTAAGAACTTTACTTTATGCACTTCCTCCTGGAAATGAAGAACTTTACTTTGTGCACATCCCCTGTAATCCCTCCTGGAAATGTAAGAACTTTACTTTATGCACTTCCTCTGTAAATCCTCCTGGAAATGTAAGAACTTTACTTTATGCACTTCCTCTGTTATCCCTCCTGGAAATGTAAGAACTCTACTTTGTGCATTTCCTCTATAATTCCTCCTGGTAATGTAAGAACTTTATGCACTTCTTCTGTAATACCACCTGGAAATGTAAGAACTCTACTTTGTGCACTTCCTCTGTAAATCCTCCTGGAAATGTAAGAACTTTACTTTATGCACTTCCTCTGTAATACCTCCTGGAAATGTAAGAACTCTACTTTGTGCACTTCCTCTTTAATTCCTCATGGAAATGTAAGAACTTTACTTTATGCACTTCCTCTGTAATCCCTCCTGGAAATGTAAGAACTCTACTTTATGCACATCCCCTGTAATCCCTCCTGGAAATGTAAGGACTCTACTTTGTGCACTTCCTCTGTAATCCCTCCTGGAAATGTAAGAAATTTACTTTATGCACTTTCTCTGTAATCCCTCCTGGAAATGTAAGGACTCTATTTTGTGCATTTCCTCTATAATTCCTCCTGGAAATGTAAGAACTTTACTTTATGCACTTCCTCTGTAATCTCTCCTGGAAATGTAAGTACTTTACTTTATGCACTTCCTCTGTAATCCCTCCTGGAAATGTAAGAAATCTACTTTGTGCACTTCCTCTGTAATCCCTCCTGGAAATGTAAGAAATCTACTTTGTGCACTTTCTCTGTAATCCCTCCTGGGAATGTAAGAATGTTGTGCATTTCCTCTGTAATTCTTCCTGGAAATGTAAGAACTTTACTTTATGCACTTCCTCTGTAAATCCTTCTGGAAATGTAAGAACTTTACTTTGTGCACTACCTCTGTAATCCCTCCTGGAAATGTAAGGACTCTACTTTGTGCACTTCCTCTGTAATCCCTCCTGGAAATGTAAGAACTTTACTTTATGCACTTCCTCTGTAATCCCTCCTGGAAATGTAAGAACTTTACTTTATGCACTTCTGCTGTAATCCCTCCTGGAAATGTAAGAACTCTACTTTGTGCACTTCCTCTGTAATCCCTTCTGGAAATGTAAGAACTTTACTATTCTGCACTTCCTCTTTAATCCCTCCTGGAAATGAAAAAACTCTACTTTGTGCACTTCCTCTGTAATCCCTCCTGGAAATGTAAGAACTTTGTGCACTTCCTCTGTAATTCCTCCTGGAAATGTAAGAACTCTACTTTATGCAATTCCTCTGTAATTCCTCCTGGAAATGTAAGAACTCTACTTTGTGCATTTCCTCTATAATTGCCCCTGGATATGTAAGAACTTTACTTTATGCACTTCCTCAGTAATCCCTCCTGGAAATGTAAGATCTTTACTTTGTGCACTTCCTCTGTAAATCCTCCTGCAAATGTAAGAACTTTACTTTATGCACTTCCTCTGTAATCCCTCCTGGAAATGTAACGACTCTACTTTGTGCATTTCCTCTATAATTCCTCCTGGAAATGTAAGAACTTTACTTTATGCACTTCCTCTGTAATCCCTCCTGGAAATGTAAGAAATCTACTTTGTGCACTTCCTCTGTAATCCCTCCTGGAAATGTAAGAACGTTGTGCATTTCTTCTGTAATTGCTCCTGGAAATGTAAGAACATTACTTTATGCACATTCCCTGTAATCCCTCCTGGAAATGTAAGAACTTTACTTTATGCACTTCCTCCTGGAAATGTAAGAACTTTACTTTGTGCACATCCCCTGTAATCCCTCCTGGAAATGTAAGAACTTTACTTTATGCACTTCCTCTGTAAATCCTCCTGAAAATGTAAGAACTTTACTTTATGCACTTCCTCTGTTATCCCTCCTGGAAATGTAAGAACTCTACTTTGTGCACTTCCTCTGTAAATCCTCCTGGAAATGTAAGAACTTTATGCACTTCCTCTGTAAATCCTCCTGGAAATGTAAGAACTTTATGCACTTCCTCTGTAATACCTCCTGGAAATGTAAGAACTCTACTTTGTGCACTTCCTCTTTAATTCCTCATGGAAATGCAAGAACTTTACTTTATGCACTTCCTCTGTAATCCCTCCTGGAAATGTAAGAACTCTTCTTTGTGCACATCCCCTGTAATCCCTCCTGGAAATGTAAGAAATTTACTTTATGCACTTTCTCTGTAATCCCTCCTGGAAATGTAAGGACTCTATTTTGTGCATTTCCTCTATAATTCCTCCTGGAAATGTAAGAACTTTACTTTATGCACTTCCTCTGTAATCTCTCCTGGAAATGTAAGTACTTTACTTTATGCACTTCCTCTGTAATCCCTTCTGGAAATGTAAGAAATCTACTTTGTGCACTTCCTCTGTAATCCCTCCTGGAAATATAAGAAATCTACTTTGGGCACTTCCTCTGTAATCCCTCCTGGGAATGTAAGAATGTTGTGCACTTCCTCTGTAATCCCTCCTGGAAATATAAGAAATTTACTTTATGCACTTTCTCTGTAATCCCTTCTGGAAATGTAAGGACTCTATTTTGTGCATTTCCTCTGTAATTCTTCCTGGAAATGTAAGAACTTTACTTTATGCACTTCCTCTGTAATCCCTCCTGGAAATGTAAGAACTTTACTTTATGCATTTCCTCAGTAATCCCTCCTGGAAATGTAAGAACTCTACTTTGTGCACTTCCTCTGTAATCCCTCCTGGAAATGTAAGAACTTTATGCACTTCTTCTGTAATCCCACCTGGAAATGTAAGAACTTTACTTTATGCACTTCCTCTGTAATACCTCCTGTAAATGTAAGCACTCTACTTTGTGCACTTCCTCTTTAATTCCTCATGGAAATGTAAGAACTTTACTTTATTCACTTCCTCTGCAATCCCTCCTGGAAATGTAAGAACTCTACTTTGTGCACATCCCCTGTAATCCCTCCTGGAAATGTAAGGACTCTACTTTGTGCACTTCCTCTGTAATCACTCCTGGAAATGTAAGGAATTTACTTTATGCACTTTCTCTGTAATCCCTCCTGGAAATGTAAGGACTCTATTTTGTGCATTTCCTCTATAATTCCTCCTGGAAATGTAAGAACTTTACTTTATGCACTTCCTCTGTAATCCCTCCTGGAAATGTAAGAAATCTACTTTGTGCACTTCCTCTGTAATCCCTCCTGGAAATGTAAGAACGTTGTGCATTTCTTCTGTAATTGCTCCTGGAAATGTAAGAACAATACTTTATGCACATCCCCTGTAATCCCTCCTGGAAATGTAAGAACTTTACTTTATGCACTTCCTCCTGGAAATGTAAGAACTTTACTTTGTGCACATTCCCTGTAATCCCTCCTGGAAATGTAAGAACTTTACTTTATGCACTTCCTCTGTAAATCCTCCTGGAAATGTAAGAACTTTACTTTATGCACTTCCTCTGTTATCCCTCCTGGAAATGTAAGAACTCTACTTTGTGCATTTCCTCTATAATTCCTCCTGGTAATGTAAGAAATTTATGCACTTCTTCTGTAATCCCACCTGGAAATGTAAGAAATCTACTTTGTGCACTTCCTCTGTAATCCCTCCTGGAATTGTAAGAACGTTGTGCATTTCTTCTGTAATTGCTCCTGGAAATGTAAGAACATTACTTTATGCACATTCCCTGTAATCCCTCCTTTAAATGTAAGAACTTTACTTTATGCACTTCCTCCTGGAAATGTAAAAACTTTACTTTGTGCACATCCCCTGTAATCCCTCCTGGAAATGTAAGAACTTTACTTTATGTACTTCCTCTGTAAATCTTCCTGGAAATGTAAGAACTTTACTTTATGCACTTCCTCTGTTATCCCTCCTGGAAATGTAAGAACTCTACTTTGTGCACTTCCTCTGTAAATCCTCCTGGAAATGTAAGAACTTTACTTTATGCACTTCCTCTGTAATACCTCCTGGAAATGTAAGAACTCTACTTTGTGCACTTCCTCTTTAATTCCTCATGGAAATGCAAGAACTTTACTTTATGCACTTCCTCTGTAATCCCTCCTGGAAATGTAAGAACTCTTCTTTGTGCACATCCCCTGTAATCCCTCCTGGAAATGTAAGGACTCTACTTTGTGCACTTCCTCTGTAATCCCTCCTGGAAATGTAAGAAATTTACTTTATGCACTTTCTCTGTAATCCCTCTTGGAAATGTAAGGACTCTATTTTGTGCATTTCCTCTATAATTCCTCCTGGAAATGTAAGAACTTTACTTTATGCACTTCCTCTGTAATCTCTCCTGGAAATGTAAGAAATCTATTTTGTGCACTTCCTCTGTAATCCCTCCTGGAAATATAAGAAATCTACTTTGTGCACTTCCTCTGTAATCCCTCCTGGGAATGTAAGAATGTTGTGCATTTCCTCTGTAATTCTTCCTGGAAATGTAAGAATTTGACTTAATGCATTTCCTCTGTAATCCTTCCTGGAAATGTAAGAACTCTACTTTGTGCACTTCCTCTTTAATTCCTCATGGAAATGTAAGAACTTTACTTTATGCACTTCCTCTGTAATCCCTCCTGGAAATGTAAGAACTCTACTTTGTGCACATCCCCTGTAATCCCTCCTGGAAATGTAAGGACTCTACTTTGTGCACTTCCTCTGTAATCACTCCTGGAAATGTAAGGAATTTACTTTATGCACTTTCTCTGTAATCCCTCCTGGAAATGTAAGGACTCTATTTTGTGCATTTCCTCTATAATTCCTCCTGGAAATGTAAGAACTTTACTTTATACACTTCCTCTGTAATCTCTCCTGGAAATGTAAGTACTTTACTTTATGCACTTCCTCTGTAATCCCTCCTGGAAATGTAAGAAATCTACTTTGTGCACTTCCTCTGTAATCCCTCCTGGAAATGTAGGAAATCTACTTTGTGCACTTCCTCTGTAATCCCTCCTGGGAATGTAAGAATGTTGTGCATTTCCTCTGTAATTCTTCCTGGAAATGTAAGAACTTTACTTTATGCACTTCCTCTGTAAATCCTCCTGGAAATGTAAGAACTTTACTTTGTGCACTTCCTCTGTAATCCCTCCTGGAAATGTAAGGACTCTACTTTGTGCACTTCCTCTGTAATCCCTCCAGGAAATGTAAGAACTTTACTTTATGCACTTCCTCTGTAATCCCTCCTGGAAATTTAAGAACTTTACTTTATGCACTTCTTCTCTAATCCCTCCTGGAAATGTAAGAACTCTACTTTGTGCACTTCCTCAGTAATCCCTCCTGGAAATGTAAGAACTTTACTATTCTGCACTTCCTCTTTAATCCCTCCTGGAAATGAAAAAACTCTACTTTGTGCACTTCCTCTGTAATCCCTCCTGGAAATGTAAGAACTTTGTGCACTTCCTCTGTAATTCCTCCTGGAAATGTAAGAACTCTACTTTATGCAATTCCTCTGTAATTCCTCCTGGAAATGTAAGACCTCTACTTTGTGCATTTCCTCTATAATTGCCCCTGGATATGTAAGAACTTTACTTTATGCACTTCCTCAGTAATCCTTCCTGGAAATGTAAGATCTTTACTTTGTGCACTTCCTCTGTAAATCCTCCTGGAAATGTAAGAACTTTACTTTATGCACTTCCTCTGTAATCCCTCCTGGAAATGTAACGACTCTACTTTGTGCATTTCCTCTATAATTCCTCCTGGAAATGTAAGAACTTTACTTTATGCACTTCCTCTGTAATCCCTCCTGGAAATGTAAGAAATCTACTTTGTGCACTTCCTCTGTAATCCCTCCTGGAAATGTAAGAACATTGTGCATTTCTTCTGTATATGCTCCTGGAAATGTAAGAACAATACTTTATGCACATCCCCTGTAATCCCTCCTGGAAATGTAAGAACTTTAGTTTATGCACTTCCTCCTGGAAATGAAGAACTTTACTTTGTGCACATCCCCTGTAATCCCTCCTGGAAATGTAAGAACTTTACTTTATGCACTTCCTCTGTAAATCCTCCTGGAAATGTAAGAACTTTACTTTATGCACTTCCTCTGTTATCCCTCCTGGAAATGTAAGAACTCTACTTTGTGCATTTCCTCTATAATTCCTCCTGGTAATGTAAGAACTTTATGCACTTCTTCTGTAATCCCACCTGGAAATGTAAGAACTCTACTTTGTGCACTTCCTCTGTAAATCCTCCTGGAAATGTAAGAACTTTACTTTATGCACTTCCTCTGTAATCCCTCCTGGAAATGTAAGAACTTTACTATTCTGCACTTACTCTTTAATCCCTCCTGGAAATGAAAAAACTCTACTTTGTGCACTTCCTCTGTAATCCCTCCTGGAAATGTAAGAACTTTGTGCACTTCCTCTGTAATTCCTCCTGGAAATGTAAGAACTCTACTTTATGCACTTCCTCAGTAATCCCTCCTGGAAATGTAAGATCTTTACTTTGTGCACTTCCTCTGTAAATCCTCCTGGAAATGTAAGAACTTTACTTTATGCACTTCCTCTGTAATCCCTCCTGGAAATGTAACGACTCTACTTTGTGCATTTCCTCTATAATTCCTCCTGGAAATGTAAGAACTTTACTTTATGCACTTCCTCTGTAATCCCTCCTGGAAATGTAAGAAATCTACTTTGTGCACTTCCTCTGTAATCCCTCCTGGAAATGTAAGAACATTGTGCATTTCTTCTGTATATGCTCCTGGAAATGTAAGAACAATACTTTATGCACATCCCCTGTAATCCCTCCTGGAAATGTAAGAACTTTACTTTATGCACTTCCTCCTGGAAATGAAGAACTTTACTTTGTGCACATCCCCTGTAATCCCTCCTGGAAATGTAAGAACTTTACTTTATGCACTTCCTCTGTAAATCCTCCTGGAAATGTAAGAACTTTACTTTATGCACTTCCTCTGTTATCCCTCCTGGAAATGTAAGAACTCTACTTTGTGCATTTCCTCTATAATTCCTCCTGGTAATGTAAGAACTTTATGCACTTCTTCTGTAATACCACCTGGAAATGTAAGAACTCTACTTTGTGCACTTCCTCTGTAAATCCTCCTGGAAATGTAAGAACTTTACTTTATGCACTTCCTCTGTAATACCTCCTGGAAATGTAAGAACTCTACTTTGTGCACTTCCTCTTTAATTCCTCATGGAAATGTAAGAACTTTACTTTATGCACTTCCTCTGTAATCCCTCCTGGAAATGTAAGAACTCTACTTTATGCACATCCCCTGTAATCCCTCCTGGAAATGTAAGGACTCTACTTTGTGCACTTCCTCTGTAATCCCTCCTGGAAATGTAAGAAATTTACTTTATGCACTTTCTCTGTAATCCCTCCTGGAAATGTAAGGACTCTATTTTGTGCATTTCCTCTATAATTCCTCCTGGAAATGTAAGAACTTTACTTTATGCACTTCCTCTGTAATCTCTCCTGGAAATGTAAGTACTTTACTTTATGCACTTCCTCTGTAATCCCTCCTGGAAATGTAAGAAATCTACTTTGTGCACTTCCTCTGTAATCCCTCCTGGAAATGTAAGAAATCTACTTTGTGCACTTTCTCTGTAATCCCTCCTGGGAATGTAAGAATGTTGTGCATTTCCTCTGTAATTCTTCCTGGAAATGTAAGAACTTTACTTTATGCACTTCCTCTGTAAATCCTTCTGGAAATGTAAGAACTTTACTTTGTGCACTACCTCTGTAATCCCTCCTGGAAATGTAAGGACTCTACTTTGTGCACTTCCTCTGTAATCCCTCCTGGAAATGTAAGAACTTTACTTTATGCACTTCCTCTGTAATCCCTCCTGGAAATGTAAGAACTTTACTTTATGCACTTCTGCTGTAATCCCTCCTGGAAATGTAAGAACTCTACTTTGTGCACTTCCTCTGTAATCCCTTCTGGAAATGTAAGAACTTTACTATTCTGCACTTCCTCTTTAATCCCTCCTGGAAATGAAAAAACTCTACTTTGTGCACTTCCTCTGTAATCCCTCCTGGAAATGTAAGAACTTTGTGCACTTCCTCTGTAATTCCTCCTGGAAATGTAAGAACTCTACTTTATGCAATTCCTCTGTAATTCCTCCTGGAAATGTAAGAACTCTACTTTGTGCATTTCCTCTATAATTGCCCCTGGATATGTAAGAACTTTACTTTATGCACTTCCTCAGTAATCCCTCCTGGAAATGTAAGATCTTTACTTTGTGCACTTCCTCTGTAAATCCTCCTGCAAATGTAAGAACTTTACTTTATGCACTTCCTCTGTAATCCCTCCTGGAAATGTAACGACTCTACTTTGTGCATTTCCTCTATAATTCCTCCTGGAAATGTAAGAACTTTACTTTATGCACTTCCTCTGTAATCCCTCCTGGAAATGTAAGAAATCTACTTTGTGCACTTCCTCTGTAATCCCTCCTGGAAATGTAAGAACGTTGTGCATTTCTTCTGTAATTGCTCCTGGAAATGTAAGAACATTACTTTATGCACATTCCCTGTAATCCCTCCTGGAAATGTAAGAACTTTACTTTATGCACTTCCTCCTGGAAATGTAAGAACTTTACTTTGTGCACATCCCCTGTAATCCCTCCTGGAAATGTAAGAACTTTACTTTATGCACTTCCTCTGTAAATCCTCCTGAAAATGTAAGAACTTTACTTTATGCACTTCCTCTGTTATCCCTCCTGGAAATGTAAGAACTCTACTTTGTGCACTTCCTCTGTAAATCCTCCTGGAAATGTAAGAACTTTATGCACTTCCTCTGTAAATCCTCCTGGAAATGTAAGAACTTTATGCACTTCCTCTGTAATACCTCCTGGAAATGTAAGAACTCTACTTTGTGCACTTCCTCTTTAATTCCTCATGGAAATGCAAGAACTTTACTTTATGCACTTCCTCTGTAATCCCTCCTGGAAATGTAAGAACTCTTCTTTGTGCACATCCCCTGTAATCCCTCCTGGAAATGTAAGAAATTTACTTTATGCACTTTCTCTGTAATCCCTCCTGGAAATGTAAGGACTCTATTTTGTGCATTTCCTCTATAATTCCTCCTGGAAATGTAAGAACTTTACTTTATGCACTTCCTCTGTAATCTCTCCTGGAAATGTAAGTACTTTACTTTATGCACTTCCTCTGTAATCCCTTCTGGAAATGTAAGAAATCTACTTTGTGCACTTCCTCTGTAATCCCTCCTGGAAATATAAGAAATCTACTTTGGGCACTTCCTCTGTAATCCCTCCTGGGAATGTAAGAATGTTGTGCACTTCCTCTGTAATCCCTCCTGGAAATATAAGAAATTTACTTTATGCACTTTCTCTGTAATCCCTTCTGGAAATGTAAGGACTCTATTTTGTGCATTTCCTCTGTAATTCTTCCTGGAAATGTAAGAACTTTACTTTATGCACTTCCTCTGTAATCCCTCCTGGAAATGTAAGAACTTTACTTTATGCATTTCCTCAGTAATCCCTCCTGGAAATGTAAGAACTCTACTTTGTGCACTTCCTCTGTAATCCCTCCTGGAAATGTAAGAACTTTATGCACTTCTTCTGTAATCCCACCTGGAAATGTAAGAACTTTACTTTATGCACTTCCTCTGTAATACCTCCTGTAAATGTAAGCACTCTACTTTGTGCACTTCCTCTTTAATTCCTCATGGAAATGTAAGAACTTTACTTTATTCACTTCCTCTGCAATCCCTCCTGGAAATGTAAGAACTCTACTTTGTGCACATCCCCTGTAATCCCTCCTGGAAATGTAAGGACTCTACTTTGTGCACTTCCTCTGTAATCACTCCTGGAAATGTAAGGAATTTACTTTATGCACTTTCTCTGTAATCCCTCCTGGAAATGTAAGGACTCTATTTTGTGCATTTCCTCTATAATTCCTCCTGGAAATGTAAGAACTTTACTTTATGCACTTCCTCTGTAATCCCTCCTGGAAATGTAAGAAATCTACTTTGTGCACTTCCTCTGTAATCCCTCCTGGAAATGTAAGAACGTTGTGCATTTCTTCTGTAATTGCTCCTGGAAATGTAAGAACAATACTTTATGCACATCCCCTGTAATCCCTCCTGGAAATGTAAGAACTTTACTTTATGCACTTCCTCCTGGAAATGTAAGAACTTTACTTTGTGCACATTCCCTGTAATCCCTCCTGGAAATGTAAGAACTTTACTTTATGCACTTCCTCTGTAAATCCTCCTGGAAATGTAAGAACTTTACTTTATGCACTTCCTCTGTTATCCCTCCTGGAAATGTAAGAACTCTACTTTGTGCATTTCCTCTATAATTCCTCCTGGTAATGTAAGAAATTTATGCACTTCTTCTGTAATCCCACCTGGAAATGTAAGAAATCTACTTTGTGCACTTCCTCTGTAATCCCTCCTGGAATTGTAAGAACGTTGTGCATTTCTTCTGTAATTGCTCCTGGAAATGTAAGAACATTACTTTATGCACATTCCCTGTAATCCCTCCTTTAAATGTAAGAACTTTACTTTATGCACTTCCTCCTGGAAATGTAAAAACTTTACTTTGTGCACATCCCCTGTAATCCCTCCTGGAAATGTAAGAACTTTACTTTATGTACTTCCTCTGTAAATCCTCCTGGAAATGTAAGAACTTTACTTTATGCACTTCCTCTGTTATCCCTCCTGGAAATGTAAGAACTCTACTTTGTGCACTTCCTCTGTAAATCCTCCTGGAAATGTAAGAACTTTACTTTATGCACTTCCTCTGTAATACCTCCTGGAAATGTAAGAACTCTACTTTGTGCACTTCCTCTTTAATTCCTCATGGAAATGCAAGAACTTTACTTTATGCACTTCCTCTGTAATCCCTCCTGGAAATGTAAGAACTCTTCTTTGTGCACATCCCCTGTAATCCCTCCTGGAAATGTAAGGACTCTACTTTGTGCACTTCCTCTGTAATCCCTCCTGGAAATGTAAGAAATTTACTTTATGCACTTTCTCTGTAATCCCTCTTGGAAATGTAAGGACTCTATTTTGTGCATTTCCTCTATAATTCCTCCTGGAAATGTAAGAACTTTACTTTATGCACTTCCTCTGTAATCTCTCCTGGAAATGTAAGAAATCTATTTTGTGCACTTCCTCTGTAATCCCTCCTGGAAATATAAGAAATCTACTTTGTGCACTTCCTCTGTAATCCCTCCTGGGAATGTAAGAATGTTGTGCATTTCCTCTGTAATTCTTCCTGGAAATGTAAGAATTTGACTTAATGCATTTCCTCTGTAATCCTTCCTGGAAATGTAAGAACTCTACTTTGTGCACTTCCTCTTTAATTCCTCATGGAAATGTAAGAACTTTACTTTATGCACTTCCTCTGTAATCCCTCCTGGAAATGTAAGAACTCTACTTTGTGCACATCCCCTGTAATCCCTCCTGGAAATGTAAGGACTCTACTTTGTGCACTTCCTCTGTAATCACTCCTGGAAATGTAAGGAATTTACTTTATGCACTTTCTCTGTAATCCCTCCTGGAAATGTAAGGACTCTATTTTGTGCATTTCCTCTATAATTCCTCCTGGAAATGTAAGAACTTTACTTTATACACTTCCTCTGTAATCTCTCCTGGAAATGTAAGTACTTTACTTTATGCACTTCCTCTGTAATCCCTCCTGGAAATGTAAGAAATCTACTTTGTGCACTTCCTCTGTAATCCCTCCTGGAAATGTAGGAAATCTACTTTGTGCACTTCCTCTGTAATCCCTCCTGGGAATGTAAGAATGTTGTGCATTTCCTCTGTAATTCTTCCTGGAAATGTAAGAACTTTACTTTATGCACTTCCTCTGTAAATCCTCCTGGAAATGTAAGAACTTTACTTTGTGCACTTCCTCTGTAATCCCTCCTGGAAATGTAAGGACTCTACTTTGTGCACTTCCTCTGTAATCCCTCCAGGAAATGTAAGAACTTTACTTTATGCACTTCCTCTGTAATCCCTCCTGGAAATTTAAGAACTTTACTTTATGCACTTCTTCTCTAATCCCTCCTGGAAATGTAAGAACTCTACTTTGTGCACTTCCTCAGTAATCCCTCATGGAAATGTAAGAACTTTACTATTCTGCACTTCCTCTTTAATCCCTCCTGGAAATGAGAAAACTCTACTTTGTGCACTTCCTCTGTAATCCCCCCTGGAAATGTAAGAACTTTGTGCACTTCCTCTGTAATTCCTCCTGGAAATGTAAGAACTCTACTTTATTCAATTCCTCTGTAATTCCTCCTGGAAATGTAAGAACTCTACTTTGTGCATTTCCTCTATAATTCCTCCTGGATATGTAAGAACTTTACTTTATGCACTTCCTCAGTAATCCCTCCTGGAAATGTAAGATCTTTACTTTGTGCACTTCCTCTGTAAATCCTCCTGGAAATGTAAGAACTTTACTTTATGCACTTCCTCTGTAATCCCTCCTGGAAATGTAACGACTCTACTTTGTGCATTTCCTCTATTATTCCTCCTGGAAATGTAAGAACTTTACTTTATGCACTTCCTCTGTAATCCCTCCTGGAAATGTAAGAAATCTACTTTGTCCACTTCCTCTGTAATCCCTCCTGGAAATGTAAGAACGTTGTGCATTTCTTCTGTAATTGCTCCTGGAAATGTAAGAACAATACTTTATGCACATCCCCTGTAATCCCTCCTGGAAATGTAAGAACTTTACTTTATGCACTTCCTCCTGGAAATGTAAGAACTTTACTTTGTGCACATTCCCTGTAATCCCTCCTGGAAATGTAAGAACTTTACTTTATGCACTTCCTCTGTAAATCCTCCTGGAAATGTAAGAACTTTACTTTATGCACTTCATCTATTATCCCTCCTGGAAATGTAAGAACTCTACTTTGTGCACTTCCTCTGTAAATCCTCCAGGAAATGTAAGAACTTTACTTTATGCACTTCCTCTGTAATACCTCCTGGAAATGTAAGAACTCTACTTTGTGCACTTCCTCTTTAATTCCTCATGGAAATGTAAGAACTTTACTTTATGCACTTCCTCTGTAATCCCTCCTGGAAATGTAAGAACTCTACTTTATGCACATCCCCTGTAATCCCTCCTGGAAATGTAAGGACTCTACTTTGTTCACTTCCTCTGTAATCCCTCCTGGAAATGTAAGAAATTTACTTTATGCACTTCCTCTGTAATCCCTCCTGGAAATGTAAGAACTCTACTTTGTGCACATCCCCTGTAATCCCTCCTGGAAATGTAAGGACTATACTTTGTGCACTTCCTCTGTAATCACTCCTGGAAATGTAAGAAATTTACTTTATGCACTTTCTCTGTTATCCCTCCTGGAAATGTAAGGACTCTATTTTGTGCATTTCCTCTATAATTCCTCCTGGAAATGTAAGAACTTTACTTTATGCACGTCCTCTGTAATCTCTCCTGGAAATGTAAGAAATCTACTTTGTGCACTTCCTCAGTAATCCCTCCTGGAAATGTAAGATCTTTACTTTGTGCACTTCCTCTGTAAATCCTCCTGGAAATGTAAGAACTTTACTTTATGCACTTCCTCTGTAATCCCTCCTGGAAATGTAACGACTCTACTTTGTGCATTTCCTCTATAATTCCTCCTGGAAATGTAAGAACTTTACTTTATGCAGTTACTCTGTAATCCCTCCTGGAAATGTAAGAAATCTACTTTGTGCACTTCCTCTGTAATCCCTCCTGGAAATGTAAGAACGTTGTGCATTTCTTCTGTAATTGCTCCTGGAAATGTAAGAACATTACTTTATGCACATCCCCTGTAATCCCTCCTGGAAATGTAAGAACTTTACTTTATGCACTTCCTCCTGGAAATGTAAGAACTTTACTTTGTGCACATCCCCTGTAATCCCTCCTGGAAATGTAAGAACTTTACTTTATGCACTTCCTCTGTAAATCCTCCTGGAAATGTTAGAACTTTACTTTATGCACTTCCTCTGTTATCCCTCCTGGAAATGTAAGAACTCTACTTTGTGCACTTCCTCTGTAAATCCTCCTGGAAATGTAAGAACTTTACTTTATGCACTTCCTCTGTAATACCTCCTGGAAATGTAAGAACTCTACTTTGTGCACTTCCTCTTTAATTCCTCATGGAAATGTAAGAACTTTACTTTATGCACTTCCTCTGTAATCTCTCCTGGAAATGTAAGTACTTTACTTTTTGCACTTCCTCTGTAATCCCTCCTGGAAATGTAAGAAATCTACTTTGTGCACTTCCTCTGTAATCCCTCCTGGAAATGTAAGAAATCTACTTTGTGCACTTCCTCTGTAATCCCTCCTGGGAATGTAAGAATGTTGTGCATTTCCTCTGTAATTCTTCCTGGAAATGTAAGAACTTTACTTTATGCACTTCCTCTGTAAATCCTTCTGGAAATGTAAGAACTTTACTTTGTGCACTTCCTCTGTAATCCCTCCTGGAAATGTAAGGACTCTACTTTGTGTACTTCCTCTGTAATACCTCCTGGAAATGTAAGAACTTTACTTTATGCACTTCCTCTGTAATCCCTCCTGGAAATGTAAGAACTTTACTTTATGCACTTCTTCTGTAATCCCTCCTGGAAATGTAAGAACTCTACTTTGTGCACTTCCTCTGTAATCCCTCCTGGAAATGTAAGAACTTTACTATTCTGCACTTCCTCTTTAATCCCTCCTAGAAATGAAAAAACTCTACTTTGTGCACTTCCTCTGTAATCCCTCCTGGAAATGTAAGAACTTTGTGCACTTCCTCTGTAATTCCTCCTGGAAATGTAAGAACTCTACTTTATGCAATTCCTCTGTAATTCCTCCTGGAAATGTAAGAACTCTACTTTGTGCATTTCCTCTATAATTGCCCCTGGATATGTAAGAACTTTACTTTATGCACTTCCTCAATAATCCCTCCTGGAAATGTTAGATCTTTACTTTGTGCACTTCCTCTGTAAATCCTCCTGGAAATGTAAGAACTTTACTTTATGCACTTCCTCTGTAATCCCTCCTGGAAATGTAACGACTCTACTTTGTGCATTTCCTCTATAATTCCTCCTGGAAATGTAAGAACTTTACTTTATGCACTTCCTCTGTAATCCCTCCTGGAAATGTAAGAAATCTACTTTGTGCACTTCCTCTGTAATCCCTCCTGGAAATGTAAGAACGTTGTGCATTTCTTCTGTAATTGCTCCTGGAATTGTAAGAACATTACTTTATGCACATCCCCTGTAATCCCTCCTGGAAATGTAAGAACTTTACTTTATGCACTTCCTCCTGGAAATGTAAGAACTTTACTTTGTGCACATCCCCTGTAATCCCTCCTGGAAATGTAAGAACTTTACTTTATGCACTTCCTCTGTAAATCCCTCCTGGAAATGTAAGAACTTTACTTTATGCACTTCCTCTGTTATCCCTCCTGGAAATGTAAGAACTCTACTTTGTGCATTTCCTCTATAATTTCTCCTGGTAATGTAAGAACTTTATGCACTTCTTCTGTAATCCCACCTGGAAATGTAAGAACTCTACTTTGTGCACTTCCTCTGTAAATCCTCCTGGAAATGTAAGAACTTTACTTTATGCACTTCCTCTGTAATACCTCCTGGAAATGTAAGAACTCTACTTTGTGCACTTCCTCTTTAATTCCTCATGGAAATGTAAGAACTTTACTTTATGCACTTCCTCTGTAATCCCTCCTGGAAATGTAAGAACTCTACTTTGTGCACATCCCCTGTAATCCCTCCTGGAAATGTAAGGACTATGCTTTGTGCACTTCCTCTGTAATCCCTCCTGGAAATGTAAGAAATTTACTTTATGCACTTTCTCTGTTATCCCTCCTGGAAATGTAAGGACTCTATTTTGTGCATTTCCTCTATAATTCCTCCTGGAAATGTAAGAACTTTACATTATGCACTTCCTCTGTAATCTCTCCTGGAAATGTAAGTACTTTACTTTATGCACTTCCTCTGTAATCCCTCCTGGAAATGTAAGAAATCTACTTTGTGCACTTCCTCTGTAATCCCTCCTGGAAATGTAAGAAATCTACTTTGTGCACTTCCTCTGTAATCCCTCCTGGGAATGTAAGAATGTTGTGCATTTCCTCTATAATTCTTCCTGGAAATGTAAGAACTTTACTTTATGCACTTCCTCTGTAAATCCTTCTGGAAATGTAAGAACTTTACTTTGTGCACTTCCTCTGTAATCCCTCCTGGAAATGTAAGAACTTTACTTTATGCACTTCTTCTGTAATCCCTCCTGGAAATGTAAGAACTCTACTTTGTGCACTTCCTCTGTAATCCCTCCTGGAAATGTAAGAACTTTACTATTCTGCACTTCCTCTTTAATCCCTCCTGGAAATGAAAAAACTCTACTTTGTGCACTTCCTCTGTAATCCCTCCTGGAAATGTAAGAACTTTATGCACTTCCTCTGTAATTCCTCCTGGAAATGTAAGAACTCTACTTTATGCAATTCCTCTGTAATTCCTCCTGGAAATGTAAGAACTCTACTTTGTGCATTTCCTCTATAATTCCTCCTGGATATGTAAGAACTTTACTTTATGCACTTCCTCAGTAATCCCTCCTGGAAATGTAAGATCTTTACTTTGTGCACTTCCTCTGTAAATCCTCCTGGAAATGTAAGAACTTTACTTTATGCACTTCCTCTGTAATTCCTCCTGGAAATGTAAGAACTCTACTTTGTGCATTTCCTCTATAATTGCCCCTGGATATGTAAGAACTTTACTTTATGCACTTCCTCAGTAATCCCTCCTGGAAATGTAAGATCTTTACTTTGTGCACTTCCTCTGTAAATCCTCCTGGAAATGTAAGAACTTTACTTTATGCACTTCCTCTGTAATCCCTCCTGGAAATGTAACGACTCTACTTTGTGCATTTCCTCTATAATTCCTCCTGGAAATGTAAGAACTTTACTTTATGCACTTCCTCTGTAATCCCTCCTGGAAATGGAAGAAATCTACTTTGTGCACTTCCTCTGTAATCCCTCCTGGAAATATAAGAACGTTGTGCATTTCTTCTGTAATTGCTCCTGGAAATGTAAGAACATTACTTTATGCACATCCCCTGTAATCCCTCCTGGAAATGTAAGAACTTTACTTTATGCACTTCCTCCTGGAAATGTAAGAACTTTACTTTGTGCACATCCCCTGTAATCCCTCCTGGAAATGTAAGAACTTTACTTTATGCACTTCCTCTGTAAATCCTCCTGGAAATGTAAGAACTTTACTTTATGCACTTCCTCTGTTATCCCTCCTGGAAATGTAAGAACTCTACTTTGTTCATTTCCTCTATAATTTATGCTGGTAATGTAAGAACTTTATGCACTTCTTCTGTAATCCTACCTGGAAATGTAAGAACTCTACTTTGTGCACTTCCTCTGTAAATCCTCATGGAAATGTAAGAACTTTACTTTATGCACTTCCTCTGTAATACCTCCTGGAAATGTAAGAACTCTACTTTGTGCACTTCCTCTTTAATTCCTCATGGAAATGTAAGAACTTTACTTTATGCACTTCCTCTGTAATCCCTCCTGGAAATGTAAGAACTCTACTTTGTGCACATCCCTTGTAATCCCTCCTGGAAATGTAAGGACTATACATTGTGCACTTCCTCTGTAATCCCTCCTGGAAATGTAAGAAATTTACTTTATGCACTTTCTCTGTAATCCCTCCTGGAAATGTAAGGACTCTATTTTGTGCATTTCCTCTATAATTCCTCCTGGAAATGTAAGAACTTTACTTTATGCACTTCCTCTGTAATCTCTCCTGGAAATGTAAGAAATCTACTTTTTGCACTTCCTCTGTAATCCCTCCTGGAAATGTAAGAAATCTACTTTGTGCACTTCCTCTGTAATCCCTCCTGGGAATGTAAGAATGTTGTGCATTTCCTCTGTAATTCTTCCTGGAAATGTAAGAACTTTACTTTATGCACTTCCTCTGTAAATCCTTCTGGAAATGTAAGAACTTTACTTTGTGCACTTCCTCTGTAATCCCTCCTGGAAATGTAAGAACTTTACTTCATGCACTTCTTCTGTAATCCCTCCTGGAAATGTAAGAACTCTACTTTGTGCACTTCCTCTGTAATCCCTCCTGGAAATGTAAGAACTTTACTATTCTGCACTTCCTCTTTAATCCCTCCTGGAAATGAAAAAACTCTACTTTGTGCACTTCCTCTGTAATCCCTCCTGGAAATGTAAGAACTTTATGCACTTCCTCTGTAATTCCTCCTGGAAATGTAAGAACTCTACTTTATGCAATTCCTCTGTAATTCCTCCTGGAAATGTAAGAACTCTACTTTGTGCATTTCCTCTATAATTCCTCCTGGATATGTAAGAACTTTACTTTATGCACTTCCTCAGTAATCCCTCCTGGAAATGTAAGATCTTTACTTTGTGCACTTCCTCTGTAAATCCTCCTGGAAATGTAAGAACTTTACTTTATGCACTTCCTCTGTAATCCCTCCTGGAAATGTAACGACTCTACTTTGTGCATTTCCTCTATAATTCCTCCTGGAAATGTAAGAACTTTACTTTATGCACTTACTCTGTAATCCCTCCTGGAAATGTAAGAAATCTACTTTGTGCACTTCCTTTGTAATCCCTCCTGGAAATGTAAGAACGTTGTGCATTTCTTCTGTAATTGCTCCTGGAAATGTAAGAACATTACTTTATGCACATCCCCTGTAATCCCTCCTGGAAATGTAAGAACTTTACTTTATGCACTTCCTCCTGGAAATGTAAGAACTTTACTTTGTACACATCCCCTGTAATCCCTCCTGGAAATGTAAGAACTTTACTTTATGCACTTCCTCTGTAAATCCTCCTGGAAATGTAAGAACTTTACTTTATGCACTTCCTCTGTTATCCCTCCTGGAAATGTAAGAACTCTACTTTGTGCACTTCCTCTGTAAATCCTCCTGGAAATGTAAGAACTTTACTTTATGCACTTCCTCTGTAATACCTCCTGGAAATGTAAGAACTCTACTTTGTGCACTTCCTCTTTAATTCCTCCTGGAAATGTAAGAACTTTACTTTATGCACTTCCTCTGTAATCCCTCCTGGAAATATAAGAACTCTACTTTGTGCACATCCCCTCTAATCCCTCCTGGAAATGTAAGTACTCTACTTTGTGCACTTCCTCTGTAATCCCTCCTGGAAATGTAAGGACTCTATTTTGTGCATTTCCTCTATAATTCCTCCTGGAAATGTAAGAACTTTACTTTATGCACTTCCTCTGTAATCTCTCCTGGAAATGTAAGTACTTTAGTTTATGCACTTCCTCTGTAATCCCTCCTGGAAATGTAAGAAATATACTTTGTGCAGTTCCTCTGTAATCCCTCCTGGAAATATAAGAAATCTACTTTGTGCACTTCCTCTGTAATCCCTCCTGGGAATGTAAGAATGTTGTGCATTTCCTCTGTAATTCTTCCTGGAAATGTAATTACTTTACTTTATGCACTTCCTCTGTAATCCTTCCTGGAAATGTAAGAACTCTACTTTGTGCACTTCCTCTTTAATTCCTCATGGAAATGTAAGAACTTTACTTGATGCACTTCCTCTGTAATCCCTCCTGGAAATGGAAGAACTCTACTTTGTGCACATCCCCTGTAATCCCTCCTGGAAATTTAAGGACTCTACTTTGCGCACTTCCTCTGTAATCCCTCCTGGAATTGTAAGAAATTGACTTTATGCACTTTCTCTGTAATCCCTCCTGGAAATGTAAGGACTCTATTTTGTGCATTTCCTCTATAATTCCTCCTGGAAATGTAAGAACTTTACTTTATGCACTTCCTCTGTAATCTCTCCTGGAAATGTAAGTACTTTACTTTATGCACTTCCTCTGTAATCCCTCCTGGAAATGTAAGAAATCTGCTTTGTGCACTTCCTCTGTAATCCCTCCTGGAAATGTAAGCAATCTACTTTGTGCACTTCCTCTGTAATCTCTCCTGGGAATGTAAGAATGTTGTGCATTTCCTCTGTAATTCTTCCTGGAAATGTAAGAACTTTACTTTATGCACTTCCTCTGTAATCCCTCCTGGAAATGTAAGAACTTTACTTTATGCACTTCCTCAGTAATCCCTCCTGGAAATGTAAGAACTCTACTTTGTGCACTTCCTCTGTAATCCCTCCTGGAAATGTAAGAACTTTACTTTATGCACTTCCTCTGTAATCCCTCCTGGAGATGTAAAAACTCTACTTTGTGCATTTCCTCTATAATTCCTCCTGGAAATGTAAGAACTTTATGCACTTTTTCTGTAATCCCACCTGGAAATGTAAGAACTCTACTTTGTGCACTTCCTCTGTAAATCCTCCTGGAAATGTAAGAACTTTACTTTATGCACTTCCTCTGTAATACCTCCTGTAAATGTAAGCACTCTACTTTGTGCACTTCCTCTTTAATTCCTCATGGAAATGTAAGAACTTTACTTTATTCACTTCCTCTGCAATCCCTCCTGGAAATGTAAGAACTCTACTTTGTGCACATCCCCTGTAATCCCTCCTGGAAATGTAAGGACTCTACTTTGTGCACTTCCTCTGTAATCCCTCCTGGAAATGTAAGAAATTTACTTTATGCACTTTCTCTGTAATCCCTCCTGGAAATGTAAGGACTCTATTTTGTGCATTTCCTCTATAATTCCTCCTGGAAATGTAAGATCTTTACTTTATACACTTCCTCTGTAATCTCTCCTGGAAATGTAAGTACTTTACTTTATGCACTTCCTCTGTAAACCCTCCTGGAAATGTAAGAAATCTACTTTGTGCACTTCCTCTGTAATCCCTCCTGGAAATGTAAGAAATCTACTTTGTGCACTTCCTCTGTAATCCCTCCTGGGAATGTAAGAATGTTGTGCATTTCCTCTGTAATTCTTCCTGGAAATGTAAGAACTTTACTTTATGCACTTCCTCTGTAAATCCTCCTGGAAATGTAAGAACTTTACTTTATGCACTTCCTCTGTAATCCCTCCTGGAAATGTAAGGACTCTACTTTGTGCACTTCCTCTGTAATCCCTCCTGGAAATGTAAGAACTTTACTTTATGCACTTCCTCTGTAATCCCTCCTGGAAATGTAAGAACTTTACTTTATGCACTTCTTCTGTAATCCCTCCTGGAAATGTAAGAACTCTACTTTGTGCACTTCCTCTGTAATCCCTCCTGGAAATGTAAGAACTTTACTTTCTGCACTTCCTCTTTAATCCCTCCTGGAAATGTAAAAACTCTACTATGTGCACTTCCTCTGTAATCCCTCCTGGAAATGTAAGAACTTTGTGCACTTCCTCTGTAATTCCTCCTGGAAATTTAAGAACTCTACTTTATGCAATTCCTCTGTAATCCCTCCTGGAAATATAAGAACTCTACTTTGTGCATTTCCTCTATAATTCCTCCTGGAAATGAAAGAACTTTACTTTATGCACTTCCTCAGTAATCCCTCCTGGAAATGTAAGAACTTTACTTTGTGCACTTCCTTTGTAAATCCTCCTGGAAATGTAAGAACTTTACTTTATGCACTTCCTCTGTAATCCCTCCTGGAAATGTAATGACTCTACTTTGTGCATTTCCTCTATAATTCCTCCTGGAAATGTAAGAACTTTGTGCACTTCCTCTGTAATTCCTCCTGGAAATTTAAGAACTCTACTTTATGCAATTCCTCTGTAATCCCTCCTGGAAATGTAAGAACTCTACATTGTGCATTTCCTCTATAATTCCTCCTGGAAATGAAAGAACTTTACTTTATGCACTTCCTCAGTAATCCCTCCTGGAAATGTAAGAACTTTACTTTGTGCACTTCCTTTGTAAATCCTCCTGGAAATGTAAGAACTTTACTTTATGCACTTCCTCTGTAATCCCTCCTGGAAATGTAATGACTCTACTTTGTGCATTTCCTCTATAATTCCTCCTGGAAATGTAAGAACTTTGTGCACTTCCTCTGTAATTCCTCCTGGAAATGTAAGAACTCTACTTTATGCAATTCCTCTGTAATCCCTCCTGGAAATGTAAGAACTCTACTTTGTGCATTTCCTCTATAATTCCTCCTGGAAATGAAAGAACTTTACTTTATGCACTTCCTCAGTAATCCCTCCTGGAAATGTAAGAACTTTACTTTGTGCACTTCCTCTGTAAATCCTCCTGGAAATGTAAGAACTTAACTTTATGCACTTCCTCTGTAATCCCTCCTGGAAATGTAATGACTCTACTTTGTGCATTTCCTCTATAATTCCTCCTGGAAATGTAAGAACTTTACTTTATGCACTTCTTCTTTAATCCCACCTGGAAATGAAAGAACTCTACTTTGTGCACTTCCTCTGTAAATCCTCCTGGAAATGTAAGAACTTTACTTTATGCACTTCCTCTGTAATACCTCCTGGAAATGTAAGAACTCTACTTTGTGCACTTCCTCTGTAATCCCTCCTGGAAATGTAAGAACTCTACTTTGTGCACATCCCCTGTAATCCCTCCTGGAAATGTAAGGACTATACTTTGTGCACTTCCTCTGTAATCCCTCCTGGAAATGTAAGGACTCTATTTTGTGCATTTCCTCTATAATTCCTCCTGGAAATGTAAGAACGTTATGCACTTCCTCTGTAATCTCTCCTGGAAATTTAAGTACTTTACTTTATGCACTTCCTCTGTAATCCATCCTGGAAATGTAAGAAATCTACTTTGTGCACTTCTTCTGTAATCCCTCCTGGAAATGTAAGAAATCTACTTTGTGCACTTCCTCTGTAATCCCTCCTGGGAATGTAAGAATGTTGTGCATTTCCTCTGTAATTCTTCCTGGAAATGTAAGAACTTTACTTTATGCACTTCCTCTGTAACCCCTCCTGGAAATGTAAGAACTTTACTTTATGCACTTCCTCAGTAATCCCTCCTGGAAATGTAAGAACTTTACTTTATGCACTTCCTCTGTATATCCCTCTGGAAATGTAAGAACTTTACTTTGTGCACTTCCTCTGTAATCCCTCCTGGAAATGTAAGGAATCTACATTGTGCACTTCCTCTGTAATCCCTCTTGGAAATGTAAGAACTTTACTTTATGCACTTCCTCTGTAATCCCTCCTGGAAATGTAAGAACTTTACTTTATGCACTTCTTCTGTAATCCCACCTGGAAATGTAAGAACTCTACTTTGTGCACTTCCTCTGTAATCCCTTCTGGAAATATAAGAACTTTACTTTCTGCACTTCCTCTTTAATCCCTCCTGGAAATGTAAAAACTCTACTTTGTGCACTTCCTCTGTAATCCCTCCTGGAAATGTAAGAACTTTGTGCACTTCCTCTGTAATTAATCCTGGAAATGTAAGAACTCTACTTTATGCAATTCCTCTGTAATCCCTCCTGGAAATGTAATGCCTCTACTTTGTGCATTTCCTCTATAATTCCTCCTGGAAATGTAAGAACTTTACTTTATGCACTTCCTCTGTAATCCCTCCTGGAAATGTAAGAAATCTACTTTGTGCACTTCCTCTGTCATCCCTCCTGGAAATGTAAGAACGTTGTGCATTTCTTCTGTAATTGCTCCTGGATATGTAAGAACATTACTTTATGCACATCCCCTGTAATCCCTCCTGGAAATGTAAGAACTTTACTTTATGCACTTCCTCCTGGAAATGTAAGAACTTTACTTTGTGCACATCCCCTGTTATCCCTCCTGGAAATGTAAGAACTTTAGTTTATGCACTTCCTCCTGGAAATGTAAGAACTTTACTTTATGCACTTCCTCTGTTATCCCTCCTGGAAATGTAAGAACTCTACTTTGTGCATTTCCTCTATAATTCCTCCTGGTAATGTAAGAACTTTATGCACTTCTTCTGTAATCCCACCTGGAAATGAAAGAACTCTACCTTGTGCACTTCCTCTGTAAATCCTCCTGGAAATGTAAGAACTTTACTTTATGCACTTCCTCTGTAATACCTCCTGGAAATGTAAGAACTCTACTTTGTGCACTTCCTCTGTAATCCCTCCTGGAAATGTAAGAACTCTACTTTGTGCACATCCCCTGTAATCCCTCCTGGAAATGTAAGGACTCTACTTTGTGCACTTCCTCTGTAATCCCTCCTGGAAATGTAAGGACTCTATTTTGTGCATTTCCTCTATAATTCCTCCTGGAAATGTAAGAACTTTACTTTATACACTTCCTCTGTAATCTCTCCTGGAAATGTAAGTACTTTACTTTATGCACTTCCTCTGTAAACCCTCCTGGAAATGTAAGAAATCTACTTTGTGCACTTCCTCTGTAATCCCTCCTGGAAATGTAAGAACTCTACTTTGTGCACATCCCCTGTAATCCCTCCTGGAAATGTAAGGACTATACTTTGTGCACTTCCTCTGTAATCCCTCCTGGAAATGTAAGGACTCTATTTTGTGCATTTCCTCTATAATTCCTCCTGGAAATGTAAGAACGTTATGCACTTCCTCTGTAATCTCTCCTGGAAATTTAAGTACTTTACTTTATGCACTTCCTCTGTAATCCATCCTGGAAATGTAAGAAATCTACTTTGTGCACTTCTTCTGTAATCCCTCCTGGAAATGTAAGAAATCTACTTTGTGCACTTCCTCTGTAATCCCTCCTGGGAATGTAAGAATTTTGTGCATTTCCTCTGTAATTCTTCCTGGGAATGTAAGAACTTTACTTTATGCATTTCCTCTGTAATCCCTCCTGGAAATGTAAGAACTTTACTTTATGCACTTCCTCAGTAATCCCTCCTGGAAATGTAAGAACTTTACTTTATGCACTTCCTCTGTAAATACTTCTGGAAATGTAAGAACTTTACTTTGTGCACTTCCTCTGTAATCCCTCCTGGAAATGTAAGGACTCTACATTGTGCACTTCCTCTGTAATCCCTCTTGGAAATGTAAGAACTTTACTTTATGCACTTCCTCTGTAATCCCTCCTGGAAATGTAAGAACTTTACTTTATGCACTTCTTCTGTAATCCCTCCTGGAAATGTAAGAACTCTACTTTGTGCACTTCCTCTGTAATCCCTCCTGGAAATGTAAGAACTTTACTTTATGCACTTCCTCTGTAATTCCTCCTGGAAATGTAAGAACTCTACTTTATGCAATTCCTCTGTAATCCCTCCTGGAAATGTAATGACTCTACTTTGTGCATTTCCTCTATAATTCCTCCTGGAAATGTAAGAACTTTACTTTATGCACTTCCTCTGTAATCCCTCCTGGAAATGTAAGAAATCTACTTTGTGCACTTCCTCTGTCATCCCTCCTGGAAATGTAAGAACGTTGTGCATTTCTTCTGTAATTGCTCCTGGAAATGTAAGAACATTACTTTATGCACATCCCCTGTAATCCCTCCTGGAAATGTAAGAACTTTACTTTATGCACTTCCTCCTGGAAATGTAAGAACTTTACTTTGTGCACATCCCCTGTTATCCCTCCTGGAAATGTAAGAACTTTACTTTATGCACTTCCTCCTGGAAATGTAAGAACTTTACTTTATGCACTTCCTCTGTTATCCCTCCTGGAAATGTAAGAAATCTACTTTGTGCATTTCCTCTATAATTCCTCCTGGTAATGTAAGAACTTTATGCACTTCTTCTGTAATCCCACCTGGAAATGAAAGAACTCTACTTTGTGCACTTCCTCTGTAAATCCTCCTGGAAATGTAAGAACTTTACTTTATGCACTTCCTCTGTAATACCTCCTGGAAATGTAAGAACTCTACTTTGTGCACTTCCTCTGTAATCCCTCCTGGAAATGTAAGAACTCTACTTTGTGCACATCCCCTGTAATCCCTCCTGGAAATGTAAGGACTCTACTTTGTGCACTTCCTCTGTAATCCCTCCTGGAAATGTAAGGACTCTATTTTGTGCATTTCCTCTATAATTCCTTCTGGAAATGTAAGAACGTTATGCACTTCCTCTGTAATCTCTCCTGGAAATGTAAGTACTTTACTTTATGCACTTCCTCTGTAATCCATCCTGGAAATATAAGAAATCTACTTTGTGCACTTCCTCTGTAATCCCTCCTGGAAATGTAAGAAATCTACTTTGTGCACTTCCTCTGTAATCCCTCCTGGGAATGTAAGAATGTTGTGCATTTCCTCTGTAATTCTTCCTGGAAATGTAAGAACTTTACTTTATGCACTTCCTCAGTAATCCCTCCTGGAAATGTAAGGACTCTACATTGTGCACTTCCTCTGTAATCCCTCTTGGAAATGTAAGAACTTTACTTTATGCACTTCCTCTGTAATCCCTCCTGGAAATGTAAGAACTTTACTTTATGCACTTCTTCTGTAATCCCTCCTGGAAATGTAAGAACTCTACTTTGTGCACTTCCTCTGTAATCCCTCCTGGAAATGTAAGAACTTTGTGCCCTTCCTCTGTAATTCCTCCTGGAAATGTAAGAACTCTGCTTTATGCAATTCCTCTGTAATTCCTCCTGGAAATGTAAGAACTCTACTTTGTGCACTTCCTCTGTAAATCCTCCTGGAAATGTCAGAACTTTACTTTATGTACTTTCTCTGTAATCCCTCCTGGAAATGTAAGAACTTTACTTTATGCACTTCCTCTGTAATCCCTCCTGAAAATGTAACGACTCTACTTTGGGCATTTCCTCTATAATTCCTCCTGCAAATGTAAGAACTTTACTTTATGCACTTCCTCTGTAATCCCTGCTGGAAATGTAAGAAATCTAATTTGTGCACTTCCTCTGTAATCCCTCCTGGAAATGTAAGAACATTGTGCATTTCCTCTGTAATTGCTCCTGGAAATGTAAGAATATTACTTTATGCACATCCCCTGTAATCCCTCCTGGAAATGTAAGAACTTTACTTCATGCACTTCCTCTGTAAATCCTCCTGGAAATGTAAGAACTTTACATTGTGCACATCCCCTGTAATCCCTCCTGGAAATGTAAGAACTTTACTTTATGCACTTCCTCTGTAAATCCTCCTGGAAATGTAAGAACTTTACTTTATGCACGTTCTCTGTAAATCCTCCTGGAAATGTAAGAACTTTACTATATGGAATTCCTCTGTAAATCCTCCTGGAAATATAAGAACTTTACTTTATGCACTTCCTCTGTAATACCTCCTGGAAATGTAAGAACTCTACTTTGTGCACTTCCTCTTTAATTCCTCATGGAAATGTAAGAACTTTACTTTATGCACTTCCTCTGTAATCCCTCCTGGAAATGTAAGAACTCTACTTTGTGCACATCCCATGTAATCCCTCCTGGAAATGTAAGGACTCTACTTTGTGCACTTCCTCTGTAATCCCTCCTGGAAATGTAAGAAATTTACTTTATGCACTTTCTGTGTAATCCCTCCTGGAAATGTAAGGACTCTATTTTGTGCATTTCCTCTATAATTCCTCCTGGAAATGTAAGAACTTTACTTTATGCACTTCCTCTGTAATCTCTCCTGGAAATGTAAGTACTTTACTTTGTGCACCTCCTCTGTAATCCCTCCTGGAAATGTAAGAAATCTACTTTGTGCACTTCCTCTGTAATCCCTCCTGGAAATGTAAGAAATCTACTTTGTGCACTTCCTCTGTAATCCCTCCTGGGAATGTAAGAATGTTGTGCATTTCCTCTGTAATTCTTCCTGGAAATGTGAGAACTTTCCTTTATGCACGTCCTCTGTAATCCCTCCTGGAAATGTAAGAACTTTACTTTATGCACTTCCTCTGTAAATCCTTCTGGAAATGTAAGAACTTTACTTTGAGCACTTCCTCTGTAATCCCTCATGGAAATGTAAGGACTCTACTTTATGCACTTCCTCTGTAATCCCTCCTGGAAATGTAAGAACTTTACTTTATGCACTTCCTCTGTAATCCCTCTTGGAAATGTAAGAACTTTACTTTATGCACTTCTTCTGTAAATCCTTCTGGAAATGTAAGAACTTTACTTTATGCACTTCTTCTGTAATCCCTCCTGGAAATGTAAGAACTTTACTTTATGCACTTCCTCTGTAAATCCTTCTGGAAATGTAAGAACTTTACTTTGTGCACTTCCTCTGTAATCCCTCCTGGAAATGTAAGGACTCTACTTTGTGCACTTCCTCTGTAATCCCTCCTGGAAATGTAAGGACTCTACTTTGTGCACTTCCTCTGTAATCCCTCCTGGAAATGTAAGAACTTTACTTTCTGCACTTCCTCTTTAATCCCTCCTGGAAATGTAATAACTCTACTTTGTGCACTTCCTCTGTAATCCCTCCTGGAAATGTAATAACTTTGTGCACTTCCTCTGTAATTCCTCCTGGAAATGTAAGAACTCTACTTTATGCAATTCCTCTGTAATTCCTCCTGGAAATGTAAGAACTCTACTTTGTGCATTTCCTCTATAATTCCTCCTGGTAATGTAAGAACTTTATGCACTTCTTCTGTAATCCCACCTGGAAATGAAAGAACTCTACTTTGTGCACTTCCTCTGTAAATCCTCCTGGAAATGTAAGAACTTTACTTTATGCACTTCCTCTGTAATACCTCCTGGAAATGTAAGAACTCTACTTTGTGCACTTCCTCTGTAATCCCTCCTGAAAATGTAAGAACTCTACTTTGTGCACATCCCCTGTAATCCCTCCTGGAAATGTAAGGACTCTACTTTGTGCACTTCCTCTGTAATCCCTCCTGGAAATGTAAGGACTCTATTTTGTGCATTTCCTCTATAATTCCTTCTGGAAATGTAAGAACGTTATGCACTTCCTCTGTAATCTCTCCTGGAAATGTAAGTACTTTACTTTATGCACTTCCTCTGTAATCCATCCTGGAAATATAAGAAATCTACTTTGTGCACTTCCTCTGTAATCCCTCCTGGAAATGTAAGAAATCTACTTTGTGCACTTCCTCTGTAATCCCTCCTGGGAATGTAAGAATGTTGTGCATTTCCTCTGTAATTCTTCCTGGAAATGTAAGAACTTTACTTTATGCACTTCCTCTGTAATCCCTCCTGGAAATGTAAGAACTTTACTTTATGCACTTCCTCAGTAATCCCTCCTGGAAATGTAAGAACTTTACTTTATGCACTTCCTCTGTAAATCCTTCTGGAAATGTAAGAACTTTACTTTGTGCACTTCCTCTGTAATCCCTCCTGGAAATGTAAGGACTCTACATTGTGCACTTCCTCTGTAATCCCTCTTGGAAATGTAAGAACTTTACTTTATGCACTTCCTCTGTAATCCCTTCTGGAAATGTAAGAACTTTACTTTATGCACTTCTTCTGTAATCCCTCCTGGAAATGTAAGAACTCTACTTTGTGCACTTCCTCTGTAATCCCTCCTGGAAATGTAAGAACTTTACTTTCTGCACTTCCTCTTTAATCCCTCCTGGAAATGTAAAAACTCTACTTTGTGCACTTCCTCTGTAATCCATCCTGGAAATGTAAGAACTTTGTGCACTTCCTCTGTAATTCCTCCTGGAAATGTAAGAACTCTGCTTTATGCAATTCCTCTGTAATTCCTCCTGGAAATGTAAGAACTCTACTTTGTGCACTTCCTCTGTAAATCCTCCTGGAAATGTCAGAACTTTACTTTATGCACTTTCTCTGTAATCCCTCCTGGAAATGTAAGAACTTTACTTTATGCACTTCCTCTGTAATCCCTCCTGAAAATGTAACGACTCTACTTTGTGCATTTCCTCTATAATTCCTCCTGCAAATGTAAGAACTTTACTTTATGCACTTCCTCTGTAATCCCTCCTGGAAATGTAAGAAATCTAATTTGTGCACTTCCTCTGTAATCCCTCCTGGAAATGTAAGAACATTGTGCATTTCCTCTGTAATTGCTCCTGGAAATGTAAGAACATTACTTAATGCACATCCCCTGTAATCCCTCCTGGAAATGTAAGAACTTTACTTCATGCACTTCCTCTGTAAATCCTCCTGGAAATGTAAGAACTTTACATTGTGCACATCCCCTGTAATCCCTCCTGGAAATGTAAGAACTTTACTTTATGCACTTCCTCTGTAAATCCTCCTGGAAATGTAAGAACTTTACTTTATGCACTTTCTCTGTAAATCCTCCTGGAAATGTAAGAACTTTACTATATGGAATTCCTCTGTAAATCCTCCTGGAAATATAAGAACTTTACTTTATGCACTTCCTCTGTAATACCTCCTGGAAATGTAAGAATTCTACTTTGTGCACTTCCTCTTTAATTCCTCAGGGAAATGTAAGAACTTTACTTTATGCACTTCCTCTGTAATCCCTCCTGGAAATGTAAGAACTCTACTTTGTGCACATCCCATGTAATCCCTCCTGGAAATGTAAGGACTCTACTTTGTGCACTTCCTCTGTAATCCCTCTTGGAAATGTAAGAAATTTACTTTATGCACTTTCTGTGTAATCCCTCCTGGAAATGTAAGGACTCTATTTTGTGCATTTCCTCTATAATTCCTCCTGGAAATGTAAGAACTTTACTTTATGCACTTCCTCTGTAATCTCTCCTGGAAATGTAAGTACTTTACTTTGTGCACCTCCTCTGTAATCCCTCCTGGAAATGTAAGAAATCTACTTTGTGCACTTCCTCTGTAATCCCTCCTGGAAATGTAAGAAATCTACTTTGTGCACTTCCTCTGTAATCCCTCCTGGGAATGTAAGAATGTTGTGCATTTCCTCTGTAATTCTTCCTGGAAATGTGAGAACTTTCCTTTATGCACGTCCTCTGTAATCCCTCCTGGAAATGTAAGAACTTTACTTTATGCACTTCCTCTGTAAATCCTTCTGGAAATGTAAGAACTTTACTTTGAGCACTTCCTCTGTAATCCCTCATGGAAATGTAAGGACTCTACTTTGTGCATTTCCTCTGTAATCCCTCCTGGAAATGTAAGAACTTTACTTTATGCACTTCCTCTGTAATCCCTCTTGGAAATGTAAGAACTTTACTTTATGCACTTCTTCTGTAAATCCTTCTGGAAATGTAAGAACTTTACTTTATGCACTTCTTCTGTAATCCCTCCTGGAAATGTAAGAACTTTACTTTATGCACTTCCTCTGTAAATCCTTCTGGAAATGTAAGAACTTTACTTTGTGCACTTCCTCTGTAATCCCTCCTGGAAATGTAAGGACTCTACTTTGTGCACTTCCTCTGTAATCCCTCCTGGAAACGTAAGGACTCTACTTTGAGCACTTCCTCTGTAATCCCTCCTGGAAATGTAAGAACTTTACTTTCTGCACTTCCTCTTTAATCCCTCCTGGAAATGTAAAAACTCTACTTTGTGCACTTCCTCTGTAATCCCTCCTGGAAATGTAATAACTTTGTGCACTTCCTCTGTAATTCCTCCTGGAAATGTAAGAACTCTACTTTATGCAATTCCTCTGTAATTCCTCCTGGAAATGTAAGAACTCTACTTTGTGCATTTCCTCTATAATTCCTCCTGGAAATGTAAGAACTTTACTTTATGCACTTCCTCAGTAATCCCTCCTGGAAATGTAAGAACTTTACTTTGTGCACTTCCTCTGTAAATCCTCCTGGAAATTTAAGAACTTTACTTTATGCACTCACTCTGTAATCCCTCCTGGAAATGTAAGAACTTTACTTTATGCACTTCCTCTGTAATCCCTCCTGGAAAAGTAACGACTCTACTTCGTGCATTTCCTCTATAATTCCTCCTGGAAATGTAAGAACTTTACTTTATGCACTTCCTCTGTAATCCCTCCTGGAAATGTAAGAAATCTACTTTGTGCACTTCCTCTGTAATCCCTCCTGGAAATGTAAGAACGTTGTGCATTTCCTCTGTAATTGCTCCTGGAAATGTAAGAACTTTACTTTATGCACATCCCCTGTAATCCCTCCTGGAAATGTAAGAACTTTACTTTATGCACTTTCTCTGTAAATCCTCCTGGAAATGTAAGAACTTTACTTTGTGCACATCCCCTGTAATCCCTCCTGGAAATGTAAGAACTTTACTTTATGCACTTCCTCTGTAAATCCTCCTGGAATGTAAGAACTTTTCTTTATGCACTTCCTCTGTAAATCCTCCTGGAAATGTAAGAGCTTTACTTTATGCACTTCCTCTGTAAATCCTCCTGGAAATGTAAGAACTTTACTTTATGCACTTCTGTAATCCCTCCTGGAAATGTAAGAACTCTACTTTGTGCATTTCCTCGATAATTCCTCCTGGAAATGTAAGAACTTTATGCACTTCTTCTGTAATCCCACCTGGAAATGTAAGAACTCTACTTTGTGCACATCCTCTGTAAGTCATCCTGGAAATGTAAGAACTTTACTTTATGCACTTCTTCTGTAATTCCTCATGGAAATGTAAGAACTTTACTTCATGTACTTCCTCTGCAATCACTCCTGGAAATGTAAGAACTCTACTTTGTGCACATCCCCTGTAATCCCTCCTGGAAATGTAAGAACTCTACTTTGTGCACTTCCTCTGTAATCCCTCCTAGAAATGTAAGGACTCTATTTTGTGCATTTCCTCTATAATTCCTCCTGGAAATGTAAGAACTTTACTTTATGCACTTCCTCTGTAATCTCTCCTGGAAATGTAAGTACTTTACTTTATGCACTTCCTCTGTAATCCCTCCTGGGAATGTAAGAATGTTGTGCATTTCCTCTGTAATTCCTCCTGGAAATGTAAGAACTTTACTTTATGCACTTCCTCTGTAATCCCTCCTGGAAATGTAAGAACTCTACTTTGTGCACTTCCTCTCTAATCCCTCCTGGAAATGTAAGAACTTTACTTTATGCACTTTCTCTGTAAATCCTTCTGGAAATGTAAGAACTTTACTTTGTGCACTTCCTCTATAATCCCTCCTGGAAATGTAAGGACTCTACTTTGTGCACTTCCTCTGTAATCCCTCCTGGAAATGTAAGAAATTTACTTCATGCACTTTCTCTGTAATCCCTCCTGGAAATGTAAGGACTCTATTTTGTGCATTTCCTCTATAATTCCTCCTGGAAATGTAAGAACTTTACTTTATGCACTTCCTCTGTAATCTCTCCTAGAAAAGTAAGTACTTTACTTTATGCACTTCCTCTGTAATCCCTCCTGGAAATGTAAGAAATCTACTTTGTGCACTTCCTCTGTAATCCCTCCTGGGAATGTAAGAATGTTGTGCATTTCCTCTGTAATTTTTCCTGGAAATGTAAGAACTTTACTTTATGCACTTCCACTGTAATCCCTCCTGGAAATGTAAGAACTTTACTTTATGCATTTCCTCAGTAATCCCTCCTGGAAATGTAAGAACTCTAATTTGTGCACTTCCTCTGTAATCCCTCCTGGAAATGTAAGAACTTTACTTTCTGCAATTCCTCTGTAAATCCTTCTGGAAATGTAAGAACTGTACTTTGTGCACTTCCTCTGTAATCCCTCCTGGAAATGTAAGGACTCTACTTTCTGCACTTCCTCTTTAATCCCTCCTGGAAATGTAAAAACTCTACTTTGTGCACTTCCTCTGTAATCCCTCCTGGAAATGTAAGAACTTTGTGCACTTCCTCTGTAATTCCTCCTGGAAATGTAAGAACTCTACTTTATGCAATTCCTCTGTATTTCCTCCTGGAAATGTAAGAACTCTACTTTGTGCATTTCCTCTATAATTCCTCCTGGAAATGTAAGAACTTTACTTTATGCACTTCCTCAGTAATCCCTCTTGGAAATGTAAGAACTTTACTTTGTGCACTTCCTCTGTAAATCCTCCTGGAAATGTAAGAACTTTACTTTATGCACTTACTCTGTAATCCCTCCTGGAAATGTGAGAACTTTATTTATGCACTTCCTCTGTAATCCCTCCTGGAAATGTAACGACTCTACTTTGTGCATTTCCTCTATAATTCCTCCTGGAAATGTAAGAACTTTTCTTTATGCACTTCCTTTGTAATCCCTCCTGGAAATGTAAGAACTTTACTTTATGCACTTCCTCTGTAATCCCTCCTGGAAATGTAAGAACTTTACTTTATGCACTTCTTCTGTAATCCCTCCTGGAAATGTAAGAACTCTACTTTCTGCACTTCCTCTTTAATCCCTCCTGGAAATGTAAAAACTCTACTTTGTGCACTTCCTCTGTAATCCCTCCTGGAAATGTAAGAACTTTGTGCACTTCCTCTGTAATTCCTCCTGGAAATGTAAGAACTCTACTTTATGCAATTCCTCTGTATTTCCTCCTGGAAATGTAAGAACTCTACTTTGTGCATTTCCTCTATAATTCCTCCTGGAAATGTAAGAACTTTACTTTATGCACTTCCTCAGTAATCCCTCCTGGAAATGTAAGAACTTTACTTTGTGCACTTCCTCTGTAAATCCTCCTGGAAATGTAAGAACTTTACTTTATGCACTTACTCTGTAATCCCTCCTGGAAATGTGAGAACTTTATTTATGCACTTCCTCTGTAATCCCTCCTGGAAATGTAACGACTCTACTTTGTGCATTTCCTCTATAATTCCTCCTGGAAATGTAAGAACTTTACTTTATGCACTTCCTCTGTAATCCCTCCTGGAAATGTAAGAAATCTACTTTGTGCACTTCCTCTGTAATCCCTCCTGGAAATGTAAGAACGTTGTGCATTTCCTCTGTAATTGCTCCTGGAAATGTAAGAACATTACTTTATGCACATCCCCTGTAATTCCTCCTGGAAATATAAGTACTTTACTTTATGCACTTCCTCTGTAAATCCTCCTGGAAATGTAAGAACTTTACTTTGTGCACATCCCCTGTAATCCCTCCTGGAAATGTAAGAACTTTACTTTATGCACTTCCTCTGTAAATCCTCCTGGAAATGTAAGAACTTTACTTTATTCACTTCCTCTGTAAATCCTCCTGGAAATGTAAGAACTTTACTTTATGCACTTCCTCTGTAAATCCTCCTGGAAATGTAAGAACTTTACTTTATGCACTTCTTCTGTAATCCCACCTGGAAATGTAAAAACTCTACTTTGTGCACATCCTCTGTAAGTCATCCTGGAAATGTAAGAACTTTACTTTATGCACTTCTTCTGTAATTCCTCATGGAAATGTAAGAACTTTACTTCATATACTTCCTCTGCAATCACTCCTGGAAATGTAAGAACTCTACTTTGTGCACATCCCCTGTAATCCCTCCTGGAAATGTAAGAACTCTACTTTGTGCACTTCCTCTGTAATCCCTCCTAGAAATGTAAGGACTCTATTTTGTGCATTTCCTCTATAATTCCTCCTGGAAATGTAAGAACTTTACTTTATGCACTTCCTCTGTAATCTCTCCTGGAAATGCAAGTACTTTACTTTATGCACTTCCTCTGTAATCCCTCCTGGGAATGTAAGAATGTTGTGCATTTCCTCTGTAATTCCTCCTGGAAATGTAAGAACTTTACTTTATGCACTTCCTCTGTAATCCCTCCTGGAAATGTAAGAACTTTACTTTATGCACTTCCTCTGTAATCCCTCCTGGAAATGTAAGAACTTTACTTTATGCACTTCTTCTGTAATCCCTCCTGGAAATGTAAGAACTCTACTTTCTGCACTTCCTCTTTAATCCCTCCTGGAAATGTAAAAACTCTACTTTGTGCACTTCCTCTGTAATCCCTCCTGGAAATGTAAGAACTTTGTGCACTTCCTCTGTAATTCCTCCTGGAAATGTAAGAACTCTACTTTATGCAATTCCTCTGTATTTCCTCCTGGAAATGTAAGAACTCTACTTTGTGCATTTCCTCTATAATTCCTCCTGGAAATGTAAGAACTTTACTTTATGCACTTCCTCAGTAATCCCTCCTGGAAATGTAAGAACTTTACTTTGTGCACTTCCTCTGTAAATCCTCCTGGAAATGTAAGAACTTTACTTTATGCACTTACTCTGTAATCCCTCCTGGAAATGTGAGAACTTTATTTATGCACTTCCTCTGTAATCCCTCCTGGAAATGTAACGACTCTACTTTGTGCATTTCCTCTATAATTCCTCCTGGAAATGTAAGAACTTTACTTTATGCACTTCCTCTGTAATCCCTCCTGGAAATGTAAGAAATCTACTTTGTGCACTTCCTCTGTAATCCCTCCTGGAAATGTAAGAACGTTGTGCATTTCCTCTGTAATTGCTCCTGGAAATGTAAGAACATTACTTTATGCACATCCCCTGTAATTCCTCCTGGAAATATAAGTACTTTACTTTATGCACTTCCTCTGTAAATCCTCCTGGAAATGTAAGAACTTTACTTTGTGCACATCCCCTGTAATCCCTCCTGGAAATGTAAGAACTTTACTTTATGCACTTCCTCTGTAATCCCTCCTGGAAATGTAAGAACTTTACTTTATGCACTTCCTCAGTAATCCCTCCTGGAAATGTAAGAACTCTACTTTGTGCACTTCCTCTCTAATCCCTCCTGGAAATGTAAGAACTTTACTTTATGCACTTCCTCTGTAAATCCTTCTGGAAATGTAAGAACTTTACTTTGTGCACTTCCTCTATAATCCCTCCTGGAAATGTAAGGACTCTACTTTGTGCACTTCCTCTGTAATCCCTCCTGGAAATGTAAGAAATTTACTTCATGCACTTTCTCTGTAATCCCTCCTGGAAATGTAAGGACTCTATTTTGTGCATTTCCTCTATAATTCCTCCTGGAAATGTAAGAACTTTACTTTATGCACTTCCTCTGTAATCTCTCCTAGAAAAGTAAGTACTTTACTTTATGCACTTCCTCTGTAATCCCTCCTGGAAATGTAAGAAATCTACTTTGTGCACTTCCTCTGTAATCCCTCCTGGGAATGTAAGAATGTTGTGCATTTCCTCTGTAATTTTTCCTGGAAATGTAAGAACTTTACTTTATGCACTTCCACTGTAATCCCTCCTGGAAATGTAAGAACTTTACTTTATGCATTTCCTCAGTAATCCCTCCTGGAAATGTAAGAACTCTACTTTGTGCACTTCCTCTGTAATCCCTCCTGGAAATGTAAGAACTTTACTATCTGCAATTCCTCTGTAAATCCTTCTGGAAATGTAAGAACTGTACTTTGTGCACTTCCTCTGTAATCCCTCCTGGAAATGTAAGGACTCTACTTTCTGTACTTCCTCTTTAATCCCTCCTGGAAATGTAAAAACTCTACTTTGTGCACTTCCTCTGTAATCCCTCCTGGAAATGTAAGAACTTTGTGCACTTCCTCTGTAATTCCTCCTGGAAATGTAAGAACTCTACTTTATGCAATTCCTCTGTATTTCCTCCTGGAAATGTAGGAACTCTACTTTGTGCATTTCCTCTATAATTCCTCCTGGAAATGTAAGAACTTTACTTTATGCACTTCCTCAGTAATCCCTCCTGGAAATGTAAGAACTTTACTTTGTGCACTTCCTCTGTAAATCCTCCTGGAAATGTAAGAACTTTACTTTATGCACTTACTCTGTAATCCCTCCTGGAAATGTGAGAACTTTATTTATGCACTTCCTCTGTAATCCCTCCTGGAAATGTAACGACTCTACTTTGTGCATTTCCTCTATAATTCCTCCTGGAAATGTAAGAACTTTACTTTATGCACTTCCTCTGTAATCCCTCCTGGAAATGTAAGAACTTTACTTTATGCACTTCCTCTGTAATCCCTCCTGGAAATGTAAGAACTTTACTTTATGCACTTCTTCTGTAATCCCTCCTGGAAATGTAAGAACTCTACTTTCTGCACTTCCTCTTTAATCCCTCCTGGAAATGTAAAAACTCTACTTGGTGCACTTCCTCTGTAATCCCTCCTGGAAATGTAAGAACTTTGTGCACTTCCTCTGTAATTCCTCCTGGAAATGTAAGAACTCTACTTTATGCAATTCCTCTGTATTTCCTCCTGGAAATGTAAGAACTCTACTTTGTGCATTTCCTCTATAATTCCTCCTGGAAATGTAAGAACTTTACTTTATGCACTTCCTCAGTAATCCCTCCTGGAAATGTAAGAACTTTACTTTGTGCACTTCCTCTGTAAATCCTCCTGGAAATGTAAGAACTTTACTTTATGCACTTACTCTGTAATCCCTCCTGGAAATGTGAGAACTTTATTTATGCACTTCCTCTGTAATCCCTCCTGGAAATGTAACGACTCTACTTTGTGCATTTCCTCTATAATTCCTCCTGGAAATGTAAGAACTTTACTTTATGCACTTCCTCTGTAATCCCTCCTGGAAATGTAAGAAATCTACTTTGTGCACTTCCTCTGTAATCCCTCCTGGAAATGTAAGAACGTTGTGCATTTCCTCTGTAATTGCTCCTGGAAATGTAAGAACATTACTTTATGCACATCCCCTGTAATTCCTCCTGGAAATATAAGTACTTTACTTTATGCACTTCCTCTGTAAATCCTCCTGGAAATGTAAGAACTTTACTTTGTGCACATCCCCTGTAATCCCTCCTGGAAATGTAAGAACTTTACTTTATGCACTTCCTCTGTAAATCCTCCTGGAAATGTAAGAACTTTACTTTATTCACTTCCTCTGTAAATCCTCCTGGAAATGTAAGAACTTTACTTTATGCACTTCCTCTGTAAATCCTCCTGGAAATGTAAGAACTTTACTTTATGCACTTCTTCTGTAATCCCACCTGGAAATGTAAAAACTCTACTTTGTGCACATCCTCTGTAAGTCATCCTGGAAATGTAAGAACTTTACTTTATGCACTTCTTCTGTAATTCCTCATGGAAATGTAAGAACTTTACTTCATGTACTTCCTCTGCAATCACTCCTGGAAATGTAAGAACTCTACTTTGTGCACATCCCCTGTAATCCCTCCTGGAAATGTAAGAACTCTACTTTGTGCACTTCCTCTGTAATCCCTCCTAGAAATGTAAGGACTCTATTTTGTGCATTTCCTCTATAATTCCTCCTGGAAATGTAAGAACTTTACATTATGCACTTCCTCTGTAATCTCTCCTGGAAATGTAAGTACTTTACTTTATGCACTTCCTCTGTAATCCCTCCTGGGAATGTAAGAATGTTGTGCATTTCCTCTGTAATTCCTCCTGGAAATGTAAGAACTTTACTTTATGCACTTCCTCTGTAATCCCTCCTGGAAATGTAAGAACTTTACTTTATGCACTTCCTCTGTAATCCCTCCTGGAAATGTAAGAACTATACTTTATGCACTTCTTCTGTAATCCCTCCTGGAAATGTAAGAACTCTACTTTCTGCACTTCCTCTTTAATCCCTCCTGGAAATGTAAAAACTCTACTTTGTGCACTTCCTCTGTAATCCCTCCTGGAAATGTAAGAACTTTGTGCACTTCCTCTGTAATTCCTCCTGGAAATGTAAGAACTCTACTTTATGCAATTCCTCTGTATTTCCTCCTGGAAATGTAAGAACTCTACTTTGTGCATTTCCTCTATAATTCCTCCTGGAAATGTAAGAACTTTACTTTATGCACTTCCTCAGTAATCCCTCCTGGAAATGTAAGAACTTTACTTTGTGCACTTCCTCTGTAAATCCTCCTGGAAATGTAAGAACTTTACTTTATGCACTTACTCTGTAATCCCTCCTGGAAATGTGAGAACTTTATTTATGCACTTCCTCTGTAATCCCTCCTGGAAATGTAACGACTCTACTTTGTGCATTTCCTCTATAATTCCTCCTGGAAATGTAAGAACTTTACTTTATGCACTTCCTCTGTAATCCCTCCTGGAAATGTAAGAAATCTACTTTGTGCACTTCCTCTGTAATCCCTCCTGGAAATGTAAGAACGTTGTGCATTTCCTCTGTAATTGCTCCTGGAAATGTAAGAACATTACTTTATGCACATCCCCTGTAATTCCTCCTGGAAATATAAGTACTTTACTTTATGCACTTCCTCTGTAAATCCTCCTGGAAATGTAAGAACTTTACTTTGTGCACATCCCCTGTAATCCCTCCTGGAAATGTAAGAACTTTACTTTATGCACTTCCTCTGTAATCCCTCCTGGAAATGTAAGAACTTTACTTTATGCACTTCCTCAGTAATCCCTCCTGGAAATGTAAGAACTCTACTTTGTGCACTTCCTCTCTAATCCCTCCTGGAAATGTAAGAACTTTACTTTATGCACTTCCTCTGTAAATCCTTCTGGAAATGTAAGAACTTTACTTTGTGCACTTCCTCTATAATCCCTCCTGGAAATGTAAGGACTCTACTTTGTGCACTTCCTCTGTAATCCCTCCTGGAAATGTAAGAAATTTACTTCATGCACTTTCTCTGTAATCCCTCCTGGAAATGTAAGGACTCTATTTTGTGCATTTCCTCTATAATTCCTCCTGGAAATGTAAGAACTTTACTTTATGCACTTCCTCTGTAATCTCTCCTAGAAAAGTAAGTACTTTACTTTATGCACTTCCTCTGTAATCCCTCCTGGAAATGTAAGAAATCTACTTTGTGCACTTCCTCTGTAATCCCTCCTGGGAATGTAAGAATGTTGTGCATTTCCTCTGTAATTTTTCCTGGAAATGTAAGAACTTTACTTTATGCACTTCCACTGTAATCCCTCCTGGAAATGTAAGAACTTTACTTTATGCATTTCCTCAGTAATCCCTCCTGGAAATGTAAGAACTCTACTTTGTGCACTTCCTCTGTAATCCCTCCTGGAAATGTAAGAACTTTACTTTCTGCAATTCCTCTGTAAATCCTTCTGGAAATGTAAGAACTGTACTTTGTGCACTTCCTCTGTAATCCCTCCTGGAAATGTAAGGACTCTACTTTCTGCACTTCCTCTTTAATCCCTCCTGGAAATGTAAAAACTCTACTTTGTGCACTTCCTCTGTAATCCCTCCTGGAAATGTAAGAACTTTGTGCACTTCCTCTGTAATTCCTCCTGGAAATGTAAGAACTCTACTTTATGCAATTCCTCTGTATTTCCTCCTGGAAATGTAAGAACTCTACTTTGTGCATTTCCTCTATAATTCCTCCTGGAAATGTAAGAACTTTACTTTATGCACTTCCTCAGTAATCCCTCCTGGAAATGTAAGAACTTTACTTTGTGCACTTCCTCTGTAAATCCTCCTGGAAATGTAAGAACTTTACTTTATGCACTTACTCTGTAATCCCTCCTGGAAATGTGAGAACTTTATTTATGCACTTCCTCTGTAATCCCTCCTGGAAATGTAACGACTCTACTTTGTGCATTTCCTCTATAATTCCTCCTGGAAATGTAAAAACTTTACTTTATGCACTTCCTCTGTAATCCCTCCTGGAAATGTAAGAACTTTACTTTATGCACTTCCTCTGTAATCCCTCCTGGAAATGTAAGAACTTTACTTTATGCACTTCTTCTGTAATCCCTCCTGGAAATGTAAGAACTCTACTTTCTGCACTTCCTCTTTAATCCCTCCTGGAAATGTAAAAACTCTACTTTGTGCACTTCCTCTGTAATCCCTCCTGGAAATGTAAGAACTTTGTGCACTTCCTCTGTAATTCCTCCTGGAAATGTAAGAACTCTACTTTATGCAATTCCTCTGTATTTCCTCCTGGAAATGTAAGAACTCTACTTTGTGCATTTCCTCTATAATTCCTCCTGGAAATGTAAGAACTTTACTTTATGCACTTCCTCAGTAATCCCTCCTGGAAATGTAAGAACTTTACTTTGTGCACTTCCTCTGTAAATCCTCCTGGAAATGTAAGAACTTTACTTTATGCACTTACTCTGTAATCCCTCCTGGAAATGTGAGAACTTTATTTATGCACTTCCTCTGTAATCCCTCCTGGAAATGTGACGACTCTACTTTGTGCATTTCCTCTATAATTCCTCCTGGAAATGTAAGAACTTTACTTTATGCACTTCCTCTGTAATCCCTCCTGGAAATGTAAGAAATCTACTTTGTGCACTTCCTCTGTAATCCCTCCTGGAAATGTAAGAACGTTGTGCATTTCCTCTGTAATTGCTCCTGGAAATGTAAGAACATTACTTTATGCACATCCCCTGTAATTCCTCCTGGAAATATAAGTACTTTACTTTATGCACTTCCTCTGTAAATCCTCCTGGAAATGTAAGAACTTTACTTTGTGCACATCCCCTGTAATCCCTCCTGGAAATGTAAGAACTTTACTTTATGCACTTCCTCTGTAAATCCTCCTGGAAATGTAAGAACTTTACTTTATGCACTTCTTCTGTAATCCCACCTGGAAATGTAAAAACTCTACTTTGTGTACATCTTCTGTAAGTCATCCTGAAAATGTAAGAACTTTACTTTATGCATTTCCTCTGTAATACCTCCTGGAAATGTAAGAACTTTACTTTGTGCACTTCCTCTTTAATTCCTCATGGAAATGTAAGAACTTAACTTTATGTACTTCCTCTGCAATCCCTCCTGGAAATGTAAGAACTCTGCTTTGTGCACATCCCCTGTAATCCCTCCTGGAAATGTAAGGACTCTACTTTGTGCACTTCCTCTGTAATCCCTCCTGGAAATGTAAGGACTCTATTTTGTGCATTTCCTCTATAATTCCTCCTGGAAATGTAAGAACTTTAATTTATGCACTTCCTCTGTAATCCCTCCTGGAAATGTAAGAAATCTACTTTGTGCACTTCCTATGTAATCCCTCCTGGAAATGTAAGAAATCTACTTTGTGCACTTCCTCTTTAATCCCTCCTGGAAATGTAAGAAATCTACTTTGTGCACTTCCTCTGTAATCCCTCCTGGGAATGTAAGAATGTTGTGCATTTCCTCTGTAATCCCTCCTGGAAATGTAAGAACTTAACTTTATGCACTTCCTCTGTAATCCCTCCTGAAATGTAAGAACATTACTTTATGCACTTCCTCAGTAATCCCTCCTGGAAATGTAAGAACTCTACTTTGTGCACTTCCTCTGTAATCCCTCCTGGAAATGTAAGAACTTTACTTTATGCACTTCCTCTGTAAATCCTTCTGGAAATTAAAGAAATCTACTTTGTGCACTTCCTCTGTAATCCCTCCTGGAAATGTAAGAAATCTACTTTGTGCACTTCCTCTGTAATCCCTCCTGGAAATGTAAGAAATCTACTTCATGCACTTCCTCAGTAATCCCTCCTGGAAATGTAAGAACTCTACTTTGTGCACTTCCTCTGTAATCCCTCCTGGAAATGTAAGAACTTTACTTTATGCACTTCCTATGTAATCCCTCCTGGAAATGTAAGAAATCTACTTTGTGCACTTCCTCTGTAATCCCTCCTGGAAATGTAAGAAATCTACTTTGTGCACTTCCTCTGTAATCCCTCCTGGGAATGTAAGAATGTTGTGCATTTCCTCTGTAATTCCTCCTGGAAATGTAAGAACTTTACTTTCTGCACTTCCTCTTTAATCCCTCCTGGAAATGTAAGAACTTTACTTTCTGCACTTCCTCTTTAATCCCTCCTGGAAATGTAAGAACTTTACTTTCTGCACTTCCTCTTTAATCCCTCCTGTAAATGTAAAAACTCTACTTTGTGCACTTCCTCTGTAATCCGTCCTGGAAATGTAAGAACTTTGTGCACTTCCTCTGTAATTCCTCCTGGAAATGTAAGAACTCTACTTTATGCAATTCCTCTGTAATTCCTCCTGGAAATGTAAGAACTCTACTTTGTGCATTTCCTCTATAATTACTCCTGGAAATGTAAGAACTTTACTTTATGCACTTCCTCAGTAATCCCTCCTGGAAATGTAAGAACTTTACTTTGTGCACTTCCTATGTAAATCCTCCTGGAAATGTAAGAACTTTACTTTATGCACTTACTCTGTAATCCCTCCTGGAAATGTAAGAACTTTACTTTATGCACTTCCTCTGTAATCCCTCCTGGAAATGTAAGAAATCTACTTTGTGCACTTCCTCTGTAATCCCTCCTGGAAATGTAAGAACGTTGTGCATTTCCTCTGTAATTGCTCCTTGAAATGTAAGAACTTTACTTTATGCACTTCCTCTGTAAATCCTCCTGGAAATGTAAGAACTTTACTTTGTGCACAACCCCTGTAATCCCGCCTGGAAATGTAAGAACTTTACTTTATGCACTTCCTCTGTAAATCCTCCTGGAAATGTAAGAACTTTACTTTATGCACTTCATCTGTAAATTCTCCTGGAAATGTAAGAACTTTACTTTATGCACTTCTTCTGTAATCCCTCCTGGAAATGTAAGAACTCTACTTTGTGCATTTCCTCTATAATTCCTCCTGGAAATGTAAGAACTTTATGCACTTCTTCTGTAATCCCACCTGGAAATGTAAGAACTCTACTTTGTGCACATCCTCTGTAAGTCATCCTGGAAATGTAAGAACTTTACTTTATGCACTTCCTCTGTAATACCTCCTGGAAATGTAAGAACTTTACTTTGTGCACTTCCTCTTTAATTCCTCATGGAAATGTAAGAACTTTACTTTATGTACTTCCTCTGCAATCCCTCCTGGAAATGTAGGAACTCTACTTTGTGCACATCCCCTGTAATCCCTCCTGGAAATGTAAGGATTCTACTTTGTGCACTTCCTCTGTAATCCCTCCTGGAAATGTAAGAACTTTACTTTATGCACTTCCTCTGTAAATCCTCCTGGAAATGTAAGAACTTTACTTTGTGCACATCCCCTGTAATCCCTCCTGGAAATGTAAGAACTTTACTTTATGCACTTCCTCTGTAAATCCTCCTGGAAATGTAAGAACTTTACTTTATGCACTTCATCTGTAAACCCTCCTGGAAATGTAAGAACTTTACTTTATGCACTTCCTCTGTAAATCCTCCTGGAAATGTAAGAACTTTACTTTGTGCACATCCCCTGTAATCCCTCCTGGAAATGTAAGAACTTTACTTTATGCACTTCCTCTGTAAATCCTCCTGGAAATGTAAGAACTCTACTTTGTGCACTTCCTCTGTAATCCCTCCTGGAAATGTAAGAACTCTACTTTGTGCATTTCCTCTATAATTCCTCCTGGAAATGTAAGAACTTTACTTTATGCACTTCCTCAGTAATCCCTCCTGGAAATGTAAGAACTTTACTTTGTGCACTTCCTCTGTAAATCCTCCTGGAAATGTAAGAACTTTACTTTATGCACTTACTCTGTAATCCCTCCTGGAAATGTGAGAACTTTATTTATGCACTTCCTCTGTAATCCCTCCTGGAAATGTAACGACTCTACTTTGTGCATTTCCTCTATAATTCCTCCTGGAAATGTAAGAACTTTACTTTATGCACTTCCTCTGTAATCCCTCCTGGAAATGTAAGAACTTTACTTTATGCACTTCCTCTGTAATCCCTCCTGGAAATGTAAGAACTTTACTTTATGCACTTCTTCTGTAATCCCTCCTGGAAATGTAAGAACTCTACTTTCTGCACTTCCTCTTTAATCCCTCCTGGAAATGTAAAAACTCTACTTGGTGCACTTCCTCTGTAATCCCTCCTGGAAATGTAAGAACTTTGTGCACTTCCTCTGTAATTCCTCCTGGAAATGTAAGAACTCTACTTTATGCAATTCCTCTGTATTTCCTCCTGGAAATGTAAGAACTCTACTTTGTGCATTTCCTCTATAATTCCTCCTGGAAATGTAAGAACTTTACTTTATGCACTTCCTCAGTAATCCCTCCTGGAAATGTAAGAACTTTACTTTGTGCACTTCCTCTGTAAATCCTCCTGGAAATGTAAGAACTTTACTTTATGCACTTACTCTGTAATCCCTCCTGGAAATGTGAGAACTTTATTTATGCACTTCCTCTGTAATCCCTCCTGGAAATGTAACGACTCTACTTTGTGCATTTCCTCTATAATTCCTCCTGGAAATGTAAGAACTTTACTTTATGCACTTCCTCTGTAATCCCTCCTGGAAATGTAAGAAATCTACTTTGTGCACTTCCTCTGTAATCCCTCCTGGAAATGTAAGAACGTTGTGCATTTCCTCTGTAATTGCTCCTGGAAATGTAAGAACATTACTTTATGCACATCCCCTGTAATTCCTCCTGGAAATATAAGTACTTTACTTTATGCACTTCCTCTGTAAATCCTCCTGGAAATGTAAGAACTTTACTTTGTGCACATCCCCTGTAATCCCTCCTGGAAATGTAAGAACTTTACTTTATGCACTTCCTCTGTAAATCCTCCTGGAAATGTAAGAACTTTACTTTATTCACTTCCTCTGTAAATCCTCCTGGAAATGTAAGAACTTTACTTTATGCACTTCCTCTGTAAATCCTCCTGGAAATGTAAGAACTTTACTTTATGCACTTCTTCTGTAATCCCACCTGGAAATGTAAAAACTCTACTTTGTGCACATCCTCTGTAAGTCATCCTGGAAATGTAAGAACTTTACTTTATGCACTTCTTCTGTAATTCCTCATGGAAATGTAAGAACTTTACTTCATGTACTTCCTCTGCAATCACTCCTGGAAATGTAAGAACTCTACTTTGTGCACATCCCCTGTAATCCCTCCTGGAAATGTAAGAACTCTACTTTGTGCACTTCCTCTGTAATCCCTCCTAGAAATGTAAGGACTCTATTTTGTGCATTTCCTCTATAATTCCTCCTGGAAATGTAAGAACTTTACATTATGCACTTCCTCTGTAATCTCTCCTGGAAATGTAAGTACTTTACTTTATGCACTTCCTCTGTAATCCCTCCTGGGAATGTAAGAATGTTGTGCATTTCCTCTGTAATTCCTCCTGGAAATGTAAGAACTTTACTTTATGCACTTCCTCTGTAATCCCTCCTGGAAATGTAAGAACTTTACTTTATGCACTTCCTCTGTAATCCCTCCTGGAAATGTAAGAACTATACTTTATGCACTTCTTCTGTAATCCCTCCTGGAAATGTAAGAACTCTACTTTCTGCACTTCCTCTTTAATCCCTCCTGGAAATGTAAAAACTCTACTTTGTGCACTTCCTCTGTAATCCCTCCTGGAAATGTAAGAACTTTGTGCACTTCCTCTGTAATTCCTCCTGGAAATGTAAGAACTCTACTTTATGCAATTCCTCTGTATTTCCTCCTGGAAATGTAAGAACTCTACTTTGTGCATTTCCTCTATAATTCCTCCTGGAAATGTAAGAACTTTACTTTATGCACTTCCTCAGTAATCCCTCCTGGAAATGTAAGAACTTTACTTTGTGCACTTCCTCTGTAAATCCTCCTGGAAATGTAAGAACTTTACTTTATGCACTTACTCTGTAATCCCTCCTGGAAATGTGAGAACTTTATTTATGCACTTCCTCTGTAATCCCTCCTGGAAATGTAACGACTCTACTTTGTGCATTTCCTCTATAATTCCTCCTGGAAATGTAAGAACTTTACTTTATGCACTTCCTCTGTAATCCCTCCTGGAAATGTAAGAAATCTACTTTGTGCACTTCCTCTGTAATCCCTCCTGGAAATGTAAGAACGTTGTGCATTTCCTCTGTAATTGCTCCTGGAAATGTAAGAACATTACTTTATGCACATCCCCTGTAATTCCTCCTGGAAATATAAGTACTTTACTTTATGCACTTCCTCTGTAAATCCTCCTGGAAATGTAAGAACTTTACTTTGTGCACATCCCCTGTAATCCCTCCTGGAAATGTAAGAACTTTACTTTATGCACTTCCTCTGTAATCCCTCCTGGAAATGTAAGAACTTTACTTTATGCACTTCCTCAGTAATCCCTCCTGGAAATGTAAGAACTCTACTTTGTGCACTTCCTCTCTAATCCCTCCTGGAAATGTAAGAACTTTACTTTATGCACTTCCTCTGTAAATCCTTCTGGAAATGTAAGAACTTTACTTTGTGCACTTCCTCTATAATCCCTCCTGGAAATGTAAGGACTCTACTTTGTGCACTTCCTCTGTAATCCCTCCTGGAAATGTAAGAAATTTACTTCATGCACTTTCTCTGTAATCCCTCCTGGAAATGTAAGGACTCTATTTTGTGCATTTCCTCTATAATTCCTCCTGGAAATGTAAGAACTTTACTTTATGCACTTCCTCTGTAATCTCTCCTAGAAAAGTAAGTACTTTACTTTATGCACTTCCTCTGTAATCCCTCCTGGAAATGTAAGAAATCTACTTTGTGCACTTCCTCTGTAATCCCTCCTGGGAATGTAAGAATGTTGTGCATTTCCTCTGTAATTTTTCCTGGAAATGTAAGAACTTTACTTTATGCACTTCCACTGTAATCCCTCCTGGAAATGTAAGAACTTTACTTTATGCATTTCCTCAGTAATCCCTCCTGGAAATGTAAGAACTCTACTTTGTGCACTTCCTCTGTAATCCCTCCTGGAAATGTAAGAACTTTACTTTCTGCAATTCCTCTGTAAATCCTTCTGGAAATGTAAGAACTGTACTTTGTGCACTTCCTCTGTAATCCCTCCTGGAAATGTAAGGACTCTACTTTCTGCACTTCCTCTTTAATCCCTCCTGGAAATGTAAAAACTCTACTTTGTGCACTTCCTCTGTAATCCCTCCTGGAAATGTAAGAACTTTGTGCACTTCCTCTGTAATTCCTCCTGGAAATGTAAGAACTCTACTTTATGCAATTCCTCTGTATTTCCTCCTGGAAATGTAAGAACTCTACTTTGTGCATTTCCTCTATAATTCCTCCTGGAAATGTAAGAACTTTACTTTATGCACTTCCTCAGTAATCCCTCCTGGAAATGTAAGAACTTTACTTTGTGCACTTCCTCTGTAAATCCTCCTGGAAATGTAAGAACTTTACTTTATGCACTTACTCTGTAATCCCTCCTGGAAATGTGAGAACTTTATTTATGCACTTCCTCTGTAATCCCTCCTGGAAATGTAACGACTCTACTTTGTGCATTTCCTCTATAATTCCTCCTGGAAATGTAAAAACTTTACTTTATGCACTTCCTCTGTAATCCCTCCTGGAAATGTAAGAACTTTACTTTATGCACTTCCTCTGTAATCCCTCCTGGAAATGTAAGAACTTTACTTTATGCACTTCTTCTGTAATCCCTCCTGGAAATGTAAGAACTCTACTTTCTGCACTTCCTCTTTAATCCCTCCTGGAAATGTAAAAACTCTACTTTGTGCACTTCCTCTGTAATCCCTCCTGGAAATGTAAGAACTTTGTGCACTTCCTCTGTAATTCCTCCTGGAAATGTAAGAACTCTACTTTATGCAATTCCTCTGTATTTCCTCCTGGAAATGTAAGAACTCTACTTTGTGCATTTCCTCTATAATTCCTCCTGGAAATGTAAGAACTTTACTTTATGCACTTCCTCAGTAATCCCTCCTGGAAATGTAAGAACTTTACTTTGTGCACTTCCTCTGTAAATCCTCCTGGAAATGTAAGAACTTTACTTTATGCACTTACTCTGTAATCCCTCCTGGAAATGTGAGAACTTTATTTATGCACTTCCTCTGTAATCCCTCCTGGAAATGTGACGACTCTACTTTGTGCATTTCCTCTATAATTCCTCCTGGAAATGTAAGAACTTTACTTTATGCACTTCCTCTGTAATCCCTCCTGGAAATGTAAGAAATCTACTTTGTGCACTTCCTCTGTAATCCCTCCTGGAAATGTAAGAACGTTGTGCATTTCCTCTGTAATTGCTCCTGGAAATGTAAGAACATTACTTTATGCACATCCCCTGTAATTCCTCCTGGAAATATAAGTACTTTACTTTATGCACTTCCTCTGTAAATCCTCCTGGAAATGTAAGAACTTTACTTTGTGCACATCCCCTGTAATCCCTCCTGGAAATGTAAGAACTTTACTTTATGCACTTCCTCTGTAAATCCTCCTGGAAATGTAAGAACTTTACTTTATGCACTTCTTCTGTAATCCCACCTGGAAATGTAAAAACTCTACTTTGTGTACATCTTCTGTAAGTCATCCTGAAAATGTAAGAACTTTACTTTATGCATTTCCTCTGTAATACCTCCTGGAAATGTAAGAACTTTACTTTGTGCACTTCCTCTTTAATTCCTCATGGAAATGTAAGAACTTAACTTTATGTACTTCCTCTGCAATCCCTCCTGGAAATGTAAGAACTCTACTTTGTGCACATCCCCTGTAATCCCTCCTGGAAATGTAAGGACTCTACTTTGTGCACTTCCTCTGTAATCCCTCCTGGAAATGTAAGGACTCTATTTTGTGCATTTCCTCTATAATTCCTCCTGGAAATGTAAGAACTTTAATTTATGCACTTCCTCTGTAATCCCTCCTGGAAATGTAAGAAATCTACTTTGTGCACTTCCTATGTAATCCCTCCTGGAAATGTAAGAAATCTACTTTGTGCACTTCCTCTTTAATCCCTCCTGGAAATGTAAGAAATCTACTTTGTGCACTTCCTCTGTAATCCCTCCTGGGAATGTAAGAATGTTGTGCATTTCCTCTGTAATCCCTCCTGGAAATGTAAGAACTTAACTTTATGCACTTCCTCTGTAATCCCTCCTGAAATGTAAGAACATTACTTTATGCACTTCCTCAGTAATCCCTCCTGGAAATGTAAGAACTCTACTTTGTGCACTTCCTCTGTAATCCCTCCTGGAAATGTAAGAACTTTACTTTATGCACTTCCTCTGTAAATCCTTCTGGAAATTAAAGAAATCTACTTTGTGCACTTCCTCTGTAATCCCTCCTGGAAATGTAAGAAATCTACTTTGTGCACTTCCTCTGTAATCCCTCCTGGAAATGTAAGAAATCTACTTCATGCACTTCCTCAGTAATCCCTCCTGGAAATGTAAGAACTCTACTTTGTGCACTTCCTCTGTAATCCCTCCTGGAAATGTAAGAACTTTACTTTATGCACTTCCTATGTAATCCCTCCTGGAAATGTAAGAAATCTACTTTGTGCACTTCCTCTGTAATCCCTCCTGGAAATGTAAGAAATCTACTTTGTGCACTTCCTCTGTAATCCCTCCTGGGAATGTAAGAATGTTGTGCATTTCCTCTGTAATTCCTCCTGGAAATGTAAGAACTTTACTTTCTGCACTTCCTCTTTAATCCCTCCTGGAAATGTAAGAACTTTACTTTCTGCACTTCCTCTTTAATCCCTCCTGGAAATGTAAGAACTTTACTTTCTGCACTTCCTCTTTAATCCCTCCTGTAAATGTAAAAACTCTACTTTGTGCACTTCCTCTGTAATCCGTCCTGGAAATGTAAGAACTTTGTGCACTTCCTCTGTAATTCCTCCTGGAAATGTAAGAACTCTACTTTATGCAATTCCTCTGTAATTCCTCCTGGAAATGTAAGAACTCTACTTTGTGCATTTCCTCTATAATTACTCCTGGAAATGTAAGAACTTTACTTTATGCACTTCCTCAGTAATCCCTCCTGGAAATGTAAGAACTTTACTTTGTGCACTTCCTATGTAAATCCTCCTGGAAATGTAAGAACTTTACTTTATGCACTTACTCTGTAATCCCTCCTGGAAATGTAAGAACTTTACTTTATGCACTTCCTCTGTAATCCCTCCTGGAAATGTAAGAAATCTACTTTGTGCACTTCCTCTGTAATCCCTCCTGGAAATGTAAGAACGTTGTGCATTTCCTCTGTAATTGCTCCTTGAAATGTAAGAACTTTACTTTATGCACTTCCTCTGTAAATCCTCCTGGAAATGTAAGAACTTTACTTTGTGCACAACCCCTGTAATCCCGCCTGGAAATGTAAGAACTTTACTTTATGCACTTCCTCTGTAAATCCTCCTGGAAATGTAAGAACTTTACTTTATGCACTTCATCTGTAAATTCTCCTGGAAATGTAAGAACTTTACTTTATGCACTTCTTCTGTAATCCCTCCTGGAAATGTAAGAACTCTACTTTGTGCATTTCCTCTATAATTCCTCCTGGAAATGTAAGAACTTTATGCACTTCTTCTGTAATCCCACCTGGAAATGTAAGAACTCTACTTTGTGCACATCCTCTGTAAGTCATCCTGGAAATGTAAGAACTTTACTTTATGCACTTCCTCTGTAATACCTCCTGGAAATGTAAGAACTTTACTTTGTGCACTTCCTCTTTAATTCCTCATGGAAATGTAAGAACTTTACTTTATGTACTTCCTCTGCAATCCCTCCTGGAAATGTAGGAACTCTACTTTGTGCACATCCCCTGTAATCCCTCCTGGAAATGTAAGGATTCTACTTTGTGCACTTCCTCTGTAATCCCTCCTGGAAATGTAAGAACTTTACTTTATGCACTTCCTCTGTAAATCCTCCTGGAAATGTAAGAACTTTACTTTGTGCACATCCCCTGTAATCCCTCCTGGAAATGTAAGAACTTTACTTTATGCACTTCCTCTGTAAATCCTCCTGGAAATGTAAGAACTTTACTTTATGCACTTCATCTGTAAACCCTCCTGGAAATGTAAGAACTTTACTTTATGCACTTCCTCTGTAAATCCTCCTGGAAATGTAAGAACTTTACTTTGTGCACATCCCCTGTAATCCCTCCTGGAAATGTAAGAACTTTACTTTATGCACTTCCTCTGTAAATCCTCCTGGAAATGTAAGAACTCTACTTTGTGCACTTCCTCTGTAATCCCTCCTGGAAATGTAAGAACTTTACTTTATGCACTTCCTATGTAATCCCTCCTGGAAATGTAAGAAATCTACTTTGTGCACTTCCTCTGTAATCCCTCCTGGAAATGTAAGAACTTTACTTTCTGCAATTCCTCTGTAAATCCTTCTGGAAATGTAAGAACTGTACTTTGTGCACTTCCTCTGTAATCCCTCCTGGAAATGTAAGGACTCTACTTTCTGCACTTCCTCTTTAATCCCTCCTGGAAATGTAAAAACTCTACTTTGTGCACTTCCTCTGTAATCCCTCCTGGAAATGTAAGAACTTTGTGCACTTCCTCTGTAATTCCTCCTGGAAATGTAAGAACTCTACTTTATGCAATTCCTCTGTATTTCCTCCTGGAAATGTAAGAACTCTACTTTGTGCATTTCCTCTATAATTCCTCCTGGAAATGTAAGAACTTTACTTTATGCACTTCCTCAGTAATCCCTCCTGGAAATGTAAGAACTTTACTTTGTGCACTTCCTCTGTAAATCCTCCTGGAAATGTAAGAACTTTACTTTATGCACTTACTCTGTAATCCCTCCTGGAAATGTGAGAACTTTATTTATGCACTTCCTCTGTAATCCCTCCTGGAAATGTAACGACTCTACTTTGTGCATTTCCTCTATAATTCCTCCTGGAAATGTAAGAACTTTACTTTATGCACTTCCTCTGTAATCCCTCCTGGAAATGTAAGAACTTTACTTTATGCACTTCCTCTGTAATCCCTCCTGGAAATGTAAGAACTTTACTTTATGCACTTCTTCTGTAATCCCTCCTGGAAATGTAAGAACTCTACTTTCTGCACTTCCTCTTTAATCCCTCCTGGAAATGTAAAAACTCTACTTTGTGCACTTCCTCTGTAATCGCTCCTGGAAATGTAAGAACTTTGTGCACTTCCTCTGTAATTCCTCCTGGAAATGTAAGAACTCTACTTTATGCAATTCCTCTGTATTTCCTCCTGGAAATGTAAGAACTCTACTTTGTGCATTTCCTCTATAATTCCTCCTGGAAATGTAAGAACTTTACTTTATGCACTTCCTCAGTAATCCCTCCTGGAAATGTAAGAACTTTACTTTGTGCACTTCCTCTGTAAATCCTCCTGGAAATGTAAGAACTTTACTTTATGCACTTACTCTGTAATCCCTCCTGGAAATGTGAGAACTTTATTTATGCACTTCCTCTGTAATCCCTCCTGGAAATGTAACGACTCTACTTTGTGCATTTCCTCTATAATTCCTCCTGGAAATGTAAGAACTTTACTTTATGCACTTCCTCTGTAATCCCTCCTGGAAATGTAAGAAATCTACTTTGTGCACTTCCTCTGTAATCCCTCCTGGAAATGTAAGAACGTTGTGCATTTCCTCTGTAATTGCTCCTGGAAATGTAAGAACATTACTTTATGCACATCCCCTGTAATTCCTCCTGGAAATATAAGTACTTTACTTTATGCACTTCCTCTGTAAATCCTCCTGGAAATGTAAGAACTTTACTTTGTGCACATCCCCTGTAATCCCTCCTGGAAATGTAAGAACTTTACTTTATGCACTTCCTCTGTAAATCCTCCTGGAAATGTAAGAACTTTACTTTATTCACTTCCTCTGTAAATCCTCCTGGAAATGTAAGAACTTTACTTTATGCACTTCCTCTGTAAATCCTCCTGGAAATGTAAGAACTTTACTTTATGCACTTCTTCTGTAATCCCACCTGGAAATGTAAAAACTCTACTTTGTGCACATCCTCTGTAAGTCATCCTGGAAATGTAAGAACTTTACTTTATGCACTTCTTCTGTAATTCCTCATGGAAATGTAAGAACTTTACTTCATGTACTTCCTCTGCAATCACTCCTGGAAATGTAAGAACTCTACTTTGTGCACATCCCCTGTAATCCCTCCTGGAAATGTAAGAACTCTACTTTGTGCACTTCCTCTGTAATCCCTCCTAGAAATGTAAGGACTCTATTTTGTGCATTTCCTCTATAATTCCTCCTGGAAATGTAAGAACTTTACTTTATGCACTTCCTCTGTAATCTCTCCTGGAAATGTAAGTACTTTACTTTATGCACTTCCTCTGTAATCCCTCCTGGGAATGTAAGAATGTTGTGCATTTCCTCTGTAATTCCTCCTGGAAATGTAAGAACTTTACTTTATGCACTTCCTCTGTAATCCCTCCTGGAAATGTAAGAACTTTACTTTATGCACTTCCTCTGTAATCCCTCCTGGAAATGTAAGAACTTTACTTTATGCACTTCTTCTGTAATCCCTCCTGGAAATGTAAGAACTCTACTTTCTGCACTTCCTCTTTAATCCCTCCTGGAAATGTAAAAACTCTACTTTGTGCACTTCCTCTGTAATCCCTCCTGGAAATGGAAGAACTTTGTGCACTTCCTCTGTAATTCCTCCTGGAAATGTAAGAACTCTACTTTATGCAATTCCTCTGTATTTCCTCCTGGAAATGTAAGAACTCTACTTTGTGCATTTCCTCTATAATTCCTACTGGAAATGTAAGAACTTTACTTTATGCACTTCCTCAGTAATCCCTCCTGGAAATGTAAGAACTTTACTTTGTGCACTTCCTCTGTAAATCCTCCTGGAAATGTAAGAACTTTACTTTATGCACTTACTCTGTAATCCCTCCTGGAAATGTGAGAACTTTATTTATGCACTTCCTCTGTAATCCCTCCTGGAAATGTAACGACTCTACTTTGTGCATTTCCTCTATAATTCCTCCTGGAAATGTAAGAACTTTACTTTATGCACTTCCTCTGTAATCCCTCCTGGAAATGTAAGAAATCTACTTTGTGCACTTCCTCTGTAATCCCTCCTGGAAATGTAAGAACGTTGTGCATTTCCTCTGTAATTGCTCCTGGAAATGTAAGAACATTACTTTATGCACATCCCCTGTAATCCCTCCTGGAAATATAAGTACTTTACTTTATGCACTTCCTCTGTAAATCCTCCTGGAAATGTAAGAACTTTACTTTGTGCACATCCCCTGTAATCCCTCCTGGAAATGTAAGAACTTTACTTTATGCACTTCCTCTGTAATCCCTCCTGGAAATGTAAGAACTTTACTTTATGCACTTCCTCAGTAATCCCTCCTGGAAATGTAAGAACTCTACTTTGTGCACTTCCTCTGTAATCCCTCCTGGAAATGTAAGAACTTTACTTTATGCACTTCCTCTGTAAATCCTTCTGGAAATGTAAGAACTTTACTTTGTGCACTTCCTCTATAATCCCTCCTGGAAATGTAAGGACTCTACTTTGTGCACTTCCTCTGTAATCCCTCCTGTAAATGTAAGAAATTTACTTCATGCACTTTCTCTGTAATCCCTCCTGGAAATGTAAGGACTCTATTTTGTGCATTTCCTCTATAATTCCTCCTGGAAATGTAAGAACTTTACTTTATGCACTTCCTCTGTAATCTCTCCTAGAAAAGTAAGTACTTTACTTTATGCACTTCCTCTGTAATCCCTCCTGGAAATGTAAGAAATCTACTTTGTGCACTTCCTCTGTAATCCCTCCTGGGAATGTAAGAATGTTGTGCATTTCCTCTGTAATTTTTCCTGGAAATGTAAGAACTTTACTTTATGCACTTCCACTGTAATCCCTCCTGGAAATGTAAGAACTTTACTTTATGCATTTCCTCAGTAATCCCTCCTGGAAATGTAAGAACTGTACTTTGTGCACTTCCTCTGTAATCCCTCCTGGAAATGTAAGAACTTTACTTTCTGCAATTCCTCTGTAAATCCTTCTGGAAAAGTAAGAACTGTACTTTGTGCACTTCCTCTGTAATCCCTCCTGGAAATGTAAGGACTCTACTTTCTGCACTTCCTCTTTAATCCCTCCTGGAAATGTAAAAACTCTACTTTGTGCACTTCCACTGTAATCCCTCCTGGAAATGTAAGAACTTTGTGCACTTCCTCTGTAATTCCTCCTGGAAATGTAAGAACTCTACTTTATGCAATTCCTCTGTATTTCCTCCTGGAAATGTAAGAACTCTACTTTGTGCATTTCCTCTATAATTCCTCCTGGAAATGTAAGAACTTTACTTTATGCACTTCCTCAGTAATCCCTCCTGGAAATGTAAGAACTTTACTTTGTACACTTCCTCTGTAAATCCTCCTGGAAATGTAAGAACTTTACTTTATGCACTTACTCTGTAATCCCTCCTGGAAATGTGAGAACTTTATTTATGCACTTCCTCTGTAATCCCTCCTGGAAATGTAACGACTCTACTTTGTGCATTTCCTCTATAATTCCTCCTGGAAATGTAAAAACTTTACTTTATGCACTTCCTCTGTAATCCCTCCTGGAAATGTAAGAACTTTACTTTATGCACTTCCTCTGTAATCCCTCCTGGAAATGTAAGAACTTTACTTTATGCACTTCTTCTGTAATCCCTCCTGGAAATGTAAGAACTCTACTTTCTGCACTTCCTCTTTAATCCCTCCTGGAAATGTAAGAACTCTACTTTCTGCACTTCCTCTGTAATCCCTCCTGGAAATGTAAGAACGTTGTGCATTTCCTCTGTAATTGCTCCTGGAAATGTAAGAACATTACTTTATGCACATCCCCTGTAATTCCTCCTGGAAATATAAGTACTTTACTTCATGCACTTCCTCTGTAAATCCTCCTGGAAATGTAAGAACTTTACTTTGTGCACATCCCCTGTAATCCCTCCTGGAAATGTAAGAACTTTACTTTATGCACTTCCTCTGTAAATCCTCCTGGAAATGTAAGAACTTTACTTTATTCACTTCCTCTGTAAATCCTCCTGGAAATGTAAGAACTTTACTTTATGCACTTCCTCTGTAAATCCTCCTGGAAATGTAAGAACTTTACTTTATGCACTTCTTCTGTAATCCCACCTGGAAATGTAAAAACTCTACTTTGTGCACATCCTCTGTAAGTCATCCTGAAAATGTAAGAAATTTACTTTATGCATTTCCTCTGTAATACCTCCTGGAAATGTAAGAACTTTACTTTGTGCACTTCCTCTTTAATTCCTCATGGAAATGTAAGAACTTAACTTTATGTACTTCCTCTGCAATCCCTCCTGGAAATGTAAGAACTCTACTTTGTGCACATCCCCTGTAATCCCTCCTGGAAATGTAAGGACTCTACTTTGTGCACTTCCTCTGTAATCCCTCCTGGAAATGTAAGGACTCTATTTTGTGCATTTCCTCTATAATTCCTCCTGGAAATGTAAGAACTTTAATTTATGCACTTCCTCTGTAATCCCTCCTGGAAATGTAAGAAATCTACTTTGTGCACTTCCTATGTAATCTCTCCTGGAAATGTAAGAAATCTACTTTGTGCACTTCCTCTTTAATCCATCCTGGAAATGTAAGAAATCTACTTTGTGCACTTCCTCTGTAATCCCTCCTGGGAATGTAAGAATGTTGTGCATTTCCTCTGTAATCCCTCCTGGAAATGTAAGAACTTAACTTTATGCACTTCCTCTGTAATCCCTCCTGAAATGTAAGAACATTACTTTATGCACTTCCTCAGTAATCCCTCCTGGAAATGTAAGAACTCTACTTTGTGCACTTCCTCTGTAATCCCTCCTGGAAATGTAAGAACTTTACTTTATGCACTTCCTCTGTAAATCCTTCTGGAAATTAAAGAAATCTACTTTGTGCACTTCCTCTGTAATCCCTCCTGGAAATGTAAGAAATCTACTTTGTGCACTTCCTCTGTAATCCCTCCTGGAAATGTAAGAAATCTACTTCATGCACTTCCTCAGTAATCCCTCCTGGAAATGTAAGAACTCTACTTTGTGCACTTCCTCTGTAATCCCTCCTGGAAATGTAAGAACTTTACTTTATGCACTTCCTATGTAATCCCTCCTGGAAATGTAAGAAATCTACTTTGTGCACTTCCTCTGTAATCCCTCCTGGAAATGTAAGAAATCTACTTTGTGCACTTCCTCTGTAATCCCTCCTGGGAATGTAAGAATGTTGTGCATTTCCTCTGTAATTCCTCCTGGAAATGTAAGAACTTTACTTTCTGCACTTCCTCTTTAATCCCTCCTGGAAATGTAAGAACTTTACTTTCTGCACTTCCTCTTTAATCCCTCCTGGAAATATAAGAACTTTACTTTCTGCACTTCCTCTTTAATCCCTCCTGTAAATGTAAAAACTCTACTTTGTGCACTTCCTCTGTAATCCGTCCTGGAAATGTAAGAACTTTGTGCACTTCCTCTGTAATTCCTCCTGGAAATGTAAGAACTCTACTTTATGCAATTCCTCTGTAATTCCTCCTGGAAATGTAAGAACTCTACTTTGTGCATTTCCTCTATAATTACTCCTGGAAATGTAAGAACTTTACTTTATGCACTTCCTCAGTAATCCCTCCTGGAAATGTAAGAACTTTACTTTGTGCACTTCCTATGTAAATCCTCCTGGAAATGTAAGAACTTTACTTTGTGCACATCCTCTGTAAGTCATCCTGGAAATGTAAGAACTTTACTTTATGCACTTCCTCTGTAATACCTCCTGGAAATGTAAGAACTTTACTTTGTGCACTTCCTCTTTAATTCCTCATGGAAATGTAAGAACTTTACTTTATGTACTTCCTCTGCAATCCCTCCTGGAAATGTAGGAACTCTACTTTGTGCACATCCCCTGTAATCCCTCCTGGAAATGTAAGGATTCTACTTTGTGCACTTCCTCTGTAATCCCTCCTGGAAATGTAAGAACTTTACTTTATGCACTTCCTCTGTAAATCCTCCTGGAAATGTAAGAACTTTACTTTGTGCACATCCCCTGTAATCCCTCCTGGAAATGTAAGAACTTTACTTTATGCACTTCCTCTGTAAATCCTCCTGGAAATGTAAGAACTTTACTTTATGCACTTCATCTGTAAACCCTCCTGGAAATGTAAGAACTTTACTTTATGCACTTCCTCTGTAAATCCTCCTGGAAATGTAAGAACTTTACTTTGTGCACATCCCCTGTAATCCCTCCTGGAAATGTAAGAACTTTACTTTATGCACTTCCTCTGTAAATCCTCCTGGAAATGTAAGAACTCTACTTTGTGCACTTCCTCTGTAATCCCTCCTGGAAATGTAAGAACTTTACTTTATGCACTTCCTATGTAATCCCTCCTGGAAATGTAAGAAATCTACTTTGTGCACTTCCTCTGTAATCCCTCCTGGAAATGTAAGAAATCTACTTTGTGCACTTCCTCTGTAATCCCTCCTGGGAATGTAAGAATGTTGTGCATTTCCTCTGTAATTCCTCCTGGAAATGTAAGAACTTTACTTTCTGCACTTCCTCTTTAATCCCTCCTGGAAATGTAAGAACTTTACTTTCTGCACTTCCTCTTTAATCCCTCCTGGAAATGTAAAAACTCTACTTTGTGCACTTCCTCTGTAATCCATCCTGGAAATGTAAGAACTTTGTGCACTTCCTCTGTAATTCCTCCTAAAAATGTAAGAACTCTACTTTATGCAATTCCTCTGTAATTCCTCCTGGAAATGTAAGAACTCTACTTTGTGCATTTCCTCTAGAATTCCTCCTGGAAATGTAAGAGCTTTACTTTATGCACTTCCTCAGTAATCCTTCCTGGAAATGTAAGAACTTTACTTTGTGCACTTCCTATGTAAATCCTCCTGGAAATGTAAGAACTTTACTTTATGCACTTACTCTGTAATCCCTCCTGGAAATGTAAGAACTTTACTTTATGCACTTCCTCTGTAATCCCTCCTGGAAATGTAAGAAATCTACTTTGTGCACTTCCTCTGTAATCCCTCCTGGAAATGTAAGAACGTTGTGCATTTCCTCTGTAATTGCTCCTGGAAATGTAAGAACATTACTTTATGCACATCCCCTGTAATCCCTCCTGGAAATGTAAGAACTTTACTTTATGCACTTCCTCTGTAAATCCTCCTGGAAATGTAAGAACTTTACTTTATGCACTTCCTCTGTAAATCCTCCTGGAAATGTAAGAACTTTACTTTATGCACTTCATCTGTAAATCCTCCTGGAAATGTAAGAACTTTACTTTATGCACTTCTTCTGTAATCCCTCCTGGAAATGTAAGAACTCTACTTTGTGCATTTCCTCTATAATTCCTCCTGGAAATGTAAGAACTTTATGCACTTCTTCTGTAATCCCAACTGGAAATGTAAGAACTCTACTTTGTGCACATCCTCTGTAAGTCATCCTGGAAATGTAAGAACTTTACTTTATGCACTTCCTCTGTAATACCTCCTGGAAATGTAAGAACTTTACTTTGTGCACTTCCTCTTTAATTCCTCATGGAAATGTAAGAACTTTACTTTATGCACTTCCTCTGCAATCCCTCCTGGAAATGTAAGAACTCTACTTTGTGCACATCCCCTGTAATCCCTCCTGGAAATGTAAGGACTCTACTTTGTGCACTTCCTCTGTAATCCCTCCTGGAAATGTAAGGACTCTATTTTGTGCATTTCCTCTATAATTCCTCCTGGAAATGTGAGAACTTTACTTTATGCACTTCCTCTGTAATCCCTCCAGGAAATGTAAGAACTTTACTTTATGCACTTACTCTGTAAATACTCCTGGAAATGTAAGAACTCTACTTTCTGCACTTCATCTTTAATTCCTCATGGAAATGTAAGAACTTTACTATGTGCACTTCCTCTGTAATCCCTCCTGGAAATGTAAGAACTTTACTTTATGCACTTCCTCTGTAATCCCTCCTGGAAATGTAAGAACTTTACTTTATGCACTTCCTCTTTAATCCCTCCTGGTAATGTAAGAAATCTACTTTGTGCACTTCCTCTGTAATCCCTCCTGGAAATGTAAGAATGTTGTGCATTTCCTCTGTAATTCCTCCTGGAAATTTAAGAACTTTACTTTATGCACTTCCTCTGTAATCCCTCCTGGAAATGTAAGAACTTTACTTTATGCACTTCCTCTGTAATCCCTCCTGGAAATGTAAGAACTTTACTTTGTGCACTTCCTCTGTAAATCCTCCTGGAAACGTAAGAACTTTACTTGATGCACTTCCTCTGTAATCCCTTCTGGAAATGTAAGAACTATACTTTGTGCATTTCCACTATAATTCCTCGTGGAAATGTAAGAACTTTACTTTATGCAAGTCCATTGTAATCCCTCCTGGAAATGTAAGAACTTTACTTCATGCACTTCCTCTGTAATCCCTCCTGGAAATGGAAGAAATCTACTTTGTGCACTTCCTCTGTAAGTCCTCCTGGAAATGTAAGAACTTTACTTTATGCACTTCCTCTGTAATCCCTTCTGGAAATGTAAGAACTTTACTTTATGCACTTCCTCTGTAATCCCTCCTGGAAATGTAAGAACTTTACTTTGTGCACTTCCTCTGTAAGTCCTCCTGGAAATGTAAGAGCTTTACTTTATGCACTTCCTCTGTAATCCCTTCTGGAAATGTAAAAACTTTACTTTGTGCACTTCCTCTGTAAGTCCTCCTGGAAATGTAAGAACTTTACTTTATGCACTTCCTCTGTAATCCCTTCTGGAAATGTAAGAACTTTACTTTATGCACTTCCTCTGTAATCCCTTATGGAAATGTAAGAACTCTACTTTGTGCACTTCCTCTGTAATCCCTCCTGTAAATGTAAGAACTTGACTTTATGCACTTCCTCTGTAATCCCTCCCGGAAATGTAAGAAATCTTCTTTGTGCACCTCCTCTGTAATCCCTCCTGGAAATGTAAGAAATCTACTTTGTGCACTTCCTCTGTAATCCCTCCTGTATATGTAAGAATGTTGTGCATTTCCTCTGTAATTCCTCCTGGAAATGTAAGAACTTTACTTTATGCACTTCCTCTGTAATCCCTCCTGATAATTTAAGAACTTTACTTTATGCACTTCCTCTGTAATCCCTCCTGGAAATGTAAGAACTTGACTTTATGCACTTCCTCTGTAATCCCTCCCGGAAATGTAAGAAATCTTCTTTGTGCACCTCCTCTGTAATCCCTCCTGGAAATGTAAGAAATCTACTTTGTGCACTTCCTCTGTAATCCCTCCTGGGAATGTAAGAATGTTGTGCATTTCCTCTGTAATTTTTCCTGGAAATGTAAGAACTTTACTTTATGCACTTCCACTGTAATCCCTCCTGGAAATGTAAGAACTTTACTTTATGCATTTCCTCAGTAATCCCTCCTGGAAATGTAAGAACTGTACTTTGTGCACTTCCTCTGTAATCCCTCCTGGAAATGTAAGAACTTTACTTTCTGCAATTCCTCTGTAAATCCTTCTGGAAATGTAAGAACTGTACTTTGTGCACTTCCTCTGTAATCCCTCCTGGAAATGTAAGGACTCTACTTTCTGCACTTCCTCTTTAATCCCTCCTGGAAATGTAAAAACTCTACTTTGTGCACTTCCTCTGTAATCCCTCCTGGAAATGTAAGAACTTTGTGCACTTCCTCTGTAATTCCTCCTGGAAATGTAAGAACTCTACTTTATGCAATTCCTCTGTATTTCCTCCTGGAAATGTAAGAACTCTACTTTGTGCATTTCCTCTATAATTCCTCCTGGAAATGTAAGAACTTTACTTTATGCACTTCCTCAGTAATCCCTCCTGGAAATGTAAGAACTTTACTTTGTGCACTTCCTCTGTAAATCCTCCTGGAAATGTAAGAACTTTACTTTATGCACTTACTCTGTAATCCCTCCTGGAAATGTGAGAACTTTATTTATGCACTTCCTCTGTAATCCCTCCTGGAAATGTAACGACTCTACTTTGTGCATTTCCTCTATAATTCCTCCTGGAAATGTAAAAACTTTACTTTATGCACTTCCTCTGTAATCCCTCCTGGAAATGTAAGAACTTTACTTTATGCACTTCCTCTGTAATCCCTCCTGGAAATGTAAGAACTTTACTTTATGCACTTCTTCTGTAATCCCTCCTGGAAATGTAAGAACTCTACTTTCTGCACTTCCTCTTTAATCCCTCCTGGAAATGTAAGAACTCTACTTTCTGCACTTCCTCTGTAATCCCTCCTGGAAATGTAAGAACGTTGTGCATTTCCTCTGTAATTGCTCCTGGAAATGTAAGAACATTACTTCATGCACATCCCCTGTAATTCCTCCTGGAAATATAAGTACTTTACTTTATGCAGTTCCTCTGTAAATCCTCCTGGAAATGTAAGAACTTTACTTTGTGCACATCCCCTGTAATCCCTCCTGGAAATGTAAGAACTTTACTTTATGCACTTCCTCTGTAAATCCTCCTGGAAATGTAAGAACTTTACTTTATTCACTTCCTCTGTAAATCCTCCTGGAAATGTAAGAACTTTACTTTATGCACTTCCTCTGTAAATCCTCCTGGAAATGTAAGAACTTTACTTTATGCACTTCTTCTGTAATCCCACCTGGAAATGTAAAAACTCTACTTTGTGCACATCCTCTGTAAGTCATCCTGAAAATGTAAGAAATTTACTTTATGCATTTCCTCTGTAATACCTCCTGGAAATGTAAGAACTTTACTTTGTGCACTTCCTCTTTAATTCCTCATGGAAATGTAAGAACTTAACTTTATGTACTTCCTCTGCAATCCCTCCTGGAAATGTAAGAACTCTACTTTGTGCACATCCCCTGTAATCCCTCCTGGAAATGTAAGGACTCTACTTTGTGCACTTCCTCTGTAATCCCTCCTGGAAATGTAAGGACTCTATTTTGTGCATTTCCTCTATAATTCCTCCTGGAAATGTAAGAACTTTAATTTATGCACTTCCTCTGTAATCCCTCCTGGAAATGTAAGAAATCTACTTTGTGCACTTCCTATGTAATCTCTCCTGGAAATGTAAGAAATCTACTTTGTGCACTTCCTCTTTAATCCATCCTGGAAATGTAAGAAATCTACTTTGTGCACTTCCTCTGTAATCCCTCCTGGGAATGTAAGAATGTTGTGCATGTCCTCTGTAATCCCTCCTGGAAATGTAAGAACTTAACTTTATGCACTTCCTCTGTAATCCCTCCTGAAATGTAAGAACATTACTTTATGCACTTCCTCAGTAATCCCTCCTGGAAATGTAAGAACTCTACTTTGTGCACTTCCTCTGTAATCCCTCCTGGAAATGTAAGAACTTTACTTTATGCACTTCCTCTGTAAATCCTTCTGGAAATTAAAGAAATCTACTTTGTGCACTTCCTCTGTAATCCCTCCTGGAAATGTAAGAAATCTACTTTGTGCACTTCCTCTGTAATCCCTCCTGGAAATGTAAGAAATCTACTTCATGCACTTCCTCAGTAATCCCTCCTGAAAATGTAAGAACTCTACTTTGTGCACTTCCTCTGTAATCCCTCCTGGAAATGTAAGAACTTTACTTTATGCACTTCCTATGTAATCCCTCCTGGAAATGTAAGAAATCTACTTTGTGCACTTCCTCTGTAATCCCTCCTGGAAATGTAAGAAATCTACTTTGTGCACTTCCTCTGTAATCCCTCCTGGGAATGTAAGAATGTTGTGCATTTCCTCTGTAATTCCTCCTGGAAATGTAAGAACTTTACTTTCTGCACTTCCTCTTTAATCCCTCCTGGAAATGTAAGAACTTTACTTTCTGCACTTCCTCTTTAATCCCTCCTGGAAATATAAGAACTTTACTTTCTGCACTTCCTCTTTAATCCCTCCTGTAAATGTAAAAACTCTACTTTGTGCACTTCCTCTGTAATCCGTCCTGGAAATGTAAGAACTTTGTGCACTTCCTCTGTAATTCCTCCTGGAAATGTAAGAACTCTACTTTATGCAATTCCTCTGTAATTCCTCCTGGAAATGTAAGAACTCTACTTTGTGCATTTCCTCTATAATTACTCCTGGAAATGTAAGAACTTTACTTTATGCACTTCCTCAGTAATCCCTCCTGGAAATGTAAGAACTTTACTTTGTGCACTTCCTATGTAAATCCTCCTGGAAATGTAAGAACTTTACTTTGTGCACATCCTCTGTAAGTCATCCTGGAAATGTAAGAACTTTACTTTATGCACTTCCTCTGTAATACCTCCTGGAAATGTAAGAACTTTACTTTGTGCACTTCCTCTTTAATTCCTCATGGAAATGTAAGAACTTTACTTTATGTACTTCCTCTGCAATCCCTCCTGGAAATGTAGGAACTCTACTTTGTGCACATCCCCTGTAATCCCTCCTGGAAATGTAAGGATTCTACTTTGTGCACTTCCTCTGTAATCCCTCCTGGAAATGTAAGAACTTTACTTTATGCACTTCCTCTGTAAATCCTCCTGGAAATGTAAGAACTTTACTTTGTGCACATCCCCTGTAATCCCTCCTGGAAATGTAAGAACTTTACTTTATGCACTTCCTCTGTAAATCCTCCTGGAAATGTAAGAACTTTACTTTATGCACTTCATCTGTAAACCCTCCTGGAAATGTAAGAACTTTACTTTATGCACTTCCTCTGTAAATCCTCCTGGAAATGTAAGAACTTTACTTTGTGCACATCCCCTGTAATCCCTCCTGGAAATGTAAGAACTTTACTTTATGCACTTCCTCTGTAAATCCTCCTGGAAATGTAAGAACTCTACTTTGTGCACTTCCTCTGTAATCCCTCCTGGAAATGTAAGAACTTTACTTTATGCACTTCCTATGTAATCCCTCCTGGAAATGTAAGAAATCTACTTTGTGCACTTCCTCTGTAATCCCTCCTGGAAATGTAAGAAATCTACTTTGTGCACTTCCTCTGTAATCCCTCCTGGGAATGTAAGAATGTTGTGCATTTCCTCTGTAATTCCTCCTGGAAATGTAAGAACTTTACTTTCTGCACTTCCTCTTTAATCCCTCCTGGAAATGTAAGAACTTTACTTTCTGCACTTCCTCTTTAATCCCTCCTGGAAATGTAAAAACTCTACTTTGTGCACTTCCTCTGTAATCCATCCTGGAAATGTAAGAACTTTGTGCACTTCCTCTGTAATTCCTCCTAAAAATGTAAGAACTCTACTTTATGCAATTCCTCTGTAATTCCTCCTGGAAATGTAAGAACTCTACTTTGTGCATTTCCTCTAGAATTCCTCCTGGAAATGTAAGAACTTTACTTTATGCACTTCCTCAGTAATCCTTCCTGGAAATGTAAGAACTTTACTTTGTGCACTTCCTATGTAAATCCTCCTGGAAATGTAAGAACTTTACTTTATGCACTTACTCTGTAATCCCTCCTGGAAATGTAAGAACTTTACTTTATGCACTTCCTCTGTAATCCCTCCTGGAAATGTAAGAAATCTACTTTGTGCACTTCCTCTGTAATCCCCCCTGGAAATGTAAGAACGTTGTGCATTTCCTCTGTAATTGCTCCTGGAAATGTAAGAACATTACTTTATGCACATCCCCTGTAATCCCTCCTGGAAATGTAAGAACTTTACTTTATGCACTTCCTCTGTAAATCCTCCTGGAAATGTAAGAACTTTACTTTATGCACTTCCTCTGTAAATCCTCCTGGAAATGTAAGAACTTTACTTTATGCACTTCATCTGTAAATCCTCCTGGAAATGTAAGAACTTTACTTTATGCACTTCTTCTGTAATCCCTCCTGGAAATGTAAGAACTCTACTTTGTGCATTTCCTCTATAATTCCTCCTGGAAATGTAAGAACTTTATGCACTTCTTCTGTAATCCCAACTGGAAATGTAAGAACTCTACTTTGTGCACATCCTCTGTAAGTCATCCTGGAAATGTAAGAACTTTACTTTATGCACTTCCTCTGTAATACCTCCTGGAAATGTAAGAACTTTACTTTGTGCACTTCCTCTTTAATTCCTCATGGAAATGTAAGAACTTTACTTTATGCACTTCCTCTGCAATCCCTCCTGGAAATGTAAGAACTCTACTTTGTGCACATCCCCTGTAATCCCTCCTGGAAATGTAAGGACTCTACTTTGTGCACTTCCTCTGTAATCCCTCCTGGAAATGTAAGGACTCTATTTTGTGCATTTCCTCTATAATTCCTCCTGGAAATGTGAGAACTTTACTTTATGCACTTCCTCTGTAATCCCTCCAGGAAATGTAAGAACTTTACTTTATGCACTTACTCTGTAAATACTCCTGGAAATGTAAGAACTCTACTTTCTGCACTTCATCTTTAATTCCTCATGGAAATGTAAGAACTTTACTATGTGCACTTCCTCTGTAATCCCTCCTGGAAATGTAAGAACTTTACTTTATGCACTTCCTCTGTAATCCCTCCTGGAAATGTAAGAACTTTACTTTATGCACTTCCTCTTTAATCCCTCCTGGTAATGTAAGAAATCTACTTTGTGCACTTCCTCTGTAATCCCTCCTGGAAATGTAAGAATGTTGTGCATTTCCTCTGTAATTCCTCCTGGAAATTTAAGAACTTTACTTTATGCACTTCCTCTGTAATCCCTCCTGGAAATGTAAGAACTTTACTTTATGCACTTCCTCTGTAATCCCTCCTGGAAATGTAAGAACTTTACTTTGTGCACTTCCTCTGTAAATCCTCCTGGAAACGTAAGAACTTTACTTGATGCACTTCCTCTGTAATCCCTTCTGGAAATGTAAGAACTATACTTTGTGCATTTCCACTATAATTCCTCGTGGAAATGTAAGAACTTTACTTTATGCAAGTCCATTGTAATCCCTCCTGGAAATGTAAGAACTTTACTTCATGCACTTCCTCTGTAATCCCTCCTGGAAATGGAAGAAATCTACTTTGTGCACTTCCTCTGTAAGTCCTCCTGGAAATGTAAGAACTTTACTTTATGCACTTCCTCTGTAATCCCTTCTGGAAATGTAAGAACTTTACTTTATGCACTTCCTCTGTAATCCCTCCTGGAAATGTAAGAACTTTACTTTGTGCACTTCCTCTGTAAGTCCTCCTGGAAATGTAAGAGCTTTACTTTATGCACTTCCTCTGTAATCCCTTCTGGAAATGTAAAAACTTTACTTTGTGCACTTCCTCTGTAAGTCCTCCTGGAAATGTAAGAACTTTACTTTATGCACTTCCTCTGTAATCCCTTCTGGAAATGTAAGAACTTTACTTTATGCACTTCCTCTGTAATCCCTTATGGAAATGTAAGGACTCTACTTTGTGCACTTCCTCTGTAATCCCTCCTGTAAATGTAAGAACTTGACTTTATGCACTTCCTCTGTAATCCCTCCCGGAAATGTAAGAAATCTTCTTTGTGCACCTCCTCTGTAATCCCTCCTGGAAATGTAAGAAATCTACTTTGTGCTCTTCCTCTGTAATCCCTCCTGTATATGTAAGAATGTTGTGCATTTCCTCTGTAATTCCTCCTGGAAATGTAAGAACTTTACTTTATGCACTTCCTCTGTAATCCCTCCTGATAATTTAAGAACTTTACTTTATGCACTTCCTCTGTAATCCCTCCTGGAAATGTAAGAACTTTACTTTATGCACTTCCTCTGTAAATCCTTCTGGAAATCTAAGAACTTTACTTTGTGCACATCCCCTGTAATCCCTCCTGGAAATGTAAGGACTCTACTTTGTGCACTTCCTCTGTAATCCCTCCTGGAAATGTAAGAACTTTACTTTCTGCACTTCCTCTTTAATCCCTCCTGGAAATGTAAAAACTCTACTTTGTGCACTTCCTTTGTAATCCCTCCTGGAAATGTAAGAACTTTACTTTATGCACTTCCTCTGTAATCCCTCCTGGAAATGTAAGAACTTTACTTTATACACTTCCTCTGTAAATCCTTCTGGAAATGTAAGAACTTTACTTTGTGCACATCCCCTGTAATCCCTCCTGGAAATGTAAGGACTCTACTTTGTGCACTTCCTCTGTAATCCCTCCTGGAAATGTAAGGACTCTTCTTTGTGCACTTCCTCTTTAATCCCTCCTGGAAATGTAAAAACTCCACTTTGTGCACTTCCTTTGTAATCCCTCCTGGAAATGTAAGAACTTTGTGTAGTTCCTCTGTAATTTCTCCTGGAAATGTAAGAACTCTACTTTATGCAGTTCCTCTGTAATTCCTCCTGGAAATGTAAGAACTCTACTTTGTGCATTTCCTCTATAATTCCTCCTGGAAATGTAAGAACTTTACTTTATGCACTTCCTCTGTAATCCCTCCTGGAAATGTAAGAATTTTACTTTATGCACTTCCTCTGTAATCCCTCCTGGAAATGTAAGAACTCTACTTTGCGCATTTCCTCTATAATTCCTCCTGGAAATGTAAGAACTTTACTTTATGCACTTCCTCTGTAATCCCTCCTGGAAATGTAAGAAATCTACTTTGTGCACTTCCTCTGTAATCCCTCCTGGAAATGTAAGAACGTTGTGCATTTCCTCTGTAATTGCTCCTAGAAATGTAATAAATTTACTTTATGCATTTCCTCTGTAATTCCTCCTGGAAATGTAAGAACTTTACTTTATGCACTTCCTCTGTAATCCCTCCTGAAATGTAAGAACATTACTTTATGCACTTCCTCAGTAATCCCTCCTGGAAATGTAAGAACTCTACTTTGTGCACTTCCTCTGTAATCCCTCCTGGAAATGTAAGAACTTTACTTTATGCACTTCCTCTGTAAATCCTTCTGGAAATTAAAGAAATCTACTTTGTGCACTTCCTCTGTAATCCCTCCTGGAAATGTAAGAAATCTACTTTGTGCACTTCCTCTGTAATCCCTCCTGGAAATGTAAGAAATCTACTTCATGCACTTCCTCAGTAATCCCTCCTGGAAATGTAAGAACTCTACTTTGTGCACTTCCTCTGTAATCCCTCCTGGAAATGTAAGAACTTTACTTTATGCACTTCCTATGTAATCCCTCCTGGAAATGTAAGAAATCTACTTTGTGCACTTCCTCTGTAATCCCTCCTGGAAATGTAAGAAATCTACTTTGTGCACTTCCTCTGTAATCCCTCCTGGGAATGTAAGAATGTTGTGCATTTCCTCTGTATTTCCTCCTGGAAATGTAAGAACTTTACTTTCTGCACTTCCTCTTTAATCCCTCCTGGAATTGTAAGAACTTTACTTTCTGCACTTCCTCTTTAATCCCTCCTGGAAATGTAAAAACTCTACTTTGTGCACTTCCTCTGTAATCCGTCATGGAAATGTAAGAACTTTGTGCACTTCCTCTGTAATTCCTCCTGGAAATGTAAGAACTCTACTTTATGCAATTCCTCTGTAATTCCTCCTGGAAATGTAAGAACTCTACTTTGTGCATTTCCTCTATAATTCCTCCTGGAAATGTAAGAACTTTACTTTATGCACTTCCTCAGTAATCCCTCCTGGAAATGTAAGAACTTTACTTTGTGCACTTCCTATGTAAATCCTCCTGGAAATGTAAGAACTTTACTTTATGCACTTACTCTGTACTCCCTCCTGGAAATGTAAGAACTTTACTTTATGCACTTCCTCTGTAATCCCTCCTGGAAATGTAAGAAATCTACTTTGTGCACTTCCTCTGTAATCCCTCCTGGAAATGTATGAACGTTGTGCATTTCCTCTGTAATTGCTCCTGGAAATGTAAGAACATTACTTTATGCACATCCCCTGTAATCCCTCCTGGAAATGTAAGAACTTTACTTTATGCACTTCCTCTGTAAATCCTCCTGGAAATGTAAGAACTTTACTTTGTGGACAACCCCTGTAATCCCGCCTGGAAATGTAAGAACTTTACTTTATGCACTTCCTCTGTAAATCCTCCTGGAAATGTAAGAACTTTACTTTATGCACTTCATCTGTAAATCCTCCTGGAAATGTAAGAACTTTACTTTATGCACTTCTTCTGTAATCCCTCCTGGAAATGTAAGAACTCTACTTTGTGCATTTCCTCTATAATTCCTCCTGGAAATGTAAGAACTTTATGCACTTCTTCTGTAATCCCACCTGGAAATGTAAGACCTCTACTTTGTGCACATCCTCTGTAAGTCATCCTGGAAATGTAAGAACTTTACTTTATGCACTTCCTCTGTAATACCTCCTGGAAATGTAAGAACTTTACTTTGTGCACTTCCTCTTTAATTCCTCATGGAAATGTAAGAACTTTACTTTATGTACTTCCTCTGCAATCCCTCCTGGAAATGTAGGAACTCTACTTTGTGCACATCCCCTGTAATCCCTCCTGGAAATGTAAGGATTCTACTTTGTGCACTTCCTCTGTAATCCCTCCTGGAAATGTAAGAACTTTACTTTATGCACTTCCTCTGTAAATCCTCCTGGAAATGTAAGAACTTTACTTTGTGCACATCCCCTGTAATCCCTCCTGGAAATGTAAGAACTTTACTTTATGCACTTCCTCTGTAAATCCTCCTGGAAATGTAAGAACTTTACTTTATGCACTTCATCTGTAAACCCTCCTGGAAATGTAAGAACTTTACTTTATGCACTTCCTCTGTAAATCCTCCTGGAAATGTAAGAACTTTACTTTGTGCACATCCCCTGTAATCCCTCCTGGAAATGTAAGAACTTTACTTTATGCACTTCCTCTGTAAATCCTTCTGGAAATGTAAGAACTCTACTTTGTGCACTTCCTCTGTAATCCCTCCTGGAAATGTAAGAACTTTACTTTATGCACTTCCTATGTAATCCCTCCTGGAAATGTAAGAAATCTACTTTGTGCACTTCCTCTGTAATCCCTCCTGGAAATGTAAGAAATCTACTTTGTGCACTTCCTCTGTAATCCCTCCTGGGAATGTAAGAATGTTGTGCATTTCCTCTGTAATTCCTCCTGGAAATGTAAGAACTTTACTTTCTGCACTTCCTCTTTAATCCCTCCTGGAAATGTAAGAACTTTACTTTCTGCACTTCCTCTTTAATCCCTCCTGGAAATGTAAAAACTCTACTTTGTGCACATCCCCTGTAATCCCTCCTGGAAATGTAAGAACTTTACTTTATGCACTTCCTCTGTAAATCCTCCTGGAAATGTAAGAACTTTACTTTATGCACTTCATCTGTAAACCCTCCTGGAAATGTAAGAACTTTACTTTATGCACTTCCTCTGTAAATCCTCCTGGAAATGTAAGAACTTTACTTTGTGCACATCCCCTGTAATCCCTCCTGGAAATGTAAGAACTTTACTTTATGCACTTCCTCTGTAAATCCTCCTGGAAATGTAAGAACTCTACTTTGTGCACTTCCTCTGTAATCCCTCCTGGAAATGTAAGAACTTTACTTTATGCACTTCCTATGTAATCCCTCCTGGAAATGTAAGAAATCTACTTTGTGCACTTCCTCTGTAATCCCTCCTGGAAATGTAAGAAATCTACTTTGTGCACTTCCTCTGTAATCCCTCCTGGGAATGTAAGAATGTTGTGCATTTCCTCTGTAATTCCTCCTGGAAATGTAAGAACTGTACTTTCTGCACTTCCTCTTTAATCCCTCCTGGAAATGTAAAAACTTTACTTTGTGCACTTCCTCTTTAATCCCTCCTGGAAATGTAAAAACTCTACTTTGTGCACTTCCTCTGTAATCCATCCTAAAAATGTAAGAACTCTACTTTATGCACTTCCTCAGTAATTCCTCCTGGAAATGTAAGAACTTTACTTTGTGCACTTCCTATGTAAATCCTCCTGGAAATGTAAGAACTTTACTTTATGCACTTACTCTGTAATCCCTCCTGGAAATGTAAGAACTTTACTTTATGCACTTCCTCTGTAATCCCTCCTGGAAATGTAAGAAATCTACTTTGTGCACTTCCTCTGTAATCCCTCCTGGAAATGTAAGAACGTTGTGCATTTCCTCTGTAATTGCTCCTGGAAATGTAAGAACATTACTTTATGCACATCCCCTGTAATCCCTCCTGGAAATGTAAGAACGCTGTGCATTTCTTCTGTAATTGCTCCTGGAAATGTAAGAACATTACTTTATACACATCCCCTGTAATCCCTCCTGGAAATGTAAGAACTTTACTTTATGCACTTCCTCCTGGAAATGTAAGAACTTTACTTTGTGCACATCCCCTGCAATCCCTCCTGGAAATGTAAGAACTTTACTTTATGCACTTCCTCTGTAAATCCTCCTGGAAATGTAAGAACTTTACTTTATGCACTTCCTCTGTTATCCCTCCTGGAAATGTAAGAACTCTACTTTGTGCATTTCCTCTATAATTTCTCCTGGTAATGTAAGAACTTTATGCACTTCTTCTGTAATCCCACCTGGAAATGTAAGAACTCTACTTTGTGCACTTCCTCTGTAAATCCTCCTGGAAATGTAAGAACTTTACTTTATGCACTTCCTCTGTAATACCTCCTGGAAATGTAAGAACTCTACTTTGTGCACTTCCTCTTTAATTCCTCATGGAAATGTAAGAACTTTACTTTATGCACTTCCTCTGTAATCCCTCCTGGAAATGTAAGAACTCTACTTTGTGCACATCCCTTGTAATCCCTCCTGGAAATGTAAGGACTATACTTTGTGCACTTCCTCTGTAATCCCTCCTGGAAATGTAAGAAATTTACTTTATGCACTTTCTCTGTAATCCCTCCTGGAAATGTAAGGACTCCATTTTGTGCATTTCCTCTATAATTCCTCCTGGAAATGTAAGAACTTTACTTTATGCACTTCCTCTGTAATCTCTCCTGGAAATGTAAGTACTTTACTTTATGCACTTCCTCTGTAATCCCTCCTGGAAATGTAAGAAATCTACTTTGTGCACTTCCTCTGTAATCCCTCCTGGAAATGTAAGAAATCTACTTTGTGCACTTCCTCTGTAATCCCTCCTGGGAATGTAAGAATGTTGTGCATTTCCTCTGTAATTCTTCCTGGAAATGTAAGAACTTTACTTTTTGCACTTCCTCTGTAAATCCTTCTGGAAATGTAAGAACTTTACTTTGTGCACTTCCTCTGTAATCCCTCCTGGAAATGTAAGAACTTTACTTTATGCACTTCTTCTGTAATCCCTCCTGGAAATGTAAGAACTCTACTTTGTGCACTTCCTCTGTAATCCCTCCTGGAAATGTAAGAACTTTACTATTCTGCACTTCCTCTTTAATCCCTCCTGGAAATGAAAAAACTCTACTTTGTGCACTTCCTCTGTAATCCCTCCTGGAAATGTAAGAACTTTATGCACTTCCTCTGTAATTCCTCCTGGAAATGTAAGAACTCTACTTTATGCAATTCCTCTGTAATTCCTCCTGGAAATGTAAGAACTCTACTTTGTGCATTTCCTCTATAATTCCTCCTGGATATGTAAGAACTTTACTTTATGCACTTCCTCAGTAATCCCTCCTGGAAATGTAAGATCTTTACTTTGTGCACTTCCTCTGTAAATCCTCCTGGAAATGTAAGAACTTTACTTTATGCACTTCCTCTGTAATCCCTCCTGGAAATGTAACGACTCTACTTTGTGCATTTCCTCTATAATTCCTCCTGGAAATGTAAGAACTTTACTTTATGCACTTCCTCTGTAATCCCTCCTGGAAATGTAAGAAATCTACTTTGTGCACTTCCTCTGTAATCCCTCCTGGAAATGTAAGAACATTACTTTATGCACATCCCCTGTAATCCCTCCTGGAAATCTAAGAACTTTACTTTATGCACTTCCTCCTGGAAATGTAAGAACTTTACTTTGTGCACATCCCCTGTAATCCCTCCTGGACATGTAAGAACTTTACATTATGCACTTCCTCTGTAAATCCTCCTGGAAATGTAAGAACTTTACTTTATGCACTTCCTCTGTTATCCCTCCTGGAAATGTAAGAACTCTACTTTGTGCACTTCCTCTGTAAATCCTCCTGGAAATGTAAGAACTTTACTTTATGCACTTCCTCTGTAATACCTCCTGGAAATGTAAGAACTCTACTTTGTGCACTTCCTCTTTAATTCCTCATGGAAATGTAAGAACTTTACTTTATGCACTTCCTCTGTAATCCCTCCTGGAAATGTAAGAACTCTACTTTTTTGCACATCCCCTGTAATCCCTCCTGGAAATGTAAGGACTCTACTTTGTGCACTTCCTCTGTAATCCCTCCTGGAAATGTAAGAAATTTACTTCATGCACTTTCTCTGTAATCCCTCCTGGAAATGTAAGGACTCTATTTTGTGCATTTCCTCTATAATTCCTCCTGGAAATGTAAGAACTTTACTTTATGCACTTCCTCTGTAATCTCTCCTGGAAATGTAAGTACTTTACTTTATGCATTTCCTCTGTAATCCCTCCTGGAAATGTAAGAAATCTACTTTGTGCACATCCTCTGTAATCCCTCCTGGAAATATAAGAAATCTACTTTGTGCACTTCCTCTGTAATCCCTCCTGGGAATGTAAGAATGTTGTGCATTTCCTCTGTAATTCTTCCTGGAAATGTAAGAACTTTACTTTATGCACTTCCTCTGTAATCCTTCCTGGAAATGTAAGAACTCTACTTTGTGCACTTCCTCTTTAATTCCTCATGGAAATGTAAGAACTTTACTTTATGCACTTCCTCTGTAATCCCTCCTGGAAATGTAAGAACTTTACTTTGTGCACATCCCCTGTAATCCCTCCTGGAAATGTAAGGACTCTACTTTGTGCACTTCCTCTGTAATCCCTCCTGGAATTGTAAGAAATTTACTTTATGCACTTTCTCTGTAATCCCTCTCGGAAATGTAAGGACTCTATTTTGTGCATTTCCTCTATAATTCCTCCTGGAAATGTAAGAACTTTACTTTATGCACTTCCTCTGTAATCTCTCCTGGAAATGTAAGTACTTTACTTTATGCACTTCCTCTGTAATCCCTCCTGGAAATGTAAGAAATCTACTTTGTGCACTTCCTCTGTAATCCCTCCTGGAAATGTAAGCAATCTACTTTGTGCACTTCCTCTGTAATCCCTCCTGGGAATGTAAGAATGTTGTGCATTTCCTCTGTAATTCTTCCTGGAAATGTAAGAACTTTACTTTATGCACTTCCTCTGTAATCCCTCCTGGAAATGTAAGAACTTTACTTTATGCACTTCCTCAGTAATCCCTCCTGGAAATGTAAGAACTCTACTTTGTGCACTTCCTCTGTAATCCCTCCTGGAAATGTAAGAACTTTACTTTATGCACTTCCTCTGTAATCCCTCCTGGAGATGTAAAAACTCTACTTTGTGCATTTCCTCTATAATTCCTCCTGGAAATGTAAGAACTTTATGCACTTCTTCTGTAATCCCACCTGGAAATGTAAGAACTCTACTTTGTGCACTTCCTCTGTAAATCCTCCTGGAATTTTAAGAACTTTACTTTATGCACTTCCTCTGTAATACCTCCTGTAAATGTAAGCACTCTACTTTGTGCACTTCCTCTTTAATTCCTCATGGAAATGTAAGAACTTTACTTTATTCACTTCCTCTGCAATCCCTCCTGGAAATGTAAGAACTCTACTTTGTGCACATCCCCTGTAATCCCTCCTGGAAATGTAAGGACTCTACTTTGTGCACTTCCTCTGTAATCCCTCCTGGAAATGTAAGGAATTTACTTTATGCACTTTCTCTGTAATCCTTCCTGGAAATGTAAGGACTCTATTTTGTGCATTTCCTCTATAATTCCTCCTGGAAATGTAAGAACTTTACTTTATACACTTCCTCTGTAATCTCTCCTGGAAATGTAAGTACTTTACTTTATGCACTTCCTCTGTAATCCCTCCTGGAAATGTAAGAAATCTACTTTGTGCACTTCCTCTGTAATCCCACATGGAAATGTAAGAAATCTACTTTGTGCACTTCCTCTGTAATCCCTCCTGGGAATGTAGGAATGTTGTGCATTTCCTCTGTAATTCTTCCTGGAAATGTAAGAACTTACTTTATGCACTTCCTCTGTAAATCCTCCTGGAAATGTAAGAACTTTACTTTGTGCACTTCCTCTGTAATCCCTCCTGGAAATGTAAGGACTCTACTTTTTGCACTTCCTCTGTAATCCCTCCTGGAAATGTAAGAACTTTACTTTATGCACTTCCTCTTTAATCCCTCTTGGAAATGTAAGAACTTTACTTTATGCACTTCTTCTGTAATCCCTCCTGGAAATGTAAGAACTCTACTTTGTGCACTTCCTCTGTAATCCCTCCTGGAAATGTAAGAACTTTACTTTCTGCACTTCCTCTTTAATCCCTCCTGGAAATGTAAAAACTCTACTTTGTGCACTTCCTCTGTAATCCCTCCTGGAAATGTAAGAACTTTGTGCACTTCCTCTGTAATTCCTCCTGGAAATGTAAGAATTCTACTTTATGCAATTCCTCTGTAATCCCTCCTGGAAATGTAAGAACTCTACATTGTGCATTTCCTCTATAATTCCTCCTGGAAATGAAAGAACTTTACTTTATGCACTTCCTCAGTAATCCCTCCTGGAAATGTAAGAACTTTACTTTGTGCACTTCCTTTGTAAATCCTCCTGGAAATGTAAGAACTTTACTTTATGCACTTCCTCTGTAATCCCTCCTGGAAATGTAATGACTCTACTTTGTGCATTTCCTCTATAATTCCTCCTGGAAATGTAAGAACTTTACTTTATGCACTTCCTCTGTAATCCCTCCTGGAAATGTAAGAAATCTACTTTGTGCACTTCCTCTGTAATCCCTCCTGGAAATGTAAGAACGTTGTGCATTTCTTCTGTAATTGCTTCTGGAAATGTAAGAACATTACTTTATGCACATCCCCTGTAATCCCTCCTGGAAATGTAAGAACTTTACTTTATGCACTTCCTCCTGGAAATGTAAGAACTTTACTTTGTGCACATCCCCTGTTATCCCTCCTGGAAATGTAAGAACTTTACTTTATGCACTTCCTCCTGGAAATGTAAGAACTTTACTTTATGCACTTCCTCTGTTATCCCTCCTGGAAATGTAAGAACTCTACTTTGTGCATTTCCTCTATAATTCCTCCTGGTAATGTAAGAACTTTATGCACTTCTTCTGTAATCCCACCTGGAAATGAAAGAACTCTACTTTGTGCACTTCCTCTGTAAATCCTCCTGGAAATGTAAGAACTTTACTTTATGCACTTCCTCTGTAATACCTCCTGGAAATGTAAGAACTCTACTTTGTGCACTTCCTCTGTAATCCCTCCTGGAAATGTAAGAACTCTACTTTGTGCACATCCCCTGTAATCCCTCCTGGAAATGTAAGGACTTTACTTTGTGCACTTCCTCTGTAATCCCTCCTGGAAATGTAAGGACTCTATTTTGTGCATTTCCTCTATAATTCCTCCTGGAAATGTAAGAACGTTATGCACTTCCTCTGTAATCTCTCCTGGAAATGTAAGTACTTTACTTTATGCACTTCCTCTGTAATCCATCCTGGAAATGTAAGAAATCTACTTTGTGCACTTCCTCTGTAATCCCTCCTGGGAATGTAAGAATGTTGTGCATTTCCTCTGTAATTCTTCCTGGAAATGTAAGAACTTTACTTTATGCACTTCCTCTGTAATCCCTCCTGGAAATGTAAGAACTTTACTTTATGCACTTCCTCAGTAATCCCTCCTGGAAATGTAAGAACTTTACTTTATGCACTTCCTCTGTAAATCCTTCTGGAAATGTAAGAACTTTACTTTGTGCACTTCCTCTGTAATCCCTCCTGGAAATGTAAGGACTCAACATTGTGCACTTCCTCTGTAATCCCTCTTGGAAATGTAAGAACTTTACTTTATGCTCTTCCTCTGTAATCCCTCCTGGAAATGTAAGAACTTTACTTTATGCACTTCTTCTGTAATCCCTCCTGGAAATGTAAGAACTCTACTTTGTGCACTTCCTCTGTAATCCCTCCTGGAAATGTAAGAACTTTACTTTCTGCACTTCCTCTTTAATCCCTCCTGGAAATGTAAAAACTCTACTTTGTGCACTTCCTCTGTAATCCCTCCTGGAAATGTAAGAACTTTGTGCAGTTCCTCTGTAATTCCTCCTGGAAATGTAAGAACTCTACTTTATGCAATTCCTCTGTAATCCCTCCTGGAAATGTAATGACTCTACTTTGTGCATTTCCTCTATAATTCCTCCTGGAAATGTAAGAACTTTACTTTATGCACTTCATCTGTAATCCCTCCTGGAAATGTAAGAAATCTACTTTGTGCACTTCCTCTGTCATCTCTCCTGGAAATGTAAGAACGTTGTGCATTTCTTCTGTAATTGCTCCTGGAAATGTAAGAACATTACTTTATGCACATCCCCTGTAATCCCTCCTGGAAATGTAAGAACTTTACTTTATGCACTTCCTCCTGGAAATGTAAGAACTTTACTTTGTGCACATCCCCTGTTATCCCTCCTGGAAATGTAAGAACTTTACTTTATGCACTTCCTCCTGGAAATGTAAGAACTTTACTTTATGCACTTCCTCTGTTATCCCTCCTGGAAATGTAAGAACTCTACTTTGTGCATTTCCTCTATAATTCCTCCTGGTAATGTAAGAACTTTATGCACTTCTTCTGTAATCCCACCTGGAAATGAAAGAACTCTACTTTGTGCACTTCCTCTGTAAATCCTCCTGGAAATGTAAGAACTTTACTTTATGCACTTCCTCTGTAATACCTCCTGGAAATGTAAGAACTCTACTTTGTGCACATCCCATGTAATCCCTCCTGGAAATGTAAGGACTCTACTTTGTGCACTTCCTCTGTAATCCCTCCTGGAAATGTAAGGACTCTATTTTGTGCATTTCCTCTATAATTCATCCTGGAAATGTAAGAACTTTATGCAATTCCTCTGTAATCTCTCCTGGAAATGTAAGTACTTTACTTTATGCACTTCCTCTGTAATCCATCCTGGAAATGTAAGAAATCTACTTTGTGCACTTCCTCTGTAATCCCTCCTGGAAATGTAAGAAATCTACTTTGTGCACTTCCTCTGTAATCCCTCCTGGGAATGTAAGAATGTTGTGCATTTCCTCTGTAATTCTTCCTGGAAATGTAAGAACTTTACTTTATGCACTTCCTCTGTAATCCCTCCTGGAAATGTAAGAACTTTACTTTATGCACTTCGTCAGTAATCCCTCCTGGAAATGTAAGAACTTTACTTTATGCACTTCCTCTGTAAATCCTTCTGGAAACGTAAGAACTTTACTTTGTGCACTTCCTCTGTAATCCCTCCTGGAAATGTAATGACTCTACTTTGTGCATTTCCTCTATAATTCCTCCTGGAAATGTAAGAACTTTACTTTATGCACTTCCTCTGTAATCCCTCCTGGAAATGTAAGAAATCTACTTTGTGCACTTCCTCTGTAATCCCTCCTGGAAATGTAAGAACGTTGTGCATTTCTTCTGTAATTGCTTCTGGAAATGTAAGAACATTACTTTATGCACATCCCCTGTAATCCCTCCTGGAAATGTAAGAACTTTACTTTATGCACTTCCTCCTGGAAATGTAAGAACTTTACTTTGTGCACATCCCCTGTTATCCCTCCTGGAAATGTAAGAACTTTACTTTATGCACTTCCTCCTGGAAATGTAAGAACTTTACTTTATACACTTCCTCTGTTATCCCTCCTGGAAATGTAAGAACTCTACTTTGTGCATTTCCTCTATAATTCCTCCTGGTAATGTAAGAACTTTATGCACTTCTTCTGTAATCCCACCTGGAAATGAAAGAACTCTACTTTGTGCACTTCCTCTGTAAATCCTCCTGGAAATGTAAGAACTTTACTTTATGCACTTCCTCTGTAATACCTCCTGGAAATGTAAGAACTCTACTTTGTGCACTTCCTCTGTAATCCCTCCTGGAAATGTAAGAACTCTACTTTGTGCACATCCCCTGTAATCCCTCCTGGAAATGTAAGGACTTTACTTTGTGCACTTCCTCTGTAATCCCTCCTGGAAATGTAAGGACTCTATTTTGTGCATTTCCTCTATAATTCCTCCTGGAAATGTAAGAACGTTATGCACTTCCTCTGTAATCTCTCCTGGAAATGTAAGTACTTTACTTTATGCACTTCCTCTGTAATCCATCCTGGAAATGTAAGAAATCTACTTTGTGCACTTCCTCTGTAATCCCTCCTGGGAATGTAAGAATGTTGTGCATTTCCTCTGTAATTCTTCCTGGAAATGTAAGAACTTTACTTTATGCACTTCCTCTGTAATCCCTCCTGGAAATGTAAGAACTTTACTTTATGCACTTCCTCAGTAATCCCTCCTGGAAATGTAAGAACTTTACTTTATGCACTTCCTCTGTAAATCCTTCTGGAAATGTAAGAACTTTACTTTGTGCACTTCCTCTGTAATCCCTCCTGGAAATGTAAGGACTCTACATTGTGCACTTCCTCTGTAATCCCTCTTGGAAATGTAAGAACTTTACTTTATGCTCTTCCTCTGTAATCCCTCCTGGAAATGTAAGAACTTTACTTTATGCACTTCTTCTGTAATCCCTCCTGGAAATGTAAGAACTCTACTTTGTGCACTTCCTCTGTAATCCCTCCTGGAAATGTAAGAACTTTACTTTCTGCACTTCCTCTTTAATCCCTCCTGGAAATGTAAAAACTCTACTTTGTGCACTTCCTCTGTAATCCCTCCTGGAAATGTAAGAACTTTGTGCAGTTCCTCTGTAATTCCTCCTGGAAATGTAAGAACTCTACTTTATGCAATTCCTCTGTAATCCCTCCTGGAAATGTAATGACTCTACTTTGTGCATTTCCTCTATAATTCCTCCTGGAAATGTAAGAACTTTACTTTATGCACTTCATCTGTAATCCCTCCTGGAAATGTAAGAAATCTACTTTGTGCACTTCCTCTGTCATCTCTCCTGGAAATGTAAGAACGTTGTGCATTTCTTCTGTAATTGCTCCTGGAAATGTAAGAACATTACTTTATGCACATCCCCTGTAATCCCTCCTGGAAATGTAAGAACTTTACTTTATGCACTTCCTCCTGGAAATGTAAGAACTTTACTTTGTGCACATCCCCTGTTATCCCTCCTGGAAATGTAAGAACTTTACTTTATGCACTTCCTCCTGGAAATGTAAGAACTTTACTTTATGCACTTCCTCTGTTATCCCTCCTGGAAATGTAAGAACTCTACTTTGTGCATTTCCTCCATAATTCCTCCTGGTAATGTAAGAACTTTATGCACTTCTTCTGTAATCCCACCTGGAAATGAAAGAACTCTACTTTGTGCACTTCCTCTGTAAATCCTCCTGGAAATGTAAGAACTTTACTTTATGCACTTCCTCTGTAATACCTCCTGGAAATGTAAGAACTCTACTTTGTGCACATCCCATGTAATCCCTCCTGGAAATGTAAGGACTCTACTTTGTGCACTTCCTCTGTAATCCCTCCTGGAAATGTAAGGACTCTATTTTGTGCATTTCCTCTATAATTCATCCTGGAAATGTAAGAACTTTATGCACTTCCTCTGTAATCTCTCCTGGAAATGTAAGTACTTTACTTTATGCACTTCCTCTGTAATCCATCCTGGAAATGTAAGAAATCTACTTTGTGCACTTCCTCTGTAATCCCTCCTGGAAATGTAAGAAATCTACTTTGTGCACTTCCTCTGTAATCCCTCCTGGGAATGTAAGAATGTTGTGCATTTCCTCTGTAATTCTTCCTGGAAATGTAAGAACTTTACTTTATGCACTTCCTCTGTAATCCCTCCTGGAAATGTAAGAACTTTACTTTATGCACTTCGTCAGTAATCCCTCCTGGAAATGTAAGAACTTTACTTTGTGCACTTCCTCTGTAATCCCTCCTGGAAATGTAAGGACTCTACATTGTGCACTTCCTCTGTAATCCCTCTTGGAAATGTAAGAACTTTACTTTATGCACTTTCTCTGTAATCCCTCCTGGAAATGTAAGAACTTTACTTAATGCACTTCTTCTGTAATCCCTCCTGGAAATGTAAGAACTCTACTTTGTGCACTTCCTCTGTAATCCCTCCTGGAAATGTAAGAACTTTACTTTCTGCACTTCCTCTTTAATCCCTCCTGGAAATGTAAAAACTCTACTTTGTGCACTTCCTCTGTAATCCCTCCTGGAAATGTAAGAACTTTGTGCACTTCCTCTGTAATTCCTCCTGGAAATGTAAGAACTCTACTTTATGCAATTCCTCTGTAATTCCTCCTGGAAATGTAAGAACTCTACTTTGTGCATTTCCTCTATAATTCCTCCTAGAAATGTAAGAATTTTACTTTATGCACTTCCTCAGTAATACCTCCTGGAAATGTAAGAACTTTACTTTGTGCACTTCCTCTGTAAATCCTCCTGGAAATATCAGAACTTTACTTTATGCACTTTCTCTGTAATCCCTCCTGGAAATGTAAGAACTTTACTTTATGCACTTCCACTGTAATCCCTCCTGAAAATGTAACGACTCTACTTTGTGCATTTCCTCTATAATTCCTCCTGCAAATGTAAGAACTTTACTTTATGCACTTCCTCTGTAATCCCTCCTGGAAATGTAAGAAATCTACTTTGTGCACTTCCTCTGTAATCCCTCCTGGAAATGTAAGAATGTTGTGCATTTCCTCTGTAATTGCTCCTGGAAATGTAAGAACATTACTTTATGCACATCCCATGTAATCCCTCCTGGAAATGTAAGAACTTTACTTTATGCACTTCCTCTGTAAATCCTCCTGGAAATGTAAGAACTTTACATTGTGCACATCCCCTGTAATCCCTCCTGGAAATGTAAGAACTTTACTTTATGCACTTCCTCTGTAAATCCTCCTGGAAATGTAAGAACTTTACTTTATGCACTTTCTCTGTAAATCCTCCTGGAAATGTAAGAACTTTACCATATGCAATTCCTCTGTAAATCCTCCTGGAAATATAAGAACTTTACTTTATGCACTTCCTCTGTAATACCTCCTGGAAATGAAAGAACTCTACTTTGTGCACTTCCTCTTTAATTCCTCATGGAATTGTAAGAACTTTACTTTATGCACTTCCTCTGTAATCCCTCCTGGAAATGTAAGAACTCTACTTTGTGCACATCCCATGTAATCCCTCCTGGAAATGTAAGGACTCTACTTTGTGCACTTCCTCTGTAATCCCTCCTGGAAATGTAAGAAATTTACTTTATGCACTTTCTGTGTAATCCCTCCTGGAAATGTAAGGACTCTATTTTGTGCATTTCCTCTATAATTCCTCCTGGAAATTTAAGAACTTTACTTTATGCACTTCCTCTGTAATCTCTCCTGGAAATGTAAGTACTTTACTTTATGCACCTCCTCTGTAATCCCTCCTGGAAATGTAAGAAATCTACTTTGTGCACTTCCTCTGTAATCCCTCCTGGAAATGTAAGAAATCTACTTTGTGCACTTCCTCTGTAATCCCTCCTGGGAATGTAAGAATGTTGCGCATTTCCTCTGTAATTCTTCCTGGAAATGTAAGAACTTTCCTTTATGCACGTCCTCTGTAATCCCTCCTGGAACTGTAAGAACTTTACTTTATGCACTTCCTCTGTAAATCCTTCTGGAAATGTAAGAACTTTACTTTGAGCACTTCCTCTGTAATCCCTCATGGAAATGTAAGGACTCTACTTTGTGCACTTCCTCTGTAATCCCTCCTGGAAATGTAAGAACTTTACTTTATGCACTTCCTCTGTAATCCCTCTTGGAAATGTAAGAACTTTACTTTATGCACTTCTTCTGTAAATCCTTCTGGAAAGGTAAGAACTTTACTTTATGCACTTCTTCTGTAATCCCTCCTGGAAATGTATGAACTTTACTTTATGCACTTCCTCTGTAAATCCTTCTGGAAATGTAAAAACTTTACTTTGTGCACTTCCTCTGTAAACCCTCCTGGAAATGTAAGGACTCTACTTTGTGCACTTCCTCTGTAATCCCTCCTGGAAATGTAAGGACTCTACTTTGTGGACTTCCTCTGTAATCCCTCCTGGAAATGTAAGAACTTTACTTTCTGCACTTCCTCTTTAATCCCTCCTGGAAATGTAAAAACTCTACTTTGTGCACTTCCTCTGTAATTCCTCCTGGAAATGTAAGAACTCTACTTTATGCAATTCCTCTGTAATTCCTCCTGGAAATGTAAGAACTCTACTTTGTGCATTTCCTCTATAATTCCTCCTGGAAATGTAAGAACTTTACTTTATGCACTTCCTCAGTAATCCCTCCTGGAAATGTAAGAACTTTACTTTGTGCACTTCCTCTGTAAATCCTCCTGGAAATGTAAGAACTTTACTTTATGCACTCACTCTGTAATCCCTCCTGGAAATGTAAGAACTTTACTTTATGCACTTCCTCTGTAATCCCTCCTGGAAAAGTAACGACTCTACTTCGTGCATTTCCTCTATAATTCCTCCTGGAAATGTAAGAACTTTACTTTATGCACTTCCTCTGTAATCCCTCCTGGAAATGTAAGAAATCTACTTTGTGCACTTCCTCTGTAATCCCTCCTGGAAATGTAAGAATGTTGTGCATTTCCTCTGTAATTGCTCCTGGAAATGTAAGAACATTACTTTATGCACATCCCCTGTAATCCCTCCTGGAAATGTAAGAACTTTACTTCATGCACTTCCTCTGTAAATCCTCCTGGAAATGTAAGAACTTTACTTTGTGCACATCCCCTGTAATCCCTCCTGGAAATGTAAGAACTTTACTTTATGCACTTCCGCTGTAAATCCTTCTGGAAATGTAAGAACTTTATTTTGAGCACTACCTCTGTAATCCCTCATGGAAATGTAAGGACTCTACTTTGTGCACTTCCTCTGTAATCCCTCCTGGAAATGTAAGAACTTTACTTTATGCTCTTCCTGTGTAATCCCTCTTGGAAATGTAAGAACTTTACTTTATGCACTTCTTCTGTAAATCCTTCTGGAAATGTAAGAACTTTACTTTATGCACTTCTTCTGTAATCCCTCCTGGAAATGTATGAACTTTACTTTATGCACTTCCTCTGTACATCCTTCTGGAAATGGAAGAACTTTACTTTGTGCACTTCCTCTGTAATCCCTCCTGGAAATGTAAGGACTCTACTTTGTGCACTTCCTCTGTAATCCCTCCTGGAAATGTAAGGACTCTACTTTGTGCACTTCCTCTGTAATCCCTCCTGGAAATGTAAGAACTTTACTTTCTGCAATTCCTCTTTAATCCCTCCTGGAAATGTAAAAACTCTACTTTGTGCACTTCCTCTGTAATCCCTCCTGGAAATGTAATAACTTTGTGCACTTCCTCTGTAATTCCTCCTGGAAATGTAAGAACTCTACTTTATGCAATTCCTCTGTAATTCCTCCTGGAAATGTAAGAACTCTACTTTGTGCATTTCCTCTATAATTCCTCCTGGAAATGTAAGAACTTTACTTTATGCACTTCCTCAGTAATCCCTCCTGGAAATGTAAGAACTTTACTTTGTGCACTTCCTCTGTAAATCCTCCTGGAAATGTAAGAACTTTACTTTATGCACTCACTCTGTAATCCCTCCTGGAAATGTAAGAACTTTACTTTATGCACTTCCTCTGTAATCCCTCCTGGAAAAGTAATGACTCTACTTCGTGCATTTCCTCTATAATTCCTCCTGGAAATGTAAGAACTTTACTTTATGCACTTCCTCTGTAATCCCTCCTGGAAATGTAAGAAATCTACTTTGTGCACTTCCTCTGTAATCCCTCCTGGAAATGTAAGAACGTTGTGCATTTCCTCTGTAATTGCTCCTGGAAATGTAAGAACATTACTTTATGCACATCCCCTGTAATCCCTCCTGGAAATGTAAGAACTTTACTTTATGCACTTCCTCTGTAAATCCTCCTGGAAATGAAAGAACTTTACTTTGTGCACATCCCCTGTAATCCCTCCTGGAAATGTAAGAACTTTACTTTATGCACTTCCTCTGTAAATCCTCCTGGAATGTAAGAACTTTTCTTTATGCACTTCCTCTGTAAATCCTCCTGGAAATGTAAGAGCTTTACTTTATGCACTTCCTCTGTAAATCCTCCTGGAAATGTAAGAACTTTACTTTATGCACTTCTTCTGTAATCCCTCCTGGAAATGTAAGAACTCTACTTTGTGCATTTCCTCTATAATTCCTCCTGGAAATGTAAGAACTTTATGCACTTCTTCTGTAATCCCACCTGGAAATGTAAGAACTCTACTTTGTGCACATCCTCTGTAAGTCATCCTGGAAATGTAAGAACTTTACTTTATGAACTTCTTCTGTGATTCCTCATGGAAATGTAAGAACTTTACTTCATGTACTTCCTCTGCAATCACTCCTGGAAATGTAAGAACTCTACTTTGTGCACATCCCCTGTAATCCCTCCTGGAAATGTAAGAACTCTACTTTGTGCACTTCCTCTGTAATCCCTCCTAGAAATGTAAGGACTCTATTTTGTGCATTTCCTCTATAATTCCTCCTGGAAATGTAAGAACTTTACTTTATGCACTTCCTCTGTAATCTCTCCTGGAAATGTAAGTACTTTACTTCATGCACTTCCTCTGTAATCCCTCCTGGGAATGTAAGAATGTTGTGCATTTCCTCTGTAATTCCTCCTGGAAATGTAAGAACTTTACTTTATGCACTTCCTCTGTAATCCCTCCTGGAAATGTAAGAACTTTACTTTATGCACTTCCTCAGTAATCCCTCCTGGAAATGTAAGAACTCTACGTTGTGCACTTCCTCTCTAATCCCTCCTGGAAATGTAATAACTTTATTTTATGCACTTCCTCTGTAAATCCTTCTGGAAATGTAAGAACTTTACTTTGTGCACTTCCTCTGTAATCCCTCCTGGAAATGTAAGGACTCTACTTCATGCACTTCCTATGTAATCCCTCCTGGAAATGTAAGAAATTTACTTCATGCACTTTCTCTGTAATCCCTCCTGGAAATGTAAGGACTCTATTTTGTGCATTTCCTCTATAATTCCTCCTGGAAATGTAAGAACTTTACTTTATGCACTTCCTCTATAATCTCTCCTAGAAAAGTAAGTACTTTACTTTATGCACTTCCTCTGTAATCCCTCCTGGAAATGTAAGAAAACTACTTTGTGCACTTCCTCTGTAATCCCTCCTGGGAATGTAAGAATGTTGTGCATTTCCTCTGTAATTTTTCCTGGAAATGTAAGAACTTTACTTTATGCACTTCCTCTGTAATCCCTCCTGGAAATGTAAGAACTTTACTTTATGCATTTCCTCAGTAATCCCTCCTGGAAATGTAAGAACTCTACTTTGTGCGCTTCCTCTGTAATCCCTCCTGGAAATGTAAGAACTTTACTTTCTGCAATTCCTCTGTAAATCCTTCTGGAAATGTAAGAACTCTACTTTGTGCACTTCCTCTGTAATCCCTCCTGGAAATGTAAGGACTCTACTTTGTGCACTTCTTCTGTAATCCCTCCTGGAAATGTAAGAACTTTACTTTATGCATTTCCTCTGTAATCCCTCCTGGAAATGTAAGAACTTTACTTTATGCACTTCTTCTGTAATCCCTCCTGGAAATGTAAGAACTCTACTTTCTGCACTTCCTCTTTAATCCCTCCTGGAAATGTAAAAACTCTACTTTGTGCACTTCCTCTGTAATCCCTCCTGGAAATGTAAGAACTTTGTGCACTTCCTCTGTATTTCCTCCTGGAAATGTAAGAACTCTACTTTATACAATTCCTCTGTATTTCCTCCTGGAAATGTAAGAACTCTAATTTGTGCATTTCCTCTATAATTCCTCCTGGAAATGTAAGAACTTTACTTTATGCACTTCCTCAGTAATCCCTCCTGGAAATGTAAGAACTTTACTTTGTGCACTTCCTTTGTAAATCCTCCTGGAAATGTAAGAACTTTACTTTATGCACTTACTCTGTAATCCCTCCTGGAAATGTGAGAACTTTATCTATGCACTTCCTCTGCAATCCCTCCTGGAAATGTAAGAACTCTACTTTGTGCACATCCCCTGTAATCCCTCCTGGAAATGTAAGAACTCTACTTTGTGCACTTTCTCTGTAATCCCTCCTGGAAATGTAAGGACTCTATTTTGTGCATTTCCTCTATAATTCCTCCTGGAAATGTAAGAACTTTAATTTATGCACTTCCTCTGTAATCTCTCCTGGAAATGTAAGTACTTTACTTTATGCACTTCCTCTGTAATCCCTCCTGGAAATGTAAGAAATCTACTTTGTGCACTTCCTATGTAATCCCTCCTGGAAATGTAAGAACTCTACTTTGTGCATTTCCTCTATAATTCCTCCTAGAAATGTAAGAATTTTACTTTATGCACTTCCTCAGTAATACCTCCTGGAAATGTAAGAACTTTACTTTGTGCACTTCCTCTGTAAATCCTCCTGGAAATGTCAGAACTTTACTTTATGCACTTTCTCTGTAATCCCTCCTGGAAATGTAAGAACTTTACTTTATGCACTTCCATTGTAATCCCTCCTGAAAATGTAACGACTCTACTTTGAGCATTTCCTCTATAATTCCTCCTGCAAATGTAAGAACTTTACTTCATGCACTTCCTCTGTAATCCCTCCTGGAAATGTAAGAAATCTACTTTGTGCACTTCCTCTGTAATCCCTCCTGGAAATGTAAGAATGTTGTGCATTTCCTCTGTAATTGCTCCTGGAAATGTAAGAACATTACTTTATGCACATCCCCTGTCATCCCTCCTGGAAATGTAAGAACTTTACTTTATGCACTTCCTCTGTAAATCCTCCTGGAAATGTAAGAACTTTACATTGTGCACATCCCCTGTAATCCCTCCTGGAAATGTAAGAACTTTACTTTATGCACTTCCTCTGTAAATCCTCCTGGAAATGTAAGAACTTTACTTTATGCACTTTCTCTGTAAATCCTCCTGGAAATGTAAGAACTTTACCATATGCAATTCCTCTGTAAATAAACCTGGAAATATAAGAACTTTACTTTATGCACTTCCTCTGTAATACCTCCTGGAAATGTAAGAACTCTACTTTGTGCACTTCCTCTTTAATTCCTCATGGAAATGTAAGAACTTTACTTTATGCACTTCCTCTGTAATCCCTCCTGGAAATGTAAGAACTCTACTTTGTGCACATCCCATGTAATCCCTCCTGGAAATGTAAGGACTCTACTTTGTGCACTTCCTCTGTAATCCCTCCTGGAAATGTAAGAAATTTACTTTATGCACTTTCTGTGTAATCCCTCCTGGAAATGTAAGGACTCTATTTTGTGCATTTCCTCTATAATTCCTCCTGGAAATTTAAGAACTTTACTTTATGCACTTCCTCTGTAATCTCTCCTGGAAATGTAAGTACTTTACTTTATGCACCTCCTCTGTAATCCCTCCTGGAAATGTAAGAAATCTACTTTGTGCACTTCCTCTGTAATCCCTCCTGGAAATGTAAGAAATCTACTTTGTGCACTTCCTCTGTAATCCCTCCTGGGAATGTAAGAATGTTGTGCATTTCCTCTGTAATTCTTCCTGGAAATGTAAGAACTTTCCTTTATGCACGTCCTCTGTAATCCCTCCTGGAACAGTAAGAACTTTACTTTATGCACTTCCTCTGTAAATCCTTCTGGAAATGTAAGAACTTTACTTTGAGCACTTCCTCTGTAATCCCTCATGGAAATGTAAGGACTCTACTTTGTGCACTTCCTCTGTAATCCCTCCTGGAAATGTAAGAACTTTACTTTATGCACTTCCTCTGTAATCCCTCTTGGAAATGTAAGAACTTTACTTCATGCACTTCTTCTGTAAATCCTTCTGGAAAGGTAAGAACTTTACTTTATGCACTTCTTCTGTAATCCCTCCTGGAAATGTATGAACTTTACTTTATGCACTTCCTCTGTAAATCCTTCTGGAAATGTAAGAACTTTACTTCGTGCACTTCCTCTGTAAACCCTCCTGGAAATGTAAGGACTCTACTTTGTGCACTTCCTCTGTAATCCCTCCTGGAAATGTAAGGACTCTACTTTGTGCACTTCCTCTGTAATCCCTCCTGGAAATGTAAGAACTTTACTTTCTGCACTTCCTCTTTAATCCCTCCTGGAAATGTAAAAACTCTACTTTGTGGACTTCCTCTGTAATTCCTCCTGGAAATGTAAGAACTCTACTTTATGCAATTCCTCTGTAATTCCTCCTGGAAATGTAAGAACTCTACTTTGTGCATTTCCTCTATAATTCCTCCTGGAAATGTAAGAACTTTACTTTATGCACTTCCTCAGTAATCCCTCCTGGAAATGTAAGAACTTTACTTTGTGCACTTCCTCTGTAAATCCTCCTGGAAATGTAAGAACTTTACTTCATGCACTCACTCTGTAATCCCTCCTGGAAATGTAAGAACTTTACTTTATGCACTTCCTCTGTAATCCCTCCTGGAAAAGTAACGACTCTACTTCGTGCATTTCCTCTATAATTCCTCCTGGAAATGTAAGAACTTTACTTTATGCACTTCCTCTGTAATCCCTCCTGGAAATGTAAGAAATCTACTTTGTGCACTTCCTCTGTAATCCCTCCTGGAAATGTAAGAACGTTGTGCATTTCCTCTGTAATTGCTCCTGGAAATGTAAGAACATTACTTTATGCACATCCCCTGTAATCCCTCCTGGAAATGTAAGAACTTTACTTTATGCACTTCCTCTGTAAATCCTCCTGGAAATGTAAGAACTTTACTTTGTGCACATCCCCTGTAATCCCTCCTGGAAATGTAAGAACTTTACTTTATGCACTTCCTCTGTAAATCCTTCTGGAAATGTAAGAACTTTACTTTGAGCACTACCTCTGTAATCCCTCATGGAAATGTAAGGACTCTACTTTGTGCACTTCCTCTGTAATCCCTCCTGGAAATGTAAGAACTTTACTTTATGCTCTTCCTGTGTAATCCCTCTTGGAAATGTAAGAACTTTACTTTATGCACTTCTTCTGTAAATCCTTCTGGAAATGTAAGAACTTTACTTTATGCACTTCTTCTGTAATCCCTCCTGGAAATGTAAGAACTTTACTTTATGCACTTCCTCTGTACATCCTTCTGGAAATGGAAGAACTTTACTTTGTGCACTTCCTCTGTAATCCCTCCTGGAAATGTAAGGACTCTACTTTGTGCACTTCCTCTGTAATCCCTCCTGGAAATGTAAGGACTCTACTTTGTGCACTTCCTCTGTAATCCCTCCTGGAAATGTAAGAACTTTACTTTCTGCAATTCCTCTTTAATCCCTCCTGGAAATGTAAAAACTCTACTTTGTGCACTTCCTCTGTAATCCCTCCTGGAAATGTAATAACTTTGTGCACTTCCTCTGTAATTCCTCCTGGAAATGTAAGAACTCTACTTTATGCAATTCCTCTGTAATTCCTCCTGGAAATGTAAGAACTTTACTTTATGCACTTCCTCAGTAATCCCTCCTGGAAATGTAAGAACTTTACTTTATGCACTCACTCTGTAATCCCTCCTGGAAATGTAAGAACTTTACTTAATGCACTTCCTCTGTAATCCCTCCTGGAAAAGTAATGACTCTACTTCGTGCATTTCCTCTATAATTCCTCCTGGAAATGTAAGAACTTTACTTTATGCACTTCCTCTGTAATCCCTCCTGGAAATGTAAGAAATCCACTTTGTGCACTTCCTCTGTAATCCCTCCTGGAAATGTAAGAACGTTGTGCATTTCCTCTGTAATTGCTCCTGGAAATGTAAGAACATTACTTTATGCACATCCCCTGTAATCCCTCCTGGAAATGTAAGAACTTTACTTTATGCACTTCCTCTGTAAATCCTCCTGGAAATGAAAGAACTTTACTTTGTGCACATTCCCTGTAATCCCTCCTGGAAATGTAAGAACTTTACTTTATGCACTTCCTCTGTAAATCCTCCTGGAATGTAAGAACTTTTCTTTATGCACTTCCTCTGTAAATCCTCCTGGAAATGTAAGAGCTTTACTTTATGCACTTCCTCTGTAAATCCTCCTGGAAATGTAAGAACTTTACTTTATGCACTTCTTCTGTAATCCCTCCTGGAAATGTAAGAACTCTACTTTGTGCATTTCCTCTATAATTCCTCCTGGAAATGTAAGAACTTTATGCACTTCTTCTGTAATCCCACCTGGAAATGTAAGAACTCTACTTTGTGCACATCCTCTGTAAGTCATCCTGGAAATGTAAGAACTTTACTTTATGAACTTCTTCTGTGATTCCTCATGGAAATGTAAGAACTTTACTTCATGTACTTCCTCTGCAATCACTCCTGGAAATGTAAGAACTCTACTTTGTGCACTTCCTCTGTAATCCCTCCTAGAAATGTAAGGACTCTATTTTGTGCATTTCCTCTATAATTCCTCCTGGAAATGTAAGAACTTTACTTTATGCACTTCCTCTGTAATCTCTCCTGGAAATGTAAGTACTTTACTTCATGCACTTCCTCTGTAATCCCTCCTGGGAATGTAAGAATGTTGTGCATTTCCTCTGTAATTCCTCCTGGAAATGTAAGAACTTTACTTTATGCACTTCCTCTGTAATCCCTCCTGGAAATGTAAGAACTTTACTTTATGCACTTCCTCAGTAATCCCTCCTGGAAATGTAAGAACTCTACGTTGTGCACTTCCTCTCTAATCCCTCCTGGAAATGTAATAACTTTATTTTATGCATTTCCTCTGTAAATCCTTCTGGAAATGTAAGAAATTTACTTTGTGCACTTCCTCTGTAATCCCTCCTGGAAATGTAAGGACTCTACTTTGTGCACTTCCTATGTAATCCCTCCTGGAAATGTAAGAAATTTACTTCATGCACTTTCTCTGTAATCCCTCCTGGAAATGTAAGGACTCTATTTTGTGCATTTCCTCTATAATTCCTCCTGGAAATGTAAGAACTTTACTTTATGCACTTCCTCTATAATCTCTCCTAGAAAAGTAAGTACTTTACTTTATGCACTTCCTCTGTAATCCCTCCTGGAAATGTAAGAAAACTACTTTGTGCACTTCCTCTGTAATCCCTCCTGGGAATGTAAGAATGTTGTGCATTTCCTCTGTAATTTTTCCTGGAAATGTAAGAACTTTACTTTATGCACTTCCTCTGTAATCCCTCCTGGAAATGTAAGAACTTTACTTTATGCATTTCCTCAGTAATCCCTCCTGGAAATGTAAGAACTCTACTTTGTGCACTTCCTCTGTAATCCCTCCTGGAAATGTAAGAACTTTACTTTCTGCAATTCCTCTGTAAATCCTTCTGGAAATGTAAGAACTCTACTTTGTGCACTTCCTCTGTAATCCCTCCTGGAAATGTAAGGACTCTACTTTGTGCACTTCCTCTGTAATCCCTCCTGGAATGTAAGAACTTTACTTTATGCATTTCCTCTGTAATCCCTCCTGGAAATGTAAGAACTTTACCTTATGCACTTCTTCTATAATCCCTCCTGGAAATGTAAGAACGCTACTTTCTGCACTTCCTCTTTAATCCCTCCTGGAAATGTAAAAACTCTACTTTGTGCACTTCCTCTGTAATCCCTCCTGGAAATGTAAGAACTTTGTGCACTTCCTCTGTATTTCCTCCTGGAAATGTAAGAACTCTACTTTATACAATTCCTCTGTATTTCCTCCTGGAAATGTAAGAACTCTACTTTGTGCATTTCCTCTATAATTCCTCCTGGAAATGTAAGAACTTTACTTTATGCACTTCCTCAGTAATCCCTCCTGGAAATGTAAGAACTTTACTTTGTGCACTTCCTCTGTAAATCCTCCTGGAAATGTAAGAACTTTACTTTATGCACTCACTCTGTAATCCCTCCTGGAAATGTAAGAACTTTACTTTATGCACTTCCTCTGTAATCCCTCCTGGAAAAGTAACGACTCTACTTCGTGCATTTCCTCTATAATTCCTCCTGGAAATGTAAGAACTTTACTTTATGCACTTCCTCTGTAATCCCTCCTGGAAATGTAAGAAATCTACTTTGTGCACTTCCTCTGTAATCCCTCCTGGAAATGTAAGAACGTTGTGCATTTCCTCTGTAATTGCTCCTGGAAATGTAAGAACATTACTTTATGCACATCCCCTGTAATCCCTCCTGGAAATGTAAGAACTTTACTTTATGCACTTCCTCTGTAAGTCCTCCTGGAAATGAAAGAACTTTACTTTGTGCACATCCCCTGTAATCCCTCCTGGAAATGTAAGAACTTTACTTTATGCACTTCCTCTGTAAATCCTCCTGGAATGTAAGAACTTTTCTTTATGCACTTCCTCTGTAAATCCTCCTGGAAATGTAAGAGCTTTACTTTATGCACTTCCTCTGTAAATCCTCCTGGAAATGTAAGAACTTTACTTTATGCACTTCTTCTGTAATCCCTCCTGGAAATGTAAGAACTCTACTTTGTGCATTTCCTCTATAATTCCTCCTGGAAATGTAAGAACTTTATGCACTTCTTCTGTAATCCCACCTGGAAATGTAAGAACTCTACTTTGTGCACATCCTCTGTAAGTCATCCTGGAAATGTAAGAACTTTACTTTATGAACTTCTTCTGTGATTCCTCATGGAAATGTAAGAACTTTACTTCATGTACTTCCTCTGCAATCACTCCTGGAAATGTAAGAACTCTACTTTGTGCACATCCCCTGTAATCCCTCCTGGAAATGTAAGAACTCTACTTTGTGCAATTCCTCTGTAATCAATCCTAGAAATGTAAGGACTCTATTTTGTGCATTTCCTCTATAATTCCTCCTGGAAATGTAAGAACTTTACTTTATGCACTTCCTCTGTAATCTCTCCTGGAAATGTAAGTACTTTACTTCATGCACTTCCTCTGTAATCCCTCCTGGGAATGTAAGAATGTTGTGCATTTCCTCTGTAATCCCTCCTGGAAATGTAAGAACTTTACCTTATGCACTTCTTCTATAATCCCTCCTGGAAATGTAAGAACGCTACTTTCTGCACTTCCTCTTTAATCCCTCCTGGAAATGTAAAAACTCTACTTTGTGCACTTCCTCTGTAATCCCTCCTGGAAATGTAAGAACTTTGTGCACTTCCTCTGTATTTCCTCCTGGAAATGTAAGAACTCTACTTTATACAATTCCTCTGTATTTCCTCCTGGAAATGTAAGAACTCTACTTTGTGCATTTCCTCTATAATTCCTCCTGGAAATGTAAGAACTTTACTTTATGCACTTCCTCAGTAATCCCTCCTGGAAATGTAAGAACTTTACTTTGTGCACTTCCTCTGTAAATCCTCCTGGAAATGTAAGAACTTTACTTTATGCACTCACTCTGTAATCCCTCCTGGAAATGTAAGAACTTTACTTTATGCACTTCCTCTGTAATCCCTCCTGGAAAAGTAACGACTCTACTTCGTGCATTTCCTCTATAATTCCTCCTGGAAATGTAAGAACTTTACTTTATGCACTTCCTCTGTAATCCCTCCTGGAAATGTAAGAAATCTACTTTGTGCACTTCCTCTGTAATCCCTCCTGGAAATGTAAGAACGTTGTGCATTTCCTCTGTAATTGCTCCTGGAAATGTAAGAACATTACTTTATGCACATCCCCTGTAATCCCTCCTGGAAATGTAAGAACTTTACTTTATGCACTTCCTCTGTAAGTCCTCCTGGAAATGAAAGAACTTTACTTTGTGCACATCCCCTGTAATCCCTCCTGGAAATGTAAGAACTTTACTTTATGCACTTCCTCTGTAAATCCTCCTGGAATGTAAGAACTTTTCTTTATGCACTTCCTCTGTAAATCCTCCTGGAAATGTAAGAGCTTTACTTTATGCACTTCCTCTGTAAATCCTCCTGGAAATGTAAGAACTTTACTTTATGCACTTCTTCTGTAATCCCTCCTGGAAATGTAAGAACTCTACTTTGTGCATTTCCTCTATAATTCCTCCTGGAAATGTAAGAACTTTATGCACTTCTTCTGTAATCCCACCTGGAAATGTAAGAACTCTACTTTGTGCACATCCTCTGTAAGTCATCCTGGAAATGTAAGAACTTTACTTTATGAACTTCTTCTGTGATTCCTCATGGAAATGTAAGAACTTTACTTCATGTACTTCCTCTGCAATCACTCCTGGAAATGTAAGAACTCTACTTTGTGCACATCCCCTGTAATCCCTCCTGGAAATGTAAGAACTCTACTTTGTGCAATTCCTCTGTAATCAATCCTAGAAATGTAAGGACTCTATTTTGTGCATTTCCTCTATAATTCCTCCTGGAAATGTAAGAACTTTACTTTATGCACTTCCTCTGTAATCTCTCCTGGAAATGTAAGTACTTTACTTCATGCACTTCCTCTGTAATCCCTCCTGGGAATGTAAGAATGTTGTGCATTTCCTCTGTAATTCCTCCTGGAAATGTAAGAACTTTACTTTATGCACTTCCTCTGTAATCCCTCCTGGAAATGTAAGAACTTTACTTTATGCACTTCCTCAGTAATCCCTCCTGGAAATGTAAGAACTCTACGTTGTGCACTTCCTCTCTAATCCCTCCTGGAAATGTAATAACTTTATTTTATGCACTTCCTCTGTAAATCCTTCTGGAAATGTAAGAACTTTACTTTGTGCACTTCCTCTGTAATCCCTCCTGGAAATGTAAGGACTCTACTTTGTGCACTTCCTATGTAATCCCTCCTGGAAATGTAAGAAATTTACTTCATGCACTTTCTCTGTAATCCCTCCTGGAAATGTAAGGACTCTATTTTGTGCATTTCCTCTATAATTCCTCCTGGAAATGTAAGAACTTTACTTTATGCACTTCCTCTATAATCTCTCCTAGAAAAGTAAGTACTTTACTTTATGCACTTCCTCTGTAATCCCTCCTGGAAATGTAAGAAAACTACTATGTGCACTTCCTCTGTAATCCCTCCTGGGAATGTAAGAATGTTGTGCATTTCCTCTGTAATTTTTCCTGGAAATGTAAGAACTTTACTTTATGCACTTCCTCTGTAATCCCTCCTGGAAATGTAAGAACTTTACTTTATGCATTTCCTCAGTAATCCCTCCTGGAAATGTAAGAACTCTACTTTGTGCACTTCCTCTGTAATCCCTCCTGGAAATGTAAGAACTTTACTTTCTGCAATTCCTCTGTAAATCCTTCTGGAAATGTAAGAACTCTACTTTGTGCACTTCCTCTGTAATCCCTCCTGGAAATGTAAGGACTCTACTTTGTGCACTTCCTCTGTAATCCCTCCTGGAAATGTAAGAACTTTACTTTATGCATTTCCTCTGTAATCCCTCCTGGAAATGTAAGAACTTTACCTTATGCACTTCTTCTGTAATCCCTCCTGGAAATGTAAGAACTCTACTTTCTGCACTTCCTCTTTAATCCCTCCTGGAAATGTAAAAACTCTACTTTGTGCACTTCCTCTGTAATCCCTCCTGGAAATGTAAGAACTTTGTGCACTTCCTCTGTATTTCCTCCTGGAAATGTAAGAACTCTACTTTATACAATTCCTCTGTATTTCCTCCTGGAAATGTAAGAACTCTACTTTGTGCATTTCCTCTATAATTCCTCCTGGAAATGTAAGAACTTTACTTTATGCACTTCCTCAGTAATCCCTCCTGGAAATGTAAGAACTTTACTTTGTGCACTTCCTCTGTAAATCCTCCTGGAAATGTAAGAACTTTACTTTATGCACTCACTCTGTAATCCCTCCTGGAAATGTAAGAACTTTACTTTATGCACTTCCTCTGTAATCCCTCCTGGAAAAGTAACGACTCTACTTCATGCATTTCCTCTATAATTCCTCCTGGAAATGTAAGAACTTTACTTTATGCACTTCCTCTGTAATCCCTCCTGGAAATGTAAGAAATCTACTTTGTGCACTTCCTCTGTAATCCCTCCTGGAAATGTAAGAACGTTGTGCATTTCCTCTGTAATTGCTCCTGGAAATGTAAGAACATTACTTTATGCACATCCCCTGTAATCCCTCCTGGAAATGTAAGAACTTTACTTTATGCACTTCCTCTGTAAATCCTCCTGGAAATGTAAGAACTTTACTTTGTGCACATCCCCTGTAATCCCTCCTGGAAATGTAAGAACTTTACTTTATGCACTTCCTCTGTAAATCCTTCTGGAAATGTAAGAACTTTACTTTGAGCACTACCTCTGTAATCCCTCATGGAAATGTAAGGACTCTACTTTGTGCACTTCCTCTGTAATCCCTCCTGGAAATGTAAGAACTTTACTTTATGCACTTCCTCAGTAATCCCTCCTGGAAATGTAAGAACTCTACGTTGTGCACTTCCTCTCTAATCCCTCCTGGAAATGTAATAACTTTATTTTATGCACTTCCTCTGTAAATCCTTCTGGAAATGTAAGAACTTTACTTTGTGCACTTCCTCTGTAATCCCTCCTGGAAATGTAAGGACTCTACTTTGTGCACTTCCTATGTAATCCCTCCTGGAAATGTAAGAAATTTACTTCATGCACTTTCTCTGTAATCCCTCCTGGAAATGTAAGGACTCTATTTTGTGCATTTCCTCTATAATTCCTCCTGGAAATGTAAGAACTTTACTTTATGCACTTCCTCTATAATCTCTCCTAGAAAAGTAAGTACTTTACTTTATGCACTTCCTCTGTAATCCCTCCTGGAAATGTAAGAAAACTACTTTGTGCACTTCCTCTGTAATCCCTCCTGGGAATGTAAGAATGTTGTGCATTTCCTCTGTAATTTTTCCTGGAAATGTAAGAACTTTACTTTATGCACTTCCTCTGTAATCCCTCCTGGAAATGTAAGAACTTTACTTTATGCATTTCCTCAGTAATCCCTCCTGGAAATGTAAGAACTCTACTTTGTGCACTTCCTCTGTAATCCCTCCTGGAAATGTAAGAACTTTACTTTCTGCAATTCCTCTGTAAATCCTTCTGGAAATGTAAGAACTCTACTTTGTGCACTTCCTCTGTAATCCCTCCTGGAAATGTAAGGACTCTACTTTGTGCACTTCCTCTGTAATCCCTCCTGGAAATGTAAGAACTTTACTTTATGCATTTCCTCTGTAATCCCTCCTGGAAATGTAAGAACTTTACCTTATGCACTTCTTCTGTAATCCCTCCTGGAAATGTAAGAACTCTACTTTCTGCACTTCCTCTTTAATCCCTCCTGGAAATGTAAAAACTCTACTTTGTGCACTTCCTCTGTAATCCCTCCTGGAAATGTAAGAACTTTGTGCACTTCCTCTGTATTTCCTCCTGGAAATGTAAGAACTCTACTTTATACAATTCCTCTGTATTTCCTCCTGGAAATGTAAGAACTCTACTTTGTGCATTTCCTCTATAATTCCTCCTGGAAATGTAAGAACTTTACTTTATGCACTTCCTCAGTAATCCCTCCTGGAAATGTAAAAACTTTACTTTGTGCACTTCCTCTGTAAATCCTCCTGGAAATGTAAGAACTTTACTTTATGCACTCACTCTGTAATCCCTCCTGGAAATGTAAGAACTTTACTTTATGCACTTCCTCTGTAATCCCTCCTGGAAAAGTAACGACTCTACTTCGTGCATTTCCTCTATAATTCCTCCTGGAAATGTAAGAACTTTACTTTATGCACTTCCTCTGTAATCCCTCCTGGAAATGTAAGAAATCTACTTTGTGCACTTCCTCTGTAATCCCTCCTGGAAATGTAAGAACGTTGTGCATTTCCTCTGTAATTGCTCCTGGAAATGTAAGAACATTACTTTATGCACATCCCCTGTAATCCCTCCTGGAAATGTAAGAACTTTACTTTATGCACTTCCTCTGTAAATCCTCCTGGAAATGTAAGAACTTTACTTTGTGCACATCCCCTGTAATCCCTCCTGGAAATGTAAGAACTTTACTTTATGCACTTCCTCTGTAAATCCTTCTGGAAATGTAAGAACTTTACTTTGAGCACTACCTCTGTAATCCCTCATGGAAATGTAAGGACTCTACTTTGTGCACTTCCTCTGTAATCCCTCCTGGAAATGTAAGAACTTTACTTTATGCACTTCCTCAGTAATCCCTCCTGGAAATGTAAGAACTTTACTTTGTGCACTTCCTCTGTAAATCCTCCTGGAAATGTAAGAACTTTACTTTATGCACTCACTCTGTAATCCCTCCTGGAAATGTAAGAACTTTACTTTATGCACTTCCTCTGTAATCCCTCCTGGAAAAGTAACGACTCTACTTCGTGCATTTCCTCTATAATTCCTCCTGGAAATGTAAGAACTTTACTTTATGCACTTCCTCTGTAATCCCTCCTGGAAATGTAAGAAATCTACTTTGTGCAGTTCCTCTGTAATCCCTCCTGGAAATGTAAGAACGTTGTGCATTTCCTCTGTAATTGCTCCTGGAAATGTAAGAACATTACTTTATGCACATCCCCTGTAATCCCTCCTGGAAATGTAAGAACTTTACTTTATGCACTTCCTCTGTAAGTCCTCCTGGAAATGAAAGAACTTTACTTTGTGCACATCCCCTGTAATCCCTCCTGGAAATGTAAGAACTTTACTTTATGCACTTCCTCTGTAAATCCTCCTGGAATGTAAGAACTTTTCTTTATGCACTTCCTCTGTAAATCCTCCTGGAAATGTAAGAGCTTTACTTTATGCACTTCCTCTGTAAATCCTCCTGGAAATGTAAGAACTTTACTTTATGCACTTCTTCTGTAATCCCTCCTGGAAATGTAAGAACTCTACTTTGTGCATTTCCTCTATAATTCCTCCTGGAAATGTAAGAACTTTATGCACTTCTTCTGTAATCCCACCTGGAAATGTAAGAACTCTACTTTGTGCACATCCTCTGTAAGTCATCCTGGAAATGTAAGAACTTTACTTTATGAACTTCTTCTGTGATTCCTCATGGAAATGTAAGAACTTTACTTCATGTACTTCCTCTGCAATCACTCCTGGAAATGTAAGAACTCTACTTTGTGCACATCCCCTGTAATCCCTCCTGGAAATGTAAGAACTCTACTTTGTGCACTTCCTCTGTAATCAATCCTAGAAATGTAAGGACTCTATTTTGTGCATTTCCTCTATAATTCCTCCTGGAAATGTAAGAACTTTACTTTATGCACTTCCTCTGTAATCTCTCCTGGAAATGTAAGAACTTTACTTCATGCACTTCCTCTGTAATCCCTCCTGGGAATGTAAGAATGTTGTGCATTTCCTCTGTAATTCCTCCTGGAAATGTAAGAACTTTACTTTATGCACTTCCTCTGTAATCCCTCCTGGAAATGTAAGAACTTTACTTTATGCACTTCCTCAGTAATCCCTCCTGGAAATGTAAGGACTCTACGTTGTGCACTTCCTCTCTAATCCCTCCTGGAAATGTAATAACTTTATTTTATGCACTTCCTCTGTAAATCCTTCTGGAAATGTAAGAACTTTACTTTGTGCACTTCCTCTGTAATCCCTCCTGGAAATGTAAGGACTCTACTTTGTGCACTTCCTATGTAATCCCTCCTGGAAATGTAAGAAATTTACTTCATGCACTTTCTCTGTAATCCCTCCTGGAAATGTAAGGACTCTATTTTGTGCATTTCCTCTATAATTTCTCCTGGAAATGTAAGAACTTTACTTTATGCACTTCCTCTATAATCTCTCCTAGAAAAGTAAGTACTTTACTTTATGCACTTCCTCTGTAATCCCTCCTGGAAATGTAAGAAAACTACTTTGTGCACTTCCTCTGTAATCCCTCCTGGGAATGTAAGAATGTTGTGCATTTCCTCTGTAATTTTTCCTGGAAATGTAAGAACTTTACTTTATGCACTTCCTCTGTAATCCCTCCTGGAAATGTAAGAACTTTACTTTATGCATTTCCTCAGTAATCCCTCCTGGAAATGTAAGAACTCTACTTTGTGCACTTCCTCTGTAATCCCTCCTGGAAATGTAAGAACTTTACTTTCTGCAATTCCTCTGTAAATCCTTCTGGAAATGTAAGAACTCTACTTTGTGCACTTCCTCTGTAATCCCTCCTGGAAATGTAAGGACTCTACTTTGTGCACTTCCTCTGTAATCCCTCCTGGAAATGTAAGAACTTTACTTTATGCATTTCCTCTGTAATCCCTCCTGGAAATGTAAGAACTTTACCTTATGCACTTCTTCTGTAATCCCTCCTGGAAATGTAAGAACTCTACTTTCTGCACTTCCTCTTTAATCCCTCCTGGAAATGTAAAAACTCTACTTTGTGCACTTCCTCTGTAATCCCTCCTGGAAATGTAAGAACTTTGTGCACTTCCTCTGTATTTCCTCCTGGAAATGTAAGAACTCTACTTTATACAATTCCTCTGTATTTCCTCCTGGAAATGTAAGAACTCTACTTTGTGCATTTCCTCTATAATTCCTCCTGGAAATGTAAGAACTTTACTTTATGCACTTCCTCAGTAATCCCTCCTGGAAATGTAAGAACTTTACTTTGTGCACTTCCTCTGTAAATCCTCCTGGAAATGTAAGAACTTTACTTTATGCACTCACTCTGTAATCCCTCCTGGAAATGTAAGAACTTTACTTTATGCACTTCCTCTGTAATCCCTCCTGGAAAAGTAACGACTCTACTTCGTGCATTTCCTCTATAATTCCTCCTGGAAATGTAAGAACTTTACTTTATGCACTTCCTCTGTAATCCCTCCTGGAAATGTAAGAAATCTACTTTGTGCACTTCCTCTGTAATCCCTCCTGGAAATGTAAGAACGTTGTGCATTTCCTCTGTAATTGCTCCTGGAAATGTAAGAACATTACTTTATGCACATCCCCTGTAATCCCTCCTGGAAATGTAAGAACTTTACTTTATGCACTTCCTCTGTAAATCCTCCTGGAAATGTAAGAACTTTACTTTGTGCACATCCCCTGTAATCCCTCCTGGAAATGTAAGAACTTTACTTTATGCACTTCCTCTGTAAATCCTTCTGGAAATGTAAGAACTTTACTTTGAGCACTACCTCTGTAATCCCTCATGGAAATGTAAGGACTCTACTTTGTGCACTTCCTCTGTAATCCCTCCTGGAAATGTAAGAACTTTACTTTATGCTCTTCCTGTGTAATCCCTCTTGGAAATGTAAGAACTTTACTTTATGCACTTCTTCTGTAAATCCTTCTGGAAATGTAAGAACTTTACTTTATGCACTTCTTCTGTAATCCCTCCTGGAAATGTAAGAACTTTACTTTATGCACTTCCTCTGTACATCCTTCTGGAAATGGAAGAACTTTACTTTGTGCACTTCCTCTGTAATCCCTCCTGGAAATGTAAGGACTCTACTTTGTGCACTTCCTCTGCAATCCCTCCTGGAAATGTAAGGACTCTACTTTGTGCACTTCCTCTGTAATCCCTCCTGGAAATGTAAGAACTTTACTTTCTGCAATTCCTCTCTAAATCCTTCTGGAAATGTAAGAACTCTACTTTGTGCACTTCCTCTGTAATCCCTCCTGGAAATGTAAGGACTCTACTTTGTGCACTTCCTCTGTAATCCCTCCTGGAAATGTAAGAACTTTACTTTACGCATTTCCTCTGTAATCCCTCCTGGAAATGTAAGAACTTTACCTTATGCACTTCTTCTGTAATCCCTCCTGGAAATGTAAGAACTCTACTTTCTGCACTTCCTCTTTAATCCCTCCTGGAAATGTAAAAACTCTACTTTGTGCACTTCCTCTGTAATCCCTCCTGGAAATGTAATAACTTTGTGCACTTCCTCTGTAATTCCTCCTGGAAATGTAAGAACTCTACTTTATGCAATTCCTCTGTAATTCCTCCTGGAAATGTAAGAACTCTACTTTGTGCATTTCCTCTATAATTCCTCCTGGAAATGTAAGAACTTTACTTTATGCACTTCCTCAGTAATCCCTCCTGGAAATGTAAGAACTTTACTTTGTGCACTTCCTCTGTAAATCCTCCTGGAAATGTAAGAACTTTACTTTATGCACTCACTCTGTAATCCCTCCTGGAAATGTAAGAACTTTACTTTATGCACTTCCTCTGTAATCCCTCCTGGAAAAGTAATGACTCTACTTCGTGCATTTCCTCTATAATTCCTCCTGGAAATGTAAGAACTTTACTTTATGCACTTCCTCTGTAATCCCTCCTGGAAATGTAAGAAATCTACTTTGTGCACTTCCTCTGTAATCCCTCCTGGAAATGTAAGAACGTTGTGCATTTCCTCTGTAATTGCTCCTGGAAATGTAAGAACATTACTTTATGCACATCCCCTGTAATCCCTCCTGGAAATGTAAGAACTTTACTTTATGCACTTCCTCTAAATCCTCCTGGAAATGAAAGAACTTTACTTTGTGCACATCCCCTGTAATCCCTCCTGGAAATGTAAGAACTTTACTTTATGCACTTCCTCTGTAAATCCTCCTGGAATGTAAGAACTTTTCTTTATGCACTTCCTCTGTAAATCCTCCTGGAAATGTAAGAGCTTTACTTTATGCACTTCCTCTGTAAATCCTCCTGGAAATGTAAGAACTTTACTTTATGCACTTCTTCTGTAATCCCTCCTGGAAATGTAAGAACTCTACTTTGTGCATTTCCTCTATAATTCCTCCTGGAAATGTAAGAACTTTATGCACTTCTTCTGTAATCCCACCTGGAAATGTAAGAACTCTACTTTGTGCACATCCTCTGTAAGTCATCCTGGAAATGTAAGAACTTTACTTTATGAACTTCTTCTGTGATTCCTCATGGAAATGTAAGAACTTTACTTCATGTACTTCCTCTGCAATCACTCCTGGAAATGTAAGAACTCTACTTTGTGCACATCCCCTGTAATCCCTCCTGGAAATGTAAGAACTCTACTTTGTGCACTTCCTCTGTAATCCCTCCTAGAAATGTAAGGACTCTATTTTGTGCATTTCCTCTATAATTCCTCCTGGAAATGTAAGAACTTTACTTTATGCACTTCCTCTGTAATCTCTCCTGGAAATGTAAGTACTTTACTTCATGCACTTCCTCTGTAATCCCTCCTGGGAATGTAAGAATGTTGTGCATTTCCTCTGTAATTCCTCCTGGAAATGTAAGAACTTTACTTTATGCACTTCCTCTGTAATCCCTCCTGGAAATGTAAGAACTTTACTTTATGCACTTCCTCAGTAATCCCTCCTGGAAATGTAAGAACTCTACGTTGTGCACTTCCTCTCTAATCCCTCCTGGAAATGTAATAACTTTATTTTATGCACTTCCTCTGTAAATCCTTCTGGAAATGTAAGAACTTTACTTTGTGCACTTCCTCTGTAATCCCTCCTGGAAATGTAAGGACTCTACTTTGTGCACTTCCTATGTAATCCCTCCTGGAAATGTAAGAAATTTACTTCATGCACTTTCTCTGTAATCCCTCCTGGAAATGTAAGAACTTTACCTTATGCACTTCTTCTGTAATCCCTCCTGGAAATGTAAGAACTCTACTTTCTGCACTTCCTCTTTAATCCCTCCTGGAAATGTAAAAACTCTACTTTGTGCACTTCCTCTGTAATCCCTCCTGGAAATGTAATAACTTTGTGCACTTCCTCTGTAATTCCTCCTGGAAATGTAAGAACTCTACTTTATGCAATTCCTCTGTAATTCCTCCTGGAAATGTAAGAACTCTACTTTGTGCATTTCCTCTATAATTCCTCCTGGAAATGTAAGAACTTTACTTTATGCACTTCCTCAGTAATCCCTCCTGGAAATGTAAGAACTTTACTTTGTGCACTTCCTCTGTAAATCCTCCTGGAAATGTAAGAACTTTACTTTATGCACTCACTCTGTAATCCCTCCTGGAAATGTAAGAACTTTACTTTATGCACTTCCTCTGTAATCCCTCCTGGAAAAGTAATGACTCTACTTCGTGCATTTCCTCTATAATTCCTCCTGGAAATGTAAGAACTTTACTTTATGCACTTCCTCTGTAATCCCTCCTGGAAATGTAAGAAATCTACTTTGTGCACTTCCTCTGTAATCCCTCCTGGAAATGTAAGAACGTTGTGCATTTCCTCTGTAATTGCTCCTGGAAATGTAAGAACATTACTTTATGCACATCCCCTGTAATCCCTCCTGGAAATGTAAGAACTTTACTTTATGCACTTCCTCTAAATCCTCCTGGAAATGAAAGAACTTTACTTTGTGCACATCCCCTGTAATCCCTCCTGGAAATGTAAGAACTTTACTTTATGCACTTCCTCTGTAAATCCTCCTGGAATGTAAGAACTTTTCTTTATGCACTTCCTCTGTAAATCCTCCTGGAAATGTAAGAGCTTTACTTTATGCACTTCCTCTGTAAATCCTCCTGGAAATGTAAGAACTTTACTTTATGCACTTCTTCTGTAATCCCTCCTGGAAATGTAAGAACTCTACTTTGTGCATTTCCTCTATAATTCCTCCTGGAAATGTAAGAACTTTATGCACTTCTTCTGTAATCCCACCTGGAAATGTAAGAACTCTACTTTGTGCACATCCTCTGTAAGTCATCCTGGAAATGTAAGAACTTTACTTTATGAACTTCTTCTGTGATTCCTCATGGAAATGTAAGAACTTTACTTCATGTACTTCCTCTGCAATCACTCCTGGAAATGTAAGAACTCTACTTTGTGCACATCCCCTGTAATCCCTCCTGGAAATGTAAGAACTCTACTTTGTGCACTTCCTCTGTAATCCCTCCTAGAAATGTAAGGACTCTATTTTGTGCATTTCCTCTATAATTCCTCCTGGAAATGTAAGAACTTTACTTTATGCACTTCCTCTGTAATCTCTCCTGGAAATGTAAGTACTTTACTTCATGCACTTCCTCTGTAATCCCTCCTGGGAATGTAAGAATGTTGTGCATTTCCTCTGTAATTCCTCCTGGAAATGTAAGAACTTTACTTTATGCACTTCCTCTGTAATCCCTCCTGGAAATGTAAGAACTTTACTTTATGCACTTCCTCAGTAATCCCTCCTGGAAATGTAAGAACTCTACGTTGTGCACTTCCTCTCTAATCCCTCCTGGAAATGTAATAACTTTATTTTATGCACTTCCTCTGTAAATCCTTCTGGAAATGTAAGAACTTTACTTTGTGCACTTCCTCTGTAATCCCTCCTGGAAATGTAAGGACTCTACTTTGTGCACTTCCTATGTAATCCCTCCTGGAAATGTAAGAAATTTACTTCATGCACTTTCTCTGTAATCCCTCCTGGAAATGTAAGGACTCTATTTTGTGCATTTCCTCTATAATTCCTCCTGGAAATGTAAGAACTTTACTTTATGCACTTCCTCTATAATCTCTCCTAGAAAAGTAAGTACTTTACTTTATGCACTTCCTCTGTAATCCCTCCTGGAAATGTAAGAAAACTACTTTGTGCACTTCCTCTGTAATCCCTCCTGGGAATGTAAGAATGTTGTGCATTTCCTCTGTAATTTTTCCTGGAAATGTAAGAACTTTACTTTATGCACTTCCTCTGTAATCCCTCCTGGAAATGTAAGAACTTTACTTTATGCATTTCCTCAGTAATCCCTCCTGGAAATGTAAGAACTCTACTTTGTGCACTTCCTCTGTAATCCCTCCTGGAAATGTAAGAACTTTACTTTCTGCAATTCCTCTGTAAATCCTTCTGGAAATGTAAGAACTCTACTTTGTGCACTTCCTCTGTAATCCCTCCTGGAAATGTAAGGACTCTACTTTGTGCACTTCCTCTGTAATCCCTCCTGGAAATGTAAGAACTTTACTTTATGCATTTCCTCTGTAATCCCTCCTGGAAATGTAAGAACTTTACCTTATGCACTTCTTCTGTAATCCCTCCTGGAAATGTAAGAACTCTACTTTCTGCACTTCCTCTTTAATCCCTCCTGGAAATGTAAAAACTCTACTTTGTGCACTTCCTCTGTAATCCCTCCTGGAAATGTAAGAACTTTGTGCACTTCCTCTGTATTTCCTCCTGGAAATGTAAGAACTCTACTTTATACAATTCCTCTGTATTTCCTCCTGGAAATGTAAGAACTCTACTTTGTGCATTTCCTCTATAATTCCTCCTGGAAATGTAAGAACTTTACTTTATGCACTTCCTCAGTAATCCCTCCTGGAAATGTAAGAACTTTACTTTGTGCACTTCCTCTGTAAATCCTCCTGGAAATGTAAGAACTTTACTTTATGCACTCACTCTGTAATCCCTCCTGGAAATGTAAGAACTTTACTTTATGCACTTCCTCTGTAATCCCTCCTGGAAAAGTAACGACTCTACTTCATGCATTTCCTCTATAATTCCTCCTGGAAATGTAAGAACTTTACTTTATGCACTTCCTCTGTAATCCCTCCTGGAAATGTAAGAAATCTACTTTGTGCACTTCCTCTGTAATCCCTCCTGGAAATGTAAGAACGTTGTGCATTTCCTCTGTAATTGCTCCTGGAAATGTAAGAACATTACTTTATGCACATCCCCTGTAATCCCTCCTGGAAATGTAAGAACTTTACTTTATGCACTTCCTCTGTAAATCCTCCTGGAAATGTAAGAACTTTACTTTGTGCACATCCCCTGTAATCCCTCCTGGAAATGTAAGAACTTTACTTTATGCACTTCCTCTGTAAATCCTTCTGGAAATGTAAGAACTTTACTTTGAGCACTACCTCTGTAATCCCTCATGGAAATGTAAGGACTCTACTTTGTGCACTTCCTCTGTAATCCCTCCTGGAAATGTAAGAACTTTACTTTATGCACTTCCTCAGTAATCCCTCCTGGAAATGTAAGAACTCTACGTTGTGCACTTCCTCTCTAATCCCTCCTGGAAATGTAATAACTTTATTTTATGCACTTCCTCTGTAAATCCTTCTGGAAATGTAAGAACTTTACTTTGTGCACTTCCTCTGTAATCCCTCCTGGAAATGTAAGAAATTTACTTCATGCACTTTCTCTGTAATCCCTCCTGGAAATGTAAGGACTCTATTTTGTGCATTTCCTCTATAATTCCTCCTGGAAATGTAAGAACTTTACTTTATGCACTTCCTCTATAATCTCTCCTAGAAAAGTAAGTACTTTACTTTATGCACTTCCTCTGTAATCCCTCCTGGAAATGTAAGAAAACTACTTTGTGCACTTCCTCTGTAATCCCTCCTGGGAATGTAAGAATGTTGTGCATTTCCTCTGTAATTTTTCCTGGAAATGTAAGAACTTTACTTTATGCACTTCCTCTGTAATCCCTCCTGGAAATGGAAGAACTTTACTTTATGCATTTCCTCAGTAATCCCTCCTGGAAATGTAAGAACTCTACTTTGTGCACTTCCTCTGTAATCCCTCCTGGAAATGTAAGAACTTTACTTTCTGCAATTCCTCTGTAAATCCTTCTGGAAATGTAAGAACTCTACTTTGTGCACTTCCTCTGTAATCCCTCCTGGAAATGTAAGGACTCTACTTTGTGCACTTCCTCTGTAATCCCTCCTGGAAATGTAAGAACTTTACTTTATGCATTTCCTCTGTAATCTCTCCTGGAAATGTAAGAACTTTACCTTATGCACTTCTTCTGTAATCCCTCCTGGAAATGTAAGAACTCTACTTTCTGCACTTCCTCTTTAATCCCTCCTGGAAATGTAAAAACTCTACTTTGTGCACTTCCTCTGTAATCCCTCCTGGAAATGTAAGAACTTTGTGCACTTCCTCTGTATTTCCTCCTGGAAATGTAAGAACTCTACTTTATACAATTCCTCTGTATTTCCTCCTGGAAATGTAAGAACTCTACTTTGTGCATTTCCTCTATAATTCCTCCTGGAAATGTAAGAACTTTACTTTATGCACTTCCTCAGTAATCCCTCCTGGAAATGTAAGAACTTTACTTTGTGCACTTCCTCTGTAAATCCTCCTGGAAATGTAAGAACTTTACTTTATGCACTCACTCTGTAATCCCTCCTGGAAATGTAAGAACTTTACTTTATGCACTTCCTCTGTAATCCCTCCTGGAAAAGTAACGACTCTACTTCGTGCATTTCCTCTATAATTCCTCCTGGAAATGTAAGAACTTTACTTTATGCACTTCCTCTGTAATCCCTCCTGGAAATGTAAGAAATCTACTTTGTGCACTTCCTCTGTAATCCCTCCTGGAAATGTAAGAACGTTGTGCATTTCCTCTGTAATTGCTCCTGGAAATGTAAGAACATTACTTTATGCACATCCCCTGTAATCCCTCCTGGAAATGTAAGAACTTTACTTTATGCACTTCCTCTGTAAGTCCTCCTGGAAATGAAAGAACTTTACTTTGTGCACATCCCCTGTAATCCCTCCTGGAAATGTAAGAACTTTACTTTATGCACTTCCTCTGTAAATCCTCCTGGAATGTAAGAACTTTTCTTTATGCACTTCCTCTGTAAATCCTCCTGGAAATGTAAGAGCTTTACTTTATGCACTTCCTCTGTAAATCCTCCTGGAAATGTAAGAACTTTACTTTATGCACTTCTTCTGTAATCCCTCCTGGAAATGTAAGAACTCTACTTTGTGCATTTCCTCTATAATTCCTCCTGGAAATGTAAGAACTTTATGCACTTCTTCTGTAATCCCACCTGGAAATGTAAGAACTCTACTTTGTGCACATCCTCTGTAAGTCATCCTGGAAATGTAAGAACTTTACTTTATGAACTTCTTCTGTGATTCCTCATGGAAATGTAAGAACTTTACTTCATGTACTTCCTCTGCAATCACTCCTGGAAATGTAAGAACTCTACTTTGTGCACATCCCCTGTAATCCCTCCTGGAAATGTAAGAACTCTACTTTGTGCACTTCCTCTGTAATCAATCCTAGAAATGTAAGGACTCTATTTTGTGCATTTCCTCTATAATTCCTCCTGGAAATGTAAGAACTTTACTTTATGCACTTCCTCTGTAATCTCTCCTGGAAATGTAAGTACTTTACTTCATGCACTTCCTCTGTAATCCCTCCTGGGAATGTAAGAATGTTGTGCATTTCCTCTGTAATTCCTCCTGGAAATGTAAGAACTTTACTTTATGCACTTCCTCTGTAATCCCTCCTGGAAATGTAAGAACTTTACTTTATGCACTTCCTCAGTAATCCCTCCTGGAAATGTAAGAACTCTACGTTGTGCACTTCCTCTCTAATCCCTCCTGGAAATGTAATAACTTTATTTTATGCACTTCCTCTGTAAATCCTTCTGGAAATGTAAGAACTTTACTTTGTGCACTTCCTCTGTAATCCCTCCTGGAAATGTAAGGACTCTACTTTGTGCACTTCCTATGTAATCCCTCCTGGAAATGTAAGAAATTTACTTCATGCACTTTCTCTGTAATCCCTCCTGGAAATGTAAGGACTCTATTTTGTGCATTTCCTCTATAATTTCTCCTGGAAATGTAAGAACTTTACTTTATGCACTTCCTCTATAATCTCTCCTAGAAAAGTAAGTACTTTACTTTATGCACTTCCTCTGTAATCCCTCCTGGAAATGTAAGAAAACTACTTTGTGCACTTCCTCTGTAATCCCTCCTGGGAATGTAAGAATGTTGTGCATTTCCTCTGTAATTTTTCCTGGAAATGTAAGAACTTTACTTTATGCACTTCCTCTGTAATCCCTCCTGGAAATGTAAGAACTTTACTTTATGCATTTCCTCAGTAATCCCTCCTGGAAATGTAAGAACTCTACTTTGTGCACTTCCTCTGTAATCCCTCCTGGAAATGTAAGAACTTTACTTTCTGCAATTCCTCTGTAAATCCTTCTGGAAATGTAAGAACTCTACTTTGTGCACTTCCTCTGTAATCCCTCCTGGAAATGTAAGGACTCTACTTTGTGCACTTCCTCTGTAATCCCTCCTGGAAATGTAAGAACTTTACTTTATGCATTTCCTCTGTAATCCCTCCTGGAAATGTAAGAACTTTACCTTATGCACTTCTTCTGTAATCCCTCCTGGAAATGTAAGAACTCTACTTTCTGCACTTCCTCTTTAATCCCTCCTGGAAATGTAAAAACTCTACTTTGTGCACTTCCTCTGTAATCCCTCCTGGAAATGTAAGAACTTTGTGCACTTCCTCTGTATTTCCTCCTGGAAATGTAAGAACTCTACTTTATACAATTCCTCTGTATTTCCTCCTGGAAATGTAAGAACTCTACTTTGTGCATTTCCTCTATAATTCCTCCTGGAAATGTAAGAACTTTACTTTATGCACTTCCTCAGTAATCCCTCCTGGAAATGTAAGAACTTTACTTTGTGCACTTCCTCTGTAAATCCTCCTGGAAATGTAAGAACTTTACTTTATGCACTCACTCTGTAATCCCTCCTGGAAATGTAAGAACTTTACTTTATGCACTTCCTCTGTAATCCCTCCTGGAAAAGTAACGACTCTACTTCGTGCATTTCCTCTATAATTCCTCCTGGAAATGTAAGAACTTTACTTTATGCACTTCCTCTGTAATCCCTCCTGGAAATGTAAGAAATCTACTTTGTGCACTTCCTCTGTAATCCCTCCTGGAAATGTAAGAACGTTGTGCATTTCCTCTGTAATTGCTCCTGGAAATGTAAGAACATTACTTTATGCACATCCCCTGTAATCCCTCCTGGAAATGTAAGAACTTTACTTTATGCACTTCCTCTGTAAATCCTCCTGGAAATGTAAGAACTTTACTTTGTGCACATCCCCTGTAATCCCTCCTGGAAATGTAAGAACTTTACTTTATGCACTTCCTCTGTAAATCCTTCTGGAAATGTAAGAACTTTACTTTGAGCACTACCTCTGTAATCCCTCATGGAAATGTAAGGACTCTACTTTGTGCACTTCCTCTGTAATCCCTCCTGGAAATGTAAGAACTTTACTTTATGCTCTTCCTGTGTAATCCCTCTTGGAAATGTAAGAACTTTACTTTATGCACTTCTTCTGTAAATCCTTCTGGAAATGTAAGAACTTTACTTTATGCACTTCTTCTGTAATCCCTCCTGGAAATGTAAGAACTTTACTTTATGCACTTCCTCTGTACATCCTTCTGGAAATGGAAGAACTTTACTTTGTGCACTTCCTCTGTAATCCCTCCTGGAAATGTAAGGACTCTACTTTGTGCACTTCCTCTGCAATCCCTCCTGGAAATGTAAGGACTCTACTTTGTGCACTTCCTCTGTAATCCCTCCTGGAAATGTAAGAACTTTACTTTCTGCAATTCCTCTGTAAATCCTTCTGGAAATGTAAGAACTCTACTTTGTGCACTTCCTCTGTAATCCCTCCTGGAAATGTAAGGACTCTACTTTGTGCACTTCCTCTGTAATCCCTCCTGGAAATGTAAGAACTTTACTTTACGCATTTCCTCTGTAATCCCTCCTGGAAATGTAAGAACTTTACCTTATGCACTTCTTCTGTAATCCCTCCTGGAAATGTAAGAACTCTACTTTCTGCACTTCCTCTTTAATCCCTCCTGGAAATGTAAAAACTCTACTTTGTGCACTTCCTCTGTAATCCCTCCTGGAAATGTAAGAACTTTGTGCACTTCCTCTGTATTTCCTCCTGGAAATGTAAGAACTCTACTTTATACAATTCCTCTGTATTTCCTCCTGGAAATGTAAGAACTCTACTTTGTGCATTTCCTCTATAATTCCTCCTGGAAATGTAAGAACTTTACTTTATGCACTTCCTCAGTAATCCCTCCTGGAAATGTAAGAACTTTACTTTGTGCACTTCCTCTGTAAATCCTCCTGGAAATGTAAGAACTTTACTTTATGCACTCACTCTGTAATCCCTCCTGGAAATGTAAAAACTTTACTTCATGCACTTCCTCTGTAATCCCTCCTGGAAAAGTAACGACTCTACTTCGTGCATTTCCTCTATAATTCCTCCTGGAAATGTAAGAACTTTACTTTATGCACTTCCTCTGTAATCCCTCCTGGAAATGTAAGAAATCTACTTTGTGCACTTCCTCTGTAATCCCTCCTGGAAATGTAAGAACGTTGTGCATTTCCTCTGTAATTGCTCCTGGAAATGTAAGAACATTACTTTATGCACATCCCCTGTAATCCCTCCTGGAAATGTAAGAACTTTACTTTATGCACTTCCTCTGTAAATCCTCCTGGAAATGTAAGAACTTTACTTTGTGCACATCCCCTGTAATCCCTCCTGGAAATGTAAGAACTTTACTTTATGCACTTCCTCTGTAAATCCTTCTGGAAATGTAAGAACTTTACTTTGAGCACTACCTCTGTAATCCCTCATGGAAATGTAAGGACTCTACTTTGTGCACTTCCTCTGTAATCCCTCCTGGAAATGTAAGAACTTTACTTTATGCTCTTCCTGTGTAATCCCTCTTGGAAATGTAAGAACTTTACTTTATGCACTTCTTCTGTAAATCCTTCTGGAAATGTAAGAACTTTACTTTATGCACTTCTTCTGTAATCCCTCCTGGAAATGTAAGAACTTTACTTTATGCACTTCCTCTGTACATCCTTATGGAAATGGAAGAACTTTACTTTGTGCACTTCCTCTGTAATCCCCCCTGGAAATGTAAGGACTCTACTTTGTGCACTTCCTCTGTAATCCCTCCTGGAAATGTAAGGACTCTACTTTGTGCACTTCCTCTGTAATCCCTCCTGGAAATGTAAGAACTTTACTTTCTGCAATTCCTCTTTAATCCCTCCTGGAAATGTAAAAACTCTACTTTGTGCACTTCCTCTGTAATCCCTCCTGGAAATGTAATAACTTTGTGCACTTCCTCTGTAATTCCTCCTGGAAATGTAAGAACTCTACTTTATGCAATTCCTCTGTAATTCCTCCTGGAAATGTAAGAACTCTACTTTGTGCATTTCCTCTATAATTCCTCCTGGAAATGTAAGAACTTTACTTTATGCACTTCCTCAGTAATCCCTCCTGGAAATGTAAGAACTTTACTTTGTGCACTTCCTCTGTAAATCCTCCTGGAAATGTAAGAACTTTACTTTATGCACTCACTCTGTAATCCCTCCTGGAAATGTAAGAACTTTACTTTATGCACTTCCTCTGTAATCCCTCCTGGAAAAGTAATGACTCTACTTCGTGCATTTCCTCTATAATTCCTCCTGGAAATGTAAGAACTTTACTTTATGCACTTCCTCTGTAATCCCTCCTGGAAATGTAAGAAATCTACTTTGTGCACTTCCTCTGTAATCCCTCCTGGAAATGTAAGAACGTTGTGCATTTCCTCTGTAATTGCTCCTGGAAATGTAAGAACATTACTTTATGCACATCCCCTGTAATCCCTCCTGGAAATGTAAGAACTTTACTTTATGCACTTCCTCTAAATCCTCCAGGAAATGAAAGAACTTTACTTTGTGCACATCCCCTGTAATCCCTCCTGGAAATGTAAGAACTTTACTTTATGCACTTCCTCTGTAAATCCTCCTGGAATGTAAGAACTTTTCTTTATGCACTTCCTCTGTAAATCCTCCTGGAAATGTAAGAGCTTTACTTTATGCACTTCCTCTGTAAATCCTCCTGGAAATGTAAGAACTTTACTTTATGCACTTCTTCTGTAATCCCTCCTGGAAATGTAAGAACTCTACTTTGTGCATTTCCTCTATAATTCCTCCTGGAAATGTAAGAACTTTATGCACTTCTTCTGTAATCCCACCTGGAAATGTAAGAACTCTACTTTGTGCACATCCTCTGTAAGTCATCCTGGAAATGTAAGAACTTTACTTTATGAACTTCTTCTGTGATTCCTCATGGAAATGTAAGAACTTTACTTCATGTACTTCCTCTGCAATCACTCCTGGAAATGTAAGAACTCTACTTTGTGCACATCCCCTGTAATCCCTCCTGGAAATGTAAGAACTCTACTTTGTGCACTTCCTCTGTAATCCCTCCTAGAAATGTAATTACTCTATTTTGTGCATTTCCTCTATAATTCCTCCTGGAAATGTAAGAACTTTACTTTATGCACTTCCTCTGTAATCTCTCCTGGAAATGTAAGTACTTTACTTCATGCACTTCCTCTGTAATCCCTCCTGGGAATGTAAGAATGTTGTGCATTTCCTCTGTAATTCCTCCTGGAAATGTAAGAACTTTACTTTATGCACTTCCTCTGTAATCCCTCCTGGAAATGTAAGAACTTTACTTTATGCACTTCCTCAGTAATCCCTCCTGGAAATGTAAGAACTCTACGTTGTGCACTTCCTCTCTAATCCCTCCTGGAAATGTAATAACTTTATTTTATGCACTTCCTCTGTAAATCCTTCTGGAAATGTAAGAACTTTACTTTGTGCACTTCCTCTGTAATCCCTCCTGGAAATTTAAGGACTCTACTTTGTGCACTTCCTATGTAATCCCTCCTGGAAATGTAAGAAATTTACTTCATGCACTTTCTCTGTAATCCCTCCTGGAAATGTAAGGACTCTATTTTGTGCATTTCCTCTATAATTCCTCCTGGAAATGTAAGAACTTTACTTTATGCACTTCCTCTATAATCTCTCCTAGAAAAGTAAGTACTTTACTTTATGCACTTCCTCTGTAATCCCTCCTGGAAATGTAAGAAAACTACTTTGTGCACTTCCTCTGTAATCCCTCCTGGGAATGTAAGAATGTTGTGCATTTCCTCTGTAATTTTTCCTGGAAATGTAAGAACTTTACTTTATGCACTTCCTCTGTAATCCCTCCTGGAAATGTAAGAACTTTACTTTATGCATTTCCTCAGTAATCCCTCCTGGAAATGTAAGAACTCTACTTTGTGCACTTCCTCTGTAATCCCTCCTGGAAATGTAAGAACTTTACTTTCTGCAATTCCTCTGTAAATCCTTCTGGAAATGTATGAACTCTACTTTGTGCACTTCCTCTGTAATCCCTCCTGGAAATGTAAGGACTCTACTTTGTGCACTTCCTCTGTAATCCCTCCTGGAAATGTAAGAACTTTACTTTATGCATTTCCTCTGTAATCCCTCCTGGAAATGTAAGAACTTTACTTTATGCACTTCTTCTGTAATCCCTCCTGGAAATGTAAGAACTCTACTTTCTGCACTTCCTCTTTAATCCCTCCTGGAAATGTAAAAACTCTACTTTGTGCACTTCCTCTGTAATCCCTCCTGGAAATGTAAGAACTTTGTGCACTTCCTCTGTATTTCCTCCTGGAAATGTAAGAACTCTACTTTATACAATTCCTCTGTATTTCCTCCTGGAAATGTAAGAACTCTACTTTGTGCATTTCCTCTATAATTCCTCCTGGAAATGTAAGAACTTTACTTTATGCACTTCCTCAGTAATCCCTCCTGGAAATGTAAGAACTTTACTTTGTGCACTTCCTCTGTAAATCCTCCTGGAAATGTAAGAACTTTACTTTATGCACTTACTCTGTAATCCCTCCTGGAAATGTGAGAACTTTATTTATGCACTTCCTCTGCAATCCCTCCTGGAAATGTAAGAACTCTACTTTGTGCACATCCCCTGTAATCCCTCCTGGAAATGTAAGAACTCTACTTTGTGCGCTTTCTCTGTAATCCCTCCTGGAAATGTAAGGACTCTATTTTGTGAATTTCCTCTATAATTCCTCCTGGAAATGTAAGAACTTTAATTTATGCACTTCCTCTGTAATCTCTCCTGGAAATGTAAGTACTTTACTTTATGCACTTCCTCTGTAATCCCTCCTGGAAATGTAAGAAATCTACTTTCTGCACTTCCTATGTAATCCCTCCTGGAAATGTAAGAACTCTACTTTGTGCATTTCCTCTATAATTCCTCCTAGAAATGTAAGAATTTTACTTTATGCACTTCCTCAGTAATACCTCCTGGAAATGTAAGAACTTTACTTTGTGCACTTCCTCTGTAAATCCTCCTGGAAATGTCAGAACTTTACTTTATGCACTTTCTCTGTAATCCCTCCTGGAAATGTAAGAACTTTACTTTATGCACTTCCACTGTAATCCCTCCTGAAAATGTAACGACTCTACTTTGTGCATTTCCTCTATAATTCCTCCTGCAAATGTAAGAACTTTACTTCATGCACTTCCTCTGTAATCCCTCCTGGAAATGTAAGAAATCTACTTTGTGCACTTCCTCTGTAATCCCTCCTGGAAATGTAAGAATGTTGTGCATTTCCTCTGTAATTGCTCCTGGAAATGTAAGAACATTACTTTATGCACATCCCCTGTAATCCCTCCTGGAAATGTAAGAACTTTACTTTACGCACTTCCTCTGTAAATCCTCCTGGAAATGTAAGAACTTTACATTGTGCACATCCCCTGTAATCACTCCTGGAAATGTAAGAACTTTACTTTATGCACTTCCTCTGTAAATCCTCCTGGAAATGTAAGAACTTTACTTCATGCACTTTCTCTGTAAATCCTCCTGGAAATGTAAGAACTTTACCATATGCAATTCCTCTGTAAATCCTCCTGGAAATATAAGAACTTTACTTTATGCACTTCCTCTGTAATACCTCCTGGAAATGTAAGAACTCTACTTTGTGCACTTCCTCTTTAATTCCTCATGGAAATGTAAGAACTTTACTTTATGCACTTCCTCTGTAATCCCTCCTGGAAATGTAAGAACTCTACTTTGTGCACATCCCATGTAATCCCTCCTGGAAATGTAAGGACTCTACTTTGTGCACTTCCTCTGTAATCCCTCCTGGAAATGTAAGAAATTTACTTTATGCACTTTCTGTGTAATCCCTCCTGGAAATGTAAGGACTTTATTTTGTGCATTTCCTCTATAATTCCTCCTGGAAATTTAAGAACTTTACTTTATGCACTTCCTCTGTAATCTCTCCTGGAAATGTAAGTACTTTACTTTATGCACCTCCTCTGTAATCCCTCCTTGAAATGTAAGAAATCTACTTTGTGCACTTCCTCTGTAATCCCTCCTGGAAATGTAAGAAATCTACTTTGTGCACTTCCTCTGTAATCCCTCCTGGGAATGTAAGAATGTTGTGCATTTCCTCTGTAATTCTTCCTGGAAATGTAAGAACTTTCCTTTATGCACGTCCTCTGTAATCCCTCCTGGAACTGTAAGAACTTTACTTTGAGCACTTCCTCTGTAATCCCTCATGGAAATATAAGGACTCTACTTTGTGCACTTCCTCTGTAATCCCTCCTGGAAATGTAAGAACTTTACTTTATGCACTTCCTCTGTAATCACTCTTGGAAATGTAAGAACTTTACTTTATGCACTTCTTCTGTAAATCCTTCCGGAAAGGTAAGAACTTTACTTTATGCACTTCTTCTGTAATCCCTCCTGGAAATGTATGAACTTTACTTTATGCACTTCCTCTGTAAATCCTTCTGGAAATGTAAGAACTTTACTTTGTGCACTTCCTCTGTAAACCCTCCTGGAAATGTAAGGACTCTACTTTGTGCACTTCCTCTGTAATCCCTCCTGGAAATGTAAGGACTCTACTTTGTGCACTTCCTCTGTAATCCCTCCTGGAAATGTAAGAACTTTACTTTCTGCACTTCCTCTTTAATCCCTCCTGGAAATGTAAAAACTCTACTTTGTGCACTTCCTCTGTAATTCCTCCTGGAAATGTAAGAACTCTACTTTATGCAATTCCTCTGTAATTCCTCCTGGAAATGTAAGAACTCTACTTTGTGCATTTCCTCTATAATTCCTCCTGGAAATGTAAGAACTTTACTTTATGCACTTCCTCAGTAATCCCTCCTGGAAATGTAAGAACTTTACTTTGTGCACTTCCTCTGTAAATCCTCCTGGAAATGTAAGAACTTTACTTTATGCACTCACTCTGTAATCCCTCCTGGAAATGTAAGAACTTTACTTTATGCACTTCCTCTGTAATCCCTCCTGGAAAAGTAACGACTCTACTTCGTGCATTTCCTCTATAATTCCTCCTGGAAATGTAAGAACTTTACTTTATGCACTTCCTCTGTAATCCCTCCTGGAAATGTAAGAAATCTACTTTGTGCACTTCCTCTGTAATCCCTTCTGGAAATGTAAGAACGTTGTGCATTTCCTCTGTAATTGCTCCTGGAAATGTAAGAACATTACTTTATGCACATCCCCTGTAATCCCTCCTGGAAATTCAAGAACTTTACTTTATGCACTTCCTCTGTAAATCCTCCTGGAAATGTAAGAACTTTACTTTGTGCACATCCCCTGTAATCCCTCCTGGAAATGTAAGAACTTTACTTTATGCATTTCCTCTGTAAATCCTTCTGGAAATGTAAGAACTTTACTTTGAGCACTACCTCTGTAATCCCTCATGGAAATGTAAGGACTCTACTTTGTGCACTTCCTCTGTAATCCCTCCTGGAAATGTAAGAACTTTACTTTATGCTCTTCCTGTGTAATCCCTCTTGGAAATGTAAGAACTTTACTTTATGCAATTCTTCTGTAAATCCTTCTGGAAATGTAAGAACTTTACTTTATGCACTTCTTCTGTAATCCCTCCTGGAAATGTAAGAACTTTACTTTATGCACTTCCTCTGTACATCCTTCTGGAAATGGAAGAACTTTACTTTGTGCACTTCCTCTGTAATCCCTCCTGGAAATGTAAGGACTCTACTTTGTGCACTTCCTCTGTAATCCCTCCTGGAAATGTAAGGACTCTACTTTGTGCACTTCCTCTGTAATCCCTCCTGGAAATGTAAGAACTTTACTTTCTGCAATTCCTCTTTAATCCCTCCTGGAAATGTAAAAACTCTACTTTGTGCACTTCCTCTGTAATCCCTCCTGGAAATGTAATAACTTTGTGCACTTCCTCTGTAATTCCTCCTGGAAATGTAAGAACTCTACTTTATGCAATTCCTCTGTAATTCCTCCTGGAAATGTAAGAACTCTACTTTGTGCATTTCCTCTATAATTCCTCCTGGAAATGTAAGAACTTTACTTTATGCACTTCCTCAGTAATCCCTCCTGGAAATGTAAGAACTTTACTTTATGCACTCACTCTGTAATCCCTCCTGGAAATGTAAGAACTTTACTTTATGCACTTCCTCTGTAATCCCTCCTGGAAAAGTAATGACTCTACTTCGTGCATTTCCTCTATAATTCCTCCTGGAAATGTAAGAACTTTACTTTATGCACTTCCTCTGTAATCCCTCCTGGAAATGTAAGAAATCTACTTTGTGCACTTCCTCTGTAATCCCTCCTGGAAATGTAAGAACGTTGTGCATTTCCTCTGTAATTGCTCCTGGAAATGTAAGAACATTACTTTATGCACATCCCCTGTAATCCCTCCTGGAAATGTAAGAACTTTACTTTATGCACTTCCTCTGTAAATCCTCCTGGAAATGAAAGAACTTTACTTTGTGCACATCCCCTGTAATCCCTCCTGGAAATGTAAGAACTTTACTTTATGCACTTCCTCTGTAAATCCTCCTGGAATGTAAGAACTTTTCTTTATGCACTTCCTCTGTAAATCCTCCTGGAAATGTAAGAGCTTTACTTTATGCACTTCCTCTGTAAATCCTCCTGGAAATGTAAGAACTTTACTTCATGCACTTCTTCTGTAATCCCTCCTGGAAATGTAAGAACTCTACTTTGTGCATTTCCTCTATAATTCCTCCTGGAAATGTAAGAACTTTATGCACTTCTTCTGTAATCCCACCTGGAAATGTAAGAACTCTACTTTGTGCACATCCTCTGTAAGTCATCCTGGAAATGTAAGAACTTTACTTTATGAACTTCTTCTGTGATTCCTCATGGAAATGTAAGAACTTTTCTTCATGTACTTCCTCTGCAATCACTCCTGGAAATGTAAGAACTCTACTTTGTGCACATCCCCTGTAATCCCTCCTGGAAATGTAAGAACTCTACTTTGTGCACTTCCTCTGTAATCCCTCCTAGAAATGTAAGGACTCTATTTTGTGCATTTCCTCTATAATTCCTCCTGGAAATGTAAGAACTTTACTTTATGCACTTCCTCTGTAATCTCTCCTGGAAATGTAAGTACTTTACTTCATGCACTTCCTCTGTAATCCCTCCTGGGAATGTAAGAATGTTGTGCATTTCCTCTGTAATTCCTCCTGGAAATGTAAGAACTTTACTTTATGCACTTCCTCTGTAATCCCTCCTGGAAATGTAAGAACTTTACTTTATGCACTTCCTCAGTAATCCCTCCTGGAAATGTAAGAACTCTACGTTGTGCACTTCCTCTCTAATCCCTCCTGGAAATGTAATAACTTTATTTTATGCACTTCCTCTGTAAATCCTTCTGGAAATGTAAGAACTTTACTTTGTGCACTTCCTCTGTAATCCCTCCTGGAAATGTAAGGACTCTACTTTGTGCACTTCCTATGTAATCCCTCCTGGAAATGTAAGAAATTTACTTCATGCACTTTCTCTGTAATCCCTCCTGGAAATGTAAGGACTCTATTTTGTGCATTTCCTCTATAATTCCTCCTGGAAATGTAAGAACTTTACTTTATGCACTTCCTCTATAATCTCTCCTAGAAAAGTAAGTACTTTACTTTATGCACTTCCTCTGTAATCCCTCCTGGAAATGTAAGAAAACTACTTTGTGCACTTCCTCTGTAATCCCTCCTGGGAATGTAAGAATGTTGTGCATTTCCTCTGTAATTTTTCCTGGAAATGTAAGAACTTTACTTTATGCACTTCCTCTGTAATCCCTCCTGGAAATGTAAGAACTTTACTTTATGCATTTCCTCAGTAATCCCTCCTGGAAATGTAAGAACTCTACTTTGTGCACTTCCTCTGTAATCCCTCCTGGAAATGTAAGAACTTTACTTTCTGCAATTCCTCTGTAAATCCTTCTGGAAATGTAAGAACTCTACTTTGTGCACTTCCTCTGTAATCCCTCCTGGAAATGTAAGGACTCTACTTTGTGCACTTCCTCTGTAATCCCTCCTGGAAATGTAAGAACTTTACTTTATGCACTTCCTCAGTAATCCCTCCTGGAAATGTAAGAACTCTACGTTGTGCACTTCCTCTCTAATCCCTCCTGGAAATGTAATAACTTTATTTTATGCACTTCCTCTGTAAATCCTTCTGGAAATGTAAGAACTTTACTTTGTGCACTTCCTCTGTAATCCCTCCTGGAAATGTAAGGACTCTACTTTGTGCACTTCCTATGTAATCCCTCCTGGAAATGTAAGAAATTTACTTCATGCACTTTCTCTGTAATCCCTCCTGGAAATGTAAGGACTCTATTTTGTGCATTTCCTCTATAATTCCTCCTGGAAATGTAAGAACTTTACTTTATGCACTTCCTCTATAATCTCTCCTAGAAAAGTAAGTACTTTACTTTATGCACTTCCTCTGTAATCCCTCCTGGAAATGTAAGAAAACTACTTTGTGCACTTCCTCTGTAATCCCTCCTGGGAATGTAAGAATGTTGTGCATTTCCTCTGTAATTTTTCCTGGAAATGTAAGAACTTTACTTTATGCACTTCCTCTGTAATCCCTCCTGGAAATGTAAGAACTTTACTTTATGCATTTCCTCAGTAATCCCTCCTGGAAATGTAAGAACTCTACTTTGTGCACTTCCTCTGTAATCCCTCCTGGAAATGTAAGAACTTTACTTTCTGCAATTCCTCTGTAAATCCTTCTGGAAATGTAAGAACTCTACTTTGTCCACTTCCTCTGTAATCCCTCCTGGAAATGTAAGGACTCTACTTTGTGCACTTCCTCTGTAATCCCTCCTGGAAATGTAAGAACTTTACTTTATGCATTTCCTCTGTAATCCCTCCTGGAAATGTAAGAACTTTACTTTATGCACTTCTTCTGTAATCCCTCCTGGAAATGTAAGAACTCTACTTTCTGCACTTCCTCTTTAATCCCTCCTGGAAATGTAAAAACTCTACTTTGTGCACTTCCTCTGTAATCCCTCCTGGAAATGTAAGAACTTTGTGCACTTCCTCTGTATTTCCTCCTGGAAATGTAAGAACTCTACTTTATACAATTCCTCTGTATTTCCTCCTGGAAATGTAAGAACTCTACTTTGTGCATTTCCTCTATAATTCCTCCTGGAAATGTAAGAACTTTACTTTATGCACTTCCTCAGTAATCCCTCCTGGAAATGTAAGAACTTTACTTTGTGCACTTCCTCTGTAAATCCTCCTGGAAATGTAAGGACTTTACTTTATGCACTTACTCTGTAATCCCTCCTGGAAATGTGAGAACTTTATTTATGCACTTCCTCTGCAATCCCTCCTGGAAATGTAAGAACTCTACTTTGTGCACATCCCCTGTAATCCCTCCTGGAAATGTAAGAACTCTACTTTGTGCACTTTCTCTGTAATCCCTCCTGGAAATGTAAGGACTCTATTTTGTGCATTTCCTCTATAATTCCTCCTGGAAATGTAAGAACTTTAATTTATGCACTTCCTCTGTAATCTCTCCTGGAAATGTAAGTACTTTACTTTATGCACTTCCTCTGTAATCCCTCCTGGAAATGTAAGAAATCTACTTTCTGCACTTCCTATGTAATCCCTCCTGGAAATGTAAGAACTCTACTTTGTGCATTTCCTCTATAATTCCTCCTAGAAATGTAAGAACTTTACTTTGTGCACTTCCTCTGTAAATCCTCCTGGAAATGTCAGAACTTTACTTTATGCACTTTCTCTGTAATCCCTCCTGGAAATGTAAGAACTTTACTTTATGCACTTCCACTGTAATCCCTCCTGAAAATGTAACGACTCTACTTTGTGCATTTCCTCTATAATTCCTCCTGCAAATGTAAGAACTTTACTTCATGCACTTCCTCTGTAATCCCTCCTGGAAATGTAAGAAATCTACTTTGTGCACTTCCTCTGTAATCCCTCCTGGAAATGTAAGAATGTTGTGCATTTCCTCTGTAATTGCTCCTGGAAATGTAAGAACATTACTTTATGCACATCCCCTGTAATCCCTCCTGGAAATGTAAGAACTTTACTTTACGCACTTCCTCTGTAAATCCTCCTGGAAATGTAAGAACTTTACATTGTGCACATCCCCTGTAATCCCTCCTGGAAATGTAAGAACTTTACTTTATGCACTTCCTCTGTAAATCCTCCTGGAAATGTAAGAACTTTACTTCATGCACTTTCTCTGTAAATCCTCCTGGAAATGTAAGAACTTTACCATATGCAATTCCTCTGTAAATCCTCCTGGAAATATAAGAACTTTACTTTATGCACTTCCTCTGTAATACCTCCTGGAAATGTAAGAACTCTACTTTGTGCACTTCCTCTTTAATTCCTCATGGAAATGTAAGAACTTTACTTTATGCACTTCCTCTGTAATCCCTCCTGGAAATGTAAGAACTCTACTTTGTGCACATCCCATGTAATCCCTCCTGGAAATGTAAGGACTCTACTTTGTGCACTTCCTCTGTAATCCCTCCTGGAAATGTAAGAAATTTACTTTATGCACTTTCTGTGTAATCCCTCCTGGAAATGTAAGGACTTTATTTTGTGCATTTCCTCTATAATTCCTCCTGGAAATTTAAGAACTTTACTTTATGCACTTCCTCTGTAATCTCTCCTGGAAATGTAAGTACTTTACTTTATGCACCTCCTCTGTAATCCCTCCTGGAAATGTAAGAAATCTACTTTGTGCACTTCCTCTGTAATCCCTCCTGGAAATGTAAGAAATCTACTTTGTGCACTTCCTCTGTAATCCCTCCTGGGAATGTAAGAATGTTGTGCATTTCCTCTGTAATTCTTCCTGGAAATGTAAGAACTTTCCTTTATGCACGTCCTCTGTAATCCCTCCTGGAACTGTAAGAACTTTACTTTGAGCACTTCCTCTGTAATCCCTCATGGAAATGTAAGGACTCTACTTTGTGCACTTCCTCTGTAATCCCTCCTGGAAATGTAAGAACTTTACTTTATGCACTTCCTCTGTAATCACTCTTGGAAATGTAAGAACTTTACTTTATGCACTTCTTCTGTAAATCCTTCTGGAAAGGTAAGAACTTTACTTTATGCACTTCTTCTGTAATCCCTCCTGGAAATGTATGAACTTTACTTTATGCACTTCCTCTGTAAATCCTTCTGGAAATGTAAGAACTTTACTTTGTGCACTTCCTCTGTAAACCCTCCTGGAAATGTAAGGACTCTACTTTGTGCACTTCCTCTGTAATCCCTCCTGGAAATGTAAGGACTCTACTTTGTGCACTTCCTCTGTAATCCCTCCTGGAAATGTAAGAACTTTACTTTCTGCACTTCCTCTTTAATCCCTCCTGGAAATGTAAAAACTCTACTTTGTGCACTTCCTCTGTAATTCCTCCTGGAAATGTAAGAACTCTACTTTATGCAATTCCTCTGTAATTCCTCCTGGAAATGTAAGAACTCTACTTTGTGCATTTCCTCTATAATTCCTCCTGGAAATGTAAGAACTTTACTTTATGCACTTCCTCAGTAATCCCTCCTGGAAATGTAAGAACTTTACTTTGTGCACTTCCTCTGTAAATCCTCTTGGAAATGTAAGAACTTTACTTTATGCACTCACTCTGTAATCCCTCCTGGAAATGTAAGAACTTTACTTTATGCACTTCCTCTGTAATCCCTCCTGGAAAAGTAACGACTCTACTTCGTGCATTTCCTCTATAATTCCTCCTGGAAATGTAAGAACTTTACTTTATGCACTTCCTCTGTAATCCCTCCTGGAAATGTAAGAAATCTACTTTGTGCACTTCCTCTGTAATCCCTTCTGGAAATGTAAGAACGTTGTGCATTTCCTCTGTAATTGCTCCTGGAAATGTAAGAACATTATTTTATGCACATCCCCTGTAATCCCTCCTGGAAATGTAAGAACTTTACTTTATGCACTTCCTCTGTAAATCCTCCTGGAAATGTAAGAACTTTACTTTGTGCACATCCCCTGTAATCCCTCCTGGAAATGTAAGAACTTTACTTTATGCACTTCCTCTGTAAATCCTTCTGGAAATGTAATAACTTTACTTTGAGCACTACCTCTGTAATCCCTCATGGAAATGTAAGGACTCTACTTTGTGCACTTCCTCTGTAATCCCTCCTGGAAATGTAAGAACTTTACTTTATGCTCTTCCTGTGTAATCCCTCTTGGAAATGTAAGAACTTTACTTTATGCACTTCTTCTGTAAATCCTTCTGGAAATGTAAGAACTTTACTTTATGCACTTCTTCTGTAATCCCTCCTGGAAATGTAAGAACTTTACTTTATGCACTTCCTCTGTACATCCTTCTGGAAATGGAAGAACTTTACTTTGTGCACTTCCTCTGTAATCCCTCCTGGAAATGTAAGGACTCTACTTTGTGCACTTCCTCTGTAATCCCTCCTGGAAATGTAAGGACTCTACTTTGTGCACTTCCTCTGTATTCCCTCCTGGAAATGTAAGAACTTTACTTTCTGCAATTCCTCTTTAATCCCTCCTGGAAATGTAAAAACTCTACTTTGTGCACTTCCTCTGTAATCCCTCCTGGAAATGTAATAACTTTGTGCACTTCCTCTGTAATTCCTCCTGGAAATGTAAGAACTCTACTTTATGCAATTCCTCTGTAATTCCTCCTGGAAATGTAAGAACTCTACTTTGTGCATTTCCTCTATAATTCCTCCTGGAAATGTAAGAACTTTACTTTATGCACTTCCTCAGTAATCCCTCCTGGAAATGTAAGAACTTTACTTTATGCACTCACTCTGTAATCCCTCCTGGAAATGTAAGAACTTTACTTTATGCACTTCCTCTGTAATCCCTCCTGGAAAAGTAATGACTCTACTTCGTGCATTTCCTCTATAATTCCTCCTGGAAATGTAAGAACTTTACTTTATGCACTTCCTCTGTAATCCCTCCTGGAAATGTAAGAAATCTACTTTGTGCACTTCCTCTGTAATCCCTCCTGGAAATGTAAGAAATTTACTTCATGCACTTTCTCTGTAATCCCTCCTGGAAATGTAAGGACTCTATTTTGTGCATTTCCTCTATAATTCCTCCTGGAAATGTAAGAACTTTACTTTATGCACTTCCTCTATAATCTCTCCTAGAAAAGTAAGTACTTTACTTTATGCACTTCCTCTGTAATCCCTCCTGGAAATGTAAGAAAACTACTTTGTGCACTTCCTCTGTAATCCCTCCTGGGAATGTAAGAATGTTGTGCATTTCCTCTGTAATTTTTCCTGGAAATGTAAGAACTTTACTTTATGCACTTCCTCTGTAATCCCTCCTGGAAATGTAAGAACTTCACTTTATGCATTTCCTCAGTAATCCCTCCTGGAAATGTAAGAACTCTACTTTGTGCACTTCCTCTGTAATCCCTCCTGGAAATGTAAGAACTTTACTTTCTGCAATTCCTCTGTAAATCCTTCTGGAAATGTAAGAACTCTACTTTGTGCACTTCCTCTGTAATCCCTCCTGGAAATGTAAGGACTCTACTTTGTGCACTTCCTCTGTAATCCCTCCTGGAAATGTAAGAACTTTACTTTATGCATTTCCTCTGTAATCCCTCCTGGAAATGTAAGAACTTTACCTTATGCACTTCTTCTATAATCCCTCCTGGAAATGTAAGAACTCTACTTTCTGCACTTCCTCTTTAATCCCTCCTGGAAATGTAAAAACTCTACTTTGTGCACTTCCTCTGTAATCCCTCCTGGAAATGTAAGAACTTTGTGCACTTCCTCTGTATTTCCTCCTGGAAATGTAAGAACTCTACTTTATACAATTCCTCTGTATTTCCTCCTGGAAATGTAAGAACTCTACTTTGTGCATTTCCTCTATAATTCCTCCTGGAAATGTAAGAACTTTACTTTATGCACTTCCTCAGTAATCCCTCCTGGAAATGTAAGAACTTTACTTTGTGCACTTCCTCTGTAAATCCTCCTGGAAATGTAATAACTTTACTTTATGCACTCACTCTGTAATCCCTCCTGGAAATGTAAGAACTTTACTTTATGCACTTCCTCTGTAATCCCTCCTGGAAAAGTAACGACTCTACTTCGTGCATTTCCTCTATAATTCCTCCTGGAAATGTAAGAACTTTACTTTATGCACTTCCTCTGTAATCCCTCCTGGAAATGTAAGAAATCTACTTTGTGCACTTCCTCTGTAATCCCTCCTGGAAATGTAAGAACGTTGTGCATTTCCTCTGTAATTGCTCCTGGAAATGTAAGAACATTACTTTATGCACATCCCCTGTAATCCCTCCTGGAAATGTAAGAACTTTACTTTATGCACTTCCTCTGTAAATCCTCCTGGAAATGAAAGAACTTTACTTTGTGCACATCCCCTGTAATCCCTCCTGGAAATGTAAGAACTTTACTTTATGCACTTCCTCTGTAAATCCTCCTGGAATGTAAGAACTTTTCTTTATGCACTTCCTCTGTAAATCCTCCTGGAAATGTAAGAGCTTTACTTTATGCACTTCCTCTGTAAATCCTCCTGGAAATGTAAGAACTTTACTTTATGCACTTCTTCTGTAATCCCTCCTGGAAATGTAAGAACTCTACTTTGTGCATTTCCTCTATAATTCCTCCTGGAAATGTAAGAACTTTATGCACTTCTTCTGTAATCCCACCTGGAAATGTAAGAACTCTGCTTTGTGCACATCCTCTGTAAGTCATCCTGGAAATGTAAGAACTTTACTTTATGAACTTCTTCTGTGATTCCTCATGGAAATGTAAGAACTTTACTTCATGTACTTCCTCTGCAATCACTCCTGGAAATGTAAGAACTCTACTTTGTGCACATCCCCTGTAATCCCTCCTGGAAATGTAAGAACTCTACTTTGTGCACTTCCTCTGTAATCCCTCCTAGAAATGTAAGGACTCTATTTTGTGCATTTCCTCTATAATTCCTCCTGGAAATGTAAGAACTTTACTTTATGCACTTCCTCTGTAATATCTCCTGGAAATGTAAGTACTTTACTTCATGCACTTCCTCTGTAATCCCTCCTGGGAATGTAAGAATGTTGTGCATTTCCTCTGTAATTCCTCCTGGAAATGTAAGAACTTTACTTTATGCACTTCCTCTGTAATCCCTCCTGGAAATGTAAGAACTTTACTTTATGCACTTCCTCAGTAATCCCTCCTGGAAATGTAAGAACTCTACGTTGTGCACTTCCTCTCTAATCCCTCCTGGAAATGTAATAACTTTATTTTATGCACTTCCTCTGTAAATCCTTCTGGAAATGTAAGAACTTTACTTTGTGCACTTCCTCTGTAATCCCTCCTGGAAATGTAAGGACTCTACTTTGTGCACTTCCTATGTAATCCCTCCTGGAAATGTAAGAAATTTACTTCATGCACTTTCTCTGTAATCCCTCCTGGAAATGTAAGGACTCTATTTTGTGCATTTCCTCTATTTCCTCCTGGAAATGTAAGAACTTTACTTTATGCACTTCCTCTATAATCTCTCCTAGAAAAGTAAGTACTTTACTTTATGCACTTCCTCTGTAATCCCTCCTGGAAATGTAAGAAAACTACTTTGTGCACTTCCTCTGTAATCCCTCCTGGGAATGTAAGAATATTGTGCATTTCCTCTGTAATTTTTCCTGGAAATGTAAGAACTTTACTTTATGCACTTCCTCTGTAATCCCTCCTGGAAATGTAAGAACTTTACTTTATGCATTTCCTCAGTAATCCCTCCTGAAAATGTAAGAACTCTACTTTGTGCACTTCCTCTGTAATCCCTCCTGGAAATGTAAGAACTTTACTTTCTGCAATTCCTCTGTAAATCCTTCTGGAAATGTAAGAACTCTACTTTGTGCACTTCCTCTGTAATCCCTCCTGGAAATGTAAGGACTCTACTTTGTGCACTTCCTCTGTAATCCCTCCTGGAAATGTAAGAACTTTACTTTATGCATTTCCTCTGTAATCCCTCCTGGAAATGTAAGAACTTTACCTTATGCACTTCTTCTGTAATCCCTCCTGGAAATGTCAGAACTCTACTTTCTGCACTTCCTCTTTAATCCCTCCTGGAAATGTAAAAACTCTACTTTGTGCACTTCCTCTGTAATCCATCCTGGAAATGTAAGAACTTTGTGCACTTCCTCTGTATTTCCTCCTGGAAATGTAAGAACTCTACTTTATACAATTCCTCTGTATTTCCTCCTGGAAATGTAAGAACTCTACTTTGTGCATTTCCTCTATAATTCCTCCTGGAAATGTAAGAACTTTACTTTATGCACTTCCTCAGTAATCCCTCCTGGAAATGTAAGGACTTTACTTTGTGCACTTCCTCTGTAAATCCTCCTGGAAATGTAATAACTTTACTTTATGCACTCACTCTGTAATCCCTCCTGGAAATGTAAGAACTTTACTTTATGCACTTCCTCTGTAATCCCTCCTGGAAAAGTAACGACTCTACTTCGTGCATTTCCTCTATAATTCCTCCTGGAAATGTAAGAACTTTACTTTATGCACTTCCTCTGTAATCCCTCCTGGAAATGTAAGAAATCTACTTTGTGCACTTCCTCTGTAATCCCTCCTGGAAATGTAAGAACGTTGTGCATTTCCTCTGTAATTGCTCCTGGAAATGTAAGAACATTACTTTATGCACATCCCCTGTAATCCCTCCTGGAAATGTAAGAACTTTACTTTATGCACTTCCTCTGTAAATCCTCCTGGAAATGTAAGAACTTTACTTTGTGCACATCCCCTGTAATCCCTCCTGGAAATGTAAGAACTTTACTTTATGCACTTCCTCTGTAAATCCTTCTGGAAATGTAAGAACTTTACTTTGAGCACTACCTCTGTAATCCCTCATGGAAATGTAAGGACTCTACTTTGTGCACTTCCTCTGTAATCCCTCCTGGAAATGTAAGAACTTTACTTTATGCTCTTCCTGTGTAATCCCTCTTGGAAATGTAAGAACTTTACTTTATGCACTTCTTCTGTAAATCCTTCTGGAAATGTAAGAACTTTACTTTATGCACTTCTTCTGTAATCCCTCCTGGAAATGTAAGAACTTTACTTTATGCACTTCCTCTGTACATCCTTCTGGAAATGGAAGTACTTTACTTTGTGCACTTCCTCTGTAATCCCTCCTGGAAATGTAAGGACTCTACTTTGTGCACTTCCTCTGTAATCCCTCCTGGAAATGTAAGGACTCTACTTTGTGCACTTCCTCTGTAATCCCTCCTGGAAATGTAAGAACTTTACTTTCTGCAATTCCTCTTTAATCCCTCCTGGAAATGAAAAAACTCTACTTTGTGCACTTCCTCTGTAATCCCTCCTGGAAATGTAATAACTTTGTGCACTTCCTCTGTAATTCCTCCTGGAAATGTAAGAACTCTACTTTATGCAATTCCTCTGTAATTCCTCCTGGAAATGTAAGAACTCTACTTTGTGCATTTCCTCTATAATTCCTCCTGGAAATGTAAGAACTTTACTTTATGCACTTCCTCAGTAATCCCTCCTGGAAATGTAAGAACTTTACTTTGTGCACTTCCTCTGTAAATCCTCCTGGAAATGTAAGAACTTTACTTTATGCACTCACTCTGTAATCCCTCCTGGAAATGTAAGAACTTTACTTTATGCACTTCCTCTGTAATCCCTCCTGGAAAAGCAATGACTCTACTTCGTGCATTTCCTCTATAATTCCTCCTGGAAATGTAAGAACTTTACTTTATGCACTTCCTCTGTAATCCCTCCTGGAAATGTAAGAAATCTACTTTGTGCACTTCCTCTGTAATCCCTCCTGGAAATGTAAGAACGTTGTGCATTTCCTCTGTAATTGCTCCTGGAAATGTAAGAACATTACTTTATGCACATCCCCTGTAATCCCTCCTGGAAATGTAAGAACTTTACTTTATGCACTTCCTCTGTAAATCCTCCTGGAAATGAAAGAACTTTACTTTGTGCACATCCCCTGTAATCCCTCCTGGAAATGTAAGAACTTTACTTTATGCACTTCCTCTGTAAATCCTCCTGGAATGTAAGAACTTTTCTTTATGCACTTCCTCTGTAAATCCTCCTGGAAATGTAAGAGCTTTACTTTATGCACTTCCTCTGTAAATCCTCCTGGAAATGTAAGAACTTTACTTTATGCACTTCTTCTGTAATCCCTCCTGGAAATGTAAGAACTCTACTTTGTGCATTTCCTCTATAATTCCTCCTGGAAATGTAAGAACTTTATGCACTTCTTCTGTAATCCCACCTGGAAATGTAAGAACTCTACTTTGTGCACATCCTCTGTAAGTCATCCTGGAAATGTAAGAACTTTACTTTATGAACTTCTTCTGTGATTCCTCATGGAAATGTAAGAACTTTACTTCATGTACTTCCTCTGCAATCACTCCTGGAAATGTAAGAACTCTACTTTGTGCACATCCCCTGTAATCCCTCCTGGAAATGTAAGAACTCTACTTTGTGCACTTCCTCTGTAATCCCTCCTAGAAATGTAAGGACTCTATTTTGTGCATTTCCTCTATAATTCCTCCTGGAAATGTAAGAACTTTACTTTATGCACTTCCTCTGTAATCTCTCCTGGAAATGTAAGTACTTTACTTCATGCACTTCCTCTGTAATCCCTCCTGGGAATGTAAGAATGTTGTGCATTTCCTCTGTAATTCCTCCTGGAAATGTAAGAACTTTACTTTATGCACTTCCTCTGTAATCCCTCCTGGAAATGTAAGAACTTTACTTTATGCACTTCCTCAGTAATCCCTCCTGGAAATGTAAGAACTCTACGTTGTGCACCTCCTCTCTAATCCCTCCTGGAAATGTAATAACTTTATTTTATGCACTTCCTCTGTAAATCCTTCTGGAAATGTAAGAACTTTACTTTGTGCACTTCCTCTGTAATCCCTCCTGGAAATGTAAGGACTCTACTTTGTGCACTTCCTATGTAATCCCTCCTGGAAATGTAAGAAATTTACTTCATGCACTTTCTCTGTAATCCCTCCTGGAAATGTAAGGACTCTATTTTGTGCATTTCCTCTATAATTCCTCCTGGAAATGTAAGAACTTTACTTTATGCACTTCCTCTATAATCTCTCCTAGAAAAGTAAGTACTTTACTTTATGCACTTCCTCTGTAATCCCTCCTGGAAATGTAAGAAAACTACTTTGTGCACTTCCTCTGTAATCCCTCCTGGGAATGTAAGAATGTTGTGCATTTCCTCTGTAATTTTTCCTGGAAATGTAAGAACTTTACTTTATGCACTTCCTCTGTAATCCCTCCTGGAAATGTAAGAACTTTACTTTATGCATTTCCTCAGTAATCCCTCCTGGAAATGTAAGAACTCTAGTTTGTGCACTTCCTCTGTAATCCCTCCTGGAAATGTAAGAACTTTACTTTCTGCAATTCCTCTGTAAATCCTTCTGGAAATGTAAGAACTCTACTTTGTGCACTTCCTCTGTAATCCCTCCTGGAAATGTAAGGACTCTACTTTGTGCACTTCCTCTGTAATCCCTCCTGGAAATGTAAGAACTTTACTTTATGCATTTCCTCTGTAATCCCTCCTGGAAATGTAAGAACTTTACTTTATGCACTTCTTCTGTAATCCCTCCTGGAAATGTAAGAACTCTACTTTCTGCACTTCCTCTTTAATCCCTCCTGGAAATGTAAAAACTCTACTTTGTGCACTTCCTCTGTAATCCCTCCTGGAAATGTAAGGACTCTACTTTGTGCACTTCCTATGTAATCCCTCCTGGAAATGTAAGAAATTTACTTCATGCACTTTCTCTGTAATCCCTCCTGGAAATGTAAGGACTCTATTTTGTGCATTTCCTCTATAATTCCTCCTGGAAATGTAAGAACTTTACTTTATGCACTTCCTCTATAATCTCTCCTAGAAAAGTAAGTACTTTACTTTATGCACTTCCTCTGTAATCCCTCCTGGAAATGTAAGAAAACTACTTTGTGCACTTCCTCTGTAATCCCTCCTGGGAATGTAAGAATATTGTGCATTTCCTCTGTAATTTTTCCTGGAAATGTAAGAACTTTACTTTATGCACTTCCTCTGTAATCCCTCCTGGAAATGTAAGAACTTTACTTTATGCATTTCCTCAGTAATCCCTCCTGAAAATGTAAGAACTCTACTTTGTGCACTTCCTCTGTAATCCCTCCTGGAAATGTAAGAACTTTACTTTCTGCAATTCCTCTGTAAATCCTTCTGGAAATGTAAGAACTCTACTTTGTGCACTTCCTCTGTAATCCCTCCTGGAAATGTAAGGACTCTACTTTGTGCACTTCCTCTGTAATCCCTCCTGGAAATGTAAGAACTTTACTTTATGCATTTCCTCTGTAATCCCTCCTGGAAATGTAAGAACTTTACCTTATGCACTTCTTCTGTAATCCCTCCTGGAAATGTAAGAACTCTACTTTCTGCACTTCCTCTTTAATCCCTCCTGGAAATGTAAAAACTCTACTTTGTGCACTTCCTCTGTAATCCATCCTGGAAATGTAAGAACTTTGTGCACTTCCTCTGTATTTCCTCCTGGAAATGTAAGAACTCTACTTTATACAATTCCTCTGTATTTCCTCCTGGAAATGTAAGAACTCTACTTTGTGCATTTCCTCTATAATTCCTCCTGGAAATGTAAGAACTTTACTTTATGCACTTCCTCAGTAATCCCTCCTCGAAATGTAAGAACTTTACTTTGTGCACTTCCTCTGTAAATCCTCCTGGAAATGTAAGAACTTTACTTTATGCACTCACTCTGTAATCCCTCCTGGAAATGTAAGAACTTTACTTTATGCACTTCCTCTGTAATCCCTCCTGGAAAAGTAACGACTCTACTTCGTGCATTTCCTCTATAATTCCTCCTGGAAATGTAAGAACTTTACTTTATGCACTTCCTCTGTAATCCCTCCTGGAAATGTAAGAAATCTACTTTGTGCACTTCCTCTGTAATCCCTCCTGGAAATGTAAGAACGTTGTGCATTTCCTCTGTAATTGCTCCTGGAAATGTAAGAACATTACTTTATGCACATCCCCTGTAATCCCTCCTGGAAATGTAAGAACTTTACTTTATGCACTTCCTCTGTAAATCCTCCTGGAAATGTAAGAACTTTACTTTGTGCACATCCCCTGTAATCCCTCCTGGAAATGTAAGAACTTTACTTTATGCACTTCCTCTGTAAATCCTTCTGGAAATGTAAGAACTTTACTTTGAGCACTACCTCTGTAATCCCTCATGGAAATGTAAGGACTCTACTTTGTGCACTTCCTCTGTAATCCCTCCTGGAAATGTAAGAACTTTACTTTATGCTCTTCCTGTGTAATCCCTCTTGGAAATGTAAGAACTTTACTTTATGCACTTCTTCTGTAAATCCTTCTGGAAATGTAAGAACTTTACTTTATGCACTTCTTCTGTAATCCCTCCTGGAAATGTAAGAACTTTACTTTATGCACTTCCTCTGTACATCCTTCTGGAAATGGAAGTACTTTACTTTGTGCACTTCCTCTGTAATCCCTCCTGGAAATGTAAGGACTCTACTTTGTGCACTTCCTCTGTAATCCCTCCTGGAAATGTAAGGACTCTACTTTGTGCACTTCCTCTGTAATCCCTCCTGGAAATGTAAGAACTTTACTTTCTGCAATTCCTCTTTAATCCCTCCTGGAAATGTAAAAACTCTACTTTGTGCACTTCCTCTGTAATCCCTCCTGGAAATGTAATAACTTTGTGCACTTCCTCTGTAATTCCTCCTGGAAATGTAAGAACTCTACTTTATGCAATTCCTCTGTAATTCCTCCTGGAAATGTAAGAACTCTACTTTGTGCATTTCCTCTATAATTCCTCCTGGAAATGTAAGAACTTTACTTTATGCACTTCCTCAGTAATCCCTCCTGGAAATGTAAGAACTTTACTTTGTGCACTTCCTCTGTAAATCCTCCTGGAAATGTAAGAACTTTACTTTATGCACTCACTCTGTAATCCCTCCTGGAAATGTAAGAACTTTACTTTATGCACTTCCTCTGTAATCCCTCCTGGAAAAGTAATGACTCTACTTCGTGCATTTCCTCTATAATTCCTCCTGGAAATGTAAGAACTTTACTTTATGCACTTCCTCTGTAATCCCTCCTGGAAATGTAAGAAATCTACTTTGTGCACTTCCTCTGTAATCCCTCCTGGAAATGTAAGAACGTTGTGCATTTCCTCTGTAATTGCTCCTGGAAATGTAAGAACATTACTTTATGCACATCCCCTGTAATCCCTCCTGGAAATGTAAGAACTTTACTTTATGCACTTCCTCTGTAAATCCTCCTGGAAATGAAAGAACTTTACTTTGTGCACATCCCCTGTAATCCCTCCTGGAAATGTAAGAACTTTACTTTATGCACTTCCTCTGTAAATCCTCCTGGAATGTAAGAACTTTTCTTTATGCACTTCCTCTGTAAATCCTACTGGAAATGTAAGAGCTTTACTTTATGCACTTCCTCTGTAAATCCTCCTGGAAATGTAAGAACTTTACTTTATGCACTTCTTCTGTAATCCCTCCTGGAAATGTAAGAACTCTACTTTGTGCATTTCCTCTATAATTCCTCCTGGAAATGTAAGAACTTTATGCACTTCTTCTGTAATCCCACCTGGAAATGTAAGAACTCTACTTTGTGCACATCCTCTGTAAGTCATCCTGGAAATGTAAGAACTTTACTTTATGAACTTCTTCTGTGATTCCTCATGGAAATGTAAGAACTTTACTTCATGTACTTCCTCTGCAATCACTCCTGGAAATGTAAGAACTCTACTTTGTGCACATCCCCTGTAATCCCTCCTGGAAATGTAAGAACTCTACTTTGTGCACTTCCTCTGTAATCCCTCCTAGAAATGTAAGGACTCTATTTTGTGCATTTCCTCTATAATTCCTCCTGGAAATGTAAGAACTTTACTTTATGCACTTCCTCTGTAATCTCTCCTGGAAATGTAAGTACTTTACTTCATGCACTTCCTCTGTAATCCCTCCTGGGAATGTAAGAATGTTGTGCATTTCCTCTGTAATTCCTCCTGGAAATGTAAGAACTTTACTTTATGCACTTCCTCTGTAATCCCTCCTGGAAATGTAAGAACTTTACTTTATGCACTTCCTCAGTAATCCCTCCTGGAAATGTAAGAACTCTACGTTGTGCACTTCCTCTCTAATCCCTCCTGGAAATGTAATAACTTTATTTTATGCACTTCCTCTGTAAATCCTTCTGGAAATGTAAGAACTTTACTTTGTGCACTTCCTCTGTAATCCCTCCTGGAAATGTAAGGACTCTACTTTGTGCACTTCCTATGTAATCCCTCCTGGAAATGTAAGAAATTTACTTCATGCACTTTCTCTGTAATCCCTCCTGGAAATATAAGGACTCTATTTTGTGCATTTCCTCTATAATTCCTCCTGGAAATGTAAGAACTTTACTTTATGCACTTCCTCTATAATCTCTCCTAGAAAAGTAAGTACTTTACTTTATGCACTTCCTCTGTAATCCCTCCTGGAAATGTAAGAAAACTACTTTGTGCACTTCCTCTGTAATCCCTCCTGGGAATGTAAGAATGTTGTGCATTTCCTCTGTAATTTTTCCTGGAAATGTAAGAACTTTACTTTATGCACTTCCTCTGTAATCCCTCCTGGAAATGTAAGAACTTTACTTTATGCATTTCCTCAGTAATCCCTCCTGGAAATGTAAGAACTCTAGTTTGTGCACTTCCTCTGTAATCCCTCCTGGAAATGTAAGAACTTTACTTTCTGCAATTCCTCTGTAAATCCTTCTGGAAATGTAAGAACTCTACTTTGTGCACTTCCTCTGTAATCCCTCCTGGAAATGTAAGGACTCTACTTTGTGCACTTCCTCTGTAATCCCTCCTGGAAATGTAAGAACTTTACTTTATGCATTTCCTCTGTAATCCCTCCTGGAAATGTAAGAACTTTACTTTATGCACTTCCTCTGTAATCCCTCCTGGAAATGTAAGAACTTTGTGCACTTCCTCTGTATTTCCTCCTGGAAATGTAAGAACTCTACTTTATACAATTCCTCTGTATTTCCTCCTGGAAATGTAAGAACTCTACTTTGTGCATTTCCTCTATAATTCCTCCTGGAAATGTAAGAACTTTACTTTATGCACTTCCTCAGTAATCCCTCCTGGAAAGGTAAGAACTTTACTTTGTGCACTTCCTCTGTAAATCCTCCTGGAAATGTAAGAACTTTACTTTATGCACTTACTCTGTAATCCCTCCTGGAAATGTGAGAACTTTATTTATACACTTCCTCTGCAATCCCTCCTGGAAATGTAAGAACTCTACTTTGTGCACATCCCCTGTAATCCCTCCTGGAAATGTAAGAACTCTACTTTGTGCACTTTCTCTGTAATCCCTCCTGGAAATGTAAGGACTCTATTTTGTGCATTTCCTCTATAATTCCTCCTGGAAATGTAAGAACTTTAATTTATGCACTTCCTCTGTAATCTCTCCTGGAAATGTAAGTACTTTACTTTATGCACTTCCTCTGTAATCCCTCCTGGAAATGTAAGAAATCTACTTTGTGCACTTCCTATGTAATCCCTCCTGGAAATGTAAGAAATCTACTTTGTGCACTTCCTCTTTAATCCCTCCTGGAAATGTAAGAAATCTACTTTGTGCACTTCCTCTGTAATCCCTCCTGGGAATGTAAGAATGTTGTGCATTTCCTCTGTAATTCCTCCTGGAAATGTAAGAACTTTACTTTATGCACTTCCTCTGTAATCCCTCCTGAAATGTAAGAACATTACTTTATGCACTTCCTCAGTAATCCCTCCTGGAAATGTAAGAACTCTACTTTGTGCACTTCCTCTGTAATCCCTCCTGGAAATGTAAGAACTTTACTTTATGCACTTCCTCTGTAAATCCTTCTGGAAATTAAAGAAATCTACTTTGTGCACTTCCTCTGTAATCTCTCCTGGAAATGTAAGAAATCTACTTTGTGCACTTCCTCTGTAATCCCTCCTGGAAATGTAATAACTTTGTGCACTTCCTCTGTAATTCCTCCTGGAAATGTAAGAACTCTACTTTATGCAATTCCTCTGTAATTCCTCCTGGAAATGTAAGAACTCTACTTTGTGCATTTCCTCTATAATTCCTCCTGGAAATGTAAGAACTTTACTTTATGCACTTCCTCAGTAATCCCTCCTGGAAATGTAAGAACTTTACTTTGTGCACTTCCTCTGTAAATCCTCCTGGAAATGTAAGAACTTTACTTTATGCACTCACTCTGTAATCCCTCCTGGAAATGTAAGAACTTTACTTTATGCACTTCCTCTGTAATCCCTCCTGGAAAAGTAATGACTCTACTTCGTGCATTTCCTCTATAATTCCTCCTGGAAATGTAAGAACTTTACTTTATGCACTTCCTCTGTAATCCCTCCTGGAAATGTAAGAAATCTACTTTGTGCACTTCCTCTGTAATCCCTCCTGGAAATGTAAGAACGTTGTGCATTTCCTCTGTAATTGCTCCTGGAAATGTAAGAACATTACTTTATGCACATCCCCTGTAATCCCTCCTGGAAATGTAAGAACTTTACTTTATGCACTTCCTCTGTAAATCCTCCTGGAAATGAAAGAACTTTACTTTGTGCACATCCCCTGTAATCCCTCCTGGAAATGTAAGAACTTTACTTTATGCACTTCCTCTGTAAATCCTCCTGGAATGTAAGAACTTTTCTTTATGCACTTCCTCTGTAAATCCTCCTGGAAATGTAAGAGCTTTACTTTATGCACTTCCTCTGTAAATCCTCCTGGAAATGTAAGAACTTTACTTTATGCACTTCTTCTGTAATCCCTCCTGGAAATGTAAGAACTCTACTTTGTGCATTTCCTCTATAATTCCTCCTGGAAATGTAAGAACTTTATGCACTTCTTCTGTAATCCCACCTGGAAATGTAAGAACTCTACTTTGTGCACATCCTCTGTAAGTCATCCTGGAAATGTAAGAACTTTACTTTATGAACTTCTTCTGTGATTCCTCATGGAAATGTAAGAACTTTACTTCATGTACTTCCTCTGCAATCACTCCTGGAAATGTAAGAACTCTACTTTGTGCACATCCCCTGTAATCCCTCCTGGAAATGTAAGAACTCTACTTTGTGCACTTCCTCTGTAATCCCTCCTAGAAATGTAAGGACTCTATTTTGTGCATTTCCTCTATAATTCCTCCTGGAAATGTAAGAACTTTACTTTATGCACTTCCTCTGTAATCTCTCCTGGAAATGTAAGTACTTTACTTCATGCACTTCCTCTGTAATTCCTCCTGGGAATGTAAGAATGTTGTGCATTTCCTCTGTAATTCCTCCTGGAAATGTAAGAACTTTACTTTATGCACTTCCTCTGTAATCCCTCCTGGAAATGTAAGAACTTTACTTTATGCACTTCCTCAGTAATCCCTCCTGGAAATGTAAGAACTCTACGTTGTGCACTTCCTCTCTAATCCCTCCTGGAAATGTAATAACTTTTTTTTATGCACTTCCTCTGTAAATCCTTCTGGAAATGTAAGAACTTTACTTTGTGCACTTCCTCTGTAATCCCTCCTGGAAATGTAAGGACTCTACTTTGTGCACTTCCTATGTAATCCCTCCTGGAAATGTAAGAAATTTACTTCATGCACTTTCTCTGTAATCCCTCCTGGAAATGTAAGGACTCTATTTTGTGCATTTCCTCTATAATTCCTCCTGGAAATGTAAGAACTTTACTTTATGCACTTCCTCTATAATCTCTCCTAGAAAAGTAAGTACTTTACTTTATGCACTTCCTCTGTAATCCCTCCTGGAAATGTAAGAAAACTACTTTGTGCACTTCCTCTGTAATCGCTCCTGGGAATGTAAGAATGTTGTGCATTTCCTCTGTAATTTTTCCTGGAAATGTAAGAACTTTACTTTATGCACTTCCTCTGTAATCCCTCCTGGAAATGTAAGAACTTTACTTTATGCATTTCCTCAGTAATCCCTCCTGGAAATGTAAGAACTCTACTTTGTGCACTTTCTCTGTAATCCCTCCTGGAAATGTAAGAACTTTACTTTCTGCAATTCCTCTGTAAATCCTTCTGGAAATGTAAGAACTCTACTTTGTGCACTTCCTCTGTAATCCCTCCTGGAAATGTAAGGACTCTACTTTGTGCACTTCCTCTGTAATCCCTCCTGGAAATGTAAGAACTTTACTTTATGCATTTCCTCTGTAATCCCTCCTGGAAATGTAAGAACTTTACTTTATGCACTTCTTCTGTAATCCCTCCTGGAAATGTAAGAACTCTACTTTCTGCACTTCCTCTTTAATCCCTCCTGGAAATGTAAAAACTCTACTTTGTGCACTTCCTCTGTAATCCCTCCTGGAAATGTAAGAACTTTGTGCACTTCCTCTGTATTTCCTCCTGGAAATGTAAGAACTCTACTTTATACAATTCCTCTGTATTTCCTCCTGGAAATGTAAGAACTCTACTTTGTGCATTTCCTCTATAATTCCTCCTGGAAATGTAAGAACTTTACTTTATGCACTTCCTCAGTAATCCCTCCTGGAAAGGTAAGAACTTTACTTTGTGCACTTCCTCTGTAAATCCTCCTGGAAATGTAAGAACTTTACTTTATGCACTTACTCTGTAATCCCTCCTGGAAATGTGAGAACTTTATTTATACACTTCCTCTGCAATCCCTCCTGGAAATGTAAGAACTCTACTTTGTGCACATCCCCTGTAATCCCTCCTGGAAATGTAAGAACTCTACTTTGTGCACTTTCTCTGTAATCCCTCCTGGAAATGTAAGGACTCTATTTTGTGCATTTCCTCTATAATTCCTCCTGGAAATGTAAGAACTTTAATTTATGCACTTCCTCTGTAATCTCTCCTGGAAATGTAAGTACTTTACTTTATGCACTTCCTCTGTAATCCCTCCTGGAAATGTAAGAAATCTACTTTGTGCACTTCCTATGTAATCCCTCCTGGAAATGTAAGAAATCTACTTTGTGCACTTCCTCTTTAATCCCTCCTGGAAATGTAAGAAATCTACTTTGTGCACTTCCTCTGTAATCCCTCCTGGGAATGTAAGAATGTTGTGCATTTCCTCTGTAATTCCTCCTGGAAATGTAAGAACTTTACTTTATGCACTTCCTCTGTAATCCCTCCTGAAATGTAAGAACATTACTTTATGCACTTCCTCAGTAATCCCTCCTGGAAATGTAAGAACTCTACTTTGTGCACTTCCTCTGTAATCCCTCCTGGAAATGTAAGAACTTTACTTTATGCACTTCCTCTGTAAATCCTTCTGGAAATTAAAGAAATCTACTTTGTGCACTTCCTCTGTAATCTCTCCTGGAAATGTAAGAAATCTACTTTGTGCACTTCCTCTGTAATCCCTCCTGGAAATGTAATAACTTTGTGCACTTCCTCTGTAATTCCTCCTGGAAATGTAAGCACTCTACTTTATGCAATTCCTCTGTAATTCCTCCTGGAAATGTAAGAACTCTACTTTGTGCATTTCCTCTATAATTCCTCCTGGAAATGTAAGAACTTTACTTTATGCACTTCCTCAGTAATCCCTCCTGGAAATGTAAGAACTTTACTTTGTGCACTTCCTCTGTAAATCCTCCTGGAAATGTAAGAACTTTACTTTATGCACTCACTCTGTAATCCCTCCTGGAAATGTAAGAACTTTACTTTATGCACTTCCTCTGTAATCCCTCCTGGAAAAGTAATGACTCTACTTCGTGCATTTCCTCTATAATTCCTCCTGGAAATGTAAGAACTTTACTTTATGCACTTCCTCTGTAATCCCTCCTGGAAATGTAAGAAATCTACTTTGTGCACTTCCTCTGTAATCCCTCCTGGAAATGTAAGAACGTTGTTCATTTCCTCTGTAATTGCTCCTGGAAATGTAAGAACATTACTTTATGCACATCCCCTGTAATCCCTCCTGGAAATGTAAGAACTTTACTTTATGCACTTCCTCTGTAAATCCTCCTGGAAATGAAAGAACTTTACTTTGTGCACATCCCCTGTAATCCCTCCTGGAAATGTAAGAACTTTACTTTATGCACTTCCTCTGTAAATCCTCCTGGAATGTAAGAACTTTTCTTTATGCACTTCCTCTGTAAATCCTCCTGGAAATGTAAGAGCTTTACTTTATGCACTTCCTCTGTAAATCCTCCTGGAAATGTAAGAACTTTACTTTATGCACTTCTTCTGTAATCCCTCCTGGAAATGTAAGAACTCTACTTTGTGCATTTCCTCTATAATTCCTCCTGGAAATGTAAGAACTTTATGCACTTCTTCTGTAATCCCACCTGGAAATGTAAGAACTCTACTTTGTGCACATCCTCTGTAAGTCATCCTGGAAATGTAAGAACTTTACTTTATGAACTTCTTCTGTGATTCCTCATGGAAATGTAAGAACTTTACTTCATGTACTTCCTCTGCAATCACTCCTGGAAATGTAAGAACTCTACTTTGTGCACATCCCCTGTAATCCCTCCTGGAAATGTAAGAACTCTACTTTGTGCACTTCCTCTGTAATCCCTCCTAGAAATGTAAGGACTCTATTTTGTGCATTTCCTCTATAATTCCTCCTGGAAATGTAAGAACTTTACTTTATGCACTTCCTCTGTAATCTCTCCTGGAAATGTAAGTACTTTACTTCATGCACTTCCTCTGTAATTCCTCCTGGGAATGTAAGAATGTTGTGCATTTCCTCTGTAATTCCTCCTGGAAATGTAAGAACTTTACTTTATGCACTTCCTCTGTAATCCCTCCTGGAAATGTAAGAACTTTACTTTATGCACTTCCTCAGTAATCCCTCCTGGAAATGTAAGAACTCTACGTTGTGCACTTCCTCTCTAATCCCTCCTGGAAATGTAATAACTTTTTTTTATGCACTTCCTCTGTAAATCCTTCTGGAAATGTAAGAACTTTACTTTGTGCACTTCCTCTGTAATCCCTCCTGGAAATGTAAGGACTCTACTTTGTGCACTTCCTATGTAATCCCTCCTGGAAATGTAAGAAATTTACTTCATGCACTTTCTCTGTAATCCCTCCTGGAAATGTAAGGACTCTATTTTGTGCATTTCCTCTATAATTCCTCCTGGAAATGTAAGAACTTTACTTTATGCACTTCCTCTATAATCTCTCCTAGAAAAGTAAGTACTTTACTTTATGCACTTCCTCTGTAATCCCTCCTGGAAATGTAAGAAAACTACTTTGTGCACTTCCTCTGTAATCGCTCCTGGGAATGTAAGAATGTTGTGCATTTCCTCTGTAATTTTTCCTGGAAATGTAAGAACTTTACTTTATGCACTTCCTCTGTAATCCCTCCTGGAAATGTAAGAACTTTACTTTATGCATTTCCTCAGCAATCCCTCCTGGAAATGTAAGAACTCTACTTTGTGCACTTCCTCTGTAATCCCTCCTGGAAATGTAAGAACTTTACTTTCTGCAATTCCTCTGTAAATCCTTCTGGAAATGTAAGAACTCTACTTTGTGCACTTCCTCTGTAATCCCTCCTGGAAATGTAAGGACTCTACTTTGTGCACTTCCTCTGTAATCCCTCCTGGAAATGTAAGAACTTTACTTTATGCATTTCCTCTGTAATCCCTCCTGGAAATGTAAGAACTTTACTTTATGCACTTCTTCTGTAATCCCTCCTGGAAATGTAAGAACTCTACTTTCTGCACTTCCTCTTTAATCCCTCCTGGAAATGTAAAAACTCTACTTTGTGCACTTCCTCTGTAATCCCTCCTGGAAATGTAAGAACTTTGTGCACTTCCTCTGTATTTCCTCCTGGAAATGTAAGAACTCTACTTTATACAATTCCTCTGTATTTCCTCCTGGAAATGTAAGAACTCTACTTTGTGCATTTCCTCTATAATTCCTCCTGGAAATGTAAGAACTTTACTTTATGCACTTCCTCAGTAATCCCTCCTGGAAAGGTAAGAACTTTACTTTGTGCACTTCCTCTGTAAATCCTCCTGGAAATGTAAGAATTTTACTTTATGCACTTACTTTGTAATCCCTCCTGGAAATGTGAGAACTTTATTTATGCACTTCCTCTGCAATCCCTCCTGGAAATGTAAGAACTCTACTTTGTGCACATCCCCTGTAATCCCTCCTGGAAATGTAAGAACTCTACTTTGTGCACTTTCTCTGTAATCCCTCCTGGAAATGTAAGGACTCTATTTTGTGCATTTCCTCTATAATTCCTCCTGGAAATGTAAGAACTTTAATTTATGCACTTCCTCTGTAATCTCTCCTGGAAATGTAAGTACTTTACTTTATGCACTTCCTCTGTAATCCCTCCTGGAAATGTAAGAAATCTACTTTGTGCACTTCCTATGTAATCCCTCCTGGAAATGTAAGAAATCTACTTTGTGCACTTCCTCTTTAATCCCTCCTGGAAATGTAAGAAATCTACTTTGTGCACTTCCTCTGTAATCCCTCCTGGGAATGTAAGAATGTTGTGCATTTCCTCTGTAATTCCTCCTGGAAATGTAAGAACTTTACTTTATGCACTTCCTCTGTAATCCCTCCTGAAATGTAAGAACATTACTTTATGCACTTCCTCAGTAATCGATCCTGGAAATGTAAGAACTCTACTTTGTGCACTTCCTCTGTAATCCCTCCTGGAAATGTAAGAACTTTACTTTATGCACTTCCTCTGTAAATCCTTCTGGAAATTAAAGAAATCTACTTTGTGCACTTCCTCTGTAATCCCTCCTGGAAATGTAAGAAATCTACTTTGTGCACTTCCTCTGTAATCCCTCCTGGAAATGTAAGAAATCTACTTCATGCACTTCCTCAGTAATCCCTCCTGGAAATGTAAGAACTCTACTTTGTGCACTTCCTCTGTAATCCCTCCTGGAAATGTAAGAACTTTACTTTATGCACTTCCTATGTAATCCCTCCTGGAAATGTAAGAAATCTACTTTGTGCACTGACTCTGTAATCCCTCCTGGAAATGTAAGAAATCTACTTTGTGCACTTCCTCTGTAATCCCTCCTGGGAATGTTAGAATGTTGTGCATTTCCTCTGTAATTCCTCCTGGAAATGTAAGAACTTTACTTTCTGCACTTCCTCTTTAATCCCTCCTGGAAATGTAAGAACTTTACTTTCTGCACTTCCTCTTTAATCCCTCCTGGAAATGTAAAAACTCTACTTTGTGCACTTCCTTTGTAATCCATCCTGGAAATGTAAGAACTTTGTGCACTTCCTCTGTAATTCCTCCTGGAAATGTAAGAACTCTACTTTATGCAATTCCTCTGTAATTCTTCCTGGAAATGTAAGAAGTCTACTTTGTGCATTTCCTCTATAATTCCTCCTGGAAATGTAAGAACTTTACTTTATGCACTTCCTCAGTAATCCCTCCTGGAAATGTAAGAACTTTACTTTGTGCACTTCCTATGTAAATCCTCCTGGAAATGTAAGAACTTTACTTTATGCACTTACTCTGTAATCCCTCCTGGAAATGTAAGAACTTTACTTTATGCACTTCCTCTGTAATCCCTCCTGGAAATGTAAGAAATCTACTTTGTGCACTTCCTCTGTAATCCCTCCTGGAAATGTAAGAATGTTGTGCATTTCCTCTGTAATTGCTCCTGGAAATGTAAGAACATTACTTTATGCACATCCCCTGTAATCCCTCCTGGAAATGTAAGAACTTTACTTCATGCACTTCCTCTGTAAATCCTCCTGGAAATGTAAGAACTTTACTTTGTGCACATCCCCTGTAATCCCGCCTGGAAATGTAAGAACTTTACTTTATGCACTTCCTCTGTAAATCCTCCTGGAAATGTAAGAACTTTACTTTATGCACTTCATCTGTAAATCCTCCTGGAAATGTAAGAACTTTACTTTATGCACTTCTTCTGTAATCCCTCCTGGAAATGTAAGAACTCTACTTTGTGCATTTCCTCTATAATTCCTCCTGGAAATGTAAGAACTTTATGCACTTCTTCTGTAATCCCACCTGGAAATGTAAGAACTCTACTTTGTGCACATCCTCTGTAAGTCATCCTGGAAATGTAAGAACTTTACTTTATGCACTTCCTCTGTAATACCTCCTGGAAATGTAAGAACTTTACATTGTGCACTTCCTCTTTAATTCCTCATGGAAATGTAAGAACTTTACTTTATGTACTTCCTCTGCAATCCCTCCTGGAAATGTAAGAACTCTACTTTGTGCACATCCCCTGTAATCCCTCCTGGAAATGTAAGGATTCTACTTTGTGCACTTCCTCTGTAATCCCTCCTGGAAATGTAAGAACTTTACTTTATGCACTTCCTCTGTAAATCCTCCTGGAAATGTAAGAACTTTACTTTGTGCACATCCCCTGTAATCCCTCCTGGAAATGTAAGAACTTTACTTTATGCACTTCCTCTATAAATCCTCCTGGAAATGTAAGAATTTTACTTTATGCACTTCATCTGTAAACCCTCCTGGAAATGTAAGAACTTTACTTTATGCACTTCCTCTGTAAATCCTCCTGGAAATGTAAGGACTCTACTTTGTGCACTTCCTCTGTAATCCCTCCTGGAAATGTAAGGACTCTACTTTGTGCACTTCCTCTGTAATCCCTCCTGGAAATGTAAGAACTTTACTTTATGCATTTCCTCTGTAATCCCTCCTGGAAATGTAAGAACTTTACTTTATGCACTTCTTCTGTAATCCCTCCTGGAAATGTAAGAACTCTACTTTCTGCACTTCCTCTTTAATCCCTCCTGGAAATGTAAAAACTCTACTTTGTGCACTTCCTCTGTAATCCCTCCTGGAAATGTAAGAACTTTGTGCACTTCCTCTGTATTTCCTCCTGGAAATGTAAGAACTCTACTTTATACAATTCCTCTGTATTTCCTCCTGGAAATGTAAGAACTCTACTTTGTGCATTTCCTCTATAATTCCTCCTGGAAATGTAAGAACTTTACTTTATGCACTTCCTCAGTAATCCCTCCTGGAAAGGTAAGAACTTTACTTTGTGCACTTCCTCTGTAAATCCTCCTGGAAATGTAAGAATTTTACTTTATGCACTTACTTTGTAATCCCTCCTGGAAATGTGAGAACTTTATTTATGCACTTCCTCTGCAATCCCTCCTGGAAATGTAAGAACTCTACTTTGTGCACATCCCCTGTAATCCCTCCTGGAAATGTAAGAACTCTACTTTGTGCACTTTCTCTGTAATCCCTCCTGGAAATGTAAGGACTCTATTTTGTGCATTTCCTCTATAATTCCTCCTGGAAATGTAAGAACTTTAATTTATGCACTTCCTCTGTAATCTCTCCTGGAAATGTAAGTACTTTACTTTATGCACTTCCTCTGTAATCCCTCCTGGAAATGTAAGAAATCTACTTTGTGCACTTCCTATGTAATCCCTCCTGGAAATGTAAGAAATCTACTTTGTGCACTTCCTCTTTAATCCCTCCTGGAAATGTAAGAAATCTACTTTGTGCACTTCCTCTGTAATCCCTCCTGGGAATGTAAGAATGTTGTGCATTTCCTCTGTAATTCCTCCTGGAAATGTAAGAACTTTACTTTATGCACTTCCTCTGTAATCCCTCCTGAAATGTAAGAACATTACTTTATGCACTTCCTCAGTAATCGATCCTGGAAATGTAAGAACTCTACTTTGTGCACTTCCTCTGTAATCCCTCCTGGAAATGTAAGAACTTTACTTTATGCACTTCCTCTGTAAATCCTTCTGGAAATTAAAGAAATCTACTTTGTGCACTTCCTCTGTAATCTCTCCTGGAAATGTAAGAAATCTACTTTGTGCACTTCCTCTGTAATCCCTCCTGGAAATGTAATAACTTTGTGCACTTCCTCTGTAATTCCTCCTGGAAATGTAAGCACTCTACTTTATGCAATTCCTCTGTAATTCCTCCTGGAAATGTAAGAACTCTACTTTGTGCATTTCCTCTATAATTCCTCCTGGAAATGTAAGAACTTTACTTTATGCACTTCCTCAGTAATCCCTCCTGGAAATGTAAGAACTTTACTTTGTGCACTTCCTCTGTAAATCCTCCTGGAAATGTAAGAACTTTACTTTATGCACTCACTCTGTAATCCCTCCTGGAAATGTAAGAACTTTACTTTATGCACTTCCTCTGTAATCCCTCCTGGAAAAGTAATGACTCTACTTCGTGCATTTCCTCTATAATTCCTCCTGGAAATGTAAGAACTTTACTTTATGCACTTCCTCTGTAATCCCTCCTGGAAATGTAAGAAATCTACTTTGTGCACTTCCTCTGTAATCCCTCCTGGAAATGTAAGAACGTTGTGCATTTCCTCTGTAATTGCTCCTGGAAATGTAAGAACATTACTTTATGCACATCCCCTGTAATCCCTCCTGGAAATGTAAGAACTTTACTTTATGCACTTCCTCTGTAAATCCTCCTGGAAATGAAAGAACTTTACTTTGTGCACATCCCCTGTAATCCCTCCTGGAAATGTAAGAACTTTACTTTATGCACTTCCTCTGTAAATCCTCCTGGAATGTAAGAACTTTTCTTTATGCACTTCCTCTGTAAATCCTCCTGGAAATGTAAGAGCTTTACTTTATGCACTTCCTCTGTAAATCCTCCTGGAAATGTAAGAACTTTACTTTATGCACTTCTTCTGTAATCCCTCCTGGAAATGTAAGAACTCTACTTTGTGCATTTCCTCTATAATTCCTCCTGGAAATGTAAGAACTTTATGCACTTCTTCTGTAATCCCACCTGGAAATGTAAGAACTCTACTTTGTGCACATCCTCTGTAAGTCATCCTGGAAATGTAAGAACTTTACTTTATGAACTTCTTCTGTGATTCCTCATGGAAATGTAAGAACTTTACTTCATGTACTTCCTCTGCAATCACTCCTGGAAATGTAAGAACTCTACTTTGTGCACATCCCCTGTAATCCCTCCTGGAAATGTAAGAACTCTACTTTGTGCACTTCCTCTGTAATCCCTCCTAGAAATGTAAGGACTCTATTTTGTGCATTTCCTCTATAATTCCTCCTGGAAATGTAAGAACTTTACTTTATGCACTTCCTCTGTAATCTCTCCTGGAAATGTAAGTACTTTACTTCATGCACTTCCTCTGTAATTCCTCCTGGGAATGTAAGAATGTTGTGCATTTCCTCTGTAATTCCTCCTGGAAATGTAAGAACTTTACTTTATGCACTTCCTCTGTAATCCCTCCTGGAAATGTAAGAACTTTACTTTATGCACTTCCTCAGTAATCCCTCCTGGAAATGTAAGAACTCTACGTTGTGCACTTCCTCTCTAATCCCTCCTGGAAATGTAATAACTTTTTTTTATGCACTTCCTCTGTAAATCCTTCTGGAAATGTAAGAACTTTACTTTGTGCACTTCCTCTGTAATCCCTCCTGGAAATGTAAGGACTCTACTTTGTGCACTTCCTATGTAATCCCTCCTGGAAATGTAAGAAATTTACTTCATGCACTTTCTCTGTAATCCCTCCTGGAAATGTAAGGACTCTATTTTGTGCATTTCCTCTATAATTCCTCCTGGAAATGTAAGAACTTTACTTTATGCACTTCCTCTATAATCTCTCCTAGAAAAGTAAGTACTTTACTTTATGCACTTCCTCTGTAATCCCTCCTGGAAATGTAAGAAAACTACTTTGTGCACTTCCTCTGTAATCGCTCCTGGGAATGTAAGAATGTTGTGCATTTCCTCTGTAATTTTTCCTGGAAATGTAAGAACTTTACTTTATGCACTTCCTCTGTAATCCCTCCTGGAAATGTAAGAACTTTACTTTATGCATTTCCTCAGCAATCCCTCCTGGAAATGTAAGAACTCTACTTTGTGCACTTCCTCTGTAATCCCTCCTGGAAATGTAAGAACTTTACTTTCTGCAATTCCTCTGTAAATCCTTCTGGAAATGTAAGAACTCTACTTTGTGCACTTCCTCTGTAATCCCTCCTGGAAATGTAAGGACTCTACTTTGTGCACTTCCTCTGTAATCCCTCCTGGAAATGTAAGAACTTTACTTTATGCATTTCCTCTGTAATCCCTCCTGGAAATGTAAGAACTTTACTTTATGCACTTCTTCTGTAATCCCTCCTGGAAATGTAAGAACTCTACTTTCTGCACTTCCTCTTTAATCCCTCCTGGAAATGTAAAAACTCTACTTTGTGCACTTCCTCTGTAATCCCTCCTGGAAATGTAAGAACTTTGTGCACTTCCTCTGTATTTCCTCCTGGAAATGTAAGAACTCTACTTTATACAATTCCTCTGTATTTCCTCCTGGAAATGTAAGAACTCTACTTTGTGCATTTCCTCTATAATTCCTCCTGGAAATGTAAGAACTTTACTTTATGCACTTCCTCAGTAATCCCTCCTGGAAAGGTAAGAACTTTACTTTGTGCACTTCCTCTGTAAATCCTCCTGGAAATGTAAGAATTTTACTTTATGCACTTACTTTGTAATCCCTCCTGGAAATGTGAGAACTTTATTTATGCACTTCCTCTGCAATCCCTCCTGGAAATGTAAGAACTCTACTTTGTGCACATCCCCTGTAATCCCTCCTGGAAATGTAAGAACTCTACTTTGTGCACTTTCTCTGTAATCCCTCCTGGAAATGTAAGGACTCTATTTTGTGCATTTCCTCTATAATTCCTCCTGGAAATGTAAGAACTTTAATTTATGCACTTCCTCTGTAATCTCTCCTGGAAATGTAAGTACTTTACTTTATGCACTTCCTCTGTAATCCCTCCTGGAAATGTAAGAAATCTACTTTGTGCACTTCCTATGTAATCCCTCCTGGAAATGTAAGAAATCTACTTTGTGCACTTCCTCTTTAATCCCTCCTGGAAATGTAAGAAATCTACTTTGTGCACTTCCTCTGTAATCCCTCCTGGGAATGTAAGAATGTTGTGCATTTCCTCTGTAATTCCTCCTGGAAATGTAAGAACTTTACTTTATGCACTTCCTCTGTAATCCCTCCTGAAATGTAAGAACATTACTTTATGCACTTCCTCAGTAATCGATCCTGGAAATGTAAGAACTCTACTTTGTGCACTTCCTCTGTAATCCCTCCTGGAAATGTAAGAACTTTACTTTATGCACTTCCTCTGTAAATCCTTCTGGAAATTAAAGAAATCTACTTTGTGCACTTCCTCTGTAATCCCTCCTGGAAATGTAAGAAATCTACTTTGTGCACTTCCTCTGTAATCCCTCCTGGAAATGTAAGAAATCTACTTCATGCACTTCCTCAGTAATCCCTCCTGGAAATGTAAGAACTCTACTTTGTGCACTTCCTCTGTAATCCCTCCTGGAAATGTAAGAACTTTACTTTATGCACTTCCTATGTAATCCCTCCTGGAAATGTAAGAAATCTACTTTGTGCACTGACTCTGTAATCCCTCCTGGAAATGTAAGAAATCTACTTTGTGCACTTCCTCTGTAATCCCTCCTGGGAATGTTAGAATGTTGTGCATTTCCTCTGTAATTCCTCCTGGAAATGTAAGAACTTTACTTTCTGCACTTCCTCTTTAATCCCTCCTGGAAATGTAAGAACTTTACTTTCTGCACTTCCTCTTTAATCCCTCCTGGAAATGTAAAAACTCTACTTTGTGCACTTCCTTTGTAATCCATCCTGGAAATGTAAGAACTTTGTGCACTTCCTCTGTAATTCCTCCTGGAAATGTAAGAACTCTACTTTATGCAATTCCTCTGTAATTCTTCCTGGAAATGTAAGAAGTCTACTTTGTGCATTTCCTCTATAATTCCTCCTGGAAATGTAAGAACTTTACTTTATGCACTTCCTCAGTAATCCCTCCTGGAAATGTAAGAACTTTACTTTGTGCACTTCCTATGTAAATCCTCCTGGAAATGTAAGAACTTTACTTTATGCACTTACTCTGTAATCCCTCCTGGAAATGTAAGAACTTTACTTTATGCACTTCCTCTGTAATCCCTCCTGGAAATGTAAGAAATCTACTTTGTGCACTTCCTCTGTAATCCCTCCTGGAAATGTAAGAATGTTGTGCATTTCCTCTGTAATTGCTCCTGGAAATGTAAGAACATTACTTTATGCACATCCCCTGTAATCCCTCCTGGAAATGTAAGAACTTTACTTCATGCACTTCCTCTGTAAATCCTCCTGGAAATGTAAGAACTTTACTTTGTGCACATCCCCTGTAATCCCTCCTGGAAATGTAAGAACTTTACTTTATGCACTTCCTCTGTAAATCCTCCTGGAATGTAAGAACTTTTCTTTATGCACTTCCTCTGTAAATCCTCCTGGAAATGTAAGAGCTTTACTTTATGCACTTCCTCTGTAAATCCTCCTGGAAATGTAAGAACTTTACTTTATGCACTTCTTCTGTAATCCCTCCTGGAAATGTAAGAACTCTACTTTGTGCATTTCCTCTATAATTCCTCCTGGAAATGTAAGAACTTTATGCACTTCTTCTGTAATCCCACCTGGAAATGTAAGAACTCTACTTTGTGCACATCCTCTGTAAGTCATCCTGGAAATGTAAGAACTTTACTTTATGAACTTCTTCTGTGATTCCTCATGGAAATGTAAGAACTTTACTTCATGTACTTCCTCTGCAATCACTCCTGGAAATGTAAGAACTCTACTTTGTGCACATCCCCTGTAATCCCTCCTGGAAATGTAAGAACTCTACTTTGTGCACTTCCTCTGTAATCCCTCCTAGAAATGTAAGGACTCTATTTTGTGCATTTCCTCTATAATTCCTCCTGGAAATGTAAGAACTTTACTTTATGCACTTCCTCTGTAATCTCTCCTGGAAATGTAAGTACTTTACTTCATGCACTTCCTCTGTAATTCCTCCTGGGAATGTAAGAATGTTGTGCATTTCCTCTGTAATTCCTCCTGGAAATGTAAGAACTTTACTTTATGCACTTCCTCTGTAATCCCTCCTGGAAATGTAAGAACTTTACTTTATGCACTTCCTCAGTAATCCCTCCTGGAAATGTAAGAACTCTACGTTGTGCACTTCCTCTCTAATCCCTCCTGGAAATGTAATAACTTTTTTTTATGCACTTCCTCTGTAAATCCTTCTGGAAATGTAAGAACTTTACTTTGTGCACTTCCTCTGTAATCCCTCCTGGAAATGTAAGGACTCTACTTTGTGCACTTCCTATGTAATCCCTCCTGGAAATGTAAGAAATTTACTTCATGCACTTTCTCTGTAATCCCTCCTGGAAATGTAAGGACTCTATTTTGTGCATTTCCTCTATAATTCCTCCTGGAAATGTAAGAACTTTACTTTATGCACTTCCTCTATAATCTCTCCTAGAAAAGTAAGTACTTTACTTTATGCACTTCCTCTGTAATCCCTCCTGGAAATGTAAGAAAACTACTTTGTGCACTTCCTCTGTAATCGCTCCTGGGAATGTAAGAATGTTGTGCATTTCCTCTGTAATTTTTCCTGGAAATGTAAGAACTTTACTTTATGCACTTCCTCTGTAATCCCTCCTGGAAATGTAAGAAATCTACTTTGTGCACTTCCTCTGTAATCCCTCCTGGAAATGTAAGAATGTTGTGCATTTCCTCTGTAATTGCTCCTGGAAATGTAAGAACATTACTTTATGCACATCCCCTGTAATCCCTCCTGGAAATGTAAGAACTTTACTTCATGCACTTCCTCTGTAAATCCTCCTGGAAATGTAAGAACTTTACTTTGTGCACATCCCCTGTAATCCCGCCGGGAAATGTAAGAACTTTACTTTATGCACTTCCTCTGTAAATCCTCCTGGAAATGTAAGAACTTTACTTTATGCACTTCATCTGTAAATCCTCCTGGAAATGTAAGAACTTTACTTTATGCACTTCTTCTGTAATCCCTCCTGGAAATGTAAGAACTCTACTTTGTGCATTTCCTCTATAATTCCTCCTGGAAATGTAAGAACTTTATGCACTTCTTCTGTAATCCCACCTGGAAATGTAAGAACTCTACTTTGTGCACATCCTCTGTAAGTCATCCTGGAAATGTAAGAACTTTACTTTATGCACTTCCTCTGTAATACCTCCTGGAAATGTAAGAACTTTACATTGTGCACTTCCTCTTTAATTCCTCATGGAAATGTAAGAACTTTACTTTATGTACTTCCTCTGCAATCCCTCCTGGAAATGTAAGAACTCTACTTTGTGCACATCCCCTGTAATCCCTCCTGGAAATGTAAGGATTCTACTTTGTGCACTTCCTCTGTAATCCCTCCTGGAAATGTAAGAACTTTACTTTATGCACTTCCTCTGTAAATCCTCCTGGAAATGTAAGAACTTTACTTTGTGCACATCCCCTGTAATCCCTCCTGGAAATGTAAGAACTTTACTTTATGCACTTCCTCTATAAATCCTCCTGGAAATGTAAGAATTTTACTTTATGCACTTCATCTGTAAACCCTCCTGGAAATGTAAGAACTTTACTTTATGCACTTCCTCTGTAAATCCTCCTGGAAATGTAAGGACTCTACTTTGTGCACTTCCTCTGTAATCCCTCCTGGAAATGTAAGGACTCTACTTTGTGCACTTCCTCTGTAATCCCTCCTGGAAATGTAAGAACTTTACTTTATGCATTTCCTCTGTAATCCCTCCTGGAAATGTAAGAACTTTACTTTATGCACTTCTTCTGTAATCCCTCCTGGAAATGTAAGAACTCTACTTTCTGCACTTCCTCTTTAATCCCTCCTGGAAATGAAAAAACTCTACTTTGTGCACTTCCTCTGTAATCCCTCCTGGAAATGTAAGAACTTTGTGCACTTCCTCTGTATTTCCTCCTGGAAATGTAAGAACTCTACTTTATACAATTCCTCTGTATTTCCTCCTGGAAATGTAAGAACTCTACTTTGTGCATTTCCTCTATAATTCCTCCTGGAAATGTAAGAACTTTACTTTATGCACTTCCTCAGTAATCCCTCCTGGAAAGGTAAGAACTTTACTTTGTGCACTTCCTCTGTAAATCCTCCTGGAAATGTAAGAATTTTACTTTATGCACTTACTTTGTAATCCCTCCTGGAAATGTGAGAACTTTATTTATGCACTTCCTCTGCAATCCCTCCTGGAAATGTAAGAACTCTACTTTGTGCACATCCCCTGTAATCCCTCCTGGAAATGTAAGAACTCTACTTTGTGCACTTTCTCTGTAATCCCTCCTGGAAATGTAAGGACTCTATTTTGTGCATTTCCTCTATAATTCCTCCTGGAAATGTAAGAACTTTAATTTATGCACTTCCTCTGTAATCTCTCCTGGAAATGTAAGTACTTTACTTTATGCACTTCCTCTGTAATCCCTCCTGGAAATGTAAGAAATCTACTTTGTGCACTTCCTATGTAATCCCTCCTGGAAATGTAAGAAATCTACTTTGTGCACTTCCTCTTTAATCCCTCCTGGAAATGTAAGAAATCTACTTTGTGCACTTCCTCTGTAATCCCTCCTGGGAATGTAAGAATGTTGTGCATTTCCTCTGTAATTCCTCCTGGAAATGTAAGAACTTTACTTTATGCACTTCCTCTGTAATCCCTCCTGAAATGTAAGAACATTACTTTATGCACTTCCTCAGTAATCGATCCTGGAAATGTAAGAACTCTACTTTGTGCACTTCCTCTGTAATCCCTCCTGGAAATGTAAGAACTTTACTTTATGCACTTCCTCTGTAAATCCTTCTGGAAATTAAAGAAATCTACTTTGTGCACTTCCTCTGTAATCCCTCCTGGAAATGTAAGAAATCTACTTTGTGCACTTCCTCTGTAATCCCTCCTGGAAATGTAAGAAATCTACTTCATGCACTTCCTCAGTAATCCCTCCTGGAAATGTAAGAACTCTACTTTGTGCACTTCCTCTGTAATCCCTCCTGGAAATGTAAGAACTTTACTTTATGCACTTCCTATGTAATCCCTCCTGGAAATGTAAGAAATCTACTTTGTGCACTTCCTCTGTAATCCCTCCTGGAAATGTAAGAAATCTACTTTGTGCACTTCCTCTGTAATCCCTCCTGGGAATGTTAGAATGTTGTGCATTTCCTCTGTAATTCCTCCTGGAAATGTAAGAACTTTACTTTCTGCACTTCCTCTTTAATCCCTCCTGGAAATGTAAGAACTTTACTTTCTGCACTTCCTCTTTAATCCCTCCTGGAAATGTAAAAACTCTACTTTGTGCACTTCCTTTGTAATCCGTCCTGGAAATGTAAGAACTTTGTGCACTTCCTCTGTAATTTCTCCTGGAAATGTAAGAACTCTACTTTATGCAATTCCTCTGTAATTCCTCCTGGAAATGTAAGAACTCTACTTTGTGCATTTCCTCTATAATTCCTCCTGGAAATGTAAGAACTTTACTTTATGCACTTCCTCTGTAATCCCTCCTGGAAATGTAAGAACTTTACTTTGTGCACTTCCTATGTAAATCCTCCTGGAAATGTAAGAACTTTACTTTATGCACTTACTCTGTAATCCCTCCTGGAAATGTAAGAACTTTACTTTATGCACTTCCTCTGTAATCCCTCCTGGAAATGTAAGAAATCTACTTTGTGCACTTCCGCTGTAATCCCTCCTGGAAATGTAAGAACGTTGTGCATTTCCTCTGTAATTGCTCCTGGAAATGTAAGAACATTACTTTATGCACATCCCCTGTAATCCCTCCTGGAAATGTAAGAACTTTACTTCATGCACTTCCTCTGTAAATCCTCCTGGAAATGTAAGAACTTTACTTCATGCACTTCCTCTGTAAATCCTCCTGGAAATGTAAGAACTTTACTTTGTGCACATCCCCTGTAATCCCGCCTGGAAATGTAAGAACTTTACTTTATGCACTTCCTCTGTAAATCCTCCTGGAAATGTAAGAACTTTACTTTATGCACTTCATCTGTAAATCCTCCTGGAAATGTAAGAACTTTACTTTATGCACTTCTTCTGTAATCCCTCCTGGAAATGTAAGAACTCTACTTTGTGCATTTCCTCTATAATTCCTCCTGGAAATGTAAGAACTTTATGCACTTCTTCTGTAATCCCACCTGGAAATGTAAGAACTCTACTTTGTGCACATCCTCTGTAAGTCATCCTGGAAATGTAAGAACTTTACTTTATGCACTTCCTCTGTAATAATTCCTGGAAATGTAAGAACTTTACTTTGTGCACTTCCTCTTTAATTCCTCATGGAAATGTAAGAACTTTACTTTATGTACTTCCCCTGTAATCCCTCCTGGAAATGTAAGGATTCTACTTTGTGCACTTCCTCTGTAATCCCTCCTGGAAATGTAAGAACTTTACTTTATGCACTTCCTCTGTAAATCCTCCTGGAAATGTAAGAACTTTACTTTGTGCACATCCCCTGTAATCCCTCCTGGAAATGTAAGAACTTTACTTCATGCACTTCCTCTGTAAATCCTCCTGGAAATGTAAGAACTTTACTTTGTGCACTTCATCTGTAAACCCTCCTGGAAATGTAAGAACTTTACTTTATGCACTTCCTCTGTAAATCCTCCTGGAAATGTAAGAAATTTACTTTGTGCACATCCCCTGTAATCCCTCCTGGAAATGTAAGAACTTTACTTTATGCACTTCCTCTGTAAATCCTCCTGGAAATGTAAGAACTCTACTTTGTGCACTTCCTCTGTAATCCCTCCTGGAAATGTAAGAACTTTACTTTATGCACTTCCTATGTAATCCCTCCTGGAAATGTAAGAAATCTACTTTGTGCACTTCCTCTGTAATCCCTCCTGGAAATGTAAGAAATCTACTTTGTGCACTTCCTCTGTAATCCCTCCTGGGAATGTAAGAAGGTTGTGCATTTCCTCTGTAATTCCTCCTGGAAATGTAAGAACTTTACTTTCTGCACTTCCTCTTTAATCCCTCCTGGAAATGTAAGAACTTTACTTTCTGCACTTCCTCTTTAATCCCTCCTGGAAATGTAAAAACTCTACTTTGTGCACTTCCTCTGTAATCCGTCATGGAAATGTAAGAACTTTGTGCACTTCCTCTGTAATTCCTCCTAAAAATGTAAGAACTCTACTTTATGCAATTCCTCTGTAATTCCTCCTGGAAATGTAAGAACTCTACTTTGTGCATTTCCTCTATAATTCCTCCTGGAAATGTAAGAACTTTACTTTATGCACTTTCTCAGTAATCCCTCCTGGAAATGTAAGAACTTTACTTTGTGCACTTCCTATGTAAATCCTCCTGGAAATGTAAGAACTTTACTTTATGCACTTACTCTGTAATCCCTCCTGGAAATGTAAGAACTTTACTTTATGCACTTCCTCTGTAATCCCTCCTGGAAATGTAAGAAATCTACTTTGTGCACTTCCTCTGTAATCCCTCCTGGAAATGTAAGAACGTTGTGCATTTCCTCTGTAATTGCTCCTGGAAATGTAAGAACATTACTTTATGCACATCCCCTGTAATCCCTCCTGGAAATGTAAGAACTTTACTTTATGCACTTCCTCTGTAAATCCTTCGGGAAATGTAAGGACTTTACTTTATGCACTTCCTCTGTAAATCCTCCTGGAAATGTAAGAACTTTACTTTATGCACTTCATCTGTAAATCCTCCTGGAAATGTAAGAACTTTACTTTATGCACTTCTTCTGTAATCCCTCCTGGAAATGTAAGAACTCTACTTTGTGCATTTCCTCTATAATTCCTCCTGGAAATGTAAGAACTTTACTTTATGCACTTCCTCTGTAATCCCTCCTGGAAATTTAAGAACTTTACTTTATGCACTTCCTCTGTAATCCCTCCTGGAAATGTAAGAACTTTACTTTATGCACTTCCTCTGTAAATCCTTCTGGAAATCTAAGAACTTTACTTTGTGCACATCCCCTGTAATCCCTCCTGGAAATGTAAGGACTCTACTTTGTGCAATTCCTCTGTAATCCCTCCTGGAAATGTAAGAACTTTACTTTCTGCACTTCCTCTTTAATCCCTCCTGGAAATGTAAAAACTCTACTTTGTGCACTTCCTTTGTAATCCCTCCTGGAAATGTAAGAACTTTACTTTATGCACTTCCTCTGTAATCCCTCCTGGAAATGTAAGAACTTTACTTTATAAACTTCCTCTGTCATCCCTCCTGGAAATGTAAGAAATCTTCTTTGTGCACTTCCTCTGTAATCCCTCCTGGAAATTTAAGAAATCTACTTTGTGCACTTCCTCTGTAATCCCACCTGGAAATGTAAGAATGTTGTGCATTTCCTCTGTAATCCCTCCTGGAAATGTAAGAACTTTACTTTATGCATTTCCTCTGTAATCCCTCCTGGATATGTAAGAACTTTACTTTATACACTTCCTCTGTAAATCCTTCTGGAAATGTAAGAACTTTACTTTGTGCACATCCCCTGTAATCCCTCCTGGAAATGTAAGGACTCTACTTTGTGCACTTCCTCTGTAATCCCTCCTGGAAATGTAAGGACTCTACTTTGTGCACTTCCTGTGTAATCCCTCCTGGAAATGTAAGAACTTTACTTTCTGCACTTCCTCTTTAATCCCTCCTGGAAATGTAAAAACTCTACTTTGTGCACTTCCTTTGTAATCCCTCCTGGAAATGTAAGAACTTTGTGTAGTTCCTCTGTAATTTCTCCTGGAAATGTAAGAACTCTACTTTATGCAGTTCCTCTGTAATTCCTCCTGGAAATGTAAGAACTCTACTTTGTGCATTTCCTCTATAATTCCTCCTGGAAATGTAAGAACTTTACTTTATGCACTTCCTCTGTAATCCCTCCTGGAAATGTAAGAATTTTACTTTATGCACTTCCTCTGTAATCCCTCCTGGAAATGTAAGAACTCTACTTTGCGCATTTCCTCTATAATTCCTCCTGGAAATGTAAGAACTCTACTTTATGCACTTCCTCTGTAATCCCTCCTGGAATTGTAAGAACTTTACTTTATGCCCTTCCTCTGTAAATACTCCTGGAAATGTAAGAACTCTACTTTCTGCACTTCCTCTTTAATTTCTCATGGAAATGTAAGAACTTTACTTTAGGCACTTCCTCTGTAATCCCTCCTGGAAATGTAAGAACTTTACTTTTTGCACTTCCTCTGTAAATACTCCTGGAAATGTAAGAACTTTGCTATATGCACTACCTCTGTAATCCCTCCTGGAAATGTAAGAAATCTACTTTGTGCACTTCCTCTGTAATCCCTCCTGGAAATGTAAGAACGTTGTGCATTTCCTCTGTAATTGCTCCTAGAAATGTAATAAATTTACTTTATGCACTTCCTCTGTAAATCCTCCTGGAAATGTAAGAACTTTACTTTATGCACTTCCTCTGTAAATCCTCCTGGAAATGTAAGAACTTTACTTTATGCACTTCCTCTGTAAATCCTCCTGGAAATGTAAGAACTTTACTTTATGCACTTCCTCTGTAAATCCTCCTGGAAATGTAAGAACTTTACTTTATGCACTTCCTCTGTAATCCCTCCTGGAAATGTAAGAACTCTACTTTGTGCATTTCCTCTATAATTCCTCCTGGAAATGTAAGAACTTTATGCACTTCCTCTGTAATCCCTCCTGGAAATGTAAGAACTTTACTTTATGCACTTCCTCTGTAAATCCTCCTGGAAATGTAAGAACTTTACTTTGTGCACATTCCCTGTAATCTCTCCTGGAAATGTAAGGACTCTACTTTATGCACTTCTTCTGTAATCCCTCCTGGAAATGTAAGAACTTTACTTTATGCACTTCCTCTGTAATCCCTCCTGGAAATGTAAGAACTTTACTTTATGCACTTCTTCTGTAATCCCTCCTGGAAATGTAAGAACTCTACTTTGTACACTTCCTCTGTAATCCCTCCTAGAAATGTAAGAACTTTACTTTCTGCACTTCCTCTTTAATCCCTCCTGGAAATGTAAAAACTCTACTTTGTGCACTTCCTCTGTAATCCCTCCTGGAAATGTAAGAACTTTGTGCACTTCCTCTGTAATTCCTCCTGGAAATGTAAGAACTCTACTTTATGCACTTCCTCTGTAATTCCTCCTGGAAATGTGCGAACTCTACTTTGTGCATTTCCTCTATAATTCCTCCTCTAAATGTAAGAACTTTACTTTATGCACTTCCTCTGTAATCCCTCCTGGAAATGTAAGAACTTTACTTTATGCACTTCCTCTGTAATCCCTCCTGGAAATGTAAGAACTCTACTTTGTGCATTTCCTCTATAATTCCTCCTGGAAATGTAAGAACTTTACTTTATGCTCTTCCTCTGTAATCCCTCCTGGAAATGTAAGAACTTTACGTTATGCACTTCCTCTGTAAATACTCCTGGAAATGTAAGAACTCTACTTTCTGCACTTCCTCTTTAATTCCTCATGGAAATGTAAGAATGTTGTGCATTTCCTCTGTAATTGCTCCTGGAAATGTAAGAACATTACTTTATGCACATCCCCTGTAATCCCTCCTGGAAATGTAAGAACTTTACTTCATGCACTTCCTCTGTAAATCCTCCTGGAAATGTAAGAACTTTACTCTGAGCACATCCCCTGTAATCCCGCCTGGAAATGTAAGAACTTTACTTTATGCACTTCCTCTGTAAATCCTCCTGGAAATGTAAGAACTTTACTTTATGCACTTCATCTGTAAATCATCCTGGAAATGTAAGAACTTTACTTTATGCACTTCTTCTGTAATCCCTCCTGGAAATGTAAGAACTCTACTTTGTGCATTTCCTCTATAATTCCTCCTGGAAATGTAAGAACTTTATGCACTTCTTCTGTAATCCCACCTGGAAATGTAAGAACTCTACTTTGTGCACATCCTCTGTAAGTCATCCTGGAAATGTAAGAACTTTACTTTATGCACTTCCTCTGTAATACCTCCTGGAAATGTAAGAACTTTACTTTGTGCACTTCCTCTTTAATTCCTCATGGAAATGTAAGAACTTTACTTTATGTACTTCCTCTGCAATCCCTCCTGGAAATGTAAGAACTCTACTTTGTGCACATCCCCTGTAATCCCTCCTGGAAATGTAAGGATTCTACTTTGTGCACTTCCTCTGTAATCCCTCCTGGAAATGTAAGAACTTTACTTTATGCACTTCCTCTGTAAATCCTCCTGGAAATGTAAGAATTTTACTTAATGCAATTCATCTGTAAACCCTCCTGGAAATGTAAGAACTTTACTTTATGCACTTCCTCTGTAAATCCTCCTGGAAATGTAAGAACTTTACTTTGTGCACATCCCCTGTAATCCCTCCTGGAAATGTAAGAACTTTACTTTATGCACTTCCTCTGTAAATCCTCCTGGAAATGTAAGAACTTTACTTTGTGCACATCCCCTGTAATCCCTCCTGGAAATGTAAGAAATCTACTTTGTGCACTTCCTCTGTAATCCCTCCTGGAAATGTAAGAACTCTACTTTGTGCACTTCCTCTGTAATCCCTCCTGGAAATGTAAGAACTTTACTTTATGCACTTCCTATGTAATCCCTCCTGGAAATGTAAGAAATCTACTTTGTGCACTTCCTCTGTAATCCCTCCTGGGAATGTTAGAATGTTGTGCATTTCCTCTGTAATTCCTCCTGGAAATGTAAGAACTTTACTTTCTGCACTTCCTCTTTAATCCCTCCTGGAAATGTAAGAACTTTACTTTCTGCACTTCCTCTTTAATCCCTCCTGGAAATGTAAAAACTCTACTTTGTGCACTTCCTTTGTAATCCGTCCTGGAAATGTAAGAACTTTGTGCACTTCCTCTGTAATTCCTCCTGGAAATGTAAGAACTCTACTTTATGCAATTCCTCTGTAATTCCTCCTGGAAATGTAAGAACTCTACTTTGTGCATTTCCTCTATAATTCCTCCTGGAAATGTAAGAACTTTACTTTATGCACTTCCTTAGTAATCCCTCCTGGAAATGTAAGAACTTTACTTTGTGCACTTCCTATGTAAATCCTCCTGGAAATGTAAGAACTTTACTTTATGCACTTACTCTGTAATCCCTCCTGGAAATGTAAGAACTTTACTTTATGCACTTCCTCTGTAATCCCTCCTGGAAATGTAAGAAATCTACTTTGTGCACTTCCTCTGTAATCCCTCCTGGAAATGTAAGAACGTTGTGCATTTCCTCTGTAATTGCTCCTGGAAATGTAAGAACATTACTTTATGCACATCCCCTGTAATCCCTCCTGGAAATGTAAGAACTTTACTTCATGCACTTCCTCTGTAAATCCTCCTGGAAATGTAAGAACTTTACTTTGTGCACATCCCCTGTAATCCCGCCTGGAAATGTAAGAACTTTACTTTATGCACTTCCTCTGTAAATCCTCCTGGAAATGTAAGAACTTTACTTTATGCACTTCATCTGTAAATCCTCCTGGAAATGTAAGAACTTTACTTTATGCACTTCTTCTGTAATCCCTCCTGGAAATGTAAGAACTCTACTTTGTGCATTTCCTCTATAATTCCTCCTGGAAATGTAAGAACTTTATGCACTTCTTCTGTAATCCCACCTGGAAATGTAAGAACTCTACTTTGTGCACATCCTCTGTAAGTCATCCTGGAAATGTAAGAACTTTACTTTATGCACTTCCTCTGTAATAATTCCTGGAAATGTAAGAACTTTACTTTGTGCACTTCCTCTTTAATTCCTCATGGAAATGTAAGAACTTTACTTTATGTACTTCCCCTGTAATCCCTCCTGGAAATGTAAGGATTCTACTTTGTGCACTTCCTCTGTAATCCCTCCTGGAAATGTAAGAACTTTACTTTATGCACTTCCTCTGTAAATCCTCCTGGAAATGTAAGAACTTTACTTTGTGCACATCCCCTGTAATCCCTCCTGGAAATGTAAGAACTTTACTTTATGCACTTCCTCTGTAAATCCTCCTGAAAATGTAAGAACTTTACTTTATGCACTTCATCTGTAAACCCTCCTGGAAATGTAAGAACTTTACTTTATGCACTTCCTCTGTAAATCCTCCTGGAAATGTAAGAACTTTACTTTGTGCACATCCCCTGTAATCCCTCCTGGAAATGTAAGAACTTTACTTTATGCACTTTCTCTGTAAATCCTCCTGGAAATGTAAGAACTCTACTTTGTGCACTTCCTCTGTAATCCCTCCTGGAAATGTAAGAACTTTACTTTATGCACTTCCTATGTAATCCCTCCTGGAAATGTAAGAAATCTACTTTGTGCACTTCCTCTGTAATCCCTCCTGGAAATGTAAGAAATCTACTTTGTGCACTTCCTCTGTAATCCCTCCTGGGAATGTAAGAATGTTGTGCATTTCCTCTGTAATTCCTCCTGGAAATGTAAGAACTTTACTTTCTGCACTTCCTCTTTAATCCCTCCTGGAAATGTAAGAACTTTACTTTCTGCACTTCCTCTTTAATCCCTCCTGGAAATGTAAAAACTCTACTTTGTGCACTTCCTCTGTAATCCGTCCTGGAAATGTAAGAACTTTGTGCACTTCCTCTGTAATTCCTCCTAAAAATGTAAGAACTCTACTTTATGCAATTCCTCTGTAATTCCTCCTGGAAATGTAAGAACTCTACTTTGTGCATTTCCTCTATAATTCCTCCTGGAAATGTAAGAACTTTACTTTATGCACTTTCTCAGTAATCCCTCCTGGAAATGTAAGAACTTTACTTTGTGCACTTCCTATATAAATCCTCCTGGAAATGTAAGAACTTTACTTTATGCACTTACTCTGTAATCCCTCCTGGAAATGTAAGAACTTTACTTTATGCACTTCCTCTGTAATCCCTCCTGGAAATGTAAGAAATCTACTTTGTGCACTTCCTCTGTAATCCCTCCTGGAAATGTAAGAACGTTGTGCATTTCCTCTGTAATTGCTCCTGGAAATGTAAGAACATTACTTTATGCACATCCCCTGTAATCCCTCCTGGAAATGTAAGAACTTTACTTTATGCACTTCCTCTGTAAATCCTTCGGGAAATGTAAGAACTTTACTTTATGCACTTCCTCTGTAAATCCTCCTGGAAATGTAAGAACTTTACTTTATGCACTTCATCTGTAAATCCTCCTGGAAATGTAAGAACTTTACTTTATGCACTTCTTCTGTAATCCCTCCTGGAAATGTAAGAACTCTACTTTGTGCATTTCCTCTATAATTCCTCCTGGAAATGTAAGAACTTTACTTTATGCACTTCCTCTGTAATCCCTCCTGGAAATTTAAGAACTTTACTTTATGCACTTCCTCTGTAATCCCTCCTGGAAATGTAAGAACTTTACTTTATGCACTTCCTCTGTAAATCCTTCTGGAAATCTAAGAACTTTACTTTGTGCACATCCCCTGTAATCCCTCCTGGAAATGTAAGGACTCTACTTTGTGCACTTCCTCTGTAATCCCTCCTGGAAATGTAAGAACTTTACTTTCTGCACTTCCTCTTTAATCCCTCCTGGAAATGTAAAAACTCTACTTTGTGCACTTCCTTTGTAATCCCTCCTGGAAATGTAAGAACTTTACTTTATGCACTTCCTCTGTAATCCCTCCTGGAAATGTAAGAACTTTACTTTATGCACTTCCTCTGTCATCCCTCCTGGAAATGTAAGAAATCTTCTTTGTGCACTTCCTCTGTAATCCCTCCTGGAAATTTAAGAAATCTACTTTGTGCACTTCCTCTGTAATCCCACCTGGAAATGTAAGAATGTTGTGCATTTCCTCTGTAATCCCTCCTGGAAATGTAAGAACTTTACTTTATGCACTTCCTCTGTAATCCCTCCTGGAAATGTAAGAACTTTACTTTATACACTTCCTCTGTAAATCCTTCTGGAAATGTAAGAACTTTACTTTGTGCACATCCCCTGTAATCCCTCCTGGAAATGTAAGGACTCTACTTTGTGCACTTCCTCTGTAATCCCTCCTGGAAATGTAAGGACTCTACTTTGTGCACTTCCTGTGTAATCCCTCCTGGAAATGTAAGAACTTTACTTTCTGCACTTCCTCTTTAATCCCTCCTGGAAATGTAAAAACTCTACTTTGTGCACTTCCTTTGTAATCCCTCCTGGAAATGTAAGAACTTTGTGTAGTTCCTCTGTAATTTCTCCTGGAAATGTAAGAACTCTACTTTATGCAGTTCCTCTGTAATTCCTCCTGGAAATGTAAGAACTCTACTTTGTGCATTTCCTCTATAATTCCTCCTGGAAATGTAAGAACTTTACTTTATGCACTTCCTCTGTAATCCCTCCTGGAAATGTAAGAATTTTACTTTATGCACTTCCTCTGTAATCCCTCCTGGAAATGTAAGAACTCTACTTTGCGCATTTCCTCTATAATTCCTCCTGGAAATGTAAGAACTTTACTTTATGCACTTCCTCTGTAATCCCTCCTGGAATTGTAAGAACTTTACTTTATGCCCTTCCTCTGTAAATACTCCTGGAAATGTAAGAACTCTACTTTCTGCACTTCCTCTTTAATTTCTCATGGAAATGTAAGAACTTTACTTTAGGCACTTCCTCTGTAATCCCTCCTGGAAATGTAAGAACTTTACTTTTTGCACTTCCTCTGTAAATACTCCTGGAAATGTAAGAACTTTGCTATATGCACTACCTCTGTAATCCCTCCTGGAAATGTAAGAAATCTACTTTGTGCACTTCCTCTGTAATCCCTCCTGGAAATGTAAGAACGTTGTGCATTTCCTCTGTAATTGCTCCTAGAAATGTAATAAATTTACTTTATGCACTACCTCTGTAAATCCTCCTGGAAATGTAAGAACTTTACTTTATGCACTTCCTCTATAATCCCTCCTGGAAATGTAAGAACTTTACTTTATGCACTTCCTCTGTAAATCCTCCTGGAAATGTAAGAACTTTACTTTATGCACTTCCTCTGTAAATCCTCCTGGAAATGTAAGAACTTTACTTTATGCACTTCCTCTGTAAATCCTCCTGGAAATGTAAGAACTTTACTTTATGCACTTCCTCTGTAATCCCTCCTGGAAATGTAAGAACTCTACTTTGTGCATTTCCTCTATAATTCCTCCTGGAAATGTAAGAACTTTATGCACTTCCTCTGTAATCCCTCCTGGAAATGTAAGAACTTTACTTTATGCACTTCTTCTGTAATCCCTCCTGGAAATGTAAGAACTTTACTTTATGCACTTCCTCTGTAATCCCTCCTGGAAATGTAAGAACTTTACTTTATGTACTTCTTCTGTAATCCCTCCTGGAAATGTAAGAACTCTACTTTGTACACTTCCTCTGTAATCCCTCCTAGAAATGTAAGAACTTTACTTTCTGCACTTCCTCTTTAATCCCTCCTGGAAATGTAAAAACTCTACTTTGTGCACTTCCTCTGTAATCCCTCCTGGAAATGTAAGAACTTTGTGCACTTCCTCTGTAATTCCTCCTGGAAATGTAAGAACTCTACTTTATGCACTTCCTCTGTAATTCCTCCTGGAAATGTGCGAACTCTACTTTGTGCATTTCCTCTATAATTCCTCCTGGAAATGTAAGAACTTTACTTTATGCACTTCCTCTGTAATCCCTCCTGGAAATGTAAGAACTTTACTTTATGCACTTCCTCTGTAATCCCTCCTGGAAATGTAAGAACTCTACTTTGTGCATTTCCTCTATAATTCCTCCTGGAAATGTAAGAACTTTACTTTATGCACTTCCTCTGTAATCCCTCCTGGAAATGTAAGAACTTTACGTTATGCACTTCCTCTGTAAATACTCCTGGAAATGTAAGAACTCTACTTTCTGCACTTCCTCTTTAATTCCTCATGGAAATGTAAGAACTTAACTTTATTCTCTTCCTCTGTAATCCATCCTGGAAATGCAAGAACTTAACATATTGCAATTCCTCTGTAAATACTCCTGGAAATGTAAGAACTTTACTTTATGCACATCCCCTGTAATCCCTCCTGGAAATGTAAGAACTTTACTACATGCACTTCCTCTGTAATCCCTCCTGGAAATGTAAGAACTTTACTTTATGCACTGCCTCTGTACATCCTCCTGGAAGTGTAAGAACTTTACTTTATGCACTTCCTCTGTAATTCCTCCTGGAAATGTAAGAAATCTACTTTGTGCACTTCCTCTGTAATCCCTCCTGGAAATGTAAGAACGTTGTGCATTTCCTCTGTAATTCCTCCTGGAAAGGTAAGAACTTTACTTTATCCACTTCCTCTGTAATCCTTCCTGGAAATGTAAAAAAAAACATAAAAAATTGACAGCTCTCCTGACAGGTTTATTTTAGTCTATTCCTCAATGAAATACCAATTCAGAAACCTCATTTTTTAAGTAAGGTTTATGCAGTTCCTCTGTTATCCCTCCTGGAAATGTGTGATTAATTTGATTGTTGGTGTTTCCATTCTCCTTGTCAATGGGATGTATCCCTATTCCCTAACCATTCTGTCTTGTCTTTAATGCGGAGGTTTTCCAACCAGTTTTTAATTTATTCATACATTTCCAGGATGGATAACTGAGGAACAGCACAAACCAGTGTTTGATAAAAGATGCTACAGATTTCAGCTCTCCTGACAAGTTTGTTTTAGTGTATTCTTGTCTACCCATTGAAATACCGATTCAGAAACCTCATATTTTAGAAGGTTTTTGCAGTTCCTCCGTTATCCCTTCTGGAAATTTATGACTAAATTGACTGTTGGTGTTATCATTCTCTTCGTCAATGGGTTGTATCCATACATATACTGTCTTTCCTTAATGGGGAGGGTTACACCCAGCTTTCATTTATTCATACATTTCCAGGAGGGCTAACAAGAGGAACAGTATAAAGCAGAGTTAAATAAAAGATATTACAAAATTCAGCTATCCAGACATGTTTGTTTTTAATAAATTCCCATATTTCTCATGAAATACCTTTTCAGAAGCCTCATTTCTAAGAACTAAGCTCTATGCAGTTCCTCTGTTATCTCTCCTGGAAATGTGTGAATAAATTGACAGCCAAAGTCCCCATTCTGTTTGTCAATGGGACGTCCAATCAAGTGTGTCAATGGCAGACTGTGTAGAGACATCTCCATGGGGAAAGGCAAAGCCTAGCTGTCAATTTAAAAAAAAAAAAAATTCCAGGAGGGGTAAAAGAGGAAAAGCACAAAACAGAGTTCAATAAAATATTTTATAGAATTATCCTTTCCAGACATATCTGTTTTAGTACACTCCCATATTCTGCATGAAATGACAATTTTAGATTATCTCTACTTTCACCCTCTGTTGTCCCTCCTGGGAATGAATGAGTAATCTGAAAACTGGGTGTTGCCATTCCCTTGTCCATACCCACTGTGCAATCAATGATAAAACTGTGTAGAATAACATGCCATGGAGCACGGTAATACTAAGCTGTCAATTTATTTCTACATTTCCAGGAGGGAGAGCAGAGAAACGGCACAACAGTGAGTTCTAAAATGCTCAGAAGTATGTACTAAAACAGATGGAATTAAGCCCATAGAGATCGTTTGTAAATTGCCGACTTCTCGGAGTCATTTCTCTACACCTAAAAATGCAAATTTTCCTTTCGTACAACAAATAAAAAAAAGATTATTATTCGTTTTATGCAGAACGGAGCGAAAGAAATAAGGGATTATTATTACCAATCTCCTCCGCCCTCCGCGTATATAGCAGGAGGAAACATCCAAGGATTGTTTTTTAATATGGTTTCACATAAAAGGTTGGATGACAAACATCTTCAAGGAGTTCAACCCCTATTATGTGCGGCATAAAGCAGGATGGAACAGCCACTCGCTCAGTGAGCTCTGCTCGCTCTGCGGCTGCTGCCAGGGGATTATACACAGTGACATATTATTTTTTAGCCAATAGATTACTCATCTAAATGGCGGTAAATAAAGATTACCCAAAATAAGGTGCACGTAAGCCGTCCAGCATTGTTATGGGTGTTTTCTAAAAAATAGAGTGAGGAAGCACATGAATGGTGGAGGAGTGAGGAAGCACAGGAATGGTGGTGGACTGAGAAAGCACAGGAATGGTGGTGGACTGAGGAAGCACACGAACGGTGGAGGGGTAAGGAAGAACAGGAACGGTGGAGGGGTGAGGAAGCACAGGAACGGTGGAGGAGTGAGGAAGCACAGGAATGGTGGTGGACTGAGGAAGCACAGGAATGGTGGAGGAGTGAGGAAGCACAGGAATGGTGGTGGACTGAGGAAGCACAGGAATGGTGGTGGACTGAGGAAGCACAGGAATGGTGGAGGGGTGAGGAAGCACAGGAATGGTGGAGGAGTGAGGAAGCACAGGAATGGTGGGGGAGTAAGGAAGCACAGGAATGGTGGAGGACTGAGGAAGCACAGGAAAGGTGGAGGAGTGAGGAAGCACAGGAATGGTGGAGGGGTGAGGAAGCACAGGAATGGTGGAGGAGTGAGGAAGCACAGGAATGGTGGAGGAGTGAGGAAGCACAGGAATGGTGGAGGAGTGAGGAAGCACAGGATTGGTGGAGGGGTGAGGAAGCACAGGAATGGTGGAGGAGTGAGGAAGCACAGGAATGGTGGAGGGGTGAGGAAGCACAGGAATGGTGGAGGGGTGAGGAAGCACAGGAATGGTGGAGGGGTGAGGAAGCACAGGATTGGTGGAGGGGTGAGGAAGCACAGGAATGGTGGAGGAGTGAGGAAGCACAGGAATGGTGGAGGGGTGAGGAAGCACAGGAATGGTGGAGGGGTGAGGAAGCACAGGAATGGTGGAGGGGTGAGGAAGCACAGGAATGGTGGAGGAGTGAGGAAGCACAGGAATGGTGAAGGAGTGAGGAAGCACAGGAATGGTGAAGGAGTGAGGAAGCACAGGAATGGCAGAAGACTGAGGAAGCACAGGAATGGTGGAGGGGTCAGGAAGCACAGGAATGGTGGAGGGGTGAGGAAGCACAGGAATGGTGGAGGAGTGAGGAAGAACAGGAATGGCAGAAGACTGAGGAAGCACAGGAATGGCAGAAGACTGAGGAAGCACAGGAATGGCAGAAGACTGAGGAAGCACAGGAATGGCAGAGGACTGAGGAAGCACAGGAATGGCAGAGGACTGAGGAAGCAGAGAAATGGGGGAGGACTGACTGAGGAAGCACAGGAATGGCAGAGGACTAAGGAAGCACAGGAATGGCAGAAGACTGAGGAAGCAGAGGAATGGTGGAGGACTGACTGAGGAAGCACAAGAATGGCGGAGGACTGACTGAAGAAGCACAGGATTGGCGGAGGACTAAGGAAGCACAGGGATGGCAGAAGACTGAGGAAGCACAGGAATGGCAGAAGACTGAGGAAGCACAGGAATGGTGGAGGAGTGAGGAAGCACAGGAATGGTGGAGGAGTGAGGAAGCACAGGAATGGCAGAAGACTGAGGAAGCACAGGAATGGCAGAGGACTGAGGAAGCACAGGAATGGCAGAAGACTGTGGATGCCCAGGAATGGCAGAAGACTGAGGAAGCAAAGTTGTTAGCTAACCATTGCTTACAAATTGCAGGGGATCCTTCCACTGGACGCCCCACCAAGAACCTGTCACCTCCTAAAAATGGGGCTCTGGGTCCTGGAAGCCAGGCTCTCAGCCTAAAAGGAGCAGTAGGGCACATGCTTGACCTCAGCTCCATTCATACAGGACTGTTGGAAACGGTGGAGCGCTGTACTGGGCTTTCTCCAGCAGTAGCAGTCCTATAGACAATGATTCACATGGAGGTTGAGCATTCAAGATGGGACTGATCCTCAAGATCCATAACTGTCTTCCATGGGGAACCTCAAGTAGCGAGTAAACTACCCCCCCCCCCATCCTGTAATTTTGGGATTACTTTAAATTCTGGGAATCCTCTCTTCGTAGGGTCTGCAGTGGGATCTCTGAAGGTCAAGGAACCTATGGAGTACTCCCTTTTCTATGGCCCCTGCAATAAAACAATTGAAAGGGGAGAATGGTCCAAGGATCAAGGAGGGGCCAGCACCCTTTTCTCTATGTACGCCCCTGAATATGTCACCGCATTTTTATGAAGAACCACAAATCCTGAAATCCTGTAGGTTCTTGAAATTTGCTGGTGGGTAATCGGAGCCCACTTTTACTCAGCTCCCAATTAACCATTTGCATGCTACACTGTATATATATATGTGTATATATATATATATCTGTAGCTTTGTCGCGATAAAAACATGGGGGCTCGGACACATTTCTTGCACTTGGGCGCCAAGCTGTTAATGTCCACCCCAACTTTTTTCAACCTATGTAACTATGTAGAATGCACATAAGGAAAATGCTTGAAATGCAATTCCCAATAATATTATTGGTGTATGGCATTACATGTTAAGCAGTTGTCTTTGGTGTATGGCATTGTCTGTTAAGCAGTTGTCTTTGGTGTATGGCATTGTCTGTTAAGCAGTTGTCTTTGGTGTATGGCATTGTCTGCTAAGCAGTTGTCTTTAGTTTATGGCGTTGCCTGTTAAGCAGTTGTCTTTGGTGTATGGCATTGCCTGTTAAGCAGTTGTCTTTGGTGTATGGCATTGTCTGTTAAGCAGTTGTCTTTGGTGTATGGCATTGTCTGCTAAGCAGTTGTCTTTAGTTTATGGCGTTGTCTGTTAAGCAGTTGTCTTTGGTGTATGGCATTGTCTGTTAAGCAGTTGTCTTTGGTGTATGGCATTGTCTGTTAAGCAGTTGTCTTTGGTGTATGGCATTGTCTGTTAAGCAGTTGTCTTTGGTGTATGGCATTGTCTGTTAAGCAGTTGTCTTTGGTGTATGGCAGTGTCTGTTAAGCAGTTGTCTTTAGTTTATGGCGTTGTCTGTTAAGCAGTTGTCTTTGGTGTATGGCATTGCCTGTTAAGCAGTTGTCTTTGGTGTATGGCATTGTCTGTTAAGCAGTTGTCTTTAGTGTATGGCATTGTCTGTTAAGCAGTTGTCTTTAGTTTATGGCGTTGTCTGTTAAGCAGTTGTCTTTGGTGTATGGCATTGTCTGCTAAGCAGTTGTCTTTAGTTTATGGCGTTGTCTGTTAAGCAGTTGTCTTTGGTGTATGGCATTGTCTGTTAAGCAGTTGTCTTTGGTGTATGGCATTGTCTGTTAAGCAGTTGTCTTTGGTGTATGGCATTACCTGTTAAGCAGTTGTCTTTGGTGTATGGCATTGCCTGTTAAGCAGTTGTCTTTGGTGTATGGCAGTGTCTGTTAAGCAGTTGTATTTGGTGTATGGCATTGTCTGTTAAGCAGTTGTCTTTGGTGTATCGCATTGTCTGTTAAGCAGTTGTCTTTGGTGTATGGCGTTGTCTGTTAAACAGTTGTCTTTGGTGTATGGCATTGTCTGCTAAGCAGTTGTCTTTAGTTTATGGCGTTGTCTGTTAAGCAGTTGTCTTTGGTGTATAGCATTGTCTGTTAAGCAGTTGTCTTTGGTGTATAGCATTGTCTGTTAAGCAGTTGTCTTTGGTGTATGGCATTGTCTGTTAAGTAGTTGTCTTTGGTGTATGGCATTGTCTGTTAAGCAGTTGTCTTTGGTGTATGGCATTGTCTGTTAAGCAGTTGTCTTTGGTGTATGGCATTGCCTGTTAAGCAGTTGTCTTTGGTGTATGGCGTTGTCTGCTAAGCAGTTGTCTTTGGTGTATGGCGTTGCCTGTTAAGCAGTTGTCTTTAGTTTTTGGCATTGCCTGTTAAGCAGTTGTCTTTGGGGTATGGCATTGCCTGTTAAGCAGTTGTCTTTGGTGTATGGCGTTATCTGCTAAGCAGTTGTCTTTAGTTTATGGCATTGCCTGTTAAGCAGTTGTCTTTGGTGTATGGCATTGTCTGTTAACACTAGAACTACTGATGGAGTCATTTTGACTCCTTTCGTTTTTTATTTCTCTTCTGTGACTACATTTTTCAGAATTCCGGCTTGAAACTCGGTGACTTTTCCTCAAATATGATGTGAAAAAAGATTTTGGGAGAATAAATAATTTTGGTGAAAAATTTGCGCGTTTTTTTCAAAATTTACCAAGAACTACTGAAGGGAGTCATTTTGACTCCCTACTATATTTTGAGGTCCTTTTGTCACTAAATGTTGCTATAAAGTTTTGTGCATAATTTTTTCACTCTGTCTTATTTACCCTGATGTTCATATAGATGTAGTTCAATTTACATGTCAACTTTTCACATTTTCCTTGTGTTTTACCTGCTTGTATTACTGTGTAATGCTGAACAAACTCTATCTGATGAGGAGCTAGATGCATTCATTGCGATATTCTATGCTCGTGGAATATCTGGCACGAACCGTCACTCGATTAGCAGTATTTGGTGTAATGACTGGGGAATACCGTTTTGCAAAGCGACAATGTCTAGGGACCGCTTTGTTGAAATTATGAGGTTTCTCAGATTTGATGAGAAATCTACTAGATCGGAGAGACTGCAAACGGACAATTTTGCTCTATTTTCTACTGTGTGGGACAGGTTTATTGAAAATTGTATTGCGTGTTACAAACCTGGCCCATACATAACGGTGGATGAGCAACTTTTCCCAAGCAAAACTAGGTGTCCATTCACGCAGTACATGCCTTCCAAACCAGATAAATATGGCCACAAATATTGGCTAGCTGTTGATAAGAGGAGCAAATATCTGGCAAATGGCTTCCCTTATCTAGGCAAAGATGACACACGCCGTGCTGAGGACCGTTTAGCTGACCATGTGGTGATGAAGTTATTGGACCCGTTTTTGAAAAAAGGTCGCAATGTTACAACCGATAATTATTTTACTTCAGTAAAATTAGCTAAAAAGCAAAGGAACAACCATCGTGGGAACACTGAACAAGATAAGGCGAGAAGTGCCTAAAGAAATAAAATCCATGAAAGAGGAATTGTACAACACTAAAGTGTTTAGAAATGAAGACAATTTTACACTTACAGTATATCAAGGAAAGCCCAACAAAAATGTTGTCATTTTGAGTTCCGTCCATCCAGATGTTGTTGTTGCGTCTGATTCCGCTAAAAAAACTCCAGAAACGGTAAAGTTTTACAATGAAACAAAATATGGAGAAGATGTAGTGGATCAGATGGCACGAAAATATACCACACGAACATGCACAAGGAGATGGCCTGTTCATGCATTTGAAAATGCCTTAGACTTTGCGGGTATAAATGCATGGATAATATTCAAGGAGATTACCCACCAAAAAATGTCACGCAAGGCATTTTTGCAAACGCTTGTGAGAGAGTTGAGTGGTCCTTATGTCACAGATAGGGAAAAGGGTTCCACGTCCCAAGTTTCTACATGCTCAGAAGTGATGGTTCAAACAAAATTTTGCCAGATCAAAGAAAAGTGCAAGAAAAATAGATCTGTCGGAAATTGTAAGACTTGTGGTAAGTCTTTGTGTGGGCAATGTACTGCCATAAATCAAAGGCAATGCCTAAAATGCGAAACACCAAATGTTTAGAAGGTGAATTCTGCGCCATATTTTCATTTTTATGCTCCTCCACCTACATTTTCTCTGCTTTTTGTTCTTCAGTTGTTGTTTATATGTGTGCACTTGAATAAAAAAAAATTTTTGAAAAACGTCTATTATAATTATTGTTATTTTCTGTAGAAAAATAAGAAAAGCAGAAAAAAAACAATCAAAAGCATTACTGTTGGATCTCACAATAATAATACATTACAAAAAATATAATTATTAATAAATAACCACAAATGAAACTCTAAAAATAAACGAAAACAAGCAAGGAGTCAAAATGACTAATTTCAGTAGTTCTAGGCGGGGTCACGAGTCCAGTAGTCCTAGTGTTAAGCAGTTGTCTTTGGTGTATGGCATTGTCTGTTAAGTAGTTGTCTTTGGTGTATGGCATTGCCTGTTATGCAGTTGTCTTTGGTGTATGGCATTGTCTGTTAAGCAGTTGTCTTTGGTGTATGGCATTGTCTGTTAAGCAGTTGTCTTTGGTGTATGGCATTGTCTGTTAAGTAGTTGTCTTTGGTGTATGGCATTGCCTGTTAAGCAGTTGTCTTTAGTTTTTGGCATTGTCTGCTAAGCAGTTGTCTTTAGTTTATGGCGTTGCCTGTTAAGCAGTTGTCTTTGGTGTATGGCATTGCCTGTTAAGCAGTTGTCTTTAGTTTATGGCATTGTCTGTTAAGCAGTTGTCTTTGGTGTATGTCATTGTCTGCTAAGCAGTTGTCTTTAGTTTATGGCGTTGTCTGTTAAGCAGTTGTCTTTGGTGTATGGCGTTGTCTGTTAAGCAGTTGTCTTTGGTGTATAGCATTGTCTGTTAAGCAGTTGTCTTTGGTGTATGGCATTGTCTGTTAAGCAGTTGTCTTTGGTGTATGGCATTGTCTGTTAAGCAGTTGTCTTTGGTGTATGGCATTGCATGTTAAGCAGTTGTCTTTGGTGTATGGCATTGTCTGTTAAGCAGTTGTATTTGGTGTATGGCATTGTCTGTTAAGCAGTTGTCTTTGGTGTATGGCATTGCCTGTTAAGCAGTTGTCTTTGGTGTACGGTAGTGTCTGTTAAGCAGTTGTCTTTGGTGTATGGCATTGTCTGTTAAGCAGTTGTCTTTGGTGTATGGCATTGCCTGTTAAGCAGTTGTCTTTGGTGTATGGCAGTGTCTGTTAAGCAGTTGTCTTTGGTGTATGGCATTGTCTGTTAAGCAGTTGTCTTTGGTGTATGCCATTGTCTGTTAAGCAGTTGTCTTTGGTGTATGGCATTGCTTGTTAAGCAGTTGTCTTTAGTTTATGGCATTGTCTGTTAAGCAGTTGTCTTTGGTGTATGGCATTGCTTGTTAAGCAGTTGTCTTTAGTTTATGGCATTGTCTGTTAAGCAGTTGTCTTTGGTGTATGGCATTGCTTGTTAAGCAGTTGTCTTTAGTTTATGGCGTTGCCTGTTAAGCAGTTGTCTTTGGTGTATGGCATTGCCTGTTAAGCAGTTGTCTTTAGTTTATGGCAATGTCTGTTAAGCAGTTGTCTTTGGTGTATGGCATTGCCTGTTAAGCAGTTGTCTTTAGTTTATGGCATTGCCTGTTAAGCAGTTGTCTTTGGTGTATGGTATTGCCTGTTAAGCAGTTGTCTTTGGTGTATGGCATTACCTGTTAAGCAGTTGTCTTTAGTTTATGGCGTAGTCTGTTAAGCAGTTGTCTTTGGTGTATGGCATTGTCTGTTAAGCAGTTGTCTTTGGTGTATGGCATTGTCTGTTAAGCAGTTGTCTTTGGTGTATGGCATTGTCTGTTAAGCAGTTGTCTTTGGTGTATGGCATTGTCTGTTAAGCAGTTGTCTTTGGTGTATGGCATTGCATGTTAAGCAGTTGTCTTTGGTGTATGGCATTGTCTGTTAAGCAGTTGTATTTGGTGTATGGCATTGTCTGTTAAGCAGTTGTCTTTGGTGTATGGCATTGCCTGTTAAGCAGTTGTCTTTGGTGTATGGTAGTGTCTGTTAAGCAGTTGTCTTTGGTGTATGGCATTGTCTGTTAAGCAGTTGTCTTTGGTGTATGGCATTGCCTGTTAAGCAGTTGTCTTTGGTGTATGCCATTGTCTGTTAAGCAGTTGTCTTTGGTGTATGGCATTGTCTGTTAAGCAGTTGTCTTTGGTGTATGGCATTGTCTGTTAAGCAGTTGTCTTTGGTGTATGGCATTGTCTGTTAAGCAGTTGTCTTTGGTGTATGGCAGTGTCTGTTAAGCAGTTGTCTTTGGTGTATGGCATTGTCTGTTAAGCAGTTGTCTTTGGTGTATGCCATTGTCTGTTAAGCAGTTGTCTTTGGTGTATGGCATTGTCTGTTAAGCAGTTGTCTTTGGTGTATGGCATTGTCTGTTAAGCAGTTGTCTTTGGTGTATGGCATTGTCTGTTAAGCAGTTGTCTTTGGTGTATGGCATTGTCTGTTAAGCAGTTGTATTTGGTGTATGGCATTGTCTGTTAAGCAGTTGTCTTTAGTTTATGGCGTTGTCTGTTAAGCAGTTGTCTTTGGTGTATGGCATTGTCTGTTAAGCAGTTGTCTTTGGTGTATGGCATTGTCTGTTAAGCAGTTGTCTTTGGTGTATGGCATTGTCTGTTAAGCAGTTGTCTTTGGTGTATGGCATTGTCTGTTAAGCAGTAGTCTTTAGTGTATGGCATTGTCTGTTAAGCAGTTGTCTTTGGTGTATGGCATTGTCTGTTAAGCAGTTGTCTTTGGTGTATGGCATTGTCTGTTAAGCAGTTGTCTTTGGTGTATGGCATTGTCTGTTAAGCAGTTGTCTTTAGTTTATGGCATTGTCTGTTAAGCAGTTGTCTTTGGTGTATGGCATTGTCTGTTAAGCAGTAGTCTTTAGTGTATGGCATTGTCTGTTAAGCAGTTGTCTTTGGTGTATGGCATTGTCTGTTAAGCAGTTGTCTTTGGTGTATGGCATTGTCTGTTAAGCAGTTGTCTTTGGTGTATGGCATTGCCTGTTAAGCAGTTGTCTTTAGTTTATGGCGTTGTCTGTTAAGCAGTTGTCTTTGGTGTATGGCATTGTCTGTTAAGCAGTTGTCTTTAGTTTATGGCGTTGTCTGTTAAGCAGTTGTCTTTGGTGTATGGCATTGTCTGTTAAGCAGTTATCTTTGGTGTATGGCATTGTCTGTTAAGCAGTTGTCTTTGGTGTATGGCATTTTCTGTTAAGCAGTTGTCTTTGGTGTATGGCATTGTCTGTTAAGCAGTTGTCTTTGGTGTATGGCATTGCCTGTTAAGCAGTTGTCTTTGGTGTATGGCATTGTCTGTTAAGCAGTTGTCTTTAGTGTATGGCATTGTCTGTTAAGCAGTTGTCTTTAGTTTATGGCGTTGTCTGTTAAGCAGTTGTCTTTGGTGTATGGCATTGTCTGCTAAGCAGTTGTCTTTAGTTTATGGCGTTGTCTGTTAAGCAGTTGTCTTTGGTGTATGGCATTGTCTGTTAAGCAGTTGTCTTTGGTGTATGGCATTGTCTGTTAAGCAGTTGTCTTTGGTGTATGGCATTACCTGTTAAGCAGTTGTCTTTGGTGTATGGCATTGCCTGTTAAGCAGTTGTCTTTGGTGTATGGCAGTGTCTGTTAAGCAGTTGTATTTGGTGTATGGCATTGTCTGTTAAGCAGTTGTCTTTGGTGTATCGCATTGTCTGTTAAGCAGTTGTCTTTGGTGTATGGCGTTGTCTGTTAAACAGTTGTCTTTGGTGTATGGCATTGTCTGCTAAGCAGTTGTCTTTAGTTTATGGCGTTGTCTGTTAAGCAGTTGTCTTTGGTGTATAGCATTGTCTGTTAAGCAGTTGTCTTTGGTGTATAGCATTGTCTGTTAAGCAGTTGTCTTTGGTGTATGGCATTGTCTGTTAAGTAGTTGTCTTTGGTGTATGGCATTGTCTGTTAAGCAGTTGTCTTTGGTGTATGGCATTGTCTGTTAAGCAGTTGTCTTTGGTGTATGGCATTGCCTGTTAAGCAGTTGTCTTTGGTGTATGGCGTTGTCTGCTAAGCAGTTGTCTTTGGTGTATGGCGTTGCCTGTTAAGCAGTTGTCTTTAGTTTTTGGCATTGCCTGTTAAGCAGTTGTCTTTGGGGTATGGCATTGCCTGTTAAGCAGTTGTCTTTGGTGTATGGCGTTGTCTGCTAAGCAGTTGTCTTTAGTTTATGGCATTGCCTGTTAAGCAGTTGTCTTTGGTGTATGGCATTGTCTGTTAACACTAGAACTACTGATGGAGTCATTTTGACTCCTTTCGTTTTTTATTTCTCTTCTGTGACTACATTTTTCAGAATTCCGGCTTGAAACTCGGTGACTTTTCCTCAAATATGATGTGAAAAAAGATTTTGGGAGAATAAATAATTTTGGTGAAAAATTTGCGCGTTTTTTTCAAAATTTACCAAGAACTACTGAAGGGAGTCATTTTGACTCCCTACTATATTTTGAGGTCCTTTTGTCACTAAATGTTGCTATAAAGTTTTGTGCATAATTTTTTCACTCTGTCTTATTTACCCTGATGTTCATATAGATGTAGTTCAATTTACATGTCAACTTTTCACATTTTCCTTGTGTTTTACCTGCTTGTATTACTGTGTAATGCTGAACAAACTCTATCTGATGAGGAGCTAGATGCATTCATTGCGATATTCTATGCTCGTGGAATATCTGGCACGAACCGTCACTCGATTAGCAGTATTTGGTGTAATGACTGGGGAATACCGTTTTGCAAAGCGACAATGTCTAGGGACCGCTTTGTTGAAATTATGAGGTTTCTCAGATTTGATGAGAAATCTACTAGATCGGAGAGACTGCAAACGGACAATTTTGCTCTATTTTCTACTGTGTGGGACAGGTTTATTGAAAATTGTATTGCGTGTTACAAACCTGGCCCATACATAACGGTGGATGAGCAACTTTTCCCAAGCAAAACTAGGTGTCCATTCACGCAGTACATGCCTTCCAAACCAGATAAATATGGCCACAAATATTGGCTAGCTGTTGATAAGAGGAGCAAATATCTGGCAAATGGCTTCCCTTATCTAAGCAAAGATGACACACGCCGTGCTGAGGACCGTTTAGCTGACCATGTGGTAATGAAGTTATTGGACCCGTTTTTGAAAAAAGGTCGCAATGTTACAACCGATAATTATTTTACTTCAGTAAAATTAGCTAAAAAGCAAAGGAACAACCATCGTGGGAACACTGAACAAGATAAGGCGAGAAGTGCCTAAAGAAATAAAATCCATGAAAGAGGAATTGTACAACACTAAAGTGTTTAGAAATGAAGACAATTTTACACTTACAGTATATCAAGGAAAGCCCAACAAAAATGTTGTCATTTTGAGTTCCGTCCATCCAGATGTTGTTGTTGCGTCTGATTCCGCTAAAAAAACTCCAGAAACGGTAAAGTTTTACAATGAAACAAAATATGGAGAAGATGTAGTGGATCAGATGGCACGAAAATATACCACACGAACATGCACAAGGAGATGGCCTGTTCATGCATTTGAAAATGCCTTAGACTTTGCGGGTATAAATGCATGGATAATATTCAAGGAGATTACCCACCAAAAAATGTCACGCAAGGCATTTTTGCAAACGCTTGTGAGAGAGTTGAGTGGTCCTTATGTCACAGATAAGGAAAAGGGTTCCACGTCCCAAGTTTCTACATGCTCAGAAGTGATGGTTCAAACAAAATTTTGCCAGATCAAAGAAAAGTGCAAGAAAAATAGATCTGTCGGAAATTGTAAGACTTGTGGTAAGTCTTTGTGTGGGCAATGTACTGCCATAAATCAAAGGCAATGCCTAAAATGCGAAACACCAAATGTTTAGAAGGTGAATTCTGCGCCATATTTTCATTTTTATGCTCCTCCACCTACATTTTCTCTGCTTTTTGTTCTTCAGTTGTTGTTTATATGTGTGCACTTGAATAAAAAAAAATTTTTGAAAAACGTCTATTATAATTATTGTTATTTTCTGTAGAAAAATAAGAAAAGCAGAAAAAAAACAATCAAAAGCATTACTGTTGGATCTCACAATAATAATACATTACAAAAAATATAATTATTAATAAATAACCACAAATGAAACTCTAAAAATAAACGAAAACAAGCAAGGAGTCAAAATGACTCCATTCAGTAGTTCTAGGCGGGGTCACGAGTCCAGTAGTCCTAGTGTTAAGCAGTTGTCTTTGGTGTATGGCATTGTCTGTTAAGTAGTTGTCTTTGGTGTATGGCATTGCCTGTTATGCAGTTGTCTTTGGTGTATGGCATTGTCTGTTAAGCAGTTGTCTTTGGTGTATGGCATTGTCTGTTAAGCAGTTGTCTTTGGTGTATGGCATTGTCTGTTAAGTAGTTGTCTTTGGTGTATGGCATTGCCTGTTAAGCAGTTGTCTTTAGTTTTTGGCATTGTCTGCTAAGCAGTTGTCTTTAGTTTATGGCGTTGCCTGTTAAGCAGTTGTCTTTGGTGTATGGCATTGCCTGTTAAGCAGTTGTCTTTAGTTTATGGCATTGTCTGTTAAGCAGTTGTCTTTGGTGTATGGCATTGCTTGTTAAGCAGTTGTCTTTGGTGTATGGCATTGCCTGTTAAGCAGTTGTCTTTGGTGTATGTCATTGTCTGCTCAGCAGTTGTCTTTAGTTTATGGCGTTGTCTGTTAAGCAGTTGTCTTTGGTGTATGGCGTTGTCTGTTAAGCAGTTGTCTTTGGTGTATAGCATTGTCTGTTAAGCAGTTGTCTTTGGTGTATGGCATTGTCTGTTAAGCAGTTGTCTTTGGTGTATGGCATTGTCTGTTAAGCAGTTGTCTTTGGTGTATGGCATTGCATGTTAAGCAGTTGTCTTTGGTGTATGGCATTGTCTGTTAAGCAGTTGTATTTGGTGTATGGCATTGTCTGTTAAGCAGTTGTCTTTGGTGTATGGCATTGCCTGTTAAGCAGTTGTCTTTGGTGTACGGTAGTGTCTGTTAAGCAGTTGTCTTTGGTGTATGGCATTGTCTGTTAAGCAGTTGTCTTTGGTGTATGGCATTGCCTGTTAAGCAGTTGTCTTTGGTGTATGGCAGTGTCTGTTAAGCAGTTGTCTTTGGTGTATGGCATTGTCTGTTAAGCAGTTGTCTTTGGTGTATGCCATTGTCTGTTAAGCAGTTGTCTTTGGTGTATGGCATTGCTTGTTAAGCAGTTGTCTTTAGTTTATGGCATTGTCTGTTAAGCAGTTGTCTTTGGTGTATGGCATTGCTTGTTAAGCAGTTGTCTTTAGTTTATGGCATTGTCTGTTAAGCAGTTGTCTTTGGTGTATGGCATTGCTTGTTAAGCAGTTGTCTTTAGTTTATGGCGTTGCCTGTTAAGCAGTTGTCTTTGGTGTATGGCATTGCCTGTTAAGCAGTTGTCTTTAGTTTATGGCAATGTCTGTTAAGCAGTTGTCTTTGGTGTATGGCATTGCCTGTTAAGCAGTTGTCTTTAGTTTATGGCATTGCCTGTTAAGCAGTTGTCTTTGGTGTATGGTATTGCCTGTTAAGCAGTTGTCTTTGGTGTATGGCATTACCTGTTAAGCAGTTGTCTTTAGTTTATGGCGTAGTCTGTTAAGCAGTTGTCTTTGGTGTATGGCATTGTCTGTTAAGCAGTTGTCTTTGGTGTATGGCATTGTCTGTTAAGCAGTTGTCTTTGGTGTATGGCATTGTCTGTTAAGCAGTTGTCTTTGGTGTATGGCATTGTCTGTTAAGCAGTTGTCTTTGGTGTATGGCATTGCATGTTAAGCAGTTGTCTTTGGTGTATGGCATTGTCTGTTAAGCAGTTGTATTTGGTGTATGGCATTGTCTGTTAAGCAGTTGTCTTTGGTGTATGGCATTGCCTGTTAAGCAGTTGTCTTTGGTGTATGGTAGTGTCTGTTAAGCAGTTGTCTTTGGTGTATGGCATTGTCTGTTAAGCAGTTGTCTTTGGTGTATGGCATTGCCTGTTAAGCAGTTGTCTTTGGTGTATGCCATTGTCTGTTAAGCAGTTGTCTTTGGTGTATGGCATTGTCTGTTAAGCAGTTGTCTTTGGTGTATGGCATTGTCTGTTAAGCAGTTGTCTTTGGTGTATGGCATTGTCTGTTAAGCAGTTGTCTTTGGTGTATGGCAGTGTCTGTTAAGCAGTTGTCTTTGGTGTATGGCATTGTCTGTTAAGCAGTTGTCTTTGGTGTATGCCATTGTCTGTTAAGCAGTTGTCTTTGGTGTATGGCATTGTCTGTTAAGCAGTTGTCTTTGGTGTATGGCATTGTCTGTTAAGCAGTTGTCTTTGGTGTATGGCATTGTCTGTTAAGCAGTTGTCTTTGGTGTATGGCATTGTCTGTTAAGCAGTTGTATTTGGTGTATGGCATTGTCTGTTAAGCAGTTGTCTTTAGTTTATGGCGTTGTCTGTTAAGCAGTTGTCTTTGGTGTATGGCATTGTCTGTTAAGCAGTTGTCTTTGGTGTATGGCATTGTCTGTTAAGCAGTTGTCTTTGGTGTATGGCATTGTCTGTTAAGCAGTTGTCTTTGGTGTATGGCATTGTCTGTTAAGCAGTAGTCTTTAGTGTATGGCATTGTCTGTTAAGCAGTTGTCTTTGGTGTATGGCATTGTCTGTTAAGCAGTTGTCTTTGGTGTATGGCATTGTCTGTTAAGCAGTTGTCTTTGGTGTATGGCATTGTCTGTTAAGCAGTTGTCTTTAGTTTATGGCATTGTCTGTTAAGCAGTTGTCTTTGGTGTATGGCATTGTCTGTTAAGCAGTAGTCTTTAGTGTATGGCATTGTCTGTTAAGCAGTTGTCTTTGGTGTATGGCATTGTCTGTTAAGCAGTTGTCTTTGGTGTATGGCATTGTCTGTTAAGCAGTTGTCTTTGGTGTATGGCATTGTCTGTTAAGCAGTTGTCTTTAGTTTATGGCGTTGTCTGTTAAGCAGTTGTCTTTGGTGTATGGCATTGTCTGTTAAGCAGTTATCTTTGGTGTATGGCATTGTCTGTTAAGCAGTTGTCTTTGGTGTATGGCATTTTCTGTTAAGCAGTTGTCTTTGGTGTATGGCATTGTCTGTTAAGCAGTTGTCTTTGGTGTATGGCATTGCCTGTTAAGCAGTTGTCTTTGGTGTATGGCATTGCCTGTTAAGCAGTTGTCTTTGGTGTATGGAATTGCCTGTTAAGCAGTTGTCTTTAGTTTATGGCATTGCCTGTTAAGCTGTTGTCTTTGGTGTATGGCATTGTCTGTTAAGCAGTTGTCTTTGGTGTATGGCATTGTCTGTTAAGCAGTTGTCTTTGGTGTATGGCATTGTCTGTTAAGCAGTTGTCTTTAGTGTATGGCATTGTCTGTTAAGCAGTTGTCTTTGGTGTACGGCATTGTCTGTTAAGCAGTTGTCTTTAGTTTATGGCGTTGTCTGTTAAGCAGTTGTCTTTGGTGTATGGCATTGTCTCTTAAGCAGTTGTCTTTGGTGTATGGCATTGTCTGTTAAGCAGTTGTCTTTGGTGTATGGCATTGTCTGTTAAGCAGTTGTCTTTGGTGTATGGCGTTGTCTGTTAAGCAGTTGTCTTTGGTGTATGGCGTTGTCTGTTAAGCAGTTGTCTTTGGTGTATGGCATTGTCTGTTAAGCAGTTGTCTTTGGTGTATGGCATTGTCTGTTAAGCAGTTGTCTTTGGTGTATGGCATTGTCTGTTAAGCAGTTGTCTTTAGTGTATGGCATTGTCTGTTAAGCAGTTGTCTTTGGTGTATGGCATTGTCTGTTAAGCAGTTGTCTTTAGTTTATGGCGTTGTCTGTTAAGCAGTTGTCTTTGGTGTATGGCATTTTCTGTTAAGCAGTTGTCTTTGGAGTATGACATTGTCTGTTAAGCAGTTGTCTTTGGTGTATGGCATTGCCTGTTAAGCAGTTGTCTTTGGTGTATGGCATTGCCTGTTAAGCAGTTGTCTTTGGTGTATGGCATTGCCTGTTAAGCAGTTGTCTTTAGTTTATGGCATTGCCTGTTAAGCTGTTGTCTTTGGTGTATGGCATTGTCTGTTAAGCAGTTGTCTTTGGTGTATGGCATTGTCTGTTAAGCAGTTGTCTTTAGTGTATGGCATTGTCTGTTAAGCAGTTGTCTTTGGTGTATGGCATTGTCTGTTAAGCAGTTGTCTTTAGTTTATGGCGTTGTCTGTTAAGCAGTTGTCTTTGGTGTATGGCATTGTCTGTTAAGCAGTTGTCTTTGGTGTATGGCATTGTCTGTTAAGCAGTTGTCTTTGGTGTATGGCATTGTCTGTTAAGCAGTTGTCTTTGGTGTATGGCGTTGTCTGTTAAGCAGTTGTCCTTGGTGTATGGCGTTGTCTGTTAAGCAGTTGTCTTTGGTGTATGGCGTTGTCTGTTAAGCAGTTGTCTTTGGTGTATGGCATTGTCTGTTAAGCAGTTGTCTTTGGTGTATGGCATTGTCTGTTAAGCAGTTGTCTTTGGTGTATGGCATTGTCTGTTAAGCAGTTGTCTTTGGTGTATGGCAGTGTCTGTTAAGCAGTTGTCTTTAGTTTATGGCGTTGTCTGTTAAGCAGTTGTCTTTGGTGTATGGCATTGCCTGTTAAGCAGTTGTCTTTGGTGTATGGCATTGTCTGTTAAGCAGTTGTCTTTAGTTTATGGCGTTGTCTGTTAAGCAGTTGTCTTTGGTGTATGGCATTGTCTGCTAAGCAGTTGTCTTTAGTTTATGGCGTTGTCTGTTAAGCAGTTGTCTTTGGTGTATGGCATTGTCTGTTAAGCAGTTGTCTTTGGTGTATGGCATTGTCTGTTAAGCAGTTGTCTTTGGTGTATGGCATTACCTGTTAAGCAGTTGTCTTTGGTGTATGGCATTGCCTGTTAAGCAGTTGTCTTTGGTGTATGGCAGTGTCTGTTAAGCAGTTGTATTTGGTGTATGGCATTGTCTGTTAAGCAGTTGTCTTTGGTGTATGGCATTGTCTGTTAAGCAGTTGTCTTTGGTGTATGGCGTTGTCTGTTAAGCAGTTGTCTTTGGTGTATGGCATTGTCTGCTAAGTAGTTGTCTTTAGTTTATGGCGTTGTCTGTTAAGCAGTTGTCTTTGGTGTATAGCATTGTCTGTTAAGCAGTTGTCTTTGGTGTATGGCATTGTCTGTTAAGCAGTTGTCTTTGGTGTATGGCATTGTCTGTTAAGCAGTTGTCTTTGGTGTATGGCATTGTCTGTTAAGCAGTTGTCTTTGGTGTATGGCATTGCCTGTTAAGCAGTTGTCTTTGGTGTATGGCATTGTCTGTTAAGCAGTTGTCTTTGGTGTATGTCATTGTCTGTTAAGCAGTTGTCTTTGGTGTATGGCATTGTCTGTTAAGCAGTTGTCTTTAGTTTATGGCGTTGTCTGCTAAGCAGTTGTCTTTGGTGTATGGCGTTGTCTGTTAAGCAGTTGTCTTTAGTTTATGGCATTGCCTGTTAAGCAGTTGTCTTTGGTGTATGGCATTGCCTGTTAAGCAGTTGTCTTTAGTTTATGGCATTGTCTGTTAAGCAGTTGTCTTTGGTGTATGGCATTGCCTGTTAAGCAGTTGTCTTTGGTGTATGTCATTGTCTGCTAAGCAGTTGTCTTTAGTTTATGGCGTTGTCTGTTAAGCAGTTGTCTTTGGTGTATGGCATTGTCTGTTAAGCAGTTGTCTTTAGTTTATGGCGTTGTCTGCTAAGCAGTTGTCTTTGGTGTATGGCGTTGTCTGTTAAGCAGTTGTCTTTAGTTTATGGCATTGTCTGTTAAGCAGTTGTCTTTGGTATATGGCATTGCCTGTTAAGCAGTTGTCTTTGGTGTATGGCATTGCCTGTTAAGCAGTTTTCTTTGGTGTATGGCATTGCCTGCTAAGCAGTTGTCTTTGGTGTATGGCATTGCCTGTTAAGCAGTTGTCTTTGGTGTATGGCATTGTCTGTTAAGCAGTTGTCTTTAGTTTATGGCATTGCCTGTTAAGCAGTTGTCTTTGGTGTATGGCATTGCCTGTTAAGCAGTTGTCTTTGGTGTATGGCATTGCCTGTTAAGCAGTTGTCTTTGGTGTATGTCATTGTCTGCTAAGCAGTTGTCTTTAGTTTATGGCGTTGTCTGCTAAGCAGTTGTCTTTGGTGTATGGCGTTGTCTGTTAAGCAGTTGTCTTTGGTGTATGGCATTGTCTGTTAAGCAGTTGTCTTTGGTGTATGGCATTGTCTGTTAAGCAGTTGTCTTTGGTGTATGGCATTGTCTGTTAAGCAGTCATCTTTGGTGTACGGTAGTGTCTGTTAAGCAGTTGTCTTTGGTGTATGGCATTGTCTGTTAAGCAGTTGTCTTTGGTTTATGGCATTGTCTGTTAAGCAGTTGTCTTTGGTGTATGGCATTGTCTGTTAAGCAGTTGTCTTTGGTGTATGGCATTGCCTGTTAAGCAGTTGTCTTTGGTGTATGGCATTGTCTGTTAAGCAGTTGTCTTTGGTGTATGGCATTGCCTGTTAAGCAGTAATCTTTGGTGTACGGTAGTGTCTGTTAAGCAGTTGTCTTTGGTGTATGGCATTGCCTGTTAACCCCTTAAGCCCCGCGGGTGGTTTGCACGTTAATGACCGGGCCAATTTTTACAATTCTGACCACTGTCACTTTATGAGGTAATTACTCTCGAACGCTTCAACGGATCCCCCTGATTCTGAGATTGTTTTTTCGTGACATATTGTACTTCATGATTGTGGAAAAATTTCTTCGATATCACTTGCGTTTATTTGTGAAAAAAACGGAAATTTGGCGAAAATTTTGAAAATTTTGCAATTTTCAAAATTTGAATTTTTAAGCCCTGAAATCAGAGCGATATGTCACACAAAAGAGTTAATAAATAACATTTCCCACATGTCTACTTTACATCAGCACAATTTTGGAACCAAAATTTTTTTTTGTTAGGGAGCTATAAGGGTTAAAAGTTGACCAGCGATTTCTCATTTTTCCAACAAAATTTACAAAACCATTTTTTTAGGGACCACATCACATTTGAAGTCACTTTGAGAGGTCTTTATGACAGAAAATACCCAAAAGTGACACCATTCTAAAAACTGCACCCCTCAAGGTGTTCAAAACCACATTCAAGAACTTTATTAACCCTTCAGGTGCTTCACAGGAATTTTTTGAATGTGGAAGAAAAAAATGAACATTTAACTTTTTTCACAAAAATGTTAATTTAGACCCAATTTTTTTTATTTTCACAGGGGTAACAAGAAAAAATGGACCCCAAAATTTGTTGTGCAATTTCCCCTGGGCACGCAGATACCCAATATTTGGGGAAAAAATACTGTTTGGGCGCACGGCAGGGCTCGGAAGGGAAGGAGCGCTATTTGACTTTTTGATTGTAAAATTTGCTTGAATAATTAGCGGACGCCATGTTGTGTTTGGAGAGCCCATGTGTGCCCAAACTTTGGAGCTCCCCCACAAGTGACCCCATTTTGGAGACTAGACCCCCCAAGGCACCTTTCTAGATGCATAGTGAGCACTTGGAACCCCCAGGTGCTTCACAAATTGATTCGTAACAATGAAAAAGTGAAAAAAAAAACACTTTTTCATTTTTATGAATCAATTTGTGAAGCACCTGAGTGTTCCAAGTGCTCACAATGCATCTAGATAGGTGCCTTGGGGGGTCTAGTTTCCAAAATGGGGTCACTTGTGGGGGAGCTCCAATGTTTGGGCACACAGCGGCTCTCCAAACGCAACATGGTGTCGCTAACAATTTGAGCCGATTTTCCGTTAAATTTGTTAGAGGACACCATGTTGCATTTAGAGAGTCCCTGTGTGCCCAAACATTGGAGCTCCCCCACAAGTGACCCCATTTTGGAAACTAGACCCCCCAAGGCACCTATCTAGATGCATAGTGAGCACTTGGAACCCCCAGGTGCTTCACAAATTGATTCGTAACAATGAAAAAGTGAAAAAAAAAACACTTTTTCATTTGTATGAATCAATTTGTGAAGCACCTGAGGGTTCCAAGTGCTCACTATGCATCTAGATAGGTGCCTTGGGTGGTCTAGTTTCCAAAATGGGGTCACTTGTGGGGGAGCTCCAATATTTGGGCACACAGCGGCTCTCTAAATGCAACATGGTGTCCGCTAACAAATTTAACGCAAAATTGGCTCAAATTGTTAGCGACACCATGTTGCGTTTGGAGAGCTGCTGTGTGCCCAAACATTGGAGCTCCCCCACAAGTGACCCCATTTTGGAAACTAGACCCCCCAAGGCACCTATCTAGATGCATAGTGAGCACTTGGAACCCCCAGGTGCTTCACAAATTGATTCGTAACAATGAAAAAGTGAAAAAAAAAACACTTTTTCATTTTTATGAATCAATTTGTGAAGCACCTGGGGGTTCCAACTGCTCACTATGCATCTAGATAGGTGCCTTGGGGGGTCTAGTTTCCAAAATGGGGTCACTTGTGGGAGAGCTCCAATGTTTGGGCACACAGGGACTCTCTAAATGCAACATGGTATCCGCTAACAAATTGAATGGAAAATCGGCTCAAATTGTTAGCGGACACCACATTGCGTTTGGAGAGCTTCTCTGTGCCCAAACTTTGGAGCTCCCCCACAAGTGACCCCATTTTGGAAACTAGACCCCCCAAGGCACCTTTCTAGATGCATAGTGAGCACTTGGAACCCCCAGGTGCTTCACAAATTGATTCGTAATAATGAAAAAGTGAAAAAAAAAAACACTTTTTCATTTTTACGAATCAATTTGTGAAGCACCTAGGGGTTCCAAGTGCTCACTATGCATCTAGATAGGTGCCTTGGGGGGTCTAGTTTCCAAAATGGGGTCACTTGTGGGGGAGCTCCAATGTTTGGGCACACAGGGACTCTCTAAATGCAACATGGTATCCGCTAACAAATTGAATGGAAAATCGGCTCAAATTGTTAGCAGACGCCACATTGCGTTTGGAGAGCCCCTCTGTGCCCAAACTTTGGAGCTCCCCCACAAGTGACCCCATTTTGGAAACTAGACCCCCCAAGGCACCTTTCTAGATGCATAGTGAGCACTTGGAACCCCCAGGTGCTTCACAAATTGATTCGTAATAATGAAAAAGTGAAAAAAAAAACACTTTTTCATTTTTACGAATTAATTTGTGAAGCACCTGGGGGTTCCAAGTGCTCACTATGCATCTAGATAGGTGCCTTGGGGGGTCTAGTTTCCAAAATGGGGTCACTTGTGGAGGAGCTCCAATGTTTGGGCACACAGGGACTCTCCAAATGCAACATGATATCCGCTAACAATTTGAGCCGACAATTTGTTATCGGATATCATGTTGCATTTGGAGAGTCCCTGTGTGCCCAAACATTGGAGCTCCCCCACAAGTGACCCCATTTTGGAAACTAGACCCCCCAAGGCACCTATCTAGATTCATAGTGAGCACTTGGAACCCCAGGTTCTTCACAAATTGATTCATAAAAATGAAAAAGTGTTTTTTTTTTCACTTTTTCATTTTTACGAATCAATTTGTGAAGCACCTGGGGGTTCCAAGTGCTCACTATGCATCTAGAAAGGTGCCTTGGGGGGTCTAGTTTCCAAAATGGGGTCACTTGTGGGGGAGCTCCAAAGTTTGGGCACAGAGGGGCTCTCCAAACGCAATGTGGTGTCCGCTAACAATTTGAGCCGATTTTCCATTCAATTTGTTAGCGGATACCATGTTGCATTTAGAGAGTCCCTGTGTGCCCAAACATTGGAGCTCCCCCACAAGTGACCCCATTTTGGAAACTAGACCCCCCAAGGCACCTATCTAGATTCATAGTGAGCACTTGGAACCCCAGGTGCTTCACAAATTGATTCATAAAAATGAAAAAGTGTTTTTTATTTCACTTTTTCATTTTTACGAATCAATTTGTGAAGCACCTGGGGGTTCCAAGTGCTCACTATGCATCTAGAAAGGTGCCTTGGGCGGTCTAGTTTCCAAAATGGGGTCACTTGTGGGGGAGCTCCAAAGTTTGGGCACAGAGGGGCTCTCCAAACGCAATGTGGTGTCCGCTAACAATTTGAGCCGATTTTCCATTCAATTTGTTAGCGGATACCATGTTGCATTTAGAGAGTCCCTGTGTGCCCAAACATTGGAGCTCCCCCACAAGTGACCCCATTTTGGAAACTAGACCCCCCAAGGCACCTATCTAGATTCATAGTGAGCACTTGGAACCCCAGGTGCTTCACAAATTGATTCATAAAAATGAAAAAGTGTTTTATTTTCACTTTTTCATTTTTACGAATCAATTTGTGAAGCACCTGGGGGTTCTAAGTGCTCACTATGCATCTAGATAGGTGCCTTGGGGGGTCTAGTTTCCAAAATGGGGTCACTTGTGGGGGAGCTCCAATGTTTGGACACACAGGGGCTCTCCAAACGCAACATGGCGTCCGCTAACAATTTGAGCCGATTTTCCATTCAATTTGTTAGCGGACACCATGTCGCGTTTGGAGAGCCCGTGATGTGCCTAAACAGTGGAGCTCCCCCACAAGTGTCCCCATTTTGGAAACTATACCCCTCAAAGATTTTATTAAGTTGTATAGTGAACATTTTGAACCCAGAGGTACGGCACATTATTTGTTTACATTAGGTCATCATATTGAATAAGTTTTCATTATTCTTGAGCGCAAGTGCTCGCTACTTGAGTTTGCATCGGGTACTCAGGTATGCACCATGTACAGCGTGTGCTCGAGTGACATGCTCGAGTCCCTGCTCCGCATGTTTCACGGTTATTAGACACCCAAAAAAAAACATGCGGGGATCGCTCGTGCATGGCAGGCAATCCCCATAAAGTTTTTTGGCCGCGAAGCATATGGGGCAGAGACTCGAGCATATCACTCAAATACCCACGATACTAAATGCATACCAGAGCACCCGATGCAAACTCAAGTAGCGAGCACTTGCTCTCAACACTAGTCGCCATATCGTCATCTTTTTTTCTTACTTTTGAAAAAAATCCCAACCCCAGCCCTAACCCTAGCACAACCCTAGCCCCAGCACAACCCTAGCCCCAGCACAACCCTAGCCCCAGCACAACCCTAGCCCCAGCACAGCCCTAGCCCCAAACCCAGCCCTAACCCTAGCCCAATCCTAACTCAAGAGTTTATTTTTGACGCCGTTCCTTGTGCGGTATAAGTGATTAGACGACTTTATTCTTCGGGTCGGTGTGATTACAGCAATGCCAGAATCATATGGGGTTTTTATGACTGACAGCTGTCACACACTAAAAGACGCATTTTTTGTAAAATCTAGTTTTTGCATCGCCATATTTTGAGAGCTATAATTTTTCCAGATTTTGGCAGACAGTCATGTGACGGCTCGTTTTTTGCAGGATGACTTGACGTTGTTATTGGTGCCATTTTCAGGCACGTGACATTTTTTGATCGCTTTCTATTCCGATTTTTGGGAGGCAGAATAAACAAAAACCAACAATTCAGGAATTGTTTTTTTTTTTTTTTTTATTCTGTTCCGCGTGTGGTAAAATTGATGAGGCAGCTTTACTCTTCGGGTCAGTACGTTTACAGCGGTACCACATTTGTATCATTTTTCTATGTTTTGGCGCTTATACACAATAAAAGCTATTTTATAGAAAAAAATATTTTTTAGTATCGCTTTATTCTGAGAGCTATAACTTTTTTATTTTTCGGCTGATGGAGCTATATGGCAGTTTGTTTTTTGCGGGACGAGATGACGTTTTCAGCGGTATCATTTTTATTTATATGCGTCTTTTTGATCGCGTGTTATTCCACTTTTTGTTTGGCGGTATGGTGATAAAGCATTGTTTTTTGCTTGGTTTTTTTTTTTTTTTTTTTACCGTGTTCACTGAAGGGGTTAACTAGTGGGACAGTTTTATAGGTCAGGTTGTTCCGGACGCGGCGATACCAAATATGTGTACTTTTATTGTTTTTTTTTAATTTTTTTTATAATAATATTTATTGATGGGTACATTATATTTTTATTTTTGGTGTATTATTTTTTTTATTTTTTTATAATATTTTTGCACATTTTTTTTTTTTTTTTTTCCACTTTCACACAGTTTATACACTTTATTACTTTGTCCCACTCTGGGACTTTCACTTTTTTTTTTCTGATCGCCTGCATGGCACAGGAATGGAGCACCATCCCTATGCCATGCAAGCTGTCAGAAATGCACAGTGTGAAGATTGCTTGGAGATGCACTGCGCATGTCCAAGCAATCTTCCTGCTCTCTGGTGACCCGGATGTTGTCATGACGACATCGGGTCGTCATGGCAACACCCGGGAAGCCTTTGCAGACTGCGCTGGAAGCCGGAAGAGGAGGTGAGTATCGCCGATCACCTCCCCTTGCCCCCGCAATGCCGCGATCGACTTCGATCGACTTCGATCGCAGCATCGCGGGGGTTAATGTGCTGGGAGCGGTGCGTGACCGCTCCCTGCACATAGTACCGGGTGTGAGCTGTGACAATCAGCTGACACCCGGCGGCGATCGCGCCCGCACAGCCTGTGTGCGGGCGCGATCGCGATGACGTACTAATACGGGTCTGGCTCTTAAGTCCCAGGGCACAGACGCGTATTGGTACGTCAGATGTTATTAAGGGGTTAAGCAGTTGTCTTTGGTGTATGGCAGTGTCTGTTAAGCAGTTGTCTTTGGTGTATGGCATTGCCTGTTAAGCAGTTGTCTTTGGTGTATGGCATTGTCTGTTAAGCAGCTGTCTTTGGTGTATGGCAGTGTCTGGTAAGCAGTTGTCTTTAGTGTATGGCAGTGTCTGTTAAGCAGTTGTCTTTGGTGTATGGCATTGTCTATTAAGCAGTTGTCTTTAGTTTATGGCGTTGTCTGTTAAGCAGTTGTCTTTGGTGTATGGCGTTGTCTGTCAAGCAGTTGTCTTTGGTGTATGTCATTGTCTGTTAAGCAGTTGTCTTTGGTGTATGGCATTGTCTGTTAAGCAGTTGTCTTTGGTGTATGGCATTGTCTGTTAAGCAGTTGTCTTTGGTGTATGGCATTGCCTGTTAAACAGTTGTCTTTGGTGTATGGCATTGCCTGTTAAGCAGTTGTCTTTAGTGTATGGCATTGTCTGTTAAGCAGTTGTATTGGGTGTATGGCATTGTCTGTTAAGCAGTTGTCTTTGGTGTATGGCATTGTCTGTTAAGCAGTTGTCTTTGGTGTATGGCATTGCCTGTTAAACAGTTGTCTTTGGTGTATGGCATTGCCTGTTAAGCAGTTGTCTTTAGTGTATGGCATTGTCTGTTAAGCAGTTGTATTGGGTGTATGGCATTGTCTGTTAAGCAGTTGTCTTTGGTGTATGGCATTGCCTGTTAAGCAGATGTCTTTTGTGTATGGCATTGCCTGTTAAGCAGTTGTCTTTGGTGTATGGCATTGTCTGTTAAGCAGTTGTCTTTGGTGTATGGCATTGTCTGTTAAGCAGTTGTCTTTGGTGTATGGCGTTGTCTGTTAAGCAGTTGTCTTTGGTGTATGGCATTGTCTGTTAAGCAGTTGTCTTTGGTGTATGGCATTGTCTGTTAAGCAGTTGTCTTTGGTGTATGGCATTGTCTGTTAAGCAGTTGTCTTTTGTGTATGGCATTGCCTGTTAAGCAGTTGTCTATAGTGTATGGCATTGCCTGTTAAGCAGTTGTCTTTGGTGTATGGCAGTGCCTGTTAAGCAGTTGTCTTTGGTGTATGGCATTGCCTGTTAAGCAGTTGTCTTTGGTGTATGGCATTGCCTGTTAAGCAGATGTCTTTTGTGTATGGCATTGCCTGTTAAGCAGTTGTCTTTGGTGTATGGCATTGTCTGTTAAGCAGTTGTCTTTGGTGTATGGCATTGTCTGTTAAGCAGTTGTCTTTGGTGTATGGCATTGTCTGTTAAGCAGTTGTCTTTGGTGTATGGCATTGCCTGTTAAGCAGTTGTCTTTAGTTTTTGGCATTGTCTGCTAAGCAGTTGTCTTTAGTTTATGGCGTTGCCTGTTAAGCAGTTGTCTTTGGTGTATGGCATTGTCTGTTAAGCAGTTGTCTTTGGTGTGTGGCATTGTCTGTTAAGCAGTTGTCTTTTGTGTATGGCATTGTCTGTTAAGCAGTTGTCTTTGGTGTGTGGTATTATCTGTTAAGCAGTTGTCTTTGGTGTATGGCATTGCCTGTTAAGCAGTTGTCTTTAGTTTATGGCATTGTCTGTTAAGCAGCTGTCTTTGGTGTATGGCATTGTCTGTTAAGCAGTTGTCTTTGGTGTATGGCATTGTCTGTTAAGCAGTTGTCTTTGGTGTATGGCATTGTCTGTTAAGCAGTTGTCTTTGGTGTATGGCATTGCCTGTTAAGCAGTTGTCTTTAGTTTTTGGCATTGTCTGCTAAGCAGTTGTCTTTAGTTTATGGCGTTGCCTGTTAAGCAGTTGTCTTTGGTGTATGTCATTGTCTGCTAAGCAGTTGTCTTTAGTTTATGGCGTTGTCTGTTAAGCAGTTGTCTTTGGTGTGTGGTTTTGTCTGTTAAGCAGTGGTCTTTGGTGTATGGCATTGTCTGTTAAGCAGTTGTCTTTGGTGTATGGCATTGTCTGTTAAGCAGTTGTCTTTAGTTTATGGCATTGTCTGTTAAGCAGTTGTCTTTGGTGTATGGCATTGCCTGTTAAGCAGTTGTCTTTGGTGTATGGCATTGCCTGTTGAGCAGTTGTCTTCAGTGTATGGCATTGCCTGTTAAGCAGTTGTCTTTAGTGTATGTCATTGCCTGTTAAGCAGTTGTCTTTGGTGTATGGCATTGCCTGTTAAGCAGTTGTCTTTGGTGTATGTCATTGTCTGCTAAGCAGTTGTCTTTAGTTTATGGCGTTGTCTGTTAAGCAGTTGTCTTTGGTGTATGGCATTGCCTGTTAAACAGTTGTCTTTGGTGTGTGGCATTGTCTGTTAAGCAGTTGTCTTTGTTGTATGGCATTGTCTGTTAAGCAGTTGTCTTTGGTGTATGGCATTGCCTGTTAAGCAGTTGTCTTTAGTTTATGGCATTGTCTGTTAAGCAGTTGTCTTTGGTGTATGGCATTGCCTGTTAAGCAGTTGTATTTGGTGTATGGCATTGCCTGTTGAGCAGTTGTCTTCAGTGTATGGCATTGCATGTTAAGCAGTTGTCTTTAGTGTATGTCATTGCCTGTTAAGCAGTTGTCTTTGGTGTATGGCATTGCCTGTTAAACAGTTGTCTTTGGTGTATGTCATTGTCTGCTAAGCAGTTGTCTTTAGTTTATGGCGTTGTCTGTTAAGCAGTTATCTTTGGTGTATGGCAGTGTCTGTTAAGCAGTTGTCTTTGGTGTATGGCATTGCCTGTTAAGCAGATGTCTTTTGTGTATGGCATTGCCTGTTAAGCAGTTGTCTTTGGTGTATGGCATTGTCTGTTAAGCAGTTGTCTTTGGTGTATGGCATTGTCTGTTAAGCAGTTGTCTTTGGTGTATGGCATTGTCTGTTAAGCAGTTGTCTTTGGTGTATGGCATTGCCTGTTAAGCAGTTGTCTTTAGTTTTTGGCATTGTCTGCTAAGCAGTTGTCTTTAGTTTATGGCGTTGCCTGTTAAGCAGTTGTCTTTGGTGTATGGCATTGTCTGTTAAGCAGTTGTCTTTGGTGTGTGGCATTGTCTGTTAAGCAGTTGTCTTTGGTGTATGGCATTGTCTGTTAAGCAGTTGTCTTTGGTGTGTGGTATTGTCTGTTAAGCAGTTGTCTTTGGTGTATGGCATTGTCTGTTAAGCAGTTGTCTTTGGTGTGTGGCATTGTCTGTTAAGCAGTTGTCTTTGGTGTATGGCATTGTCTGTTAAGCAGTTGTCTTTGGTGTATGGCATTGTCTGTTAAGCAGTTGTCTTTGGTGTATGGCGTTGCCTGTTAAGCAGTTGTCTTTGGTGTGTGGTATTGTCTGTTAAGCAGTTGTCTTTGGTGTATGGCATTGTCTGTTAAGCAGTTGTCTTTGGTGTGTGGTATTGTCTGTTAAGCAGTTGTGTTTGGTGTATGGCATTGTCTGTTAAGCAGTTGTCTTTGGTGTATGGCATTGCCTGTTAAGCAGTTGTCTTTAGTTTATGGCATTGTCTGTTAAGCAGTTGTCTTTGGTGTATGGCATTGCCTGTTAAGCAGTTGTCTTTGGTGTATGTCATTGTCTGCTAAGCAGTTGTCTTTAGTTTATGGCGTTGTCTGTTAAGCAGTTGTCTTTGGTGTGTGGTTTTGTCTGTTAAGCAGTTGTCTTTGGTGTATGGCATTGTCTGTTAAGCAGTTGTCTTTGGTGTATGGCATTGCCTGTTAAGCTGTTGTCTTTAGTTTATGGCATTGTCTGTTAAGCAGTTGTCTTTGGTGTATGGCATTGCCTGTTAAGCAGTTGTCTTTGGTGTATGGCATTGCCTGTTGAGCAGTTGTCTTCAGTGTATGGCATTGCCTGTTAAGCAGTTGTCTTTAGTGTATGTCATTGCCTGTTAAGCAGTTGTCTTTGGTGTATGGCATTGCCTGTTAAGCAGTTGTCTTTGGTGTATGTCATTGTCTCCTAAGCAGTTGTCTTTAGTTTATGGCGTTGTCTGTTAAGCAGTTATCTTTGGTGTATGGCAGTGTCTGTTAAGCAGTTGTCTTTGGTGTATGGCATTGTCTGTTAAGCAGTTGTCTTTGGTGTATGGCATTGTCTGTTAAGCAGTTGTCTTTGGTGTATGGCATTGCCTGTTAAGCAGTTGTCTTTGGTGTATGGCAGTGTCTGTTAAGCAGTTGTCTTTGGTGTATGGCATTGCCTGTTAAGCAGTTGTCTTTGGTGTATGGCATTGTCTGTTAAGCAGTTGTCTTTGGTGTATGGCATTGCCTGTTAAGCAGTTGTCTTTGGTGTATGGCATTGCCTGTTAAGCAGTTGTCTTTGGTGTATGGCAGTGTCTTTTAAGCAGTTGTCTTTGGTGTATGGCAGTGTCTGTTAAGCAGTTGTCTTTGGTGTATGGCATTGCCTGTTAAGCAGTTGTCTTTGGTGTATGGCAGTGTCTGTTAAGCAGTTGTCTTTGGTGTATGGCAGTGTCTGTTAAGCAGTAATCTTTGGTATATGGCAGTGTCTGTTAAGCAGTTGTCTTTGGTGTATGGCATTGCCTGTTAAGCAGTTGTCTTTGGTGTATGGCATTGCCTGTTAAGCAGTTGTCTTTGGTGTATGGCAGTGTCTGTTAAGCAGTTGTCTTTGGTGTATGGCATTGTCTGTTAAGCAGTAATCTTTGGTATATGGCAGTGTCTGTTAAGCAGTTGTATTTGGTGCATGGCATTGTCTGTTAAGCAGTTGTCTTTTGTGTATGGCATTGCCTGTTAAGCAGTTGTCTATAGTGTATGGCATTGCCTGTTAAGCAGTTGTCTTTGGTGTATGGCAGTGTCTGTTAAGCAGTTGTCTTTGGTGTATGGCATTGCCTGTTAAGCTGTTGTCTTTGGTGTATGGCATTGTCTGTTAAGCAGTTGTCTTTGGTGTATGGCATTGTCTGTTAAGCAGTTGTCTTTGGTGTATGGCATTGCCTGTTAAGCAGTTGTCTTTAGTATTTGGCATTGTCTGCTAAGCAGTTGTCTTTAGTTTATGGCGTTGCCTGTTAAGCAGTTGTCTTTGGTGTATGGCATTGCCTGTTAAGCAGTTGTCTTTAGTTTATGGCATTGTCTGTTAAGCAGTTGTCTTTGGTGTATGGCATTGCCTGTTAAGCAGTTGTCTTTGGTGTATGGCATTGCCTGTTGAGCAGTTTTCTTCAGTGTATGGCATTGCCTGTTAAGCAGTTGTCTTTAGTGTATGTCATTGCCTTTTAAGCAGTTGTCTTTGGTGTATGGCATTGCCTGTTAAGCAGTTGTCTTTGGTGTATGTCATTGTCTGCTAAGCAGTTGTCTTTAGTTTATGGCGTTGTCTGTTAAGCAGTTGTCTTTGGTGTATGGCGTTGTCTGTTAAGCAGTTGTCTTTGGTGTATGGCATTCTCTGTTAAGCAGTTGTCTTTGGTGTATGGCATTGTCTGTTAAGCAGTTGTCTTTGGTGTATGGCATTGTCTGTTAAGCAGTTGTCTTTGGTGTATGGCATTGCCTGTTAAGCAGTTGTCTTTGGTGTATGGCATTGCCTGTTAAGCAGTTGTCTTTAGTGTATGGCATTGTCTGTTATGCAGTTGTATTGGGTGTATGGCATTGTCTGTTAAGCAGTTCTCTTTGGTGTATGGCATTGTCTGTTAAGCAGTTCTCTTTGGTGTATGGCATTGTCTGTTAAGCAGTTGTCTTTGGTGTATGGCATTGCCTGTTAAGCAGTTGTCTTTGGTGTATGGCATTGTCTGTTAAGCAGTTGTCTTTGGTGTATGGCATTGTCTGTTAAGCAGTTGTCTTTGGTGTATGGCAGTGTCTGTTAAGCAGTTGTCTTTGGTGTATGGCATTGTCTGTTAAGCAGTTGTATTTGGTGCATGGCATTGTCTGTTAAGCAGTTGTCTTTTGTGTATGGCATTGCCTGTTAAGCAGTTGTCTATAGTGTATGGCATTGCATGTTAAGCAGTTGTCTTTGGTGTATGGCAGTGTCTGTTAAGCAGTTGTCTTTGGTGTATGGCAGTGTCTGTTAAGCAGTTGTCTTTGGTGTATGGCATTGCCTGTTAAGCAGTTGTCTTTGGTGTATGGCAGTGTCTGTTAAGCAGTTGTCTTTGGTGTATGGCATTGCCTGTTAAGCAGTTGTCTTTGGTGTATGGCATTGTCTGTTAAGCAGTTGTCTTTGGTGTATGGCATTGCCTATTAAGCAGTTGTCTTTGGTGTATGGCATTGCCTGTTAAGCAGTTGTCTTTGGTGTATGGCATTGTCTGCTAAGCAGTTGTCTTTAGTTTATGGCGTTGTCTGTTAAGCAGTTGTCTTTAGTTCATGGCGTTGTCTGTTAAGCAGTTGTCTTTGGTGTATGGCATTGTCTGTTAAGCAGTAATCTTTGGTGTATGGTAGTGTCTGTTAAGCAGTTGTGTTTGGTGTATGGCATTGTCTGTTAAGCAGTTGTCTTTGGTGTATGGCATTGCCTGTTAAGCAGTTGTCTTTAGTTTATGGCATTGTCTGTTAAGCAGTTGTCTTTGGTGTATGGCATTGCCTGTTAAGCAGTTGTCTTTGGTGTATGTCATTGTCTGCTAAGCAGTTGTCTTTAGTTTATGGCGTTGTCTGTTAAGCAGTTGTCTTTGGTGTGTGGTTTGGTCTGTTAAGCAGTTGTCTTTGGTGTATGGCATTGTCTGTTAAGCAGTTGTCTTTAGTTTATGGCATTGTCTGTTAAGCAGTTGTCTTTGGTGTATGGCATTGCCTGTTAAGCAGTTGTCTTTGGTGTATGGCATTGCCTGTTGAGCAGTTGTCTTCAGTGTATGGCATTGCCTGTTAAGCAGTTGTCTTTAGTGTATGTCATTGCCTGTTAAGCAGTTGTCTTTGGTGTATGGCATTGCCTGTTAAGCAGTTGTCTTTGGTGTATGTCATTGTCTGCTAAGCAGTTGTCTTTAGTTTATGGCGTTGTCTGTTAAGCAGTTGTCTTTGGTGTATGGCATTGCCTGTTAAACAGTTGTCTTTGGTGTGTGGCATTGTCTGTTAAGCAGTTGTCTTTGTTGTATGGCATTGTCTGTTAAGCAGTTGTCTTTGGTGTATGGCATTGCCTGTTAAGCAGTTGTCTTTAGTTTATGGCATTGTCTGTTAAGCAGTTGTCTTTGGTGTATGGCATTGCCTGTTAAGCAGTTGTATTTGGTGTATGGCATTGCCTGTTGAGCAGTTGTCTCCAGTGTATGGCACTGCATGTTAAGCAGTTGTCTTTAGTGTATGTCATTGCCTGTTAAGCAGTTGTCTTTGGTGTATGGCATTGCCTGTTAAACAGTTGTCTTTGGTGTATGTCATTGTCTGCTAAGCAGTTGTCTTTAGTTTATGGCGTTGTCTGTTAAGCAGTTATCTTTGGTGTATGGCAGTGTCTGTTAAGCAGTTGTCTTTGGTGTATGGCATTGCCTGTTAAGCAGTTGTCTTTGGTGTATGGCATTGCCTGTTAAGCAGATGTCTTTTGTGTATGGCATTGCCTGTTAAGCAGTTGTCTTTGGTGTATGGCATTGTCTGTTAAGCAGTTGTCTTTGGTGTATGGCATTGTCTGTTAAGCAGTTGTCTTTGGTGTATGGCATTGTCTGTTAAGCAGTTGTCTTTGGTGTATGGCATTGCCTGTTAAGCAGTTGTCTTTAGTTTTTGGCATTGTCTGCTAAGCAGTTGTCTTTAGTTTATGGCGTTGCCTGTTAAGCAGTTGTCTTTGGTGTATGGCATTGTCTGTTAAGCAGTTGTCTTTGGTGTGTGGCATTGTCTGTTAAGCAGTTGTCTTTGGTGTATGGCATTGTCTGTTAAGCAGTTGTCTTTGGTGTGTGGTATTGTCTGTTAAGCAGTTGTCTTTGGTGTATGGCATTGTCTGTTAAGCAGTTGTCTTTGGTGTGTGGCATTGTCTGTTAAGCAGTTGTCTTTGGTGTATGGCATTGTCTGTTAAGCAGTTGTCTTTGGTGTATGGCATTGTCTGTTAAGCAGTTGTCTTTGGTGTATGGCGTTGCCTGTTAAGCAGTTGTCTTTGGTGTGTGGTATTGTCTGTTAAGCAGTTGTCTTTGGTGTATGGCATTGTCTGTTAAGCAGTTGTCTTTGGTGTGTGGTATTGTCTGTTAAGCAGTTGTGTTTGGTGTATGGCATTGTCTGTTAAGCAGTTGTCTTTGGTGTATGGCATTGCCTGTTAAGCAGTTGTCTTTAGTTTATGGCATTGTCTGTTAAGCAGTTGTCTTTGGTGTATGGCATTGCCTGTTAAGCAGTTGTCTTTGGTGTATGTCATTGTCTGCTAAGCAGTTGTCTTTAGTTTATGGCGTTGTCTGTTAAGCAGTTGTCTTTGGTGTGTGGTTTTGTCTGTTAAGCAGTTGTCTTTGGTGTATGGCATTGTCTGTTAAGCAGTTGTCTTTGGTGTATGGCATTGCCTGTTAAGCAGTTGTCTTTAGTTTATGGCATTGTCTGTTAAGCAGTTGTCTTTGGTGTATGGCATTGCCTGTTAAGCAGTTGTCTTTGGTGTATGGCATTGCCTGTTGAGCAGTTGTCTTCAGTGTATGGCATTGCCTGTTAAGAAGTTGTCTTTAGTGTATGTCATTGCCTGTTAAGCAGTTGTCTTTGGTGTATGGCATTGCCTGTTAAGCAGTTGTCTTTGGTGTATGTCATTGTCTGCTAAGCAGTTGTCTTTAGTTTATGGCGTTGTCTGTTAAGCAGTTATCTTTGGTGTATGGCAGTGTCTGTTAAGCAGTTGTCTTTGGTGTATGGCATTGTCTGTTAAGCAGTTGTCTTTGGTGTATGGCATTGTCTGTTAAGCAGTTGTCTTTGGTGTATGGCATTGCCTGTTAAGCAGTTGTCTTTGGTGTATGGCAGTGTCTGTTAAGCAGTTGTCTTTGGTGTATGGCATTGCCTGTTAAGCAGTTGTCTTTGGTGTATGGCATTGTCTGTTAAGCAGTTGTCTTTGGTGTATGGCATTGCCTGTTAAGCAGTTGTCTTTGGTGTATGGCATTGCCTGTTAAGCAGTTGTCTTTGGTGTATGGCAGTGTCTGTTAAGCAGTTGTCTTTGGTGTATGGCAGTGTCTGTTAAGCAGTTGTCTTTGGTGTATGGCATTGCCTGTTAAGCAGTTGTCTTTGGTGTATGGCAGTGTCTGTTAAGCAGTTGTCTTTGGTGTATGGCAGTGTCTGTTAAGCAGTAATCTTTGGTATATGGCAGTGTCTGTTAAGCAGTTGTCTTTGGTGTATGGCATTGCCTGTTAAGCAGTTGTCTTTGGTGTATGGCATTGCCTGTTAAGCAGTTGTCTTTGGTGTATGGCATTGTCTGTTAAGCAGTAATCTTTGGTATATGGCAGTGTCTGTTAAGCAGTTGTCTTTGGTGTATGGCATTGCCTGTTAAGCAGTTGTCTTTGGTGTATGGCAGTGTCTGTTAAGCAGTTGTCTTTGGTGTATGGCATTGCCTGTTAAGCAGTAATCTTTGGTATATGGCAGTGTCTGTTAAGCAGTTGTATTTGGTGCATGGCATTGTCTGTTAAGCAGTAGTCTTTTGTGTATGGCATTGCCTGTTAAGCAGTTGTCTATAGTGTATGGCATTGCCTGTTAAGCAGTTGTCTTTGGTGTATGGCAGTGTCTGTTAAGCAGTTGTCTTTGGTGTATGGCATTGCCTGTTAAGCTGTTGTCTTTGGTGTATGGCATTGTCTGTTAAGCAGTTGTCTTTGGTGTATGGCATTGTCTGTTAAGCAGTTGTCTTTGGTGTATGGCATTGCCTGTTAAGCAGTTGTCTTTAGTATTTGGCATTGTCTGCTAAGCAGTTGTCTTTAGTTTATGGCGTTGCCTGTTAAGCAGTTGTCTTTGGTGTATGGCATTGCCTGTTAAGCAGTTGTCTTTAGTTTATGGCATTGTCTGTTAAGCAGTTGTCTTTGGTGTATGGCATTGCCTGTTAAGCAGTTGTCTTTGGTGTATGGCATTGCCTGTTGAGCAGTTTTCTTCAGTGTATGGCATTGCCTGTTAAGCAGTTGTCTTTAGTGTATGTCATTGCCTTTTAAGCAGTTGTCTTTGGTGTATGGCATTGCCTGTTAAGCAGTTGTCTTTGGTGTATGTCATTGTCTGCTAAGCAGTTGTCTTTAGTTTATGGCGTTGTCTGTTAAGCAGTTGTCTTTGGTGTATGGCGTTGTCTGTTAAGCAGTTGTCTTTGGTGTATGGCATTCTCTGTTAAGCAGTTGTCTTTGGTGTATGGCATTGTCTGTTAAGCAGTTGTCTTTGGTGTATGGCATTGTCTGTTAAGCAGTTGTCTTTGGTGTATGGCATTGCCTGTTAAGCAGTTGTCTTTGGTGTATGGCATTGCCTGTTAAGCAGTTGTCTTTAGTGTATGGCATTGTCTGTTATGCAGTTGTATTGGGTGTATGGCATTGTCTGTTAAGCAGTTGTCTTTGGTGTATGGCATTGTCTGTTAAGCAGTTCTCTTTGGTGTATGGCATTGTCTGTTAAGCAGTTGTCTTTGGTGTATGGCATTGCCTGTTAAGCAGTTGTCTTTGGTGTATGGCATTGTCTGTTAAGCAGTTGTCTTTGGTGTATGGCATTGTCTGTTAAGCAGTTGTCTTTGGTGTATGGCAGTGTCTGTTAAGCAGTTGTCTTTGGTGTATGGCATTGTCTGTTAAGCAGTTGTATTTGGTGCATGGCATTGTCTGTTAAGCAGTTGTCTTTTGTGTATGGCATTGCCTGTTAAGCAGTTGTCTATAGTGTATGGCATTGCATGTTAAGCAGTTGTCTTTGGTGTATGGCAGTGTCTGTTAAGCAGTTGTCTTTGGTGTATGGCAGTGTCTGTTAAGCAGTTGTCTTTGGTGTATGGCATTGCCTGTTAAGCAGTTGTCTTTGGTGTATGGCAGTGTCTGTTAAGCAGTTGTCTTTGGTGTATGGCATTGCCTGTTAAGCAGTTGTCTTTGGTGTATGGCATTGTCTGTTAAGCAGTTGTCTTTGGTGTATGGCATTGCCTATTAAGCAGTTGTCTTTGGTGTATGGCATTGCCTGTTAAGCAGTTGTCTTTGGTGTATGGCATTGTCTGCTAAGCAGTTGTCTTTAGTTTATGGCGTTGTCTGTTAAGCAGTTGTCTTTAGTTCATGGCGTTGTCTGTTAAGCAGTTGTCTTTGGTGTATGGCATTGTCTGTTAAGCAGTAATCTTTGGTGTATGGTAGTGTCTGTTAAGCAGTTGTCTTTGGTGTATGGCATTGTCTGTTAAGCAGTTGTCTTTGGTGTATGGCATTGTCTGTTAAGCAGTTGTCTTTGGTGTATGGCATTGTCTGTTAAGCAATGGTCTTTGGTGTATGGCATTGTCTGTTAAGCAGTTGTCTTTGGTGTATGGCATTGCCTGTTAAGCAGTTGTCTTTGGTGTATGGCATTGTCTGTTAAGCAGTTGTCTTTGGTGTATGGCATTGTCTGTTAAGCAGTTGTCTTTGGTGTATGGCATTGCCTGTTAAACAGTTGTCTTTGGTGTATGGCATTGCCTGTTAAGCAGTTGTCTTTAGTGTATGGCATTGTCTGTTAAGCAGTTGTATTGGGTGTATGGCATTGTCTGTTAAGCAGTTGTCTTTGGTGTATGGCATTGTCTGTTAAGCAGTTGTCTTTGGTGTATGGCATTGCCTGTTAAACAGTTGTCTTTGGTGTATGGCATTGCCTGTTAAGCAGTTGTCTTTAGTGTATGGCATTGTCTGTTAAGCAGTTGTATTGGGTGTATGGCATTGTCTGTTAAGCAGTTGTCTTTGGTGTATGGCATTGCCTGTTAAGCAGATGTCTTTTGTGTATGGCATTGCCTGTTAAGCAGTTGTCTTTGGTGTATGGCATTGTCTGTTAAGCAGTTGTCTTTGGTGTATGGCATTGTCTGTTAAGCAGTTGTCTTTGGTGTATGGCGTTGTCTGTTAAGCAGTTGTCTTTGGTGTATGGCATTGTCTGTTAAGCAGTTGTCTTTGGTGTATGGCATTGTCTGTTAAGCAGTTGTCTTTGGTGTATGGCATTGTCTGTTAAGCAGTTGTCTTTTGTGTATGGCATTGCCTGTTAAGCAGTTGTCTATAGTGTATGGCATTGCCTGTTAAGCAGTTGTCTTTGGTGTATGGCAGTGCCTGTTAAGCAGTTGTCTTTGGTGTATGGCATTGCCTGTTAAGCACTTGTCTTTGGTGTATGGCATTGCCTGTTAAGCAGATGTCTTTTGTGTATGGCATTGCCTGTTAAGCAGTTGTCTTTGGTGTATGGCATTGTCTGTTAAGCAGTTGTCTTTGGTGTATGGCATTGTCTGTTAAGCAGTTGTCTTTGGTGTATGGCATTGTCTGTTAAGCAGTTGTCTTTGGTGTATGGCATTGCCTGTTAAGCAGTTGTCTTTAGTTTTTGGCATTGTCTGCTAAGCAGTTGTCTTTAGTTTATGGCGTTGCCTGTTAAGCAGTTGTCTTTGGTGTATGGCATTGTCTGTTAAGCAGTTGTCTTTGGTGTGTGGCATTGTCTGTTAAGCAGTTGTCTTTGGTGTATGGCATTGTCTGTTAAGCAGTTGTCTTTGGTGTGTGGTATTGTCTGTTAAGCAGTTGTCTTTGGTGTATGGCATTGCCTGTTAAGCAGTTGTCTTTAGTTTATGGCATTGTCTGTTAAGCAGCTGTCTTTGGTGTATGGCATTGTCTGTTAAGCAGTTGTCTTTGGTGTATGGCATTGTCTGTTAAGCAGTTGTCTTTGGTGTATGGCATTGTCTGTTAAGCAGTTGTCTTTGGTGTATGGCATTGCCTGTTAAGCAGTTGTCTTTAGTTTTTGGCATTGTCTGCTAAGCAGTTGTCTTTAGTTTATGGCGTTGCCTGTTAAGCAGTTGTCTTTGGTGTATGGCATTGTCTGTTAAGCAGTTGTCTTTGGTGTGTGGCATTGTCTGTTAAGCAGTTGTCTTTGGTGTATGGCATTGTCTGTTAAGCAGTTGTCTTTGGTGTGTGGTATTGTCTGTTAAGCAGTTGTCTTTGGTGTATGGCATTGTCTGTTAAGCAGTTGTCTTTGGTGTGTGGTATTGTCTGTTAAGCAGTTGTGTTTGGTGTATGGCATTGTCTGTTAAGCAGTTGTCTTTGGTGTATGGCATTGCCTGTTAAGCAGTTGTCTTTAGTTTATGGCATTGTCTGTTAAGCAGTTGTCTTTGGTGTATGGCATTGCCTGTTAAGCAGTTGTCTTTGGTGTATGTCATTGTCTGCTAAGCAGTTGTCTTTAGTTTATGGCGTTGTCTGTTAAGCAGTTGTCTTTGGTGTGTGGTTTTGTCTGTTAAGCAGTGGTCTTTGGTGTATGGCATTGTCTGTTAAGCAGTTGTCTTTGGTGTATGGCATTGTCTGTTAAGCAGTTGTCTTTAGTTTATGGCATTGTCTGTTAAGCAGTTGTCTTTGGTGTATGGCATTGCCTGTTAAGCAGTTGTCTTTGGTGTATGGCATTGCCTGTTGAGCAGTTGTCTTCAGTGTATGGCATTGCCTGTTAAGCAGTTGTCTTTAGTGTATGTCATTGCCTGTTAAGCAGTTGTCTTTTTTTGTATGGCATTGCCCGTTAAGCAGTTGTCTTTGGTGTATGGCATTGCCTGTTAAGCAGTTGTCTTTGGTGTATGTCATTGTCTGCTAAGCAGTTGTCTTTAGTTTATGGCGTTGTCTGTTAAGCAGTTGTCTTTGGTGTATGGCGTTGCCTGTTAAACAGTTGTCTTTGGTGTGTGGCATTGTCTGTTAAGCAGTTGTCTTTGTTGTATGGCATTGTCTGTTAAGCAGTTGTCTTTGGTGTATGGCATTGCCTGTTAAGCAGTTGTCTTTAGTTTATGGCATTGTCTGTTAAGCAGTTGTCTTTGGTGTATGGCATTGCCTGTTAAGCAGTTGTATTTGGTGTATGGCATTGCCTGTTGAGCAGTTGTCTTCAGTGTATGGCATTGCATGTTAAGCAGTTGTCTTTAGTGTATGTCATTGCCTGTTAAGCAGTTGTCTTTGGTGTATGGCATTGCCTGTTAAACAGTTGTCTTTGGTGTATGTCATTGTCTGCTAAGCAGTTGTCTTTAGTTTATGGCGTTGTCTGTTAAGCAGTTATCTTTGGTGTATGGCAGTGTCTGTTAAGCAGTTGTCTTTGGTGTATGGCATTGCCTGTTAAGCAGTTGTCTTTGGTGTATGGCATTGCCTGTTAAGCAGATGTCTTTTGTGTATGGCATTGCCTGTTAAGCAGTTGTCTTTGGTGTATGGCATTGTCTGTTAAGCAGTTGTCTTTGGTGTATGGCATTGTCTGTTAAGCAGTTGTCTTTGGTGTATGGCATTGTCTGTTAAGCAGTTGTGTTTGGTGTATGGCATTGCCTGTTAAGCAGTTGTCTTTAGTTTTTGGCATTGTCTGCTAAGCAGTTGTCTTTAGTTTATGGCGTTGCCTGTTAAGCAGTTGTCTTTGGTGTATGGCATTGTCTGTTAAGCAGTTGTCTTTGGTGTGTGGCATTGTCTGTTAAGCAGTTGTCTTTGGTGTATGGCATTGTCTGTTAAGCAGTTGTCTTTGGTGTATGGCATTGTCTGTTAAGCAGTTGTCTTTGGTGTATGGCGTTGCCTGTTAAGCAGTTGTCTTTGGTGTGTGGTATTGTCTGTTAAGCAGTTGTCTTTGGTGTATGGCATTGTCTGTTAAGCAGTTGTCTTTGGTGTGTGGTATTGTCTGTTAAGCAGTTGTGTTTGGTGTATGGCATTGTCTGTTAAGCAGTTGTCTTTGGTGTATGGCATTGCCTGTTAAGCAGTTGTCTTTAGTTTATGGCATTGTCTGTTAAGCAGTTGTCTTTGGTGTATGGCATTGCCTGTTAAGCAGTTGTCTTTGGTGTATGTCATTGTCTGCTAAGCAGTTGTCTTTAGTTTATGGCGTTGTCTGTTAAGCAGTTGTCTTTGGTGTGTGGTTTTGTCTGTTAAGCAGTTGTCTTTGGTGTATGGCATTGTCTGTTAAGCAGTTGTCTTTGGTGTATGGCATTGCCTGTTAAGCAGTTGTCTTTAGTTTATGGCATTGTCTGTTAAGCAGTTGTCTTTGGTGTATGGCATTTCCTGTTAAGCAGTTGTCTTTGGTGTATGGCATTGCCTGTTGAGCAGTTGTCTTCAGTGTATGGCATTGCCTGTTAAGCAGTTGTCTTTAGTGTATGTCATTGCCTGTTAAGCAGTTGTCTTTGGTGTATGGCATTGCCTGTTAAGCAGTTGTCTTTGGTGTATGTCATTGTCTGCTAAGCAGTTGTCTTTAGTTTATGGCGTTGTCTGTTAAGCAGTTGTCTTTGGTGTATGGCGTTGTCTGTTAAGCAGTTGTCTTTGTTGTATGGCATTGTCTGTTAAGCAGTTGTCTTTGGTGTATGGCATTGCCTGTTAAGCAGTTGTCTTTAGTGTATGTCATTGCCTGTTAAGCAGTTGTCTTTGGTGTATGGCATTGTCTGTTAAGCAGTTGTCTTTGGTGTATTTCATTGTCTGCTAAGCAGTTGTCTTTAGTTTATGGCGTTGTCTGTTAAGCAGTTGTCTTTGGTGTGTGGCATTGTCTGTTAAGCAGTTGTCTTTGTTGTATGGCATTGTCTGTTAAGCAGTTGTCTTTGGTGTATGGCATTGCCTTTTAAGCAGTTGTCTTTAGTTTATGGCATTGTCTGTTAAGCAGTTGTCTTTGGTGTATGGCATTGCCTGTTAAGCAGTTGTATTTGGTGTATGGCATTGCCTGTTGAGCAGTTGTCTTCAGTGTATGGCATTGCATGTTAAGCAGTTGTCTTTAGTGTATGTCATTGCCTGTTAAGCAGTTGTCTTTGGTGTATGGCATTGCCTGTTAAGCAGTTGTCTTTGGTGTATGTCATTGTCTGCTAAGCAGTTGTCTTTAGTTTATGGCGTTGTCTGTTAAGCAGTTATCTTTGGTGTATGGCAGTGTCTGTTAAGCAGTTGTCTTTGGTGTATGGCATTGTCTGTTAAGCAGTTGTCTTTGGTGTATGGCATTGCCTGTTAAGCAGTTGTCTTTGGTGTATGGCAGTGTCTGTTAAGCAGTTGTCTTTGGTGTATGGCATTGCCTGTTAAGCAGTTGTCTTTGGTGTATGGCATTGTCTGTTAAGCAGTTGTCTTTGGTGTATGGCATTGCCTGTTAAGCAGTTGTCTTTGGTGTATGGCATTGCCTGTTAAGCAGTTGTCTTTGGTGTATGGCAGTGTCTGTTAAGCAGTTGTCTTTGGTGTATGGCAGTGTCTGTTAAGCAGTTGTCTTTGGTGTATGGCATTGCCTGTTAAGCAGTTGTCTTTGGTGTATGGCAGTGTCTGTTAAGCAGTTGTCTTTGGTGTATGGCATTGCCTGTTAAGCAGTAATCTTTGGTATATGGCAGTGTCTGTTAAGCAGTTGTATTTGGTGCATGGCATTGTCTGTTAAGCAGTAGTCTTTTGTGTATGGCATTGCCTGTTAAGCAGTTGTCTATAGTGTATGGCATTGCCTGTTAAGCAGTTGTCTTTGGTGTATGGCAGTGTCTGTTAAGCAGTTGTCTTTGGTGTATGGCATTGCCTGTTAAGCTGTTGTCTTTGGTGTATGGCATTGTCTGTTAAGCAGTTGTCTTTGGTGTATGGCATTGTCTGTTAAGCAGTTGTCTTTGGTGTATGGCATTGCCTGTTAAGCAGTTGTCTTTAGTATTTGGCATTGTCTGCTAAGCAGTTGTCTTTAGTTTATGGCGTTGCCTGTTAAGCAGTTGTCTTTGGTGTATGGCATTGCCTGTTAAGCAGTTGTCTTTAGTTTATGGCATTGTCTGTTAAGCAGTTGTCTTTGGTGTATGGCATTGCCTGTTAAGCAGTTGTCTTTGGTGTATGGCATTGCCTGTTGAGCAGTTTTCTTCAGTGTATGGCATTGCCTGTTAAGCAGTTGTCTTTAGTGTATGTCATTGCCTTTTAAGCAGTTGTCTTTGGTGTATGGCATTGCCTGTTAAGCAGTTGTCTTTGGTGTATGTCATTGTCTGCTAAGCAGTTGTCTTTAGTTTATGGCGTTGTCTGTTAAGCAGTTGTCTTTGGTGTATGGCGTTGTCTGTTAAGCAGTTGTCTTTGGTGTATGGCATTCTCTGTTAAGCAGTTGTCTTTGGTGTATGGCATTGTCTGTTAAGCAGTTGTCTTTGGTGTATGGCATTGTCTGTTAAGCAGTTGTCTTTGGTGTATGGCATTGCCTGTTAAGCAGTTGTCTTTGGTGTATGGCATTGCCTGTTAAGCAGTTGTCTTTAGTGTATGGCATTGTCTGTTATGCAGTTGTATTGGGTGTATGGCATTGTCTGTTAAGCAGTTGTCTTTGGTGTATGGCATTGTCTGTTAAGCAGTTCTCTTTGGTGTATGGCATTGTCTGTTAAGCAGTTGTCTTTGGTGTATGGCATTGCCTGTTAAGCAGTTGTCTTTGGTGTATGGCATTGTCTGTTAAGCAGTTGTCTTTGGTGTATGGCATTGTCTGTTAAGCAGTTGTCTTTGGTGTATGGCAGTGTCTGTTAAGCAGTTGTCTTTGGTGTATGGCATTGTCTGTTAAGCAGTTGTATTTGGTGCATGGCATTGTCTGTTAAGCAGTTGTCTTTTGTGTATGGCATTGCCTGTTAAGCAGTTGTCTATAGTGTATGGCATTGCATGTTAAGCAGTTGTCTTTGGTGTATGGCAGTGTCTGTTAAGCAGTTGTCTTTGGTGTATGGCAGTGTCTGTTAAGCAGTTGTCTTTGGTGTATGGCATTGCCTGTTAAGCAGTTGTCTTTGGTGTATGGCAGTGTCTGTTAAGCAGTTGTCTTTGGTGTATGGCATTGCCTGTTAAGCAGTTGTCTTTGGTGTATGGCATTGTCTGTTAAGCAGTTGTCTTTGGTGTATGGCATTGCCTATTAAGCAGTTGTCTTTGGTGTATGGCATTGCCTGTTAAGCAGTTGTCTTTGGTGTATGGCATTGTCTGCTAAGCAGTTGTCTTTAGTTTATGGCGTTGTCTGTTAAGCAGTTGTCTTTAGTTCATGGCGTTGTCTGTTAAGCAGTTGTCTTTGGTGTATGGCATTGTCTGTTAAGCAGTAATCTTTGGTGTATGGTAGTGTCTGTTAAGCAGTTGTCTTTGGTGTATGGCATTGTCTGTTAAGCAGTTGTCTTTGGTGTATGGCATTGTCTGTTAAGCAGTTGTCTTTGGTGTATGGCATTGTCTGTTAAGCAATGGTCTTTGGTGTATGGCATTGTCTGTTAAGCAGTTGTCTTTGGTGTATGGCATTGCCTGTTAAGCAGTTGTCTTTGGTGTATGGCATTGTCTGTTAAGCAGTTGTCTTTGGTGTATGGCATTGTCTGTTAAGCAGTTGTCTTTGGTGTATGGCATTGCCTGTTAAACAGTTGTCTTTGGTGTATGGCATTGCCTGTTAAGCAGTTGTCTTTAGTGTATGGCATTGTCTGTTAAGCAGTTGTATTGGGTGTATGGCATTGTCTGTTAAGCAGTTGTCTTTGGTGTATGGCATTGTCTGTTAAGCAGTTGTCTTTGGTGTATGGCATTGCCTGTTAAACAGTTGTCTTTGGTGTATGGCATTGCCTGTTAAGCAGTTGTCTTTAGTGTATGGCATTGTCTGTTAAGCAGTTGTATTGGGTGTATGGCATTGTCTGTTAAGCAGTTGTCTTTGGTGTATGGCATTGCCTGTTAAGCAGATGTCTTTTGTGTATGGCATTGCCTGTTAAGCAGTTGTCTTTGGTGTATGGCATTGTCTGTTAAGCAGTTGTCTTTGGTGTATGGCATTGTCTGTTAAGCAGTTGTCTTTGGTGTATGGCGTTGTCTGTTAAGCAGTTGTCTTTGGTGTATGGCATTGTCTGTTAAGCAGTTGTCTTTGGTGTATGGCATTGTCTGTTAAGCAGTTGTCTTTGGTGTATGGCATTGTCTGTTAAGCAGTTGTCTTTTGTGTATGGCATTGCCTGTTAAGCAGTTGTCTATAGTGTATGGCATTGCCTGTTAAGCAGTTGTCTTTGGTGTATGGCAGTGCCTGTTAAGCAGTTGTCTTTGGTGTATGGCATTGCCTGTTAAGCACTTGTCTTTGGTGTATGGCATTGCCTGTTAAGCAGATGTCTTTTGTGTATGGCATTGCCTGTTAAGCAGTTGTCTTTGGTGTATGGCATTGTCTGTTAAGCAGTTGTCTTTGGTGTATGGCATTGTCTGTTAAGCAGTTGTCTTTGGTGTATGGCATTGTCTGTTAAGCAGTTGTCTTTGGTGTATGGCATTGCCTGTTAAGCAGTTGTCTTTAGTTTTTGGCATTGTCTGCTAAGCAGTTGTCTTTAGTTTATGGCGTTGCCTGTTAAGCAGTTGTCTTTGGTGTATGGCATTGTCTGTTAAGCAGTTGTCTTTGGTGTGTGGCATTGTCTGTTAAGCAGTTGTCTTTGGTGTATGGCATTGTCTGTTAAGCAGTTGTCTTTGGTGTGTGGTATTGTCTGTTAAGCAGTTGTCTTTGGTGTATGGCATTGCCTGTTAAGCAGTTGTCTTTAGTTTATGGCATTGTCTGTTAAGCAGCTGTCTTTGGTGTATGGCATTGTCTGTTAAGCAGTTGTCTTTGGTGTATGGCATTGTCTGTTAAGCAGTTGTCTTTGGTGTATGGCATTGTCTGTTAAGCAGTTGTCTTTGGTGTATGGCATTGCCTGTTAAGCAGTTGTCTTTAGTTTTTGGCATTGTCTGCTAAGCAGTTGTCTTTAGTTTATGGCGTTGCCTGTTAAGCAGTTGTCTTTGGTGTATGGCATTGTCTGTTAAGCAGTTGTCTTTGGTGTGTGGCATTGTCTGTTAAGCAGTTGTCTTTGGTGTATGGCATTGTCTGTTAAGCAGTTGTCTTTGGTGTGTGGTATTGTCTGTTAAGCAGTTGTCTTTGGTGTATGGCATTGTCTGTTAAGCAGTTGTCTTTGGTGTGTGGTATTGTCTGTTAAGCAGTTGTGTTTGGTGTATGGCATTGTCTGTTAAGCAGTTGTCTTTGGTGTATGGCATTGCCTGTTAAGCAGTTGTCTTTAGTTTATGGCATTGTCTGTTAAGCAGTTGTCTTTGGTGTATGGCATTGCCTGTTAAGCAGTTGTCTTTGGTGTATGTCATTGTCTGCTAAGCAGTTGTCTTTAGTTTATGGCGTTGTCTGTTAAGCAGTTGTCTTTGGTGTGTGGTTTTGTCTGTTAAGCAGTGGTCTTTGGTGTATGGCATTGTCTGTTAAGCAGTTGTCTTTGGTGTATGGCATTGTCTGTTAAGCAGTTGTCTTTAGTTTATGGCATTGTCTGTTAAGCAGTTGTCTTTGGTGTATGGCATTGCCTGTTAAGCAGTTGTCTTTGGTGTATGGCATTGCCTGTTGAGCAGTTGTCTTCAGTGTATGGCATTGCCTGTTAAGCAGTTGTCTTTAGTGTATGTCATTGCCTGTTAAGCAGTTGTCTTTTTTTGTATGGCATTGCCCGTTAAGCAGTTGTCTTTGGTGTATGGCATTGCCTGTTAAGCAGTTGTCTTTGGTGTATGTCATTGTCTGCTAAGCAGTTGTCTTTAGTTTATGGCGTTGTCTGTTAAGCAGTTGTCTTTGGTGTATGGCGTTGCCTGTTAAACAGTTGTCTTTGGTGTGTGGCATTGTCTGTTAAGCAGTTGTCTTTGTTGTATGGCATTGTCTGTTAAGCAGTTGTCTTTGGTGTATGGCATTGCCTGTTAAGCAGTTGTCTTTAGTTTATGGCATTGTCTGTTAAGCAGTTGTCTTTGGTGTATGGCATTGCCTGTTAAGCAGTTGTATTTGGTGTATGGCATTGCCTGTTGAGCAGTTGTCTTCAGTGTATGGCATTGCATGTTAAGCAGTTGTCTTTAGTGTATGTCATTGCCTGTTAAGCAGTTGTCTTTGGTGTATGGCATTGCCTGTTAAACAGTTGTCTTTGGTGTATGTCATTGTCTGCTAAGCAGTTGTCTTTAGTTTATGGCGTTGTCTGTTAAGCAGTTATCTTTGGTGTATGGCAGTGTCTGTTAAGCAGTTGTCTTTGGTGTATGGCATTGCCTGTTAAGCAGTTGTCTTTGGTGTATGGCATTGCCTGTTAAGCAGATGTCTTTTGTGTATGGCATTGCCTGTTAAGCAGTTGTCTTTGGTGTATGGCATTGTCTGTTAAGCAGTTGTCTTTGGTGTATGGCATTGTCTGTTAAGCAGTTGTCTTTGGTGTATGGCATTGTCTGTTAAGCAGTTGTGTTTGGTGTATGGCATTGCCTGTTAAGCAGTTGTCTTTAGTTTTTGGCATTGTCTGCTAAGCAGTTGTCTTTAGTTTATGGCGTTGCCTGTTAAGCAGTTGTCTTTGGTGTATGGCATTGTCTGTTAAGCAGTTGTCTTTGGTGTGTGGCATTGTCTGTTAAGCAGTTGTCTTTGGTGTATGGCATTGTCTGTTAAGCAGTTGTCTTTGGTGTATGGCATTGTCTGTTAAGCAGTTGTCTTTGGTGTATGGCGTTGCCTGTTAAGCAGTTGTCTTTGGTGTGTGGTATTGTCTGTTAAGCAGTTGTCTTTGGTGTATGGCATTGTCTGTTAAGCAGTTGTCTTTGGTGTGTGGTATTGTCTGTTAAGCAGTTGTGTTTGGTGTATGGCATTGTCTGTTAAGCAGTTGTCTTTGGTGTATGGCATTGCCTGTTAAGCAGTTGTCTTTAGTTTATGGCATTGTCTGTTAAGCAGTTGTCTTTGGTGTATGGCATTGCCTGTTAAGCAGTTGTCTTTGGTGTATGTCATTGTCTGCTAAGCAGTTGTCTTTAGTTTATGGCGTTGTCTGTTAAGCAGTTGTCTTTGGTGTGTGGTTTTGTCTGTTAAGCAGTTGTCTTTGGTGTATGGCATTGTCTGTTAAGCAGTTGTCTTTGGTGTATGGCATTGCCTGTTAAGCAGTTGTCTTTAGTTTATGGCATTGTCTGTTAAGCAGTTGTCTTTGGTGTATGGCATTTCCTGTTAAGCAGTTGTCTTTGGTGTATGGCATTGCCTGTTGAGCAGTTGTCTTCAGTGTATGGCATTGCCTGTTAAGCAGTTGTCTTTAGTGTATGTCATTGCCTGTTAAGCAGTTGTCTTTGGTGTATGGCATTGCCTGTTAAGCAGTTGTCTTTGGTGTATGTCATTGTCTGCTAAGCAGTTGTCTTTAGTTTATGGCGTTGTCTGTTAAGCAGTTGTCTTTGGTGTATGGCGTTGTCTGTTAAGCAGTTGTCTTTGTTGTATGGCATTGTCTGTTAAGCAGTTGTCTTTGGTGTATGGCATTGCCTGTTAAGCAGTTGTCTTTAGTGTATGTCATTGCCTGTTAAGCAGTTGTCTTTGGTGTATGGCATTGTCTGTTAAGCAGTTGTCTTTGGTGTATTTCATTGTCTGCTAAGCAGTTGTCTTTAGTTTATGGCGTTGTCTGTTAAGCAGTTGTCTTTGGTGTGTGGCATTGTCTGTTAAGCAGTTGTCTTTGTTGTATGGCATTGTCTGTTAAGCAGTTGTCTTTGGTGTATGGCATTGCCTTTTAAGCAGTTGTCTTTAGTTTATGGCATTGTCTGTTAAGCAGTTGTCTTTGGTGTATGGCATTGCCTGTTAAGCAGTTGTATTTGGTGTATGGCATTGCCTGTTGAGCAGTTGTCTTCAGTGTATGGCATTGCATGTTAAGCAGTTGTCTTTAGTGTATGTCATTGCCTGTTAAGCAGTTGTCTTTGGTGTATGGCATTGCCTGTTAAGCAGTTGTCTTTGGTGTATGTCATTGTCTGCTAAGCAGTTGTCTTTAGTTTATGGCGTTGTCTGTTAAGCAGTTATCTTTGGTGTATGGCAGTGTCTGTTAAGCAGTTGTCTTTGGTGTATGGCATTGTCTGTTAAGCAGTTGTCTTTGGTGTATGGCATTGCCTGTTAAGCAGTTGTCTTTGGTGTATGGCAGTGTCTGTTAAGCAGTTGTCTTTGGTGTATGGCATTGCCTGTTAAGCAGTTGTCTTTGGTGTATGGCATTGTCTGTTAAGCAGTTGTCTTTGGTGTATGGCATTGCCTGTTAAGCAGTTGTCTTTGGTGTATGGCATTGCCTGTTAAGCAGTTGTCTTTGGTGTATGGCAGTGTCTGTTAAGCAGTTGTCTTTGGTGTATGGCAGTGTCTGTTAAGCAGTTGTCTTTGGTGTATGGCATTGCCTGTTAAGCAGTTGTCTTTGGTGTATGGCAGTGTCTGTTAAGCAGTTGTCTTTGGTGTATGGCAGTGTCTGTTAAACAGTAATCTTTGGTATATGGCAGTGTCTGTTAAGCAGTTGTCTTTGGTGTATGGCATTGCCTGTTAAGCAGTTGTCTTTGGTGTATGGCATTGCCTGTTAAGCAGTTGTCTTTGGTGTATGGCAGTGTCTGTTAAGCAGTTGTCTTTGGTGTATGGCATTGCCTGTTAAGCAGTTGTCTTTGGTGTATGGCATTGTCTGTTAAGCAGTTGTATTTGGTGCATGGCATTGTCTGTTAAGTAGTTGTCTTTTGTGTATGGCATTGCCTGTTAAGCAGTTGTCTATAGTGTATGGCATTGCCTGTTAAGCAGTTGTCTTTGGTGTACGGCAGTGTCTGTTAAGCAGTTGTCTTTGGTGTATGGCATTGCCTGTTAAGCTGTTGTCTTTGGTGTATGGCATTGTCTGTTAAGCAGTTGTCTTTGGTGTATGGCATTGTCTGTTAAGCAGTTGTCTTTGGTGTATGGCATTGCCTGTTAAGCAGTTGTCTTTAGTATTTGGCATTGTCTGCTAAGCAGTTGTCTTTAGTTTATGGCGTTGCCTGTTAAGCAGTTGTCTTTGGTGTATGGCATTGCCTGTTAAGCAGTTGTCTTTAGTTTATGGCATTGTCTGTTAAGCAGTTGTCTTTGGTGTATGGCATTGCCTGTTAAGCAGTTGTCTTTAGTTTATGGCATTGCCTGTTAAGCAGTTGTCTTTGGTGTATGGCATTGCCTGTTGAGCAGTTGTCTTCAGTGTATGGCATTGCCTGTTAAGCAGTTGTCTTTAGTGTATGTCATTGCCTGTTAAGCAGTTGTCTTTGGTGTATGGCATTGCCTGTTAAGCAGTTGTCTTTAGTATTTGGCATTGTCTGCTAAGCAGTTGTCTTTAGTTTATGGCGTTGCCTGTTAAGCAGTTGTCTTTGGTGTATGGCATTGCCTGTTAAGCAGTTGTCTTTAGTTTATGGCATTGTCTGTTAAGCAGTTGTCTTTGGTGTATGGCATTGCCTGTTAAGCAGTTGTCTTTAGTTTATGGCATTGCCTGTTAAGCAGTTGTCTTTGGTGTATGGCATTGCCTGTTGAGCAGTTGTCTTCAGTGTATGGCATTGCCTGTTAAGCAGTTGTCTTTAGTGTATGTCATTGCCTGTTAAGCAGTTGTCTTTGGTGTATGGCATTGCCTGTTAAGCAGTTGTCTTTGGTGTATGTCATTGTCTGCTAAGCAGTTGTCTTTAGTGTATGGCATTGTCTGTTAAGCAGTTGTATTGGGTGTATGGCATTGTCTGTTAAGCAGTTGTCTTTGGTGTATGGCATTGTCTGTTAAGCAGTTCTCTTTGGTGTATGGCATTGCCTGTTAAGCAGTTGTCTTTGGTGTATGGCATTGTCTGTTAAGCAGTTGTCTTTGGTGTATGGCATTGTCTGTTAAGCAGTTGTCTTTGGTGTATGGCAGTGTCTGTTAAGCAGTTGTCTTTGGTGTATGGCATTGTCTGTTAAGCAGTTGTATTTGGTGCATGGCATTGTCTGTTAAGCAGTTGTCTTTTGTGTATGGCATTGCCTGTTAAGCAGTTGTCTATAGTGTATGGCATTGCATGTTAAGCAGTTGTCTTTGGTGTATGGCAGTGTCTGTTAAGCAGTTGTCTTTGGTGTATGGCAGTGTCTGTTAAGCAGTTGTCTTTGGTGTATGGCATTGTCTGTTAAGCAGGTGTCTTTGGTGTATGGCAGTGTCTGCTAAGCAGTTGTCTTTAGTTTATGGCGTTGTCTGTTAAGCAGTTGTCTTTAGTTCATGGCGTTGTCTGTTAAGCAGTTGTCTTTGGTGTATGGCATTGTCTGTTAAGCAGTAATCTTTGGTGTACGGTAGTGTCTGTTAAGCAGTTGTCTTTGGTGTATGGCATTGTCTGTTAAGCAGTTGTCTTTGGTGTATGGCATTGTCTGTTAAGCAGTTGTCTTTGGTGTATGGCATTGCCTGTTAAGCACTTGTATTTGGTGTATGGCATTGCCTGTTGAGCAGTTGTCTTCAGTGTATGGCATTGCATGTTAAGCAGTTGTCTTTAGTGTATGTCATTGCCTGTTAAGCAGTTGTCTTTGGTGTATGGCATTGCCTGTTAAACAGTTGTCTTTGGTGTATGTCATTGTCTGCTAAGCAGTTGTCTTTAGTTTATGGCGTTGTCTGTTAAGCAGTTATCTTTGGTGTATGGCAGTGTCTGTTAAGCAGTTGTCTTTGGTGTATGGCATTGCCTGTTAAGCAGTTGTCTTTGGTGTATGGCATTGCCTGTTAAGCAGATGTCTTTTGTGTATGGCATTGCCTGTTAAGCAGTTGTCTTTGGTGTATGGCATTGTCTGTTAAGCAGTTGTCTTTGGTGTATGGCATTGTCTGTTAAGCAGTTGTCTTTGGTGTATGGCATTGTCTGTTAAGCAGTTGTGTTTGGTGTATGGCATTGCCTGTTAAGCAGTTGTCTTTAGTTTTTGGCATTGTCTGCTAAGCAGTTGTCTTTAGTTTATGGCGTTGCCTGTTAAGCAGTTGTCTTTGGTGTATGGCATTGTCTGTTAAGCAGTTGTCTTTGGTGTGTGGCATTGTCTGTTAAGCAGTTGTCTTTGGTGTATGGCATTGTCTGTTAAGCAGTTGTCTTTGGTGTATGGCATTGTCTGTTAAGCAGTTGTCTTTGGTGTATGGCGTTGCCTGTTAAGCAGTTGTCTTTGGTGTGTGGTATTGTCTGTTAAGCAGTTGTCTTTGGTGTATGGCATTGTCTGTTAAGCAGTTGTCTTTGGTGTGTGGTATTGTCTGTTAAGCAGTTGTGTTTGGTGTATGGCATTGTCTGTTAAGCAGTTGTCTTTGGTGTATGGCATTGCCTGTTAAGCAGTTGTCTTTAGTTTATGGCATTGTCTGTTAAGCAGTTGTCTTTGGTGTATGGCATTGCCTGTTAAGCAGTTGTCTTTGGTGTATGTCATTGTCTGCTAAGCAGTTGTCTTTAGTTTATGGCGTTGTCTGTTAAGCAGTTGTCTTTGGTGTGTGGTTTTGTCTGTTAAGCAGTTGTCTTTGGTGTATGGCATTGTCTGTTAAGCAGTTGTCTTTGGTGTATGGCATTGCCTGTTAAGCAGTTGTCTTTAGTTTATGGCATTGTCTGTTAAGCAGTTGTCTTTGGTGTATGGCATTTCCTGTTAAGCAGTTGTCTTTGGTGTATGGCATTGCCTGTTGAGCAGTTGTCTTCAGTGTATGGCATTGCCTGTTAAGCAGTTGTCTTTAGTGTATGTCATTGCCTGTTAAGCAGTTGTCTTTGGTGTATGGCATTGCCTGTTAAGCAGTTGTCTTTGGTGTATGTCATTGTCTGCTAAGCAGTTGTCTTTAGTTTATGGCGTTGTCTGTTAAGCAGTTGTCTTTGGTGTATGGCGTTGTCTGTTAAGCAGTTGTCTTTGTTGTATGGCATTGTCTGTTAAGCAGTTGTCTTTGGTGTATGGCATTGTCTGTTAAGCAGTTGTCTTTGGTGTGTGGTATTGTCTGTTAAGCAGTTGTGTTTGGTGTATGGCATTGTCTGTTAAGCAGTTGTCTTTGGTGTATGGCATTGCCTGTTAAGCAGTTGTCTTTAGTTTATGGCATTGTCTGTTAAGCAGTTGTCTTTGGTGTATGGCATTGCCTGTTAAGCAGTTGTCTTTGGTGTATGTCATTGTCTGCTAAGCAGTTGTCTTTAGTTTATGGCGTTGTCTGTTAAGCAGTTGTCTTTGGTGTGTGGTTTTGTCTGTTAAGCAGTTGTCTTTGGTGTATGGCATTGTCTGTTAAGCAGTTGTCTTTGGTGTATGGCATTGCCTGTTAAGCAGTTGTCTTTAGTTTATGGCATTGTCTGTTAAGCAGTTGTCTTTGGTGTATGGCATTTCCTGTTAAGCAGTTGTCTTTGGTGTATGGCATTGCCTGTTGAGCAGTTGTGTTCAGTGTATGGCATTGCCTGTTAAGCAGTTGTCTTTAGTGTATGTCATTGCCTGTTAAGCAGTTGTCTTTGGTGTATGGCATTGCCTGTTAAGCAGTTGTCTTTGGTGTATGTCATTGTCTGCTAAGCAGTTGTCTTTAGTTTATGGCGTTGTCTGTTAAGCAGTTGTCTTTGGTGTATGGCGTTGTCTGTTAAGCAGTTGTCTTTGTTGTATGGCATTGTCTGTTAAGCAGTTGTCTTTGGTGTATGGCATTGCCTGTTAAGCAGTTGTCTTTAGTGTATGTCATTGCCTGTTAAGCAGTTGTCTTTGGTGTATGGCATTGTCTGTTAAGCAGTTGTCTTTGGTGTATATCATTGTCTGCTAAGCAGTTGTCTTTAGTTTATGGCGTTGTCTGTTAAGCAGTTGTCTTTGGTGTGTGGCATTGTCTGTTAAGCAGTTGTCTTTGTTGTATGGCATTGTCTGTTAAGCAGTTGTCTTTGGTGTATGGCATTGCCTTTTAAGCAGTTGTCTTTAGTTTATGGCATTGTCTGTTAAGCAGTTGTCTTTGGTGTATGGCATTGCCTGTTAAGCAGTTGTATTTGGTGTATGGCATTGCCTGTTGAGCAGTTGTCTTCAGTGTATGGCATTGCATGTTAAGCAGTTGTCTTTAGTGTATGTCATTGCCTGTTAAGCAGTTGTCTTTGGTGTATGGCATTGCCTGTTAAGCAGTTGTCTTTGGTGTATGTCATTGTCTGCTAAGCAGTTGTCTTTAGTTTATGGCGTTGTCTGTTAAGCAGTTATCTTTGGTGTATGGCAGTGTCTGTTAAGCAGTTGTCTTTGGTGTATGGCATTGTCTGTTAAGCAGTTGTCTTTGGTGTATGGCATTGCCTGTTAAGCAGTTGTCTTTGGTGTATGGCAGTGTCTGTTAAGCAGTTGTCTTTGGTGTATGGCATTGCCTGTTAAGCAGTTGTCTTTGGTGTATGGCATTGTCTGTTAAGCAGTTGTCTTTGGTGTATGGCATTGCCTGTTAAGCAGTTGTCTTTGGTGTATGGCATTGCCTGTTAAGCAGTTGTCTTTGGTGTATGGCAGTGTCTGTTAAGCAGTTGTCTTTGGTGTATGGCAGTGTCTGTTAAGCAGTTGTCTTTGGTGTATGGCATTGCCTGTTAAGCAGTTGTCTTTGGTGTATGGCAGTGTCTGTTAAGCAGTTGTCTTTGGTGTATGGCAGTGTCTGTTAAACAGTAATCTTTGGTATATGGCAGTGTCTGTTAAGCAGTTGTCTTTGGTGTATGGCATTGCCTGTTAAGCAGTTGTCTTTGGTGTATGGCATTGACTGTTAAGCAGTTGTCTTTGGTGTATGGCAGTGTCTGTTAAGCAGTTGTCTTTGGTGTATGGCATTGCCTGTTAAGCAGTTGTCTTTGGTGTATGGCATTGTCTGTTAAGCAGTTGTATTTGGTGCATGGCATTGTCTGTTAAGTAGTTGTCTTTTGTGTATGGCATTGCCTGTTAAGCAGTTGTCTATAGTGTATGGCATTGCCTGTTAAGCAGTTGTCTTTGGTGTACGGCAGTGTCTGTTAAGCAGTTGTCTTTGGTGTATGGCATTGCCTGTTAAGCTGTTGTCTTTTGTGTATGGCATTGTCTGTTAAGCAGTTGTCTTTGGTGTATGGCATTGTCTGTTAAGCAGTTGTCTTTGGTGTATGGCATTGCCTGTTAAGCAGTTGTCTTTAGTATTTGGCATTGTCTGCTAAGCAGTTGTCTTTAGTTTATGGCGTTGCCTGTTAAGCAGTTGTCTTTGGTGTATGGCATTGCCTGTTAAGCAGTTGTCTTTAGTTTATGGCATTGTCTGTTAAGCAGTTGTCTTTGGTGTATGGCATTGCCTGTTAAGCAGTTGTCTTTAGTTTATGGCATTGCCTGTTAAGCAGTTGTCTTTGGTGTATGGCATTGCCTGTTGAGCAGTTGTCTTCAGTGTATGGCATTGCCTGTTAAGCAGTTGTCTTTAGTGTATGTCATTGCCTGTTAAGCAGTTGTCTTTGGTGTATGGCATTGCCTGTTAAGCAGTTGTCTTTAGTATTTGGCATTGTCTGCTAAGCAGTTGTCTTTAGTTTATGGCGTTGCCTGTTAAGCAGTTGTCTTTGGTGTATGGCATTGCCTGTTAAGCAGTTGTCTTTAGTTTATGGCATTGTCTGTTAAGCAGTTGTCTTTGGTGTATGGCATTGCCTGTTAAGCAGTTGTCTTTAGTTTATGGCATTGCCTGTTAAGCAGTTGTCTTTGGTGTATGGCATTGCCTGTTGAGCAGTTGTCTTCAGTGTATGGCATTGCCTGTTAAGCAGTTGTCTTTAGTGTATGTCATTGCCTGTTAAGCAGTTGTCTTTGGTGTATGGCATTGCCTGTTAAGCAGTTGTCTTTGGTGTATGTCATTGTCTGCTAAGCAGTTGTCTTTAGTGTATGGCATTGTCTGTTAAGCAGTTGTATTGGGTGTATGGCATTGTCTGTTAAGCAGTTGTCTTTGGTGTATGGCATTGTCTGTTAAGCAGTTCTCTTTGGTGTATGGCATTGCCTGTTAAGCAGTTGTCTTTGGTGTATGGCATTGTCTGTTAAGCAGTTGTCTTTGGTGTATGGCATTGTCTGTTAAGCAGTTGTCTTTGGTGTATGGCAGTGTCTGTTAAGCAGTTGTCTTTGGTGTATGGCATTGTCTGTTAAGCAGTTGTATTTGGTGCATGGCATTGTCTGTTAAGCAGTTGTCTTTTGTGTATGGCATTGCCTGTTAAGCAGTTGTCTATAGTGTATGGCATTGCATGTTAAGCAGTTGTCTTTGGTGTATGGCAGTGTCTGTTAAGCAGTTGTCTTTGGTGTATGGCAGTGTCTGTTAAGCAGTTGTCTTTGGTGTATGGCATTGCCTGTTAAGCAGGTGTCTTTGGTGTATGGCAGTGTCTGTTAAGCAGTTGTCTTTGGTGTATGGCATTGCCTGTTAAGCAGTTGTCTTTGGTGTATGGCATTGTCTGTTAAGCAGTTGTCTTTGGTGTATGGCATTGCCTATTAAGCAGTTGTCTTTGGTGTATGGCATTGTCTGCTAAGCAGTTGTCTTTAGTTTATGGCGTTGTCTGTTAAGCAGTTGTCTTTAGTTCATGGCGTTGTCTGTTAAGCAGTTGTCTTTGGTGTATGGCATTGTCTGTTAAGCAGTAATCTTTGGTGTACGGTAGTGTCTGTTAAGCAGTTGTCTTTGGTGTATGGCATTGTCTGTTAAGCAGTTGTCTTTGGTGTATGGCATTGTCTGTTAAGCAGTTGTCTTTGGTGTATGGCATTGTCTGTTAAGCAATGGTCTTTGGTGTATGGCATTGTCTGTTAAGCAGTTGTCTTTGGTGTATGGCATTGCCTGTTAAGCAGTTGTCTTTGGTGTATGGCATTGCCTGTTAAGCAGTTGTCTTTGGTGTATGGCATTGTCTGTTAAGCAGTTGTCTTTGGTGTATGGCATTGCCTGTTAAGCAGTTGTCTTTGGTGTATGGCATTGTCTGTTAAGCAGTTGTCTTTGGTGTATGGCAGTGTCTGGTAAGCAGTTGTCTTTAGTGTATGGCAGTGTCTGTTAAGCAGTTGTCTTTGGTGTATGGCATTGTCTATTAAGCAGTTGTCTTTAGTTTATGGCGTTGTCTGTTAAGCAGTTGTCTTTGGTGTATGGCGTTGTCTGTTAAGCAGTTGTCTTTGGTGTATGGCATTGTCTGTTAAGCAGTTGTCTTTGGTGTATGGCATTGTCTGTTAAGCAGTTGTCTTTGGTGTATGGCATTGCCTGTTAAACAGTTGTCTTTGGTGTATGGCATTGCCTGTTAAGCAGTTGTCTTTAGTGTATGGCATTGTCTGTTAAGCAGTTGTATTGGGTGTATGGCATTGTCTGTTAAGCAGTTGTCTTTGGTGTATGGCATTGTCTGTTAAGCAGTTGTCTTTGGTGTATGGCATTGGCTGTTAAACAGTTGTCTTTTGTGTATGGCATTGCCTGTTAAGCAGTTGTCTATAGTGTATGGCATTGCCTGTTAAGCAGTTGTCTTTGGTGTATGGCAGTGTCTGTTAAGCAGTTGTCTTTGGTGTATGGCAGTGTCTGTTAAGCAGTTGTCTTTGGTGTATGGCATTGCCTGTTAAGCAGTTGTCTTTGGTGTATGGCAGTGTCTGTTAAGCAGTTGTCTTTGGTGTATGGCATTGTCTGTTAAGCAGTTGTCTTTGGTGTATGGCAGTGTCTGTTAAGCAGTTGTCTTTGGTGTATGGCATTGTCTGTTAAACAGTTGTCTTTGGTGTATGGCATTGCCTATTAAGCAGTTGTCTTTGGTGTATGGCATTGCCTGTTAAGCAGTTGTCTTTGGTGTATGGCATTGTCTGCTAAGCAGTTGTCTTTAGTTTATGGCGTTGTCTGTTAAGCAGTTGTCTTTAGTTCATGGCGTTGTCTGTTAAGCAGTTGTCTTTGGTGTATGGCATTGTCTGTTAAGCAGTTGTCTTTGGTGTATGGCATTGTCTGTTAAGCAGTTGTCTTTGGTGTATGGCATTGTCTGTTAAGCAGTTGTCTTTGGTGTATGGCATTGTCTGTTAAGCAGTTGTCTTTGGTGTATGGCATTGTCTGTTAAGCAATGGTCTTTGGTGTATGGCATTGTCTGTTAAGCAGTTGTCTTTGGTGTATGGCATTGCCTGTTAAGCAGTTGTCTTTGGTGTATGGCATTGCCTGTTAAGCAGTTGTCTTTGGTGTATGGCATTGTCTGTTAAGCAGTTGTCTTTGGTGTATGGCATTGTCTGTTAAGCAGTTGTCTTGGGTGTATGGCATTGTCTGTTAAGCAGTTGTCTTTGGTGTATGGCATTGCCTGTTAAGCAGTTGTCTTTGGTGTATGGCATTGCCTGTTAAGCAGTTGTCTTTGGTGTATGGCATTGCCTGTTAACCAGTTGTCTTTAGTGTATGGCATTGTCTGTTAAGCAGTTGTCTTTGGTGTATGGCATTGTCTGTTAAGCAGTTGTCTTTGGTGTATGGCATTGCCTGTTAAGCAGTTGTCTTTGGTGTATGGCATTGTCTGTTAAGCAGTTGTCTTTGGTGTATGGCATTGTCTGTTAAGCATTTGTCTTTAGTGTATGGCGTTGTCTGTTAAACAGTTGTCTTTGGTGTATGCCATTGCCTGTTAAGCAGTTGTCTTTGGTGTATGGCATTGCCTGTTAACCAGTTGTCTTTAGTGTATGGCATTGTCTGTTAAGCAGTTGTCTTTGGTGTATGGCATTGTCTGTTAAGCAGTTGTCTTTGGTGTATGGCATTGCCTGTTAAGCAGTTGTCTCTGGTGTATGGCATTGTCTGTTAAGTAGTTTTCTTTGGTGTATGGCATTGTCTGTTAAGCATTTGTCTTTAGTGTATGGCGTTGTCTGTTAAACAGTTGTCTTTGGTGTATGCCATTGCCTGTTAAGCAGTTGTCTTTGGTGTATGGCATTGTCTGTTAAGCAGTTATCTTTGGTGTATGGCATTGTCTGTTAAGCAGTTGTCTTTTGTGTATGGCATTCTCTGTTAAGCAGTGGTCTTTGGTGTATGGCATTGTCTGTTAAGCAGTTGTCTTTGGTGTATGGTATTGTCTGTTAAGCAGTTGTCTTTTGTGTATGGCATTCTCTGTTAAGCAGTAATCTTTGGTGTATGGCATTGCCTGTTAAGCAGTATTCTTTGGTGTATGGTATTGTCTGTTAAGCAGTTGTCTTTGGTGCATGGCATTGTCTGTTAAGCAGTTGTCTTTTGTGTATGGCATTCTCTGTTAAGCAGTTGTCTTTGGTGTATGGCATTGTCTGTTAAGCAGTTGTCTTTGGTGTATGGCATTGTCTGTTAAGCAGTTGTCTTTGGTGTATGGCATTGCCTGTTAAGCAGTATTCTTTGGTGTATGGTATTGTCTGTTAAGCAGTTGTCTTTGGTGTATGGCATTGTCTGTTAAGCAGTTGTCTTTGGTGCATGGCTTTGTCTGTTAAGCAGATGTCTTTGGTGTATGGCATTGTCTGTTAAGCAGTTGTCTTTGGTGTATGGCATTGTCTGTTAAGCAGTTGTCTTTGGTGCATGGCATTGTCTGTTAAGCAGTTGTCTTTTGTGTATGGCATTGCCTGTTAAGCAGTTGTCTTTGGTGTATGGCATTGCCTGTTAAGCAGTTGTCTTTAGTGTATGGCATTGTCTTAAGCAGTTGTCTTTGGTGTATGGCGTTGCCTGTTAAGCAGTTGTCTTTGGTGTATGGCATTGTCTGTTAAGCATTTGTCTTTGGTGTATGGCATTGTCTGTTAAGCAGTTGTCTTTGGTGCATGGCATTGCCTGTTAAGCAGTTGTCTTTGGTGTATGGCATTGCCTGTTAAGCAGTTGTCTTTGGTGCATGGCGTTGCCTGTTAAGCTGTTGTCTTTGGTGTATGGCATTGTCTGTTAAGCAGTTGTCTTTGGTGTATGGCATTGTCTGTTAAGCAGTTGTCCTTGGTGTATGGCAGTGTCTGTTAAGCAGTTGTCTTTGGTGTATGGCATTGTCTGTTAAGCAGTTGTCTTTGGTGTATGGCATTGCCTGTTAAGCAGTTGTCTTTGGTGTATGGCATTGCCTGTTAAGCAGTTGTCTTTGGTGTATGGCAGTGTCTGTTAAGCAGTTGTCTTTGGTGTATGGCATTGCCTGTTAAACAGTTGTCTTTGGTGTATGGCATTGTCTGTTAAGCAGTTGTCTTTGGTGTATGGCATTGTCTGTTAAACAGTTGTCTTTTGTGTATGGCATTGCCTGTTAAGCAGTTGTCTATAGTGTATGGCATTGCCTGTTAAGCAGTTGTCTTTGGTGTATGGCAGTGTCTGTTAAGCAGTTGTCTTTGGTGTATGGCAGTGTCTGTTAAGCAGTTGTCTTTGGTGTATGGCATTGCCTGTTAAGCAGTTGTCTTTGGTGTATGGCAGTGTCTGTTAAGCAGTTGTCTTTGGTGTATGGCATTGTCTGTTAAGCAGTTGTCTTTGGTGTATGGCAGTGTCTGTTAATCAGTTGTCTTTGGTGTATGGCATTGTCTGTTAAACAGTTGTCTTTGGTGTATGGCATTGCCTATTAAGCAGTTGTCTTTGGTGTATGGCATTGCCTGTTAAGCAGTTGTCTTTGGTGTATGGCATTGTCTGCTAAGCAGTTGTCTTTAGTTTATGGCATTGTCTGTTAAGCAGTTGTCTTTAGTTCATGGCGTTGTCTGTTAAGCAGTTGTCTTTGGTGTATGGCATTGTCTGTTAAGCAGTTGTCTTTGGTGTATGGCATTGTCTGTTAAGCAGTTGTCTTTGGTGTATGGCATTGTCTGTTAAGCAGTTGTCTTTGGTGTATGGCATTGTCTGTTAAGCAGTTGTCTTTGGTGTATGGCATTGTCTGTTAAGCAATGGTCTTTGGTGTATGGCATTGTCTGTTAAGCAGTTGTCTTTGGTGTATGGCATTGCCTGTTAAGCAGTTGTCTTTGGTGTATGGCATTGCCTGTTAAGCAGTTGTCTTTGGTGTATGGCATTGTCTGTTAAGCAGTTGTCTTTGGTGTATGGCATTGTCTGTTAAGCAGTTGTCTTGGGTGTATGGCATTGTCTGTTAAGCAGTTGTCTTTGGTGTATGGCATTGCCTGTTAAGCAGTTGTCTTTGGTGTATGGCATTGCCTGTTAAGCAGTTGTCTTTGGTGTATGGCATTGCCTGTTAACCAGTTGTCTTTAGTGTATGGCATTGTCTGTTAAGCAGTTGTCTTTGGTGTATGGCATTGTCTGTTAAGCAGTTGTCTTTGGTGTATGGCATTGCCTGTTAAGCAGTTGTCTTTGGTGTATGGCATTGTCTGTTAAGCAGTTGTCTTTGGTGTATGGCATTGTCTGTTAAGCATTTGTCTTTAGTGTATGGCGTTGTCTGTTAAACAGTTGTCTTTGGTGTATGCCATTGCCTGTTAAGCAGTTGTCTTTGGTGTATGGCATTGCCTGTTAACCAGTTGTCTTTAGTGTATGGCATTGTCTGTTAAGCAGTTGTCTTTGGTGTATGGCATTGTCTGTTAAGCAGTTGTCTTTGGTGTATGGCATTGCCTGTTAAGCAGTTGTCTTTGGTGTATGGCATTGTCTGTTAAGTAGTTGTCTTTGGTGTATGGCATTGTCTGTTAAGCATTTGTCTTTAGTGTATGGCGTTGTCTGTTAAACAGTTGTCTTTGGTGTATGCCATTGCCTGTTAAGCAGTTGTCTTTGGTGTATGGCATTGTCTGTTAAGCAGTTATCTTTGGTGTATGGCATTGTCTGTTAAGCAGTTGTCTTTTGTGTATGGCATTCTCTGTTAAGCAGTTGTCTTTGGTGTATGGCATTGTCTGTTAAGCAGTTGTCTTTGGTGTATGGTATTGTCTGTTAAGCAGTTGTCTTTTGTGTATGGCATTCTCTGTTAAGCAGTAATCTTTGGTGTATGGCATTGCCTGTTAAGCAGTATTCTTTGGTGTATGGTATTGTCTGTTAAGCAGTTGTCTTTGGTGCATGGCATTGTCTGTTAAGCAGTTGTCTTTTGTGTATGGCATTCTCTGTTAAGCAGTTGTCTTTGGTGTATGGCATTGTCTGTTAAGCAGTTGTCTTTGGTGTATGGCATTGTCTGTTAAGCAGTTGTCTTTGGTGTATGGCATTGCCTGTTAAGCAGTATTCTTTGGTGTATGGCATTGTCTGTTAAGCAGTTGTCTTTGGTGCATGGCTTTGTCTGTTAAGCAGATGTCTTTGGTGTATGGCATTGTCTGTTAAGCAGTTGTCTTTGGTGTATGGCATTGTCTGTTAAGCAGTTGTCTTTGGTGCATGGCATTGTCTGTTAAGCAGTTGTCTTTGGTGTATGGCATTGTCTGTTAAGCAGTTGTCTTTGGTGCATGGCTTTGTCTGTTAAGCAGATGTCTTTGGTGTATGGCATTGTCTGTTAAGCAGTTGTCTTTGGTGTATGGCATTGTCTGTTAAGCAGTTGTCTTTGGTGCATGGCATTGTCTGTTAAGCAGTTGTCTTTTGTGTATGGCATTGCCTGTTAAGCAGTTGTCTTTGGTGTATGGCATTGCCTGTTAAGCAGTTGTCTTTAGTGTATGGCATTGTCTTAAGCAGTTGTCTTTGGTGTATGGCGCTGCCTGTTAAGCAGTTGTCTTTGGTGTATGGCATTGTCTGTTAAGCATTTGTCTTTGGTGTATGGCATTGTCTGTTAAGCAGTTGTCTTTGGTGCATGGCATTGCCTGTTAAGCAGTTGTCTTTGGTGTATGGCATTGCCTGTTAAGCAGTTGTCTTTGGTGCATGGCGTTGCCTGTTAAGCTGTTGTCTTTGGTGTATGGCATTGTCTGTTAAGCAGTTGTCTTTGGTGTATGGCATTGCCTGTTAAACAGTTGTCTTTAGTGTATGGCATTGTCTGTTAAGCAGTTGTCTTTGGTGTATGGCATTGTCTGTTAAACAGTTGTCTTTTGTGTATGGCATTGCCTGTTAAGCAGTTGTCTATAGTGTATGGCATTGCCTGTTAAGCAGTTGTCTTTGGTGTATGGCAGTGTCTGTTAAGCAGTTGTCTTTGGTGTATGGCAGTGTCTGTTAAGCAGTTGTCTTTGGTGTATGGCATTGCCTGTTAAGCAGTTGTCTTTGGTGTATGGCAGTGTCTGTTAAGCAGTTGTCTTTGGTGTATGGCATTGTCTGTTAAGCAGTTGTCCTTGGTGTATGGCAGTGTCTGTTAATCAGTTGTCTTTGGTGTATGGCATTGTCTGTTAAACAGTTGTCTTTGGTGTATGGCATTGCCTATTAAGCAGTTGTCTTTGGTGTATGGCATTGCCTGTTAAGCAGTTGTCTTTGGTGTATGGCATTGTCTGTTAAGCAGTTGTCTTTGGTGTATGGCATTGTCTGTTAAGCATTTGTCTTTAGTGTATGGCGTTGTCTGTTAAACAGTTGTCTTTGGTGTATGCCATTGCCTGTTAAGAAGTTGTCTTTGGTGTATGGCATTGCCTGTTAACCAGTTGTCTTTAGTGTATGGCATTGTCTGTTAAGCAGTTGTCTTTGGTGTATGGCATTGTCTGTTAAGCAGTTGTCTTTGGTGTATGGCATTGCCTGTTAAGCAGTTGTCTTTGGTGTATGGCATTGTCTGTTAAGTAGTTGTCTTTGGTGTATGGCATTGTCTGTTAAGCATTTGTCTTTAGTGTATGGCGTTGTCTGTTAAACAGTTGTCTTTGGTGTATGCCATTGCCTGTTAAGCAGTTGTCTTTGGTGTATGGCATTGTCTGTTAAGCAGTTATCTTTGGTGTATGGCATTGTCTGTTAAGCAGTTGTCTTTTGTGTATGGCATTCTCTGTTAAGCAGTTGTCTTTGGTGTATGGCATTGTCTGTTAAGCAGTTGTCTTTGGTGTATGGTATTGTCTGTTAAGCAGTTGTCTTTTGTGTATGGCATTCTCTGTTAAGCAGTAATCTTTGGTGTATGGCATTGCCTGTTAAGCAGTATTCTTTGGTGTATGGTATTGTCTGTTAAGCAGTTGTCTTTGGTGCATGGCATTGTCTGTTAAGCAGTTGTCTTTTGTGTATGGCATTCTCTGTTAAGCAGTTGTCTTTGGTGTATGGCATTGTCTGTTAAGCAGTTGTCTTTGGTGTATGGCATTGTCTGTTAAGCAGTTGTCTTTGGTGTATGGCATTGCCTGTTAAGCAGTATTCTTTGGTGTATGGTATTGTCTGTTAAGCAGTTGTCTTTGGTGTATGGCATTGTCTGTTAAGCAGTTGTCTTTGGTGCATGGCTTTGTCTGTTAAGCAGATGTCTTTGGTGTATGGCATTGTCTGTTAAGCAGTTGTCTTTGGTGTATGGCATTGTCTGTTAAGCAGTTGTCTTTGGTGCATGGCATTGTCTGTTAAGCAGTTGTCTTTTGTGTATGGCATTGCCTGTTAAGCAGTTGTCTTTGGTGTATGGCATTGCCTGTTAAGCAGTTGTCTTTAGTGTATGGCATTGTCTTAAGCAGTTGTCTTTGGTGTATGGCGTTGCCTGTTAAGCAGTTGTCTTTGGTGTATGGCATTGTCTGTTAAGCATTTGTCTTTGGTGTATGGCATTGTCTGTTAAGCAGTTGTCTTTGGTGCATGGCATTGCCTGTTAAGCAGTTGTCTTTGGTGTATGGCATTGCCTGTTAAGCAGTTGTCTTTGGTGCATGGCGTTGCCTATTAAGCTGTTGTCTTTGGTGTATGGCATTGTCTGTTAAGCAGTTGTCTTTGGTGTATGGCATTGCCTGTTAAACAGTTGTCTTTAGTGTATGGCATTGTCTGTTAAGCAGTTGTCTTTGGTGTATGGCATTGTCTGTTAAACAGTTGTCTTTTGTGTATGGCATTGCCTGTTAAGCAGTTGTCTATAGTGTATGGCATTGCCTGTTAAGCAGTTGTCTTTGGTGTATGGCAGTGTCTGTTAAGCAGTTGTCTTTGGTGTATGGCAGTGTCTGTTAAGCAGTTGTCTTTGGTGTATGGCATTGCCTGTTAAGCAGTTGTCTTTGGTGTATGGCAGTGTCTGTTAAGCAGTTGTCTTTGGTGTATGGCATTGTCTGTTAAGCAGTTGTCCTTGGTGTATGGCAGTGTCTGTTAATCAGTTGTCTTTGGTGTATGGCATTGTCTGTTAAACAGTTGTCTTTGGTGTATGGCATTGCCTATTAAGCAGTTGTCTTTGGTGTATGGCATTGCCTGTTAAGCAGTTGTCTTTGGTGTATGGCATTGTCTGCTAAGCAGTTGTCTTTAGTTTATGGCGTTGTCTGTTAAGCAGTTGTCTTTAGTTCATGGCGTTGTCTGTTAAGCAGTTGTCTTTGGTGTATGGCATTGTCTGTTAAGCAGTTGTCTTTGGTGTATGGCATTGTCTGTTAAGCAGTTGTCTTTGGTGTATGGCATTGTCTGTTAAGCAGTTGTCTTTGGTGTATGGCATTGTCTGTTAAGCAGTTGTCTTTGGTGTATGGCATTGTCTGTTAAGCAATGGTCTTTGGTGTATGGCATTGTCTGTTAAGCAGTTGTCTTTGGTGTATGGCATTGCCTGTTAAGCAGTTGTCTTTGGTGTATGGCATTGCCTGTTAAGCAGTTGTCTTTGGTGTATGGCATTGTCTGTTAAGCAGTTGTCTTTGGTGTATGGCATTGTCTGTTAAGCAGTTGTCTTGGGTGTATGGCATTGTCTGTTAAGCAGTTGTCTTTGGTGTATGGCATTGCCTGTTAAGCAGTTGTCTTTGGTGTATGGCATTGCCTGTTAAGCAGTTGTCTTTGGTGTATGGCATTGCCTGTTAACCAGTTGTCTTTAGTGTATGGCATTGTCTGTTAAGCAGTTGTCTTTGGTGTATGGCATTGTCTGTTAAGCAGTTGTCTTTGGTGTATGGCATTGCCTGTTAAGCAGTTGTCTTTGGTGTATGGCATTGTCTGTTAAGCAGTTGTCTTTGGTGTATGGCATTGTCTGTTAAGCATTTGTCTTTAGTGTATGGCGTTGTCTGTTAAACAGTTGTCTTTGGTGTATGCCATTGCCTGTTAAGCAGTTGTCTTTGGTGTATGGCATTGCCTGTTAACCAGTTGTCTTTAGTGTATGGCATTGTCTGTTAAGCAGTTGTCTTTGGTGTATGGCATTGTCTGTTAAGCAGTTGTCTTTGGTGTATGGCATTGCCTGTTAAGCAGTTGTCTTTGGTGTATGGCATTGTCTGTTAAGCAGTTGTCTTTGGTGTATGGCATTGTCTGTTAAGCATTTGTCTTTAGTGTATGGCGTTGTCTGTTAAACAGTTGTCTTTGGTGTATGCCATTGTCTGTTAAGCAGTTGTCTTTGGTGTATGGCATTGTCTGTTAAGCAGTTATCTTTGGTGTATGGCATTGTCTGTTAAGCAGTTGTCTTTTGTGTATGGCATTCTCTGTTAAGCAGTTGTCTTTGGTGTATGGCATTGTCTGTTAAGCAGTTGTCTTTGGTGTATGGTATTGTCTGTTAAGCAGTTGTCTTTTGTGTATGGCATTCTCTGTTAAGCAGTAATCTTTGGTGTATGGCATTGCCTGTTAAGCAGTATTCTTTGGTGTATGGTATTGTCTGTTAAGCAGTTGTCTTTGGTGCATGGCATTGTCTGTTAAGCAGTTGTCTTTTGTGTATGGCATTCTCTGTTAAGCAGTTGTCTTTGGTGTATGGCATTGTCTGTTAAGCAGTTGTCTTTGGTGTATGGCATTGTCTGTTAAGCAGTTGTCTTTGGTGTATGGCATTGCCTTTTAAGCAGTATTCTTTGGTGTATGGTATTGTCTGTTAAGCAGTTGTCTTTGGTGTATGGCATTGTCTGTTAAGCAGTTGTCTTTGGTGCATGGCTTTGTCTGTTAAGCAGATGTCTTTGGTGTATGGCATTGTCTGTTAAGCAGTTGTCTTTGGTGTATGGCATTGTCTGTTAAGCAGTTGTCTTTGGTGCATGGCATTGTCTGTTAAGCAGTTGTCTTTTGTGTATGGCATTGCCTGTTAAGCAGTTGTCTTTGGTGTATGGCATTGCCTGTTAAGCAGTTGTCTTTAGTGTATGGCATTGTCTTAAGCAGTTGTCTTTGGTGTATGGCATTGCCTGTTAAGCAGTTGTCTTTGGTGTATGGCATTGTCTGTTAAGCATTTGTCTTTGGTGTATGGCATTGTCTGTTAAGCAGTTGTCTTTGGTGCATGGCATTGCCTGTTAAGCAGTTGTCTTTGGTGTGTGGCATTGCCTGTTAAGCAGTTGTCTTTGGTGCATGGCGTTGCCTGTTAAGCTGTTGTCTTTGGTGTATGGCATTGTCTGTTAAGCAGTTGTCTTTGGTGTATGGCATTGTCTGTTAAGCAGTTGTCCTTGGTGTATGGCATTGTCTGTTAAGCAGTTGTCTTTGGTGTATGGCATTGTCTGTTAAGCAGTTGTCTTTGGTGTATGGCATTGCCTGTTAAGCAGTTGTCTTTGGTGTATGGCATTGCCTGTTAAGCAGTTGTCTTTGGTGTATGGCAGTGTCTGTTAAGCAGTTGTCTTTGGTGTATGGCATTGCCTGTTAAACAGTTGTCTTTGGTGTATGGCATTGCCTGTTAAGCAGTTGTCTTTAGTGTATGGCATTGTCTGTTAAGCAGTTGTATTGGGTGTATGGCATTGTCTGTTAAGCAGTTGTCTTTGGTGTATGGCATTGTCTGTTAAGCAGTTGTCTTTGGTGTATGGCATTGCCTGTTAAACAGTTGTCTTTGGTGTATGGCATTGCCTGTTAAGCAGTTGTCTTTAGTGTATGGCATTGTCTGTTAAGCAGTTGTATTGGGTGTATGGCATTGTCTGTTAAGCAGTTGTCTTTGGTGTATGGCATTGCCTGTTAAACAGTTGTCTTTGGTGTATGCCATTGCCTGTTAAGCAGTTGTCTTTGGTGTATGGCATTGTCTGTTAAGCAGTTGTCTTTGGTGTATGGCATTGTCTGTTAAGCAGTTGTCTTTGGTGTATGGCATTGCCTGTTAAGCAGTTGTCTTTGGTGCGTGGCATTGTCTGTTAAGCAGTTGTCTTTTGTGTATGGCATTGCCTGTTAAGCAGTTGTCTATAGTGTATGGCATTGCCTGTTAAGCAGTTGTCTTTGGTGTATGGCAGTGTCTGTTAAGCAGTTGTCTTTGGTGTATGGCAGTGTCTGTTAAGCAGTTGTCTTTGGTGTATGGCATTGCCTGTTAAGCAATTGTCTTTGGTGTATGGCAGTGTCTGTTAAGCAGTTGTCTTTGGTGTATGGCATTGTCTGTTAAGCAGTTGACTTTGGTGTATGGCAGTGTCTGTTAAGCAGTTGTCTTTGGTGTATGGCATTGTCTGTTAAACAGTTGTCTTTGGTGTATGGCATTGTCTGCTAAGCAGTTGTCTTTAGTTTATGGCGTTGTCTGTTAAGCAGTTGTCTTTAGTTCATGGCGTTGTCTGTTAAGCAGTTGTCTTTGGTGTATGGCATTGTCTGTTAAGCAGTTGTCTTTGGTGTATGGCATTGTCTGTTAAGCAGTTGTCTTTGGTGTATGGCATTGTCTGTTAAGCAATGGTCTTTGGTGTATGGCATTGTCTGTTAAGCAGTTGTCTTTGGTGTATGGCATTGCCTGTTAAGCAGTTGTCTTTGGTGTATGGCATTGCCTGTTAAGCAGTTGTCTTTGGTGTATGGCATTGTCTGTTAAGCAGTTGTCTTTGGTGTATGGCATTGTCTGTTAAGCAGTTGTCTTTGGTGTATGGCATTGCCTGTTAAGCAGTTGTCTTTGGTGTATGGCATTGTCTGTTAAGCAGTTGTCTTTGGTGTATGGCATTGTCTGTTAAGCAGTTGTCTTTGGTGTATGGCAGTGTCTGTTAAGCAGTTGTCTTTGGTGTATGGCATTGTCTGTTAAACAGTTGTCTTTGGTGTATGGCATTGCCTATTAAGCAGTTGTCTTTGGTGTATGGCATTGCCTGTTAAGCAGTTGTCTTTGGTGTATGGCATTGTCTGCTAAGCAGTTGTCTTTAGTTTATGGCGTTGTCTGTTAAGCAGTTGTCTTTAGTTCATGGCGTTGTCTGTTAAGCAGTTGTCTTTGGTGTATGGCATTGTCTGTTAAGCAGTTGTCTTTGGTGTATGGTGTTGTCTGTTAAGCAGTTGTCTTTGGTGTATGGCATTGTCTGTTAAGCAATGGTCTTTGGTGTATGGCATTGTCTGTTAAGCAGTTGTCTTTGGTGTATGGCATTGCCTGTTAAGCAGTTGTCTTTGGTGTATGGCATTGCCTGTTAAGCAGTTGTCTTTGGTGTATGGCATTGTCTGTTAAGCAGTTGTCTTTGGTGTATGGCATTGTCTGTTAAGCAGTTGTCTTTGGTGTATGGCATTGCCTGTTAAGCAGTTGTCTTTGGTGTATGGCATTGTCTGTTAAGCAGTTGTCTTTGGTGTATGGCATTGTCTGTTAAGCATTTGTCTTTAGTGTATGGCGTTGTCTGTTAAACAGTTGTCTTTGGTGTATGCCATTGCCTGTTAAGCAGTTGTCTTTAGTGTATGGCATTGCCTGTTAACCAGTTGTCTTTAGTGTATGGCATTGCCTGTTAACCAGTTGTCTTTAGTGTATGGCATTGTCTGTTAAGCAGTTGTCTTTGGTGTATGGCATTGTCTGTTAAGCAGTTGTCTTTGGTGTATGGCATTGCCTGTTAAGCAGTTGTCTTTGGTGTATGGCATTGTCTGTTAAGCAGTTGTCTTTGGTGTATGGCATTGTCTGTTAAGCATTTGTCTTTAGTGTATGGCGTTGTCTGTTAAACAGTTGTCTTTGGTGTATGCCATTGCCTGTTAAGCAGTTGTCTTTGGTGTATGGCATTGTCTGTTAAGCAGTTATCTTTGGTGTATGGCATTGTCTGTTAAGCAGTTGTCTTTTGTGTATGGCATTCTCTGTTAAGCAGTTGTCTTTGGTGTATGGCATTGTCTGTTAAGCAGTTGTCTTTGGTGTATGGTATTGTCTGTTAAGCAGTTGTCTTTTGTGTATGTCATTCTCTGTTAAGCAGTAATCTTTGGTGTATGGCATTGCCTGTTAAGCAGTATTCTTTGGTGTATGGTATTGTCTGTTAAGCAGTTGTCTTTGGTGTATGGCATTGTCTGTTAAGCAGTTGTCTTTTATGTATGGCATTCTCTGTTAAGCAGTTGTCTTTGGTGTATGGCATTGTCTGTTAAGCAGTTGTCTTTGGTGTATGGCATTGTCTGTTAAGCAGTTGTCTTTGGTGTATGGCATTGCCTGTTAAGCAGTATTCTTTGGTGTATGGTATTGTCTGTTAAGCAGTTGTCTTTGGTGTATGGCATTGTCTGTTAAGCAGTTGTCTTTGGTGCATGGCTTTGTCTGTTAAGCAGATGTCTTTGGTGTATGGCATTGTCTGTTAAGCAGTTGTCTTTGGTGTATGGCATTGTCTGTTAAGCAGTTGTCTTTGGTGTATGGCATTGCCTGTTAAGCAGTATTCTTTGGTGTATGGTATTGTCTGTTAAGCAGTTGTCTTTGGTGTATGGCATTGTCTGTTAAGCAGTTGTCTTTGGTGTATGGTATTGTCTGTTAAGCAGTTGTCTTTTGTGTATGGCATTCTCTGTTAAGCAGTAATCTTTGGTGTATGGCATTGCCTGTTAAGCAGTATTCTTTGGTGTATGGTATTGTCTGTTAAGCAGTTGTCTTTGGTGCATGGCATTGTCTGTTAAGCAGTTGTCTTTTGTGTATGGCATTCTCTGTTAAGCAGTTGTCTTTGGTGTATGGCATTGTCTGTTAAGCAGTTGTCTTTGGTGTATGGCATTGCCTTTTAAGCAGTATTCTTTGGTGTATGGTATTGTCTGTTAAGCAGTTGTCTTTGGTGTATGGCATTGTCTGTTAAGCAGTTGTCTTTGGTGCATGGCTTTGTCTGTTAAGCAGATGTCTTTGGTGTATGGCATTGTCTGTTAAGCAGTTGTCTTTGGTGTATGGCATTGTCTGTTAAGCAGTTGTCTTTGGTGCATGGCATTGTCTGTTAAGCAGTTGTCTTTTGTGTATGGCATTGCCTGTTAAGCAGTTGTCTTTGGTGTATGGCATTGCCTGTTAAGCAGTTGTCTTTAGTGTATGGCATTGTCTTAAGCAGTTGTCTTTGGTGTATGGCATTGCCTGTTAAGCAGTTGTCTTTGGTGTATGGCATTGTCTGTTAAGCATTTGTCTTTGGTGTATGGCATTGTCTGTTAAGCAGTTGTCTTTGGTGCATGGCATTGCCTGTTAAGCAGTTGTCTTTGGTGTGTGGCATTGCCTGTTAAGCAGTTGTCTTTGGTGCATGGCGTTGCCTGTTAAGCTGTTGTCTTTGGTGTATGGCATTGTCTGTTAAGCAGTTGTCTTTGGTGTATGGCATTGTCTGTTAAGCAGTTGTCCTTGGTGTATGGCATTGTCTGTTAAGCAGTTGTCTTTGGTGTATGGCATTGTCTGTTAAGCAGTTGTCTTTGGTGTATGGCATTGCCTGTTAAGCAGTTGTCTTTGGTGTATGGCATTGCCTGTTAAGCAGTTGTCTTTGGTGTATGGCAGTGTCTGTTAAGCAGTTGTCTTTGGTGTATGGCATTGCCTGTTAAACAGTTGTCTTTGGTGTATGGCATTGCCTGTTAAGCAGTTGTCTTTAGTGTATGGCATTGTCTGTTAAGCAGTTGTATTGGGTGTATGGCATTGTCTGTTAAGCAGTTGTCTTTGGTGTATGGCATTGTCTGTTAAGCAGTTGTCTTTGGTGTATGGCATTGCCTGTTAAACAGTTGTCTTTGGTGTATGGCATTGCCTGTTAAGCAGTTGTCTTTAGTGTATGGCATTGTCTGTTAAGCAGTTGTATTGGGTGTATGGCATTGTCTGTTAAGCAGTTGTCTTTGGTGTATGGCATTGCCTGTTAAACAGTTGTCTTTGGTGTATGGCATTGCCTGTTAAGCAGTTGTCTTTGGTGTATGGCATTGTCTGTTAAGCAGTTGTCTTTGGTGTATGGCATTGTCTGTTAAGCAGTTGTCTTTGGTGTATGGCATTGCCTGTTAAGCAGTTGTCTTTGGTGCGTGGCATTGTCTGTTAAGCAGTTGTCTTTTGTGTATGGCATTGCCTGTTAAGCAGTTGTCTATAGTGTATGGCATTGCCTGTTAAGCAGTTGTCTTTGGTGTATGGCAGTGTCTGTTAAGCAGTTGTCTTTGGTGTATGGCAGTGTCTGTTAAGCAGTTGTCTTTGGTGTATGGCATTGCCTGTTAAGCAATTGTCTTTGGTGTATGGCAGTGTCTGTTAAGCAGTTGTCTTTGGTGTATGGCATTGTCTGTTAAGCAGTTGACTTTGGTGTATGGCAGTGTCTGTTAAGCAGTTGTCTTTGGTGTATGGCATTGTCTGTTAAACAGTTGTCTTTGGTGTATGGCATTGCCTATTAAGCAGTTGTCTTTGGTGTATGGCATTGCCTGTTAAGCAGTTGTCTTTGGTGTATGGCATTGTCTGCTAAGCAGTTGTCTTTAGTTTATGGCGTTGTCTGTTAAGCAGTTGTCTTTAGTTCATGGCGTTGTCTGTTAAGCAGTTGTCTTTGGTGTATGGCATTGTCTGTTAAGCAGTTGTCTTTGGTGTATGGCATTGTCTGTTAAGCAGTTGTCTTTGGTGTATGGCATTGTCTGTTAAGCAATGGTCTTTGGTGTATGGCATTGTCTGTTAAGCAGTTGTCTTTGGTGTATGGCATTGCCTGTTAAGCAGTTGTCTTTGGTGTATGGCATTGCCTGTTAAGCAGTTGTCTTTGGTGTATGGCATTGTCTGTTAAGCAGTTGTCTTTGGTGTATGGCATTGTCTGTTAAGCAGTTGTCTTTGGTGTATGGCATTGCCTGTTAAGCAGTTGTCTTTGGTGTATGGCATTGTCTGTTAAGCAGTTGTCTTTGGTGTATGGCATTGTCTGTTAAGCAGTTGTCTTTGGTGTATGGCAGTGTCTGTTAAGCAGTTGTCTTTGGTGTATGGCATTGTCTGTTAAACAGTTGTCTTTGGTGTATGGCATTGCCTATTAAGCAGTTGTCTTTGGTGTATGGCATTGCCTGTTAAGCAGTTGTCTTTGGTGTATGGCATTGTCTGCTAAGCAGTTGTCTTTAGTTTATGGCGTTGTCTGTTAAGCAGTTGTCTTTAGTTCATGGCGTTGTCTGTTAAGCAGTTGTCTTTGGTGTATGGCATTGTCTGTTAAGCAGTTGTCTTTGGTGTATGGCATTGTCTGTTAAGCAGTTGTCTTTGGTGTATGGCATTGTCTGTTAAGCAATGGTCTTTGGTGTATGGCATTGTCTGTTAAGCAGTTGTCTTTGGTGTATGGCATTGCCTGTTAAGCAGTTGTCTTTGGTGTATGGCATTGCCTGTTAAGCAGTTGTCTTTGGTGTATGGCATTGTCTGTTAAGCAGTTGTCTTTGGTGTATGGCATTGTCTGTTAAGCAGTTGTCTTTGGTGTATGGCATTGCCTGTTAAGCAGTTGTCTTTGGTGTATGGCATTGTCTGTTAAGCAGTTGTCTTTGGTGTATGGCATTGTCTGTTAAGCATTTGTCTTTAGTGTATGGCGTTGTCTGTTAAACAGTTGTCTTTGGTGTATGCCATTGCCTGTTAAGCAGTTGTCTTTAGTGTATGGCATTGCCTGTTAACCAGTTGTCTTTAGTGTATGGCATTGCCTGTTAACCAGTTGTCTTTAGTGTATGGCATTGTCTGTTAAGCAGTTGTCTTTGGTGTATGGCATTGTCTGTTAAGCAGTTGTCTTTGGTGTATGGCATTGCCTGTTAAGCAGTTGTCTTTGGTGTATGGCATTGTCTGTTAAGCAGTTGTCTTTGGTGTATGGCATTGTCTGTTAAGCATTTGTCTTTAGTGTATGGCGTTGTCTGTTAAACAGTTGTCTTTGGTGTATGCCATTGCCTGTTAAGCAGTTGTCTTTGGTGTATGGCATTGTCTGTTAAGCAGTTATCTTTGGTGTATGGCATTGTCTGTTAAGCAGTTGTCTTTTGTGTATGGCATTCTCTGTTAAGCAGTTGTCTTTGGTGTATGGCATTGTCTGTTAAGCAGTTGTCTTTGGTGTATGGTATTGTCTGTTAAGCAGTTGTCTTTTGTGTATGTCATTCTCTGTTAAGCAGTAATCTTTGGTGTATGGCATTGCCTGTTAAGCAGTATTCTTTGGTGTATGGTATTGTCTGTTAAGCAGTTGTCTTTGGTGTATGGCATTGTCTGTTAAGCAGTTGTCTTTTGTGTATGGCATTCTCTGTTAAGCAGTTGTCTTTGGTGTATGGCATTGTCTGTTAAGCAGTTGTCTTTGGTGTATGGCATTGTCTGTTAAGCAGTTGTCTTTGGTGTATGGCATTGCCTGTTAAGCAGTATTCTTTGGTGTATGGTATTGTCTGTTAAGCAGTTGTCTTTGGTGTATGGCATTGTCTGTTAAGCAGTTGTCTTTGGTGCATGGCTTTGTCTGTTAAGCAGATGTCTTTGGTGTATGGCATTGTCTGTTAAGCAGTTGTCTTTGGTGTATGGCATTGTCTGTTAAGCAGTTGTCTTTGGTGTATGGCATTGCCTGTTAAGCAGTATTCTTTGGTGTATGGTATTGTCTGTTAAGCAGTTGTCTTTGGTGTATGGCATTGTCTGTTAAGCAGTTGTCTTTGGTGTATGGCATTGTCTGTTAAGCAGTTGTCTTTGGTGTATGGCATTGTCTGTTAAGCAATGGTCTTTGGTGTATGGCATTGTCTGTTAAGCAGTTGTCTTTGGTGTATGGCATTGCCTGTTAAGCAGTTGTCTTTGGTGTATGGCATTGCCTGTTAAGCAGTTGTCTTTGGTGTATGGCATTGTCTGTTAAGCAGTTGTCTTTGGTGTATGGCATTGTCTGTTAAGCAGTTGTCTTTGGTGTATGGCATTGCCTGTTAAGCAGTTGTCTTTGGTGTATGGCATTGTCTGTTAAGCAGTTGTCTTTGGTGTATGGCATTGTCTGTTAAGCAGTTGTCTTTGGTGTATGGCAGTGTCTGTTAAGCAGTTGTCTTTGGTGTATGGCATTGTCTGTTAAACAGTTGTCTTTGGTGTATGGCATTGCCTATTAAGCAGTTGTCTTTGGTGTATGGCATTGCCTGTTAAGCAGTTGTCTTTGGTGTATGGCATTGTCTGCTAAGCAGTTGTCTTTAGTTTATGGCGTTGTCTGTTAAGCAGTTGTCTTTAGTTCATGGCGTTGTCTGTTAAGCAGTTGTCTTTGGTGTATGGCATTGTCTGTTAAGCAGTTGTCTTTGGTGTATGGCATTGTCTGTTAAGCAGTTGTCTTTGGTGTATGGCATTGTCTGTTAAGCAATGGTCTTTGGTGTATGGCATTGTCTGTTAAGCAGTTGTCTTTGGTGTATGGCATTGCCTGTTAAGCAGTTGTCTTTGGTGTATGGCATTGCCTGTTAAGCAGTTGTCTTTGGTGTATGGCATTGTCTGTTAAGCAGTTGTCTTTGGTGTATGGCATTGTCTGTTAAGCAGTTGTCTTTGGTGTATGGCATTGCCTGTTAAGCAGTTGTCTTTGGTGTATGGCATTGTCTGTTAAGCAGTTGTCTTTGGTGTATGGCATTGTCTGTTAAGCATTTGTCTTTAGTGTATGGCGTTGTCTGTTAAACAGTTGTCTTTGGTGTATGCCATTGCCTGTTAAGCAGTTGTCTTTAGTGTATGGCATTGCCTGTTAACCAGTTGTCTTTAGTGTATGGCATTGCCTGTTAACCAGTTGTCTATAGTGTATGGCATTGTCTGTTAAGCAGTTGTCTTTGGTGTATGGCATTGTCTGTTAAGCAGTTGTCTTTGGTGTATGGCATTGCCTGTTAAGCAGTTGTCTTTGGTGTATGGCATTGTCTGTTAAGCAGTTGTCTTTGGTGTATGGCATTGTCTGTTAAGCATTTGTCTTTAGTGTATGGCGTTGTCTGTTAAACAGTTGTCTTTGGTGTATGCCATTGCCTGTTAAGCAGTTGTCTTTGGTGTATGGCATTGTCTGTTAAGCAGTTATCTTTGGTGTATGGCATTGTCTGTTAAGCAGTTGTCTTTTGTATATGGCATTCTCTGTTAAGCAGTTGTCTTTGGTGTATGGCATTGTCTGTTAAGCAGTTGTCTTTGGTGTATGGTATTGTCTGTTAAGCAGTTGTCTTTTGTGTATGGCATTCTCTGTTAAGCAGTAATCTTTGGTGTATGGCATTGCCTGTTAAGCAGTATTCTTTGGTGTATGGTATTGTCTGTTAAGCAGTTGTCTTTGGTGTATGGCAGTGTCTGTTAAGCAGTTGTCTTTTGTGTATGGCATTCTCTGTTAAGCAGTTGTCTTTGGTGTATGGCATTGTCTGTTAAGCAGTTGTCTTTGGTGTATGGCATTGTCTGTTAAGCAGTTGTCTTTGGTGTATGGCATTGCCTGTTAAGCAGTATTCTTTGGTGTATGGTATTGTCTGTTAAGCAGTTGTCTTTGGTGTATGGCATTGTCTGTTAAGCAGTTGTCTTTGGTGCATGGCTTTGTCTGTTAAGCAGATGTCTTTGGTGTATGGCATTGTCTGTTAAGCAGTTGTCTTTGGTGTATGGCATTGTCTGTTAAGCAGTTGTCTTTGGTGTATGGCATTGCCTGTTAAGCAGTATTCTTTGGTGTATGGTATTGTCTGTTAAGCAGTTGTCTTTGGTGTATGGCATTGTCTGTTAAGCAGTTGTCTTTGGTGTATGGCATTGTCTGTTAAGCAGATGTCTTTGGTGTATGGCATTGTCTGTTAAGCAGTTGTCTTTTGTGTATGGCATTGCCTGTTAAGCAGTTGTCTTTGGTGTATGGCATTGCCTGTTAAGCAGTTGTCTTTAGTGTATGGCATTGTCTTAAGCAGTTGTCTTTGGTGTATGGTGTTGCCTGTTAAGCAGTTGTCTTTGGTGTATGGCATTGTCTGTTAAGCAGTTGTCTTTGGTGTATGGCATTGTCTGTTAAGCAGTTGTCTTTGGTGCATGGCATTGCCTGTTAAGCAGTTGTCTTTGGTGTATGGCATTGCCTGTTAAGCAGTTGTCTTTGGTGCATGGCGTTGCCTGTTAAGCTGTTGTCTTTGGTGTATGGCATTGTCTGTTAAGCAGTTGTCTTTGGTGTATGGCATTGTCTGTTAAGCAGTTGTCCTTGGTGTATGGCAGTGTCTGTTAAGCAGTTGTCTTTGGTGTATGGCATTGTCTGTTAAGCAGTTGTCTTTGGTGTATGCCATTGCCTGTTAAGCAGTTGTCTTTAGTGTATGGCATTGCCTGTTAACCAGTTGTCTTTAGTGTATGGCATTGCCTGTTAACCAGTTGTCTATAGTGTATGGCATTGTCTGTTAAGCAGTTGTCTTTGGTGTATGGCATTGTCTGTTAAGCAGTTGTCTTTGGTGTATGGCATTGCCTGTTAAGCAGTTGTCTTTGGTGTATGGCATTGTCTGTTAAGCAGTTGTCTTTGGTGTATGGCATTGTCTGTTAAGCATTTGTCTTTAGTGTATGGCGTTGTCTGTTAAACAGTTGTCTTTGGTGTATGCCATTGCCTGTTAAGCAGTTGTCTTTGGTGTATGGCATTGTCTGTTAAGCAGTTATCTTTGGTGTATGGCATTGTCTGTTAAGCAGTTGTCTTTTGTATATGGCATTCTCTGTTAAGCAGTTGTCTTTGGTGTATGGCATTGTCTGTTAAGCAGTTGTCTTTGGTGTATGGTATTGTCTGTTAAGCAGTTGTCTTTTGTGTATGGCATTCTCTGTTAAGCAGTAATCTTTGGTGTATGGCATTGCCTGTTAAGCAGTATTCTTTGGTGTATGGTATTGTCTGTTAAGCAGTTGTCTTTGGTGTATGGCAGTGTCTGTTAAGCAGTTGTCTTTTGTGTATGGCATTCTCTGTTAAGCAGTTGTCTTTGGTGTATGGCATTGTCTGTTAAGCAGTTGTCTTTGGTGTATGGCATTGTCTGTTAAGCAGTTGTCTTTGGTGTATGGCATTGCCTGTTAAGCAGTATTCTTTGGTGTATGGTATTGTCTGTTAAGCAGTTGTCTTTGGTGTATGGCATTGTCTGTTAAGCAGTTGTCTTTGGTGCATGGCTTTGTCTGTTAAGCAGATGTCTTTGGTGTATGGCATTGTCTGTTAAGCAGTTGTCTTTGGTGTATGGCATTGTCTGTTAAGCAGTTGTCTTTGGTGTATGGCATTGCCTGTTAAGCAGTATTCTTTGGTGTATGGTATTGTCTGTTAAGCAGTTGTCTTTGGTGTATGGCATTGTCTGTTAAGCAGTTGTCTTTGGTGTATGGCATTGTCTGTTAAGCAGATGTCTTTGGTGTATGGCATTGTCTGTTAAGCAGTTGTCTTTTGTGTATGGCATTGCCTGTTAAGCAGTTGTCTTTGGTGTATGGCATTGCCTGTTAAGCAGTTGTCTTTAGTGTATGGCATTGTCTTAAGCAGTTGTCTTTGGTGTATGGTGTTGCCTGTTAAGCAGTTGTCTTTGGTGTATGGCATTGTCTGTTAAGCAGTTGTCTTTGGTGTATGGCATTGTCTGTTAAGCAGTTGTCTTTGGTGCATGGCATTGCCTGTTAAGCAGTTGTCTTTGGTGTATGGCATTGCCTGTTAAGCAGTTGTCTTTGGTGCATGGCGTTGCCTGTTAAGCTGTTGTCTTTGGTGTATGGCATTGTCTGTTAAGCAGTTGTCTTTGGTGTATGGCATTGTCTGTTAAGCAGTTGTCCTTGGTGTATGGCAGTGTCTGTTAAGCAGTTGTCTTTGGTGTATGGCATTGTCTGTTAAGCAGTTGTCTTTGGTGTATGGCATTGCCTGTTAAGCAGTTGTCTTTGGTGTATGGCATTGCCTGTTAAGCAGTTGTCTTTGGTGTATGGCAGTGTCTGTTAAGCAGTTGTCTTTGGTGTATGGCATTGCCTGTTAAGCAGTTGTCTTTGGTGTTTGGCGTTGTCTGTTAAGCAGTAATCTTTGGTGTATGGCATTGCCTGTTAAGCAGTTGTCTTTGGTGTATGGCAGTGTCTGTTAAGCAGTTGTCTTTGGTGTATGGCATTGCCTGTTAAGCAGTTGTCTTTGGTGTATGGCATTGCCTGTTAAGCAGTTGTCTTTGGTGTATGGCAGTGTCTGTTAAGCAGTTGTCTTTGGTGTATGGCATTGCCTGTTAAGCAGTTGTCTTTGGTGTTTGGCGTTGTCTGTTAAGCAGTAATCTTTGGTGTATGGCATTGCCTATTAAGCAGTTGTCTTTGGTGTATGGCATTGCCTGTTAAGCAGTTGTCTTTGGTGTATGGCATTGTCTGCTAAGCAGTTGTCTTTAGTTTATGGCGTTGTCTGTTAAGCAGTTGTCTTTAGTTCATGGCGTTGTCTGTTAAGCAGTTGTCTTTGGTGTATGGCATTGTCTGTTAAGCAGTAATCTTTGGTGTACGGTAGTGTCTGTTAAGCAGTTGTCTTTGGTGTATGGCATTGTCTGTTAAGCAGTTGTCTTTGGTGTATGGCATTGTCTGTTAAGCAGTTGTCTTTGGTGTATGGCATTGCCTGTTAAGCAGTTGTCTTTGGTGTATGGCATTGTCTGTTAAGCAGTTGTCTTTGGTGTATGGCAGTGTCTGGTAAGCAGTTGTCTTTAGTGTATGGCAGTGTCTGTTAAGCAGTTGTCTTTGGTGTATGGCATTGTCTATTAAGCAGTTGTCTTTAGTTTATGGCGTTGTCTGTTAAGCAGTTGTCTTTGGTGTATGGCGTTGTCTGTTAAGCAGTTGTCTTTGGTGTATGGCATTGTCTGTTAAGCAGTTGTCTTTGGTGTATGGCATTGTCTGTTAAGCAGTTGTCTTTGGTGTATGGCATTGCCTGTTAAGCAGTTGTCTTTAGTGTATGGCATTGCCTGTTAAGCAGTTGTCTTTAGTGTATGGCAGTGTCTGTTAAGCAGTTGTCTTTGGTGTATGGCATTGTCTATTAAGCAGTTGTCTTTAGTTTATGGTGTTGTCTGTTAAGCAGTTGTCTTTGGTGTATGGCGCTGTCTGTTAAGCAGTTGTCTTTGGTGTATGGCATTGTCTGTTAAGCAGTTGTCTTTGGTGTATGGCATTGTCTGTTAAGCAGTTGTCTTTGGTGTATGGCATTGCCTGTTAAACAGTTGTCTTTGGTGTATGGCATTGTCTGTTAAGCAGTTGTATTGGGTGTATGGCATTGTCTGTTAAGCAGTTGTCTTTGGTGTATGGCATTGCCTGTTAAGCAGTCATCTTTGGTGTACGGTAGTGTCTGTTAAGCAGTTGTCTTTGGTGTATGGCATTGTCTGTTAAGCAGTTGTCTTTGGTGTATGGCATTGCCTGTTAAGCAGTTGTCTTTGGTGTATGGCAGTGTCTGTTAAGCAGTTGTCTTTGGTGTATGGCATTGTCTGTTAAGCAGTTGTCTTTGGTGTATGGCATTGCCTGTTAAGCAGTTGTCTATAGTGTATGGCATTGCCTGTTAAGCAGTTGTCTTTGGTGTATGGCAGTGTCTGTTAAGCAGTTGTCTTTGGTGTATGGCAGTGTCTGTTAAGCAGTTGTCTTTGGTGTATGGCATTGCCTGTTAAGCAGTTGTCTTTGGTGTATGGCAGTGTCTGTTAAGCAGTTGTCTTTGGTGTATGGCATTGTCTGTTAAGCAGTTGTCTTTGGTGTATGGCAGTGTCTGTTAAGCAGTTGTCTTTGGGGTATGGCATTGTCTGTTAAACAGTTGTCTTTGGTGTATGGCATTGCCTATTAAGCAGTTGTCTTTGGTGTATGGCATTGCCTGTTAAGCAGTTGTCTTTGGTGTATGGCATTGTCTGCTAAGCAGTTGTCTTTAGTTTATGGCGTTGTCTGTTAAGCAGTTGTCTTTAGTTCATGGCGTTGTCTGTTAAGCAGTTGTCTTTGGTGTATGGCATTGTCTGTTAAGCAGTTGTCTTTGGTGTATGGCATTGTCTGTTAAGCAGTTGTCTTTGGTGTATGGCATTGTCTGTTAAGCAGTTGTCTTTGGTGTATGGCATTGTCTGTTAAGCAATGGTCTTTGGTGTATGGCATTGTCTGTTAAGCAGTTGTCTTTGGTGTATGGCATTGCCTGTTAAGCAGTTGTCTTTGGTGTATGGCATTGCCTGTTAAGCAGTTGTCTTTGGTGTATGGCATTGTCTGTTAAGCAGTTGTCTTTGGTGTATGGCATTGTCTGTTAAGCAGTTGTCTTGGGTGTATGGCATTGTCTGTTAAGCAGTTGTCTTTGGTGTATGGCATTGCCTGTTAAGCAGTTGTCTTTGGTGTATGGCATTGCCTGTTAAGCAGTTGTCTTTGGTGTATGGCATTGCCTGTTAACCAGTTGTCTTTAGTGTATGGCATTGTCTGTTAAGCAGTTGTCTTTGGTGTATGGCATTGTCTGTTAAGCAGTTGTCTTTGGTGTATGGCATTGCCTGTTAAGCAGTTGTCTTTGGTGTATGGCATTGTCTGTTAAGCAGTTGTCTTTGGTGTATGGCATTGTCTGTTAAGCATTTGTCTTTAGTGTATGGCGTTGTCTGTTAAACAGTTGTCTTTGGTGTATGCCATTGCCTGTTAAGCAGTTGTCTTTGGTGTATGGCATTGTCTGTTAAGCAGTTATCTTTGGTGTATGGCATTGTCTGTTAAGCAGTTGTCTTTTGTGTATGGCATTCTCTGTTAAGCAGTTGTCTTTGGTGTATGGCATTGTCTGTTAAGCAGTTGTCTTTGGTATATGGCATTGTCTGTTAAGCAGTTGTCTTTGGTGTATGGCATTGTCTGTTAAGCAGTTGTCTTTGGTGTATGGCATTGCCTGTTAAGCAGTATTCTTTGGTGTATGGTATTGTCTGTTAAGCAGTTGTCTTTGGTGTATGGCATTGTCTGTTAAGCAGTTGTCTTTGGTGCATGGCTTTGTCTGTTAAGCAGATGTCTTTGGTGTATGGCATTGTCTGTTAAGCAGTTGTCTTTGGTGTATGGCATTGTCTGTTAAGCAGTTGTCTTTGGTGCATGGCATTGCCTGTTAAGCAGTTGTCTTTGGTGTATGGCATTGCCTGTTAAGCAGTTGTCTTTGGTGCATGGCGTTGCCTGTTAAGCTGTTGTCTTTGGTGTATGGCATTGTCTGTTAAGCAGTTGTCTTTGGTGTATGGCATTGTCTGTTAAGCAGTTGTCCTTGGTGTATGGCAGTGTCTGTTAAGCAGTTGTCTTTGGTGTATGGCATTGTCTGTTAAGCAGTTGTCTTTGGTGTATGGCATTGCCTGTTAAGCAGTTGTCTTTGGTGTATGGCATTGCCTGTTAAGCAGTTGTCTTTGGTGTATGGCAGTGTCTGTTAAGCAGTTGTCTTTGGTGTATGGCATTGCCTGTTAAGCAGTTGTCTTTGGTGTTTGGCGTTGTCTGTTAAGCAGTAATCTTTGGTGTATGGCATTGCCTGTTAAGCAGTTGTCTTTGGTGTATGGCAGTGTCTGTTAAGCAGTTGTCTTTGGTGTATGGCATTGCCTTTTAAGCAGTTGTCTTTGGTGTATGGCATTGTCTGTTAAGCAGTTGTCTTTGGTGTATGGCATTGCCTATTAAGCAGTTGTCCTTGGTGTATGGCATTGCCTGTTAAGCAGTTGTCTTTGGTGTATGGCATTGTCTGCTAAGCAGTTGTCTTTAGTTTATGGCGTTGTCTGTTAAGCAGTTGTCTTTAGTTCATGGCGTTGTCTGTTAAGCAGTAATCTTTGGTGTACGGTAGTGTATGTTAAGCAGTTGTCTTTGCTGTATGGCATTGTCTGTTAAGCAGTTGTCTTTGGTGTATGGCATTGTCTGTTAAGCAGTAATCTTTGGTGTACGGTAGTGTATGTTAAGCAGTTGTCTTTGGTGTATGGCATTGTCTGTTAAGCAGTTGTCTTTGGTGTATGGCATTGTCTGTTAAGCAGTTGTCTTTGGTGTATGGCATTGTCTGTTAAGCAGTTGTCTTTGGTGTATGGCATTGTCTGTTAAGCAATGGTCTTTGGTGTATGGCATTGTCTGTTAAGCAGTTGTCTTTGGTGTTTGGCATTACCTGTTAAGCAGTTGTCTTTGGTGTATGGCATTGCCTGTTAAGCAGTTGTCTTTGGTGTATGGCATTGTCTGTTAAGCAGTTGTCTTTGGTGTATGGCATTGCCTGTTAAGCAGTTGTCTTTGGTGTATGGCATTGTCTGTTAAGCAGTCGTCTTTGGTGTATGGCAGTGTCTGGTAAGCAGTTGTCTTTAGTGTATGGCAGTGTCTGTTAAGCAGTTGTCTTTGGTGTATGGCATTGTCTATTAAGCAGTTGTCTTTAGTTTATGGCGTTGTCTGTTAAGCAGTTGTCTTTGGTGTATGGCGTTGTCTGTTAAGCAGTTGTCTTTGGTGTATGGCATTGTCTGTTAAGCAGTTGTCTTTGGTGTATGGCATTGTCTGTTAAGCAGTTGTCTTTGGTGTATGGCATTGTCTGTTAAGCAGTTGTCTTTGGTGTATGGCATTGCCTGTTAAACAGTTGTCTTTGGTGTATGGCATTGCCTGTTAAGCAGTTGTCTTTGGTGTATGGCATTGCCTGTTAAGCAGTTGTCTTTGGTGTATGGCATTGTCTGCTAAGCAGTTGTCTTTAGTTTATGGCGTTGTCTGTTAAGCAGTTGTCTTTAGTTCATGGCGTTGTCTGTTAAGCAGTAATCTTTGGTGTACGGTAGTGTATGTTAAGCAGTTGTCTTTGGTGTATGGCATTGTCTGTTAAGCAGTTGTCTTTGGTGTATGGCATTGTCTGTTAAGCAGTAATCTTTGGTGTACGGTAGTGTATGTTAAGCAGTTGTCTTTGGTGTATGGCATTGTCTGTTAAGCAGTTGTCTTTGGTGTATGGCATTGTCTGTTAAGCAGTTGTCTTTGGTGTATGGCATTGTCTGTTAAGCAGTTGTCTTTGGTGTATGGCATTGTCTGTTAAGCAATGGTCTTTGGTGTATGGCATTGTCTGTTAAGCAGTTGTCTTTGGTGTATGGCATTGCCTGTTAAGCAGTTGTCTTTGGTGTATGGCATTGCCTGTTAAGCAGTTGTCTTTGGTGTATGGCATTGTCTGTTAAGCAGTTGTCTTTGGTGTATGGCATTGCCTGTTAAGCAGTTGTCTTTGGTGTATGGCATTGTCTGTTAAGCAGTCGTCTTTGGTGTATGGCAGTGTCTGGTAAGCAGTTGTCTTTAGTGTATGGCAGTGTCTGTTAAGCAGTTGTCTTTGGTGTATGGCATTGTCTATTAAGCAGTTGTCTTTAGTTTATGGCGTTGTCTGTTAAGCAGTTGTCTTTGGTGTATGGCGTTGTCTGTTAAGCAGTTGTCTTTGGTGTATGGCATTGTCTGTTAAGCAGTTGTCTTTGGTGTATGGCATTGTCTGTTAAGCAGTTGTCTTTGGTGTATGGCATTGTCTGTTAAGCAGTTGTCTTTGGTGTATGGCATTGCCTGTTAAACAGTTGTCTTTGGTGTATGGCATTGCCTGTTAAGCAGTTGTCTTTAGTGTATGGCAGTGTCTGTTAAGCAGTTGTCTTTGGTGTATGGCATTGTCTATTAAGCAGTTGTCTTTAGTTTATGGCGTTGTCTGTTAAGCAGTTGTCTTTGGTGTATGGCGTTGTCTGTTAAGCAGTTGTCTTTGGTGTATGGCATTGTCTGTTAAGCAGTTGTCTTTGGTGTATGGCATTGTCTGTTAAGCAGTTGTCTTTGGTGTATGGCATTGCCTGTTAAACAGTTGTCTTTGGTGTATGGCATTGTCTGTTAAGCAGTTGTATTGGGTGTATGGCATTGTCTGTTAAGCAGTTGTCTTTGGTGTATGGCATTGCCTGTTAAGCAGTCATCTTTGGTGTACGGTAGTGTCTGTTAAGCAGTTGTCTTTGGTGTATGGCATTGTCTGTTAAGTAGTTGTCTTTGGTGTATGGCATTGCCTGTTAAGCAGTTGTCTTTGGTGCATGGCAGTGTCTGTTAAGCAGTTGTATTTGGTGCGTGGCATTGTCTGTTAAGCAGTTGTCTTTTGTGTATGGCATTGCCTGTTAAGCAGTTGTCTACAGTGTATGGCATTGCCTGTTAAGCAGTTGTCTTTGGTGTATGGCAGTGTCTGTTAAGCAGTTGTCTTTGGTGTATGGCAGTGTCTGTTAAGCAGTTGTCTTTGGTGTATGGCATTGCCTGTTAAGCAGTTGTCTTTGGTGTATGGCAGTGTCTGTTAAGCAGTTGTCTTTGGTGTATGGCATTGTCTGTTAAGCAGTTGTCTTTGGTGTATGGCAGTGTCTGTTAAGCAGTTGTCTTTGGTGTATGGCATTGTCTGTTAAACAGTTGTCTTTGGTGTATGGCATTGCCTATTAAGCAGTTGTCTTTGGTGTATGGCATTGCCTGTTAAGCAGTTGTCTTTGGTGTATGGCATTGTCTGCTAAGCAGTTGTCTTTAGTTTATGGCGTTGTCTGTTAAGCAGTTGTCTTTAGTTCATGGCGTTGTCTGTTAAGCAGTTGTCTTTGGTGTATGGCATTGTCTGTTAAGCAGTTGTCTTTGGTGTATGGCATTGTCTGTTAAGCAGTTGTCTTTGGTGTATGGCATTGTCTGTTAAGCAGTTGTCTTTGGTGTATGGCATTGTCTGTTAAGCAATGGTCTTTGGTGTATGGCATTGTCTGTTAAGCAGTTGTCTTTGGTGTATGGCATTGCCTGTTAAGCAGTTGTCTTTGGTGTATGGCATTGCCTGTTAAGCAGTTGTCTTTGGTGTATGGCATTGTCTGTTAAGCAGTTGTCTTTGGTGTATGGCATTGTCTGTTAAGCAGTTGTCTTTAGTGTATGGCATTGTCTGTTAAGCAGTTGTCTTTGGTGTATGGCATTGTCTGTTAAGCAGTTGTCTTTGGTGTATGGCATTGCCTGTTAAGCAGTTGTCTTTGGTGTATGGCATTGTCTGTTAAGCAGTTGTCTTTGGTGTATGGCATTGTCTGTTAAGCATTTGTCTTTAGTGTATGGCGTTGTCTGTTAAACAGTTGTCTTTGGTGTATGCCATTGCCTGTTAAGCAGTTGTCTTTGGTGTATGGCATTGTCTGTTAAGCAGTTATCTTTGGTGTATGGCATTGTCTGTTAAGCAGTTGTCTTTTGTGTATGGCATTCTCTGTTAAGCAGTTGTCTTTGGTGTATGGCATTGTCTGTTAAGCAGTTGTCTTTGGTGTATGGCATTGTCTGTTAAGCAGTTGTCTTTGGTGTATGGCATTGCCTGTTAAGCAGTATTCTTTGGTGTATGGTATTGTCTGTTAAGCAGTTGTCTTTGGTGTATGGCATTGTCTGTTAAGCAGTTGTCTTTTGTGTATGGCATTCTCTGTTAAGCAGTTGTCTTTGGTGTATGGCATTGTCTGTTAAGCAGTTGTCTTTGGTGTATGGCATTGTCTGTTAAGCAGTTGTCTTTGGTGTATGGTATTGTCTGTTAAGCAGTTGTCTTTGGTGTATGGCATTGTCTGTTAAGCAGTTGTCTTTGGTGCATGGCTTTGTCTGTTAAGCAGATGTCTTTGGTGTATGGCATTGTCTGTTAAGCAGTTGTCTTTGGTGTATGGCATTGTCTGTTAAGCAGTTGTCTTTGGTGCATGGCATTGTCTGTTAAGCAGTTGTCTTTTGTGTATGGCATTGTCTGTTAAGCAGTTGTCTTTGGTGTATGGCATTGCCTGTTAAGCAGTTGTCTTTAGTGTATGGCATTGTCTTAAGCAGTTGTCTTTGGTTTATGGCGTTGCCTGTTAAGCAGTTGTCTTTGGTGTATGGCATTGTCTGTTAAGCAGTTGTCTTTGGTGCATGGCATTGCCTGTTAAGCAGTTGTCTTTGGTGTATGGCATTGCCTGTTAAGCAGTTGTCTTTGGTGCATGGCGTTGCCTGTTAAGCTGTTGTCTTTGGTGTATGGCATTGTCTGTTAAGCAGTTGTCTTTGGTGTATGGCATTGTCTGTTAAGCAGTTGTCCTTGGTGTATGGCAGTGTCTGTTAAGCAGTTGTCTTTGGTGTATGGCATTGTCTGTTAAGCAGTTGTCTTTGTTGCATGGCGTTACGTGTTAAGCAGTTGTATTTGGTGTATGGCATTGCCTGTTAAGCAGTTGCCTTTGGTGTATGGCATTGCCTGTTAAGCAGTTGTCTTTGGTGTATGGCAGTGTCTGTTAAGCAGTTGTCTTTGGTGTATGGCATTGCCTGTTAAGCAGTTGTCTTTGGTGTTTGGCGTTGTCTGTTAAGCAGTAATCTTTGGTGTATGGCATTGCCTGTTAAGCAGTTGTCTTTGGTGTATGGCATTGCCTGTTAAGCAGTTGTCTATAGTGTATGGCATTGCCTGTTAAGCAGTTGTCTTTGGTGTATGGCAGTGTCTGTTAAGCAGTTGTCTTTGGTGTATGGCATTGCCTGTTAAGCAGTAATCTTTGGTGTATGGCAGTGTCTGTTAAGCAGTTGTCTTTGGTGTATGGCATTGTCTGTTAAGCAGTTGTCTTTGGTGTATGGCAGTGTCTGTTAAGCAGTTGTCTTTGGTGTATGGCATTGTCTGTTAAGCAGTTGTCTTTGGTGTATGGCATTGCCTATTAAGCAGTTGTCTTTGGTGTATGGCATTGCCTGTTAAGCAGTTGTCTTTGGTGTATGGCATTGTCTGCTAAGCAGTTGTCTTTAGTTTATGGCATTGTCTGTTAAGCAGTTGTCTTTGGTGTATAACATTGTCTGTTAAGCAGTTGTCTTTGGTGTATGGCATTGTCTGTTAAGCAGTTGTCTTTGGTGTATGGCATTGTCTGTTAAGCAGTGGTCTTTGGTGTATGGCATTGCCTGTTAAGCAGTTGTCTTTGGTGTATGGCATTGCCTGTTAAGCAGTTGTCTTTGGTGTATGGCATTGCCTGTTAAGCAGTTGTCTTTGGTGTATGGCACTGTCTGTTAAGCAGTTGTCTTTGGTGTATGGCATTGTCTGTTAAGCAGTTGTCTTTGGTGTATGGCATTGTCTGTTAAGCAGTTGTCTTTGGTGTATGGCATTGCCTGTTAAGCAGTTGTCTTTGGTGTATGGCATTGCCTGTTAAGCAGTTGTCTTTGGTGTATGGCATTGCCCGTTAAGCAGTTGTCTTTGGTGTATGGCATTGTCTGTTAAGCAGTTGTCTTTGGTGTATGGCATTGTCTGTTAAGCAGTTGTCTTTGGTGTATGGCATTGCCTGTTAAGCAGTTGTCTTTGGTGTATGGCATTGTATGTTAAGCAGTTGTCTTTGGTGTATGCCATTGCCTGTTAAGCAGTTGTCTTTGGTGTATGGCATTGTCTGTTAAGCAGTTATCTTTGGTGTATGGCATTGTCTGTTAAGCAGTTGTCTTTGGTGCATGGCATTGTCTGTTAAGCAGTTGTCTTTTGTGTATGGCATTGTCTGTTAAGCAGTTGTCTTTGGTGTATGGCATTGTCTGTTAAGCAGTTGTCTTTGGTGTATGGCATTGTCTGTTAAGCAGTTGTCTTTGGTGCATGGCTTTGTCTGTTAAGCAGTTGTCTTTGGTGTATGGCATTGTCTGTTAAGCAGTTGTCTTTGGTGTATGGCATTGTCTGTTAAGCAGTTGTCTTTGGTGCATGGCATTGTCTGTTAAGCACTTGTCTTTTGTGTATGGCATTGTCTGTTAAGCAGTTGTCTTTGGTGTATGGCATTGCCTGTTAAGCAGTTGTCTTTGGTGTATGGCATTGCCTGTTAAGCAGATGTCTTTGGTGTATGGCATTGCCTGTTCAGCAGTTGTCTTTGGTGTATGGCATTGTCTGTTGAGCAGTTGTCTTTGGTGTATGGCATTGTCTGTTAAGCAGTTGTCTTTGGTGTATGGCATTGCCTGTTAAGCAGTTGTCTTTGGTGTATGGCATTGTCTGTTAAGCAGTTGTCTTTGGTGTATGGCATTGTCTGTTAAGCAGTTGTCTTTGGTGCATGGCATTGCCTGTTAAGCAGTTGTCTTTGGTGTATGGCATTGCCTGTTAAGCAGTTGTCTTTGGTGCATGGCGTTGCCTGTTAAGCTGTTGTCTTTGGTGTATGGCATTGTCTGTTAAGCAGTTGTCTTTGGTGTATGGCATTGTCTGTTAAGCAGTTGTCCTTGGTGTATGGCAGTGTCTGTTAAGCAGTTGTCTTTGGTGTATGGCATTGTCTGTTAAGCAGTTGTCTTTGTTGCATGGTGTTACGTGTTAAGCAGTTGTCTTTGGTGTATGGCATTGCCTGTTAAGCAGTTGTCTTTGGTGTATGGCATTGCCTGTTAAGCAGTTGTCTTTGGTGTATGGCAGTGTCTGTTAAGCAGTTGTCTTTGGTGTATGGCATTGCCTGTTAAGCAGTTGTCTTTGGTGTTTGGCGTTGTCTGTTAAGCAGTAATCTTTGGTGTATGGCATTGCCTGTTAAGCAGTTGCCTTTGGTGTATGGCATTGCCTGTTAAGCAGTTGTCTTTAGTGTATGGCATTGTCTCTTAAGCAGTTGTCTTTGGTATATGGCATTGCATGTTAAGCAGTTGTCTATAGTGTATGGCATTGCCTGTTAAGCAGTTGTCTTTGGTGTATGGCAGTGTCTGTTAAGCAGTTGTCTTTGGTGTATGGCATTGCCTGTTAAGCAGTAATCTTTGGTGTATGGCAGTGTCTGTTAAGCAGTTGTCTTTGGTGTATGGCATTGTCTGTTAAGCAGTTGTCTTTGGTGTATGGCAGTGTCTGTTAAGCAGTTGTCTTTGGTGTATGGCATTGTCTGTTAAGCAGTTGTCTTTGGTGTATGGCATTGCCTATTAAGCAGTTGTCTTTGGTGTATGGCATTGCCTGTTAAGCAGTTGTCTTTGGTGTATGGCATTGTCTGCTAAGCAGTTGTCTTTAGTTTATGGCATTGTCTGTTAAGCAGTTGTCTTTGGTGTATAGCATTGTCTGTTAAGCAGTTGTCTTTGGTGTATGGCATTGTCTGTTAAGCAGTTGTCTTTGGTGTATGGCATTGTCTGTTAAGCAGTGGTCTTTGGTGTATGGTATTGCCTGTTAAGCAGTTGTCTTTGGTGTATGGCATTGCCTGTTAAGCAGTTGTCTTTGGTGTATGGCATTGCCTGTTAAGCAGTTGTCTTTGGTGTCTGGCACTGTCTGTTAAGCAGTTGTCTTTGGTGTATGGCATTGTCTGTTAAGCAGTTGTCTTTGGTGTATGGCATTGTCTGTTAAGCAGTTGTCTTTGGTGTATGGCATTGCCTGTTAAGCAGTTGTCTTTGGTGTATGGCATTGCCTGTTAAGCAGTTGTCTTTGGTGTATGGCATTGCCCGTTAAGCAGTTGTCTTTGGTGTATGGCATTGTCTGTTAAGCAGTTGTCTTTGGTGTATGGCATTGTCTGTTAAGCAGTTGTCTTTGGTGTATGGCATTGCCTGTTAAGCAGTTGTCTTTGGTGTATGGCATTGTATGTTAAGCAGTTGTCTTTGGTGTATGCCATTGCCTGTTAAGCAGTTGTCTTTGGTGTATGGCATTGTCTGTTAAGCAGTTGTCTTTGGTGTATGGCATTGTCTGTTAAGCAGTTGTCTTTGGTGTATGGCATTGCCCGTTAAGCAGTTGTCTTTGGTGTATGGCATTGTCTGTTAAGCAGTTGTCTTTGGTGTATGGCATTGTCTGTTAAGCAGTTGTCTTTGGTGTATGGCATTGCCTGTTAAACAGTTGTCTTTGGTGTATGGCATTGTCTGTTAAGCAGTTGTATTGGGTGTATGGCATTGTCTGTTAAGCAGTTGTCTTTGGTGTATGGCATTGCCTGTTAAGCAGTCATCTTTGGTGTACGGTAGTGTCTGTTAAGCAGTTGTCTTTGGTGTATGGCATTGTCTGTTAAGTAGTTGTCTTTGGTGTATGGCATTGCCTGTTAAGCAGTTGTCTTTGGTGCATGGCAGTGTCTGTTAAGCAGTTGTATTTGGTGCGTGGCATTGTCTGTTAAGCAGTTGTCTTTTGTGTATGGCATTGCCTGTTAAGCAGTTGTCTATAGTGTATGGCATTGCCTGTTAAGCAGTTGTCTTTGGTGTATGGCAGTGTCTGTTAAGCAGTTGTCTTTGGTGTATGGCAGTGTCTGTTAAGCAGTTGTCTTTGGTGTATGGCATTGCCTGTTAAGCACTTGTCTTTGGTGTATGGCAGTGTCTGTTAAGCAGTTGTCTTTGGTGTATGGCATTGTCTGTTAAGCAGTTGTCTTTGGTGTATGGCAGTGTCTGTTAAGCAGTTGTCTTTGGTGTATGGCATTGTCTGTTAAACAGTTGTCTTTGGTGTATGGCATTGCCTATTAAGCAGTTGTCTTTGGTGTATGGCATTGCCTGTTAAGCAGTTGTCTTTGGTGTATGGCATTGTCTGCTAAGCAGTTGTCTTTAGTTTATGGCGTTGTCTGTTAAGCAGTTGTCTTTAGTTCATGGCGTTGTCTGTTAAGCAGTTGTCTTTGGTGTATGGCATTGTCTGTTAAGCAGTTGTCTTTGGTGTATGGCATTGTCTGTTAAGCAGTTGTCTTTGGTGTATGGCATTGTCTGTTAAGCAGTTGTCTTTGGTGTATGGCATTGTCTGTTAAGCAATGGTCTTTGGTGTATGGCATTGTCTGTTAAGCAGTTGTCTTTGGTGTATGGCATTGTCTGTTAAGCAGTTGTCTTTGGTGTATGGCATTGTCTGTTAAGCAGTTGTCTTTAGTGTATGGCATTGTCTGTTAAGCAGTTGTCTTTGGTGTATGGCATTGTCTGTTAAGCAGTTGTCTTTGGTGTATGGCATTGCCTGTTAAGCAGTTGTCTTTGGTGTATGGCATTGTCTGTTAAGCAGTTGTCTTTGGTGTATGGCATTGTCTGTTAAGCATTTGTCTTTAGTGTATGGCGTTGTCTGTTAAACAGTTGTCTTTGGTGTATGCCATTGTCTGTTAAGCAGTTGTCTTTGGTGTATGGCATTGCCTGTTAAGCAGTTGTCTTTGGTGTATGGCATTGTCTGTTAAGCAGTTGTCTTTGGTGTATGGCATTGTCTGTTAAGCAGTTGTCTTTGGTGTATGGCATTGTCTGTTAAGCAGTTGTCTTTAGTGTATGGCATTGTCTGTTAAGCAGTTGTCTTTGGTGTATGGCATTGTCTGTTAAGCAGTTGTCTTTGGTGTATGGCATTGCCTGTTAAGCAGTTGTCTTTGGTGTATGGCATTGTCTGTTAAGCAGTTGTCTTTGGTGTATGGCATTGTCTGTTAAGCATTTGTCTTTAGTGTATGGCGTTGTCTGTTAAACAGTTGTCTTTGGTGTATGCCATTGCCTGTTAAGCAGTTGTCTTTGGTGTATGGCATTGTCTGTTAAGCAGTTATCTTTGGTGTATGGCATTGTCTGTTAAGCAGTTGTCTTTTGTGTATGGCATTGCCTGTTAAGCAGTATTCTTTGGTGTATGGTATTGTCTGTTAAGCAGTTGTCTTTGGTGTATGGCATTGTCTGTTAAGCAGTTGTCTTTTGTGTATGGCATTCTCTGTTAAGCAGTTGTCTTTGGTGTATGGCATTGTCTGTTAAGCAGTTGTCTTTGGTGTATGGCATTGTCTGTTAAGCAGTTGTCTTTGGTGTATGGCATTGCCTGTTAAGCAGTATTCTTTGGTGTATGGTATTGTCTGTTAAGCAGTTGTCTTTGGTGTATGGCATTGTCTGTTAAGCAGTTGTCTTTTGTGTATGGCATTCTCTGTTAAGCAGTTGTCTTTGGTGTATGGCATTGTCTGTTAAGCAGTTGTCTTTGGTGTATGGCATTGTCTGTTAAGCAGTTGTCTTTGGTGTATGGTATTGTCTGTTAAGCAGTTGTCTTTGGTGTATGGCATTGTCTGTTAAGCAGTTGTCTTTGGTGCATGGCTTTGTCTGTTAAGCAGATGTCTTTGGTGTATGGCATTGTCTGTTAAGCAGTTGTCTTTGGTGTATGGCATTGTCTGTTAAGCAGTTGTCTTTGGTGCATGGCATTGTCTGTTAAGCAGTTGTCTTTTGTGTATGGCATTGTCTGTTAAGCAGTTGTCTTTGGTGTATGGCATTGCCTGTTAAGCAGTTGTCTTTAGTGTATGGCATTGTCTTAAGCAGTTGTCTTTGGTGTATGGCGTTGCCTGTTAAGCAGTTGTCTTTGGTGTATGGCATTGTCTGTTAAGCAGTTGTCTTTGGTGCATGGCATTGCCTGTTATGCAGTTGTCTTTGGTGTATGGCATTGCCTGTTAAGCAGTTGTCTTTGGTGCATGGCGTTGCCTGTTAAGCTGTTGTCTTTGGTGTATGGCATTGTCTGTTAAGCAGTTGTCTTTGGTGTATGGCATTGTCTGTTAAGCAGTTGTCCTTGGTGTATGGCAGTGTCTGTTAAGCAGTTGTCTTTGGTGTATGGCATTGTCTGTTAAGCAGTTGTCTTTGTTGCATGGCGTTACGTGTTAAGCAGTTGTATTTGGTGTATGGCATTGCCTGTTAAGCAGTTGCCTTTGGTGTATGGCATTGCCTGTTAAGCAGTTGTCTTTGGTGTATGGCAGTGTCTGTTAAGCAGTTGTCTTTGGTGTATGGCATTGCCTGTTAAGCAGTTGTCTTTGGTGTTTGGCGTTGTCTGTTAAGCAGTAATCTTTGGTGTATGGCATTGCCTGTTAAGCAGTTGTCTTTGGTGTATGGCATTGCCTGTTAAGCAGTTGTCTATAGTGTATGGCATTGCCTGTTAAGCAGTTGTCTTTGGTGTATGGCAGTGTCTGTTAAGCAGTTGTCTTTGGTGTATGGCATTGCCTGTTAAGCAGTAATCTTTGGTGTATGGCAGTGTCTGTTAAGCAGTTGTCTTTGGTGTATGGCATTGTCTGTTAAGCAGTTGTCTTTGGTGTATGGCAGTGTCTGTTAAGCAGTTGTCTTTGGTGTATGGCATTGTCTGTTAAGCAGTTGTCTTTGGTGTATGGCATTGCCTATTAAGCAGTTGTCTTTGGTGTATGGCATTGCCTGTTAAGCAGTTGTCTTTGGTGTATGGCATTGTCTGCTAAGCAGTTGTCTTTAGTTTATGGCATTGTCTGTTAAGCAGTTGTCTTTGGTGTATAACATTGTCTGTTAAGCAGTTGTCTTTGGTGTATGGCATTGTCTGTTAAGCAGTTGTCTTTGGTGTATGGCATTGTCTGTTAAGCAGTGGTCTTTGGTGTATGGCATTGCCTGTTAAGCAGTTGTCTTTGGTGTATGGCATTGCCTGTTAAGCAGTTGTCTTTGGTGTATGGCATTGCCTGTTAAGCAGTTGTCTTTGGTGTATGGCACTGTCTGTTAAGCAGTTGTCTTTGGTGTATGGCATTGTCTGTTAAGCAGTTGTCTTTGGTGTATGGCATTGTCTGTTAAGCAGTTGTCTTTGGTGTATGGCATTGCCTGTTAAGCAGTTGTCTTTGGTGTATGGCATTGCCTGTTAAGCAGTTGTCTTTGGTGTATGGCATTGCCCGTTAAGCAGTTGTCTTTGGTGTATGGCATTGTCTGTTAAGCAGTTGTCTTTGGTGTATGGCATTGTCTGTTAAGCAGTTGTCTTTGGTGTATGGCATTGCCCGTTAAGCAGTTGTCTTTGGTGTATGGCATTGTCTGTTAAGCAGTTGTCTTTGGTGTATGGCATTGTATGTTAAGCAGTTGTCTTTGGTGTATGCCATTGCCTGTTAAGCAGTTGTCTTTGGTGTATGGCATTGTCTGTTAAGCAGTTATCTTTGGTGTATGGCATTGTCTGTTAAGCAGTTGTCTTTGGTGCATGGCATTGTCTGTTAAGCAGTTGTCTTTTGTGTATGGCATTGTCTGTTAAGCAGTTGTCTTTGGTGTATGGCATTGTCTGTTAAGCAGTTGTCTTTGGTGTATGGCATTGTCTGTTAAGCAGTTGTCTTTGGTGCATGGCTTTGTCTGTTAAGCAGTTGTCTTTGGTGTATGGCATTGTCTGTTAAGCAGTTGTCTTTGGTGTATGGCATTGTCTGTTAAGCAGTTGTCTTTGGTGCATGGCATTGTCTGTTAAGCACTTGTCTTTTGTGTATGGCATTGTCTGTTAAGCAGTTGTCTTTGGTGTATGGCATTGCCTGTTAAGCAGTTGTCTTTGGTGTATGGCATTGCCTGTTAAGCAGATGTCTTTGGTGTATGGCATTGCCTGTTAAGCAGTTGTCTTTGGTGTATGGCATTGTCTGTTGAGCAGTTGTCTTTGGTGTATGGCATTGTCTGTTAAGCAGTTGTCTTTGGTGTATGGCATTGCCTGTTAAGCAGTTGTCTTTGGTGTATGGCATTGTCTGTTAAGCAGTTGTCTTTGGTGTATGGCATTGTCTGTTAAGCAGTTGTCTTTGGTGCATGGCATTGCCTGTTAAGCAGTTGTCTTTGGTGTATGGCATTGCCTGTTAAGCAGTTGTCTTTGGTGCATGGCGTTGCCTGTTAAGCTGTTGTCTTTGGTGTATGGCATTGTCTGTTAAGCAGTTGTCTTTGGTGTATGGCATTGTCTGTTAAGCAGTTGTCCTTGGTGTATGGCAGTGTCTGTTAAGCAGTTGTCTTTGGTGTATGGCATTGTCTGTTAAGCAGTTGTCTTTGTTGCATGGTGTTACGTGTTAAGCAGTTGTCTTTGGTGTATGGCATTGCCTGTTAAGCAGTTGTCTTTGGTGTATGGCATTGCCTGTTAAGCAGTTGTCTTTGGTGTATGGCAGTGTCTGTTAAGCAGTTGTCTTTGGTGTATGGCATTGCCTGTTAAGCAGTTGTCTTTGGTGTTTGGCGTTGTCTGTTAAGCAGTAATCTTTGGTGTATGGCATTGCCTGTTAAGCAGTTGCCTTTGGTGTATGGCATTGCCTGTTAAGCAGTTGTCTTTAGTGTATGGCATTGTCTCTTAAGCAGTTGTCTTTGGTATATGGCATTGCATGTTAAGCAGTTGTCTATAGTGTATGGCATTGCCTGTTAAGCAGTTGTCTTTGGTGTATGGCAGTGTCTGTTAAGCAGTTGTCTTTGGTGTATGGCATTGCCTGTTAAGCAGTAATCTTTGGTGTATGGCAGTGTCTGTTAAGCAGTTGTCTTTGGTGTATGGCATTGTCTGTTAAGCAGTTGTCTTTGGTGTATGGCAGTGTCTGTTAAGCAGTTGTCTTTGGTGTATGGCATTGTCTGTTAAGCAGTTGTCTTTGGTGTATGGCATTGCCTATTAAGCAGTTGTCTTTGGTGTATGGCATTGCCTGTTAAGCAGTTGTCTTTGGTGTATGGCATTGTCTGCTAAGCAGTTGTCTTTAGTTTATGGCATTGTCTGTTAAGCAGTTGTCTTTGGTGTATAGCATTGTCTGTTAAGCAGTTGTCTTTGGTGTATGGCATTGTCTGTTAAGCAGTTGTCTTTGGTGTATGGCATTGTCTGTTAAGCAGTGGTCTTTGGTGTATGGTATTGCCTGTTAAGCAGTTGTCTTTGGTGTATGGCATTGCCTGTTAAGCAGTTGTCTTTGGTGTATGGCATTGCCTGTTAAGCAGTTGTCTTTGGTGTATGGCACTGTCTGTTAAGCAGTTGTCTTTGGTGTATGGCATTGTCTGTTAAGCAGTTGTCTTTGGTGTATGGCATTGTCTGTTAAGCAGTTGTCTTTGGTGTATGGCATTGCCTGTTAAGCAGTTGTCTTTGGTGTATGGCATTGCCTGTTAAGCAGTTGTCTTTGGTGTATGGCATTGCCCGTTAAGCAGTTGTCTTTGGTGTATGGCATTGTCTGTTAAGCAGTTGTCTTTGGTGTATGGCATTGTCTGTTAAGCAGTTGTCTTTGGTGTATGGCATTGCCTGTTAAGCAGTTGTCTTTGGTGTATGGCATTGTATGTTAAGCAGTTGTCTTTGGTGTATGCCATTGCCTGTTAAGCAGTTGTCTTTGGTGTATGGCATTGTCTGTTAAGCAGTTGTCTTTGGTGTATGGCATTGTCTGTTAAGCAGTTGTCTTTGGTGTATGGCATTGCCCGTTAAGCAGTTGTCTTTGGTGTATGGCATTGTCTGTTAAGCAGTTGTCTTTGGTATATGGCATTGTCTGTTAAGCAGTTGTCTTTGGTGTATGGCATTGCCTGTTAAGCAGTTGTCTTTGGTGTATGGCATTGTATGTTAAGCAGTTGTCTTTGGTGTATGCCATTGCCTGTTAAGCAGTTGTCTTTGGTGTATGGCATTGTCTGTTAAGCAGTTGTCTTTGGTGTATGGCATTGTCTGTTAAGCAGTTGTCTTTGGTGTATGGCATTGCCTCTTAAGCAGTTGTCTTTGGTGTATGGCATTGTATGTTAAGCAGTTGTCTTTGGTGTATGCCATTGCCTGTTAAGCAGTTGTCTTTGGTGTATGCCATTGCCTGTTAAGCAGTTGTCTTTGGTGTATGGCATTGTCTGTTAAGCAGTTATCTTTGGTGTATGGCATTGTCTGTTAAGCAGTTGTCTTTGGTGCATGGCATTGTCTGTTAAGCAGTTGTCTTTTGTGTATGGCATTGTCTGTTAAGCAGTTGTCTTTGGTGTATGGCATTGTCTGTTAAGCAGTTGTCTTTGGTGTATGGCATTGTCTGTTAAGCAGTTGTCTTTGGTGCATGGCTTTGTCTGTTAAGCAGTTGTCTTTGGTATATGGCATTGTCTGTTAAGCAGTTGTCTTTGGTGTATGGCATTGTCTGTTAAGCAGTTGTCTTTGGTGCATGGCATTGTCTGTTAAGCACTTGTCTTTTGTGTATGGCATTGTCTGTTAAGCAGTTGTCTTTGGTGTATGGCATTGCCTGTTAAGCAGTTGTCTTTGGTGTATGGCATTGCCTGTTAAGTAGTTGTCTTTGGTGTATGGCATTGCCTGTTAAGCAGTTGTCTTTGGTGTATGGCATTGTCTTTTAAGCAGTTGTCTTTGGTGTATGGCATTGTCTGTTAAGCAGTTGTCTTTGGTGTATGGCATTGCCTGTTAAGCAGTTGTCTTTGGTGTTTGGCATTGTCTGTTAAGCAGTTGTCTTTGGTGTATGGCATTGTCTGTTAAGCAGTTGTCTTTGGTGTATGGCATTGCCTGTTAAGCAGTTGTCTTTGGTGTATGGCATTGTCTGTTAAGCAGTTGTCTTTGGTGTATGGCATTCTCTGTTAAGCAGTTGTCTTTAGTGTATGGCGTTGTCTGTTAAGCAGTTGTCTTTAGTGTATGCCATTGCCTGTTAAGCAGTTGTCTTTGGTGTATGGCATTGTCTGTTAAGCAGTTATCTTTGGTGTATGGCATTGTCTGTTAAGCAGTTGTCTTTGGTGCATGGCATTGTCTGTTAAGCAGTTGTCTTTTGTGTATGGCATTGTCTGTTAAGCAGTTGTCTTTGGTGTATGGCATTGTCTGTTAAGCAGTTGTCTTTGGTGTATGGCATTGTCTGTTAAGCAGTTGTCTTTGGTGTATGGCATTGTCTGTTAAGCAGTTGTCTTTGGTGCATGGCATTGTCTGTTAAGCACTTGTCTTTGGTGCATGGCATTGTCTGTTAAGCACTTGTCTTTTGTGTATGGCATTGTCTGTTAAGCAGTTGTCTTTGGTGTATGGCATTGCCTGTTAAGCAGTTGTCTTTGGTGTATGGCATTGCCTGTTAAGCAGATGTCTTTGGTGTATGGCATTGCCTGTTAAGCAGTTGTCTTTGGTGTATGGCATTGTCTGTTGAGCAGTTGTCTTTGGTGTATGGCATTGTCTGTTAAGCAGTTGTCTTTGGTGTATGGCATTGCCTGTTAAGCAGTTGTCTTTGGTGTATGGCATTGTCTGTTAAGCAGTTGTCTTTGGTGTATGGCATTGTCTGTTAAGCAGTTGTCTTTGGTGCATGGCATTGCCTGTTAAGCAGTTGTCTTTGGTGTATGGCATTGCCTGTTAAGCAGTTGTCTTTGGTGCATGGCGTTGCCTGTTAAGCTGTTGTCTTTGGTGTATGGCATTGTCTGTTAAGCAGTTGTCTTTGGTGTATGGCATTGTCTGTTAAGCAGTTGTCCTTGGTGTATGGCAGTGTCTGTTAAGCAGTTGTCTTTGGTGTATGGCATTGTCTGTTAAGCAGTTGTCTTTGTTGCATGGTGTTACGTGTTAAGCAGTTGTCTTTGGTGTATGGCATTGCCTGTTAAGCAGTTGTCTTTGGTGTATGGCATTGCCTGTTAAGCAGTTGTCTTTGGTGTATGGCAGTGTCTGTTAAGCAGTTGTCTTTGGTGTATGGCATTGCCTGTTAAGCAGTTGTCTTTGGTGTTTGGCGTTGTCTGTTAAGCAGTAATCTTTGGTGTATGGCATTGCCTGTTAAGCAGTTGCCTTTGGTGTATGGCATTGCCTGTTAAGCAGTTGTCTTTAGTGTATGGCATTGTCTCTTAAGCAGTTGTCTTTGGTATATGGCATTGCATGTTAAGCAGTTGTCTATAGTGTATGGCATTGCCTGTTAAGCAGTTGTCTTTGGTGTATGGCAGTGTCTGTTAAGCAGTTGTCTTTGGTGTATGGCATTGCCTGTTAAGCAGTAATCTTTGGTGTATGGCAGTGTCTGTTAAGCAGTTGTCTTTGGTGTATGGCATTGTCTGTTAAGCAGTTGTCTTTGGTGTATGGCAGTGTCTGTTAAGCAGTTGTCTTTGGTGTATGGCATTGTCTGTTAAGCAGTTGTCTTTGGTGTATGGCATTGCCTATTAAGCAGTTGTCTTTGGTGTATGGCATTGCCTGTTAAGCAGTTGTCTTTGGTGTATGGCATTGTCTGCTAAGCAGTTGTCTTTATTTTATGGCATTGTCTGTTAAGCAGTTGTCTTTGGTGTATAGCATTGTCTGTTAAGCAGTTGTCTTTGGTGTATGGCATTGTCTGTTAAGCAGTTGTCTTTGGTGTATGGCATTGTCTGTTAAGCAGTGGTCTTTGGTGTATGGTATTGCCTGTTAAGCAGTTGTCTTTGGTGTATGGCATTGCCTGTTAAGCAGTTGTCTTTGGTGTATGGCATTGCCTGTTAAGCAGTTGTCTTTGGTGTATGGCACTGTCTGTTAAGCAGTTGTCTTTGGTGTATGGCATTGTCTGTTAAGCAGTTGTCTTTGGTGTATGGCATTGTCTGTTAAGCAGTTGTCTTTGGTGTATGGCATTGCCTGTTAAGCAGTTGTCTTTGGTGTATGGCATTGCCTGTTAAGCAGTTGTCTTTGGTGTATGGCATTGCCCGTTAAGCAGTTGTCTTTGGTGTATGGCATTGTCTGTTAAGCAGTTGTCTTTGGTGTATGGCATTGTCTGTTAAGCAGTTGTCTTTGGTGTATGGCATTGCCTGTTAAGCAGTTGTCTTTGGTGTATGGCATTGTATGTTAAGCAGTTGTCTTTGGTGTATGCCATTGCCTGTTAAGCAGTTGTCTTTGGTGTATGGCATTGTCTGTTAAGCAGTTGTCTTTGGTGTATGGCATTGTCTGTTAAGCAGTTGTCTTTGGTGTATGGCATTGCCCGTTAAGCAGTTGTCTTTGGTGTATGGCATTGTCTGTTAAGCAGTTGTCTTTGGTGTATGGCATTGTCTGTTAAGCAGTTGTCTTTGGTGTATGGCATTGCCTGTTAAGCAGTTGTCTTTGGTGTATGGCATTGTATGTTAAGCAGTTGTCTTTGGTGTATGCCATTGCCTGTTAAGCAGTTGTCTTTGGTGTATGGCATTGTCTGTTAAGCAGTTGTCTTTGGTGTATGGCATTGTCTGTTAAGCAGTTGTCTTTGGTGTATGGCATTGCGTCTTAAGCAGTTGTCTTTGGTGTATGGCATTGTATGTTAAGCAGTTGTCTTTGGTGTATGCCATTGCCTGTTAAGCAGTTGTCTTTGGTGTATGCCATTGCCTGTTAAGCAGTTGTCTTTGGTGTATGGCATTGTCTGTTAAGCAGTTATCTTTGGTGTATGGCATTGTCTGTTAAGCAGTTGTCTTTGGTGCATGGCATTGTCTGGTAAGCAGTTGTCTTTTGTGTATGGCATTGTCTGTTAAGCAGTCGTCTTTGGTGTATGGTATTGCCTGTTAAGCAGTTGTCTTTGGTGTATGGCATTGCCTGTTAAGCAGTTGTCTTTGGTGTATGGCATTGCCTGTTAAGCAGTTGTCTTTGGTGTCTGGCACTGTCTGTTAAGCAGTTGTCTTTGGTGTATGGCATTGTCTGTTAAGCAGTTGTCTTTGGTGTATGGCATTGTCTGTTAAGCAGTTGTCTTTGGTGTATGGCATTGCCTGTTAAGCAGTTGTCTTTGGTGTATGGCATTGCCTGTTAAGCAGTTGTCTTTGGTGTATGGCATTGCCCGTTAAGCAGTTGTCTTTGGTGTATGGCATTGTCTGTTAAGCAGTTGTCTTTGGTGTATGGCATTGTCTGTTAAGCAGTTGTCTTTGGTGTATGGCATTGCCTGTTAAGCAGTTGTCTTTGGTGTATGGCATTGTATGTTAAGCAGTTGTCTTTGGTGTATGCCATTGCCTGTTAAGCAGTTGTCTTTGGTGTATGGCATTGTCTGTTAAGCAGTTGTCTTTGGTGTATGGCATTGTCTGTTAAGCAGTTGTCTTTGGTGTATGGCATTGCCCGTTAAGCAGTTGTCTTTGGTGTATGGCATTGTCTGTTAAGCAGTTGTCTTTGGTGTATGGCATTGTCTGTTAAGCAGTTGTCTTTGGTGTATGGCATTGCCTGTTAAACAGTTGTCTTTGGTGTATGGCATTGTCTGTTAAGCAGTTGTATTGGGTGTATGGCATTGTCTGTTAAGCAGTTGTCTTTGGTGTATGGCATTGCCTGTTAAGCAGTCATCTTTGGTGTACGGTAGTGTCTGTTAAGCAGTTGTCTTTGGTGTATGGCATTGTCTGTTAAGTAGTTGTCTTTGGTGTATGGCATTGCCTGTTAAGCAGTTGTCTTTGGTGCATGGCAGTGTCTGTTAAGCAGTTGTATTTGGTGCGTGGCATTGTCTGTTAAGCAGTTGTCTTTTGTGTATGGCATTGCCTGTTAAGCAGTTGTCTATAGTGTATGGCATTGCCTGTTAAGCAGTTGTCTTTGGTGTATGGCAGTGTCTGTTAAGCAGTTGTCTTTGGTGTATGGCAGTGTCTGTTAAGCAGTTGTCTTTGGTGTATGGCATTGCCTGTTAAGCAGTTGTCTTTGGTGTATGGCAGTGTCTGTTAAGCAGTTGTCTTTGGTGTATGGCATTGTCTGTTAAGCAGTTGTCTTTGGTGTATGGCAGTGTCTGTTAAGCAGTTGTCTTTGGTGTATGGCATTGTCTGTTAAACAGTTGTCTTTGGTGTATGGCATTGCCTATTAAGCAGTTGTCTTTGGTGTATGGCATTGCCTGTTAAGCAGTTGTCTTTGGTGTATGGCATTGTCTGCTAAGCAGTTGTCTTTAGTTTATGGCGTTGTCTGTTAAGCAGTTGTCTTTAGTTCATGGCGTTGTCTGTTAAGCAGTTGTCTTTGGTGTATGGCATTGTCTGTTAAGCAGTTGTCTTTGGTGTATGGCATTGTCTGTTAAGCAGTTGTCTTTGGTGTATGGCATTGTCTGTTAAGCAGTTGTCTTTGGTGTATGGCATTGTCTGTTAAGCAGTTGTCTTTGGTGTATGGCATTGCCTGTTAAGCAGTTGTCTTTGGTGTATGGCATTGCCTGTTAAGCAGTTGTCTTTGGTGTATGGCATTGTCTGTTAAGCAGTTGTCTTTGGTGTATGGCATTGTCTGTTAAGCAGTTGTCTTTAGTGTATGGCATTGTCTGTTAAGCAGTTGTCTTTGGTGTATGGCATTGTCTGTTAAGCAGTTGTCTTTGGTGTATGGCATTGCCTGTTAAGCAGTTGTCTTTGGTGTATGGCATTGTCTGTTAAGCAGTTGTCTTTGGTGTATGGCATTGTCTGTTAAGCAGTTGTCTTTGGTGTATGGCATTGTCTGTTAAGCATTTGTCTTTAGTGTATGGCGTTGTCTGTTAAACAGTTGTCTTTGGTGTATGCCATTGCCTGTTAAGCAGTTGTCTTTGGTGTATGGCATTGTCTGTTAAGCAGTTATCTTTGGTGTATGGCATTGTCTGTTAAGCAGTTGTCTTTTGTGTATGGCATTCTCTGTTAAGCAGTTGTCTTTGGTGTATGGCATTGTCTGTTAAGCAGTTGTCTTTGGTGTATGGCATTGTCTGTTAAGCAGTTGTCTTTGGTGTATGGCATTGCCTGTTAAGCAGTATTCTTTGGTGTATGGTATTGTCTGTTAAGCAGTTGTCTTTGGTGTATGGCATTGTCTGTTAAGCAGTTGTCTTTTGTGTATGGCATTCTCTGTTAAGCAGTTGTCTTTGGTGTATGGCATTGTCTGTTAAGCAGTTGTCTTTGGTGTATGGCATTGTCTGTTAAGCAGTTGTCTTTGGTGTATGGTATTGTCTGTTAAGCAGCTGTCTTTGGTGTATGGCATTGTCTGTTAAGCAGTTGTCTTTGGTGCATGGCTTTGTCTGTTAAGCAGATGTCTTTGGTGTATGGCATTGTCTGTTAAGCAGTTGTCTTTGGTGTATGGCATTGTCTGTTAAGCAGTTGTCTTTGGTGCATGGCATTGTCTGTTAAGCAGTTGTCTTTTGTGTATGGCATTGTCTGTTAAGCAGTTGTCTTTGGTGTATGGCATTGCCTGTTAAGCAGTTGTCTTTAGTGTATGGCATTGTCTTAAGCAGTTGTCTTTGGTGTATGGCGTTGCCTGTTAAGCAGTTGTCTTTGGTGTATGGCATTGTCTGTTAAGCAGTTGTCTTTGGTGCATGGCATTGCCTGTTAAGCAGTTGTCTTTGGTGTATGGCATTGCCTGTTAAGCAGTTGTCTTTGGTGCATGGCGTTGCCTGTTAAGCTGTTGTCTTTGGTGTATGGCATTGTCTGTTAAGCAGTTGTCTTTGGTGTATGGCATTGTCTGTTAAGCAGTTGTCCTTGGTGTATGGCAGTGTCTGTTAAGCAGTTGTCTTTGGTGTATGGCATTGTCTGTTAAGCAGTTGTCTTTGTTGCATGGCGTTACGTGTTAAGCAGTTGTATTTGGTGTATGGCATTGCCTGTTAAGCAGTTGCCTTTGGTGTATGGCATTGCCTGTTAAGCAGTTGTCTTTGGTGTATGGCAGTGTCTGTTAAGCAGTTGTCTTTGGTGTATGGCATTGCCTGTTAAGCAGTTGTCTTTGGTGTTTGGCGTTGTCTGTTAAGCAGTAATCTTTGGTGTATGGCATTGCCTGTTAAGCAGTTGTCTTTGGTGTATGGCATTGCCTGTTAAGCAGTTGTCTATAGTGTATGGCATTGCCTGTTAAGCAGTTGTCTTTGGTGTATGGCAGTGTCTGTTAAGCAGTTGTCTTTGGTGTATGGCATTGCCTGTTAAGCAGTAATCTTTGGTGTATGGCAGTGTCTGTTAAGCAGTTGTCTTTGGTGTATGGCATTGTCTGTTAAGCAGTTGTCTTTGGTGTATGGCAGTGTCTGTTAAGCAGTTGTCTTTGGTGTATGGCATTGTCTGTTAAGCAGTTGTCTTTGGTGTATGGCATTGCCTATTAAGCAGTTGTCTTTGGTGTATGGCATTGCCTGTTAAGCAGTTGTCTTTGGTGTATGGCATTGTCTGCTAAGCAGTTGTCTTTAGTTTATGGCATTGTCTGTTAAGCAGTTGTCTTTGGTGTATAACATTGTCTGTTAAGCAGTTGTCTTTGGTGTATGGCATTGTCTGTTAAGCAGTTGTCTTTGGTGTATGGCATTGTCTGTTAAGCAGTGGTCTTTGGTGTATGGCATTGCCTGTTAAGCAGTTGTCTTTGGTGTATGGCATTGCCTGTTAAGCAGTTGTCTTTGGTGTATGGCATTGCCTGTTAAGCAGTTGTCTTTGGTGTATGGCACTGTCTGTTAAGCAGTTGTCTTTGGTGTATGGCATTGTCTGTTAAGCAGTTGTCTTTGGTGTATGGCATTGTCTGTTAAGCAGTTGTCTTTGGTGTATGGCATTGCCTGTTAAGCAGTTGTCTTTGGTGTATGGCATTGCCTGTTAAGCAGTTGTCTTTGGTGTATGGCATTGCCCGTTAAGCAGTTGTCTTTGGTGTATGGCATTGCCCGTTAAGCAGTTGTCTTTGGTGTATGGCATTGTCTGTTAAGCAGTTGTCTTTGGTGTATGGCATTGCCTGTTAAGCAGTTGTCTTTGGTGTATGGCATTGTATGTTAAGCAGTTGTCTTTGGTGTATGCCATTGCCTGTTAAGCAGTTGTCTTTGGTGTATGGCATTGTCTGTTAAGCAGTTATCTTTGGTGTATGGCATTGTCTGTTAAGCAGTTGTCTTTGGTGCATGGCATTGTCTGTTAAGCAGTTGTCTTTTGTGTATGGCATTGTCTGTTAAGCAGTTGTCTTTGGTGTATGGCATTGTCTGTTAAGCAGTTGTCTTTGGTGTATGGCATTGTCTGTTAAGCAGTTGTCTTTGGTGCATGGCTTTGTCTGTTAAGCAGTTGTCTTTGGTGTATGGCATTGTCTGTTAAGCAGTTGTCTTTGGTGTATGGCATTGTCTGTTAAGCAGTTGTCTTTGGTGCATGGCATTGTCTGTTAAGCACTTGTCTTTTGTGTATGGCATTGTCTGTTAAGCAGTTGTCTTTGGTGTATGGCATTGCCTGTTAAGCAGTTGTCTTTGGTGTATGGCATTGCCTGTTAAGCAGATGTCTTTGGTGTATGGCATTGCCTGTTAAGCAGTTGTCTTTGGTGTATGGCATTGTCTGTTGAGCAGTTGTCTTTGGTGTATGGCATTGTCTGTTAAGCAGTTGTCTTTGGTGTATGGCATTGCCTGTTAAGCAGTTGTCTTTGGTGTATGGCATTGTCTGTTAAGCAGTTGTCTTTGGTGTATGGCATTGTCTGTTAAGCAGTTGTCTTTGGTGCATGGCATTGCCTGTTAAGCAGTTGTCTTTGGTGTATGGCATTGCCTGTTAAGCAGTTGTCTTTGGTGCATGGCGTTGCCTGTTAAGCTGTTGTCTTTGGTGTATGGCATTGTCTGTTAAGCAGTTGTCTTTGGTGTATGGCATTGTCTGTTAAGCAGTTGTCCTTGGTGTATGGCAGTGTCTGTTAAGCAGTTGTCTTTGGTGTATGGCATTGTCTGTTAAGCAGTTGTCTTTGTTGCATGGTGTTACGTGTTAAGCAGTTGTCTTTGGTGTATGGCATTGCCTGTTAAGCAGTTGTCTTTGGTGTATGGCATTGCCTGTTAAGCAGTTGTCTTTGGTGTATGGCAGTGTCTGTTAAGCAGTTGTCTTTGGTGTATGGCATTGCCTGTTAAGCAGTTGTCTTTGGTGTTTGGCATTGCCTGTTAAGCAGTTGTCTTTAGTGTATGGCATTGTCTCTTAAGCAGTTGTCTTTGGTATATGGCATTGCATGTTAAGCAGTTGTCTATAGTGTATGGCATTGCCTGTTAAGCAGTTGTCTTTGGTGTATGGCAGTGTCTGTTAAGCAGTTGTCTTTGGTGTATGGCATTGCCTGTTAAGCAGTAATCTTTGGTGTATGGCAGTGTCTGTTAAGCAGTTGTCTTTGGTGTATGGCATTGTCTGTTAAGCAGTTGTCTTTGGTGTATGGCAGTGTCTGTTAAGCAGTTGTCTTTGGTGTATGGCATTGTCTGTTAAGCAGTTGTCTTTGGTGTATGGCATTGCCTATTAAGCAGTTGTCTTTGGTGTATGGCATTGCCTGTTAAGCAGTTGTCTTTGGTGTATGGCATTGTCTGCTAAGCAGTTGTCTTTAGTTTATGGCATTGTCTGTTAAGCAGTTGTCTTTGGTGTATAGCATTGTCTGTTAAGCAGTTGTCTTTGGTGTATGGCATTGTCTGTTAAGCAGTTGTCTTTGGTGTATGGCATTGTCTGTTAAGCAGTGGTCTTTGGTGTATGGTATTGCCTGTTAAGCAGTTGTCTTTGGTGTATGGCATTGCCTGTTAAGCAGTTGTCTTTGGTGTATGGCATTGCCTGTTAAGCAGTTGTCTTTGGTGTATGGCACTGTCTGTTAAGCAGTTGTCTTTGGTGTATGGCATTGTCTGTTAAGCAGTTGTCTTTGGTGTATGGCATTGTCTGTTAAGCAGTTGTCTTTGGTGTATGGCATTGCCTGTTAAGCAGTTGTCTTTGGTGTATGGCATTGCCTGTTAAGCAGTTGTCTTTGGTGTATGGCATTGCCCGTTAAGCAGTTGTCTTTGGTGTATGGCATTGTCTGTTAAGCAGTTGTCTTTGGTGTATGGCATTGTCTGTTAAGCAGTTGTCTTTGGTGTATGGCATTGCCTGTTAAGCAGTTGTCTTTGGTGTATGGCATTGTATGTTAAGCAGTTGTCTTTGGTGTATGCCATTGCCTGTTAAGCAGTTGTCTTTGGTGTATGGCATTGTCTGTTAAGCAGTTGTCTTTGGTGTATGGCATTGTCTGTTAAGCAGTTGTCTTTGGTGTATGGCATTGCCCGTTAAGCAGTTGTCTTTGGTGTATGGCATTGTCTGTTAAGCAGTTGTCTTTGGTGTATGGCATTGTCTGTTAAGCAGTTGTCTTTGGTGTATGGCATTGCCTGTTAAGCAGTTGTCTTTGGTGTATGGCATTGTATGTTAAGCAGTTGTCTTTGGTGTATGCCATTGCCTGTTAAGCAGTTGTCTTTGGTGTATGGCATTGTCTGTTAAGCAGTTGTCTTTGGTGTATGGCATTGTCTGTTAAGCAGTTGTCTTTGGTGTATGGCATTGCCTCTTAAGCAGTTGTCTTTGGTGTATGGCATTGTATGTTAAGCAGTTGTCTTTGGTGTATGCCATTGCCTGTTAAGCAGTTGTCTTTGGTGTATGCCATTGCCTGTTAAGCAGTTGTCTTTGGTGTATGGCATTGTCTGTTAAGCAGTTATCTTTGGTGTATGGCATTGTCTGTTAAGCAGTTGTCTTTGGTGCATGGCATTGTCTGTTAAGCAGTTGTCTTTTGTGTATGGCATTGTCTGTTAAGCAGTTGTCTTTGGTGTATGGCATTGTCTGTTAAGCAGTTGTCTTTGGTGTATGGCATTGTCTGTTAAGCAGTTGTCTTTGGTGCATGGCTTTGTCTGTTAAGCAGTTGTCTTTGGTGTATGGCATTGTCTGTTAAGCAGTTGTCTTTGGTGTATGGCATTGTCTGTTAAGCAGTTGTCTTTGGTGCATGGCATTGTCTGTTAAGCACTTGTCTTTTGTGTATGGCATTGTCTGTTAAGCAGTTGTCTTTGGTGTATGGCATTGCCTGTTAAGCAGTTGTCTTTGGTGTATGGCATTGCCTGTTAAGCAGTTGTCTTTGGTGTATGGCATTGCCTGTTAAGCAGTTGTCTTTGGTGTATGGCATTGTCTTTTAAGCAGTTGTCTTTGGTGTATGGCATTGTCTGTTAAGCAGTTGTCTTTGGTGTATGGCATTGCCTGTTAAGCAGTTGTCTTTGGTGTTTGGCATTGTCTGTTAAGCAGTTGTCTTTGGTGTATGGCATTGTCTGTTAAGCAGTTGTCTTTGGTGTATGGCATTGCCTGTTAAGCAGTTGTCTTTGGTGTATGGCATTGTCTGTTAAGCAGTTGTCTTTGGTGTATGGCATTCTCTGTTAAGCAGTTGTCTTTAGTGTATGGCGTTGTCTGTTAAGCAGTTGTCTTTAGTGTATGCCATTGCCTGTTAAGCAGTTGTCTTTGGTGTATGGCATTGTCTGTTAAGCAGTTATCTTTGGTGTATGGCATTGTCTGTTAAGCAGTTGTCTTTGGTGCATGGCATTGTCTGTTAAGCAGTTGTCTTTTGTGCATGGCATTGTCTGTTAAGCAGTTGTCTTTGGTGTATGGCATTGTCTGTTAAGCAGTTGTCTTTGGTGTATGGCATTGTCTGTTAAGCAGTTGTCTTTGGTGTATGGCATTGTCTGTTAAGCAGTTGTCTTTGGTGCATGGCATTGTCTGTTAAGCACTTGTCTTTGGTGCATGGCATTGTCTGTTAAGCACTTGTCTTTTGTGTATGGCATTGTCTGTTAAGCAGTTGTCTTTGGTGTATGGCATTGCCTGTTAAGCAGTTGTCTTTGGTGTATGGCATTGCCTGTTAAGCAGATGTCTTTGGTGTATGGCATTGCCTGTTAAGCAGTTGTCTTTGGTGTATGGCATTGTCTGTTGAGCAGTTGTCTTTGGTGTATGGCATTGTCTGTTAAGCAGTTGTCTTTGGTGTATGGCATTGCCTGTTAAGCAGTTGTCTTTGGTGTATGGCATTGTCTGTTAAGCAGTTGTCTTTGGTGTATGGCATTGTCTGTTAAGCAGTTGTCTTTGGTGCATGGCATTGCCTGTTAAGCAGTTGTCTTTGGTGTATGGCATTGCCTGTTAAGCAGTTGTCTTTGGTGCATGGCGTTGCCTGTTAAGCTGTTGTCTTTGGTGTATGGCATTGTCTGTTAAGCAGTTGTCTTTGGTGTATGGCATTGTCTGTTAAGCAGTTGTCCTTGGTGTATGGCAGTGTCTGTTAAGCAGTTGTCTTTGGTGTATGGCATTGTCTGTTAAGCAGTTGTCTTTGTTGCATGGTGTTACGTGTTAAGCAGTTGTCTTTGGTGTATGGCATTGCCTGTTAAGCAGTTGTCTTTGGTGTATGGCATTGCCTGTTAAGCAGTTGTCTTTGGTGTATGGCAGTGTCTGTTAAGCAGTTGTCTTTGGTGTATGGCATTGCCTGTTAAGCAGTTGTCTTTGGTGTTTGGCGTTGTCTGTTAAGCAGTAATCTTTGGTGTATGGCATTGCCTGTTAAGCAGTTGCCTTTGGTGTATGGCATTGCCTGTTAAGCAGTTGTCTTTAGTGTATGGCATTGTCTCTTAAGCAGTTGTCTTTGGTATATGGCATTGCATGTTAAGCAGTTGTCTATAGTGTATGGCATTGCCTGTTAAGCAGTTGTCTTTGGTGTATGGCAGTGTCTGTTAAGCAGTTGTCTTTGGTGTATGGCATTGCATGTTAAGCAGTAATCTTTGGTGTATGGCAGTGTCTGTTAAGCAGTTGTCTTTGGTGTATGGCATTGTCTGTTAAGCAGTTGTCTTTGGTGTATGGCAGTGTCTGTTAAGCAGTTGTCTTTGGTGTATGGCATTGTCTGTTAAGCAGTTGTCTTTGGTGTATGGCATTGCCTATTAAGCAGTTGTCTTTGGTGTATGGCATTGCCTGTTAAGCAGTTGTCTTTGGTGTATGGCATTGTCTGCTAAGCAGTTGTCTTTATTTTATGGCATTGTCTGTTAAGCAGTTGTCTTTGGTGTATAGCATTGTCTGTTAAGCAGTTGTCTTTGGTGTATGGCATTGTCTGTTAAGCAGTTGTCTTTGGTGTATGGCATTGTCTGTTAAGCAGTGGTCTTTGGTGTATGGTATTGCCTGTTAAGCAGTTGTCTTTGGTGTATGGCATTGCCTGTTAAGCAGTTGTCTTTGGTGTATGGCATTGCCTGTTAAGCAGTTGTCTTTGGTGTATGGCACTGTCTGTTAAGCAGTTGTCTTTGGTGTATGGCATTGTCTGTTAAGCAGTTGTCTTTGGTGTATGGCATTGTCTGTTAAGCAGTTGTCTTTGGTGTATGGCATTGCCTGTTAAGCAGTTGTCTTTGGTGTATGGCATTGCCTGTTAAGCAGTTGTCTTTGGTGTATGGCATTGCCCGTTAAGCAGTTGTCTTTGGTGTATGGCATTGTCTGTTAAGCAGTTGTCTTTGGTGTATGGCATTGTCTGTTAAGCAGTTGTCTTTGGTGTATGGCATTGCCTGTTAAGCAGTTGTCTTTGGTGTATGGCATTGTATGTTAAGCAGTTGTCTTTGGTGTATGCCATTGCCTGTTAAGCAGTTGTCTTTGGTGTATGGCATTGTCTGTTAAGCAGTTGTCTTTGGTGTATGGCATTGTCTGTTAAGCAGTTGTCTTTGGTGTATGGCATTGCCCGTTAAGCAGTTGTCTTTGGTGTATGGCATTGTCTGTTAAGCAGTTGTCTTTGGTGTATGGCATTGTCTGTTAAGCAGTTGTCTTTGGTGTATGGCATTGCCTGTTAAGCAGTTGTCTTTGGTGTATGGCATTGTATGTTAAGCAGTTGTCTTTGGTGTATGCCATTGCCTGTTAAGCAGTTGTCTTTGGTGTATGGCATTGTCTGTTAAGCAGTTGTCTTTGGTGTATGGCATTGTCTGTTAAGCAGTTGTCTTTGGTGTATGGCATTGCCTCTTAAGCAGTTGTCTTTGGTGTATGGCATTGTATGTTAAGCAGTTGTCTTTGGTGTATGCCATTGCCTGTTAAGCAGTTGTCTTTGGTGTATGCCATTGCCTGTTAAGCAGTTGTCTTTGGTGTATGGCATTGTCTGTTAAGCAGTTATCTTTGGTGTATGGCATTGTCTGTTAAGCAGTTGTCTTTGGTGCATGGCATTGTCTGTTAAGCAGTTGTCTTTTGTGTATGGCATTGTCTGTTAAGCAGTTGTCTTTGGTGTATGGCATTGTCTGTTAAGCAGTTGTCTTTGGTGTATGGCATTGTCTGTTAAGCAGTTGTCTTTGGTGCATGGCTTTGTCTGTTAAGCAGTTGTCTTTGGTGTATGGCATTGTCTGTTAAGCAGTTGTCTTTGGTGTATGGCATTGTCTGTTAAGCAGTTGTCTTTGGTGCATGGCATTGTCTGTTAAGCACTTGTCTTTTGTGTATGGCATTGTCTGTTAAGCAGTTGTCTTTGGTGTATGGCATTGCCTGTTAAGCAGTTGTCTTTGGTGTATGGCATTGCCTGTTAAGCAGTTGTCTTTGGTGTATGGCATTGCCTGTTAAGCAGTTGTCTTTGGTGTATGGCATTGTCTTTTAAGCAGTTGTCTTTGGTGTATGGCATTGTCTGTTAAGCAGTTGTCTTTGGTGTATGGCATTGCCTGTTAAGCAGTTGTCTTTGGTGTTTGGCATTGTCTGTTAAGCAGTTGTCTTTGGTGTATGGCATTGTCTGTTAAGCAGTTGTCTTTGGTGTATGGCATTGCCTGTTAAGCAGTTGTCTTTGGTGTATGGCATTGTCTGTTAAGCAGTTGTCTTTGGTGTATGGCATTCTCTGTTAAGCAGTTGTCTTTAGTGTATGGCGTTGTCTGTTAAGCAGTTGTCTTTAGTGTATGCCATTGCCTGTTAAGCAGTTGTCTTTGGTGTATGGCATTGTCTGTTAAGCAGTTATCTTTGGTGTATGGCATTGTCTGTTAAGCAGTTGTCTTTGGTGCATGGCATTGTCTGTTAAGCAGTTGTCTTTTGTGTATGGCATTGTCTGTTAAGCAGTTGTCTTTGGTGTATGGCATTGTCTGTTAAGCAGTTGTCTTTGGTGTATGGCATTGTCTGTTAAGCAGTTGTCTTTGGTGCATGGCATTGTCTGTTAAGCAGTTGTCTTTTGTGTATGGCATTGTCTGTTAAGCAGTTGTCTTTGGTGTATGGCATTGCCTGTTAAGCAGTTGTCTTTAGTGTATGGCATTGTCTTAAGCAGTTGTCTTTGGTGTATGGCGTTGCCTGTTAAGCAGTTGTCTTTGGTGTATGGCGTTGTCTGTTAAGCAGTTGTCTTTGGTGCATGGCTTTGTCTGTTAAGCAGTTGTCTTTGGTGTATGGCATTGTCTGTTAAGCAGTTGTCTTTGGTGTATGGCATTGTCTGTTAAGCAGTTGTCTTTGGTGCATGGCATTGTCTGTTAAGCAGTTGTCTTTTGTGTATGGCATTGTCTGTTAAGCAGTTGTCTTTGGTGTATGGCATTGCCAGTTAAGCAGTTGTCTTTAGTGTATGGCATTGTCTTAAGCAGTTGTCTTTGGTGTATGGCGTTGCCTGTTAAGCAGTTGTCTTTGGTGTATGGCGTTGCCTGTTAAGCAGTTGTCTTTGGTGTATGGCATTGCCTGTTAAGCAGTTGTCTTTGGTGTATGGCATTGTCTGTTAAGCAGTTGTCTTTGGTGTATGGCATTGCCTGTTAAGCAGTTGTCTTTGGTGTATGGCATTGCCTGTTAAGCAGTTGTCTTTGGTGCATGGCGTTGCCTGTTAAGCTGTTGTCTTTGGTGTATGGCTGTGTCTGTTAAACAGTTGTCTTTGGTGTATGGCATTGTCTGTTAAGCAGTTGTCTTTGGTGTATGGCATTGCCTGTTAAGCAGTTGTCCTTGGTGTATGGCAGTGTCTGTTAAGCAGTTGTCTTTGGTGTATGGCATTGTCTGTTAAGCAGTTGTCTTTGTTGCATGGCGTTACGTGTTAAGCAGTTGTCTTTGGTGTATGGCATTGCCTGTTAAGCAGTTGTCTTTGGTGCATGGCTTTGTCTGTTAAGCAGTTGTCTTTGGTGTATGGCATTGTCTGTTAAGCAGTTGTCTTTGGTGTATGGCATTGTCTGTTAAGCAGTTGTCTTTGGTGCATGGCATTGTCTGTTAAGCAGTTGTCTTTTGTGTATGGCATTGTCTGTTAAGCAGTTGTCTTTGGTGTATGGCATTGCCTGTTAAGCAGTTGTCTTTAGTGTATGGCATTGTCTTAAGCAGTTGTCTTTGGTGTATGGCGTTGCCTGTTAAGCAGTTGTCTTTGGTGTATGGCGTTGCCTGTTAAGCTGTTGTCTTTGGTGTATGGCATTGTCTGTTAAGCAGTTGTCTTTGGTGTATGGCATTGTCCGTTAAGCAGTTGTCTTTGGTGCATGGCATTGCCTGTTAAGCAGTTGTCTTTGGTGTATGGCATTGCCTGTTAAGCAGTTGTCTTTGGTGCATGGCGTTGCCTGTTAAGCTGTTGTCTTTGGTGTATGGCTGTGTCTGTTAAACAGTTGTCTTTGGTGTATGGCATTGTCTGTTAAGCAGTTGTCTTTGGTGTATGGCATTGCCTGTTAAGCAGTTGTCCTTGGTGTATGGCAGTGTCTGTTAAGCAGTTGTCTTTGGTGTATGGCATTGTCGGTTAAGCAGTTGTCTTTGTTGCATGGCGTTACGTGTTAAGCAGTTGTCTTTGGTGTATGGCATTGTCTGTTAAGCAGTTGTCTTTGGTGTATGGCATTGTCGGTTAAGCAGTTGTCTTTGTTGCATGGCGTTACGTGTTAAGCAGTTGTCTTTGGTGTATGGCATTGCCTGTTAAGCAGTTGTCTTTGGTGTATGGCAGTGTCTGTTAAGCAGTTGTCTTTGGTGTATGGCATTGTCTCTTAAGCAGTTGTCTTTGGTGTATGGCATTGCCTGTTAAGCAGTTGTCTTTGGTGTATGGCATTGCCTGTTAAGCAGTTGTCTTTAGTGTATGGCATTGTCTCTTAAGCAGTTGTCTTTGGTATATAGCATTGCATGTTAAGCAGTTGTCTTTGGTGTATTGCATTGCCTGTTAAGCAGTTGTCTTTGGTGTATGGCATTGTCTGTTAAGAAGTTGTCTTTGGTATATGGCATTGCCTGTTAAGCAGTTGTCTTTGGTGTATGGCAGTGTCTGTTAATCAGTTGTCTTTGGTGTATGGCATTGTCTCTTAAGCAGTTGTCTTTGGTATATGGCATTGCCTGTTAAGCAGTTGTCTTTGGTGTATGGCATTGTCTGTTAAGCAGTTGTCTTTGGTGTATGGCATTGTCTGTTAAGCAGTTATCTTTGGTGTATGGCATTGCCTGTTAAGCAGTTGTCTTTGGTGTATGGCATTGCCTGTTAAGCAGTTGTCTTTGGTGTATGGCATTGTCTGTTAAGCAGTTGTCTTTGGTGTATGGCATTGCATGTTAAGCAGTTGTCTTCGGTGTATGGCATTGCCTGTTAAGCAGTTTTCTTTAGTGTATGGCATTGTCTGTTAAGCAGTTGTCTTTAGTGTATGGCATTGCCTGTTAAGCAGTTGTCTTTAGTGTATGGCATTGCCTGTTAAGCAGTTGTCTTTAGTGTATGGCATTGCCTGTTAAGCAGTTGTCTTTAGTGTATGGTATTGCCTGTTAAGCAGTTGTCTTTAGTGTATGGCACTGTCTGTTAAGCAGTTGTCTTTGGTGTATTGCATTGTCTGTTAAGCAGTTGTCTTTGGTGTATGGCATTGTCTGTTAAGCAGTTGTCTTTGGTGTATGGCATTGTCTGTTAAGCAGTTGTCTTTGGTGCATGGCATTGTCTTTTAAGCAGTTGTCTTTTGTGTATGGCATTGTCTGTTAAGCAGTTGTCTTTGGTGTATGGCATTGCCTGTTAAGCAGTTGTCTTTAGTGTATGGCATTGTCTTAAGCAGTTGTCTTTGATGTATGGCGTTGCCTGTTAAGCAGTTGTCTTTGGTGTATGGCGTTGCCTGTTAAGCAGTTGTCTTTGGTGTATGGCATTGCCTGTTAAGCAGTTGTCTTTGGTGTTTGGCGTTGTCTGTTAAGCAGTAATCTTTGGTGTATGGCATTGCCTGTTAAGCAGTTGTCTTTGGTGTATGGCATTGCCTGTTAAGCAGTTGTCTTTAGTGTATGACATTGTCTCTTAAGCAGTTGTCTTTGGTATATGGCATTGCATGTTAAGCAGTTGTCTATAGTGTATGGCATTGCCTGTTAAGCAGTTGTCTTTGGTGTATGGCAGTGTCTGTTAAGCAGTTGTCTTTGGTGTATGGCATTGCCTGTTAAGCAGTAATCTTTGGTGTATGGCAGTGTCTGTTAAGCAGTTGTCTTTGGTGTATGGCATTGTCTGTTAAGCAGTTGTCTTTGGTGTATGGCAGTGTCTGTTAAGCAGTTGTCTTTGGTGTATGGCATTGTCTGTTAAGCAGTTGTCTTTGGTGTATGGCATTGCCTATTAAGCAGTTGTCTTTGGTGTATGGCATTGCCTGTTAAGCAGTTGTCTTTGGTGTATGGCATTGTCTGCTAAGCAGTTGTCTTTAGTTTATGGCATTGTCTGTTAAGCAGTTGTCTTTGGTGTATAGCATTGTCTGTTAAGCAGTTGTCTTTGGTGTATGGCATTGTCTGTTAAGCAGTTGTCTTTGGTGTATGGCATTGTCTGTTAAGCAGTGGTCTTTGGTGTATGGCATTGCCTGTTAAGCAGTTGTCTTTGGTGTATGGCATTGCCTGTTAAGCAGTTGTCTTTGGTGTATGGCATTGCCTGTTAAGCAGTTGTCTTTGGTGTATGGCACTGTCTGTTAAGCAGTTGTCTTTGGTGTATTGCATTGTCTGTTAAGCAGTTGTCTTTGGTGTATGGCATTGTCTGTTAAGCAGTTGTCTTTGGTGTATGGCATTGCCTGTTAAGCAGTTGTCTTTGGTGTATGGCATTGCCTGTTAAGCAGTTGTCTTTGGTGTATGGCATTGCCCGTTAAGCAGTTGTCTTTGGTGTATGGCATTGTCTGTTAAGCAGTTGTCTTTGGTGTATGGCATTGTCTTTTAAGCAGTTGTCTTTGGTGTATGGCATTGCCTGTTAAGCAGTTGTCTTTGGTGTATGGCATTGTATGTTAAGCAGTTGTCTTTGGTGTATGCCATTGCCTGTTAAGCAGTTGTCTTTGGTGTATGGCATTGTCTGTTAAGCAGTTATCTTTGGTGTATGGCATTGTCTGTTAAGCAGTTGTCTTTGGTGCATGGCGTTGCCTGTTAAGCTGTTGTCTTTGGTGTATGGCTGTGTCTGTTAAACAGTTGTCTTTGGTGTATGGCATTGTCTGTTAAGCAGTTGTCTTTGGTGTATGGCATTGCCTGTTAAGCAGTTGTCCTTGGTGTATGGCAGTGTCTGTTAAGCAGTTGTCTTTGGTGTATGGCATTGTCTGTTAAGCAGTTGTCTTTGTTGCATGGCGTTACGTGTTAAGCAGTTGTCTTTGGTGTATGGCATTGCCTGTTAAGCAGTTGTCTTTGGTGCATGGCTTTGTCTGTTAAGCAGTTGTCTTTGGTGTATGGCATTGTCTGTTAAGCAGTTGTCTTTGGTGTATGGCATTGTCTGTTAAGCAGTTGTCTTTGGTGCATGGCATTGTCTGTTAAGCAGTTGTCTTTTGTGTATGGCATTGTCTGTTAAGCAGTTGTCTTTGGTGTATGGCATTGCCTGTTAAGCAGTTGTCTTTAGTGTATGGCATTGTCTTAAGCAGTTGTCTTTGGTGTATGGCGTTGCCTGTTAAGCAGTTGTCTTTGGTGTATGGCGTTGCCTGTTAAGCTGTTGTCTTTGGTGTATGGCATTGTCTGTTAAGCAGTTGTCTTTGGTGTATGGCATTGTCTGTTAAGCAGTTGTCTTTGGTGCATGGCATTGCCTGTTAAGCAGTTGTCTTTGGTGTATGGCATTGCCTGTTAAGCAGTTGTCTTTGGTGCATGGCGTTGCCTGTTAAGCTGTTGTCTTTGGTGTATGGCTGTGTCTGTTAAACAGTTGTCTTTGGTGTATGGCATTGTCTGTTAAGCAGTTGTCTTTGGTGTATGGCATTGTCTGTTAAGCAGTTGTCTTTGGTGTATGGCATTGTCTGTTAAGCAGTTGTCTTTGGTGTATGGCATTGCCCGTTAAGCAGTTGTCTTTGGTGTATGGCATTTTCTGTTAAGCAGTTGTCTTTGGTGTATGGCATTGTCTGTTAAGCAGTTGTCTTTGGTGTATGGCATTGCCTGTTAAGCAGTTGTCTTTGGTGTATGGCATTGTATGTTAAGCAGTTGTCTTTGGTGTATGCCATTGCCTGTTAAGCAGTTGTCTTTGGTGTATGGCATTGTCTGTTAAGCAGTTGTCTTTGGTGTATGGCATTGTCTGTTAAGCAGTTGTCTTTGGTGTATGGCATTGCCTCTTAAGCAGTTGTCTTTGGTGTATGGCATTGTATGTTAAGCAGTTGTCTTTGGTGTATGCCATTGCCTGTTAAGCAGTTGTCTTTGGTGTATGCCATTGCCTGTTAAGCAGTTGTCTTTGGTGTATGGCATTGTCTGTTAAGCAGTTATCTTTGGTGTATGGCATTGTCTGTTAAGCAGTTGTCTTTGGTGCATGGCATTGTCTGTTAAGCAGTTGTCTTTTGTGTATGGCATTGTCTGTTAAGCAGTTGTCTTTGGTGTATGGCATTGTCTGTTAAGCAGTTGTCTTTGGTGTATGGCATTGTCTGTTAAGCAGTTGTCTTTGGTGCATGGCTTTGTCTGTTAAGCAGTTGTCTTTGGTGTATGGCATTGTCTGTTAAGCAGTTGTCTTTGGTGTATGGCATTGTCTGTTAAGCAGTTGTCTTTGGTGCATGGCATTGTCTGTTAAGCACTTGTCTTTTGTGTATGGCATTGTCTGTTAAGCAGTTGTCTTTGGTGTATGGCATTGCCTGTTAAGCAGTTGTCTTTGGTGTATGGCATTGCCTGTTAAGCAGTTGTCTTTGGTGTATGGCATTGCCTGTTAAGCAGTTGTCTTTGGTGTATGGCATTGTCTTTTAAGCAGTTGTCTTTGGTGTATGGCATTGTCTGTTAAGCAGTTGTCTTTGGTGTATGGCATTGCCTGTTAAGCAGTTGTCTTTGGTGTTTGGCATTGTCTGTTAAGCAGTTGTCTTTGGTGTATGGCATTGTCTGTTAAGCAGTTGTCTTTGGTGTATGGCATTGCCTGTTAAGCAGTTGTCTTTGGTGTATGGCATTGTCTGTTAAGCAGTTGTCTTTGGTGTATGGCATTCTCTGTTAAGCAGTTGTCTTTAGTGTATGGCGTTGTCTGTTAAGCAGTTGTCTTTAGTGTATGCCATTGCCTGTTAAGCAGTTGTCTTTGGTGTATGGCATTGTCTGTTAAGCAGTTATCTTTGGTGTATGGCATTGTCTGTTAAGCAGTTGTCTTTGGTGCATGGCATTGTCTGTTAAGCAGTTGTCTTTTGTGTATGGCATTGTCTGTTAAGCAGTTGTCTTTGGTGTATGGCATTGTCTGTTAAGCAGTTGTCTTTGGTGTATGGCATTGTCTGTTAAGCAGTTGTCTTTGGTGCATGGCATTGTCTGTTAAGCAGTTGTCTTTTGTGTATGGCATTGTCTGTTAAGCAGTTGTCTTTGGTGTATGGCATTGCCTGTTAAGCAGTTGTCTTTAGTGTATGGCATTGTCTTAAGCAGTTGTCTTTGGTGTATGGCGTTGCCTGTTAAGCAGTTGTCTTTGGTGTATGGCGTTGTCTGTTAAGCAGTTGTCTTTGGTGCATGGCTTTGTCTGTTAAGCAGTTGTCTTTGGTGTATGGCATTGTCTGTTAAGCAGTTGTCTTTGGTGTATGGCATTGTCTGTTAAGCAGTTGTCTTTGGTGCATGGCATTGTCTGTTAAGCAGTTGTCTTTTGTGTATGGCATTGTCTGTTAAGCAGTTGTCTTTGGTGTATGGCATTGCCAGTTAAGCAGTTGTCTTTAGTGTATGGCATTGTCTTAAGCAGTTGTCTTTGGTGTATGGCGTTGCCTGTTAAGCAGTTGTCTTTGGTGTATGGCGTTGCCTGTTAAGCAGTTGTCTTTGGTGTATGGCATTGCCTGTTAAGCAGTTGTCTTTGGTGTATGGCATTGTCTGTTAAGCAGTTGTCTTTGGTGTATGGCATTGCCTGTTAAGCAGTTGTCTTTGGTGTATGGCATTGCCTGTTAAGCAGTTGTCTTTGGTGCATGGCGTTGCCTGTTAAGCTGTTGTCTTTGGTGTATGGCTGTGTCTGTTAAACAGTTGTCTTTGGTGTATGGCATTGTCTGTTAAGCAGTTGTCTTTGGTGTATGGCATTGCCTGTTAAGCAGTTGTCCTTGGTGTATGGCAGTGTCTGTTAAGCAGTTGTCTTTGGTGTATGGCATTGTCTGTTAAGCAGTTGTCTTTGTTGCATGGCGTTACGTGTTAAGCAGTTGTCTTTGGTGTATGGCATTGCCTGTTAAGCAGTTGTCTTTGGTGCATGGCTTTGTCTGTTAAGCAGTTGTCTTTGGTGTATGGCATTGTCTGTTAAGCAGTTGTCTTTGGTGTATGGCATTGTCTGTTAAGCAGTTGTCTTTGGTGCATGGCATTGTCTGTTAAGCAGTTGTCTTTTGTGTATGGCATTGTCTGTTAAGCAGTTGTCTTTGGTGTATGGCATTGCCTGTTAAGCAGTTGTCTTTAGTGTATGGCATTGTCTTAAGCAGTTGTCTTTGGTGTATGGCGTTGCCTGTTAAGCAGTTGTCTTTGGTGTATGGCGTTGCCTGTTAAGCTGTTGTCTTTGGTGTATGGCATTGTCTGTTAAGCAGTTGTCTTTGGTGTATGGCATTGTCCGTTAAGCAGTTGTCTTTGGTGCATGGCATTGCCTGTTAAGCAGTTGTCTTTGGTGTATGGCATTGCCTGTTAAGCAGTTGTCTTTGGTGCATGGCGTTGCCTGTTAAGCTGTTGTCTTTGGTGTATGGCTGTGTCTGTTAAACAGTTGTCTTTGGTGTATGGCATTGTCTGTTAAGCAGTTGTCTTTGGTGTATGGCATTGCCTGTTAAGCAGTTGTCCTTGGTGTATGGCAGTGTCTGTTAAGCAGTTGTCTTTTGTGTATGGCATTGTCTGTTAAGCAGTTGTCTTTGGTGTATGGCATTGCCTGTTAAGCAGTTGTCTTTAGTGTATGGCATTGTCTTAAGCAGTTGTCTTTGATGTATGGCGTTGCCTGTTAAGCAGTTGTCTTTGGTGTATGGCGTTGCCTGTTAAGCAGTTGTCTTTGGTGTATGGCATTGCCTGTTAAGCAGTTGTCTTTGGTGTTTGGCGTTGTCTGTTAAGCAGTAATCTTTGGTGTATGGCATTGCCTGTTAAGCAGTTGTCTTTGGTGTATGGCATTGCCTGTTAAGCAGTTGTCTTTAGTGTATGACATTGTCTCTTAAGCAGTTGTCTTTGGTATATGGCATTGCATGTTAAGCAGTTGTCTATAGTGTATGGCATTGCCTGTTAAGCAGTTGTCTTTGGTGTATGGCAGTGTCTGTTAAGCAGTTGTCTTTGGTGTATGGCATTGCCTGTTAAGCAGTAATCTTTGGTGTATGGCATTGTCTGTTAAGCAGTTGTCTTTGGTGTATGGCATTGTCTGTTAAGCAGTTGTCTTTGGTGTATGGCAGTGTCTGTTAAGCAGTTGTCTTTGGTGTATGGCATTGTCTGTTAAGCAGTTGTCTTTGGTGTATGGCATTGCCTATTAAGCAGTTGTCTTTGGTGTATGGCATTGCCTGTTAAGCAGTTGTCTTTGGTGTATGGCATTGTCTGCTAAGCAGTTGTCTTTAGTTTATGGCATTGTCTGTTAAGCAGTTGTCTTTGGTGTATAGCATTGTCTGTTAAGCAGTTGTCTTTGGTGTATGGCATTGTCTGTTAAGCAGTTGTCTTTGGTGTATGGCATTGTCTGTTAAGCAGTGGTCTTTGGTGTATGGCATTGCCTGTTAAGCAGTTGTCTTTGGTGTATGGCATTGCCTGTTAAGCAGTTGTCTTTGGTGTATGGCATTGCCTGTTAAGCAGTTGTCTTTGGTGTATGGCACTGTCTGTTAAGCAGTTGTCTTTGGTGTATGGCATTGTCTGTTAAGCAGTTGTCTTTGGTGTATGGCATTGTCTGTTAAGCAGTTGTCTTTGGTGTATGGCATTGCCTGTTAAGCAGTTGTCTTTGGTGTATGGCATTGCCTGTTAAGCAGTTGTCTTTGGTGTATGGCATTGCCCGTTAAGCAGTTGTCTTTGGTGTATGGCATTGTCTGTTAAGCAGTTGTCTTTGGTGTATGGCATTGTCTGTTAAGCAGTTGTCTTTGGTGTATGGCATTGCCTGTTAAGCAGTTGTCTTTGGTGTATGGCATTGTATGTTAAGCAGTTGTCTTTGGTGTATGCCATTGCCTGTTAAGCAGTTGTCTTTGGTGTATGGCATTGTCTGTTAAGCAGTTATCTTTGGTGTATGGCATTGTCTGTTAAGCAGTTGTCTTTGGTGCATGGCGTTGCCTGTTAAGCTGTTGTCTTTGGTGTATGGCTGTGTCTGTTAAACAGTTGTCTTTGGTGTATGGCATTGTCTGTTAAGCAGTTGTCTTTGGTGTATGGCATTGCCTGTTAAGCAGTTGTCCTTGGTGTATGGCAGTGTCTGTTAAGCAGTTGTCTTTGGCGTATGGCATTGTCTGTTAAGCAGTTGTCTTTGTTGCATGGCGTTACGTGTTAAGCAGTTGTCTTTGGTGTATGGCATTGCCTGTTAAGCAGTTGTCTTTGGTGCATGGCTTTGTCTGTTAAGCAGTTGTCTTTGGTGTATGGCATTGTCTGTTAAGCAGTTGTCTTTGGTGTATGGCATTGTCTGTTAAGCAGTTGTCTTTGGTGCATGGCATTGTCTGTTAAGCAGTTGTCTTTTGTGTATGGCATTGTCTGTTAAGCAGTTGTCTTTGGTGTATGGCATTGCCTGTTAAGCAGTTGTCTTTAGTGTATGGCATTGTCTTAAGCAGTTGTCTTTGGTGTATGGCGTTGCCTGTTAAGCAGTTGTCTTTGGTGTATGGCGTTGCCTGTTAAGCTGTTGTCTTTGGTGTATGGCATTGTCTGTTAAGCAGTTGTCTTTGGTGTATGGCATTGTCTGTTAAGCAGTTGTCTTTGGTGCATGGCATTGCCTGTTAAGCAGTTGTCTTTGGTGTATGGCATTGCCTGTTAAGCAGTTGTCTTTGGTGCATGGCGTTGCCTGTTAAGCTGTTGTCTTTGGTGTATGGCTGTGTCTGTTAAACAGTTGTCTTTGGTGTATGGCATTGTCTGTTAAGCAGTTGTCTTTGGTGTATGGCATTGCCTGTTAAGCAGTTGTCCTTGGTGTATGGCAGTGTCTGTTAAGCAGTTGTCTTTGGTGTATGGCATTGTCGGTTAAGCAGTTGTCTTTGTTGCATGGCGTTACGTGTTAAGCAGTTGTCTTTGGTGTATGGCATTGTCTGTTAAGCAGTTGTCTTTGGTGTATGGCATTGTCGGTTAAGCAGTTGTCTTTGTTGCATGGCGTTACGTGTTAAGCAGTTGTCTTTGGTGTATGGCAGTGTCTGCTAAGCAGTTGTCTTTGGTGTATGGCATTGTCGGTTAAGCAGTTGTCTTTGTTGCATGGCGTTACGTGTTAAGCAGTTGTCTTTGGTGTATGGCATTGCCTGTTAAGCAGTTGTCTTTGGTGTATGGCAGTGTCTGTTAAGCAGTTGTCTTTGGTGTATGGCATTGTCTCTTAAGCAGTTGTCTTTGGTGTATGGCATTGCCTGTTAAGCAGTTGTCTTTGGTGTATGGCATTGCCTGTTAAGCAGTTGTCTTTAGTGTATGGCATTGTCTCTTAAGCAGTTGTCTTTGGTATATAGCATTGCATGTTAAGCAGTTGTCTTTGGTGTATTGCATTGCCTGTTAAGCAGTTGTCTTTGGTGTATGGCATTGTCTGTTAAGAAGTTGTCTTTGGTATATGGCATTGCCTGTTAAGCAGTTGTCTTTGGTGTATGGCAGTGTCTGTTAATCAGTTGTCTTTGGTGTATGGCATTGTCTCTTAAGCAGTTGTCTTTGGTATATGGCATTGCCTGTTAAGCAGTTGTCTTTGGTGTATGGCATTGTCTGTTAAGCAGTTGTCTTTGGTGTATGGCATTGTCTGTTAAGCAGTTATCTTTGGTGTATGGCATTGCCTGTTAAGCAGTTGTCTTTGGTGTATGGCATTGCCTGTTAAGCAGTTGTCTTTGGTGTATGGCATTGTCTGTTAAGCAGTTGTCTTTGGTGTATGGCATTGCATGTTAAGCAGTTGTCTTCGGTGTATGGCATTGCCTGTTAAGCAGTTTTCTTTAGTGTATGGCATTGTCTGTTAAGCAGTTGTCTTTAGTGTATGGCTTTGCCTGTTAAGCAGTTGTCTTTAGTGTATGGCATTGCCTGTTAAGCAGTTGTCTTTAGTGTATGGCATTGCCTGTTAAGCAGTTGTCTTTAGTGTATGGTATTGCCTGTTAAGCAGTTGTCTTTAGTGTATGGCACTGTCTGTTAAGCAGTTGTCTTTGGTGTATGGCATTGTCTGTTAAGCAGTTGTCTTTGGTGTATGGCATTGTCTGTTAAGCAGTTGTCTTTGGTGTATGGCATTGTCTGTTAAGCAGTTGTCTTTGGTGCATGGCATTGTCTTTTAAGCAGTTGTCTTTTGTGTATGGCATTGTCTGTTAAGCAGTTGTCTTTGGTGTATGGCATTGCCTGTTAAGCAGTTGTCTTTAGTGTATGGCATTGTCTTAAGCAGTTGTCTTTGGTGTATGGCGTTGCCTGTTAAGCAGTTGTCTTTGGTGTATGGCGTTGCCTGTTAAGCAGTTGTCTTTGGTGTATGGCATTGCCTGTTAAGCAGTTGTCTTTGGTGTTTGGCGTTGTCTGTTAAGCAGTAATCTTTGGTGTATGCATTGCCTGTTAAGCAGTTGTCTTTGGTGTATGGCATTGCCTGTTAAGCAGTTGTCTTTAGTGTATGACATTGTCTCTTAAGCAGTTGTCTTTGGTATATGGCATTGCATGTTAAGCAGTTGTCTATAGTGTATGGCATTGCCTGTTAAGCAGTTGTCTTTGGTGTATGGCAGTGTCTGTTAAGCAGTTGTCTTTGGTGTATGGCATTGCCTGTTAAGCAGTAATCTTTGGTGTATGGCAGTGTCTGTTAAGCAGTTGTCTTTGGTGTATGGCATTGTCTGTTAAGCAGTTGTCTTTGGTGTATGGCAGTGTCTGTTAAGCAGTTGTCTTTGGTGTATGGCATTGTCTGTTAAGCAGTTGTCTTTGGTGTATGGCATTGCCTATTAAGCAGTTGTCTTTGGTGTATGGCATTGCCTGTTAAGCAGTTGTCTTTGGTGTATGGCATTGTCTGCTAAGCAGTTGTCTTTAGTTTATGGCATTGTCTGTTAAGCAGTTGTCTTTGGTGTATAGCATTGTCTGTTAAGCAGTTGTCTTTGGTGTATGGCATTGTCTGTTAAGCAGTTGTCTTTGGTGTATGGCATTGTCTGCTAAGCAGTGGTCTTTGGTGTATGGCATTGCCTGTTAAGCAGTTGTCTTTGGTGTATGGCATTGCCTGTTAAGCAGTTGTCTTTGGTGTATGGCATTGCCTGTTAAGCAGTTGTCTTTGGTGTATGGCACTGTCTGTTAAGCAGTTGTCTTTGGTGTATGGCATTGTCTGTTAAGCAGTTGTCTTTGGTGTATGGCATTGTCTGTTAAGCAGTTGTCTTTGGTGTATGGCATTGCCTGTTAAGCAGTTGTCTTTGGTGTATGGCATTGCCTGTTAAGCAGTTGTCTTTGGTGTATGGCATTGCCCGTTAAGCAGTTGTCTTTGGTGTATGGCATTGTCTGTTAAGCAGTTGTCTTTGGTGTATGGCATTGTCTGTTAAGCAGTTGTCTTTGGTGTATGGCATTGCCTGTTAAGCAGTTGTCTTTGGTGTATGGCATTGTATGTTAAGCAGTTGTCTTTGGTGTATGCCATTGCCTGTTAAGCAGTTGTCTTTGGTGTATGGCATTGTCTGTTAAGCAGTTATCTTTGGTGTATGGCATTGTCTGTTAAGCAGTTGTCTTTGGTGCATGGCATTGTCTGTTAAGCAGTTGTCTTTTGTGCATGGCATTGTCTGTTAAGCAGTTGTCTTTGGTGTATGGCATTGTCTGTTAAGCAGTTGTCTTTGGTGTATGGCATTGTCTGTTAAGCAGTTGTCTTTGGTGCATGGCTTTGTCTGTTAAGCAGTTGTCTTTGGTGTATGGCATTGTCTGTTAAGCAGTTGTCTTTGGTGTATGGCATTGTCTGTTAAGCAGTTGTTTTTGGTGCATGGCATTGTCTGTTAAGCACTTGTCTTTTGTGTATGGCATTGTCTGTTAAGCAGTTGTCTTTGGTGTATGGCATTGCCTGTTAAGCAGTTGTCTTTGGTGTATGGCATTGCCTGTTAAGCAGATGTCTTTGGTGTATGGCATTGCCTGTTAAGCAGTTGTCTTTGGTGTATGGCATTGTCTGTTGAGCAGTTGTCTTTGGTGTATGGCATTGTCTGTTAAGCAGTTGTCTTTGGTGTATGGCATTGCCTGTTAAGCAGTTGTCTTTGGTGTATGGCATTGTCTGTTAAGCAGTTGTCTTTGGTGTATGGCATTGTCTGTTAAGCAGTTGTCTTTGGTGCATGGCATTGCCTGTTAAGCAGTTGTCTTTGGTGTATGGCATTGCCTGTTAAGCAGTTGTCTTTGGTGCATGGCGTTGCCTGTTAAGCTGTTGTCTTTGGTGTATGGCATTGTCTGTTAAGCAGTTGTCTTTGGTGTATGGCATTGTCTGTTAAGCAGTTGTCCTTGGTGTATGGCAGTGTCTGTTAAGCAGTTGTCTTTGGTGTATGGCATTGTCTGTTAAGCAGTTGTCTTTGTTGCATGGTGTTACGTGTTAAGCAGTTGTCTTTGGTGTATGGCATTGCCTGTTAAGCAGTTGTCTTTGGTGTATGGCATTGCCTGTTAAGCAGTTGTCTTTGGTGTATGGCAGTGTCTGCTAAGCAGTTGTCTTTGGTGTATGGCATTGCCTGTTAAGCAGTTGTCTTTGGTGTTTGGCGTTGTCTGTTAAGCAGTAATCTTTGGTGTATGGCATTGCCTGTTAAGCAGTTGCCTTTGGTGTATGGCATTGCCTGTTAAGCAGTTGTCTTTAGTGTATGGCATTGTCTCTTAAGCAGTTGTCTTTGGTATATGGCATTGCATGTTAAGCAGTTGTCTATAGTGTATGGCATTGCCTGTTAAGCAGTTGTCTTTGGTGTATGGCAGTGTCTGTTAAGCAGTTGTCTTTGGTGTATGGCATTGCCTGTTAAGCAGTTGTCTTTGGTGCATGGCATTGTCTTTTAAGCAGTTGTCTTTTGTGTATGGCATTGTCTGTTAAGCAGTTGTCTTTGGTGTATGGCATTGCCTGTTAAGCAGTTGTCTTTAGTGTATGGCATTGTCTTAAGCAGTTGTCTTTGGTGTATGGCGTTGCCTGTTAAGCAGTTGTCTTTGGTGTATGGCGTTGCCTGTTAAGCAGTTGTCTTTGGTGTATGGCATTGCCTGTTAAGCAGTTGTCTTTGGTGTTTGGCGTTGTCTGTTAAGCAGTAATCTTTGGTGTATGCATTGCCTGTTAAGCAGTTGTCTTTGGTGTATGGCATTGCCTGTTAAGCAGTTGTCTTTAGTGTATGACATTGTCTCTTAAGCAGTTGTCTTTGGTATATGGCATTGCATGTTAAGCAGTTGTCTATAGTGTATGGCATTGCCTGTTAAGCAGTTGTCTTTGGTGTATGGCAGTGTCTGTTAAGCAGTTGTCTTTGGTGTATGGCATTGCCTGTTAAGCAGTAATCTTTGGTGTATGGCAGTGTCTGTTAAGCAGTTGTCTTTGGTGTATGGCATTGTCTGTTAAGCAGTTGTCTTTGGTGTATGGCAGTGTCTGTTAAGCAGTTGTCTTTGGTGTATGGCATTGTCTGTTAAGCAGTTGTCTTTGGTGTATGGCATTGCCTATTAAGCAGTTGTCTTTGGTGTATGGCATTGCCTGTTAAGCAGTTGTCTTTGGTGTATGGCATTGTCTGCTAAGCAGTTGTCTTTAGTTTATGGCATTGTCTGTTAAGCAGTTGTCTTTGGTGTATAGCATTGTCTGTTAAGCAGTTGTCTTTGGTGTATGGCATTGTCTGTTAAGCAGTTGTCTTTGGTGTATGGCATTGTCTGTTAAGCAGTGGTCTTTGGTGTATGGCATTGCCTGTTAAGCAGTTGTCTTTGGTGTATGGCATTGCCTGTTAAGCAGTTGTCTTTGGTGTATGGCATTGCCTGTTAAGCAGTTGTCTTTGGTGTATGGCACTGTCTGTTAAGCAGTTGTCTTTGGTGTATGGCATTGTCTGTTAAGCAGTTGTCTTTGGTGTATGGCATTGTCTGTTAAGCAGTTGTCTTTGGTGTATGGCATTGCCTGTTAAGCAGTTGTCTTTGGTGTATGGCATTGCCTGTTAAGCAGTTGTCTTTGGTGTATGGCATTGCCCGTTAAGCAGTTGTCTTTGGTGTATGGCATTGTCTGTTAAGCAGTTGTCTTTGGTGTATGGCATTGTCTGTTAAGCAGTTGTCTTTGGTGTATGGCATTGCCTGTTAAGCAGTTGTCTTTGGTGTATGGCATTGTATGTTAAGCAGTTGTCTTTGGTGTATGCCATTGCCTGTTAAGCAGTTGTCTTTGGTGTATGGCATTGTCTGTTAAGCAGTTATCTTTGGTGTATGGCATTGTCTGTTAAGCAGTTGTCTTTGGTGCATGGCATTGTCTGTTAAGCAGTTGTCTTTTGTGCATGGCATTGTCTGTTAAGCAGTTGTCTTTGGTGTATGGCATTGCCTGTTAAGCAGTTGTCTTTGGTGTATGGCATTGCCTGTTAAGCAGATGTCTTTGGTGTATGGCATTGCCTGTTAAGCAGTTGTCTTTGGTGTATGGCATTGTCTGTTGAGCAGTTGTCTTTGGTGTATGGCATTGTCTGTTAAGCAGTTGTCTTTGGTGTATGGCATTGCCTGTTAAGCAGTTGTCTTTGGTGTATGGCATTGTCTGTTAAGCAGTTGTCTTTGGTGTATGGCATTGTCTGTTAAGCAGTTGTCTTTGGTGCATGGCATTGCCTGTTAAGCAGTTGTCTTTGGTGTATGGCATTGCCTGTTAAGCAGTTGTCTTTGGTGCATGGCGTTGCCTGTTAAGCTGTTGTCTTTGGTGTATGGCATTGTCTGTTAAGCAGTTGTCTTTGGTGTATGGCATTGTCTGTTAAGCAGTTGTCCTTGGTGTATGGCAGTGTCTGTTAAGCAGTTGTCTTTGGTGTATGGCATTGTCTGTTAAGCAGTTGTCTTTGTTGCATGGTGTTACGTGTTAAGCAGTTGTCTTTGGTGTATGGCATTGCCTGTTAAGCAGTTGTCTTTGGTGTATGGCATTGCCTGTTAAGCAGTTGTCTTTGGTGTATGGCAGTGTCTGTTAAGCAGTTGTCTTTGGTGTATGGCATTGCCTGTTAAGCAGTTGTCTTTGGTGTTTGGCGTTGTCTGTTAAGCAGTAATCTTTGGTGTATGGCATTGCCTGTTAAGCAGTTGCCTTTGGTGTATGGCATTGCCTGTTAAGCAGTTGTCTTTAGTGTATGGCATTGTCTCTTAAGCAGTTGTCTTTGGTATATGGCATTGCATGTTAAGCAGTTGTCTATAGTGTATGGCATTGCCTGTTAAGCAGTTGTCTTTGGTGTATGGCAGTGTCTGTTAAGCAGTTGTCTTTGGTGTATGGCATTGCCTGTTAAGCAGTTGTCTTTGGTGCATGGCATTGTCTTTTAAGCAGTTGTCTTTTGTGTATGGCATTGTCTGTTAAGCAGTTGTCTTTGGTGTATGGCATTGCCTGTTAAGCAGTTGTCTTTAGTGTATGGCATTGTCTTAAGCAGTTGTCTTTGGTGTATGGCGTTGCCTGTTAAGCAGTTGTCTTTGGTGTATGGCGTTGCCTGTTAAGCAGTTGTCTTTGGTGTATGGCATTGCCTGTTAAGCAGTTGTCTTTGGTGTTTGGCGTTGTCTGTTAAGCAGTAATCTTTGGTGTATGGCATTGACTGTTAAGCAGTTGTCTTTAGTGTATGACATTGTCTCTTAAGCAGTTGTCTTTGGTATATGGCATTGCATGTTAAGCAGTTGTCTATAGTGTATGGCATTGCCTGTTAAGCAGTTGTCTTTGGTGTATGGCAGTGTCTGTTAAGCAGTTGTCTTTGGTGTATGGCATTGCCTGTTAAGCAGTAATCTTTGGTGTATGGCAGTGTCTGTTAAGCAGTTGTCTTTGGTGTATGGCATTGTCTGTTAAGCAGTTGTCTTTGGTGTATGGCTGTGTCTGTAAAGCAGTTGTCTTTGGTGTATGGCATTGTCTGTTAAGCAGTTGTCTTTGGTGTATGGCATTGCCTATTAAGCAGTTGTCTTTGGTGTATGGCATTGCCTGTTAAGCAGTTGTCTTTGGTGTATGGCATTGTCTGCTAAGCAGTTGTCTTTAGTTTATGGCATTGTCTGTTAAGCAGTTGTCTTTGGTGTATAGCATTGTCTGTTAAGCAGTTGTCTTTGGTGTATGGCATTGTCTGTTAAGCAGTTGTCTTTGGTGTATGGCATTGTCTGTTAAGCAGTGGTCTTTGGTGTATGGCATTGCCTGTTAAGCAGTTGTCTTTGGTGTATGGCATTGCCTGTTAAGCAGTTGTCTTTGGTGTATGGCATTGCCTGTTAAGCAGTTGTCTTTGGTGTATGGCACTGTCTGTTAAGCAGTTGTCTTTGGTGTATGGCATTGTCTGTTAAGCAGTTGTCTTTGGTGTATGGCATTGTCTGTTAAGCAGTTGTCTTTGGTGTATGGCATTGCCTGTTAAGCAGTTGTCTTTGGTGTATGGCATTGCCTGTTAAGCAGTTGTCTTTGGTGTATGGCATTGCCCGTTAAGCAGTTGTCTTTGGTGTATGGCATTGTCTGTTAAGCAGTTGTCTTTGGTGTATGGCATTGTCTGTTAAGCAGTTGTCTTTGGTGTATGGCATTGCCTGTTAAGCAGTTGTCTTTGGTGTATGGCATTGTATGTTAAGCAGTTGTCTTTGGTGTATGCCATTGCCTGTTAAGCAGTTGTCTTTGGTGTATGGCATTGTCTGTTAAGCAGTTATCTTTGGTGTATGGCATTGTCTGTTAAGCAGTTGTCTTTGGTGCATGGCATTGTCTGTTAAGCAGTTGTCTTTTGTGCATGGCATTGTCTGTTAAGCAGTTGTCTTTGGTGTATGGCATTGTCTGTTAAGCAGTTGTCTTTGGTGTATGGCATTGTCTGTTAAGCAGTTGTCTTTGGTGCATGGCTTTGTCTGTTAAGCAGTTGTCTTTGGTGTATGGCATTGTCTGTTAAGCAGTTGTCTTTGGTGTATGGCATTGTCTGTTAAGCAGTTGTCTTTGGTGCATGGCATTGTCTGTTAAGCACTTGTCTTTTGTGTATGGCATTGTCTGTTAAGCAGTTGTCTTTGGTGTATGGCATTGCCTGTTAAGCAGTTGTCTTTGGTGTATGGCATTGCCTGTTAAGCAGATGTCTTTGGTGTATGGCATTGCCTGTTAAGCAGTTGTCTTTGGTGTATGGCATTGTCTGTTGAGCAGTTGTCTTTGGTGTATGGCATTGTCTGTTAAGCAGTTGTCTTTGGTGTATGGCATTGCCTGTTAAGCAGTTGTCTTTGGTGTATGGCATTGTCTGTTAAGCAGTTGTCTTTGGTGTATGGCATTGTCTGTTAAGCAGTTGTCTTTGGTGCATGGCATTGCCTGTTAAGCAGTTGTCTTTGGTGTATGGCATTGCCTGTTAAGCAGTTGTCTTTGGTGCATGGCGTTGCCTGTTAAGCTGTTGTCTTTGGTGTATGGCATTGTCTGTTAAGCAGTTGTCTTTGGTGTATGGCATTGTCTGTTAAGCAGTTGTCCTTGGTGTATGGCAGTGTCTGTTAAGCAGTTGTCTTTGGTGTATGGCATTGTCTGTTAAGCAGTTGTCTTTGTTGCATGGTGTTACGTGTTAAGCAGTTGTCTTTGGTGTATGGCATTGCCTGTTAAGCAGTTGTCTTTGGTGTATGGCATTGCCTGTTAAGCAGTTGTCTTTGGTGTATGGCAGTGTCTGTTAAGCAGTTGTCTTTGGTGTATGGCATTGCCTGTTAAGCAGTTGTCTTTGGTGTTTGGCGTTGTCTGTTAAGCAGTAATCTTTGGTGTATGGCATTGCCTGTTAAGCAGTTGCCTTTGGTGTATGGCATTGCCTGTTAAGCAGTTGTCTTTAGTGTATGGCATTGTCTCTTAAGCAGTTGTCTTTGGTATATGGCATTGCATGTTAAGCAGTTGTCTATAGTGTATGGCATTGCCTGTTAAGCAGTTGTCTTTGGTGTATGGCAGTGTCTGTTAAGCAGTTGTCTTTGGTGTATGGCATTGCCTGTTAAGCAGTAATCTTTGGTGTATGGCAGTGTCTGTTAAGCAGTTGTCTTTGGTGTATGGCATTGTCTGTTAAGCAGTTGTCTTTGGTGTATGGCAGTGTCTGTTAAGCAGTTGTCTTTGGTGTATGGCATTGTCTGTTAAGCAGTTGTCTTTGTTGTATGGCATTGCCTATTAAGCAGTTGTCTTTGGTGTATGGCATTGCCTGTTAAGCAGTTGTCTTTGGTGTATGGCATTGTCTGCTAAGCAGTTGTCTTTAGTTTATGGCATTGTCTGTTAAGCAGTTGTCTTTGGTGTATAGCATTGTCTGTTAAGCAGTTGTCTTTGGTGTATGGCATTGTCTGTTAAGCAGTTGTCTTTGGTGTATGGCATTGTCTGTTAAGCAGTGGTCTTTGGTGTATGGTATTGCCTGTTAAGCAGTTGTCTTTGGTGTATGGCATTGCCTGTTAAGCAGTTGTCTTTGGTGTATGGCATTGCCTGTTAAGCAGTTGTCTTTGGTGTATGGCACTGTCTGTTAAGCAGTTGTCTTTGGTGTATGGCATTGTCTGTTAAGCAGTTGTCTTTGGTGTATGGCATTGTCTGTTAAGCAGTTGTCTTTGGTGTATGGCATTGCCTGTTAAGCAGTTGTCTTTGGTGTATGGCATTGCCTGTTAAGCAGTTGTCTTTGGTGTATGGCATTGCCCGTTAAGCAGTTGTCTTTGGTGTATGGCATTGTCTGTTAAGCAGTTGTCTTTGGTGTATGGCATTGTCTGTTAAGCAGTTGTCTTTGGTGTATGGCATTGCCTGTTAAGCAGTTGTCTTTGGTGTATGGCATTGTATGTTAAGCAGTTGTCTTTGGTGTATGCCATTGCCTGTTAAGCAGTTGTCTTTGGTGTATGGCATTGTCTGTTAAGCAGTTGTCTTTGGTGTATGGCATTGTCTGTTAAGCAGTTGTCTTTGGTGTATGGCATTGCCCGTTAAGCAGTTGTCTTTGGTGTATGGCATTGTCTGTTAAGCAGTTGTCTTTGGTGTATGGCATTGTCTGTTAAGCAGTTGTCTTTGGTGTATGGCATTGCCTGTTAAGCAGTTGTCTTTGGTGTATGGCATTGTATGTTAAGCAGTTGTCTTTGGTGTATGCCATTGCCTGTTAAGCTGTTGTCTTTGGTGTATGGCATTGTCTGTTAAGCAGTTGTCTTTGGTGTATGGCATTGTCTGTTAAGCAGTTGTCTTTGGTGTATGGCATTGCCTGTTAAGCAGTTGTCTTTGGTGTATGGCATTGTATGTTAAGCAGTTGTCTTTGGTGTATGCCATTGCCTGTTAAGCAGTTGTCTTTGGTGTATGCCATTGCCTGTTAAGCAGTTGTCTTTGGTGTATGGCATTGTCTGTTAAGCAGTTATCTTTGGTGTATGGCATTGTCTGTTAAGCAGTTGTCTTTGGTGCATGGCATTGTCTGTTAAGCAGTTGTCTTTTGTGTATGGCATTGTCTGTTAAGCAGTTGTCTTTGGTGTATGGCACTGTCTGTTAAGCAGTTGTCTTTGGTGTATGGCATTGTCTGTTAAGCAGTTGTCTTTGGTGCATGGCTTTGTCTGTTAAGCAGTTGTCTTTGGTGTATGGCATTGTCTGTTAAGCAGTTGTCTTTGGTGTATGGCATTGTCTGTTAAGCAGTTGTCTTTGGTGCATGGCATTGTCTGTTAAGCACTTGTCTTTTGTGTATGGCATTGTCTGTTAAGCAGTTGTCTTTGGTGTATGGCATTGCCTGTTAAGCAGTTGTCTTTGGTGTATGGCATTGCCTGTTAAGCAGTTGTCTTTGGTGTATGGCATTGCCTGTTAAGCAGTTGTCTTTGGTGTATGGCATTGTCTTTTAAGCAGTTGTCTTTGGTGTATGGCATTGTCTGTTAAGCAGTTGTCTTTGGTGTATGGCATTGCCTGTTAAGCAGTTGTCTTTGGTGTTTGGCATTGTCTGTTAAGCAGTTGTCTTTGGTGTATGGCATTGTCTGTTAAGCAGTTGTCTTTGGTGTATGGCATTGCCTGTTAAGCAGTTGTCTTTGGTGTATGGCATTGTCTGTTAAGCAGTTGTCTTTGGTGTATGGCATTCTCTGTTAAGCAGTTGTCTTTAGTGTATGGCGTTGTCTGTTAAGCAGTTGTCTTTAGTGTATGCCATTGCCTGTTAAGCAGTTGTCTTTGGTGTATGGCATTGTCTGTTAAGCAGTTATCTTTGGTGTATGGCATTGTCTGTTAAGCAGTTGTCTTTGGTGCATGGCATTGTCTGTTAAGCAGTTGTCTTTTGTGTATGGCATTGTCTGTTAAGCAGTTGTCTTTGGTGTATGGCATTGTCTGTTAAGCAGTTGTCTTTGGTGTATGGCATTGTCTGTTAAGCAGTTGTCTTTGGTGCATGGCATTGTCTGTTAAGCAGTTGTCTTTTGTGTATGGCATTGTCTGTTAAGCAGTTGTCTTTGGTGTATGGCATTGCCTGTTAAGCAGTTGTCTTTAGTGTATGGCATTGTCTTAAGCAGTTGTCTTTGGTGTATGGCGTTGCCTGTTAAGCAGTTGTCTTTGGTGTATGGCGTTGTCTGTTAAGCAGTTGTCTTTGGTGCATGGCTTTGTCTGTTAAGCAGTTGTCTTTGGTGTATGGCATTGTCTGTTAAGCAGTTGTCTTTGGTGTATGGCATTGTCTGTTAAGCAGTTGTCTTTGGTGCATGGCAATGTCTGTTAAGCAGTTGTCTTTTGTGTATGGCATTGTCTGTTAAGCAGTTGTCTTTGGTGTATGGCATTGCCAGTTAAGCAGTTGTCTTTAGTGTATGGCATTGTCTTAAGCAGTTGTCTTTGGTGTATGGCGTTGCCTGTTAAGCAGTTGTCTTTGGTGTATGGCGTTGCCTGTTAAGCAGTTGTCTTTGGTGTATGGCATTGCCTGTTAAGCAGTTGTCTTTGGTGTATGGCATTGCCTGTTAAGCAGTTGTCTTTGGTGTATGGCATTGCCTGTTAAGCAGTTGTCTTTGGTGTATGGCATTGCCTGTTAAGCAGTTGTCTTTGGTGCATGGCGTTGCCTGTTAAGCTGTTGTCTTTGGTGTATGGCTGTGTCTGTTAAACAGTTGTCTTTGGTGTATGGCATTGTCTGTTAAGCAGTTGTCTTTGGTGTATGGCATTGCCTGTTAAGCAGTTGTCCTTGGTGTATGGCAGTGTCTGTTAAGCAGTTGTCTTTGGTGTATGGCATTGTCTGTTAAGCAGTTGTCTTTGTTGCATGGCGTTACGTGTTAAGCAGTTGTCTTTGGTGTATGGCATTGCCTGTTAAGCAGTTGTCTTTGGTGCATGGCTTTGTCTGTTAAGCAGTTGTCTTTGGTGTATGGCATTGTCTGTTAAGCAGTTGTCTTTGGTGTATGGCTTTGTCTGTTAAGCAGTTGTCTTTGGTGCATGGCTTTGTCTGTTAAGCAGTTGTCTTTGGTGTATGGCATTGTCTGTTAAGCAGTTGTCTTTGGTGTATGGCATTGTCTGTTAAGCAGTTGTCTTTGGTGCATGGCATTGTCTGTTAAGCAGTTGTCTTTTGTGTATGGCATTGTCTGTTAAGCAGTTGTCTTTGGTGTATGGCATTGCCTGTTAAGCAGTTGTCTTTAGTGTATGGCATTGTCTTAAGCAGTTGTCTTTGGTGTATGGCGTTGCCTGTTAAGCAGTTGTCTTTGGTGTATGGCGTTGCCTGTTAAGCTGTTGTCTTTGGTGTATGGCATTGTCTGTTAAGCAGTTGTCTTTGGTGTATGGCATTGTCTGTTAAGCAGTTGTCTTTGGTGCATGGCATTGCCTGTTAAGCAGTTGTCTTTGGTGTATGGCATTGCCTGTTAAGCAGTTGTCTTTGGTGCATGGCGTTGCCTGTTAAGCTGTTGTCTTTGGTGTATGGCTGTGTCTGTTAAACAGTTGTCTTTGGTGTATGGCATTGTCTGTTAAGCAGTTGTCTTTGGTGTATGGCATTGCCTGTTAAGCAGTTGTCCTTGGTGTATGGCAGTGTCTGTTAAGCAGTTGTCTTTGGTGTATGGCATTGTCGGTTAAGCAGTTGTCTTTGTTGCATGGCGTTACGTGTTAAGCAGTTGTCTTTGGTGTATGGCATTGTCTGTTAAGCAGTTGTCTTTGGTGTATGGCATTGTCGGTTAAGCAGTTGTCTTTGTTGCATGGCGTTACGTGTTAAGCAGTTGTCTTTGGTGTATGGCAGTGTCTGCTAAGCAGTTGTCTTTGGTGTATGGCATTGTCGGTTAAGCAGTTGTCTTTGTTGCATGGCGTTACGTGTTAAGCAGTTGTCTTTGGTGTATGGCATTGCCTGTTAAGCAGTTGTCTTTGGTGTATGGCAGTGTCTGTTAAGCAGTTGTCTTTGGTGTATGGCATTGTCTCTTAAGCAGTTGTCTTTGGTGTATGGCATTGCCTGTTAAGCAGTTGTCTTTGGTGTATGGCATTGCCTGTTAAGCAGTTGTCTTTAGTGTATGGCATTGTCTCTTAAGCAGTTGTCTTTGGTATATAGCATTGCATGTTAAGCAGTTGTCTTTGGTGTATTGCATTGCCTGTTAAGCAGTTGTCTTTGGTGTATGGCATTGTCTGTTAAGAAGTTGTCTTTGGTATATGGCATTGCCTGTTAAGCAGTTGTCTTTGGTGTATGGCAGTGTCTGTTAATCAGTTGTCTTTGGTGTATGGCATTGTCTCTTAAGCAGTTGTCTTTGGTATATGGCATTGCCTGTTAAGCAGTTGTCTTTGGTGTATGGCATTGTCTGTTAAGCAGTTGTCTTTGGTGTATGGCATTGTCTGTTAAGCAGTTATCTTTGGTGTATGGCATTGCCTGTTAAGCAGTTGTCTTTGGTGTATGGCATTGCCTGTTAAGCAGTTGTATTTGGTGTATGGCATTGTCTGTTAAGCAGTTGTCTTTGGTGTATGGCATTGCATGTTAAGCAGTTGTCTTCGGTGTATGGCATTGCCTGTTAAGCAGTTTTCTTTAGTGTATGGCATTGTCTGTTAAGCAGTTGTCTTTAGTGTATGGCATTGCCTGTTAAGCAGTTGTCTTTAGTGTATGGCATTGCCTGTTAAGCAGTTGTCTTTAGTGTATGGCATTGCCTGTTAAGCAGTTGTCTTTAGTGTATGGTATTGCCTGTTAAGCAGTTGTCTTTAGTGTATGGCACTGTCTGTTAAGCAGTTGTCTTTGGTGTATGGCATTGTCTGTTAAGCAGTTGTCTTTGGTGTATGGCATTGTCTGTTAAGCAGTTGTCTTTGGTGTATGGCATTGTCTGTTAAGCAGTTGTCTTTGGTGCATGGCATTGTCTTTTAAGCAGTTGTCTTTTGTGTATGGCATTGTCTGTTAAGCAGTTGTCTTTGGTGTATGGCATTGCCTGTTAAGCAGTTGTCTTTAGTGTATGGCATTGTCTTAAGCAGTTGTCTTTGGTGTATGGCGTTGCCTGTTAAGCAGTTGTCTTTGGTGTATGGCGTTGCCTGTTAAGCAGTTGTCTTTGGTGTATGGCATTGTCTGTTAAGCAGTTGTCTTTGGTGCATGGCATTGTCTGTTAAGCAGTTGTCTTTGGTGTTTGGCATTGTCTGTTAAGCAGTTGTCTTTGGTGTATGGCATTGTCTGTTAAGCAGTTGTCTTTGGTGTTTGGCATTGTCTGTTAAGCAGTTGTCTTTGGTGTATGGCATTGCCTGTTAAGCAGTTGTCTTTGGTGTATGGCATTGCCTGTTAAGCAGTTGTCTTTGGTGCATGGCGTTGCCTGTTAAGCAGTTGTCTTTGGTGTATGGCTGTGTCTGTTAAGCAGTTGTCTTTGGTGTATGGCATTGTCTGTTAAGCAGTTGTCTTTGTTGCATGGCGTTACGTGTTAAGCAGTTGTCTTTGGTGTATGGCATTGCCTGTTAAGCAGTTGTCTTTGGTGTATGGCATTGCCTGTTAAGCAGTTGTCTTTGGTGTATGGCAGTGTCTGTTAAGCAGTTGTCTTTGGTGTATGGCATTGTCTCTTAAGCAGTTGTCTTTGGTATATGGCATTGCATGTTAAGCAGTTGTCTTTGGTGTATGGCATTGTCTGTTATGAAGTTGTCTTTGGTATATGGCATTGCCTGTTAAGCAGTTGTCTTTGGTGCATGGCATTGCCTGTTAAGCAGTTGTCTTTGGTGTATGGCATTGCCTGTTAAGCAGTTGTCTTTGGTGCATGGCGTTGCCTGTTAAGCTGTTGTCTTTGGTGTATGGCATTGTCTGTTAAGCAGTTGTCTTTGGTGTATGGCATTGTCTGTTAAGCAGTTGTCCTTGGTGTATGGCAGTGTCTGTTAAGCAGTTGTCTTTGGTGTATGGCATTGTCTGTTAAGCAGTTGTCTTTGTTGCATGGTGTTACGTGTTAAGCAGTTGTCTTTGGTGTATGGCATTGCCTGTTAAGCAGTTGTCTTTGGTGTATGGCATTGCCTGTTAAGCAGTTGTCTTTGGTGTATGGCAGTGTCTGTTAAGCAGTTGTCTTTGGTGTATGGCATTGCCTGTTAAGCAGTTGTCTTTGGTGTTTGGCGTTGTCTGTTAAGCAGTAATCTTTGGTGTATGGCATTGCCTGTTAAGCAGTTGCCTTTGGTGTATGGCATTGCCTGTTAAGCAGTTGTCTTTAGTGTATGGCATTGTCTCTTAAGCAGTTGTCTTTGGTATATGGCATTGCATGTTAAGCAGTTGTCTATAGTGTATGGCATTGCCTGTTAAGCAGTTGTCTTTGGTGTATGGCAGTGTCTGTTAAGCAGTTGTCTTTGGTGTATGGCATTGCCTGTTAAGCAGTAATCTTTGGTGTATGGCAGTGTCTGTTAAGCAGTTGTCTTTGGTGTATGGCATTGTCTGTTAAGCAGTTGTCTTTGGTGTATGGCAGTGTCTGTTAAGCAGTTGTCTTTGGTGTATGGCATTGTCTGTTAAGCAGTTGTCTTTGGTGTATGGCATTGCCTATTAAGCAGTTGTCTTTGGTGTATGGCATTGCCTGTTAAGCAGTTGTCTTTGGTGTATGGCATTGTCTGCTAAGCAGTTGTCTTTAGTTTATGGCATTGTCTGTTAAGCAGTTGTCTTTGGTGTATAGCATTGTCTGTTAAGCAGTTGTCTTTGGTGTATGGCATTGTCTGTTAAGCAGTTGTCTTTGGTGTATGGCATTGTCTGTTAAGCAGTTGTCTTTGGTGTATGGCATTGTCTGTTAAGCAGTGGTCTTTGGTGTATGGTATTGCCTGTTAAGCAGTTGTCTTTGGTGTATGGCATTGCCTGTTAAGCAGTTGTCTTTGGTGTATGGCATTGCCTGTTAAGCAGTTGTCTTTGGTGTATGGCACTGTCTGTTAAGCAGTTGTCTTTGGTGTATGGCATTGTCTGTTAAGCAGTTGTCTTTGGTGTATGGCATTGTCTGTTAAGCAGTTGTCTTTGGTGTATGGCATTGCCTGTTAAGCAGTTGTCTTTGGTGTATGGCATTGCCTGTTAAGCAGTTGTCTTTGGTGTATGGCATTGCCCGTTAAGCAGTTGTCTTTGGTGTATGGCATTGTCTGTTAAGCAGTTGTCTTTTGTGTATGGCATTGTCTGTTAAGCAGTTGTCTTTGGTGTATGGCATTGCCTGTTAAGCAGTTGTCTTTGGTGTATGGCATTGTATGTTAAGCAGTTGTCTTTGGTGTATGCCATTGCCTGTTAAGCAGTTGTCTTTGGTGTATGGCATTGTCTGTTAAGCAGTTGTCTTTGGTGCATGGCATTGTCTGTTAAGCAGTTGTCTTTTGTGTATGGCATTGTCTGTTAAGCAGTTGTCTTTGGTGTATGGCATTGTCTGTTAAGCAGTTGTCTTTGGTGTATGGCATTGTCTGTTAAGCAGTTGTCTTTGGTGCATGGCTTTGTCTGTTAAGCAGTTGTCTTTGGTGTATGGCATTGTCTGTTAAGCAGTTGTCTTTGGTGTATGGCATTGTCTGTTAAGCAGTTGTCTTTGGTGCATGGCATTGTCTGTTAAGCACTTGTCTTTTGTGTATGGCATTGTCTGTTAAGCAGTTGTCTTTGGTGTATGGCATTGCCTGTTAAGCAGTTGTCTTTGGTGTATGGCATTGCCTGTTAAGCAGTTGTCTTTGGTGTATGGCATTGCCTGTTAAGCAGTTGTCTTTGGTGTATGGCATTGTCTTTTAAGCAGTTGTCTTTGGTGTATGGCATTGTCTGTCAAGCAGTTGTCTTTGGTGTATGGCATTGCCTGTTAAGCAGTTGTCTTTGGTGTTTGGCATTGCCTGTTAAGCAGTTGTCTTTGGTGTATGGCATTGTCTGTTAAGCAGTTGTCTTTGGTGTATGGCATTGCCTGTTAAGCAGTTGTCTTTGGTGTATGGCATTGTCTGTTAAGCAGTTGTCTTTGGTGTATGGCATTCTCTGTTAAGCAGTTGTCTTTAGTGTATGGCGTTGTCTGTTAAGCAGTTGTCTTTAGTGTATGCCATTGCCTGTTAAGCAGTTGTCTTTGGTGTATGGCATTGTCTGTTAAGCAGTTATCTTTGGTGTATGGCATTGTCTGTTAAGCAGTTGTCTTTGGTGCATGGCATTGTCTATTAAGCAGTTGTCTTTTGTGTATGGCATTGTCTGTTAAGCAGTTGTCTTTGGTGTATGGCATTGTCTGTTAAGCAGTTGTCTTTGGTGTATGGCATTGTCTGTTAAGCAGTTGTCTTTGGTGCATGGCATTGTCTGTTAAGCAGTTGTCTTTTGTGTATGGCATTGTCTGTTAAGCAGTTGTCTTTGGTGTATGGCATTGCCTGTTAAGCAGTTGTCTTTAGTGTATGGCATTGTCTTAAGCAGTTGTCTTTGGTGTATGGCGTTGCCTGTTAAGCAGTTGTCTTTGGTGTATGGCGTTGTCTGTTAAGCAGTTGTCTTTGGTGCATGGCTTTGTCTGTTAAGCAGTTGTCTTTGGTGTATGGCATTGTCTGTTAAGCAGTTGTCTTTGGTGTATGGCATTGTCTGTTAAGCAGTTGTCTTTGGTGCATGGCATTGTCTGTTAAGCAGTTGTCTTTTGTGTATGGCATTGTCTGTTAAGCAGTTGTCTTTGGTGTATGGCATTGCCAGTTAAGCAGTTGTCTTTAGTGTATGGCATTGTCTTAAGCAGTTGTCTTTGGTGTATGGCGTTGCCTGTTAAGCAGTTGTCTTTGGTGTATGGCGTTGCCTGTTAAGCAGTTGTCTTTGGTGTATGGCATTGCCTGTTAAGCAGTTGTCTTTGGTGTATGGCATTGTCTGTTAAGCAGTTGTCTTTGGTGTATGGCATTGCCTGTTAAGCAGTTGTCTTTGGTGTATGGCATTGCCTGTTAAGCAGTTGTCTTTGGTGCATGGCGTTGCCTGTTAAGCTGTTGTCTTTGGTGTATGGCTGTGTCTGTTAAACAGTTGTCTTTGGTGTATGGCATTGTCTGTTAAGCAGTTGTCTTTGATGTATGGCATTGCCTGTTAAGCAGTTGTCCTTGGTGTATGGCAGTGTCTGTTAAGCAGTTGTCTTTGGTGTATGGCATTGTCTGTTAAGCAGTTGTCTTTGTTGCATGGCGTTACGTGTTAAGCAGTTGTCTTTGGTGTATGGCATTGCCTGTTAAGCAGTTGTCTTTGGTGCATGGCTTTGTCTGTTAAGCAGTTGTCTTTGGTGTATGGCATTGTCTGTTAAGCAGTTGTCTTTGGTGTATGGCATTGTCTGTTAAGCAGTTGTCTTTGGTGCATGGCATTGTCTGTTAAGCAGTTGTCTTTTGTGTATGGCATTGTCTGTTAAGCAGTTGTCTTTGGTGTATGGCATTGCCTGTTAAGCAGTTGTCTTTAGTGTATGGCATTGTCTTAAGCAGTTGTCTTTGGTGTATGGCGTTGCCTGTTAAGCAGTTGTCTTTGGTGTATGGCGTTGCCTGTTAAGCTGTTGTCTTTGGTGTATGGCATTGTCTGTTAAGCAGTTGTCTTTGGTGTATGGCATTGTCTGTTAAGCAGTTGTCTTTGGTGCATGGCATTGCCTGTTAAGCAGTTGTCTTTGGTGTATGGCATTGCCTGTTAAGCAGTTGTCTTTGGTGCATGGCGTTGCCTGTTAAGCTGTTGTCTTTGGTGTATGGCTGTGTCTGTTAAACAGTTGTCTTTGGTGTATGGCATTGTCTGTTAAGCAGTTGTCTTTGGTGTATGGCATTGCCTGTTAAGCAGTTGTCCTTGGTGTATGGCAGTGTCTGTTAAGCAGTTGTCTTTGGTGTATGGCATTGTCGGTTAAGCAGTTGTCTTTGTTGCATGGCGTTACGTGTTAAGCAGTTGTCTTTGGTGTATGGCATTGTCTGTTAAGCAGTTGTCTTTGGTGTATGGCATTGTCGGTTAAGCAGTTGTCTTTGTTGCATGGCGTTACGTGTTAAGCAGTTGTCTTTGGTGTATGGCAGTGTCTGCTAAGCAGTTGTCTTTGGTGTATGGCATTGTCGGTTAAGCAGTTGTCTTTGTTGCATGGCGTTACGTGTTAAGCAGTTGTCTTTGGTGTATGGCATTGCCTGTTAAGCAGTTGTCTTTGGTGTATGGCAGTGTCTGTTAAGCAGTTGTCTTTGGTGTATGGCATTGTCTCTTAAGCAGTTGTCTTTGGTGTATGGCATTGCCTGTTAAGCAGTTGTCTTTGGTGTATGGCATTGCCTGTTAAGCAGTTGTCTTTAGTGTATGGCATTGTCTCTTAAGCAGTTGTCTTTGGTATATAGCATTGCATGTTAAGCAGTTGTCTTTGGTGTATTGCATTGCCTGTTAAGCAGTTGTCCTTGGTGTATGGCATTGTCTGTTAAGAAGTTGTCTTTGGTATATGGCATTGCCTGTTAAGCAGTTGTCTTTGGTGTATGGCAGTGTCTGTTAATCAGTTGTCTTTGGTGTATGGCATTGTCTCTTAAGCAGTTGTCTTTGGTATATGGCATTGCCTGTTAAGCAGTTGTCTTTGGTGTATGGCATTGTCTGTTAAGCAGTTGTCTTTGGTGTATGGCATTGTCTGTTAAGCAGTTATCTTTGGTGTATGGCATTGCCTGTTAAGCAGTTGTCTTTGGTGTATGGCATTGCCTGTTAAGCAGTTGTCTTTGGTGTATGGCATTGTCTGTTAAGCAGTTGTCTTTGGTGTATGGCATTGCATGTTAAGCAGTTGTCTTCGGTGTATGGCATTGCCTGTTAAGCAGTTTTCTTTAGTGTATGGCATTGTCTGTTAAGCAGTTGTCTTTAGTGTATGGCATTGCCTGTTAAGCAGTTGTCTTTAGTGTATGGCATTGCCTGTTAAGCAGTTGTCTTTAGTGTATGGCATTGCCTGTTAAGCAGTTGTCTTTAGTGTATGGTATTGCCTGTTAAGCAGTTGTCTTTAGTGTATGGCACTGTCTGTTAAGCAGTTGTCTTTGGTGTATGGCATTGTCTGTTAAGCAGTTGTCTTTGGTGTATGGCATTGTCTGTTAAGCAGTTGTCTTTGGTGTATGGCATTGTCTGTTAAGCAGTTGTCTTTGGTGCATGGCATTGTCTTTTAAGCAGTTGTCTTTTGTGTATGGCATTGTCTGTTAAGCAGTTGTCTTTGGTGTATGGCATTGCCTGTTAAGCAGTTGTCTTTAGTGTATGGCATTGTCTTAAGCAGTTGTCTTTGGTGTATGGCGTTGCCTGTTAAGCAGTTGTCTTTGGTGTATGGCGTTGCCTGTTAAGCAGTTGTCTTTGGTGTATGGCATTGTCTGTTAAGCAGTTGTCTTTGGTGCATGGCATTGTCTGTTAAGCAGTTGTCTTTGGTGTTTGGCATTGTCTGTTAAGCAGTTGTCTTTGGTGTATGGCATTGTCTGTTAAGCAGTTGTCTTTGGTGTTTGGCATTGTCTGTTAAGCAGTTGTCTTTGGTGTATGGCATTGCCTGTTAAGCAGTTGTCTTTGGTGTATGGCATTGCCTGTTAAGCAGTTGTCTTTGGTGCATGGCGTTGCCTGTTAAGCAGTTGTCTTTGGTGTATGGCTGTGTCTGTTAAGCAGTTGTCTTTGGTGTATGGCATTGTCTGTTAAGCAGTTGTCTTTGTTGCATGGCGTTACGTGTTAAGCAGTTGTCTTTGGTGTATGGCATTGCCTGTTAAGCAGTTGTCTTTGGTGTATGGCATTGCCTGTTAAGCAGTTGTCTTTGGTGTATGGCAGTGTCTGTTAAGCAGTTGTCTTTGGTGTATGGCATTGTCTCTTAAGCAGTTGTCTTTGGTATATGGCATTGCATGTTAAGCAGTTGTCTTTGGTGTATGGCATTGTCTGTTAAGAAGTTGTCTTTGGTATATGGCATTGCCTGTTAAGCAGTTGTCTTTGGTGTATGGCAGTGTCTGTTAATCAGTTGTCTTTGGTGTATGGCATTGTCTCTTAAGCAGTTGTCTTTGGTATATGGCATTGCCTGTTAAGCAGTTGTCTTTGGTGTATGGCATTGTCTGTTAAGCAGTTGTCTTTGGTGTATGGCATTGTCTGTTAAGCAGTTATCTTTGGTGTATGGCATTGCCTTTTAAGCAGTTGTCTTTGGTGTATGGCATTGCCTGTTAAGCAGTTGTCTTTGGTGTATGGCATTGCCTGTTAAGCAGTTGTCTTTGGTGTATGGCATTGTCTGTTAAGCGGTTGTCTTTGGTGTATGGCATTGTCTGTTAAGCAGTTATCTTTGGTGTATGGCATTGCCTGTTAAGCAGTTGTCTTTGGTGTATGGCATTGTCTGTTAAGCAGTTGTCTTTGGTGTATGGCATTGTCTGTTAAGCAGTTGTCTTTGGTGTATGGCATTGTCTGTTAAGCAGTTATCTTTGGTGTATGGCATTGCCTGTTAAGCAGTTGTCTTTGGTGTATGGCATTGTCTGTTAAGCAGTTGTCTTTGGTGTATGGCATTGTCTGTTAAGCAGTTATCTTTGGTGTATGGCATTGCCTCTTAAGCAGTTGTCTTTGGTATATGGCATTGCCTGTTAAGCAGTTGTCTTTGGTGTATGGCATTGTCTGTTAAGCAGTTGTCTTTGGTTTATGGCATTGTCTGTTAAGCAGTTATCTTTGGTGTATGGCATTGCCTGTTAAGCAGTTGTCTTTGGTGTATGGCATTGTCTGTTAAGCAGTTGTCTTTGGTGTATGGCATTGCATGTTAAGCAGTTGTCTATGGTGTATGGCATTGCCTGTTAAGCAGTTGTCTTTGGTGTATGGCAGTGTCTGTTAAGCAGTTGTCTTTGGTGTATGGCATTGTCTGCTAAGCAGTTGTCTTTGGTGTATGGCATTGTCTGCTAAGCAGTTGTCTTTAGTTTATGGCGTTGTCTGTTAAGCAGTTGTCTTTAGTTCATGGCGTTGTCTGTTAAGCAGTTGTCTTTGGTGTATGGCATTGACTGTTAAGCAGTTGTCTTTGGTGTATGGCATTGTCTGTTAAGCAATGGTCTTTGGTGTATGGCATTGCCTGTTAAGCAGTTGTTTTTGGTGTATGGCATTGCCTGTTAAGCAGTTGTCTTTGGTGTATGGCATTGCCTGTTAAGCAGTTGTCTTTGGTGTATGGCATTGTCTGTTAAGCAGTTGTCTTTGGTGTATGGCATTGTCTGTTAAGCAGCTGTCTTTGGTGTATGGCATTGCCTGTTAAGCAGTTGTCTTTGGTGCATGGCATTGCCTGTTAAGCAGTTGTCTTTGGTGTATGGCATTGCCTGTTAAGCAGTTGTCTTTAGTGTATGGCATTGTCTGTTAAGCAGTTGTCTTTGGTGTATGGCATTGTCTGTTAAGCAGTTGTCTTTGGTGTATGGCATTGCCTGTTAAGCAGTTGTCTTTGGTGTATGGCATTGTCTGTTAAGCAGTTGTATTTGGTGTATGGCATTGTCTCTTAACCATTTGTCTTTAGTGTATGGCGTTGTCTGTTAAGCAGTTGTCTTTGGTGTATGGCGTTGTCTGTTAAGCAGTTGTCTTTGGTGTATGGCATTGTCTGTTAAGCAGTTATCTTTGGTGTATGGCATTGTCTGTTAAGCAGTTGTCTTTGGTGCATGGCATTGTCTGTTAAGCAGTTGTCTTTTGTGTATGGCATTGTCTGTTAAGCAGTTGTCTTTGGTGTATGGCATTGTCTGTTAAGCAGTTGTCTTTGGTGTATGGCATTGTCTGTTAAGCAGTTGTCTTTGGTGTATGGCATTGCCTGTTAAGCAGTATTCTTTGGTGTATGGTATTGTCTGTTAAGCAGTTGTCTTTGTTGTATGGCATTGTCTGTTAAGCAGTTGTCTTTGGTGCATGGCTTTGTCTGTTAAGCAGTTGTCTTTGGTGTATGGCATTGCCTGTTAAGCAGTTGTCTTTGGTGTATGGCATTGTCTGTTAAGCAGTTGTCTTTGGTGTATGGCATTGTCTGTTAAGCAGTTATCTTTGGTGTATGGCATTGCCTCTTAAGCAGTTGTCTTTGGTATATGGCATTGCCTGTTAAGCAGTTGTCTTTTGTGTATGGCATTGTCTGTTAAGCAGTTGTCTTTGGTGTATGGCATTGTCTGTTAAGCAGTTGTCTTTGGTGTATGGCATTGTCTGTTAAGCAGTTGTCTTTGGTGTATGGCATTGCCTGTTAAGCAGTATTCTTTGGTGTATGGCATTGTCTGTTAAGCAGTTGTCTTTGGTGTATGGCATTGTCTGTTAAGCAGTTGTCTTTGGTGTATGGCATTGTCTGTTAAGCAGTTATCTTTGGTGTATGGCATTGCCTGTTAAGCAGTTGTCTTTGGTGTATGGCATTGTCTGTTAAGCAGTTGTCTTTGGTGTATGGCATTGTCTGTTAAGCAGTTATCTTTGGTGTATGGCATTGCCTCTTAAGCAGTTGTCTTTGGTATATGGCATTGCCTGTTAAGCAGTTGTCTTTGGTGTATGGCATTGTCTGTTAAGCAGTTGTCTTTGGTTTATGGCATTGTCTGTTAAGCAGTTATCTTTGGTGTATGGCATTGCCTGTTAAGCAGTTGTCTTTGGTGTATGGCATTGTCTGTTAAGCAGTTGTCTTTGGTGTATGGCATTGCATGTTAAGCAGTTGTCTATGGTGTATGGCATTGCCTGTTAAGCAGTTGTCTTTGGTGTATGGCAGTGTCTGTTAAGCAGTTGTCTTTGGTGTATGGCATTGTCTGCTAAGCAGTTGTCTTTGGTGTATGGCATTGTCTGCTAAGCAGTTGTCTTTAGTTTATGGCGTTGTCTGTTAAGCAGTTGTCTTTAGTTCATGGCGTTGTCTGTTAAGCAGTTGTCTTTGGTGTATGGCATTGACTGTTAAGCAGTTGTCTTTGGTGTATGGCATTGTCTGTTAAGCAATGGTCTTTGGTGTATGGCATTGCCTGTTAAGCAGTTGTTTTTGGTGTATGGCATTGCCTGTTAAGCAGTTGTCTTTGGTGTATGGCATTGCCTGTTAAGCAGTTGTCTTTGGTGTATGGCATTGTCTGTTAAGCAGTTGTCTTTGGTGTATGGCATTGTCTGTTAAGCAGCTGTCTTTGGTGTATGGCATTGCCTGTTAAGCAGTTGTCTTTGGTGCATGGCATTGCCTGTTAAGCAGTTGTCTTTGGTGTATGGCATTGCCTGTTAAGCAGTTGTCTTTAGTGTATGGCATTGTCTGTTAAGCAGTTGTCTTTGGTGTATGGCATTGTCTGTTAAGCAGTTGTCTTTGGTGTATGGCATTGCCTGTTAAGCAGTTGTCTTTGGTGTATGGCATTGTCTGTTAAGCAGTTGTATTTGGTGTATGGCATTGTCTCTTAACCATTTGTCTTTAGTGTATGGCGTTGTCTGTTAAGCAGTTGTCTTTGGTGTATGGCGTTGTCTGTTAAGCAGTTGTCTTTGGTGTATGGCATTGTCTGTTAAGCAGTTATCTTTGGTGTATGGCATTGTCTGTTAAGCAGTTGTCTTTGGTGCATGGCATTGTCTGTTAAGCAGTTGTCTTTTGTGTATGGCATTGTCTGTTAAGCAGTTGTCTTTGGTGTATGGCATTGTCTGTTAAGCAGTTGTCTTTGGTGTATGGCATTGTCTGTTAAGCAGTTGTCTTTGGTGTATGGCATTGCCTGTTAAGCAGTATTCTTTGGTGTATGGTATTGTCTGTTAAGCAGTTGTCTTTGTTGTATGGCATTGTCTGTTAAGCAGTTGTCTTTGGTGCATGGCTTTGTCTGTTAAGCAGTTGTCTTTGGTGTATGGCATTGCCTGTTAAGCAGTTGTCTTTGGTGTATTGCATTGTCTGTTAAGCAGTTGTCTTTGGTGTATGGCATTGCCTGTTAAGCAGTTGTCTTTAGTGTATGGCATTGTCTTAAGCAGTTGTCTTTGGTGTATGGCGTTGCCTGTTAAGCAGTTGTCTTTGGTGTATGCCGCTGCCTGTTAAGCAGTTGTCTTTGGTGTATGGCATTGTCTGTTAAGCAGTTGTCTTTGGTGTATGGCATTGTCTGTTAAGCAGTTGTCTTTGGTGCATGGCATTGCCTGTTAAGCAGTTGTCTTTGGTGTATGGCATTGCCTGTTAAGCAGTTGTCTTTGGTGCATGGCATTGCCTGTTAAGCAGTTGTCTTTGGTGTATGGCGTTGCCTGTTAAGCTGTTGTCTTTGGTGTATGGCTGTGTCTGTTAAGCAGTTGTCTTTGGTGTATGGCATTGTCTGTTAAGCAGTTGTCCTTGGTGTATGGCAGTGTCTGTTAAGCAGTTGTCTTTGGTGTATGGCATTGTCTGTTAAGCAGTTGTCTTTGTTGCATGGCGTTACGTGTTAAGCAGTTGTCTTTGGTGTATGGCATTGCCTGTTAAGCAGTTTTCTTTGGTGTATGGCATTGCCTGTTAAGCAGTTGTCTTTGGTGTATGGCAGTGTCTGTTAAGCAGTTGTCTTTGGTGTATGGCATTGCCTGTTAAGCAGTTGTCTTTGGTGTATGGCATTGCCTGTTAAGCAGTTGTCTTTAGTGTATGGCATTGTCTCTTAAGCAGTTGTCTTTGGTGTATAGCATTGCCTGTTAAGCAGTTGTCTTTGGTGTATGGCATTGTCTGTTAAGAAGTTGTCTTTGGTATATGGCATTGCCTGTTAAGCAGTTGTCTTTGGTGTATGGCAGTGTCTGTTAATCAGTTGTCTTTGGTGTATGGCAGTGTCTGTTAAGCAGTTGTCTTTGGTGTATGGCATTGTCTCTTAAGCAGTTGTCTTTGGTATATGGCATTGCCTGTTAAGCAGTTGTCTTTGGTGTATGGCATTGTCTGTTAAGCAGTTGTCTTTGGTGTATGGCATTGTCTGTTAAGCAGTTATCTTTGGTGTATGGCATTGCCTGTTAAGCAGTTGTCTTTGGTGTATGGCATTGCCTGTTAAGCAGTTGTCTTTGGTGTATGGCATTGTCTGTTAAGCAGTTGTCTTTGGTGTATGGCATTGCATGTTAAGCAGTTGTCTATAGTGTATGGCATTGCCTGTTAAGCAGTTGTCTTTGGTGTATGGCAGTGTCTGTTAAGCAGTTGTCTTTGGTGTATGGCAGTGTCTGTTAAGCAGTTGTCTTTGGTGTATGGCATTGCCAGTTAAGCAGTTGTCTTTAGTGTATGGCATTGTCTTAAGCAGTTGTCTTTGGTGTATGGCGTTGCCTGTTAAGCAGTTGTCTTTGGTGTATGGCGTTGCCTGTTAAGCAGTTGTCTTTGGTGTATGGCATTGCCTGTTAAGCAGTTGTCTTTGGTGTATGGCATTGTCTGTTAAGCAGTTGTCTTTGGTGTATGGCATTGCCTGTTAAGCAGTTGTCTTTGGTGTATGGCATTGCCTGTTAAGCAGTTGTCTTTGGTGCATGGCGTTGCCTGTTAAGCTGTTGTCTTTGGTGTATGGCTGTGTCTGTTAAACAGTTGTCTTTGGTGTATGGCATTGTCTGTTAAGCAGTTGTCTTTGGTGTATGGCATTGCCTGTTAAGCAGTTGTCCTTGGTGTATGGCAGTGTCTGTTAAGCAGTTGTCTTTGGTGTATGGCATTGTCTGTTAAGCAGTTGTCTTTGTTGCATGGCGTTACGTGTTAAGCAGTTGTCTTTGGTGTATGGCATTGCCTGTTAAGCAGTTGTCTTTGGTGCATGGCTTTGTCTGTTAAGCAGTTGTCTTTGGTGTATGGCATTGTCTGTTAAGCAGTTGTCTTTGGTGTATGGCATTGTCTGTTAAGCAGTTGTCTTTGGTGCATGGCATTGTCTGTTAAGCAGTTGTCTTTTGTGTATGGCATTCTCTGTTAAGCAGTTGTCTTTGGTGTATGGCATTGCCTGTTAAGCAGTTGTCTTTAGTGTATGGCATTGTCTTAAGCAGTTGTCTTTGGTGTATGGCGTTGCCTGTTAAGCAGTTGTCTTTGGTGTATGGCGTTGCCTGTTAAGCTGTTGTCTTTGGTGTATGGCATTGTCTGTTAAGCAGTTGTCTTTGGTGTATGGCATTGTCTGTTAAGCAGTTGTCTTTGGTGCATGGCATTGCCTGTTAAGCAGTTGTCTTTGGTGTATGGCATTGCCTGTTAAGCAGTTGTCTTTGGTGCATGGCGTTGCCTGTTAAGCTGTTGTCTTTGGTGTATGGCTGTGTCTGTTAAACAGTTGTCTTTGGTGTATGGCATTGTCTGTTAAGCAGTTGTCTTTGGTGTATGGCATTGCCTGTTAAGCAGTTGTCCTTGGTGTATGGCAGTGTCTGTTAAGCAGTTGTCTTTGGTGTATGGCATTGTCGGTTAAGCAGTTGTCTTTGTTGCATGGCGTTACGTGTTAAGCAGTTGTCTTTGGTGTATGGCATTGTCTGTTAAGCAGTTGTCTTTGGTGTATGGCATTGTCGGTTAAGCAGTTGTCTTTGTTGCATGGCGTTACGTGTTAAGCAGTTGTCTTTGGTGTATGGCAGTGTCTGCTAAGCAGTTGTCTTTGGTGTATGGCATTGTCGGTTAAGCAGTTGTCTTTGTTGCATGGCGTTACGTGTTAAGCAGTTGTCTTTGGTGTATGGCATTGCCTGTTAAGCAGTTGTCTTTGGTGTATGGCAGTGTCTGTTAAGCAGTTGTCTTTGGTGTATGGCATTGTCTCTTAAGCAGTTGTCTTTGGTGTATGGCATTGCCTGTTAAGCAGTTGTCTTTGGTGTATGGCATTGCCTGTTAAGCAGTTGTCTTTAGTGTATGGCATTGTCTCTTAAGCAGTTGTCTTTGGTATATAGCATTGCATGTTAAGCAGTTGTCTTTGGTGTATTGCATTGCCTGTTAAGCAGTTGTCTTTGGTGTATGGCATTGTCTGTTAAGAAGTTGTCTTTGGTATATGGCATTGCCTGTTAAGCAGTTGTCTTTGGTGTATGGCAGTGTCTGTTAATCAGTTGTCTTTGGTGTATGGCATTGTCTCTTAAGCAGTTGTCTTTGGTATATGGCATTGCCTGTTAAGCAGTTGTCTTTGGTGTATGGCATTGTCTGTTAAGCAGTTGTCTTTGGTGTATGGCATTGTCTGTTAAGCAGTTGTATTTGGTGTATGGCATTGTCTCTTAACCATTTGTCTTTAGTGTATGGCGTTGTCTGTTAAGCAGTTGTCTTTGGTGTATGGCGTTGTCTGTTAAGCAGTTGTCTTTGGTGTATGGCATTGTCTGTTAAGCAGTTATCTTTGGTGTATGGCATTGTCTGTTAAGCAGTTGTCTTTGGTGCATGGCATTGTCTGTTAAGCAGTTGTCTTTTGTGTATGGCATTGTCTGTTAAGCAGTTGTCTTTGGTGTATGGCATTGTCTGTTAAGCAGTTGTCTTTGGTGTATGGCATTGTCTGTTAAGCAGTTGTCTTTGGTGTATGGCATTGCCTGTTAAGCAGTATTCTTTGGTGTATGGTATTGTCTGTTAAGCAGTTGTCTTTGTTGTATGGCATTGTCTGTTAAGCAGTTGTCTTTGGTGCATGGCTTTGTCTGTTAAGCAGTTGTCTTTGGTGTATGGCATTGTCTGTTAAGCAGTTGTCTTTGGTGTATGGCATTGTCTGTTAAGCAGTTGTCTTTGGTGCATGGCATTGTCTGTTAAGCAGTTGTCTTTTGTGTATGGCATTGTCTGTTAAGCAGTTGTCTTTGGTGTATGGCATTGTCTGTTAAGCAGTTGTCTTTGGTGTATGGCATTGCCTGTTAAGCAGTTGTCTTTAGTGTATGGCATTGTCTTAAGCAGTTGTCTTTGGTGTATGGCGTTGCCTGTTAAGCAGTTGTCTTTGGTGTATGCCGCTGCCTGTTAAGCAGTTGTCTTTGGTGTATGGCATTGTCTGTTAAGCAGTTGTCTTTGGTGTATGGCATTGTCTGTTAAGCAGTTGTCTTTGGTGCATGGCATTGCCTGTTAAGCAGTTGTCTTTGGTGTATGGCATTGCCTGTTAAGCAGTTGTCTTTGGTGCATGGCATTGCCTGTTAAGCAGTTGTCTTTGGTGTATGGCGTTGCCTGTTAAGCTGTTGTCTTTGGTGTATGGCTGTGTCTGTTAAGCAGTTGTCTTTGGTGTATGGCATTGTCTGTTAAGCAGTTGTCCTTGGTGTATGGCAGTGTCTGTTAAGCAGTTGTCTTTGGTGTATGGCATTGTCTGTTAAGCAGTTGTCTTTGTTGCATGGCGTTACGTGTTAAGCAGTTGTCTTTGGTGTATGGCATTGCCTGTTAAGCAGTTTTCTTTGGTGTATGGCATTGCCTGTTAAGCAGTTGTCTTTGGTGTATGGCAGTGTCTGTTAAGCAGTTGTCTTTGGTGTATGGCATTGCCTGTTAAGCAGTTGTCTTTGGTGTATGGCATTGCCTGTTAAGCAGTTGTCTTTAGTGTATGGCATTGTCTCTTAAGCAGTTGTCTTTGGTGTATAGCATTGCCTGTTAAGCAGTTGTCTTTGGTGTATGGCATTGTCTGTTAAGAAGTTGTCTTTGGTATATGGCATTGCCTGTTAAGCAGTTGTCTTTGGTGTATGGCAGTGTCTGTTAATCAGTTGTCTTTGGTGTATGGCAGTGTCTGTTAAGCAGTTGTCTTTGGTGTATGGCATTGTCTCTTAAGAAGTTGTCTTTGGTATATGGCATTGCCTGTTAAGCAGTTGTCTTTGGTGTATGGCATTGTCTGTTAAGCAGTTGTCTTTGGTGTATGGCATTGTCTGTTAAGCAGTTATCTTTGGTGTATGGCATTGCCTGTTAAGCAGTTGTCTTTGGTGTATGGCATTGCCTGTTAAGCAGTTGTCTTTGGTGTATGGCATTGTCTGTTAAGCAGTTGTCTTTGGTGTATGGCATTGCATGTTAAGCAGTTGTCTATAGTGTATGGCATTGCCTGTTAAGCAGTTGTCTTTGGTGTATGGCAGTGTCTGTTAAGCAGTTGTCTTTGGTGTATGGCAGTGTCTGTTAAGCAGTTGTCTTTGGTGTATGGCATTGCCAGTTAAGCAGTTGTCTTTAGTGTATGGCATTGTCTTAAGCAGTTGTCTTTGGTGTATGGCGTTGCCTGTTAAGCAGTTGTCTTTGGTGTATGGCGTTGCCTGTTAAGCAGTTGTCTTTGGTGTATGGCATTGCCTGTTAAGCAGTTGTCTTTGGTGTATGGCATTGTCTGTTAAGCAGTTGTCTTTGGTGTATGGCATTGCCTGTTAAGCAGTTGTCTTTGGTGTATGGCATTGCCTGTTAAGCAGTTGTCTTTGGTGCATGGCGTTGCCTGTTAAGCTGTTGTCTTTGGTGTATGGCTGTGTCTGTTAAACAGTTGTCTTTGGTGTATGGCATTGTCTGTTAAGCAGTTGTCTTTGGTGTATGGCATTGCCTGTTAAGCAGTTGTCCTTGGTGTATGGCAGTGTCTGTTAAGCAGTTGTCTTTGGTGTATGGCATTGTCTGTTAAGCAGTTGTCTTTGTTGCATGGCGTTACGTGTTAAGCAGTTGTCTTTGGTGTATGGCATTGCCTGTTAAGCAGTTGTCTTTGGTGCATGGCTTTGTCTGTTAAGCAGTTGTCTTTGGTGTATGGCATTGTCTGTTAAGCAGTTGTCTTTGGTGTATGGCATTGTCTGTTAAGCAGTTGTCTTTGGTGCATGGCATTGTCTGTTAAGCAGTTGTCTTTTGTGTATGGCATTGTCTGTTAAGCAGTTGTCTTTGGTGTATGGCATTGCCTGTTAAGCAGTTGTCTTTAGTGTATGGCATTGTCTTAAGCAGTTGTCTTTGGTGTATGGCGTTGCCTGTTAAGCAGTTGTCTTTGGTGTATGGCGTTGCCTGTTAAGCTGTTGTCTTTGGTGTATGGCATTGTCTGTTAAGCAGTTGTCTTTGGTGTATGGCATTGTCTGTTAAGCAGTTGTCTTTGGTGCATGGCATTGCCTGTTAAGCAGTTGTCTTTGGTGTATGGCATTGCCTGTTAAGCAGTTGTCTTTGGTGCATGGCGTTGCCTGTTAAGCTGTTGTCTTTGGTGTATGGCTGTGTCTGTTAAACAGTTGTCTTTGGTGTATGGCATTGTCTGTTAAGCAGTTGTCTTTGGTGTATGGCATTGCCTGTTAAGCAGTTGTCCTTGGTGTATGGCAGTGTCTGTTAAGCAGTTGTCTTTGGTGTATGGCATTGTCGGTTAAGCAGTTGTCTTTGTTGCATGGCGTTACGTGTTAAGCAGTTGTCTTTGGTGTATGGCATTGTCTGTTAAGCAGTTGTCTTTGGTGTATGGCATTGTCGGTTAAGCAGTTGTCTTTGTTGCATGGCGTTACGTGTTAAGCAGTTGTCTTTGGTGTATGGCAGTGTCTGCTAAGCAGTTGTCTTTGGTGTATGGCATTGTCGGTTAAGCAGTTGTCTTTGTTGCATGGCGTTACGTGTTAAGCAGTTGTCTTTGGTGTATGGCATTGCCTGTTAAGCAGTTGTCTTTGGTGTATGGCAGTGTCTGTTAAGCAGTTGTCTTTGGTGTATGGCATTGTCTCTTAAGCAGTTGTCTTTGGTGTATGGCATTGCCTGTTAAGCAGTTGTCTTTGGTGTATGGCATTGCCTGTTAAGCAGTTGTCTTTAGTGTATGGCATTGTCTCTTAAGCAGTTGTCTTTGGTATATAGCATTGCATGTTAAGCAGTTGTCTTTGGTGTATTGCATTGCCTGTTAAGCAGTTGTCTTTGGTGTATGGCATTGTCTGTTAAGAAGTTGTCTTTGATATATGGCATTGCCTGTTAAGCAGTTGTCTTTGGTGTATGGCAGTGTCTGTTAATCAGTTGTCTTTGGTGTATGGCATTGTCTCTTAAGCAGTTGTCTTTGGTATATGGCATTGCCTGTTAAGCAGTTGTCTTTGGTGTATGGCATTGTCTGTTAAGCAGTTGTCTTTGGTGTATGGCATTGTCTGTTAAGCAGTTATCTTTGGTGTATGGCATTGCCTGTTAAGCAGTTGTCTTTGGTGTATGGCATTGCCTGTTAAGCAGTTGTCTTTGGTGTATGGCATTGTCTGTTAAGCAGTTGTCTTTGGTGTATGGCATTGCCTGTTAAGCAGTTGTCTTCGGTGTATGGCATTGCCTGTTAAGCAGTTTTCTTTAGTGTATGGCATTGTCTGTTAAGCAGTTGTCTTTAGTGTATGGCATTGCCTGTTAAGCAGTTGTCTTTAGTGTATGGCATTGCCTGTTAAGCAGTTGTCTTTAGTGTATGGTATTGCCTGTTAAGCAGTTGTCTTTAGTGTATGGCACTGTCTGTTAAGCAGTTGTCTTTGGTGTATGGCATTGTCTGTTAAGCAGTTGTCTTTGGTGTATGGCATTGTCTGTTAAGCAGTTGTCTTTGGTGTATGGCATTGTCTGTTAAGCAGTTGTCTTTGGTGCATGGCATTGTCTTTTAAGCAGTTGTCTTTTGTGTATGGCATTGTCTGTTAAGCAGTTGTCTTTGGTGTATGGCATTGCCTGTTAAGCAGTTGTCTTTAGTGTATGGCATTGTCTTAAGCAGTTGTCTTTGGTGTATGGCGTTGCCTGTTAAGCAGTTGTCTTTGGTGTATGGCGTTGCCTGTTAAGCAGTTGTCTTTGGTGTATGGCATTGTCTGTTAAGCAGTTGTCTTTGGTGCATGGCATTGTCTGTTAAGCAGTTGTCTTTGGTGTTTGGCATTGTCTGTTAAGCAGTTGTCTTTGGTGTATGGCATTGTCTGTTAAGCAGTTGTCTTTGGTGTTTGGCATTGTCTGTTAAGCAGTTGTCTTTGGTGTATGGCATTGCCTGTTAAGCAGTTGTCTTTGGTGTATGGCATTGCCTGTTAAGCAGTTGTCTTTGGTGCATGGCGTTGCCTGTTAAGCAGTTGTCTTTGGTGTATGGCTGTGTCTGTTAAGCAGTTGTCTTTGGTGTATGGCATTGTCTGTTAAGCAGTTGTCTTTGTTGCATGGCGTTACGTGTTAAGCAGTTGTCTTTGGTGTATGGCATTGCCTGTTAAGCAGTTGTCTTTGGTGTATGGCATTGCCTGTTAAGCAGTTGTCTTTGGTGTATGGCAGTGTCTGTTAAGCAGTTGTCTTTGGTGTATGGCATTGTCTCTTAAGCAGTTGTCTTTGGTATATGGCATTGCATGTTAAGCAGTTGTCTTTGGTGTATGGCATTGTCTGTTAAGAAGTTGTCTTTGGTATATGGCATTGCCTGTTAAGCAGTTGTCTTTGGTGTATGGCAGTGTCTGTTAATCAGTTGTCTTTGGTGTATGGCATTGTCTCTTAAGCAGTTGTCTTTGGTATATGGCATTGCCTGTTAAGCAGTTGTCTTTGGTGTATGGCATTGTCTGCTAAGCAGTTGTCTTTGGTGTATGGCATTGTCTGTTAAGCAGTTATCTTTGGTGTATGGCATTGCCTTTTAAGCAGTTGTCTTTGGTGTATGGCATTGCCTGTTAAGCAGTTGTCTTTGGTGTATGGCATTGCCTGTTAAGCAGTTGTCTTTGGTGTATGGCATTGTCTGTTAAGCGGTTGTCTTTGGTGTATGGCATTGTCTGTTAAGCAGTTATCTTTGGTGTATGGCATTGCCTGTTAAGCAGTTGTCTTTGGTGTATGGCATTGTCTGTTAAGCAGTTGTCTTTGGTGTATGGCATTGTCTGTTAAGCAGTTGTCTTTGGTGTATGGCATTGTCTGTTAAGCAGTTATCTTTGGTGTATGGCATTGCCTGTTAAGCAGTTGTCTTTGGTGTATGGCATTGTCTGTTAAGCAGTTGTCTTTGGTGTATGGCATTGTCTGTTAAGCAGTTATCTTTGGTGTATGGCATTGCCTGTTAAGCAGTTGTCTTTGGTATATGGCATTGCCTGTTAAGCAGTTGTCTTTGGTGTATGGCATTGTCTGTTAAGCAGTTGTCTTTGGTTTATGGCATTGTCTGTTAAGCAGTTATCTTTGGTGTATGGCATTGCCTGTTAAGCAGTTGTCTTTGGTGTATGGCATTGTCTGTTAAGCAGTTGTCTTTGGTGTATGGCATTGCATGTTAAGCAGTTGTCTATGGTGTATGGCATTGCCTGTTAAGCAGTTGTCTTTGGTGTATGGCAGTGTCTGTTAAGCAGTTGTCTTTGGTGTATGGCATTGTCTGCTAAGCAGTTGTCTTTGGTGTATGGCATTGTCTGCTAAGCAGTTGTCTTTAGTTTATGGCGTTGTCTGTTAAGCAGTTGTCTTTAGTTCATGGCGTTGTCTGTTAAGCAGTTGTCTTTGGTGTATGGCATTGACTGTTAAGCAGTTGTCTTTGGTGTATGGCATTGTCTGTTAAGCAATGGTCTTTGGTGTATGGCATTGTCTGTTAAGCAGTTGTTTTTGGTGTATGGCATTGCCTGTTAAGCAGTTGTCTTTGGTGTATGGCATTGCCTGTTAAGCAGTTGTCTTTGGTGTATGGCATTGTCTGTTAAGCAGTTGTCTTTGGTGTATGGCATTGTCTGTTAAGCAGCTGTCTTTGGTGTATGGCATTGCCTGTTAAGCAGTTGTCTTTGGTGCATGGCATTGCCTGTTAAGCAGTTGTCTTTGGTGTATGGCATTGCCTGTTAAGCAGTTGTCTTTAGTGTATGGCATTGTCTGTTAAGCAGTTGTCTTTGGTGTATGGCATTGTCTGTTAAGCAGTTGTCTTTGGTGTATGGCATTGCCTGTTAAGCAGTTGTCTTTGGTGTATGGCATTGTCTGTTAAGCAGTTGTATTTGGTGTATGGCATTGTCTCTTAACCATTTGTCTTTAGTGTATGGCGTTGTCTGTTAAGCAGTTGTCTTTGGTGTATGGCGTTGTCTGTTAAGCAGTTGTCTTTGGTGTATGGCATTGTCTGTTAAGCAGTTATCTTTGGTGTATGGCATTGTCTGTTAAGCAGTTGTCTTTGGTGCATGGCATTGTCTGTTAAGCAGTTGTCTTTTGTGTATGGCATTGTCTGTTAAGCAGTTGTCTTTGGTGTATGGCATTGTCTGTTAAGCAGTTGTCTTTGGTGTATGGCATTGTCTGTTAAGCAGTTGTCTTTGGTGTATGGCATTGCCTGTTAAGCAGTATTCTTTGGTGTATGGTATTGTCTGTTAAGCAGTTGTCTTTGGTGTATGGCATTGTCTGTTAAGCAGTTGTCTTTGGTGCATGGCTTTGTCTGTTAAGCAGTTGTCTTTGGTGTATGGCATTGTCTGTTAAGCAGTTGTCTTTGGTGTATGGCATTGTCTGTTAAGCAGTTGTCTTTGGTGCATGGCATTGTCTGTTAAGCAGTTGTCTTTTGTGTATGGCATTGTCTGTTAAGCAGTTGTCTTTGGTGTATGGCATTGTCTGTTAAGCAGTTGTCTTTGGTGTATGGCATTGCCTGTTAAGCAGTTGTCTTTAGTGTATGGCATTGTCTTAAGCAGTTGTCTTTGGTGTATGGCGTTGCCTGTTAAGCAGTTGTCTTTGGTGTATGCCGTTGCCTGTTAAGCAGTTGTCTTTGGTGTATGGCATTGTCTGTTAAGCAGTTGTCTTTGGTGTATGGCATTGTCTGTTAAGCAGTTGTCTTTGGTGCATGGCATTGCCTGTTAAGCAGTTGTCTTTGGTGTATGGCATTGCCTGTTAAGCAGTTGTCTTTGGTGCATGGCATTGCCTGTTAAGCAGTTGTCTTTGGTGTATGGCGTTGCCTGTTAAGCTGTTGTCTTTGGTGTATGGCTGTGTCTGTTAAGCAGTTGTCTTTGGTGTATGGCATTGTCTGTTAAGCAGTTGTCCTTGGTGTATGGCAGTGTCTGTTAAGCAGTTGTCTTTGGTGTATGGCATTGTCTGTTAAGCAGTTGTCTTTGTTGCATGGCGTTACGTGTTAAGCAGTTGTCTTTGGTGTATGGCATTGCCTGTTAAGCAGTTTTCTTTGGTGTATGGCATTGCCTGTTAAGCAGTTGTCTTTGGTGTATGGCAGTGTCTGTTAAGCAGTTGTCTTTGGTGTATGGCATTGCCTGTTAAGCAGTTGTCTTTGGTGTATGGCATTGCCTGTTAAGCAGTTGTCTTTAGTGTATGGCATTGTCTCTTAAGCAGTTGTCTTTGGTGTATAGCATTGCCTGTTAAGCAGTTGTCTTTGGTGTATGGCATTGTCTGTTAAGAAGTTGTCTTTGGTATATGGCATTGTCTGTTAAGCAGTTGTCTTTGGTGTATGGCATTGCCTGTTAAGCAGTTGTCTTTGGTGTATGGCATTGTCTGTTAAGCAGTTGTCTTTGGTGTATGGCATTGTCTGTTAAGCAGTTGTCTTTGGTGTATGGCAGTGTCTGTTAAGCAGTTGTCTTTAGTTTATGGCATTGACTGTTAAGCAGTTGTCTTTGGTGTATGGCATTGTCTGTTAAGCAGTTGTCTTTGGTGTATGGCATTGCCTGTTAAGCAGTTGTCTTTGGTGTATGGCACTGCCTGTTAAGCAGTTGTCTTTGGTGTATGGCATTGTCTGATAAGCAGTTGTCTTTGGTGTATGGCATTGTCTGTTAAGCAGTTGTCTTTGGTGTATGGCATTGCCTGTTAAACAGTTGTCTTTGGTGTATGGCATTGTCTGTCAAGCAGTTGTCTTTAGTGTATGGCGTTGTCTATTATCCAGTTGTCTTTAGTGTATGCCATTGCCTGTTAAGCAGTTGTCTTTGGTGTATGGCATTGTCTGTTAAGCAGTTATCTTTGGTGTATGGCATTGTCTGTTAAGCAGTTGTCTTTGGTGCATGGCATTGTCTGTTAAGCAGTTGTCTTTTGTGTATGGCATTGTCTGTTAAGCAGTTGTCTTTGGTGTATGGCATTGTCTGTTAAGCAGTTGTCTTTGGTGTATGGCATTGTCTGTTAAGCAGTTGTCTTTGGTGCATGGCTTTGTCTGTTAAGCAGTTTTCTTTGGTGTATGGCATTGTCTGTTAAGCAGTTGTCTTTGGTGTATGGCATTGTCTGTTAAGCAGTTGTCTTTGGTGCATGGCATTGTCTGTTAAGCAGTTGTCTTTTGTGTATGGCATTGTCTGTTAAGCAGTTGTCTTTGGTGTATGGCATTGCCTGTTAAGCAGTTGTCTTTGGTGTATGGCATTGTCTGTTAAGCAGTTGTCTTTGGTGTATAGCATTGTCTGTTAAGCAGTTGTCTTTGGTGTATGGCACTGCCTGTTAAGCAGTTGTCTTTGGTGTATGACATTGCCTGTTAAGCAGTTGTCTTTGGTGTATGGCATTGTCTGTTAAGCAGTTGTCTTTGGTGTATGGCATTGTCTGTTAAGCAGTTGTCTTTGGTGTATGGCATTGCCTGTTAAGCAGTTGTCTTTGGTGTATGGCATTGTCTGTTAAGCAGTTGTCTTTGGTGTATGGCATTGTCTATTAAGCAGTTGTCTTTAGTGTATGGCGTTGTCTGTTAAGCAGTTGTCTTTAGTGTATGCCATTGCCTGTTAAGCAGTTGTCTTTGGTGTATGGCATTGTCTGTTAAGCAGTTATCTTTGGTGTATGGCATTGTCTGTTAAGCAGTTGTCTTTGGTGCATGGCATTGTCTGTTAAGCAGTTGTCTTTTGTGTATGGCATTGTCTGTTAAGCAGTTGTCTTTGGTGTATGGCATTGTCTGTTAAGCAGTTGTCTTTGGTGTATGGCATTGTCTGTTAAGCAGTTGTCTTTGGTGCATGGCTTTGTCTGTTAAGCAGTTTTCTTTGGTGTATGGCATTGTCTGTTAAGCAGTTGTCTTTTGTGTATGGCATTGTCTGTTAAGCAGTTGTCTTTGGTGTATGGCATTGCCTGTTAAGCAGTTGTCTTTAGTGTATGGCATTGTCTTAAGCAGTTGTCTTTGGTGTATGGCGTTGCCTGTTAAGCAGTTGTCTTTGGTGTATGGCATTGTCTGTTAAGCAGTTGTCTTTGGTGTATGGCATTGTCTGTTAAGCAGTTGTCTTTGGTGTATGGCATTGTCTGTTAAGCAGTTGTCTTTGGTGCATGGCATTGCCTGTTAAGCAGTTGTCTTTGGTGCATGGCATTGCCTGTTAAGCAGTTGTCTTTGGTGTATGGCATTGCCTGTTAAGCTTTTGTCTTTGGTGTATGGCTGTGTCTGTTAAACAGTTGTCTTTGGTGTATGGCATTGTCTGTTAAGCAGTTGTCTTTGGTGTATGGCATTGCCTGTTAAGCAGTTGTCCTTGGTGTATGGCAGGGTCTGTTAAGCAGTTGTCTTTGGTGTATGGCATTGTCTGTTAAGCAGTTGTCTTTGTTGCATGGCGTTACGTGTTAAGCAGTTGTCTTTGGTGTATGGCATTGCCTGTTAAGCAGTTGTCTTTGGTGTATGGCATTGTCTGTTAAGCAGTTGTCTTTGGTGTATGGCATTGCCTGTTAAGCAGTTGTCTTTGGTGTATGGCAGTGTCTGTTAAGCAGTTGTCTTTGGTGTATGGCATTGCCTGTTAAACAGTTGTCTTTGGTGTATGGCATTGTCTGTCAAGCAGTTGTCTTTAGTGTATGGCGTTGTCTATTATCCAGTTGTCTTTAGTGTATGCCATTGCCTGTTAAGCAGTTGTCTTTGGTGTATGGCATTGTCTGTTAAGCAGTTATCTTTGGTGTATGGCATTGTCTGTTAAGCAGTTGTCTTTGGTGCATGGCATTGTCTGTTAAGCAGTTGTCTTTTGTGTATGGCATTGTCTGTTAAGCAGTTGTCTTTGGTGTATGGCATTGTCTGTTAAGCAGTTGTCTTTGGTGTATGGCATTGTCTGTTAAGCAGTTGTCTTTGGTGCATGGCTTTGTCTGTTAAGCAGTTTTCTTTGGTGTATGGCATTGTCTGTTAAGCAGTTGTCTTTGGTGTATGGCATTGTCTGTTAAGCAGTTGTCTTTGGTGCATGGCATTGTCTGTTAAGCAGTTGTCTTTTGTGTATGGCATTGTCTGTTAAGCAGTTGTCTTTGGTGTATGGCATTGCCTGTTAAGCAGTTGTCTTTGGTGTATGGCATTGTCTGTTAAGCAGTTGTCTTTGGTGTATAGCATTGTCTGTTAAGCAGTTGTCTTTGGTGTATGGCACTGCCTGTTAAGCAGTTGTCTTTGGTGTATGACATTGCCTGTTAAGCAGTTGTCTTTGGTGTATGGCATTGTCTGTTAAGCAGTTGTCTTTGGTGTATGGCATTGTCTGTTAAGCAGTTGTCTTTGGTGTATGGCATTGCCTGTTAAGCAGTTGTCTTTGGTGTATGGCATTGTCTGTTAAGCAGTTGTCTTTGGTGTATGGCATTGTCTATTAAGCAGTTGTCTTTAGTGTATGGCGTTGTCTGTTAAGCAGTTGTCTTTAGTGTATGCCATTGCCTGTTAAGCAGTTGTCTTTGGTGTATGGCATTGTCTGTTAAGCAGTTATCTTTGGTGTATGGCATTGTCTGTTAAGCAGTTGTCTTTGGTGCATGGCATTGTCTGTTAAGCAGTTGTCTTTTGTGTATGGCATTGTCTGTTAAGCAGTTGTCTTTGGTGTATGGCATTGTCTGTTAAGCAGTTGTCTTTGGTGTATGGCATTGTCTGTTAAGCAGTTGTCTTTGGTGCATGGCTTTGTCTGTTAAGCAGTTTTCTTTGGTGTATGGCATTGTCTGTTAAGCAGTTGTCTTTTGTGTATGGCATTGTCTGTTAAGCAGTTGTCTTTGGTGTATGGCATTGCCTGTTAAGCAGTTGTCTTTAGTGTATGGCATTGTCTTAAGCAGTTGTCTTTGGTGTATGGCGTTGCCTGTTAAGCAGTTGTCTTTGGTGTATGGCATTGTCTGTTAAGCAGTTGTCTTTGGTGTATGGCATTGTCTGTTAAGCAGTTGTCTTTGGTGTATGGCATTGTCTGTTAAGCAGTTGTCTTTGGTGCATGGCATTGCCTGTTAAGCAGTTGTCTTTGGTGCATGGCATTGCCTGTTAAGCAGTTGTCTTTGGTGTATGGCATTGCCTGTTAAGCTTTTGTCTTTGGTGTATGGCTGTGTCTGTTAAACAGTTGTCTTTGGTGTATGGCATTGTCTGTTAAGCAGTTGTCTTTGGTGTATGGCATTGCCTGTTAAGCAGTTGTCCTTGGTGTATGGCAGGGTCTGTTAAGCAGTTGTCTTTGGTGTATGGCATTGTCTGTTAAGCAGTTGTCTTTGTTGCATGGCGTTACGTGTTAAGCAGTTGTCTTTGGTGTATGGCATTGCCTGTTAAGCAGTTGTCTTTGGTGTATGGCATTGTCTGTTAAGCAGTTGTCTTTGGTGTATGGCATTGCCTGTTAAGCAGTTGTCTTTGGTGTATGGCAGTGTCTGTTAAGCAGTTGTCTTTGGTGTATGGCATTGTCTCTTAAGCAGTTGTCTTTGGTGTATGGCATTGCCTGTTAAGCAGTTGTCTTTGGTGTATGGCATTGCCTGTTAAGCAGTTGTCTTTAGTGTATGGCATTGTCTCTTAAGCAGTTGTCTTTGGTATATGGCATTGCATGTTAAGCAGTTGTCTTTGGTGTATGGCATTGTCTGTTAAGAAGTTGTCTTTGGTATATGGCATTGCCTGTTAAGCAGTTGTCTTTGGTGTATGGCATTGTCTGTTAATCAGTTGTCTTTGGTGTATGGCATTGTCTCTTAAGCAGTTGTCTTTGGTATATGGCATTGGCTGTTAAGCAGTTGTCTTTGGTGTATGGCATTGTCTGTTAAGCAGTTGTCTTTGGTGTATGGCATTGTCTGTTAAGCAGTTATCTTTGGTGTATGGCATTGCCTGTTAAGCAGTTGTCTTTGGTGTATGGCATTGTCTGTTAAGCAGTTGTCTTTGGTGTATGGCATTGCATGTTAAGCAGTTGTCTTCGGTCTATGGCATTGCCTGTTAAGCACTTTTCTTTAGTGTATGGCATTGCCTGTTAAGCAGTTGTCTTTAGTGTATGGCATTGCCTGTTAACCAGTTGTCTTTAGTGTATGGCATTGCCTGTTAAGCAGTTGTCTTTAGTGTATGGCACTGTCTGTTAAGCAGTTGTCTTTGGTGTATGGCATTGTCTGTTAAGCAGTTGTCTTTGGTGTATGGCATTGTCTGTTAAGCAGTTGTCTTTGGTGTATGGCATTGCCTGTTAAGCAGTTGTCTTTGGTGCATGGCATTGTCTATTAAGCAGTTGTCTTTAGTGTATGGCATTGTCTTAAGCAGTTGTCTTTGGTGTATGGCGTTGCCTGTTAAGCAGTTGTCTTTGGTGTATGGCGTTGCCTGTTAAGCAGTTGTCTTTGGTGTATGGCATTGTCTGTTAAGCAGTTGTCTTTGGTGTTTGGCATTGTCTGTTAAGCAGTTGTCTTTGGTGCATGGCATTGCCTGTTAAGCAGTTGTCTTTGGTGTATGGCATTGCCTGTTAAACAGTTGTCTTTGGTGCATGGCGTTGCCTGTTAAGCTGTTGTCTTTGGTGTATGGCTGTGTCTGTTAAGCAGTTGTCTTTGGTGTATGGCATTGCCTGTTAAGCAGTTGTCTTTGGTGCATGGCGTTGCCTGTTAAGCTGTTGTCTTTGGTGTATGGCAGTGTCTGTTAAGCAGTTGTCTTTGGTGTATGGCATTGTCTGTTAAGCAGTTGTCTTTGTTGCATGGCGTTACGTGTTAAGCAGTTGTCTTTGGTGTATGGCATTGCCTGTTAAGCAGTTGTCTTTGGTGTATGGCATTGCCTGTTAAGCAGTTGTCTTTGGTGTATGGCAGTGTCTGTTAAGCAGTTGTCTTTGGTGTATGGCATTGTCTCTTAAGCAGTTGTCTTTGGTGTATGGCATTGCCTGTTAAGCAGTTGTCTTTGGTGTATGGCATTGCCTGTTAAGCAGTTGTCTTTAGTGTATGGCATTGTCTCTTAAGCAGTTGTCTTTGGTATATGGCATTGCATGTTAAGCAGTTGTCTTTGGTGTATGGCATTGTCTGTTAAGAAGTTGTCTTTGGTATATGGCATTGCCTGTTAAGCAGTTGTCTTTGGTGTATGGGAGTGTCTGTTAATCAGTTGTCTTTGGTGTATGGCATTGTCTGTTAAGCAGTTGTCTTTGGTGTATAGCATTGTCTGTTAAGCAGTCATCTTTGGTGTATGGCATTGCCTGATAAGCAGTTGTCTTTGGTGTATGGCATTGCCTGTTAAGCAGTTGTCTTTGGTGTATGGCATTGCATGTTAAGCAGTTGTCTTCGGTGTATGGCATTGCCTGTTAAGCAGTTTTCTTTAGTGTATGGCATTGCCTGTTAAGCAGTTGTCTTTAGTGTGTGGCATTGCCTGTTAAGCAGTTGTCTTTAGTGTATGGCATTGCCTGTTAAGCAGTTGTCTTTAGTGTATGGCATTGCCTGTTAAGCAGTTGTCTTTAGTGTATGGCATTGCCTGTTAAGCAGTTGTCTTTGGTGTATGGCATTGTCTGTTAAGCAGTTGTCTTTGGTGTATGGCATTGTCTGTTAAGCAGTTGTCTTTGGTGTATGGCTTTGTCTGTTAAGCAGTTTTCTTTGGTGTATGGCATTGTCTGTTAAGCAGTTGTCTTTGGTGTATGGCATTGTCTGTTAAGCAGTTGTCTTTGGTGCATGGCATTGTCTGTTAAGCAGTTGTCTTTTGTGTATGGCATTGTCTGTTAAGCAGTTGTCTTTGGTGTATGGCATTGCCTGTTAAGCAGTTGTCTTTGGTGTATGGCATTGTCTGTTAAGCAGTTGTCTTTGGTGTATGGCATTGTCTGTTAAGCAGTTGTCTTTGGTGTATGGCATTGTCTGTTAAGCAGTTGTCTTTGGTGTATGGCATTGCCTGTTAAGCAGTTGTCTTTGGTGTATGGCACTGCCTGTTAAGCAGTTGTCTTTGGTGTATGGCATTGCCTGTTAAGCAGTTGTCTTTGGTGTATGGCATTGTCTGTTAAGCAGTTGTCTTTGGTGTATGGCATTGTCTGTTAAGCAGTTGTCTTTGGTGTATGGCATTGCCTGTTAAGCAGTTGTCTTTGGTGTATGGCATTGTCTGTTAAGCAGTTGTCTTTGGTGTATGGCTTTGTCTGTTAAGCAGTTGTCTTTAGTGTATGCCATTGCCTGTTAAGCAGTTGTCTTTGGTGTATGGCATTGTCTGTTAAGCAGTTATCTTTGGTGTATGGCATTGTCTGTTAAGCAGTTGTCTTTGGTGCATGGCATTGTCTGTTAAGCAGTTGTCTTTTGTGTATGGCATTGTCTGTTAAGCAGTTGTCTTTGGTGTATGGCATTGTCTGTTAAGCAGTTGTCTTTGGTGTATGGCATTGTCTGTTAAGCAGTTGTCTTTGGTGTATGGCATTGTCTGTTAAGCAGTTGTCTTTGGTGTATGGCTTTGTCTGTTAAGCAGTTTTCTTTGGTGTATGGCATTGTCTGTTAAGCAGTTGTCTTTGGTGTATGGCATTGTCTGTTAAGCAGTTGTCTTTGGTGCATGGCATTGTCTGTTAAGCAGTTGTCTTTTGTGTATGGCATTGTCTGTTAAGCAGTTGTCTTTGGTGTATGGCATTGCCTGTTAAGCAGTTGTCTTTAGTGTATGGCATTGTCTTAAGCAGTTGTCTTTGGTGTATGGTGTTGCCTGTTAAGCAGTTGTCTTTGGTGTATGGCATTGCCTGTTAAGCAGTTGTCTTTGGTGTATGGCATTGTCTGTTAAGCAGTTGTCTTTGGTGTATGGCATTGTCTGTTAAGCAGTTATCTTTGGTGTATGGCATTGTCTGTTAAGCAGTTGTCTTTGGTGCATGGCATTGTCTGTTAAGCAGTTGTCTTTTGTGTATGGCATTGTCTGTTAAGCAGTTGTCTTTGGTGTATGGCATTGTCTGTTAAGCAGTTGTCTTTGGTGTATGGCATTGTCTGTTAAGCAGTTGTCTTTGGTGTATGGCATTGCCTGTTAAGCAGTATTCTTTGGTGTATGGCATTGTCTGTTAAGCAGTTGTCTTTGGTGCATGGCTTTGTCTGTTAAGCAGTTGTCTTTGGTGTATGGCATTGTCTGTTAAGCAGTTGTCTTTGGTGTATGGCATTGTCTCTTAAGCAGTTGTCTTTGGTGCATGGCATTGTCTGTTAAGCAGTTGTCTTTGGTGTATGGCATTGTCTGTTAAGCAGTTGTCTTTGGTGTATGGCATTGTCTGTTAAACAGTTGTCTTTGGTGTATGGCATTGCCTGTTAAGCAGTTGTCTTTAGTGTATGGCATTGTCTTAAGCAGTTGTCTTTGGTGTATGGCGTTGCCTGTTAAGCAGTTGTCTTTGGTGTATGCCGTTGCCTGTTAAGCAGTTGTCTTTGGTGTATGGCATTGTCTGTTAAGCAGTTGTCTTTGGTGTATGGCATTGTCTGTTAAGCAGTTGTCTTTGGTGCTTGGCATTGCCTGTTAAGCAGTTGTCTTTGGTGTATGGCATTGCCTGTTAAGCAGTTGTCTTTGGTGCATGGCATTGCCTGTTAAGCAGTTGTCTTTGGTGTATGGCGTTGCCTGTTAAGCTGTTGTCTTTGGTGTATGGCTGTGTCTGTTAAGCAGTTGTCTTTGGTGTATGGCATTGTCTGTTAAGCAGTTGTATTTGTTGCATGGCGTTACGTGTTAAGCAGTTGTCTTTGGTGTATGGCATTGCCTGTTAAGCAGTTGTCTTTGGTGTATGGCATTGCCTGTTAAGCAGTTGTCTTTGGTGTATGGCAGTGTCTGTTAAGCAGTTGTCTTTGGTGTATGGCATTGTCTCTTAAGCAGTTGTCTTTGGTGTATGGCATTGCCTGTTAAGCAGTTGTCTTTAGTGTATGGCATTGTCTCTTAAGCAGTTGTCTTTGGTATATGGCATTGCATGTTAAGCAGTTGTCTTTGGTGTATGGCATTGTCTGTTAAGAAGTTGTCTTTGGTATATGGCATTGCCTGTTAAGCAGTTGTCTTTGGTGTATGGCAGTGTCTGTTAATCAGTTGTCTTTGGTGTATGGCATTGTCTGTTAAGCAGTTGTCTTTGGTGTATAGCATTGTCTGTTAAGCAGTCATCTTTGGTGTATGGCATTGCCTGTTAAGCAGTTGTCTTTGGTGTATGGCATTGCCTGTTAAGCAGTTGTCTTTGGTGTATGGCATTGCATGTTAAGCAGTTGTCTTCGGTGTATGGCATTGCCTGTTAAGCAGTTTTCTTTAGTGTATGGCATTGCCTGTTAAGCAGTTGTCTTTAGTGTGTGGCATTGCCTGTTAAGCAGTTGTCTTTAGTGTATGGCATTGCCTGTTAAGCAGTTGTCTTTAGTGTATGGCATTGCCTGTTAAGCAGTTGTCTTTGGTGTATGGCATTGTCTGTTAAGCAGTTGTCTTTGGTGTATGGCATTGTCTATTAAGCAGTTGTCTTTGGTGTATGGCATTGTCTGTTAAGCAGTTGTCTTTAGTGTATGGCATTGTCTATTAAGCAGTTGTCTTTGGTGTATGGCATTGCCTGTTAAGCAGTTGTCTTTGGTGTATGGCATTGTCTGTTAAGCAGTTGTCTTTGGTGTATGGCATTGTCTGTTAAGCAGTTGTCTTTGGTGTATGGCTTTGTCTGTTAAGCAGTTTTCTTTGGTGTATGGCATTGTCTGTTAAGCAGTTGTCTTTGGTGTATGGCATTGTCTGTTAAGCAGTTGTCTTTGGTGCATGGCATTGTCTGTTAAGCAGTTGTCTTTTGTGTATGGCATTATCTGTTAAGCAGTTGTCTTTGGTGTATGGCATTGCCTGTTAAGCAGTTGTCTTTGGTGTATGGCATTGTCTGTTAAGCAGTTGTCTTTGGTGTATGGCATTGTCTGTTAAGCAGTTGTCTTTGGTGTATGGCATTGTCTGTTAAGCAGTTGTCTTTGGTGTATGGCATTGCCTGTTAAGCAGTTGTCTTTGGTGTATGGCACTGCCTGTTAAGCAGTTGTCTTTGGTGTATGGCATTGCCTGTTAAGCAGTTGTCTTTGGTGTATGGCATTGTCTGTTAAGCAGTTGTCTTTGGTGTATGGCATTGTCTGTTAAGCAGTTGTCTTTGGTGTATGGCATTGCCTGTTAAGCAGTTGTCTTTAGTGTATGCCATTGCCTGTTAAGCAGTTGTCTTTGGTGTATGGCATTGTCTGTTAAGCAGTTGTCTTTGGTGTATGGCGTTGTCTGTTAAGCAGTTGTCTTTAGTGTATGCCATTGCCTGTTAAGCAGTTGTCTTTGGTGTATGGCATTGTCTGTTAAGCAGTTATCTTTGGTGTATGGCATTGTCTGTTAAGCAGTTGTCTTTGGTGCATGGCATTGTCTGTTAAGCAGTTGTCTTTTGTGTATGGCATTGTCTGTTAAGCAGTTGTCTTTGGTGTATGGCATTGTCTGTTAAGCAGTTGTCTTTGGTGTATGGCATTGTCTGTTAAGCAGTTGTCTTTGGTGTATGGCATTGTCTGTTAAGCAGTTGTCTTTGGTGTATGGCTTTGTCTGTTAAGCAGTTTTCTTTGGTGTATGGCATTGTCTGTTAAGCAGTTGTCTTTGGTGTATGGCATTGTCTGTTAAGCAGTTGTCTTTGGTGCATGGCATTGTCTGTTAAGCAGTTGTCTTTTGTGTATGGCATTGTCTGTTAAGCAGTTGTCTTTGGTGTATGGCATTGCCTGTTAAGCAGTTGTCTTTAGTGTATGGCATTGTCTTAAGCAGTTGTCTTTGGTGTATGGCGTTGCCTGTTAAGCAGTTGTCTTTGGTGTATGGCATTGCCTGTTAAGCAGTTGTCTTTGGTGTATGGCATTGTCTGTTAAGCAGTTGTCTTTGGTGTATGGCATTGTCTGTTAAGCAGTTATCTTTGGTGTATGGCATTGTCTGTTAAGCAGTTGTCTTTGGTGCATGGCATTGTCTGTTAAGCAGTTGTCTTTTGTGTATGGCATTGTCTGTTAAGCAGTTGTCTTTGGTGTATGGCATTGTCTGTTAAGCAGTTGTCTTTGGTGTATGGCATTGTCTGTTAAGCAGTTGTCTTTGGTGTATGGCATTGCCTGTTAAGCAGTATTCTTTGGTGTATGGCATTGTCTGTTAAGCAGTTGTCTTTGGTGCATGGCTTTGTCTGTTAAGCAGTTGTCTTTGGTGTATGGCATTGTCTGTTAAGCAGTTGTCTTTGGTGTATGGCATTGTCTCTTAAGCAGTTGTCTTTGGTGCATGGCATTGTCTGTTAAGCAGTTGTCTTTTGTGTATGGCATTGTCTGTTAAGCAGTTGTCTTTGGTGTATGGCATTGTCTGTTAAGCAGTTGTCTTTGGTGTATGGCATTGCCTGTTAAGCAGTTGTCTTTAGTGTATGGCATTGTCTTAAGCAGTTGTCTTTGGTGTATGGCGTTGCCTGTTAAGCAGTTGTCTTTGGTGTATGCCGTTGCCTGTTAAGCAGTTGTCTTTGGTGTATGGCATTGTCTGTTAAGCAGTTGTCTTTGGTGTATGGCATTGTCTGTTAAGCAGTTGTCTTTGGTGCATGGCATTGCCTGTTAAGCAGTTGTGTTTGGTGTATGGCATTGCCTGTTAAGCAGTTGTCTTTGGTGCATGGCATTGCCTGTTAAGCAGTTGTCTTTGGTGTATGGCGTTGCCTGTTAAGCTGTTGTCTTTGGTGTATGGCTGTGTCTGTTAAGCAGTTGTCTTTGGTGTATGGCATTGTCTGTTAAGCAGTTGTCCTTGGTGTATGGCAGTGTCTGTTAAGCAGTTGTCTTTGGTGTATGGCATTGTCTGTTAAGCAGTTGTCTTTGTTGCATGGCGTTACGTGTTAAGCAGTTGTCTTTGGTGTATGGCATTGCCTGTTAAGCAGTTTTCTTTGGTGTATGGCATTGCCTGTTAAGCAGTTGTCTTTGGTGTATGGCATTGTCTGTTAAGCAGTTGTCTTTGGTGTATGGCATTGTCTGTTAAACAGTTGTCTTTAGTGTATGGCATTGTCTGTTAAGCAGTTGTCTTTGGTGTATGGCATTGTCTGTTAAACAGTTGTCTTTGGTGTATGGCATTGCCTGTTAAGCAGTTGTCTTTGGTGTATGGCATTGCCTGTTAAGCAGTTGTCTTTAGTGTATGGCATTGTCTCTTAAGCAGTTGTCTTTGGTGTATAGCATTGCCTGTTAAGCAGTTGTCTTTGGTGTATGGCATTGTCTGTTAAGAAGTTGTCTTTGGTATATGGCATTGCCTGTTAAGCAGTTGTCTTTGGTGTATGGCAGTGTCTGTTAATCAGTTGTCTTTGGTGTATGGCAGTGTCTGTTAAGCAGTTGTCTTTGGTGTATGGCATTTTCTCTTAAGCAGTTGTCTTTGGTATATGGCATTGCCTGTTAAGCAGTTGTCTTTGGTGTATGGCATTGTCTGTTAAGCAGTTGTCTTTGGTGTATGGCATTGTCTGTTAAGCAGTTATCTTTGGTGTATGGCATTGCCTGTTAAGGAGTTGTCTTTGGTGTATGGCATTGCCTGTTAAGCAGTTGTCTTTGGTGTATGGCATTGTCTGTTAAGCAGTTGTCTTTGGTGTATGGCATTGCATGTTAAGCAGTTGTCTATAGTGTATGGCATTGCCTGTTAAGCAGTTGTCTTTGGTGTATGGCAGTGTCTGTTAAGCAGTTGTCTTTGGTGTATGGCAGTGTCTGTTAAGCAGTTGTCTTTGGTGTATGGCATTGCCTGTTAAGCAGTTGTCTTTGGTGTATGGCATTGCCTGTTAAGCAGTTGTCTTTGGTGTATGGCATTGTCTGTTAAGCAGTTGTCTTTGGTGTATGGCATTGCATGTTAAGCAGTTGTCTATAGTGTATGGCATTGCCTGTTAAGCAGTTGTCTTTGGTGTATGGCAGTGTCTGTTAAGCAGTTGTCTTTGGTGTATGGCAGTGTCTGTTAAGCAGTTGTCTTTGGTGTATGGCATTGTCTGTTAAGCAGTTGTCTTTGGTGTATGGCATTGTCTGTTAAGCAGTTGTCCTTGGTGTATGGCATTGTCTGTTAAGCAGTTGTCTTTGGTGTATGGCATTGTCTGTTAAGCAGTTGTCTTTGGTGTATGGCATTGCCTATTAAGCAGTTGTCTTTGGTGTATGGCATTGCCTGTTAAGCAGTTGTCTTTGGTGTATGGCATTGTCTGCTAAGCAGTTGTCTTTAGTTTATGGCATTGTCTGTTAAGCAGTTGTCTTTAGTTTATGGCGTTGTCTATTAAGCAGTTGTCTTTGGTGTATAGCATTGTCTGTTAAGCAGTTGTCTTTGGTGTATGGCATTGTTTGTTAAGCAGTTGTCTTTAGTGTATGGCATTGTCTGTTAAGCAGTTGTCTTTGGTGTATGGCATTGTCTGTTAAGCAGTTGTCTTTGGTGTATGGCATTGTCTGTTAAGCAGTTGTCTTTGGTGTATGGCATTGCCTGTTAAACAGTTGTCTTTGGTGTATGGCATTGTCTGTTAAGCAGTTGTCTTTGGTGTATGGCATTGTCTGTTAAGCAGTTGTCTTTAGTGTATGGCGTTGTCTGTTAAGCAGTCGTCTTTGGTGTATGGCTTTGTCTGTTAAGCAGTTGTCTTTGGTGTATGGCATTGTCTGTTAAGCAGTTGTCTTTGGTATATGGCATTGTCTCTAAGCAGTTGTCTTTGGTGTATGGCATTGCCTGTTAAGCAGTTGTCTTTGGTGTATGGCATTGCCTGTTAAGCAGTTGTCTTTGGTGTATGGCAGTGTCTGTTAAGCAGTTGTCTTTGGTGTATGGCATTGTCTCTTAAACAGTTGTCTTTGGTGTATGGCATTGCCTGTTAAGCAGTTGTCTTTGGTGTATGGCATTGCCTGTTAAGCAGTTGTCTTTAGTGTATGGCATTGTCTCTTAAGCAGTTGTCTTTGGTGTATAGCATTGCCTGTTAAGCAGTTGTCTTTGGTGTATGGCATTGTCTGTTAAGAAGTTGTCTTTGGTATATGGCATTGCCTGTTAAGCAGTTGTGTTTGGTGTATGGCAGTGTCTGTTAATCAGTTGTCTTTGGTGTATGGCATTGTCTGTTAAGCAGTTGTCTTTGGTGTATGGCATTGTCTCTTAAGCAGTTGTCTTTGGTATATGGCATTGCCTGTTAAGCAGTTGTCTTTGGTGTATGGCATTGTCTGTTAAGCAGTTGTCTTTGGTGTATGGCATTGTCTGTTAAGCAGTTATCTTTGGTGTATGCCATTGCCTGTTAAGCAGTTGTCTTTGGTGTATTGCATTGCCTGTTAAGCAGTTGTCTTTGGTGTATGGCATTGTCTGTTAAGCAGTTGTCTTTGGTGTATGGCATTGCATGTTAAGCAGTTGTCTATAGTGTATGGCATTGCCTGTTAAGCAGTTGTCTTTGGTGTATGGCAGTGTCTGTTAAGCAGTTGTCTTTGGTGTATGGCAGTGTCTGTTAAGCAGTTGTCTTTGGTGTATGGCATTGCCTGTTAAGCAGTAATCTTTGGTGTATGGCAGTGTCTGTTAAGCAGTTGTCTTTGGTGTATGGCATTGTCTGTTAAGCAGTTGTCTTTGGTGTATGGCAGTGTCTGTTAAGCAGTTGTCTTTGGTGTATGGCATTGTCTGTTAAGCAGTTGTCTTTGGTGTATGGCATTGCCTATTAAGCAGTTGTCTTTGGTGTATGGCATTGCCTGTTAAGCAGTTGTCTTTGGTGTATGGCATTGTCTGCTAAGCAGTTGTCTTTAGTTTATGGCATTGTCTGTTAAGCAGTTGTCTTTAGTTTATGGCGTTGTCTATTAAGCAGTTGTCTTTGGTGTATAGCATTGTCTGTTAAGCAGTTGTCTTTGGTGTATGGCATTGTTTGTTAAGCAGTTGTCTTTAGTGTATGGCATTGCCTGTTAAGCAGTTGTATTTGGTGTATGGCATTGCCTGTTAAGCAGTTGTCTTTAGTGTATGGCATTGTCTCTTAAGCAGTTGTCTTTGGTGTATAGCATTGCCTGTTAAGCAGTTGTCTTTGGTGTATGGCATTGTCTGTTAAGAAGTTGTCTTTGGTATATGGCATTGCCTGTTAAACAGTTGTCTTTGGTGTATGGCAGTGTCTGTTAATCAGTTGTCTTTGGTGTATGGCAGTGTCTGTTAAGCAGTTGTCTTTGGTGTATGGCATTGTCTCTTAAGCAGTTGTCTTTGGTATATGGCATTGCCTGTTAAGCAGTTGTCTTTGGTGTATGGCATTGTCTGTTAAGCAGTTGTCTTTGGTGTATGGCATTGTCTGTTAAGCAGTTATCTTTGGTGTATGGCATTGCCTGTTAAGCAGTTGTCTTTGGTGTATGGCATTGCCTGTTAAGCAGTTGTCTTTGGTGTATGGCATTGTCTGTTAAGCAGTTGTCTTTGGTGTATGGCATTGCATGTTAAGCAGTTGTCTATAGTGTATGGCATTGCCTGTTAAGCAGTTGTCTTTGGTGTATGGCAGTGTCTGTTAAGCAGTTGTCTTTGGTGTATGGCAGTGTCTGTTAAGCAGTTGTCTTTGGTGTATGGCAGTGTCTGTTAAGCAGTTGTCTTTGGTGTATGGCAGTGTCTGTTAAGCAGTTGTCTTTGGTGAATGGCATTGTCTGTTAAGCAGTTGTCTTTGGTGTATGGCAGTGTCTGTTAAGCAGTTGTCTTTGGTGTATGGCATTGTCTGTTAAGCAGTTGTCTTTGGTGTATGGCATTGCCTATTAAGCAGTTGTCTTTGGTGTATGGCATTGCCTGTTAAGCAGTTGTCTTTGGTGTATGGCATTGTCTGCTAAGCAGTTGTCTTTAGTTTATGGCATTGTCTGTTAAGCAGTTGTCTTTAGTTTATGGCGTTGTCTATTAAGCAGTTGTCTTTGGTGTATAGCATTGTCTGTTAAGCAGTTGTCTTTGGTGTATGGCATTGTTTGTTAAGCAGTTGTCTTTAGTGTATGGCATTGTCTGTTAAGCAGTTGTCTTTGGTGTATGGCATTGTCTGTTAAGCAGTTGTCTTTGGTGTATGGCATTGTCTGTTAAGCAGTTGTCTTTGGTGTATGGCATTGCCTGTTAAACAGTTGTCTTTGGTGTATGGCATTGTCTGTTAAGCAGTTGTCTTTGGTGTATGGCATTGTCTGTTAAGCAGTTGTCTTTAGTGTATGGCGTTGTCTGTTAAGCAGTTGTCTTTGGTGTATGGCTTTGTCTGTCAGCAGTTGTCTTTGGTGTATGGCATTGTCTGTTAAGCAGTTGTCTTTGGTATATGGCATTGTCTGTTAAGCAGTTGTCTTTGGTGTATGGCATTGCCTGTTAAGCAGTTGTCTTTGGTGTATGGCATTGTCTGTTAAGCAGTTGTCTTTGGTGTATGGCATTGTCTGTTAAGCAGTTGTCTTTGGTGTATGGCAGTGTCTGTTAAGCAGTTGTCTTTAGTTTATGGCATTGACTGTTAAGCAGTTGTCTTTGGTGTATGGCATTGTCTGTTAAGCAGTTGTCTTTGGTGTATGGCATTGCCTGTTAAGTAGTTGTCTTTGGTGTATGGCACTGCCTGTTAAGCAGTTGTCTTTGGTGTATGGCACTGCCTGTTAAGCAGTTGTCTTTGGTGTATGGCATTGCCTGTTAAGCAGTTGTCTTTGGTGTATGGCATTGTCTGTTAAGCAGTTGTCTTTGGTGTATGGCATTGTCTGTTAAGCAGTTGTCTTTGGTGTATGGCATTGCCTGTTAAACAGTTGTCTTTGGTGTATGGCATTGTCTGTTAAGCAGTTGTCTTTGGTGTATGGCATTGTCTGTTAAGCAGTTGTCTTTAGTGTATGGCGTTGTCTGTTAAGCAGTTGTCTTTAGTGTATGCCATTGCCTGTTAAGCAGTTGTCTTTGGTGTATGGCATTATCTGTTAAGCAGTTATCTTTGGTGTATGGCATTGTCTGTTAAGCAGTTGTCTTTGGTGCATGGCATTGTCTGTTAAGCAGTTGTCTTTTGTGTATGGCATTGTCTGTTAAGCAGTTGTCTTTGGTGTATGGCATTGTCTGTTAAGCAGTTGTCTTTGGTGTATGGCATTGTCTGTTAAGCAGTTGTCTTTGGTGCATGGCTTTGTCTGTTAAGCAGTTTTCTTTGGTGTATGGCATTGTCTGTTAAGCAGTTGTCTTTGGTGTATGGCATTGTCTGTTAAGCAGTTGTCTTTGGTGCATGGCATTGTCTGTTAAGCAGTTGTCTTTTGTGTATGGCATTGTCTGTCAAGCAGTTGTCTTTGGTGTATGGCATTGTCTGTTAAGCAGTTATCTTTGGTGTATGGCATTGTCTGTTAAGCAGTTGTCTTTGATGTATGGCATTGCCTATTAAGCAGTTGTCTTTGGTGTATGGCATTGTCTGTTAAGCAGTTGTCTTTGGTGTATGGCATTGTCTGTTAAGCAGTTGTCTTTGGTGTATGGCACTGCCTGTTAAGCAGTTGTCTTTGGTGTATGGCATTGCCTGTTAAGCAGTTGTCTTTGGTGTATGGCATTGTCTGTTAAGCAGTTGTCTTTGGTGTATGGCATTGTCTGTTAAGCAGTTGTCTTTGGTGTATGGCATTGCCTGTTAAGCAGTTGTCTTTGGTGTATGGCATTGTCTGTTAAGCAGTTGTCTTTGGTGTATGGCATTGTCTGTTAAGCAGTTGTCTTTAGTGTATGGCATTGTCTGTTAAGCAGTTGTCTTTAGTGTATGCCATTGCCTGTTAAGCAGTTGTCTTTGGTGTATGGCATTGTCTGTTAAGCAGTTGTCTTTGGTGTATGGCATTGTCTGTTAAGCAGTTGTCTTTGGTGTATGGCATTGCCTGTTAAACAGTTGTCTTTGGTGTATGGCATTGTCTGTTAAGCAGTTGTCTTTGGTGTATGGCATTGTCTGTTAAGCAGTTGTCTTTGGTGCATGGCATTGTCTGTTAAGCAGTTGTCTTTTGTGTATGGCATTGTCTGTTAAGCAGTTGTCTTTGGTGTATGGCATTGTCTGTTAAGCAGTTGTCTTTGGTGTATGGCATTGTCTGTTAAGCAGTTGTCTTTGGTGCATGGCTTTGTCTGTTAAGCAGTTTTCTTTGGTGTATGGCATTGTCTGTTAAGCAGTTGTCTTTTGTGTATGGCATTGTCTGTTAAGCAGTTGTCTTTGGTGTATGGCATTGCCTGTTAAGCAGTTGTCTTTAGTGTATGGCATTGTCTTAAGCAGTTGTCTTTGGTGTATGGCGTTGCCTGTTAAGCAGTTGTCTTTGGTGTATGGCATTGCCTGTTAAGCAGTTGTCTTTGGTGTATGGCATTGTCTGTTAAGCAGTTGTCTTTGGTGTATGGCATTGTCTGTTAAGCAGTTGTCTTTGGTGCATGGCATTGCCTGTTAAGCAGTTGTCTTTGGTGCATGGCATTGCCTGTTAAGCAGTTGTCTTTGGTGTATGGCATTGTCTGTTAAGCAGTTGTCTTTGGTGTATGGCATTGCCTGTTAAGCAGTTGTCTTTGGTGTATGGCAGTGTCTGTTAAGCAGTTGTCTTTGGTGTATGGCATTGTCTCTTAAGCAGTTGTCTTTGGTGTATGGCATTGCCTGTTAAGCAGTTGTCTTTGGTGTATGGCATTGCCTGTTAAGCAGTTGTCTTTAGTGTATGGCATTGTCTCTTAAGCAGTTGTCTTTGGTATATGGCATTGCATGTTAAGCAGTTGTCTTTGGTGTATGGCATTGTCTGTTAAGAAGTTGTCTTTGGTATATGGCATTGCCTGTTAAGCAGTTGTCTTTGGTGTATGGCATTGTCTGTTAATCAGTTGTCTTTGGTGTATGGCATTGTCTCTTAAGCAGTTGTCTTTGGTATATGGCATTGGCTGTTAAGCAGTTGTCTTTGGTGTATGGCATTGTCTGTTAAGCAGTTGTCTTTGGTGTATGGCATTGTCTGTTAAGCAGTTATCTTTCGTGTATGGCATTGCCTGTTAAGCAGTTGTCTTTGGTGTATGGCATTGTCTGTTAAGCAGTTGTCTTTGGTGTATGGCATTGCATGTTAAGCAGTTGTCTTCGGTCTATGGCATTGCCTGTTAAGCAGTTTTCTTTAGTGTATGGCATTGCCTGTTAAGCAGTTGTCTTTAGTGTATGGCATTGCCTGTTAACCAGTTGTCTTTAGTGTATGGCATTGTCTGTTAAGCAGTTGTCTTTAGTGTATGGCATTGCCTGTTAAGCAGTTGTCTTTAGTGTATGGCACTGTCTGTTAAGCAGTTGTCTTTGGTGTATGGCATTGTCTGTTAAGCAGTTGTCTTTGGTGTATGGCATTGTCTGTTAAGCAGTTGTCTTTGGTGTATGGCATTGCCTGTTAAGCAGTTGTCTTTGGTGCATGGCATTGTCTGTTAAGCAGTTGTCTTTAGTGTATGGCATTGTCTTAAGCAGTTGTCTTTGGTGTATGGCGTTGCCTGTTAAGCAGTTGTCTTTGGTGTATGGCGTTGCCTGTTAAGCAGTTGTCTTTGGTGTATGGCATTGTCTGTTAAGCAGTTGTCTTTGGTGTTTGGCATTGTCTGTTAAGCAGTTGTCTTTGGTGCATGGCATTGCCTGTTAAGCAGTTGTCTTTGGTGTATGGCATTGCCTGTTAAGCAGTTGTCTTTGGTGCATGGCGTTGCCTGTTAAGCTGTTGTCTTTGGTGTATGGCTGTGTCTGTTAAGCAGTTGTCTTTGGTGTATGGCATTGTCTGTTAAGCAGTTGTCCTTGGTGTATGGCAGTGTCTGTTAAGCAGTTGTCTTTGGTGTATGGCATTGTCTGTTAAGCAGTTGTCTTTGTTGCATGGCGTTACGTGTTAAGCAGTTGTCTTTGGTGTATGGCATTGCCTGTTAAGCAGTTGTCTTTGGTGTATGGCATTGCCTGTTAAGCAGTTGTCTTTGGTGTATGGCAGTGTCTGTTAAGCAGTTGTCTTTGGTGTATGGCATTGTCTCTTAAGCAGTTGTCTTTGGTGTATGGCATTGCCTGTTAAGCAGTTGTCTTTGGTGTATGGCATTGCCTGTTAAGCAGTTGTCTTTAGTGTATGGCATTGTCTCTTAAGCAGTTGTCTTTGGTATATGGCATTGCATGTTAAGCAGTTGTCTTTGGTGTATGGCATTGTCTGTTAAGAAGTTGTCTTTGGTATATGGCATTGCCTGTTAAGCAGTTGTCTTTGGTGTATGGCAGTGTCTGTTAATCAGTTGTCTTTGGTGTATGGCATTGTCTGTTAAGCAGTTGTCTTTGGTGTATAGCATTGTCTGTTAAGCAGTTATCTTTGGTGTATGGCATTGCCTGTTAAGCAGTTGTCTTTGGTGTATGGCATTGCCTGTTAAGCAGTTGTCTTTGGTGTATGGCATTGCATGTTAAGCAGTTGTCTTCGGTGTATGGCATTGCCTGTTAAGCAGTTTTCTTTAGTGTATGGCATTGCCTGTTAAGCAGTTGTCTTTAGTGTGTGGCATTGCCTGTTAAGCAGTTGTCTTTAGTGTATGGCATTGCCTGTTAAGCAGTTGTCTTTAGTGTATGGCATGGCCTGTTAAGCAGTTGTCTTTAGTGTATGGCATTGCCTGTTAAGCAGTTGTCTTTGGTGTATGGCATTGTCTGTTAAGCAGTTGTCTTTGGTGTATGGCATTGTCTGTTAAGCAGTTGTCTTTGGTGCATGGCTTTGTCTGTTAAGCAGTTTTCTTTGGTGTATGGCATTGTCTGTTAAGCAGTTGTCTTTGGTGTATGGCATTGTCTGTTAAGCAGTTGTCTTTGGTGCATGGCATTGTCTGTTAAGCAGTTGTCTTTTGTGTATGGCATTGTCTGTTAAGCAGTTGTCTTTGGTGTATGGCATTGTCTGTTAAGCAGTTGTCTTTGGTGTATGGCATTGTCTGTTAAGCAGTTGTCTTTGGTGTATGGCTTTGTCTGTTAAGCAGTTTTCTTTGGTGTATGGCATTGTCTGTTAAGCAGTTGTCTTTGGTGTATGGCATTGTCTGTTAAGCAGTTGTCTTTGGTGCATGGCATTGTCTGTTAAGCAGTTGTCTTTTGTGTATGGCATTGTCTGTTAAGCAGTTGTCTTTGGTGTATGGCATTGCCTGTTAAGCAGTTGTCTTTAGTGTATGGCATTGTCTTAAGCAGTTGTCTTTGGTGTATGGCGTTGCCTGTTAAGCAGTTGTCTGTGGTGTATGGCATTGCCTGTTAAGCAGTTGTCTTTGGTGTATGGCATTGTCTGTTAAGCAGTTGTCTTTGGTGTATGGCATTGTCTGTTAAGCAGTTATCTTTGGTGTATGGCATTGTCTGTTAAGCAGTTGTCTTTGGTGCATGGCATTGTCTGTTAAGCAGTTGTCTTTTGTGTATGGCATTGTCTGTTAAGCAGTTGTCTTTGGTGTATGGCATTGTCTGTTAAGCAGTTGTCTTTGGTGTATGGCATTGTCTGTTAAGCAGTTGTCTTTGGTGTATGGCATTGCCTGTTAAGCAGTATTCTTTGGTGTATGGCATTGTCTGTTAAGCAGTTGTCTTTGGTGCATGGCTTTGTCTGTTAAGCAGTTGTCTTTGGTGTATGGCATTGTCTGTTAAGCAGTTGTCTTTGGTGTATGGCATTGTCTGTTAAGCAGTTGTCTTTGGTGCATGGCATTGTCTGTTAAGCAGTTGTCTTTTGTGTTTGGCATTGTCTGTTAAGCAGTTGTCTTTGTTGTATGGCATTGCCTGTTAAGCAGTTGTCTTTAGTGTATGGCATTGTCTTAAGCAGTTGTCTTTGGTGTATGGCGTTGCCTGTTAAGCAGTTGTCTTTGGTGTATGCCGTTGCCTGTTAAGCAGTTGTCTTTGGTGTATGGCATTGTCTGTTAAGCAGTTGTCTTTGGTGTATGGCATTGTCTGTTAAGCAGTTGTCTTTGGTGCATGGCATTGCCTGTTAAGCAGTTGTCTTTGGTGTATGGCAGTGTCTGTTAAGCAGTTGTCTTTGGTGTATGGCGTTGCCTGTTAAGCAGTTGTCTTTGGTGTATGGCATTGTCTGTTAAGCAGTTGTCTTTGGTGCATGGCATTGCCTGTTAAGCAGTTGTCTTTGGTGTATGGCATTGTCTGTTAAGCAGTTGTCTTTAGTTTATGGCGTTGCCTGTTAAGCAGTTGTCTTTGGTGCATGGCATTGCCTGTTAAGCAGCTGTCTTTGGTGTATGGCGTTGCCTGTTAAGCTGTTGTCTTTGGTGTATGGCTGTGTCTGTTAAGCAGTTGTCTTTGGTGTATGGCATTGTCTGTTAAGCAGTTGTCCTTGGTGTATGGCAGTGTCTGTTAAGCAGTTGTCTTTGGTGTATGGCATTGTCTGTTAAGCAGTTGTCTTTGTTGCATGGCGTTACGTGTTAAGCAGTTGTCTTTGGTGTATGGCATTGCCTGTTAAGCAGTTTTCTTTGGTGTATGGCATTGCCTGTTAAGCAGTTGTCTTTGGTGTATGGCAGTGTCTGTTAAGCAGTTGTCTTTGGTGTATGGCATTGTCTCTTAAACAGTTGTCTTTGGTGTATGGCATTGCCTGTTAAGCAGTTGTCTTTGGTGTATGGCATTGCCTGTTAAGCAGTTGTCTTTAGTGTATGGCATTGTCTCTTAAGCAGTTGTCTTTGGTGTATAGCATTGCCTGTTAAGCAGTTGTCTTTGGTGTATGGCATTGTCTGTTAAGAAGATGTCTTTGGTATATGGCATTGCCTGTTAAGCAGTTGTCTTTGGTGTATGGCAGTGTCTGTTAAGCAGTTGTCTTTGGTGTATGGCATTGTCTCTTAAGCAGTTGTCTTTGGTATATGGCAATGTCTGTTAAGCAGTTGTCTTTGGTGTATGGCATTGTCTGTTAAGCAGTTGTCTTTGGTGTATGGCATTGTCTGTTAAGCAGTTATCTTTGGTGTATGGCATTGCCTGTTAAGCAGTTGTCTTTGGTGTATGGCATTGCCTGTTAAGCAGTTGTCTTTGGTGTATGGCATTGTCTGTTAAGCAGTTGTCTTTGGTGTATGGCATTGCCTGTTAAGCAGTTGTCTTTGGTGTATGGCATTGCCTGTTAAGCAGTTGTCTATAGTGTATGGCATTGCCTGTTAAGCAGTTGTCTTTGGTGTATGGCAGTGTCTGTTAAGCAGTTGTCTTTGGTGTATGGCATTGTCTGTTAAGCAGTTGTCTTTGGTGTATGGCAGTGTCTGTTAAGCAGTTATCTTTGGTGTATGGCATTGTCTGTTAAGCAGTTGTCTTTGGTGTATGGCAGTGTCTGTTAAGCAGTTGTCTTTGGTGTATGGCATTGTCTGTTAAGCAGTTGTCTTTGGTGTATGGCATTGCCTGTTAAGCAGTTGTCTATAGTGTATGGCATTGCCTGTTAAGCAGTTGTCTTTGGTGTATGGCAGTGTCTGTTAAGCAGTTGTCTTTGGTGTATGGCAGTGTCTGTTAAGCAGTTGTCTTTGGTGTATGGCATTGCCTGTTAAGCAGTTGTCTTTGGTGTATGGCATTGCCTGTTAAGCAGTTGTCTTTGGTGTATGGCATTGTCTGTTAAGCAGTTGTCTTTGGTGTATGGCATTGTCTGTTAAGCAGTTGTCTTTGGTGTATGGCATTGCCTGTTAAGCAGTTGTCTTTGGTGTATGGCATTGCCTGTTAAGCAGTTGTCTATAGTGTATGGCATTGCCTGTTAAGCAGTTGTCTTTGGTGTATGGCAGTGTCTGTTAAGCAGTTGTCTTTGGTGTATGGCAGTGTCTGTTAAGCAGTTGCCTTTGGTGTATGGCATTGCATGTTAAGCAGTTGTCTATAGTGTATGGCATTGCCTGTTAAGCAGTTGTCTTTGGTGTATGGCAGTGTCTGTTAAGCAGTTGTCTTTGGTGTATGGCATTGTCTGTTAAGCAGTTGTCTTTGGTGTATGGCAGTGTCTGTTAAGCAGTTGTCTTTGGTGTATGGCATTGTCTGTTAAGCAGTTGTCTTTGGTGTATGGCAGTGTCTGTTAAGCAGTTGTCTTTGGTGTATGGCATTGTCTGTTAAGCAGTTGTCTTTGGTGTATGGCATTGCCTGTTAAGCAGTTGTCTATAGTGTATGGCATTGCCTGTTAAGCAGTTGTCTTTGGTGTATGGCAGTGTCTGTTAAGCAGTTGTCTTTGGTGTATGGCAGTGTCTGTTAAGCAGTTGTCTTTGGTGTATGGCATTGCCTGTTAAGCAGTTGTCTTTGGTGTATGGCATTGCCTGTTAAGCAGTTGTCTTTGGTGTATGGCATTGTCTGTTAAGCAGTTGTCTTTGGTGTATGGCATTGCCTGTTAAGCAGTTGTCTTTGGTGTATGGCATTGCCTGTTAAGCAGTTGTCTATAGTGTATGGCATTGCCTGTTAAGCAGTTGTCTTTGGTGTATGGCAGTGTCTGTTAAGCAGTTGTCTTTGGTGTATGGCAGTGTCTGTTAAGCAGTTGCCTTTGGTGTATGGCATTGCATGCTAAGCAGTTGTCTATAGTGTATGGCATTGCCTGTTAAGCAGTTGTCTTTGGTGTATGGCAGTGTCTGTTAAGCAGTTGTCTTTGGTGTATGGCAGTGTCTGTTAAGCAGTTGTCTTTGGTGTATGGCATTGCCTGTTAAGCAGTTGTCTTTGGTGTATGGCATTGCCTGTTAAGCAGTTGTCTTTGGTGTATGGCATTGTCTGTTAAGCAGTTGTCTTTGGTGTATGGCATTGCATGTTAAGCAGTTGTCTATAGTGTATGGCATTGCCTGTTAAGCAGTTGTCTTTGGTGTATGGCAGTGTCTGTTAAGCAGTTGTCTTTGGTGTATGGCAGTGTCTGTTAAGCAGTTGTCTTTGGTGTATGGCATTGTCTGTTAAGCAGTTGTCTTTGGTGTATGGCAGTGTCTGTTAAGCAGTTGTCTTTGGTGTATGGCATTGTCTGTTAAGCAGTTGTCTTTGGTGTATGGCATTGCCTATTAAGCAGTTGTCTTTGGTGTATGGCATTGCCTGTTAAGCAGTTGTCTTTGGTGTATGGCATTGTCTGCTAAGCAGTTGTCTTTAGTTTATGGCATTGTCTGTTAAGCAGTTGTCTTTAGTTTATGGCGTTGTCTATTAAGCAGTTGTCTTTGGTGTATAGCATTGTCTGTTAAGCAGTTGTCTTTGGTGTATGGCATTGTTTGTTAAGCAGTTGTCTTTAGTGTATGGCATTGTCTGTTAAGCAGTTGTCTTTGGTGTATGGCATTGTCTGTTAAGCAGTTGTCTTTGGTGTATGGCATTGTCTGTTAAGCAGTTGTCTTTGGTGTATGGCATTGCCTGTTAAACAGTTGTCTTTGGTGTATGGCATTGTCTGTTAAGCAGTTGTCTTTGGTGTATGGCATTGTCTGTTAAGCAGTTGTCTTTAGTGTATGGCATTGTCTGTTAAGCAGTTGTCTTTGGTGTATGGCTTTGTCTGTTAAGCAGTTGTCTTTGGTGTATGGCATTGTCTGTTAAGCAGTTGTCTTTGGTATATGGCATTGTCTGTTAAGCAGTTGTCTTTGGTGTATGGCATTGCCTGTTAAGCAGTTGTCTTTGGTGTATGGCATTGCCTGTTAAGCAGTTGTCTTTGGTGTATGGCAGTGTCTGTTAAGCAGTTGTCTTTGGTGTATGGCATTGTCTCTTAAACAGTTGTCTTTGGTATATGGCATTGCCTGTTAAGCAGTTGTCTTTGGTGTATGGCATTGTCTGTTAAGCAGTTGTCTTTGGTGTATGGCATTGTCTGTTAAGCAGTTATCTTTGGTGTATGGCATTGCCTGTTAAGCAGTTGTCTTTGGTGTATGGCATTGCCTGTTAAGCAGTTGTCTTTGGTGTATGGCATTGTCTGTTAAGCAGTTGTCTTTGGTGTATGGCATTGCATGTTAAGCAGTTGTCTATAGTGTATGGCATTGCCTGTTAAGCAGTTGTCTTTGGTGTATGGCAGTGTCTGTTAAGCAGTTGTCTTTGGTTTATGGCAGTGTCTGTTAAGCAGTTGTCTTTGGTGTATGGCATTGCCTGTTAAGCAGTAATCTTTGGTGTATGGCAGTGTCTGTTAAGCAGTTGTCTTTGGTGTATGGCATTGTCTGTTAAGCAGTTGTCTTTGGTGTATGGCAGTGTCTGTTAAGCAGTTGTCTTTGGTGTATGGCATTGTCTGTTAAGCAGTTGTCTTTGGTGTATGGCATTGCCTATTAAGCAGTTGTCTTTGGTGTATGGCATTGCCTGTTAAGCAGTTGTCTTTGGTGTATGGCATTGTCTGCTAAGCAGTTGTCTTTAGTTTATGGCATTGTCTGTTAAGCAGTTGTCTTTAGTTTATGGCGTTGTCTATTAAGCAGTTGTCTTTGGTGTATAGCATTGTCTGTTAAGCAGTTGTCTTTGGTGTATGGCATTGTTTGTTAAGCAGTTGTCTTTAGTGTATGGCATTGTCTGCTAAGCAGTTGTCTTTGGTGTATGGCATTGTCTGTTAAGCAGTTGTCTTTAGTGTATGGCGTTGTCTGTTAAGCAGTTGTCTTTGGTGTATGGCTTTGTCTGTTAAGCAGTTGTCTTTGGTGTATGGCATTGTCTGTTAAGCAGTTGTCTTTGGTGTATGGCATTGTCTGTTAAGCAGTTGTCTTTGGTGTATGGCATTGTCTGTTAAGCAGTTGTCTTTGGTGTATGGCATTGTCTGTTAAGCAGTTGTCTTTGGTGTATGGCATTGCCTGTTAAGCAGTTGTCTTTGGTGTATGGCACTGCCTGTTAAGCAGTTGTCTTTGGTGTATGGCATTGCCTGTTAAGCAGTTGTCTTTGGTGTATGGCATTGTCTGTTAAGCAGTTGTCTTTGGTGTATGGCATTGTCTGTTAAGCAGTTGTCTTTGGTGTATGGCATTGCCTGTTAAGCAGTTGTCTTTGGTGTATGGCATTGTCTGTTAAGCAGTTGTCTTTGGTGTATGGCGTTGTCTGTTAAGCAGTTGTCTTTAGTGTATGCCATTGCCTGTTAAGCAGTTGTCTTTGGTGTATGGCATTGTCTGTTAAGCAGTTGTCTTTGTTGCATGGCGTTACGTGTTAAGCAGTTGTCTTTGGTGTATGGCATTGCCTGTTAAGCAGTTGTCTTTGGTGTATGGCATTTCCTGTTAAGCAGTTGTCTTTGGTGTATGGCAGTGTCTGTTAAGCAGTTGTCTTTGGTGTATGGCATTGTCTCTTAAGCAGTTGTCTTTGGTGTATGGCATTGCCTGTTAAGCAGTTGTCTTTGGTGTATGGCATTGCCTGTTAAGCAGTTGTCTTTAGTGTATGGCATTGTCTCTTAAGCAGTTGTCTTTGGTATATGGCATTGCATGTTAAGCAGTTGTCTTTGGTGTATGGCATTGTCTGTTAAGAAGTTGTCTTTGGTATATGGCATTGCCTGTTAAGCAGTTGTCTTTGGTGTATGGCAGTGTCTGTTAATCAGTTGTCTTTGGTGTATGGCATTGTCTGTTAAGCAGTTGTCTTTGGTGTATAGCATTGTCTGTTAAGCAGTTATCTTTGGTGTATGGCATTGCCTGTTAAGCAGTTGTCTTTGGTGTATGGCATTGCCTGTTAAGCAGTTGTCTTTGGTGTATGGCATTGCATGTTAAGCAGTTGTCTTCGGTGTATGGCATTGCCTGTTAAGCAGTTTTCTTTAGTGTATGGCATTGCCTGTTAAGCAGTTGTCTTTAGTGTGTGGCATTGCCTGTTAAGCAGTTGTCTTTAGTGTATGGCATTGCCTGTTAAGCAGTTGTCTTTAGTGTATGGCATGGCCTGTTAAGCAGTTGTCTTTAGTGTATGGCATTGCCTGTTAAGCAGTTGTCTTTGGTGTATGGCATTGTCTGTTAAGCAGTTGTCTTTGGTGTATGGCATTGTCTGTTAAGCAGTTGTCTTTGGTGCATGGCTTTGTCTGTTAAGCAGTTTTCTTTGGTGTATGGCATTGTCTGTTAAGCAGTTGTCTTTGGTGTATGGCATTGTCTGTTAAGCAGTTGTCTTTGGTGCATGGCATTGTCTGTTAAGCAGTTGTCTTTTGTGTATGGCATTGTCTGTTAAGCAGTTGTCTTTGGTGTATGGCATTGTCTGTTAAGCAGTTGTCTTTGGTGTATGGCATTGTCTGTTAAGCAGTTGTCTTTGGTGTATGGCTTTGTCTGTTAAGCAGTTTTCTTTGGTGTATGGCATTGTCTGTTAAGCAGTTGTCTTTGGTGTATGGCATTGTCTGTTAAGCAGTTGTCTTTGGTGCATGGCATTGTCTGTTAAGCAGTTGTCTTTTGTGTATGGCATTGTCTGTTAAGCAGTTGTCTTTAGTGTATGGCATTGCCTGTTAAGCAGTTGTCTTTAGTGTATGGCATTGTCTTAAGCAGTTGTCTTTGGTGTATGGCGTTGCCTGTTAAGCAGTTGTCTTTGGTGTATGGCATTGCCTCTTAAGCAGTTGTCTTTGGTGTATGGCATTGTCTGTTAAGCAGTTGTCTTTGGTGTATGGCATTGTCTGTTAAGCAGTTATCTTTGGTGTATGGCATTGTCTGTTAAGCAGTTGTCTTTGGTGCATGGCATTGTCTGTTAAGCAGTTGTCTTTTGTGTATGGCATTGTCTGTTAAGCAGTTGTCTTTGGTGTATGGCATTGTCTGTTAAGCAGTTGTCTTTGGTGTATGGCATTGTCTGTTAAGCAGTTGTCTTTGGTGTATGGCATTGCCTGTTAAGCAGTATTCTTTGGTGTATGGCATTGTCTGTTAAGCAGTTGTCTTTGGTGCATGGCTTTGTCTGTTAAGCAGTTGTCTTTGGTGTATGGCATTGTCTGTTAAGCAGTTGTCTTTGGTGTATGGCATTGTCTGTTAAGCAGTTGTCTTTGGTGTATGGCATTGTCTGTTAAGCAGTTGTCTTTGGTGCATGGCATTGTCTGTTAAGCAGTTGTCTTTTGTGTATGGCATTGTCTGTTAAGCAGTTGTCTTTGGTGTATGGCATTGCCTGTTAAGCAGTTGTCTTTAGTGTATGGCATTGTCTTAAGCAGTTGTCTTTGGTGTATGGCGTTGCCTGTTAAGCAGTTGTCTTTGGTGTATGCCGTTGCCTGTTAAGCAGTTGTCTTTGGTGTATGGCATTGTCTGTTAAGCAGTTGTCTTTGGTGTATGGCATTGTCTGTTAAGCAGTTGTCTTTGGTGCATGGCATTGCCTGTTAAGCAGTTGTCTTTGGTGTATGGCAGTGTCTGTTAAGCAGTTGTCTTTGGTGTATGGCGTTGCCTGTTAAGCAGTTGTCTTTGGTGTATGGCATTGTCTGTTAAGCAGTTGTCTTTGGTGCATGGCATTGCCTGTTAAGCAGTTGTCTTTGGTGTATGAAAGTGTCTGTTAAGCAGTTGTCTTTAGTTTATGGCGTTGCCTGTTAAGCAGTTGTCTTTGGTGCATGGCATTGCCTGTTAAGCAGCTGTCTTTGGTGTATGGCGTTGCCTGTTAAGCTGTTGTCTTTGGTGTATGGCTGTGTCTGTTAAGCAGTTGTCTTTGGTGTATGGCATTGTCTGTTAAGCAGTTGTCCTTGGTGTATGGCAGTGTCTGTTAAGCAGTTGTCTTTGGTGTATGTCATTGTCTGTTAAGCAGTTGTCTTTGCTGCATGGCGTTACGTGTTAAGCAGTTGTCTTTGGTGTATGGCATTGCCTGTTAAGCAGTTTTCTTTGGTGTATGGCATTGCCTGTTAAGCAGTTGTCTTTGGTGTATGGCAGTGTCTGTTAAGCAGTTGTCTTTGGTGTATGGCATTGTCTCTTAAACAGTTGTCTTTGGTGTATGGCATTGCCTGTTAAGCAGTTGTCTTTGGTGTATGGCATTGCCTGTTAAGCAGTTGTCTTTAGTGTATGGCATTGTCTCTTAAGCAGTTGTCTTTGGTGTATAGCATTGCCTGTTAAGCAGTTGTCTTTGGTGTATGGCATTGTCTGTTAAGAAGTTGTCTTTGGTATATGGCATTGCCTGTTAAGCAGTTGTCTTTGGTGTATGGCAGTGTCTGTTAAGCAGTTGTCTTTGGTGTATGGCATTGTCTCTTAAGCAGTTGTCTTTGGTATATGGCATTGCCTGTTAAGCAGTTGTCTTTGGTGTATGGCATTGTCTGTTAAGCAGTTGTCTTTGGTGTATGGCATTGTCTGTTAAGCAGTTATCTTTGGTGTATGGCATTGCCTGTTAAGCAGTTGTCTTTGGTGTATGGCATTGCCTGTTAAGCAGTTGTCTTTGGTGTATGGCATTGTCTGTTAAGCAGTTGTCTTTGGTGTATGGCATTGCCTGTTAAGCAGTTGTCTTTGGTGTATGGCATTGCCTGTTAAGCAGTTGTCTATAGTGTATGGCATTGCCTGTTAAGCAGTTGTCTTTGGTGTATGGCAGTGTCTGTTAAGCAGTTGTCTTTGGTGTATGGCATTGTCTGTTAAGCAGTTGTCTTTGGTGTATGGCAGTGTCTGTTAAGCAGTTGTCTTTGGTGTATGGCATTGTCTGTTAAGCAGTTGTCTTTGGTGTATGGCAGTGTCTGTTAAGCAGTTGTCTTTGGTGTATGGCATTGTCTGTTAAGCAGTTGTCTTTGGTGTATGGCATTGCCTGTTAAGCAGTTGTCTATAGTGTATGGCATTGCCTGTTAAGCAGTTGTCTTTGGTGTATGGCAGTGTCTGTTAAGCAGTTGTCTTTGGTGTATGGCAGTGTCTGTTAAGCAGTTGTCTTTGGTGTATGGCATTGCCTGTTAAGCAGTTGTCTTTGGTGTATGGCATTGCCTGTTAAGCAGTTGTCTTTGGTGTATGGCATTGTCTGTTAAGCAGTTGTCTTTGGTGTATGGCATTGTCTGTTAAGCAGTTGCCTTTGGTGTATGGCATTGCCTGTTAAGCAGTTGTCTTTGGTGTATGGCATTGCCTGTTAAGCAGTTGTCTATAGTGTATGGCATTGCCTGTTAAGCAGTTGTCTTTGGTGTATGGCAGTGTCTGTTAAGCAGTTGTCTTTGGTGTATGGCAGTGTCTGTTAAGCAGTTGCCTTTGGTGTATGGCATTGCATGTTAAGCAGTTGTCTATAGTGTATGGCATTGCCTGTTAAGCAGTTGTCTTTGGTGTATGGCAGTGTCTGTTAAGCAGTTGTCTTTGGTGTATGGCAGTGTCTGTTAAGCAGTTGTCTTTGGTGTATGGCATTGCCTGTTAAGCAGTTGTCTTTGGTGTATGGCATTGCCTGTTAAGCAGTTGTCTTTGGTGTATGGCATTGTCTGTTAAGCAGTTGTCTTTGGTGTATGGCATTGCATGTTAAGCAGTTGTCTATAGTGTATGGCATTGCCTGTTAAGCAGTTGTCTTTGGTGTATGGCAGTGTCTGTTAAGCAGTTGTCTTTGGTGTATGGCAGTGTCTGTTAAGCAGTTGTCTTTGGTGTATGGCATTGTCTGTTAAGCAGTTGTCTTTGGTGTATGGCAGTGTCTGTTAAGCAGTTGTCTTTGGTGTATGGCATTGTCTGTTAAGCAGTTGTCTTTGGTGTATGGCATTGCCTATTAAGCAGTTGTCTTTGGTGTATGGCATTGCCTGTTAAGCAGTTGTCTTTGGTGTATGGCATTGTCTGCTAAGCAGTTGTCTTTAGTTTATGGCATTGTCTGTTAAGCAGTTGTCTTTAGTTTATGGCGTTGTCTATTAAGCAGTTGTCTTTGGTGTATAGCATTGTCTGTTAAGCAGTTGTCTTTGGTGTATGGCATTGTTTGTTAAGCAGTTGTCTTTAGTGTATGGCATTGTCTGTTAAGCAGTTGTCTTTGGTGTATGGCATTGTCTGTTAAGCAGTTGTCTTTGGTGTATGGCATTGTCTGTTAAGCAGTTGTCTTTGGTGTATGGCATTGCCTGTTAAACAGTTGTCTTTGGTGTATGGCATTGTCTGTTAAGCAGTTGTCTTTGGTGTATGGCATTGTCTGTTAAGCAGTTGTCTTTAGTGTATGGCGTTGTCTGTTAAGCAGTTGTCTTTGGTGTATGGCTTTGTCTGTTAAGCAGTTGTCTTTGGTGTATGGCATTGTCTGTTAAGCAGTTGTCTTTGGTATATGGCATTGTCTGTTAAGCAGTTGTCTTTGGTGTATGGCATTGCCTGTTAAGCAGTTGTCTTTGGTGTATGGCATTGCCTGTTAAGCAGTTGTCTTTGGTGTATGGCAGTGTCTGTTAAGCAGTTGTCTTTGGTGTATGGCATTGTCTCTTAAACAGTTGTCTTTGGTATATGGCATTGCCTGTTAAGCAGTTGTCTTTGGTGTATGGCATTGTCTGTTAAGCAGTTGTCTTTGGTGTATGGCATTGTCTGTTAAGCAGTTATCTTTGGTGTATGGCATTGCCTGTTAAGCAGTTGTCTTTGGTGTATGGCATTGCCTGTTAAGCAGTTGTCTTTGGTGTATGGCATTGTCTGTTAAGCAGTTGTCTTTGGTGTATGGCATTGCATGTTAAGCAGTTGTCTATAGTGTATGGCATTGCCTGTTAAGCAGTTGTCTTTGGTGTATGGCAGTGTCTGTTAAGCAGTTGTCTTTGGTTTATGGCAGTGTCTGTTAAGCAGTTGTCTTTGGTGTATGGCATTGCCTGTTAAGCAGTAATCTTTGGTGTATGGCAGTGTCTGTTAAGCAGTTGTCTTTGGTGTATGGCATTGTCTGTTAAGCAGTTGTCTTTGGTGTATGGCATTGTCTGTTAAGCAGTTGTCTTTGGTGTATGGCATTGCCTATTAAGCAGTTGTCTTTGGTGTATGGCATTGCCTGTTAAGCAGTTGTCTTTGGTGTATGGCATTGTCTGCTAAGCAGTTGTCTTTAGTTTATGGCATTGTCTGTTAAGCAGTTGTCTTTAGTTTATGGCGTTGTCTATTAAGCAGTTGTCTTTGGTGTATAGCATTGTCTGTTAAGCAGTTGTCTTTGGTGTATGGCATTGTTTGTTAAGCAGTTGTCTTTAGTGTATGGCATTGTCTGCTAAGCAGTTGTCTTTGGTGTATGGCATTGTCTGTTAAGCAGTTGTCTTTAGTGTATGGCGTTGTCTGTTAAGCAGTTGTCTTTGGTGTATGGCTTTGTCTGTTAAGCAGTTGTCTTTGGTGTATGGCATTGTCTGTTAAGCAGTTGTCTTTGGTGTATGGCATTGTCTGTTAAGCAGTTGTCTTTGGTGTATGGCATTGTCTGTTAAGCAGTTGTCTTTGGTGTATGGCATTGTCTGTTAAGCAGTTGTCTTTGGTGTATGGCATTGCCTGTTAAGCAGTTGTCTTTGGTGTATGGCACTGCCTGTTAAGCAGTTGTCTTTGGTGTATGGCATTGCCTGTTAAGCAGTTGTCTTTGGTGTATGGCATTGTCTGTTAAGCAGTTGTCTTTGGTGTATGGCATTGTCTGTTAAGCAGTTGTCTTTGGTGTATGGCATTGCCTGTTAAGCAGTTGTCTTTGGTGTATGGCATTGTCTGTTAAGCAGTTGTCTTTGGTGTATGGCGTTGTCTGTTAAGCAGTTGTCTTTAGTGTATGCCATTGCCTGTTAAGCAGTTGTCTTTGGTGTATGGCATTGTCTGTTAAGCAGTTATCTTTGGTGTATGGCATTGTCTGTTAAGCAGTTGTCTTTGGTGCATGGCATTGTCTGTTAAGCAGTTGTCTTTTGTGTATGGCATTGTCTGTTAAGCAGTTGTCTTTGGTGTATGGCATTGTCTGTTAAGCAGTTGTCTTTGGTGTATGGCATTGTCTGTTAAGCAGTTGTCTTTGGTGTATGGCATTGTCTGTTAAGCAGTTGTCTTTGGTGTATGGCTTTGTCTGTTAAGCAGTTTTCTTTGGTGTATGGCATTGTCTGTTAAGCAGTTGTCTTTGGTGTATGGCATTGTCTGTTAAGCAGTTGTCTTTGGTGCATGGCATTGTCTGTTAAGCAGTTGTCTTTTGTGTATGGCATTGTCTGTTAAGCAGTTGTCTTTGGTGTATGGCATTGCCTGTTAAGCAGTTGTCTTTAGTGTATGGCATTGTCTTAAGCAGTTGTCTTTGGTGTATGGCGTTGCCTGTTAAGCAGTTGTCTTTGGTGTATGGCATTGCCTGTTAAGCAGTTGTCTTTGGTGTATGGCATTGTCTGTTAAGCAGTTGTCTTTGGTGTATGGCATTGTCTGTTAAGCAGTTATCTTTGGTGTATGGCATTGTCTGTTAAGCAGTTGTCTTTGGTGCATAGCATTGTCTGTTAAGCAGTTGTCTTTTGTGTATGGCATTGTCTGTTAAGCAGTTGTCTTTGGTGTATGGCATTGTCTGTTAAGCAGTTGTCTTTGGTGTATGGCATTGTCTGTTAAGCAGTTGTCTTTGGTGTATGGCATTTCCTGTTAAGCAGTATTCTTTGGTGTATGGCATTGTCTGTTAAGCAGTTGTCTTTGGTGCATGGCTTTGTCTGTTAAGCAGTTGTCTTTGGTGTATGGCATTGTCTGTTAAGCAGTTGTCTTTGGTGTATGGCATTGTCTGTTAAGCAGTTGTCTTTGGTGCATGGCATTGTCTGTTAAGCAGTTCTCTTTTGTGTATGGCATTGTCTGTTAAGCAGTTGTCTTTGGTGTATGGCATTGTCTGTTAAGCAGTTGTCTTTGGTGTATGGCATTGCCTGTTAAGCAGTTGTCTTTAGTGTATGGCATTGTCTTAAGCAGTTGTCTTTGGTGTATGGCGTTGCCTGTTAAGCAGTTGTCTTTGGTGTATGCCGTTGCCTGTTAAGCAGTTGTCTTTGGTGTATGGCATTGTCTGTTAAGCAGTTGTCTTTGGTGTATGGCATTGTCTGTTAAGCAGTTGTCTTTGGTGCATGGCATTGCCTGTTAAGCAGTTGTCTTTGGTGTATGGCATTGCCTGTTAAGCAGTTGTCTTTGGTGTATGGCAGTGTCTGTTAAGCAGTTGTCTTTGGTGTATGGCAGTGTCTGTTAAGCAGTTGTCTTTGGTGTATGGCATTGCCTGTTAAGCAGTTGTCTTTGGTGTATGGCATTGCCTGTTAAGCAGTTGTCTTTGGTGTATGGCATTGTCTGTTAAGCAGTTGTCTTTGGTGTATGGCATTGCATGTTAAGCAGTTGTCTATAGTGTATGGCATTGCCTGTTAAGCAGTTGTCTTTGGTGTATGGCAGTGTCTGTTAAGCAGTTGTCTTTGGTGTATGGCAGTGTCTGTTAAGCAGTTGTCTTTGGTGTATGGCATTGTCTGTTAAGCAGTTGTCTTTGGTGTATGGCAGTGTCTGTTAAGCAGTTGTCTTTGGTGTATAGCATTGTCTGTTAAGCAGTTGTCTTTGGTGTATGGCATTGCCTATTAAGCAGTTGTCTTTGGTGTATGGCATTGCCTGTTAAGCAGTTGTCTTTGGTGTATGGCATTGTCTGCTAAGCAGTTGTCTTTAGTTTATGGCATTGTCTGTTAAGCAGTTGTCTTTAGTTTATGGCGTTGTCTATTAAGCAGTTGTCTTTGGTGTATAGCATTATCTGTTAAGCAGTTGTCTTTGGTGTATGGCATTGTTTGTTAAGCAGTTGTCTTTAGTGTATGGCATTGTCTGTTAAGCAGTTGTCTTTGGTGTATGGCATTGTCTGTTAAGCAGTTGTCTTTGGTGTATGGCATTGTCTGTTAAGCAGTTGTCTTTGGTGTATGGCATTGCCTGTTAAACAGTTGTCTTTGGTGTATGGCATTGTCTGTTAAGCAGTTGTCTTTGGTGTATGGCATTGTCTGTTAAGCAGTTGTCTTTAGTGTATGGCGTTGTCTGTTAAGCAGTTGTCTTTGGTGTATGGCTTTGTCTGTTAAGCAGTTGTCTTTGGTGTATGGCATTGTCTGTTAAGCAGTTGTCTTTGGTATATGGCATTGTCTGTTAAGCAGTTGTCTTTGGTGTATGGCATTGCCTGTTAAGCAGTTGTCTTTGGTGTATGGCATTGCCTGTTAAGCAGTTGTCTTTGGTGTATGGCAGTGTCTGTTAAGCAGTTGTCTTTGGTGTATGGCATTGTCTCTTAAACAGTTGTCTTTGGTGTATGGCATTGCCTGTTAAGCAGTTGTCTTTGGTGTATGGCATTGCCTGTTAAGCAGTTGTCTTTAGTGTATGGCATTGTCTCTTAAGCAGTTGTCTTTGGTGTATAGCATTGCCTGTTAAGCAGTTGTCTTTGGTGTATGGCATTGTCTGTTAAGAAGTTGTCTTTGGTATATGGCATTGCCTGTTAAGCAGTTGTCTTTGGTGTATGGCATTGCCTGTTAAGCAGTTGTCTTTGGTGTATGGCAGTGTCTGTTAATCAGTTGTCTTTGGTGTATGGCAGTGTCTGTTAAGCAGTTGTCTTTGGTGTATGGCATTGTCTCTTAAGCAGTTGTCTTTGGTATATGGCATTGCCTGTTAAGCAGTTGTCTTTGGTGTATGGCATTGTCTGTTAAGCAGTTGTCTTTGGTGTATGGCATTGTCTGTTAAGCAGTTATCTTTGGTGTATGGCATTGCCTGTTAAGCAGTTGTCTTTGGTGTATGGCATTGCCTGTTAAGCAGTTGTCTTTGGTGTATGGCATTGCCTGTTAAGCAGTTGTCTTTGGTGTATGGCAGTGTCTGTTAAGCAGTTGTCTTTGGTGTATGGCAGTGTCTGTTAAGCAGTTGTCTTTGGTGTATGGCATTGCCTGTTAAGCAGTAATCTTTGGTGTATGGCAGTGTCTGTTAAGCAGTTGTCTTTGGTGTATGGCATTGTCTGTTAAGCAGTTGTCTTTGGTGTATGGCAGTGTCTGTTAAGCAGTTGTCTTTGGTGTATGGCATAGTCTGTTAAGCAGTTGTCTTTGGTGTATGGCATTGCCTATTAAGCAGTTGTCTTTGGTGTATGGCATTGCCTGTTAAGCAGTTGTCTTTGGTGTATGGCATTGTCTGCTAAGCAGTTGTCTTTAGTTTATGGCATTGTCTGTTAAGCAGTTGTCTTTAGTTTATGGCGTTGTCTATTAAGCAGTTGTCTTTGGTGTATAGCATTGTCTGTTAAGCAGTTGTCTTTGGTGTATGGCATTGTTTGTTAAGCAGTTGTCTTTAGTGTATGGCATTGTCTGTTAAGCAGTTGTCTTTGGTGTATGGCATTGTCTGTTAAGCAGTTGTCTTTGGTGTATGGCATTGTCTGTTAAGCAGTTGTCTTTGGTGTATGGCATTGCCTGTTAAACAGTTTTCTTTGGTGTATGGCATTGTCTGTTAAGCAGTTGTCTTTGGTGTATGGCATTGTCTGTTAAGCAGTTGTCTTTAGTGTATGGCGTTGTCTGTTAAGCAGTTGTCTTTGGTGTATGGCTTTGTCTGTTAAGCAGTTGTCTTTGGTGTATGGCATTGTCTGTTAAGCAGTTGTCTTTGGTGTATGGCATTGTCTGTTAAGCAGTTGTCTTTTGTGTATGGCATTGTCTGTTAAGCAGTTGTCTTTGGTGTATGGCATTGTCTGTTAAGCAGTTGTCTTTGGTGTATGGCATTGCCTGTTAAGCAGTTGTCTTTGGTGTATGGCACTGCCTGTTAAGCAGTTGTCTTTGGTGTATGGCATTGCCTGTTAAGCAGTTGTCTTTGGTGTATGGCATTGTCTGTTAAGCAGTTGTCTTTGGTGTATGGCATTGTCTGTTAAGCAGTTGTCTTTGGTGTATGGCATTGCCTGTTAAGCAGTTGTCTTTGGTGTATGGCATTGTCTGTTAAGCAGTTGTCTTTGGTGTATGGCGTTGTCTGTTAAGCAGTTGTCTTTAGTGTATGCCATTGCCTGTTAAGCAGTTGTCTTTGGTGTATGGCATTGTCTGTTAAGCAGTTATCTTTGGTGTATGGCATTGTCTGTTAAGCAATTGTCTTTGGTTCATGGCATTGTCTGTTAAGCAGTTGTCTTTTGTGTATGGCATTGTCTGTTAAGCAGTTGTCTTTGGTGTATGGCATTGTCTGTTAAGCAGTTGTCTTTGGTGTATGGCATTGTCTGTTAAGCAGTTGTCTTTGGTGTATGGCATTGTCTGTTAAGCAGTTGTCTTTGGTGTATGGCTTTGTCTGTTAAGCAGTTTTCTTTGGTGTATGGCATTGTCTGTTAAGCAGTTGTCTTTGGTGTATGGCATTGTCTGTTAAGCAGTTGTCTTTGGTGCATGGCATTGTCTGTTAAGCAGTTGTCTTTTGTGTATGGCATTGTCTGTTAAGCAGTTGTCTTTGGTGTATGGCATTGCCTGTTAAGCAGTTGTCTTTAGTGTATGGCATTGTCTTAAGCAGTTGTCTTTGGTGTATGGCGTTGCCTGTTAAGCAGTTGTCTTTGGTGTATGGCATTGCCTGTTAAGCAGTTGTCTTTGGTGTATGGCATTGTCTGTTAAGCAGTTATCTTTGGTGTATGGCATTGTCTGTTAAGCAGTTGTCTTTGGTGCATGGCATTGTCTGTTAAGCAGTTGTCTTTTGTGTATGGCATTGTCTGTTAAGCAGTTGTCTTTGGTGTATGGCATTGTCTGTTAAGCAGTTGTCTTTGGTGTATGGCATTGTCTGTTAAGCAGTTGTCTTTGGTGTATGGCATTGCCTGTTAAGCAGTATTCTTTGGTGTATGGCATTGTCTGTTAAGCAGTTGTCTTTGGTGCATGGCTTTGTCTGTTAAGCAGTTGTCTTTGGTGTATGGCATTGTCTGTTAAGCAGTTGTCTTTGGTGTATGGCATTGTCTGTTAAGCAGTTGTCTTTGGTGCATGGCATTGTCTGTTAAGCAGTTGTCTTTTGTGTATGGCATTGTCTGTTAAGCAGTTGTCTTTGGTGTATGGCATTGCCTGTTAAGCAGTTGTCTTTGGTGTATGGCATTGTCTGTTAAGCAGTTGTCTTTGGTGCATGGCATTGCCTGTTAAGCAGTTGTCTTTGGTGTATGGCATTGCCTGTTAAGCAGTTGTCTTTGGTGCATGGCATTGCCTGTTAAGCAGTTGTCTTTGGTGTATGGCGTTGCCTGTTAAGCTGTTGTCTTTGGTGTATGGCTGTGTCTGTTAAGCAGTTGTCTTTGGTGTATGGCATTGTCTGTTAAGCAGTTGTCCTTGGTGTATGGCAGTGTCTGTTAAGCAGTTGTCTTTGGTGTATGGCATTGTCTGTTAAGCAGTTGTCTTTGTTGCATGGCGTTACGTGTTAAGCAGTTGTCTTTGGTGTATGGCATTGCCTGTTAAGCAGTTTTCTTTGGTGTATGGCATTGCCTGTTAAGCAGTTGTCTTTGGTGTATGGCAGTGTCTGTTAAGCAGTTGTCTTTGGTGTATGGCATTGTCTCTTAAACAGTTGTCTTTGGTGTATGGCATTGCCTGTTAAGCAGTTGTCTTTGGTGTATGGCATTGCCTGTTAAGCAGTTGTCTTTAGTGTATGGCATTGTCTCTTAAGCAGTTGTCTTTGGTGCACAGCATTGCCTGTTAAGCAGTTGTCTTTGGTGTATGGCATTGTCTGTTAAGAAGTTGTCTTTGGTATATGGCATTGCCTGTTAAGCAGTTGTCTTTGGTGTATGGCAGTGTCTGTTAATCAGTTGTCTTTGGTGTATGGCAGTGTCTGTTAAGCAGTTGTCTTTGGTGTATGGCATTGTCTCTTAAGCAGTTGTCTTTGGTATATGGCATTGCCTGTTAAGCAGTTGTCTTTGGTGTATGGCATTGTCTGTTAAGCAGTTATCTTTGGTGTATGGCATTGCCTGTTAAGCAGTTGTCTTTGGTGTATGGCATTGCCTGTTAAGCAGTTGTCTTTGGTGTATGGCATTGTCTGTTAAGCAGTTGTCTTTGGTGTATGGCATTGCCTGTTAAGCAGTTGTCTTTGGTGTATGGCATTGCCTGTTAAGCAGTTGTCTATAGTGTATGGCATTGCCTGTTAAGCAGTTGTCTTTGGTGTATGGCATTGTCTGTTAAGCAGTTGTCTTTGGTGTATGGCAGTGTCTGTTAAGCAGTTGTCTTTGGTGTATGGCATTGTCTGTTAAGCAGTTGTCTTTGGTGTATGGCATTGCCTGTTAAGCAGTTGTCTATAGTGTATGGCATTGCCTGTTAAGCAGTTGTCTTTGGTGTATGGCAGTGTCTGTTAAGCAGTTGTCTTTGGTGTATGGCAGTGTCTGTTAAGCAGTTGTCTTTGGTGTATGGCATTGCCAGTTAAGCAGTTGTCTTTGGTGTATGGCATTGCCTGTTAAGCAGTTTTCTTTGGTGTATGGCATTGTCTGTTAAGCAGTTGTCTTTGGTGTATGGCAGTGTCTGTTAAGCAGTTGTCTTTGGTGTATGGCAGTGTCTGTTAAGCAGTTGTCTTTGGTGTATGGCATTGCATGTTAAGCAGTTGTCTATAGTGTATGGCATTGCCTGTTAAGCAGTTGTCTTTGGTGTATGGCAGTGTCTGTTAAGCAGTTGTCTTTGGTGTATGGCAGTGTCTGTTAAGCAGTTGTCTTTGGTGTATGGCATTGCCTGTTAAGCAGTTGTCTTTGGTGTATGGCATTGCCTGTTAAGCAGTTGTCCTTGGTGTATGGCATTGTCTGTTAAGCAGTTGTCTTTGGTGTATGGCATTGCATGTTAAGCAGTTGTCTTTGGTGTATGGCATTGCCTGTTAAGCAGTTGTCTTTAGTGTATGGCATTGTCTTAAGCAGTTGTCTTTGGTGTATGGCGTTGCCTGTTAAGCCGTTGTCTTTGGTGTATGGCATTGCCTGTTAAGCAGTTGTCTTTGGTGTATGGCATTGTCTGTTAAGCAGTTGTCTTTGGTGTATGGCAGTGTCTGTTAAGCAGTTGTCTTTGGTGTATGGCATTGCCTGTTAAGCAGTTGTCTTTAGTGTATGGCATTGTCTTAAGCAGTTGTCTTTGGTGTATGGCGTTGCCTGTTAAGCAGTTGTCTTTGGTGTATGGCATTGCCTGTTAAGCAGTTGTCTTTGGTGTATGGCATTGTCTGTTAAGCAGTTGTCTTTGGTGTATGGCATTGTCTGTTAAGCAGTTATCTTTGGTGTATGGCATTGTCTGTTAAGCAGTTGTCTTTGGTGCATGGCATTGTCTGTTAAGCAGTTGTCTTTTGTGTATGGCATTGTCTGTTAAGCAGTTGTCTTTGGTGTATGGCATTGTCTGTTAAGCAGTTGTCTTTGGTGTATGGCATTGTCTGTTAAGCAGTTGTCTTTGGTGTATGGCATTGCCTGTTAAGCAGTATTCTTTGGTGTATGGCATTGTCTGTTAAGCAGTTGTCTTTGGTGCATGGCTTTGTCTGTTAAGCAGTTGTCTTTGGTGTATGGCATTGTCTGTTAAGCAGTTGTCTTTGGTGTATGGCATTGTCTGTTAAGCAGTTGTCTTTGGTGCATGGCATTGTCTGTTAAGCAGTTGTCTTTTGTGTATGGCATTGTCTGTTAAGCAGTTGTCTTTGGTGTATGGCATTGTCTGTTAAGCAGTTGTCTTTGGTGTATGGCATTGCCTGTTAAGCAGTTGTCTTTAGTGTATGGCATTGTCTTAAGCAGTTGTCTTTGGTGTATGGCGTTGCCTGTTAAGCAGTTGTCTTTGGTGTATGCCGTTGCCTGTTAAGCAGTTGTCTTTGGTGTATGGCATTGTCTGTTAAGCAGTTGTCTTTGGTGTATGGCATTGTCTGTTAAGCAGTTGTCTTTGGTGCATGGCATTGCCTGTTAAGCAGTTGTCTTTGGTGTATGGCATTGCCTGTTAAGCAGTTGTCTTTGGTGCATGGCATTGCCTGTTAAGCAGTTGTCTTTGGTGTATGGCGTTGCCTGTTAAGCTGTTGTCTTTGGTGTATGGCTGTGTCTGTTAAGCAGTTGTCTTTGGTGTATGGCATTGTCTGTTAAGCAGTTGTCCTTGGTGTATGGCAGTGTCTGTTAAGCAGTTGTCTTTGGTGTATGGCATTGTCTGTTAAGCAGTTGTCTTTGTTGCATGGCGTTACGTGTTAAGCAGTTGTCTTTGGTGTATGGCATTGCCTGTTAAGCAGTTTTCTTTGGTGTATGGCATTGCCTGTTAAGCAGTTGTCTTTGGTGTATGGCAGTGTCTGTTAAGCAGTTGTCTTTGGTGTATGGCATTGTCTCTTAAACAGTTGTCTTTGGTGTATGGCATTGCCTGTTAAGCAGTTGTCTTTGGTGTATGGCATTGCCTGTTAAGCAGTTGTCTTTAGTGTATGGCATTGTCTCTTAAGCAGTTGTCTTTGGTGTATAGCATTGCCTGTTAAGCAGTTGTCTTTGGTGTATGGCATTGTCTGTTAAGAAGTTGTCTTTGGTATATGGCATTGCCTGTTAAGCAGTTGTCTTTGGTGTATGGCAGAGTCTGTTAATCAGTTGTCTTTGGTGTATGGCAGTGTCTGTTAAGCAGTTGTCTTTGGTGTATGGCATTGTCTCTTAAGCAGTTGTCTTTGGTATATGGCATTGCCTGTTAAGCAGTTGTCTTTGGTGTATGGCATTGTCTGTTAAGCAGTTATCTTTGGTGTATGGCATTGCCTGTTAAGCAGTTGTCTTTGGTGTATGGCATTGCCTGTTAAGCAGTTGTCTTTGGTGTATGGCATTGTCTGTTAAGCAGTTGTCTTTGGTGTATGGCATTGCCTGTTAAGCAGTTGTCTTTGGTGTATGGCATTGCCTGTTAAGCAGTTGTCTATAGTGTATGGCATTGTCTGTTAAGCAGTTGTCTTTGGTGTATAGCAGTGTCTGTTAAGCAGTTGTCTTTGGTGTATGGCAGTGTCTGTTAAGCAGCTGTCTTTGGTGTATGGCATTGTCTGTTAAGCAGTTGTCTTTGGTGTATGGCAGTGTCTGTTAAGCAGTTGTCTTTGGTGTATGGCATTGTCTGTTAAGCAGTTGTCTTTGCTGTATGGCATTGCCTGTTAAGCAGTTGTCTATAGTGTATGGCATTGCCTGTTAAGCAGTTGTCTTTGGTGTATGGCAGTGTCTGTTAAGCAGTTGTCTTTGGTGTATGGCAGTGTCTGTTAAGCAGTTGTCTTTGGTGTATGGCATTGCCTGTTAAGCAGTTGTCTTTGGTGTATGGCATTGCCTGTTAAGCAGTTTTCTTTGGTGTATGGCATTGTCTGTTAAGCAGTTGTCTTTGGTGTATGGCATTGTCTGTTAAGCAGTTGTCTTTGGTGTATGGCATTGCCTGTTAAGCAGTTGTCTTTGGTGTATGGCATTGCCTGTTAAGCAGTTGTCTATAGTGTATGGCATTGCCTGTTAAGCAGTTGTCTTTGGTGTATGGCAGTGTCTGTTAAGCAGTTGTCTTTGGTGTATGGCAGTGTCTGTTAAGCAGTTGTCTTTGGTGTATGGCATTGCATGTTAAGCAGTTGTCTATAGTGTATGGCATTGCCTGTTAAGCAGTTGTCTTTGGTGTATGGCAGTGTCTGTTAAGCAGTTGTCTTTGGTGTATGGCAGTGTCTGTTAAGCAGTTGTCTTTGGTGTATGGCATTGCCTGTTAAGCAGTTGTCTTTGGTGTATGGCATTGCCTGTTAAGCAGTTGTCTTTGGTGTATGGCATTGTCTGTTAAGCAGTTGTCTTTGGTGTATGGCATTGCATGTTAAGCAGTTGTCTATAGTGTATGGCATTGCCTGTTAAGCAGTTGTCTTTGGTGTATGGCAGTGTCTGTTAAGCAGTTGTCTTTGGTGTATGGCAGTGTCTGTTAAGCAGTTGTCTTTGGTGTATGGCATTGTCTGTTAAGCAGTTGTCTTTGGTGTATGGCAGTGTCTGTTAAGCAGTTGTCTTTGGTGTATGGCATTGTCTGTTAAGCAGTTGTCTTTGGTGTATGGCATTGCCTATTAAGCAGTTGTCTTTGGTGTATGGCATTGCCTGTTAAGCAGTTGTCTTTGGTGTATGGCATTGTCTGCTAAGCAGTTGTCTTTAGTTTATGGCATTGTCTGTTAAGCAGTTGTCTTTAGTTTATGGCGTTGTCTATTAAGCAGTTGTCTTTGGTGTATAGCATTGTCTGTTAAGCAGTTGTCTTTGGTGTATGGCATTGTTTGTTAAGCAGTTGTCTTTAGTGTATGGCATTGTCTGTTAAGCAGTTGTCTTTGGTGTATGGCATTGTCTGTTAAGCAGTTGTCTTTGGTGTATGGCATTGTCTGTTAAGCAGTTGTCTTTGGTGTATGGCATTGCCTGTTAAACAGTTGTCTTTGGTGTATGGCATTGTCTGTTAAGCAGTTGTCTTTGGTGTATGGCATTGTCTGTTAAGCAGTTGTCTTTAGTGTATGGCGTTGTCTGTTAAGCAGTTGTCTTTGGTGTATGGCTTTGTCTGTTAAGCAGTTGTCTTTGGTGTATGGCATTGTCTGTTAAGCAGTTGTCTTTGGTATATGGCATTGTCTGTTAAGCAGTTGTCTTTGGTGTATGGCATTGCCTGTTAAGCAGTTGTCTTTGGTGTATGGCATTGCCTGTTAAGCAGTTGTCTTTGGTGTATGGCAGTGTCTGTTAAGCAGTTGTCTTTGGTGTATGGCATTGTCTCTTAAACAGTTGTCTTTGGTGTATGGCATTGCCTGTTAAGCAGTTGTCTTTGGTGTATGGCATTGCCTGTTAAGCAGTTGTCTTTAGTGTATGGCATTGTCTCTTAAGCAGTTGTCTTTGGTGTATAGCATTGCCTGTTAAGCAGTTGTCTTTGGTGTGTGGCATTGTCTGTTAAGAAGTTGTCTTTGGTATATGGCATTGCCTGTTAAGCAGTTGTCTTTGGTGTATGGCATTGCCTGTTAAGCAGTTGTCTTTGGTGTATGGCAGTGTCTGTAAATCAGTTGTCTTTGGTGTATGGCAGTGTCTGTTAAGCAGTTGTCTTTGGTGTATGGCATTGTCTCTTAAGCAGTTGTCTTTGGTATATGGCATTGCCTGTTAAGCAGTTGTCTTTGGTGTATGGCATTGTCCGTTAAGCAGTTGTCTTTGGTGTATGGCATTGTCTGTTAAGCAGTTATCTTTGGTGTATGGCATTGCCTGTTAAGCAGTTGTCTTTGGTGTATGGCATTGCCTGTTAAGCAGTTGTCTTTGGTGTATGGCATTGTCTGTTAAGCAGTTGTCTTTGGTGTATGGCATTGCCTGTTAAGCAGTTGTCTTTGGTGTATGGCAGTGTCTGTTAAGCAGTTGTCTTTGGAGTATGGCAGTGTCTGTTAAGCAGTTGTCTTTGGTGTATGGCATTGCCTGTTAAGCAGTAATCTTTGGTGTATGGCAGTGTCTGTTAAGCAGTTGTCTTTGGTGTATGGCATTGTCTGTTAAGCAGTTGTCTTTGGTGTATGGCAGTGTCTGTTAAGCAGTTGTCTTTGGTGTATGGCATTGTCTGTTAAGCAGTTGTCTTTGGTGTATGGCATTGCCTATTAAGCAGTTGTCTTTGGTGTATGGCATTGCCTGTTAAGCAGTTGTCTTTGGTGTATGGCATTGTCTGCTAAGCAGTTGTCTTTAGTTTATGGCATTGTCTGTTAAGCAGTTGTCTTTAGTTTATGGCGTTGTCTATTAAGCAGTTGTCTTTGGTGTATAGCATTGTCTGTTAAGCAGTTGTCTTTGGTGTATGGCATTGTTTGCTAAGCAGTTGTCTTTAGTGTATGGCATTGTCTGTTAAGCAGTTGTCTTTGGTGTATGGCATTGTCTGTTAAGCAGTTGTCTTTGGTGTATGGCATTGTCTGTTAAGCAGTTGTCTTTGGTGTATGGCATTGTCTGTTAAGCAGTTGTCTTTAGTGTATGGCGTTGTCTGTTAAGCAGTTGTCTTTGGTGTATGGCTTTGTCTGTTAAGCAGTTGTCTTTGGTGTATGGCATTGTCTGTTAAGCAGTTGTCTTTGGTATATGGCATTGTCTGTTAAGCAGTTGTCTTTGGTGTATGGCATTGCCTGTTAAGCAGTTGTCTTTGGTGTATGGCATTGCCTGTTAAGCAGTTGTCTTTGGTGTATGGCATTGTCTGTTAAGCAGTTGTCTTTGGTGTATGGCAGTGTCTTTTAAGCAGTTGTCTTTAGTTTATGGCATTGACTGTTAAGCAGTTGTCTTTGGTGTATGGCATTGTCTGTTAAGCAGTTGTCTTTGGTGTATGGCATTGCCTGTTAAGCAGTTGTCTTTGGTGTATGGCATTGCCTGTTAAGCAGTTGTCTTTGGTGTATGGCATTGCCTGTTAAACAGTTGTCTTTGGTGTATGGCATTGTCTGTTAAGCAGTTGTCTTTGGTGTATGGCATTGTCTGTTAAGCAGTTGTCTTTGGTGCATGGCATTGTCTGTTAAGCAGTTGTCTTTTCTGTATGGCATTGTCTGTTAAGCAGTTGTCTTTGGTGTATGGCATTGTCTGTTAAGCAGTTGTCTTTGGTGTATGGCATTGCCTGTTAAGCAGTTGTCTTTAGTGTATGGCATTGTCTTAAGCAGTTGTCTTTGGTGTATGGCGTTGCCTGTTAAGCAGTTGTCTTTGGTGTATGCCGTTGCCTGTTAAGCAGTTGTCTTTGGTGTATGGCATTGTCTGTTAAGCAGTTGTCTTTGGTGTATGGCATTGTCTGTTAAGCAGTTGTCTTTGGTGCATGGCATTGCCTGTTAAGCAGTTGTCTTTGGTGTATGGCATTGCCTGTTAAGCAGTTGTCTTTGGTGCATGGCATTGCCTGTTAAGCAGTTGTCTTTGGTGTATGGCGTTGCCTGTTAAGCTGTTGTCTTTGGTGTATGGCTGTGTCTGTTAAGCAGTTGTCTTTGGTGTATGGCATTGTCTGTTAAGCAGTTGTCCTTGGTGTATGGCAGTGTCTGTTAAGCAGTTGTCTTTGGTGTATGGCATTGTCTGTTAAGCAGTTGTCTTTGTTGCATGGCGTTACGTGTTAAGCAGTTGTCTTTGGTGTATGGCATTGCCTGTTAAGCAGTTTTCTTTGGTGTATGGCATTGCCTGTTAAGCAGTTGTCTTTGGTGTATGGCAGTGTCTGTTAAGCAGTTGTCTTTGGTGTATGGCATTGTCTCTTAAACAGTTGTCTTTGGTGTATGGCATTGCCTGTTAAGCAGTTGTCTTTGGTGTATGGCATTGCCTGTTAAGCAGTTGTCTTTAGTGTATGGCATTGTCTCTTAAGCAGTTGTCTTTGGTGTATAGCATTGCCTGTTAAGCAGTTGTCTTTGGTGTATGGCATTGTCTGTTAAGAAGTTGTCTTTGGTATATGGCATTGCCTGTTAAGCAGTTGTCTTTGGTGTATGGCAGTGTCTGTTAATCAGTTGTCTTTGGTGTATGGCAGTGTCTGTTAAGCAGTTGTCTTTGGTGTATGGCATTGTCTCTTAAGCAGTTGTCTTTGGTATATGGCATTGCCTGTTAAGCAGTTGTCTTTGGTGTATGGCATTGTCTGTTAAGCAGTTATCTTTGGTGTATGGCATTGTCTGTTAAGCAGTTATCTTTGGTGTATGGCATTGCCTGTTAAGCAGTTGTCTTTGGTGTATGGCATTGCCTGTTAAGCAGTTGTCTTTGGTGTATGGCATTGTCTGTTAAGCAGTTGTCTTTGGTGTATGGCATTGCCTGTTAAGCAGTTGTCTTTGGTGTATGGCATTGCCTGTTAAGCAGTTGTCTATAGTGTATGGCATTGCCTGTTAAGCAGTTGTCTTTGGTGTATGGCAGTGTCTGTTAAGCAGTTGTCTTTGGTGTATGGCAGTGTCTGTTAAGCAGTTGTCTTTGGTGTATGGCATTGTCTGTTAAGCAGTTGTCTTTGGTGTATGGCAGTGTCTGTTAAGCAGTTGTCTTTGGTGTATGGCATTGTCTGTTAAGCAGTTGTCTTTGGTGTATGGCATTGCCTGTTAAGCAGTTGTCTATAGTGTATGGCATTGCCTGTTAAGCAGTTGTCTTTGGTGTATGGCAGTGTCTGTTAAGCAGTTGTCTTTGGTGTATGGCAGTGTCTGTTAAGCAGTTGTCTTTGGTGTATGGCATTGCCTGTTAAGCAGTTGTCTTTGGTGTATGGCATTGCCTGTTAAGCAGTTGTCTTTGGTGTATGGCATTGTCTGTTAAGCAGTTGTCTTTGGTGTATGGCATTGTCTGTTAAGCAGTTGTCTTTGGTGTATGGCATTGCCTGTTAAGCAGTTGTCTTTGGTGTATGGCATTGCCTGTTAAGCAGTTGTCTATAGTGTATGGCATTGCCTGTTAAGCAGTTGTCTTTGGTGTATGGCAGTGTCTGTTAAGCAGTTGTCTTTGGTGTATGGCATTGCATGTTAAGCAGTTGTCTATAGTGTATGGCATTGCCTGTTAAGCAGTTGTCTTTGGTGTATGGCAGTGTCTGTTAAGCAGTTGTCTTTGGTGTATGGCAGTGTCTGTTAAGCAGTTGTCTTTGGTGTATGGCATTGCCTGTTAAGCAGTTGTCTTTGGTGTATGGCATTGCCTGTTAAGCAGTTGTCTTTGGTGTATGGCATTGTCTGTTAAGCAGTTGTCTTTGGTGTATGGCATTGCATGTTAAGCAGTTGTCTATAGTGTATGGCATTGCCTGTTAAGCAGTTGTCTTTGGTGTATGGCAGTGTCTGTTAAGCAGTTGTCTTTGGTGTATGGCAGTGTCTGTTAAGCAGTTGTCTTTGGTGTATGGCATTCTCTGTTAAGCAGTTGTCTTTGGTGTATGGCAGTGTCTGTTAAGCAGTTGTCTTTGGTGTATGGCATTGTCTGTTAAGCAGTTGTCTTTGGTGTATGGCATTGCCTATTAAGCAGTTGTCTTTGGTGTATGGCATTGCCTGTTAAGCAGTTGTCTTTGGTGTATGGCATTGTCTGCTAAGCAGTTGTCTTTAGTTTATGGCATTGTCTGTTAAGCAGTTGTCTTTAGTTTATGGCGTTGTCTATTAAGCAGTTGTCTTTGGTGTATAGCATTGTCTGTTAAGCAGTTGTCTTTGGTGTATGGCATTGTTTGTTAAGCAGTTGTCTTTAGTGTATGGCATTGTCTGTTAAGCAGTTGTCTTTGGTGTATGGCATTGTCTGTTAAGCAGTTGTCTTTGGTGTATGGCATTGTCTGTTAAGCAGTTGTCTTTGGTGTATGGCATTGCCTGTTAAGCAGTTGTCTTTGGTGTATGGCAGTGTCTGTTAAGCAGTTGTCTTTGGTGTATGGCATTGTCTCTTAAACAGTTGTCTTTGGTGTATGGCATTGCCTGTTAAGCAGTTGTCTTTGGTGTATGGCATTGCCTGTTAAGCAGTTGTCTTTGGTGTATGGCATTGCCTGTTAAGCAGTTGTCTTTGGTGTATGGCAGTGTCTGTTAAGCAGTTGTCTTTGGTGTATGGCATTGTCTCTTAAACAGTTGTCTTTGGTGTATGGCATTGCCTGTTAAGCAGTTGTCTTTGGTGTATGGCATTGCCTGTTAAGCAGTTGTCTTTGGTGTATGGCATTGCCTGTTAAGCAGTTGTCTTTGGTGTATGGCAGTGTCTGTTAAGCAGTTGTCTTTGGTGTATGGCATTGTCTCTTAAACAGTTGTCTTTGGTGTATGGCATTGCCTGTTAAGCAGTTGTCTTTGGTGTATAGCATTGCCTGTTAAGAAGTTGTCTTTGGTATATGGCATTGCCTGTTAAGCAGTTGTCTTTGGTGTATGGCATTGCCTGTTAAGCAGTTGTCTTTGGTGTATGGCAGTGTCTGTTAATCAGTTGTCTTTGGTGTATGGCAGTGTCTGTTAAGCAGTTGTCTTTGGTGTATGGCATTGTCTCTTAAGCAGTTGTCTTTGGTATATGGCATTGCCTGTTAAGCAGTTGTCTTTGGTGTATGGCATTGTCTGCTAAGCAGTTGTCTTTGGTGTATGGCATTGCCTGTTAAGCAGTTGTCTTTGGTGTATGGCATTGCCTGTTAAGCAGTTGTCTTTAGTGTATGGCATTGTCTGTTAAGCAGTTGTCTTTGGTGTATGGCATTGCATGTTAAGCAGTTGTCTATAGTGTATGGCATTGCCTGTTAAGCAGTTGTCTTTGGTGTATGGTAGTGTCTGTTAAGCAGTTGTCTTTGGTGTATGGCAGTGTCTGTTAAGCAGTTGTCTTTGGTGTATGGCATTGCCTGTTAAGCAGTAATCTTTGGTGTATGGCAGTGTCTGTTAAGCAGTTGTCTTTGGTGTATGGCATTGTCTGTTAAGCAGTTGTCTTTGGTGTATGGCAGTGTCTGTTAAGCAGTTGTCTTTGGTGTATGGCATTGTCTGTTAAGCAGTTGTCTTTGGTGTATGGCATTGCCTATTAAGCAGTTGTCTTTGGTGTATGGCATTGCCTGTTAAGCAGTTGTCTTTGGTGTATGGCATTGTCTGCTAAGCAGTTGTCTTTAGTTTATGGCATTGTCTGTTAAGCAGTTGTCTTTAGTTTATGGCGTTGTCTATTAAGCAGTTGTCTTTGGTGTATAGCATTGTCTGTTAAGCAGTTGTCTTTGGTGTATGGCATTGTTTGTTAAGCAGTTGTCTTTAGTGTATGGCATTGTCTGTTAAGCAGTTGTCTTTGGTGTATGGCATTGTCTGTTAAGCAGTTGTCTTTGGTGTATGGCATTGTCTGTTAAGCAGTTGTCTTTGGTGTATGGCATTGCCTGTTAAACAGTTGTCTTTGGTGTATGGCAATGTCTGTTAAGCAGTTGTCTTTGGTGTATGGCATTGTCTGTTAAGCAGTTGTCTTTAGTGTATGGCGTTGTCTGTTAAGCAGTTGTCTTTGGTGTATGGCTTTGTCTGTTAAGCAGTTGTCTTTGGTGTATGGCATTGTCTGTTAAGCAGTTGTCTTTGGTATATGGCATTGTCTGTTAAGCAGTTGTCTTTGGTGTATGGCATTGCCTGTTAAGCAGTTGTCTTTGGTGTATGGCATTGCCTGTTAAGCAGTTGTCTTTGGTGTATGGCATTGTCTGTTAAGCAGTTGTCTTTGGTGTATGGCAGTGTCTGTTAAGCAGTTGTCTTTAGTTTATGGCATTGACTGTTAAGCAGTTGTCTTTGGTGTATGGCATTGTCTGTTAAGCAGTTGTCTTTGGTGTATGGCATTGCCTGTTAAGCAGTTGTCTTTGGTGTATGGCACTGCCTGTTAAGCAGTTGTCTTTGGTGTATGGCATTGCCTGTTAAGCAGTTGTCTTTGGTGTATGGCATTGTCTGTTAAGCAGTTGTCTTTGGTGTATGGCATTGTCTGTTAAGCAGTTGTCTTTGGTGTATGGCATTGCCTGTTAAACAGTTGTCTTTGGTGTATGGCATTGTCTGTTAAGCAGCTGTCTTTGGTGTATGGCATTGTCTGTTAAGCAGTTGTCTTTAGTGTATGGCGTTGTCTGTTAAGCAGTTGTCTTTAGTGTATGCCATTGCCTGTTAAGCAGTTGTCTTTGGTGTATGGCATTGTCTGTTAAGCAGTTATCTTTGGTGTATGGCATTGTCTGTTAAGCAGTTGTCTTTGGTGCATGGCATTGTCTGTTAAGCAGTTGTCTTTTGTGTATGGCATTGTCTGTTAAGCAGTTGTCTTTGGTGTATGGCATTGTCTGTTAAGCAGTTGTCTTTGGTGTATGGCATTGTCTGTTAAGCAGTTGTCTTTGGTGCATGGCTTTGTCTGTTAAGCAGTTTTCTTTGGTGTATGGCATTGTCTGTTAAGCAGTTGTCTTTGGTGTATGGCATTGTCTGTTAAGCAGTTGTCTTTGGTGCATGGCATTGTCTGTTAAGCAGTTGTCTTTTGTGTATGGCATTGTCTGTTAAGCAGTTTTCTTTGGTGTATGGCATTGCCTGTTAAGCAGTTGTCTTTGGTGTATGGCATTGTCTGTTAAGCAGTTGTCTTTGGTGTATGGCATTGTCTGTTAAGCAGTTGTCTTTGGTGTATGGCACTGCCTGTTAAGCAGTTGTCTTTGGTGTATGGCATTGCCTGTTAAGCAGTTGTCTTTGGTGTATGGCATTGTCTGTTAAGCAGTTGTCTTTGGTGTATGGCATTGTCTGTTAAGCAGTTGTCTTTGGTGTATGGCATTGCCTGTTAAGCAGTTGTCTTTGGTGTATGGCATTGTCTGTTAAGCAGTTGTCTTTGGTGTATGGCATTGTCTGTTAAGCAGTTGTCTTTAGTGTATGGCGTTGTCTGTTAAGCAGTTGTCTTTAGTGTATGCCATTGCCTGTTAAGCAGTTGTCTTTGGTGTATGGCATTGTCTGTTAAGCAGTTATCTTTGGTGTATGGCATTGTCTGTTAAGCAGTTGTCTTTGGTGCATGGCATTGTCTGTTAAGCAGTTGTCTTTTGTGTATGGCATTGTCTGTTAAGCAGTTGTCTTTGGTGTATGGCATTGTCTGTTAAGCAGTTGTCTTTTGTGTATGGCATTGTCTGTTAAGCAGTTGTCTTTGGTGTATGGCATTGCCTGTTAAGCAGTTGTCTTTGGTGTATGGCATTGTCTGTTAAGCAGTTGTCTTTAGTGTATGGCGTTGTCTGTTAAGCAGTTGTCTTTAGTGTATGCCATTGCCTGTTAAGCAGTTGTCTTTGGTGTATGGCATTGTCTGTTAAGCAGTTATCTTTGGTGTATGGCATTGTCTGTTAAGCAGTTGTCTTTGGTGCATGGCATTGTCTGTTAAGCAGTTGTCTTTTGTGTATGGCATTGTCTGTTAAGCAGTTGTCTTTGGTGTATGGCATTGTCTGTTAAGCAGTTGTCTTTTGTGTATGGCATTGTCTGTTAAGCAGTTGTCTTTTGTGTATGGCATTGTCTGTTAAGCAGTTGTCTTTGGTGTATGGCATTGTCTGTTAAGCAGTTGTCTTTTGTGTATGGCATTGTCTGTTAAGCAGTTGTCTTTGGTGTATGGCATTGTCTGTTAAGCAGTTGTCTTTAGTGTATGGCATTGTCTTAAGCAGTTGTCTTTGGTGTATGGCGTTGCCTGTTAAGCAGTTGTCTTTGGTGTATGGCATTGCCTGTTAAGCAGTTGTCTTTGGTGTATGGCATTGTCTGTTAAGCAGTTGTCTTTGGTGTATGGCATTGTCTGTTAAGCAGTTGTCTTTGGTGCATGGCATTGCCTGTTAAGCAGTTGTCTTTGGTGCATGGCATTGCCTGTTAAGCAGTTGTCTTTGGTGTATGGCATTGCCTGTTAAGCTGTTGTCTTTGGTGTATGGCTGTGTCTGTTAAACAGTTGTCTTTGGTGTATGGCATTGTCTGTTAAGCAGTTGTCTTTGGTGTATGGCATTGCCTGTTAAGCAGTTGTCCTTGGTGTATGGCAGTGTCTGTTAAGCAGTTGTCTTTGGTGTATGGCATTGTCTGTTAAGCAGTTGTCTTTGTTGCATGGCGTTACGTGTTAAGCAGTTGTCTTTGGTGTATGGCATTGCCTGTTAAGCAGTTGTCTTTGGTGTATGGCATTGTCTGTTAAGCAGTTGTCTTTGGTGTATGGCATTGCCTGTTAAGCAGTGGTCTTTGGTGTATGGCAGTGTCTGTTAAGCAGTTGTCTTTGGTGTATGGCATTGCCTGTTAAGCAGTTGTCTTTGGTGTATGGCAGTGTCTGTTAAGCAGTTGTCTTTGGTGTATGGCATTGCCTGTTAAGCAGTTGTCTTTGGTGTATGGCATTGCCTGTTAAGCAGTTGTCTTTGGTGTATGGCATTGTCTGTTAAGCAGTTGTCTTTGTTGCATGGCGTTACGTGTTAAGCAGTTGTCTTTGGTGTATGGCATTGCCTGTTAAGCAGTTGTCTTTGGTGTATGGCATTGTCTGTTAAGCAGTTGTCTTTGGTGTATGGCATTGCCTGTTAAGCAGTTGTCTTTGGTGTATGGCAGTGTCTGTTAAGCAGTTGTCTTTGGTGTATGGCATTGCCTGTTAAGCAGTTGTCTTTGGTGTATGGCAGTGTCTGTTAAGCAGTTGTCTTTGGTGTATGGCATTGCCTGTTAAGCAGTTGTCTTTGGTGTATGGCATTGCCTGTTAAGCAGTTGTCTTTGGTGTATGGCATTGCCTGTTAAGCAGTTGTCTTTGGTGTATGGCATTGTCTCTTAAGCAGTTGTCTTTGGTGTATGGCATTGCCTGTTAAGCAGTTGTCTTTGGTGTATGGCATTGCCTGTTAAGCAGTTGTCTTTAGTGTATGGCATTGTCTCTTAAGCATTTGTCTTTGGTATATGGCATTGCATGTTAAGCAGTTGTCTTTGGTGTATGGCATTGTCTGTTAAGAAGTTGTCTTTAGTATATGGCATTGCCTGTTAAGCAGTTGTCTTTGGTGTATGGCATTGTCTGTTAATCAGTTGTCTTTGGTGTATGGCATTGTCTCTTAAGCAGTTGTCTTTGGTATATGGCATTGCCTGTTAAGCAGTTGTCTTTGGTGTATGGCATTGTCTGTTAAGCAGTTGTCTTTGGTGTATGGCATTGTCTGTTAAGCAGTTATCTTTGGTGTATGGCATTGCCTGTTAAGCAGTTGTCTTTGGTGTATGGCATTGTCTGTTAAGCAGTTGTCTTTGGTGTATGGCATTGCATGTTAAGCAGTTGTCTTCGGTCTATGGCATTGCCTGTTAAGCAGTTTTCTTTAGTGTATGGCATTGCCTGTTAAGCAGTTGTCTTTAGTGTATGGCATTGCCTGTTAACCAGTTGTCTTTAGTGTATGGCATTGCCTGTTAAGCAGTTGTCTTTAGTGTATGGCACTGTCTGTTAAGCAGTTGTCTTTGGTGTATGGCATTGTCTGTTAAGCAGTTGTCTTTGGTGTATGGCATTGTCTGTTAAGCAGTTGTCTTTGGTGTATGGCATTGCCTGTTAAGCAGTTGTCTTTGGTGCATGGCATTGTCTGTTAAGCAGTTGTCTTTAGTGTATGGCATTGTCTTAAGCAGTTGTCTTTGGTGTATGGCGTTGCCTGTTAAGCAGTTGTCTTTGGTGTATGGCGTTGCCTGTTAAGCAGTTGTCTTTGGTGTATGGCATTGTCTGTTAAGCAGTTGTCTTTGGTGTATGGCATTGTCTGTTAAGCAGTTGTCTTTGTTGCATGGCGTTACGTGTTAAGCAGTTGTCTTTGGTGTATGGCATTGCCTGTTAAGCAGTTGTCTTTGGTGTATGGCATTGCCTGTTAAGCAGTTGTCCTTGGTGTATGGCAGTGTCTGTTAAGCAGTTGTCTTTGGTGTATGGCATTGTCTGTTAAGCAGTTGTCTTTGTTGCATGGCGTTACGTGTTAAGCAGTTGTCTTTGGTGTATGGCATTGCCTGTTAAGCAGTTGTCTTTGGTGTATGGCATTGCCTGTTAAGCAGTTGTCTTTGGTGTATGGCATTGTCTGTTAAGCAGTTGTCTTTGGTTTATGGCATTGTCTGTTAAGCAGTTGTCTTTGGTGTATGGCATTGTCTGTTAAGCAGTTGTCTTTGGTGTATGGCGTTGCCTGTTAAGCAGTTGTCTTTGGTGTATGGCGTTGCCTGTTAAGCAGTTGTCTTTGGTGTATGGCATTGCCTGTTAAGCAGTTGTCTTTGGTGTATGGCAGTGTCTGTTAAGCAGTTGTCTTTGGTGTATGGCATTGTCTCTTAAGCAGTTGTCTTTGGTGTATGGCATTGCCTGTTAAGCAGTTGTCTTTGGTGTATGGCATTGCCTGTTAAGCAGTTGTCTTTAGTGTATGGCATTGTCTCTTAAGCAGTTGTCTTTGGTATATGGCATTGCATGTTAAGCAGTTGTCTTTGGTGTATGGCATTGTCTGTTAAGAAGTTGTCTTTGGTATATGGCATTGCCTGTTAAGCAGTTGTCTTTGGTGTATGGCAGTGTCTGTTAATCAGTTGTCTTTGGTGTATGGCATTGTCTGTTAAGCAGTTGTCTTTGGTGTATAGCATTGTCTGTTAAGCAGTTATCTTTGGTGTATGGCATTGCCTGTTAAGCAGTTGTCTTTGGTGTATGGCATTGCCTGTTAAGCAGTTGTCTTTGGTGTATGGCATTGCATGTTAAGCAGTTGTCTTCGGTGTATGGCATTGCCTGTTAAGCAGTTTTCTTTAGTGTATGGCATTGCCTGTTAAGCAGTTGTCTTTAGTGTGTGGCATTGCCTGTTAAGCAGTTGTCTTTAGTGTATGGCATTGCCTGTTAAGCAGTTGTCTTTAGTGTATGGCATTGCCTGTTAAGCAGTTGTCTTTAGTGTATGGCATTGCCTGTTAAGCAGTTGTCTTTGGTGTATGGCATTGTCTGTTAAGCAGTTGTCTTTGGTGTATGGCATTGCCTGTTAAGCAGTTGTCTTTGGTGCATGGCATTGTCTGTTAAGCAGTTGTCTTTAGTGTATGGCATTGTCTTAAGCAGTTGTCTTTGGTGTATGGCGTTGCCTGTTAAGCAGTTGTCTTTGGTGTATGGCGTTGCCTGTTAAGCAGTTGTCTTTGGTGTATGGCATTGTCTGTTAAGCAGTTGTCTTTGGTGTTTGGCATTGTCTGTTAAGCAGTTGTCTTTGGTGCATGGCATTGCCTGTTAAGCAGTTGTCTTTGGTGTATGGCATTGCCTGTTAAGCAGTTGTCTTTGGTGCATGGCGTTGCCTGTTAAGCAGTTGTCTTTGGTGTATGGCAGTGTCTGTTAAGCAGTTGTCTTTGGTGTATGGCATTGTCTGTTAAGAAGTTGTCCTTGGTGTATGGCATTGTCTGTTAAGCAGTTGTCTTTGTTGCATGGCGTTACGTGTTAAGCAGTTGTCTTTGGTGTATGGCGTTGCCTGTTAAGCAGTTGTCTTTGGTGTATGGCGTTGCCTGTTAAGCAGTTGTCTTTGGTGTATGGCATTGCCTGTTAAGCAGTTGTCTTTGGTGTATGGCAGTGTCTGTTAAGCAGTTGTCTTTGGTGTATGGCATTGTCTCTTAAGCAGTTGTCTTTGGTGTATGGCATTGCCTGTTAAGCAGTTGTCTTTGGTGTATGGCATTGCCTGTTAAGCAGTTGTCTTTAGTGTATGGCATTGTCTCTTAAGCAGTTGTCTTTGGTATATGGCATTGCATGTTAAGCAGTTGTCTTTGGTGTATGGCATTGTCTGTTAAGAAGTTGTCTTTGGTATATGGCATTGCCTGTTAAGCAATTGTCTTTGGTGTATGGCAGTGTCTGTTAATCAGTTGTCTTTGGTGTATGGCATTGTCTGTTAAGCAGTTGTCTTTGGTGTATAGCATTGTCTGTTAAGCAGTTATCTTTGGTGTATGGCATTGCCTGTTAAGCAGTTGTCTTTGGTGTATGGCATTGCCTGTTAAGCAGTTGTCTTTGGTGTATGGCATTGCATCTTAAGGAGTTGTCTTCGGTGTATGGCATTGCCTGTTAAGCAGTTTTCTTTAGTGTATGGCATTGCCTGTTAAGCAGTTGTCTTTAGTGTGTGGCATTGCCTGTTAAGCAGTTGTCATTAGTGTATGGCATTGCCTGTTAAGCAGTTGTCTTTAGTGTATGGCATTGCCTGTTAAGCAGTTGTCTTTAGTGTATGGCATTGCCTGTTAAGCAGTTGTCTTTGGTGTATGGCATTGTCTGTTAAGCAGTTGTCTTTGGTGCATGGCTTTGTCTGTTAAGCAGTTTTCTTTGGTGTATGGCATTGTCTGTTAAGCAGTTGTCTTTGGTGTATGGCATTGTCTGTTAAGCAGTTGTCTTTGGTGCATGGCATTGTCTGTTAAGCAGTTGTCTTTTGTGTATGGCATTGTCTGTTAAGCAGTTGTCTTTGGTGTATGGCATTGCCTGTTAAGCAGTTGTCTTTGGTGTATGGCATTGTCTGTTAAGCAGTTGTCTTTGGTGTATGACATTGTCTGTTAAGCAGTTGTCTTTGGTGTATGGCATTGTCTGTTAAGCAGTTGTCTTTGGTGTATGGCATTGCCTGTTAAACAGTTGTCTTTGGTGTATGGCACTGCCTGTTAAGCAGTTGTCTTTGGTGTATGGCATTGCCTGTTAAGCAGTTGTCTTTGGTGTATGGCATTGTCTGTTAAGCAGTTGTCTTTGGTGTATGGCATTGTCTGTTAAGCAGTTGTCTTTGGTGTATGGCATTGCCTGTTAAGCAGTTGTCTTTGGTGTATGGCATTGTCTGTTAAGCAGTTGTCTTTGGTGTATGGCGTTGTCTGTTAAGCAGTTGTCTTTAGTGTATGCCATTGCCTGTTAAGCAGTTGTCTTTGGTGTATGGCATTGTCTGTTAAGCAGTTATCTTTGGTGTATGGCATTGTCTGTTAAGCAGTTGTCTTTGGTGCATGGCATTGTCTGTTAAGCAGTTGTCTTTTGTGTATGGCATTGTCTGTTAAGCAGTTGTCTTTGGTGTATGGCATTGTCTGTTAAGCAGTTGTCTTTGGTGTATGGCATTGTCTGTTAAGCAGTTGTCTTTGGTGTATGGCATTGTCTGTTAAGCAGTTGTCTTTGGTGTATGGCTTTGTCTGTTAAGCAGTTTTCTTTGGTGTATGGCATTGTCTGTTAAGCAGTTGTCTTTGGTGTATGGCATTGTCTGTTAAGCAGTTGTCTTTGGTGCATGGCATTGTCTGTTAAGCAGTTGTCTTTTGTGTATGGCATTGTATGTTAAGCAGTTGTCTTTGGTGTATGGCATTGCCTGTTAAGCAGTTGTCTTTAGTGTATGGCATTGTCTTAAGCAGTTGTCTTTGGTGTATGGCGTTGCCTGTTAAGCAGTTGTCTTTGGTGTATGGCATTGCCTGTTAAGCAGTTGTCTTTGGTGTATGGCATTGTCTGTTAAGCAGTTGTCTTTGGTGTATGGCATTGTCTGTTAAGCAGTTGTCTTTTGTGCATGGCATTGCCTGTTAAGCAGTTGTCTTTGGTGCATGGCATTGCCTGTTAAGCAGTTGTCTTTGGTGCATGGCGTTGCCTGTTAAGCTGTTGTCTTTGGTGTATGGCTGTGTCTGTTAAACAGTTGTCTTTGGTGTATGGCATTGTCTGTTAAGCAGTTGTCTTTGGTGTATGGCATTGCCTGTTAAGCAGTTGTCCTTGGTGTATGGCAGTGTCTGTTAAGCAGTTGTCTTTGGTGTATGGCATTGTCTGTTAAGCAGTTGTCTTTGTTGCATGGCGTTACGTGTTAAGCAGTTGTTTTTGGTGTATGGCATTGCCTGTTAAGCAGTTGTCTTTGGTGTATGGCATTGTCTGTTAAGCAGTTGTCTTTGGTGTATGGCATTGCCTGTTAAGCAGTTGTCTTTGGTGTATGGCAGTGTCTGTTAAGCAGTTGTCTTTGGTGTATGGCATTGTCTCTTAAGCAGTTGTCTTTGGTGTATGGCATTGCCTGTTAAGCAGTTGTCTTTGGTGTATGGCATTGTCTGTTAAGCAGTTGTCTTTGGTGTATGGCATTGCATGTTAAGCAGTTGTCTTCGGTCTATGGCATTGCCTGTTAAGCAGTTTTCTTTAGTGTATGGCATTGCCTGTTAAGCAGTTGTCTTTAGTGTATGGCATTGCCTGTTAAGCAGTTGTCTTTAGTGTATGGCATTGCCTGTTAAGCAGTTGTCTTTAGTGTATGGCACTCTCTGTTAAGCAGTTGTCTTTGGTGTATGGCATTGTCTGTTAAGCAGTTGTCTTTGGTGTATGGCATTGCCTGTTAAGCAGTTGTCTTTGGTGCATGGCATTGTCTGTTAAGCAGTTGTCTTTGGTGCATGGCATTGTCTTAAGCAGTTGTCTTTGGTGTATGGCGTTGCCTGTTAAGCAGTTGTCTTTAGTGTGTGGCATTGCCTGTTAAGCAGTTGTCTTTAGTGTATGGCATTGCCTGTTAAGCAGTTGTCTTTAGTGTATGGCATTGCCTGTTAAGCAGTTGTCTTTAGTGTATGGCACTGTCTGTTAAGCAGTTGTCTTTGGTGTATGGCATTGTCTGTTAAGCAGTTGTCTTTGGTGTATGGCATTGTCTGTTAAGCAGTTGTCTTTGGTGTATGGCATTGTCTGTTAAGCAGTTGTCTTTGGTGCATGGCATTGTCTGTTAAGCAGTTGTCTTTTGTGTATGGCATTGTCTGTTAAGCAGTTGTCTTTGGTGTATGGCATTGCCTGTTAAGCAGTTGTCTTTAGTGTATGGCATTGTCTTAAGCAGTTGTCTTTGGTGTATGGCGTTGCCTGTTAAGCAGTTGTCTTTGGTGTATGGCGTTGCCTGTTAAGCAGTTGTCTTTGGTGTATGGCATTGTCTGTTAAGCAGTTGTCTTTGGTGTTTGGCATTGTCTGTTAAGCAGTTGTCTTTGGTGCATGGCATTGTCTGTTAAGCAGTTGTCTTTGGTGTTTGGCATTGTCTGTTAAGCAGTTGTCTTTGGTGTATGGCATTGTCTGTTAAGCAGTTGTCTTTGGTGTTTGGCATTGTCTGTTAAGCAGTTGTCTTTGGTGTATGGCATTGCCTGTTAAGCAGTTGTCTTTGGTGTATGGCTGTGTCTGTTAAGCAGTTGTCTTTGGTGCATGGCGTTGCCTGTTAAGCTGTTGTCTTTGGTGTATGGCTGTGTCTGTTAAGCAGTTGTCTTTGGTGTATGGCATTGTCTGTTAAGCAGTTGTCCTTGGTGTATGGCAGTGTCTGTTAAGCAGATGTCTTTGGTGTATGGAATTGTCTGTTAAGCAGTTGTCTTTGTTGCATGGCGTTACGTGTTAAGCAGTTGTCTTTGGTGTATGGCATTGCCTGTTAAGCAGTTGTCTTTGGTGTATGGCAGTGTCTGTTAAGCAGTTGTCTTTGGTGTATGGCGTTGTCTCTTAAGCAGTTGTCTTTGGTATATGGCATTGCATGTTAAGCAGTTGTCTTTGGTGTATGGCATTGTCTGTTAAGAAGTTGTCTTTGGTATATGGCATTGCCTTTTAAGCAGTTGTCTTTGTTGTATGGCAGTGTCTGTTAATCAGTTGTCTTTGGTGTATGGCATTGTCTCTTAAGCAGTTGTCTTTGGTATATGGCATTGCCTGTTAAGCAGTTGTCTTTGGTGTATGGCATTGTCTCTTAAGCAGTTGTCTTTGGTATATGGCATTGCATGTTAAGCAGTTGTCTTTGGTGTATGGCATTGTCTGTTAAGAAGTTGTCTTTGGTATATGGCATTGCCTGTTAAGCAGTTGTCTTTGGTGTATGGCAGTTTCTGTTAATCAGTTGTCTTTGGTGTATGGCATTGTCTCTTAAGCAGTTGTCTTTGGTATATGGCATTGCCTGTTAAGCAGTTGTGTTTGGTGTATGGCATTGTCTGTTAAGCAGTTGTCTTTGGTGTATGGCATTGTCTGTTATGCAGTTATCTTTGGTGTATGGCATTGCCTGTTAAGCAGTTGTCTTTGGTGTATGGCATTGCCTGTTAAGCAGTTGTCTTTGGTGTATGGCATTGCCTGTTAAGCAGTTGTCTTTGGTGTATGGCACTGTCTGTTAAGCAGTTGTCTTTGGTGTATGGCATTGTCTGTTAAGCAGTTATCTTTGGTGTATGGCATTGCCTGTTAAGCAGTTGTCTTTGGTGTATGGCATTGTCTGTTAAGCAGTTGTCTTTGGTGTATGGCTTTGTCTGTTAAGCAGTTATCTTTGGTGTATGGCATTGCCTGTTAAGCAGTTGTCTTTGGTGTATGGCATTGTCTGTTAAGCAGTTGTCTTTGGTGTATGGCATTGTCTGTTAAGCAGTTGTCTTTGGTGTATGGCATTGTCTGTTAAGCAGTTGTCTTTGGTGTATGGCATTGCCTGTTAAGCAGTTGTCTTTGGTGTATGGCATTGCCTGTTAAGCAGTTGTCTTTGGTGTATGGCATTGTCTGTTAAGCAGTTGTCTTTGGTGTATGACATTGTCTGTTAAGCAGTTGTCTTTGGTGTATGGCATTGTCTGTTAAGCAGTTGTCTTTGGTGTATGGCATTGCCTGTTAAGCAGTTGTCTTTGGTGTATGGCATTGCCTGTTAAGCAGTTGTCTTTGGTGTATGGCATTGCCTGTTAAGCAGTTGTCTTTGGTGTATGGCATTGTCTGTTAAGCAGTTGTCTTTGGTGTATGGCATTGTCTGTTAAGCAGTTGTCTTTGGTGTATGGCATTGTCTGTTAAGCAGTTGTCTTTAGTGTATGGCGTTGTCTGTTAAGCAGTTGTCTTTAGTGTATGCCATTGTCTGTTAAGCAGTTGTCTTTGGTGTATGGCATTGTCTGTTAAGCAGTTATCTTTGGTGTATGGCATTGTCTGTTAAGCAGTTGTCTTTGGTGCATGGCATTGTCTGTTAAGCAGTTGTCTTTTGTGTATGCCATTGCCTGTTAAGCAGTTGTCTTTGGTGTATGGCATTGTCTGTTAAGCAGTTGTCTTTGGTGTATGGCATTGTCTGTTAAGCAGTTGTCTTTGGTGTATGGCATTGTCTGTTAAGCAGTTGTCTTTGGTGTATGGCATTGCCTGTTAAGCAGTTGTCTTTAGTGTATGGCATTGTCTTAAGCAGTTGTCTTTGGTGTATGGCGTTGCCTGTTAAGCAGTTGTCTTTGGTGTATGGCGTTGCCTGTTAAGCAGTTGTCTTTGGTGTATGGCATTGTCTGTTAAGCAGTTGTCTTTGGTGTATGGCATTGTCTGTTAAGCAGTTGTCTTTGGTGCATGGCATTGCCTGTTAAGCAGTTGTCTTTGGTGTATGGCATTGTCTGTTAAGCAGTTGTCTTTGGTGTATGGCATTGTCTGTTAAGCAGTTGTCTTTGGTGTATGGCGTTGCCTGTTAAGCAGTTGTCTTTGGTGCATGGCGTTGCCTGTTAAGCTGTTGTCTTTGGTGTATGGCTGTGTCTGTTAAACAGTTGTCTTTGGTGTATGGCATTGTCTGTTAAGCAGTTGTCTTTGGTGTATGGCATTGCCTGTTAAGCAGTTGTCCTTGGTGTATGGCAGTGTCTGTTAAGCAGTTGTCTTTGGTGTATGGCATTGTCTGTTAAGCAGTTGTCTTTGTTGCATGGCGTTACGTGTTAAGCAGTTGTCTTTGGTGTATGGCATTGCCTGTTAAGCAGTTGTCTTTGGTGTATGGCATTGCCTGTTAAGCAGTTGTCTTTGGTGTATGGCATTGTCTGTTAAGCAGTTATCTTTGGTGTATGGCATTGCCTGTTAAGCAGTTGTCTTTGTTGTATGGCAGTGTCTGTTAAGCAGTTGTCTTTGGTGTATGGCATTGTCTCTGAAGCAGTTGTCTTTGGTGTATGGCATTGCCTGTTAAGCAGTTGTCTTTGGTGTATGGCATTGCCTGTTAAGCAGTTGTCTTTAGTGTATGGCATTGTCTCTTAAGCAGTTGTCTTTGGTATATGGCATTGCATGTTAAGCAGTTGTCTTTGGTGTATGGCATTGTCTGTTAAGAAGTTGTCTTTGGTATATGGCATTGCCTGTTAAGCAGTTGTCTTTGGTGTATGGCAGTGTCTGTTAATCAGTTGTCTTTGGTGTATGGCATTGTCTCTTAAGCAGTTGTCTTTGGTACATGGCATTGCCTGTTAAGCAGTTGTCTTTGGTGTATGGCATTGTCTGTTAAGCAGTTGTCTTTGGTGTAAGGCATTGTCTGTTAAGCAGTTATCTTTGGTGTATGGCATTGCCTGTTAAGCAGTTGTCTTTGGTGTATGGCATTGCCTGTTAAGCAGTTGTCTTTGGTGTATGGCATTGTCTGTTAAGCAGTTGTCTTTGGTGTATGGCATTGCATGTTAAGCAGTTGTCTTCGGTGTATGGCATTGCCTGTTAAGCAGTTTTCTTTAGTGTATGGCATTGCCTGTTAAGCAGTTGTCTTTAGTGTATGGCATTGCCTGTTAAGCAGTTGTCTTTAGTGTATGGCATTGCCTGTTAAGCAGTTGTCTTTAGTGTATGGCATTGCCTGTTAAGCAGTTGTCTTTAGTGTATGGCACTGTCTGTTAAGCAGTTGTCTTTGGTGTATGGCATTGTCTGTTAAGCAGTTGTCTTTGGTGTATGGCATTGTCTGTTAAGCAGTTATCTTTGGTGTATGGCATTGCCTGTTAAGCAGTTGTCTTTGGTGTATGGCATTGTCTGTTAAGCAGTTGTCTTTGGTGTATGGCACTGTCTGTTAAGCAGTTGTCTTTGGTGTATGGCATTGCCTGTTAAGCAGTTGTCTTTGGTGTATGGCATTGTCTGTTGAGCAGTTGTCTTTGGTGTATGGCATTGTCTGTTAAGCAGTTGTCTTTGGTGTATGGCATTGTCTGTTAAGCAGTTGTCTTTGGTGTATGGCATTGCCTGTTAAGCAGTTGTCTTTGGTGTATGACATTGTATGTTAAGCAGTTGTCTTTGGTGTATGGCATTGTCTGTTAAGCAGTTGTCTTTGGTGTATGGCATTGTCTGTTAAGCAGTCATCTTTGGTGTATGGCATTGCCTGTTAAGCAGTTGTCTTTGGTGTGTTAAGCAGTTGTCTTTGGTGTATGGCATTGCCTGTTAAGCAGTTGTCTTTGGTGTATGGCATTGTCTGTTAAGCAGTTGTCTTTGGTGTATGGCATTGTCTGTTAAGCAGTTGTCTTTAGTGTATGGCATTGCCTGTTAAGCAGTTGTCTTTAGTGTATGGCATTGCCTGTTAAGCAGTTGTCTTTAGTGTATGGCATTGCCTGTTAAGCAGTTGTCTTCGGTGTATGGCATTGTCTGTTAAGCAGTTGTCTTTAGTGTATGGTATTGCCTGTTAAGCAGTTGTCTTTAGTGTATGGCATTGCCTGTTAAGCAGTTGTCTTTAGTGTATGGCATTGCCTGTTAAGCAGTTGTCTTTAGTGTATGGCAGTGTCTGTTAAGCAGTTGTCTTTGGTGTATGGCATTGTCTGTTAAGCAGTTGTCTTTGGTGTATGGCATTGCCTGTTAAGCAGTTGTCTTTAGTGTATGGCATTGCCTGTTAAGCAGTTGTCTTTGGTGTATGGCATTGTCTGTTAAGCAGTTGTCTTTGGTGTATGGCATTGCCTGTTAAGCAGTTGTCTTTGGTGTATGGCATTGCCTGTTAAGCAGTTGTCTTTGGTGTATGGCTGTGTCTGTTAAGCAGTTGTCTTTGGTGCATGGCGTTGCCTGTTAAGCTGTTGTCTTTAGTGTATGGCTGTGTCTGTTAAGCAGTTGTCTTTGGTGTATGGCATTGTCTGTTAAGCAGTTGTCCTTGGTGTATGGCAGTGTCTGTTAAGCAGTTGTCTTTGGTGTATGGCATTGTCTGTTAAGCAGTTGTCGTTGTTGCATGGCGTTACGTGTTAAGCAGTTGTCTTTGGTGTATGGCATTGCCTGTTAAGCAGTTGTCTTTGGTGTATGGCAGTGTCTGTTAAGCAGTTGTCTTTGGTGTATGGCGTTGTCTCTTAAGCAGTTGTCTTTGGTATATGGCATTGCATGTTAAGCAGTTGTCTTTGGTGTATGGCATTGTCTGTTAAGAAGTTGTCTTTGGTATATGGCATTGCCTTTTAAGCAGTTGTCTTTGGTGTATGGCAGTGTCTGTTAATCAGTTGTCTTTGGTGTATGGCATTGTCTCTTAAGCAGTTGTCTTTGGTATATGGCATTGCCTGTTAAGCAGTTTTCTTTAGTGTATGGCATTGCCTGTTAAGCAGTTGTCTTTAGTGTGTGGCATTGCCTGTTAAGCAGTTGTCTTTAGTGTATGGCATTGCCTGTTAAGCAGTTGTCTTTAGTGTATGGCATTGCCTGTTAAGCAGTTGTCTTTAGTGTATGGCATTGCCTGTTAAGCAGTTGTCTTTGGTGTATGGCATTGTCTGTTAAGCAGTTGTCTTTGGTGTATGGCATTGCCTGTTAAGCAGTTGTCTTTGGTGCATGGCATTGTCTGTTAAGCAGTTGTCTTTAGTGTATGGCATTGTCTTAAGCAGTTGTCTTTGGTGTATGGCGTTGCCTGTTAAGCAGTTGTCTTTGGTGTATGGCGTTGCCTGTTAAGCAGTTGTCTTTGGTGTATGGCATTGTCTGTTAAGCAGTTGTCTTTGGTGTTTGGCATTGTCTGTTAAGCAGTTGTCTTTGGTGCATGGCATTGCCTGTTAAGCAGTTGTCTTTGGTGTATGGCATTGCCTGTTAAGCAGTTGTCTTTGGTGCATGGCGTTGCCTGTTAAGCAGTTGTCTTTGGTGTATGGCAGTGTCTGTTAAGCAGTTGTCTTTGGTGTATGGCATTGTCTGTTAAGAAGTTGTCCTTGGTGTATGGCATTGTCTGTTAAGCAGTTGTCTTTGTTGCATGGCGTTACGTGTTAAGCAGTTGTCTTTGGTGTATGGCGTTGCCTGTTAAGCAGTTGTCTTTGGTGTATGGCGTTGCCTGTTAAGCAGTTGTCTTTGGTGTATGGCATTGCCTGTTAAGCAGTTGTCTTTGGTGTATGGCAGTGTCTGTTAAGCAGTTGTCTTTGGTGTATGGCATTGTCTCTTAAGCAGTTGTCTTTGGTGTATGGCATTGCCTGTTAAGCAGTTGTCTTTGGTGTATGGCATTGCCTGTTAAGCAGTTGTCTTTAGTGTATGGCATTGTCTCTTAAGCAGTTGTCTTTGGTATATGGCATTGCATGTTAAGCAGTTGTCTTTGGTGTATGGCATTGTCTGTTAAGAAGTTGTCTTTGGTATATGGCATTGCCTGTTAAGCAGTTGTCTTTGGTGTATGGCAGTGTCTGTTAATCAGTTGTCTTTGGTGTATGGCATTGTCTGTTAAGCAGTTGTCTTTGGTGTATAGCATTGTCTGTTAAGCAGTTATCTTTGGTGTATGGCATTGCCTGTTAAGCAGTTGTCTTTGGTGTATGGCATTGCCTGTTAAGCAGTTGTCTTTGGTGTATGGCATTGCATCTTAAGCAGTTGTCTTCGGTGTATGGCATTGCCTGTTAAGCAGTTTTCTTTAGTGTATGGCATTGCCTGTTAAGCAGTTGTCTTTAGTGTGTGGCATTGCCTGTTAAGCAGTTGTCATTAGTGTATGGCATTGCCTGTTAAGCAGTTGTCTTTAGTGTATGGCATTGCCTGTTAAGCAGTTGTCTTTAGTGTATGGCATTGCCTGTTAAGCAGTTGTCTTTGGTGTATGGCATTGTCTGTTAAGCAGTTGTCTTTGGTGCATGGCTTTGTCTGTTAAGCAGTTTTCTTTGGTGTATGGCATTGTCTGTTAAGCAGTTGTCTTTGGTGTATGGCATTGTCTGTTAAGCAGTTGTCTTTGGTGCATGGCATTGTCTGTTAAGCAGTTGTCTTTTGTGTATGGCATTGTCTGTTAAGCAGTTGTCTTTGGTGTATGGCATTGCCTGTTAAGCAGTTGTCTTTGGTGTATGGCATTGTCTGTTAAGCAGTTGTCTTTGGTGTATGACATTGTCTGTTAAGCAGTTGTCTTTGGTGTATGGCATTGTCTGTTAAGCAGTTGTCTTTGGTGTATGGCATTGCCTGTTAAACAGTTGTCTTTGGTGTATGGCACTGCCTGTTAAGCAGTTGTCTTTGGTGTATGGCATTGCCTGTTAAGCAGTTGTCTTTGGTGTATGGCATTGTCTGTTAAGCAGTTGTCTTTGGTGTATGGCATTGTCTGTTAAGCAGTTGTCTTTGGTGTATGGCATTGCCTGTTAAGCAGTTGTCTTTGGTGTATGGCATTGTCTGTTAAGCAGTTGTCTTTGGTGTATGGCGTTGTCTGTTAAGCAGTTGTCTTTAGTGTATGCCATTGCCTGTTAAGCAGTTGTCTTTGGTGTATGGCATTGTCTGTTAAGCAGTTATCTTTGGTGTATGGCATTGTCTGTTAAGCAGTTGTCTTTGGTGCATGGCATTGTCTGTTAAGCAGTTGTCTTTTGTGTATGGCATTGTCTGTTAAGCAGTTGTCTTTGGTGTATGGCATTGTCTGTTAAGCAGTTGTCTTTGGTGTATGGCATTGTCTGTTAAGCAGTTGTCTTTGGTGTATGGCATTGTCTGTTAAGCAGTTGTCTTTGGTGTATGGCTTTGTCTGTTAAGCAGTTTTCTTTGGTGTATGGCATTGTCTGTTAAGCAGTTGTCTTTGGTGTATGGCATTGTCTGTTAAGCAGTTGTCTTTGGTGCATGGCATTGTCTGTTAAGCAGTTGTCTTTTGTGTATGGCATTGTATGTTAAGCAGTTGTCTTTGGTGTATGGCATTGCCTGTTAAGCAGTTGTCTTTAGTGTATGGCATTGTCTTAAGCAGTTGTCTTTGGTGTATGGCGTTGCCTGTTAAGCAGTTGTCTTTGGTGTATGGCATTGCCTGTTAAGCAGTTGTCTTTGGTGTATGGCATTGTCTGTTAAGCAGTTGTCTTTGGTGTATGGCATTGTCTGTTAAGCAGTTGTCTTTTGTGCATGGCATTGCCTGTTAAGCAGTTGTCTTTGGTGCATGGCATTGCCTGTTAAGCAGTTGTCTTTGGTGCATGGCGTTGCCTGTTAAGCTGTTGTCTTTGGTGTATGGCTGTGTCTGTTAAACAGTTGTCTTTGGTGTATGGCATTGTCTGTTAAGCAGTTGTCTTTGGTGTATGGCATTGCCTGTTAAGCAGTTGTCCTTGGTGTATGGCAGTGTCTGTTAAGCAGTTGTCTTTGGTGTATGGCATTGTCTGTTAAGCAGTTGTCTTTGTTGCATGGCGTTACGTGTTAAGCAGTTGTTTTTGGTGTATGGCATTGCCTGTTAAGCAGTTGTCTTTGGTGTATGGCATTGTCTGTTAAGCAGTTGTCTTTGGTGTATGGCATTGCCTGTTAAGCAGTTGTCTTTGGTGTATGGCAGTGTCTGTTAAGCAGTTGTCTTTGGTGTATGGCATTGTCTCTTAAGCAGTTGTCTTTGGTGTATGGCATTGCCTGTTAAGCAGTTGTCTTTGGTGTATGGCATTGTCTGTTAAGCAGTTGTCTTTGGTGTATGGCATTGCATGTTAAGCAGTTGTCTTCGGTCTATGGCATTGCCTGTTAAGCAGTTTTCTTTAGTGTATGGCATTGCCTGTTAAGCAGTTGTCTTTAGTGTATGGCATTGCCTGTTAAGCAGTTGTCTTTAGTGTATGGCATTGCCTGTTAAGCAGTTGTCTTTAGTGTATGGCACTCTCTGTTAAGCAGTTGTCTTTGGTGTATGGCATTGTCTGTTAAGCAGTTGTCTTTGGTGTATGGCATTGCCTGTTAAGCAGTTGTCTTTGGTGCATGGCATTGTCTGTTAAGCAGTTGTCTTTGGTGCATGGCATTGTCTTAAGCAGTTGTCTTTGGTGTATGGCGTTGCCTGTTAAGCAGTTGTCTTTAGTGTGTGGCATTGCCTGTTAAGCAGTTGTCTTTAGTGTATGGCATTGCCTGTTAAGCAGTTGTCTTTAGTGTATGGCATTGCCTGTTAAGCAGTTGTCTTTAGTGTATGGCACTGTCTGTTAAGCAGTTGTCTTTGGTGTATGGCATTGTCTGTTAAGCAGTTGTCTTTGGTGTATGGCATTGTCTGTTAAGCAGTTGTCTTTGGTGTATGGCATTGTCTGTTAAGCAGTTGTCTTTGGTGCATGGCATTGTCTGTTAAGCAGTTGTCTTTTGTGTATGGCATTGTCTGTTAAGCAGTTGTCTTTGGTGTATGGCATTGCCTGTTAAGCAGTTGTCTTTAGTGTATGGCATTGTCTTAAGCAGTTGTCTTTGGTGTATGGCGTTGCCTGTTAAGCAGTTGTCTTTGGTGTATGGCGTTGCCTGTTAAGCAGTTGTCTTTGGTGTATGGCATTGTCTGTTAAGCAGTTGTCTTTGGTGTTTGGCATTGTCTGTTAAGCAGTTGTCTTTGGTGCATGGCATTGTCTGTTAAGCAGTTGTCTTTGGTGTTTGGCATTGTCTGTTAAGCAGTTGTCTTTGGTGTATGGCATTGTCTGTTAAGCAGTTGTCTTTGGTGTTTGGCATTGTCTGTTAAGCAGTTGTCTTTGGTGTATGGCATTGCCTGTTAAGCAGTTGTCTTTGGTGTATGGCTGTGTCTGTTAAGCAGTTGTCTTTGGTGCATGGCGTTGCCTGTTAAGCTGTTGTCTTTGGTGTATGGCTGTGTCTGTTAAGCAGTTGTCTTTGGTGTATGGCATTGTCTGTTAAGCAGTTGTCCTTGGTGTATGGCAGTGTCTGTTAAGCAGTTGTCTTTGGTGTATGGCATTGTCTGTTAAGCAGTTGTCTTTGTTGCATGGCGTTACGTGTTAAGCAGTTGTCTTTGGTGTATGGCATTGCCTGTTAAGCAGTTGTCTTTGGTGTATGGCAGTGTCTGTTAAGCAGTTGTCTTTGGTGTATGGCGTTGTCTCTTAAGCAGTTGTCTTTGGTATATGGCATTGCATGTTAAGCAGTTGTCTTTGGTGTATGGCATTGTCTGTTAAGAAGTTGTCTTTGGTATATGGCATTGCCTTTTAAGCAGTTGTCTTTGTTGTATGGCAGTGTCTGTTAATCAGTTGTCTTTGGTGTATGGCATTGTCTCTTAAGCAGTTGTCTTTGGTATATGGCATTGCCTGTTAAGCAGTTGTCTTTGGTGTATGGCATTGTCTCTTAAGCAGTTGTCTTTGGTATATGGCATTGCATGTTAAGCAGTTGTCTTTGGTGTATGGCATTGTCTGTTAAGAAGTTGTCTTTGGTATATGGCATTGCCTGTTAAGCAGTTGTCTTTGGTGTATGGCAGTTTCTGTTAATCAGTTGTCTTTGGTGTATGGCATTGTCTCTTAAGCAGTTGTCTTTGGTATATGGCATTGCCTGTTAAGCAGTTGTGTTTGGTGTATGGCATTGTCTGTTAAGCAGTTGTCTTTGGTGTATGGCATTGTCTGTTATGCAGTTATCTTTGGTGTATGGCATTGCCTGTTAAGCAGTTGTCTTTGGTGTATGGCATTGCCTGTTAAGCAGTTGTCTTTGGTGTATGGCATTGCCTGTTAAGCAGTTGTCTTTGGTGTATGGCACTGTCTGTTAAGCAGTTGTCTTTGGTGTATGGCATTGTCTGTTAAGCAGTTATCTTTGGTGTATGGCATTGCCTGTTAAGCAGTTGTCTTTGGTGTATGGCATTGTCTGTTAAGCAGTTGTCTTTGGTGTATGGCTTTGTCTGTTAAGCAGTTATCTTTGGTGTATGGCATTGCCTGTTAAGCAGTTGTCTTTGGTGTATGGCATTGTCTGTTAAGCAGTTGTCTTTGGTGTATGGCATTGTCTGTTAAGCAGTTGTCTTTGGTGTATGGCATTGTCTGTTAAGCAGTTGTCTTTGGTGTATGGCATTGCCTGTTAAGCAGTTGTCTTTGGTGTATGGCATTGCCTGTTAAGCAGTTGTCTTTGGTGTATGGCATTGTCTGTTAAGCAGTTGTCTTTGGTGTATGACATTGTCTGTTAAACAGTTGTCTTTGGTGTATGGCATTGTCTGTTAAGCAGTTGTCTTTGGTGTATGGCATTGCCTGTTAAGCAGTTGTCTTTGGTGTATGGCATTGCCTGTTAAGCAGTTGTCTTTGGTGTATGGCATTGCCTGTTAAGCAGTTGTCTTTGGTGTATGGCATTGTCTGTTAAGCAGTTGTCTTTGGTGTATGGCATTGTCTGTTAAGCAGTTGTCTTTGGTGTATGGCATTGTCTGTTAAGCAGTTGTCTTTAGTGTATGGCGTTGTCTGTTAAGCAGTTGTCTTTAGTGTATGCCATTGTCTGTTAAGCAGTTGTCTTTGGTGTATGGCATTGTCTGTTAAGCAGTTATCTTTGGTGTATGGCATTGTCTGTTAAGCAGTTGTCTTTGGTGCATGGCATTGTCTGTTAAGCAGTTGTCTTTTGTGTATGCCATTGCCTGTTAAGCAGTTGTCTTTGGTGTATGGCATTGTCTGTTAAGCAGTTGTCTTTGGTGTATGGCATTGTCTGTTAAGCAGTTGTCTTTGGTGTATGGCATTGTCTGTTAAGCAGTTGTCTTTGGTGTATGGCATTGCCTGTTAAGCAGTTGTCTTTAGTGTATGGCATTGTCTTAAGCAGTTGTCTTTGGTGTATGGCGTTGCCTGTTAAGCAGTTGTCTTTGGTGTATGGCGTTGCCTGTTAAGCAGTTGTCTTTGGTGTATGGCATTGTCTGTTAAGCAGTTGTCTTTGGTGTATGGCATTGTCTGTTAAGCAGTTGTCTTTGGTGCATGGCATTGCCTGTTAAGCAGTTGTCTTTGGTGTATGGCATTGTCTGTTAAGCAGTTGTCTTTGGTGTATGGCATTGTCTGTTAAGCAGTTGTCTTTGGTGTATGGCGTTGCCTGTTAAGCAGTTGTCTTTGGTGCATGGCGTTGCCTGTTAAGCTGTTGTCTTTGGTGTATGGCTGTGTCTGTTAAACAGTTGTCTTTGGTGTATGGCATTGTCTGTTAAGCAGTTGTCTTTGGTGTATGGCATTGCCTGTTAAGCAGTTGTCCTTGGTGTATGGCAGTGTCTGTTAAGCAGTTGTCTTTGGTGTATGGCATTGTCTGTTAAGCAGTTGTCTTTGTTGCATGGCGTTACGTGTTAAGCAGTTGTCTTTGGTGTATGGCATTGCCTGTTAAGCAGTTGTCTTTGGTGTATGGCATTGCCTGTTAAGCAGTTGTCTTTGGTGTATGGCATTGTCTGTTAAGCAGTTATCTTTGGTGTATGGCATTGCCTGTTAAGCAGTTGTCTTTGTTGTGTGGCAGTGTCTGTTAAGCAGTTGTCTTTGGTGTATGGCATTGTCTCTGAAGCAGTTGTCTTTGGTGTATGGCATTGCCTGTTAAGCAGTTGTCTTTGGTGTATGGCATTGCCTGTTAAGCAGTTGTCTTTAGTGTATGGCATTGTCTCTTAAGCAGTTGTCTTTGGTATATGGCATTGCATGTTAAGCAGTTGTCTTTGGTGTATGGCATTGTCTGTTAAGAAGTTGTCTTTGGTATATGGCATTGCCTGTTAAGCAGTTGTCTTTGGTGTATGGCAGTGTCTGTTAATCAGTTGTCTTTGGTGTATGGCATTGTCTCTTAAGCAGTTGTCTTTGGTACATGGCATTGCCTGTTAAGCAGTTGTCTTTGGTGTATGGCATTGTCTGTTAAGCAGTTGTCTTTGGTGTAAGGCATTGTCTGTTAAGCAGTTATCTTTGGTGTATGGCATTGCCTGTTAAGCAGTTGTCTTTGGTGTATGGCATTGCCTGTTAAGCAGTTGTCTTTGGTGTATGGCATTGTCTGTTAAGCAGTTGTCTTTGGTGTATGGCATTGCATGTTAAGCAGTTGTCTTCGGTGTATGGCATTGCCTGTTAAGCAGTTTTCTTTAGTGTATGGCATTGCCTGTTAAGCAGTTGTCTTTAGTGTATGGCATTGCCTGTTAAGCAGTTGTCTTTAGTGTATGGCATTGCCTGTTAAGCAGTTGTCTTTAGTGTATGGCATTGCCTGTTAAGCAGTTGTCTTTAGTGTATGGCACTGTCTGTTAAGCAGTTGTCTTTGGTGTATGGCATTGTCTGTTAAGCAGTTGTCTTTGGTGTATGGCATTGTCTGTTAAGCAGTTATCTTTGGTGTATGGCATTGCCTGTTAAGCAGTTGTCTTTGGTGTATGGCATTGTCTGTTAAGCAGTTGTCTTTGGTGTATGGCACTGTCTGTTAAGCAGTTGTCTTTGGTGTATGGCATTGCCTGTTAAGCAGTTGTCTTTGGTGTATGGCATTGTCTGTTGAGCAGTTGTCTTTGGTGTATGGCATTGTCTGTTAAGCAGTTGTCTTTGGTGTATGGCATTGTCTGTTAAGCAGTTGTCTTTGGTGTATGGCATTGCCTGTTAAGCAGTTGTCTTTGGTGTATGACATTGTATGTTAAGCAGTTGTCTTTGGTGTATGGCATTGTCTGTTAAGCAGTTGTCTTTGGTGTATGGCATTGTCTGTTAAGCAGTTATCTTTGGTGTATGGCATTGCCTGTTAAGCAGTTGTCTTTGGTGTGTTAAGCAGTTGTCTTTGGTGTATGGCATTGCCTGTTAAGCAGTTGTCTTTGGTGTATGGCATTGTCTGTTAAGCAGTTGTCTTTGGTGTATGGCATTGTCTGTTAAGCAGTTGTCTTTAGTGTATGGCATTGCCTGTTAAGCAGTTGTCTTTAGTGTATGGCATTGCCTGTTAAGCAGTTGTCTTTAGTGTATGGCATTGCCTGTTAAGCAGTTGTCTTCGGTGTATGGCATTGTCTGTTAAGCAGTTGTCTTTAGTGTATGGTATTGCCTGTTAAGCAGTTGTCTTTAGTGTATGGCATTGCCTGTTAAGCAGTTGTCTTTAGTGTATGGCATTGCCTGTTAAGCAGTTGTCTTTAGTGTATGGCAGTGTCTGTTAAGCAGTTGTCTTTGGTGTATGGCATTGTCTGTTAAGCAGTTGTCTTTGGTGTATGGCATTGCCTGTTAAGCAGTTGTCTTTAGTGTATGGCATTGCCTGTTAAGCAGTTGTCTTTGGTGTATGGCATTGTCTGTTAAGCAGTTGTCTTTGGTGTATGGCATTGCCTGTTAAGCAGTTGTCTTTGGTGTATGGCATTGCCTGTTAAGCAGTTGTCTTTGGTGTATGGCTGTGTCTGTTAAGCAGTTGTCTTTGGTGCATGGCGTTGCCTGTTAAGCTGTTGTCTTTGGTGTATGGCTGTGTCTGTTAAGCAGTTGTCTTTGGTGTATGGCATTGTCTGTTAAGCAGTTGTCCTTGGTGTATGGCAGTGTCTGTTAAGCAGTTGTCTTTGGTGTATGGCATTGTCTGTTAAGCAGTTGTCGTTGTTGCATGGCGTTACGTGTTAAGCAGTTGTCTTTGGTGTATGGCATTGCCTGTTAAGCAGTTGTCTTTGGTGTATGGCAGTGTCTGTTAAGCAGTTGTCTTTGGTGTATGGCGTTGTCTCTTAAGCAGTTGTCTTTGGTATATGGCATTGCATGTTAAGCAGTTGTCTTTGGTGTATGGCATTGTCTGTTAAGAAGTTGTCTTTGGTATATGGCATTGCCTTTTAAGCAGTTGTCTTTGGTGTATGGCAGTGTCTGTTAATCAGTTGTCTTTGGTGTATGGCATTGTCTCTTAAGCAGTTGTCTTTGGTATATGGCATTGCCTGTTAAGCAGTTGTCTTTGGTGTATGGCATTGTCTCTTAAGCAGTTGTCTTTGGTATATGGCATTGCATGTTAAGCAGTTGTCTTTGGTGTATGGCATTGTCTGTTAAGAAGTTGTCTTTGGTATATGGCATTGCCTGTTAAGCAGTTGTCTTTGGTGTATGGCAGTGTCTGTTAATCAGTTGTCTTTGGTGTATGGCATTGTCTCTTAAGCAGTTGTCTTTGGTATATGGCATTGCCTGTTAAGCAGTTGTGTTTGGTGTATGGCATTGTCTGTTAAGCAGTTGTCTTTGGTGTATGGCATTGTCTGTTAAGCAGTTATCTTTGGTGTATGGCATTGTCTGTTAAGCAGTTATCTTTGGTGTATGGCATTGCCTGTTAAGCAGTTGTCTTTGGTGTATGGCATTGCCTGTTAAGCAGTTGTCTTTGGTGTATGGCATTGCCTGTTAAGCAGTTGTCTTTGGTGTATGGCACTGTCTGTTAAGCAGTTGTCTTTGGTGTATGGCATTGTCTGTTAAGCAGTTATCTTTGGTGTATGGCATTGCCTGTTAAGCAGTTGTCTTTGGTGTATGGCATTGTCTGTTAAGCAGTTGTCTTTGGTGTATGGCATTGTCTGTTAAGCAGTTATCTTTGGTGTATGGCATTGCCTGTTAAGCAGTTGTCTTTGGTGTATGGCATTGTCTGTTAAGCAGTTGTCTTTGGTGTATGGCATTGTCTGTTAAGCAGTTGTCTTTGGTGTATGGCATTGTCTGTTAAGCAGTTGTCTTTGGTGTATGGCATTGCCTGTTAAGCAGTTGTCTTTGGTGTATGGCATTGCCTGTTAAGCAGTTGTCTTTGGTGTATGGCATTGTCTGTTAAGCAGTTGTCTTTGGTGTATGACATTGTCTGTTAAGCAGTTGTCTTTGGTGTATGGCATTGTCTGTTAAGCAGTTGTCTTTGGTGTATGGCATTGCCTGTTAAGCAGTTGTCTTTGGTGTATGGCATTGCCTGTTAAGCAGTTGTCTTTGGTGTATGGCATTGCCTGTTAAGCAGTTGTCTTTGGTGTATGGCATTGTCTGTTAAGCAGTTGTCTTTGGTGTATGGCATTGTCTGTTAAGCAGTTGTCTTTGGTGTATGGCATTGTCTGTTAAGCAGTTGTCTTTAGTGTATGGCGTTGTCTGTTAAGCAGTTGTCTTTAGTGTATGCCATTGTCTGTTAAGCAGTTGTCTTTGGTGTATGGCATTGTCTGTTAAGCAGTTATCTTTGGTGTATGGCATTGTCTGTTAAGCAGTTGTCTTTGGTGCATGGCATTGTCTGTTAAGCAGTTGTCTTTTGTGTATGCCATTGCCTGTTAAGCAGTTGTCTTTGGTGTATGGCATTGTCTGTTAAGCAGTTGTCTTTGGTGTATGGCATTGTCTGTTAAGCAGTTGTCTTTGGTGTATGGCATTGTCTGTTAAGCAGTTGTCTTTGGTGTATGGCATTGCCTGTTAAGCAGTTGTCTTTAGTGTATGGCATTGTCTTAAGCAGTTGTCTTTGGTGTATGGCGTTGCCTGTTAAGCAGTTGTCTTTGGTGTATGGCGTTGCCTGTTAAGCAGTTGTCTTTGGTGTATGGCATTGTCTGTTAAGCAGTTGTCTTTGGTGTATGGCATTGTCTGTTAAGCAGTTGTCTTTGGTGCATGGCATTGCCTGTTAAGCAGTTGTCTTTGGTGTATGGCATTGTCTGTTAAGCAGTTGTCTTTGGTGTATGGCATTGTCTGTTAAGCAGTTGTCTTTGGTGTATGGCGTTGCCTGTTAAGCAGTTGTCTTTGGTGCATGGCGTTGCCTGTTAAGCTGTTGTCTTTGGTGTATGGCTGTGTCTGTTAAACAGTTGTCTTTGGTGTATGGCATTGTCTGTTAAGCAGTTGTCTTTGGTGTATGGCATTGCCTGTTAAGCAGTTGTCCTTGGTGTATGGCAGTGTCTGTTAAGCAGTTGTCTTTGGTGTATGGCATTGTCTGTTAAGCAGTTGTCTTTGTTGCATGGCGTTACGTGTTAAGCAGTTGTCTTTGGTGTATGGCATTGCCTGTTAAGCAGTTGTCTTTGGTGTATGGCATTGCCTGTTAAGCAGTTGTCTTTGGTGTATGGCATTGTCTGTTAAGCAGTTATCTTTGGTGTATGGCATTGCCTGTTAAGCAGTTGTCTTTGGTGTATGGCAGTGTCTGTTAAGCAGTTGTCTTTGGTGTATGGCATTGTCTCTGAAGCAGTTGTCTTTGGTGTATGGCATTGCCTGTTAAGCAGTTGTCTTTGGTGTATGGCATTGCCTGTTAAGCAGTTGTCTTTAGTGTATGGCATTGTCTCTTAAGCAGTTGTCTTTGGTATATGGCATTGCATGTTAAGCAGTTGTCTTTGGTGTATGGCATTGTCTGTTAAGAAGTTGTCTTTGGTATATGGCATTGCCTGTTAAGCAGTTGTCTTTGGTGTATGGCAGTGTCTGTTAATCAGTTGTCTTTGGTGTATGGCATTGTCTCTTAAGCAGTTGTCTTTGGTACATGGCATTGCCTGTTAAGCAGTTGTCTTTGGTGTATGGCATTGTCTGTTAAGCAGTTGTCTTTGGTGTAAGGCATTGTCTGTTAAGCAGTTATCTTTGGTGTATGGCATTGCCTGTTAAGCAGTTGTCTTTGGTGTATGGCATTGCCTGTTAAGCAGTTGTCTTTGGTGTATGGCATTGTCTGTTAAGCAGTTGTCTTTGGTGTATGGCATTGCATGTTAAGCAGTTGTCTTCGGTGTATGGCATTGCCTGTTAAGCAGTTTTCTTTAGTGTATGGCATTGCCTGTTAAGCAGTTGTCTTTAGTGTATGGCATTGCCTGTTAAGCAGTTGTCTTTAGTGTATGGCATTGCCTGTTAAGCAGTTGTCTTTAGTGTATGGCATTGCCTGTTAAGCAGTTGTCTTTAGTGTATGGCACTGTCTGTTAAGCAGTTGTCTTTGGTGTATGGCATTGTCTGTTAAGCAGTTGTCTTTGGTGTATGGCATTGTCTGTTAAGCAGTTATCTTTGGTGTATGGCATTGCCTGTTAAGCAGTTGTCTTTGGTGTATGGCATTGTCTGTTAAGCAGTTGTCTTTGGTGTATGGCACTGTCTGTTAAGCAGTTGTCTTTGGTGTATGGCATTGCCTGTTAAGCAGTTGTCTTTGGTGTATGGCATTGTCTGTTGAGCAGTTGTCTTTGGTGTATGGCATTGTCTGTTAAGCAGTTGTCTTTCGTGTATGGCATTGTCTGTTAAGCAGTTGTCTTTGGTGTATGGCATTGCCTGTTAAGCAGTTGTCTTTGGTGTATGACATTGTCTGTTAAGCAGTTGTCTTTGGTGTATGGCATTGTCTGTTAAGCAGTTGTCTTTGGTGTATGGCATTGTCTGTTAAGCAGTTATCTTTGGTGTATGGCATTGCCTGTTAAGCAGTTGTCTTTGGTGTGTTAAGCAGTTGTCTTTGGTGTATGGCATTGCCTGTTAAGCAGTTGTCTTTGGTGTATGGCATTGTCTGTTAAGCAGTTGTCTTTGGTGTATGGCATTGTCTGTTAAGCAGTTGTCTTTAGTGTATGGCATTGCCTGTTAAGCAGTTGTCTTTAGTGTATGGCATTGCCTGTTAAGCAGTTGTCTTTAGTGTATGGCATTGCCTGTTAAGCAGTTGTCTTCGGTGTATGGCATTGTCTGTTAACCAGTTGTCTTTAGTGTATGGCATTGCCTGTTAAGCAGTTGTCTTTAGTGTATGGCATTGCCTGTTAAGCAGTTGTCTTTAGTGTATGGCATTGCCTGTTAAGCAGTTGTCTTTAGTGTATGGCAGTGTCTGTTAAGCAGTTGTCTTTGGTGTATGGCATTGTCTGTTAAGCAGTTGTCTTTGGTGTATGGCATTGCCTGTTAAGCAGTTGTCTTTAGTGTATGGCATTGCCTGTTAAGCAGTTGTCTTTGGTGTATGGCATTGTCTGTTAAGCAGTTGTCTTTGGTGTATGGCATTGCCTGTTAAGCAGTTGTCTTTAGTGTATGGCATTGCCTGTTAAGCAGTTGTCTTTAGTGTATGGCATTGCCTGTTAAGCAGTTGTCTTTAGTGTATGGCATTGCCTGTTAAGCAGTTGTCTTTAGTGTATGGCATTGCCTGTTAAGCAGTTGTCTTTAGTGTATGGCACTGTCTGTTAAGCAGTTGTCTTCGGTGTATGGCATTGCCTGTTAAGCAGTTGTCTTCGGTGTATGGCATTGCATGTTAAGCAGTTGTCTTCGGTGTATGGCATTGCCTGTTAAGCAGTTGTCTTTAGTATATGGCATTGCCTGTTAAGCAGTTGTCTTTAGTGTATGGCATTGCCTGTTAAGCAGTTGTCTTTAGTGTATGGCATTGCCTGTTAAGCAGTTGTCTTTAGTGTATGGCATTGCCTGTTAAGCAGTTGTCTTTAGTGTATGGCATTGCCTGTTAAGCAGTTGTCTTTGGTGTATGGCATTGCCTGTTAAGCAGTTGTCTTTAGTGTATGGCATTGCCTGTTAAGCAGTTGTCTTTAGTGTATGGCACTGTCTGTTAAACAGTTGTCTTTGGTGTATGGCATTGTCTGTTAAGCAGTTGTCTGTGGTGTATGGCACTGTCTGTTAAGCAGTTGTCTTTGGTGTATGGCATTGTCTGTTAAGCAGTTGTCTTTGGTGTATGGCATTGTCTGTTAAGCAGTTGTCTTTGGTTTATGGCATTGCCTGTTAAGCAGTTGTCTTTGGTGTATGGCATTGTCTGTTAAGCAGTTGTCTTTGGTGTATGGCACTGTCTGTTAAGCAGTTGTCTTTGGTGTATGGCATTGTCTGTTAAGCAGTTGTCTTTGGTTTATGGCATTGCCTGTTAAGCAGTTGTCTTTGGTGTATGGCATTGTCTGTTAAGCAGTTGTCTTTGGTTTATGGCACTGTCTGTTAAACAGTTGTCTTTGGTGTATGGCATTGTCTGTTAAGCAGTTGTCTTTGGTGTATGGCACTGTTTGTTAAGCAGTTGTCTTTGGTGTATGGCATTGTCTGTTAAGCAGTTGTCTTTGGTGTATGGCATTGTCTGTTAAGCAGTTGTCTTTGGTGTATGGCATTGCCTGTTAAGCAGTTGTCTTTGGTGTATGGCACTGTCTGTTAAGCAGTTGTCTTTGGTGTATGGCATTGTCTGTTAAGCAGTTGTCTTTGGTGTATGGCATTGTCTGTTAAGCAGTTGTCTTTGGTTTATGGCATTGCCTGTTAAGCAGTTGTCTTTGGTGTATGGCATTGCCTGTTAAGCAGTTGTCTTTGGTGTATGGCATTGCCTGTTAAGCAGTTGTCTTTGGTGTATGGCATTGTTTGTTAAGCAGTTGTCTTTGGTGTATGGCATTACCTGTTAAGCAGTTGTCTTTGGTGTATGGCAGTGTCTGTTAAGCAGTTGTCTTTAGTGTATGGCATTGTCTGTTAAGCAGTTGTCTTTGGTGCATGGCAGTGTCTGTTAAGCAGTTGTCTTTGGTGTATGGCATTGCCTGTTAAGCAGTTGTCTTTGGTGTAAGGCTGTGTCTGTTAAGCAGTTGTCTTTGGTGTATGGCATTACATGTTAAGCAGTTGTCTTTGGTGTACGGTAGTGTCTGTTAAGCAGTTGTCTTTGGTGTATGGCATTGCCTGTTAAGCAGTTGTCTTTGGTGTATGGCATTGCCTGTTAAGCAGTTGTCTTTGGTGTATGGCATTGCCTGTTAAGCAGTTGTCTTTGGTGTATGGCATTGTTTGTTAAGCAGTTGTCTTTGGTGTATGGCATTACCTGTTAAGCAGTTGTCTTTGGTGTATGGCAGTGTCTGTTAAGCAGTTGTCTTTAGTGTATGGCATTGTCTGTTAAGCAGTTGTCTTTGGTGTATGGCATTGTCTGTTAAGCAGTTGTCTTTGGTGTATGGCATTGCCTGTTAAGCAGTTGTCTTTGGTGTATGGCATTGTCTTTTAAGCAGTTGTCTTTGGTGTATGGCATAAACTAAAGACAACTGCTGAACAGGCAATGCCATACAGATTACTAAATTACAGGCCTATTATTTAATACCATGGTTCTCTGTCAGACATATCACCTATAACAGTGTTCCAAAATCAGCCATTTCTGCCTTCCATTTCATTGCAGTGTGTCGGTCAAGCTATTCACACTAGTTGTCTGTGTAGAGTAATATTAGTAAATTACAGGCCTATTATTTAAAACCGTGGTTCTTTATCAGACGTATCACATATAACTGCGTTCCGAAATCAGCCATTTCTAGTGAACATGGAAAATATTGTCCTCCATTTAAAATGGGCAAGGTGCGTGGCAAGGGACAGGGAAGTGGACGTGATGGTGATGGTGCATGCAGAGGCCGAGGACGTGGCCGTGGGAAGCTGAAATTGTGCCACAACAAACACCCACATCTTGTCGCTCGACCTTCCATTCCCAATTAATAGGGGACCGCAGAACACCACTATTGAACCCAGAGCAGTGTCAAAAGGTTGTTGGTTGGATAGCAGATAATGCTTCCAGTCATTTATCCGCCACCACCATCCTGTCTTCCACACTGTCAAGTCTCAGTAGCCGTGAGTCTGGACTGCATATTCCTCACCCTGATCCTCCTTCCTTCCACCATGCCGAGTGCCCGGAGACAACTGATCCCACACTTGGACCCTCAGAAGAGCTGTTCACTTTTCCATTTGTAGATTCGGGGCTCTCGCCCAGCCAGCTTCAAGCGAGTCAAGAAGAGAACGCGTGTAGCGATGCCCAAATATTTGAGCAGCCACGGTCACACGAAGGTGACGCGCCCCCTGGGCCGTGGGGTACTCGGTAGCCGGGCCGGTCGATGCTGGGGGATGTCACAGTGGCAGTGACCCGGTCCGTGACCCAGGGCGGTCAATAAAATGGGAAAAGTAAAAGGTAATAAAGTTTATATAGAGATAAGGTTCGTGACGACACCTGTGGTATGTGGCTATATGGGGCCGCCGCTGCGGTGCAGATCCCCTGGAGCTGATGGTGACGCAGCAGAGTTGGTTCAGCTCTCCACAGGCAGAGCTTAGCTCCAGGGCAGGATGTAGTGATACTATAGGGTAGATGTGGTTAGTGCAGTGTAATGCAGGTGATGGCGCAGATAATGACCAGTCCATAGCTTAATGGCAGTTTCCTCTTATCTTTACTTGCCGTTTGTTAAGCAGACCAGGACAAGGGAACTAGCTGGTAGTAGAGGTCCGGGCGGCCTGGAAGCAAGTTGGGAATCCACCTCGCCAGGTGAAGTTGTAGGCATTCCCTCTGCGCTAATCTCTTTGGCCCTGCTGCTTGTAGATATGCTGCGGCCTTCGTCCCTGAGTAAAACGTCTGTTCCTCACCCGTATGGCAGGCAGCTCGGGCCTTCTTGGAGTGTCACTCCCATGTGGTGGTGCTGGGTCCTATGGTCCTGCTGAGCCTCGGGGCGTCTGATGGGGCCAGGAGACCTGCAGTCTCCTGCCCTCCGGTTTCTGATGCTGGGCCTTCAGTGCCCCACAACCTCTGACTGCGGTGTCCGGTTCTTCTGCACTTCCCTCTGGGGTGAGCTGGTTTACAGCTCCACTCCCCAGGTCCTTCCTCGTCGCTGTCCTGTCTTCCACTCCTCTCAACTCACTACTACTAACCCCGCCTCCAGATTCCAGTTGCTAAGGGGTAGAGCTCCCCTTCCTGGTCTGGAGCCAGGAAAGTGTTGTATGCCGGTAAACATGATTAGGGGACCCCCCTTGCTTCAAGGCATGGCATCACCCCTTGTGAGGGAGGCAATGCAACCGGACCCCTGGCGTGCCACAAAGGCAATGGTGGGAAAGTGCAATTACTGTCACAAGAGGTGAATGATGATGAGACACAATTGCCAGAAAGTCAGGAGGAGGACCAGGGAGGGGAAGTGGAAGACGAGGTGGTGGATGATATAGTAACTGACCCAACCTGGCAGAGGGACATGCAGAGCAAGGACAGAAGCACACAGGGGGAGGAAGGCATAGCACCACAACAGGCAGGAAGAAGCAGTGTGGTGGCCGTAGACACAAGGCGAGAAAGCGTTCCTCGCAAACGCCAACACGACGAAAGTTGCCAGTACAACTGTTAGGTCTTCCCGAGTCTAGTTGGTTTTTAAAGACTCTGCGGATAACCCCAAAAGGCCATTTGCACCACCTGCCAGGCCAGCATCAGCAGGGGTAGCAAAACTAGCAACCTGACCACCACCAGAATGATCAAGCACATGGCAGCAAAGCACCCGACTAAGTGGGACGAACCCCAGGGTCCATAAACAGTGTCTGTGGGTGACACCACTGCTTTTTCCGCTGTTGTTCGTGCACGCCAATCCCCTGACCATGGCGAATGCGAGATGACTCACGCCCTGCACGTATCATTGCACACTCTCAACTAGCACCATCAGCAAGCACATCCACGTCCTTGTCCCAGCGCAGTGTTCAGTTGTCCCTACTCCAGTCCTTGGAACGCAAGCGCAAATATGCAGTCAACGCCCCACAGGCCACAGTACTAAATTCACACATTTTGCAAATGCTTGCACTCAATATATTGCCTTTTAGGCTTGTGGAGACGGAAGCTTTCCGCAACCTGATGGTGGCGGCTGTCTCTCGTTACTCTGTTCCCAGCCACCACTATTTCTCCAGGTGTGCCGTCCCCGCATTACACGAGCACGTGTCCCACAACATTGGCCATGCCCTCAACAACGCAGTTACAGGGAAAGTCCACCTAACCACGGACACGTCGACAAGTGCTTGTGGGCAGGGACAGTACATCTCGCTGACGGCACACTGGGTTAATATAGTGGAAGCCGGGACCCAGTCGGACCTTGGGACGGAGCACGTCCTCCTGACGCTGAGGATTGCGGGCCCTGGGTCAATCAGGGTTGCTCCCACTTTCTACAGCTCCTGCACCTCCTCCTCCTCTTCAGCCTCTATCTCCAAAATGACCACATCAGTTAGAAGCTGGAAGCACTGCAACACTGCCTCAGTCAAGCGCCAACAGGTTGTGCTGAAGCTAATATGCTTAGGTGACAAACCGCACACCGCTTTAGAGTTGTGGACAGCTCTGAAAGAGCAGGCATATCTGTGGCTGACACCGCTGAACCTACAGCCAGGCATGGTCATGTGTGACAATGGCCGGAACCTGGTGGTGGCTCTGAAGCAAGGCGAGCTCACACACGTACCATGCCTGGCCCATGTGCTTAACCTCATGGTTCAGCGGTTTCTCAAACCTACCAAGATCTGTCACATCTGCTTGTCAAAGTGCGCCGCATGTGTGCTCATTTTAGAAAGTCAGCTACAGCTTCCGCCACACTTGCCGTGCTTCAGCAGAGTTTGCAGCTTCCTGCTCACCGACTTGTCCGCGTTCAGTTTGGCCTGCAGCAGCAGGTCTTTTCCAGGGGCACCACGAGGAGGAACGGACTCACCCCCATACACTGCTTAGTCTTCTCCTGCTTATAATTTAGATAATATATTTTGCTCTGATTTTTAGTCTTATGCTTAATGTTATGCTTTTTGTTCTGCATCTTCTTGTTCTTCTGCTTCTTGGTCTTCTGTTTCTTGCTCTTCTGTATCTTGGTGGTTGTCATCTTGTTCTATGTCGTCTTGGTCATCTTCTTCAGGGTCATCTTCTTGGTCTTCTTTGGGGTGGTCTTCAGGGTCATCGTCTTCGGGGTCCTCGTCTTCTTCGGGGTGGTCTTCAGGGTCGTCGTCTTCAGGGTCATTGTCTTCGGGGTCCTCGCCTTCTTCGGGGTGGTCTTCAGGGTCGTCGTCTTCAGGGTCGTCGTCTTCAGGCTCATTGTCTTCTTCGGGGTGGTCTTCAGGGTCGTCGTCTTCGGGGTCCTCGTCTTCTTCGGGGTGGTCTTCAGGGTCGTCGTCTTCAGACTCATCGTCTTCTTCGGGGTGGTCTTCAGGGTCGTCGTCTTCAGGGTCGTTGTCTTCGGAGTCCTCGTCTTCTTCGGGGTGGTCTTCAGGGTCGTCGTCTTCAGGGTCATCGTCTTCGGGGTCCTCGTCTTCTTTGGGGTGGTCTTCAGGGTCGTCGTCTTCAGGGTCCTTGTCTTCTTCGAGGTGGTCTTCAGGGTCGTCGTCTTCAGGGTCGTCGTCAGCGAGATCCAGAGTGATTACCAAAAACCATTTCAAAAAGCTTGAACTTGGAAATGTAGCAGAAGGTACAAGAAGGCTGAGGAACTGCCGAGAACCAGCTGATGGTACTGGAACCCGGATGGGTAGCAGAAGGTACAAGAGCCAATGGAACTACCGAAGACCAGCTGACGGTACTGGAACTCGGTTACTAAGCAGGAGGTACCTGTGCCAGAAAGCACTACCAAGGACCAGCAGACGTTGGTGGAACTTGGATACCGCGAAGGAGGCACCTAAGCCAAAGGCACTGCCGAGAACCAGCTGACGGTACTGGAAAGCGGATGGGTAGCAGAAGGTACCCATGTAAAAAAAAGTTGCAAGGCCGCGAGCCGGCCGGAGTTACCGAAACCCACAGTCCTACAGGGGGTACTTGTCCTATTGGCACTATGGAACCAGCCTTCATTGCTAGATCCCGCATCCCACATAGGAGTCACCTAAACTGCAGGCACCATAGAGTCGGCTAACCCGACCGCAACACAACAGGACAACGTATTGGAGGCAAAGTGACGTTGACACTACCTGGAAACAGATGGCGTGCTGGAACCAGGCTGGGCAGGAGGGAGTACCCGTGCCAAAGACACTGCTGGGAAACAGCTGGCGGTGCTGGAACCCAGGGTAAATACTAAAAACAAAGTGGAGCCAGAGGCCTAATTGGAGCAAGTTTTAAATTAGTAGTAGAGTGGATGTGGACAGAGCAGGATAAATTGCCGGACACACAGCAGGGGATCAGCTGACATTACTGAACCCCAAGAACACTGGACCAAGCGTTGACTGTGCAGACGGCACTTCTGAGCAGCAACTGGCGGTGTTGGAGCCCAGGGTAAATACTGAAAACAGTGGAGCCAGAGGTGTAATTGGAGCAAGTTTTAAATTAGTAGCAGAGTGGATGTGGACAGAGCAGGAGAAATTGCCGGACACACAGCAGGGGATCATCTGACGTTACTGAACCCCAATAACACTGGACCAAGCGTTGACTGTGCAGACGGCACTTCTGAGCAGCAACTGGCGGTGTTGGAGCCCAGGGTAAATACTGAAAACAGAGAGGAGCCAGAAAGAGGCCTAATTGGAGCAACTTTAAAATCAGTAGTAGTGACAATGTGGACAGAGCAGGAGAAATTGCCGGACACACAGCAGGGGATCAGCTGACGTTACTGAACCCCAATAACACTGGACCAAGTGTTGACTGTGCAGACGGCACTTCTGAGCAGCAACTGGCGGTATTGGAGCCCAGGGTAAATAATGAAAACAGAGAGGAGCCAGACAGAGGCCTAATTGGAGCAACTTTAAAATCAGTAGTAGTGACAATGTGGACAGAGCAGGAGAATTTGCCAGACACACAGCAGGGGATCAGCCGACGTTACTGAACCCCAATAACACTGGACCAAGCGTTGACTGTGCAGACGGCACTTCTGAGCAGCAACTGGCGGTGTTGGAGCTCAGGGATAATACTGAAAACAGAGGAGCCAGAGGTGTAATTGGAGCAAGTTTTAAATTAGTAGCAGAGTGGATGTGGACAGAGCAGGAGAATTTGCCGGACACACAGCAGGGGATCAGCTGACGTTACTGAACCCCAATAACACTGGACCAAGTATTGACTGTGCAGACGGCACTTCTGAGCAGCAACAGGCGGTGTTGGAGCTCAGGGATTACAGTTCAGGTGGTAGAAACATGAACACAACAGATGACCTGGATACTGTTGCCAACCAATTATTTATTTTGGAAGGGGACTGGCAAATTCATGCGAGATCCAGGCCTTGCTCATTTTCAGAAAAGTAAGCCGGTCAACGTTATCGGAGGATAGGCGCATGTGACGGTCTGTTAGTACACCACTAAAGACGCGTTCCGATAATACACTAGCAGCAGGGCAAGCCAGCACCTCCAATGCATACTGGCTAAGCTCTGGCCATGTATCCAGCTTAGAGACCCAAAACTTGAAGGGGGAAGAGCCGTCTGGGAGTACACTGAGAGGGCAAGACATGTAGTCTGTCACCATCTGACGGAAACGTTGCCTCCTGCTGACTGGAGCCGTCTGTGATGGTGTAGACATTTGTGGCGGCGGGGACACAAAACTTTGCCACATTTGGGCCATACTGGTCTTGCCTTGTGCTGAGGCGCTGCTTCTGCTCCCTCTTTGTGCAGAGCTTCCTCCACTGCCTCGACGCATTGAGCTGCTTTGTAAACCACTAGCAGCACTGCTCTCGGTTGGAATGGAGAACATGATGGAATGCACCAGTGTGTCTTGGTACTCCCGCATTTTACGGTCCCGGTTCAACGGTGTTATGAGGCTTTGTAAGTTGTCCCGGTAGCGAGGATCTAGGAGGGTGGACACCCAATAATCAGCCGTGTTGAGAATATGGGCGATGCTTCGGTTGTTTCTCAGGCACTGCAGCATGAAATCAACCATGTGCTGCAGACTGCCAACTGGCCAAGAAACGCTGTCCCCTGCTTGAGACGTGATCTCTGCCTGCTCTGCATCACCCCACCCTCGCTCTAGATACTGACTACTAGAGCATTGTGTTCCTCTCTCCTCTGGACAGATGTCTTCTTCCTCCATTGACTCCTCCTCATCCTCCTCACAAAGTGTCCCCTGCCTAGGCCTTTGTGAGGCATCACGTTGCGCAGAATGTACAGAAGTAGATGGCATTTGTGACTCCTCATCCTCCACCTCTTCCAAAACCTCCTCCCTTACTGCTTGCAGTGTTTTTTCAAGCAGGCAGATAATGGGAATAGTCATGCTCACTAGTGCATCGTCTGCACTCGCCATCCGCGTGGAATAATCGAAGGCACGCAAAACGTGGCAGATGTCCTTCATAGAGGCCCACTCAGTGGTGGTGTAGTGTGAACGGCGCGCACTGCGACTTGTTTGCGCCTGCTGCAACTGGTACTCCATTACTGATGCCTGCTGCTTACACAACCTCTCCAACATATGTAATGTGAATTCCACCTGGTGGGTAGGTCACATATGATGCGATGTTCCGGAAGGCGTAATCGGCGCTGCAGAGCTGCAATGCGCGATCTTGCGTTGCTGGAATGCCGCAAGTGAGCGCACTCTATGCGGACCTTGTGCAGCAGTGCATCAAGATCCGGATAGTCCCTCAAAAAACTCTGCACGACCAAGTTGAGCACATGTGCCACACATGGGATGTGAGTGAGGTTGCCTAGGCCCAGAGCTGCCACCAGATTTCGGCCATTGTCACACACTACCATGCCTGGCTGGAGAATCGCTGGCACAAACCACACGTCGCTCTGCTGCTTGATGGCATTCCAGAGCTCCTGCGCTGTGTGGCTTTGATTCCCCAAAGAAATTAATTTCAATACGGCCTGTTGACGTTTGGCCAACCGTTCATGGGTCGATGTGGAGGTAGACCGTGACGGCTCCTGCAGCGTTGATTCAGAGGAACTGGAGTATGAGGAGGAGTCAATGTGTACAGACTGGATTCCTGCAATCCTTGGAGTTGGCAGAACACGTACAGCGCCACTCTCAAGATCTGTACCCGGCTCCACAACATTTACCCAATGGGCAGAGAGGGAAAGGTATCGTCCCTGTCCATGCTTACTGGTCCACGCATCGGTGGTCAGGTGGACCTTGCTACTGACGGCATTTTGTAGCGCATGTTTAATTTTTCCCTCCACATTCTGTTGCAGGGCAGGGACGGCTTGCCTGCTGAAATAAAAGCGGCTGAGCACTTTGTATTGTGGGACTGCCAATGCCATGAAGTTACGGAAGGTGTCAGTCTCCACCAGCCTGAATGATAGCATTTCAAGGGCCAGTAGTTTTGCAATGCCAGCATTCAGAGCCTGTGCTCGGGGGTGGTTTGCCGAGTATGGGCGCCTTTTCTCCCATGCCTGTGCTAACGATGGCTGTAGACTGGCCTGGGAGTGTGAGGATGACAGGGAACGTGGTGCTGTGGGTGGAATGACACTGTGTCTCTGTACAACAGTGCCAGAGGTTCTTCCATGGCGCCCCTTTGAGGAAGCCGAACCAGCTGTGTGTGAGCTGGAGGAAGAGGCTACAACACGAGCTGAAGAGGTAGTAGGTGGCGCTGTAGGTTGGCCTAGGTCTTCAGTGTGTTTTTGTAACTCCACCACGTGCTTGGTCCGCACATGTTTCCACATATTTATGGTATTGAGGTTGCTGACACTTTTCCCTCTTTTCACCTTCTGATTACACAGCTTGCATTTGACAAAGCAAATGTCATCTGCAACTGTGTCAAAAAAGGACCAGGCACTGCAAGTCTTGGGAGCGCCCATTTTGGATTTTGGAAGAGGCATGCTCCTAATGGGTGCCGAAGTGGAGGCTACAGGCAACCAAGTCTGCCCCCTCCCTCTCCCTCCTTTTTGGGCCGTTAGGGGAATCTCTTCCTCAGAATTGCTCCCACCACCTTCCTGTCCCTCACGCCATGATGGGTCAAGGACCTCATCATCTACACCACCCTCTTCAGACAACTGCTTCTCATGGGTAGTCTCGACAGCACAGTACTCACCAGAAAGTGGCACCTGAGTCTCATCATCAGATGCGTACTGAGGTGTGCTGACCATAGGCACTGGCCTACCCGCCTCTTCAGATTCAGAGAGACAAAGCTTCATACTACCTCTTCTTCTAATTCTAGAATTCTGCTTGGCTGGCCCCCTCTTTCCAAGCCAAGAGATTCAGAGAACAGAAGTAGAGATGGCTCCTGTCCAGGGCTCTCTGACTGCCTGGGCAATTTGGCAGGTGGTGAAGAGACAGATGGGTGCTCTTCAGTGCTCAGGACCTGAGAGGATCTGGAACTAATTGAAGTCAATGCGTTAGCTGCTATCCATCCGAAAACTGCTTCAATTTGGTCCTCCCGCAGCAGTGGAGTAGAGCGACCTCCTACAAAGCTGCGCATAAAGGACTGTTGCCTGGTAAAACTGGGGGATGCTGAGTCACTGGTGCCCGCAGCAGGCACAGAATCCCCACGTCCTCTCCCTGCAGGCACAGAATCCTCACGTCCTCTCCCTGCAGAAACTGCACGCCCACGACCACATGCCTTACTCCCTGCCTTCTTCATCTTGGTAGACTGATAAAGATAGGCAGAAAAGTACTAAGGGCTTAGTGTGCTTATTTCTGAACAGCTGCTAACAGGTATAAGAAACACTAATTTTATAAAGTGTGGACTAGACTTTAATATGAGCTAATGTGGCCTACACAACTGTAAAGTGGAGTGTTTGGTGAACTTTATTTAGGTTTTTTTGTCACAAAAAGACACTGGATGTGCCCAAAGATGTAATACCGATAGTATCACAAACTTTTTGTAGCTATTACAATGCAGGAAGGTAACCTACAATGCAATAGATGAGGCTACAAAAAATAGGTATTAGTATTAGCTAATCTGGCTGGGGCTGCAGGGCACAAGGCAGCAGAAAGGCTCCTCTATCTACTCCTATATATTGTGTTTGGAACCAATCTAGCTGGATACGGATGGAACCACCACACTAATAGGAGAAATAAGGAAAAATTAGCAATTAGCAAAAAAGGACAATGTATGAGGCAGTGACGCACGCTGAGCAGACTACAACCGGACGTGGCTGCAGCACACACTACAGCGTGAGATGCACTCACACACAGAGACCTTGCAGACAGCCGTGAACAGTACAGAGCACTGTGAACAGTACAGAGCACTGTGCACTAGCGCTGCAAGGCACAGCGATTTATAAAGTAGCTTGGGTAAAGCACAATAGAGTAAATAGGTAGCTAAAACTGTCCCTCAGAACAACAGCGTCCTATCCCTAACTGAATTCACAGCAGAGTGAGCCCAAAACAGCGGCGGCAGCTTTTATAGTGCATCATGACATCATTTCAGCAGCCAATCACAGCCATGCCATTAGTTAACATGCCTAACATGCCGCAGGATGAGCCCACACTTCTTAGGATCCTCATTGGCTGAATAAAATCACACTGGCTCATTGCATTATTGGAACTTCCGATTCCGGTATCCGATATTGTAAAAGTATCGGAACTCAGTAACGGAATTCCGATACCGCGAATATCGGTCGATACCCGATATTTCAGTATCGAAATGCTCAACACTAGTCAGTATGCTTTCAATTTTGAATAAATCCCCAACAGTGTCACCAGCAAAGCACCCCCACACCATCACACCTCCTCCTCCATGCTTCACGGTGGGAACCAGGCATGTAGAGTCCATCCGTTCACCTTTTCTGCGTCGCACAAAGACACGGTGGTTGGAACCAAAGATCTCAAATTTGGACTCATCAGACCAGAGCACAGATTTCCACTGGTCTAATGTCCATTCCGTGTGTTCTTTAGCCCAAACAAGTCTCTTCTGCTTGTTGCCTGTCCTTAGCAGTGGTTTCCTAGCAGCTATTTTACCATGAAGGCCTGCTGCACAAAGTCTCCTCTTAACAGTTGTTGTAGAGATGTGTCTGCTGCTAGAACTTTGTGTGGCATTGACCTGGTCTCTAATCTGAGCTGCTGTTAACCTGCGATTTCTGAGGCAGGTGACTCGGATAAACTTATCCTCAGAAGCAGAGGTGACTCTTGGTCTTCCTTTTCTGGGGCAGTCCTCATGTGCGGCAGTTTCTTTGTAGCGCTTGATGGTTTTTGCAACTTCACTTGGGGACACTTTCAAAGTTTTCCCAATTTTTCGCACTGACTGACCTTCATTTCTTAAAGTAATGAAGGGCACTAGTTTTTCTTTACTTAGCTGCTTTTTTCTTGCCGTAGCACAAATTCTAACAGTCTATTCAGTAGGACTATCAGCTGTGTATCCACCAGACTTCTGCACAACACAACTGATGGTCCCAACCCCATTTATAAGGCAAGAAATCCCACTTATTAAACCTGACAGGGCACACCTGTGAAGTGAAAACCATTTCCGGTGACTACCTCTTGAAGCTCATCAAGAGAATGCCAAAAGTGTGCAAAGCAGTCATCAAAGCAAAAGGTGGCTACTTTGAAGAACCTAGAATATAAGACATATTTTCAGTTGTTTCACACTTTTTTGTTAAGTATATAATTCCACATGTGTTAATTCATAGTTTTGATGCCTTCAGTGTGAATGTACAATTTTCATATTCATGAAAATACAGAAAAATCTTTAAATGAGAAGGTGTGTCCAAACTTTTGGTCTGTACTGTACCTTCTGCACAGCTTTTCTCTGTAGATGAACAGCTGGCTTCTCTCATTCCACACATGTTTGGCTTGTAGAGGAGCATCCTTCTCCAGGTGAGAACCTTCTTGGATTGTCAGTCCTTTGATGAGGCTGACAACCGGGTCACTGTCCTGGGTCTCCTTCCAGCTGTGATGAGGTAAAGGATTTAGCGTCTTACCATGACGTCTTCTGGAGGCGTGTTGCTCATGGACCATTCTGCTTCTGTGGAAAGCAGGTAATTCAATTTCTTCTAGGTCATCCACTTTATCCTCCGTGTCCGACTGGTGGGACATTCTTGACAGGGCATCAGCATTGGTGTTCTTGTGACCTGCCCGGTAATTGATTGTGAACTATTAATTCGACAACCTGGCTACCCAACGCTGTTACATGGCTCCCAACCTGGCTGTCTCCAGGTGTGTCAAGGGGTTATTGTCGGTAAAGGCTGTGAATTTAGTTGAGGCTAGGTAATGCTTGAATCTTTCAGTGATTTCCCAGACCAAGGCCAGGAACTCCAGCTTGAAGGAACTGTAATTCTCAGTAGGGCGAAGCTTCCTACTGGCATAGGCAATGACCTTTTCTCTGCCGTTTTACTTCTGGGACAACACAGCTCCCAGTCCCTCGTTGCTGGTGTCGGTGTACAACAGGAAAGTTTGGCTGTAGTCAGGGAAAGCCAGGATTTCCTCACCGGTTAGGACTTCCTTCATTGATGCAAAGGACTCAGTCTGCTCTTTGCCCCACTGGAATGTGTACTTTTACCTATTTTGGACTGTCCTACCAGGAGATCTTGTAGAGGTGCTGCCTTTTTGGTATAGTCCTTAATGAACTTCCTGTAGTACCCGACCAGTCCCAGAAATTGACTTGCCTCTTTGATGTTCCTTGGTTCAGGCCACTTCTGGATGGCAGTGACCTTTTCCGGGTCTGATGCTACTCCCTCTGAGCTGACTACGTGTCCCAGGCACTGAACCTTCTGTTTGAGCAGGTGGCACTTAGAAGGTTTTAGTTTCATCCCATGCCGGGACAATGCCTTAAATACCTCCGCCAGGTGCTTTAGATGGTGTTCATACGTCCTCGAGTACACGATAACGTCATCCACGTATAGCAGCACTGTCTCAAAGTTCCGGTGTCCCAAGCAACACTCCATCAACCTCTGGAACGTTCTGGGTGCGTTGCAGAGTCCAAATGGCATGCTGTTGAATTCGCATAATCCCATCGGGGTGGTGAAGGCTGTCTTCTCCTGGTCTTCCTCAGCAACAGAGACTTGCCAGTACCCACCGCTCTGCTGACTGATTGCGCCCAGTCGGCCGCATACATATTCTAGAATACCCGATGCGTTAGAATCGGGCCACCATCTAGTATATATATATATATATATATATATATATATATATATAAGTTATATACACGGTGGGGGAAATAATTATTTGATCCCTTGCTGTCTTTGTTAATTTGTCCACTGACAAAGACAGGAACAGTCTATAATTTTAAGGGTAGGTTAATTTTAACATTGAGAAATAGAATATCCAAAAAAAAAATCAATAAAATCCCATATTATAAATTAGATAAATTTTTTGGCATTTTGCTGTGAGAAATAAGTATTTCATTCCCTCTGGAAAACCACACTTAATACTTGGTGGTAAAACACATGTTGGCAAGCACAGTAGTCAGACGGTTTTTGTAGTTGATGATGAGGTTTGCGCACATGTCGGGAGAAATTTTGGTCCACTCCTCTTTGCAGATCATCTCTAAATCATTAAGATTTTGAGGTCGTCGCTTGGCAAATCGGAGCTTTAACTCCCTCCATAAGTTTTCTATGGGATTAAGGTCTGGAGACTGGCTAGGCCACTCCATGACCTTACTGTGCTTCTTTTTGATCCACTCCTTTGTTGCTTTGGCTGTATGTTTTGGGTCATTGCCTTGCTGGAAGACCTAGCCACGACCCATCTTCAATGCTCTTACTGAGGGAAGGAGGTTGTTGGCCAAAATCTCGCGATACATGATGCCAGCCATCTTCCCTTCAATTCGGTGCAGTCGTCATGTCCCCTTTGCAGAAAAGCACCCCCAAAGTATGTTTCCCCCACCATGCTTCACAGTTGGAATGATGTTCTTAGGCTTGTACTTCCTTCTTCTTCCTCCAAACACGGCAAGTTGAGTTAATGCAAAAGAGCTCAATTTTTGTCTCATCTGACCACAGCACCTTCTCCCAATAACTCACAGAATCATCCAGGTGTTCATTGGTAAACTTCAGATGGGCCTGCACATGTGCCTTCTTGAGCAGTGGGACCTTGCGGGCACTGCAGGATTTTAAACCTTTAAGGCGTAATGTGTTACCAATGTTTTCCTTGGTGACTGTGGTCCCAGCTGCCTGGAGATCATTAACAAGTTCCCCCCGTGTAGTTTTAGGCTGATCTCTCACCTTCCTCATGATCAAAGATAACTCACGAGGTTAGATTTTGCATGGTGCCCCAGATCGATATCGATTGACAGTCATTTTGTATTTCTTTCATTTTCTTACAATTGCACCAACAGTTTTCTCCTTCTCACCCAGCGTTTTACTTATGGTTTTGTAGCCCATTCCAGCTTTGTGCAGGTCTATGATCTTGTCCCTTACATCCTTAGAAATCTCTTTGGTCTTGCCCATGTTGTAGAGGTTAGAGTCTGACTGATTAATGGAGTCTGTGGACAAGAGTCTTTTATACAGGTGACTATGTAAGACAGCTGTCTTTAATGCAGGTAACGAGTTGATTAGGAGCGTCAAACTGGTCTGTAGCAGCCAGAACTCATAATGGTTTGTAGGGGATGAAATACTTATTTCTCACTGCAAAATGCAAAAAAAAATTATCTAATTTATACAATGTGATTTTCTTGATTTTTTTTTGGGGGGGGATATTCTATCTCTCAATGTTAAAATTAACCTACCCTTAAAATTATAGACTGTTCATGTCTTTGTCAGTGGGCAAAATTACAAAAACAGCAAGGGATCAAATACTTATTTCCCCCACTGTGTATGTGAGTATATATATATATATGTGTGTATATATATATATATATATATATATATATATATATATATATATATATATATATATATATTTATTTATATATATATATACTGTATATCTGTAGCTTTGTCGCCATAATAAGATGGGGGCTCGGACACATTTCTTGCACTTGGGCCCCAAGCTGTTAATGTCCCCCCCATACTTTTTTCAACCTATGTAACTATGTAGAATGCACATTAGGAAAATGCTTGAAATGCAATTCCCAATAATATTATTTTACAAGTAATTTCCTCTTTTTTTTTCTTTGTAACGTGCTAGTTATAAGCCCAATCTATGGATCTAGAAAGTGCAAAACACTCATGACAAACTTGCACATTTAATTTGTAATCTGTATTTCTTATGGTGCCTAAGGGAAGCCATAATGATAAGGCCCCTACTTGGTAACAAGTGCAGTTATCTGCCTCTATAACAAAAGCAAATTACCAAATGATGAAAGGGTTAATACTTGTGCCCTGCATCAGTAATAGACCCTGTAGTCACCATGACAACTGTTATGAGGTCATAAACAAGTGTCATAAAGAAGATTCCATAAAAGAATGCCGCGCTACCACGATCAGTGCCATTACTGATGCACCTGAGGACCTTGAGCTTGACCATCCCACGTAATGTGCCGACCTTGGTGTAATTTGGAGGTTCTAGCAGGGAAAGGGGTTGTCTGCTTTAGACACCCCTAGGGCATGGGAAGGTAATAAAGGGGGGTCCCTAGACCAGGATCCCCTTCTGTTACCCTCTATATAGAGCAGCTCTCCTTTGGGAGCTCATGGACTGATCTATGACTTTAATGGGTGATAAATTGGGAGGGATTATTTATCCTATTAGGGATTAGGCATAACAAACTGTAACCAAATGTCCAATTTTTTGAGAGGCGGACCTGGATGTCTAAGGGAGAAATTATACATCCACCTGGCCAATCAGATGAACCAAATTCGCTCCATCAATCAATGTGGTGACAGATATCGCAGCCAGATCTCTCCCACATCCGGTTTATCACATTTATAGTCTGTATTCATGTTGTTCTCTATAAATCCGGTAAAATGTACAAATTGTAAAATTCTGCAGTTACATCTGTTATATATTGGCACTAACTCTCTAAGCCCAAGGGATGGGCAGCCCTCCAGCCATGGTTCCCAAGAGGTTTCCTCCACAGGGGGTTTTTCCTCTCCTAAGTGCTGGAGGGTGACTCTTCGTGAGTCGGGGGTTGTGCTATTTTCGGTGTCATGTAAATTTAAATAAAATTTTGACCATTTGACACCTAATTACAATGCTTCGTGCATTTATTTTGTGTGCTTCTGTCTGATTAACTTTGTTTGGGGGTCGGGGTCTATCACATAAGACTGGACATCTGCCAGCTACACAGAACCCAGTAAGCACATTTTTCCCCAGGGGTCGCCCCTGCTCTGATGATGATGGTGAAGAGGAGACAAACATTACAGCACAACTCCTGGACGCATGCTCTCATCATTGGATAAAAGAATTGTATTACAGCAGTATAAGCAGATTACTCATCTATTCCTGTAATTTCTGTAGTCTTCAATGGATGGAGGAGCAAGATGGTCTATAGGAACAGAGGCTACACAGAATCTTCTTTATCCTGATAGGTGATGGTTCGGTGTCATGTAAATTTAAATAAAGTTGAGAACGTTTGACACCTAATTGCAATGCTTTGTGTATTTATTTTGTATGCTTCTGTCTGATTCATTTTGTTTGGGAGTCGGGCTCCATCACATATCACTGAGTGATACGTCTGACATCTGCCGGCCGCAGTTTAGCCCCAGGGGTTGCCCCTGCTCTGGGGAGTATGATGGAGCAGAGAAGATAAGCATTACAGCACAGCACCTGCTAGTGAGCGCTCATCCTCAGAATAAGGACTTATATTACAGTATTACAAGCAGCTTCCTCGCCTCATTCACACAGTGAGTATTTTGGGCAGTAATTTACATTAGTATTTGTAAGCTAAAAACCAGAGAGGAACAAACACAGAGAAAAATAATAACTGAATCACTCTCACCTCTTCTGTGTCCTGGATCCACTCCTGGCGTCTGTTAACAAATACTGATGCAAAATATCGCCATGTAAAAGGGCCCTAAATCCTTACTGACTGATTTGACAATTCTTTAGAAAAAAACAATATATGCCTGACCATGCATTTAATCCATCCTGCTGCTCATATCTTCTGGGCTCAGACCCACAATGCCGTGACTCACGGCCAGTGTACATAAGGAGAAAGTGGGAAAAGTCTCCAATAAAAAATAATTCTCACTTTATTGGTGCAAAATATTAGAATATATAAAAGTCCATGATAGCGGAGATGCAATCTCGACGCGTTTCTGGCTTACGCCCTTAGTCAGTGATCCTGTTGTCATGACAACCCGCGCCTCCAGGTATCCCAGCGACGGTGGCCTGCTTAGACCAAGCTAGGAGCATGGTCTCAGAGGCTTCTATCAATGTAACACTGACAGGTATAATTCATTGCAATGCTGGTGCATTGCAATGCTTTATAACAGCGATTATACTAATAAAAGCTAGTCCCATAGAGGGACTAAATGAAAAAGTAAAAAAAAGAATGTGAAAAAATATTTTAAAAAAAAAAATCAAAAAATAAACAGAAAAAAAATTAAAATAATGTTATATCAATAAATGGGTATATTCATATGAAAACTAAAATAAACCAAAAAGGTCCACATATTTGTTATCATCACGTCCACGGCCTATAAAACGGTCACACTAGTTAACGCCTTCAGTGAACACTGTAAAATAAAACTATTCTTTTTCATCTTACCACCAAACAAAGAGTGGAATAAAACACGATCAAAAAGTCGAATGGAATTAAAAATGGTATAGCTGAAAACTAGTGACGAGCGAGCACTAAAATGCTCGGGTGCTCGTTGCTCGAGTCGAGCAAATTGGAATACTCGGGTGCTCGGTCCAAGTAACGAGCCCAATGTAAGTCTATGGGAAACTCGAGCATTTTTCCGGTCCCCCCCCGTCGGTCTGCAGAAGGCCTAAAAATTGCCCAAATCGATGGGAACAGTACTCAAACGACAATGGGAACAGCATGGGGAAGACTCCTCGAAGCATCTCTGACTCCCAGGTCAATGATGTCAACAATGTTGTCAGAGGTATTACGCTACTTTTACGGACTCACAATAAAACATCCAAAAACTAAACCAAAATGGATTTTCCTGGGAAATATGTTAAGGAACATTTTGCACTTTTGCATTGCTTTCAACTGTGACAAATGCATTCACCGGGAAATGGCATTTCAACATTTTAGAACCTTATCTGGCCATGTGGTGTGTGAAATATCATCAGACACACCCTGTTTCATTTATGAAGGAGGGATTGTGAAAGTCACAAACACTGTTTTTACTGCCTTACTATTCTTAAAGGGCCAGCAGTTGGCTATGCTTTGTTGTTCCCATTATTAAAGAGTGGGTCTCCTATACTGTTATTGCGTATGCAGAGACTGCAAGGGCTGCCAAAAGTTTGTACGCAACCCAATACCCCTTTGAAGAGACATAGAGGAGGGTCTCAGTTAAAAAAATGTTCCCATTATAAAGGAGTGGGTCTCCTATAGTGGTAATGCCCATGCTGTGACTGCCAGGGCTGCCAAAATTTGGGAAAAACCCCACTAACAATTTAAAGACACATAGAGCTGGGCCACAGTAATGACATGTTCCCATTAGAAAGGATAAGGATCTGCTATACAGTTATAGGGTATGCAGTGAGTCCAACAGCTGCCAAAATTTAGGAAAAACCGCACTAACAATTTAAAGACACATAGAGCTGGGCACAGTAACGACATGTTGCCATTAGAAAGGAGAGGGCCTGCTATCCAGTTATAGGGTATGCAGTGAATGTAACGGCTGCCAAAAATTACGAGGCACTCCAATGCCCCTTGCAAGAGATGTAGAGGTTGGAGGGCCTCCTGAAATCAATGTTCCTATGATTAGGAAGTGGGTCTCCCATACTGTTTGCCTATGCAGTGAATGCAACGGCTGCCAAAAATGTGGAGGAACTCCAGTGTCCCTTTGTAAGAGACATAGAGGTTGGAGGGCCTCCTGAAAACAATGTTCCCATTATTAGGAAGTGGGTCTCCCATACTGAAAGCCTACGCAGTGAATGCAACGGCTGCCAAAAATTTGGAGGCACTCCAATGCCCCTTGCAAGAGACGTAGAGGTCGGAGGGCCTCCTGAAAACAATGTTCCCATTATTAGGAATTGGGTCTCCCATACTGTTTGCCTATGCAGTGAATGCAACATCTGCCAAAAATTTGGAGGAACTCCAATGCCCCTTGCAAGAGACGTAGATATGGTGATATGGTAGTGATATGGAGGAGGATGTGAACGATGAGGAGAAGGAGGAGGACAAGAGCAAATAGACAAAATCAAGAAGCGTATACCCATGTCTGGGTGTGAAGACAGAGGTGCATGGGAATACAGTTAGACCTCCCAAAAAAAAGACACTGTATTTGAGTTTATGTTACGCTGCTATCATTCAGTGGTGTTGAGACGTCTGGCCCAAACCAGCCTTTGATCATTTTTAGAAGAGTCAGCCTGTCAGCATTTTCAGTTGACAGCGGCAGGGCAGGCCAGGACCTCCAAGGTGTAGAGAGTCAGTTCATGCCACGTGTCCAGCTTGGATACCCAATAATTATAAGGCACAGAGGAATCAAGGACTACGTTGGCACGGTCGGCAAGGTACTCCCTCACCATCTTCCGAAACTTTTCCCTCTTTGGGAGAGTACCCCGCGCCTCAGGACCTGTGAGATGGGAGGGTCTGGGAAAACTGTCCCAGAACTTTGACAGTGTTCCCCTGCCTCTGCTGGATTGAATTTGTTTCTCTCTCGCTTGTACTCCTTGGCTGTCCAACGAACTGTGACCTCTGCCGCCAGCGTTTTCAGATGGGAATTTTTTAAATAATTCCGCAACAAGAGCCTTCTCGGACTGCACCATTTCATTAGGCCTGTCCTGCAAGGGAATAAGAGACAGAAAGTTCTCCTTGTAGCGTGGGTCTAGAAGTGTCACCAACCAGTAAGGGCTGTCACTCAAAATTTGGACAACGCAAGGATCACGGGAAAGGCAGCGTAGCATAAACTCAGCCATGTGTGCCAGATTGCTAACAGGCAAGACTTCCATGTCCTCACCAAGAGGATGACTGACCAATTATGGCGTCATCGCCGCTCACCATCTTGGTGGAGTCCTCAAAGTTTTGGAGGATGGTACATATGTCTGACATCCATGTCCACTCCTGAGGTCTTATGTGTGGAGTCTGAACTGAATACTGACGGCCTTGTTGATGCTGGTAGTTAACAACTGCCCTCGTCTGCTCACAAATACTTCCCAACATCTGCAATGTAGAGTTCCAACGTGTGGGGACATCACAGATCAGTAGGTGAGCAGGAAGCTGCAAACGCTGCTGAAGTACGGCAAGGGCGGTGGAAGCTGTAGCTGACTTTCTAAAACTGGCACATGGGTGACGCATTTTAAAAAGCAGATCCGGCATATTTGGGTACGTTTTGAGAAACCGCTGAACCACGAGGTTAAGCACATAGGCCAAGCATGGTACGCGTGTGTGAGCTCGCCTCGCCTCAGAGCTGCCACCAGGTTCCGACCATTGTCACACACGACCATGCCTGGCTGTAGGGCCAGCGGTGTCAGCCACAGATCTGCCTGCTCTTTCAGAGCTGTCCACAACTCTTCAGCGTTGTGCGGTTTGTCACCTACGCATATTAGCTTCAGCACAGCCTGTTGCCGCTTGGCCGAGGCAGTACTGCAGTGTTTCCAGCTTGCGACTGATGTGGTCATTTCAGAGATGGAGGCTGAAGAGGAGAAGGAGGAGGTGGCGCAGGAGCTGTAGAATGTGGGGGCAACCCTGATTGACCCAGGTCCCGCAATCCTCGGCATCGGGAAGATGTGTTCTGTACAAAGGGTCAACTGGGTCCCGGCTTCCACTATATTAACCCAGTGTACTGTCAGTGAGATGTACCATCCTTGCCCACAAGCACTTGTCCAAGTCTTCGTGGTTAGGGGAACTTTCCCAGTAACTGCGTTGCTGAGGGCACGGCTAATGTTGTGGGACACATGCTCATGTAATGTGGGGACGGCACACCAGGAGAAATAGCGGCGGCTGGGGACCGAGTACCAAGGGATGGCCGCCACCATCAGGTTGCGGAAAGCTTCCATCTACACGAGCTTAAAAGGCAACATTTCTAGAGTAAGCATTCGTGAAATGTGTGAATTTAGCAGTGTGGCCTATGGGGCGTACGCTGCTTATTTGTGCTTGCATTCCATGGATTGGGGTAGGGACAACTGAACGCTGCGCTGGGACAAGGAAGTGGACATGCTTGCTGATGGTGCTAGTTGAGAGTGTGCACCTACACGTGCAGGGCGGGAGGCATCATCGCATGCCCCATGGACAGGGGATTGGCGTGCACGCACAACAGCGGAAGAAGCAGTGGTGTCACCCGTAGACACTGTTTCTGGACCCTGTTTTTCGGCCCACTTAGTCGTGTGCTTTGCTGTCATGTGCCTGATCATGCTGGTGGTGGTCAGGTTGCTAGTTTTGCTATCCCTGTTGATGCTGGTCTGGCAGGTGGTGCAAATGGCTTTTTTGGAGTTATCTGCAGAGTCTTTAAAAAACAACCAAACTCAGGAAGACCTAACAGTTGTACTGGCAACTTCCGTCATGCTGGCGTTACGAGGAGTTCTCTCCCGCCTTGTGTCTGCGGCCACCACACTGCTTCTTTCTGTCTGTTGTCGTGCTACTCCTCCCTCCCCCTGTGTGCTGCTGTCCTCGCTCTGTATGTCCCCCTGCCAGATTGGGTCAGTTACTATATCATCAACCACCTTGTCTTCCACTTCCGCACCCTGGTCCTCCTCCTGACTTTCTGGCAATTTCTGGCATCATCATCATCCACCTCTTGCGACAGTAATTGCACTTTCCCACCATTGCCTGTGTTTGACCGTGGCTGCTCAAATATTTGGGTATTACTACACCCTTCTCCTCTTGACTCGCTTGAAGCTGGCCAAGCGATAGGCCCGAATCTGCAAATGGAAAAGTGAACAACTCTTCTGAGTGTCCAAGTGTGGGATCCATTCGGCATGGAGGAAGGAAGGAGGATCAGGATGAGGAATATGCATTCCAGACTTACGGCTACTGAGACTTGACTGTGTGGAAGACAGGATGGTGGTGGTGGCAAAGTGACTGGAAGCATTATCTGCTATCCAACCAACAACCTTTTGACACTGCTCTGGGTTCAATAGTGGTGTTCTGCGGTCCCTTAGCAATTGGGACAGGAAGGTGGAGCGACAAGATGTGGGTGTTTGTTGTAGCACAATTTCAGCTTCCCACGGCCACGTCCTCGGCCTGTGCATGCACCATTACCATCACGTCCACTTCCCCATCCCTTGCCACGCACCTTGCCCATTTTAAATGGAGGACAATATTTTCCACGTTCACGAGAAATGGCTGATTTAGGAACGCAGTTATACATGATATGTCTGATAAAGAACCACGGTTTTAAATAGCAGGCCTGTAATTTACTAATATTATTCTACACAGAGACCTAGTGTGAATAGCTTGACCAACACACGGCAACAAAATGGAAGGCAGAAATGGCTGATTTTGGAACACTGTTATAGGTGATATGTCTGACAGAGAACCACGGTTTTAAATAGCAGGCCTGTAATTTACTAATATTATTCTACACAGAGACCTAGTGTGAATAGCTTGACCGACACACTGCAACGAAATGAAAATGGAAGAAATAGCTGATTTTGGAACACTGTTATAGGTGATACGTCTGACAGAGAACCACGGTTTTAAATAATAGGCCTGTAATTTACTAATATTATTCTACACAGAGACCTAGTGTGAATAGCTTGACCGACACACTACAGCAAAATGAAAATGGAAGAAATGGCTGATTTTGGAACACTGTTATAGATGATATGTCTGACAGAAAACCACGGTTTTAAATAGCAGGCCTGTAATTTACTAATACTATTCTTCACAGACACCTACTGTGAATATCTTGACCGAAACACTGCAACAGAATGTAAAAGGAGGCCGATATTTTCCATGTTCAGTTCAAATTTCTGGATTTTTATCGCTGAAATATGGAACGGATCTGGCTGTATTCTGCAGGGCTAACAAGCAAATGGAGCAGAAAAATAGTGTACTCTGGATTGCTTTTTAAGCAAATAACCAGGATTAAGATAAAAAAAAAAATAGCCCTGGCCCCTGATATCTGGGGCAATGTCTACAAATATCTGTAATTATTACAGCAGCAGCAGACAGGACGTTCAATAGACCCTCTTGCGCTATATGCTCTGCAGTCTGCCACATACACTGCCTGCCTGCCTAACTCCTGTCTAGCACTGATTATATGCAGCTGGATTAGTCCTCAGAAGGACTGTTAGTTTAGGTGGATATGTACAGTACAGACCAAAAGTTTGGACACACCTTCTCATTTAAAGATTTTTCTGTATTTACTTGACTATGAAAATTGTACATTCACACCGAAGGCATCAAAACTATGAATTAACACGTGGAATTATATACTTAACAAAAAAAGTGTGAAACAACTGAAAATATGTCTTATATTCTAGGTTCTTCAAAATAGCCACCTTTTGCTTTGATGACTGCTTTGCACACTCTTGGCATTCTCTAGATGAGCTTCAAGAGGTAGTCACCGGAAATGGTCTTCCAACAATCTTGAAGGAGTTCCCAGAGATGCTTAGCACTTGTTGGCCCTTTTGCCTTCACTCTGCAGTCCTCCTCACCCCAAACCATCTCGATTGGGTTCAGGTCTGGTGACTGTGGAGGCCAGGTCATCTGGCGTAGCACCCCATCACTCTCCTTCTTGGTCAAATAGCCCTTACACAGCCTGGATGTGTGTTTGGGATCATTGTCCTGTTGAAAACTAAATGATGGTCCAACTGAACGCAAACCGGATGGAATAGCATGCCGCTGCAAGATGCTGTGGTAGCCATGCTGGTTCAGTATGCCTTCAATTTTGAATAAATCCCCAACAGTGTCACCAGCAAAGCACCCCCACACCATCACACCTCCTCCTCTATACTTCACGGTGGGAACTAGGCATGTAGAGTCCATCCGTTCACCTTTTCTGCGTCGCACAAAGACACGGTGGTTGAAACCAAAGATCTCAAATTTGGACTCATCAGACCAAAGCACAGATTTCCACTGGTCTAATGTCCATTGCTTGTGTTCTTTAGCCCAAACAAGTCTCTTCTGCTTGTTGCCTGTCCTTAACAGTGGTTTCCTAGCAGCTATTTTACCATGAAGGCCTGCTGCACAAAGTCTCCTCTTAACAGTTGTTGTAGAGATGTGTCTGCTGCTAGAACTCTGTGTGGCATTGACCTGGTCTCTAATCTGAGCTGCTGTTAACCTGCGATTTCTGAGACTGGTGACTCGGATAAACTTATCCTCAGAAGCAGAGGTGACTCTTGGTCTTCCTTTCCTGGGGCGGTCCTCATGTGAGCCAGTTTCTTTGTAGCGCTTGATGGTTTTTGCAACTGCACTTGGGGACACTTTCAAAGTTTTCCCAATTTTTCGGACTGACTAACCTTCATTTCTTAAAGTAATCATGACCACTTGTTTTTCTTTACTTAGAATTTGTATTATGGCAAGAAAAAAGCAGCTAACAGTCTATTCAGTAGGACTATCAGCTGTGTATCCACCAGACTTCTGCACAACACAACTGATGATCCCAACCCCATTTATAAGGCAAGAAATCCCACTTATTAAACCTGACAGGACACACCTGTGAAGTGAAAACCATTTCCGGTGACTACCTCTTGAAGCTCATCAAGAGAATACCAAGAGTGTGCAAAGCAGTTATCAAAGCAAAAGGTGGCTACTTTGAAGAACCTAGAATATAAGACACATTTTCAGTTGTTTCACACTTTTTTGTTAAGTATATAATTCCACATGTGTTAATTCATAGTTTTGATGCCTTCAGTGTGAATGTACAATTTTCAAAGTCATGAAAATACAGAAAAATCTTTAAATGAGAAGGTGTGTCCAAACTTTTGGTCTGTACTGTATATATATGTTGTGTAATACCTATACTAACAGGATGTTTAATGGACCCTCTTGCACTATATGCACTGCAGTCTGCCACATACACTGTCTGCCTCCTGCCTAACTCCTGCTATCACCTTCACCACTGAAAATATGCAGCTGGATTAGTCCTCAGAAGGACTGTTAGTTCAGATAGATATATATACAGTTCTGGCAAAAATTAAGAGGCCACTGCAAAATTTTCAGTTTCTCTGATTTTTCTCTTTATAGGTATATTTTTGAGTAAAATGTACATTGTTGTTTTAGTCTATAAACCAGGGGTCCCCAACCACCGGTCCGCGGACCAGGACCGGGCCGTTGGGGTTTTTCAGCCGGTCCGCGGCACCGCCACAGACAATCACTAAACATTGACAGTGTGCTCTGGTCTGCGGTGGCTCAGAGCACACTGTGTGGGGTGGATGCTGCCCGCTGTTCTAGACTCCCGCAGGGTAGACCTGTAGAGGACCTGTGATGACATCAAGGTACATAACTGTGATGTCACCACAGGTCCTGAAGCAGGATGAAGCAGGGGCGGAACTACCGCCCGTGCAGCCGGTTCATTGAACGGGGGCCCCGAGGGAGAGGGGGCCCCTCCAGCAGGGCCGCCATCAGGGCATGACTGCCCTGACTCCAGTATGGGGCCCGGCCGGTAGGAGCCCCCTCGGAGCCCCCCTCTTGTGCGTCTCTCTCCTCATGGGGCCCCCGGCCCCATGCAAAGTGCCGGGTCCAGGACATCTCATAATTCCTCTGACTTCCGGTCATGTGACGGCGCCGTCACATGACCGGAAGGCAGGAGAACCTGGTGTCAGCGATTTGGACGAGCGCCAGGATTCTGCAGGGATCGCATGGGGGTAAGTATAACAAGTTTTATTTTTTTTTAAATACAATTAACTAGGAGTGGGGGGAATGGGAGATGCACATGGGGGGAGGGGAGAGATGAGAGATGCACATGGGGGAGGGGAGAGATGAGAGATCCACATGGGGGGGAGGGGAGAGATGAGAGATGCACATGGGGGGGAGGGGAGATATGAGAGATGCACATGGGGGGAGGGGAGAGATTAGAGATGCACATGGGGGAGGGGAGAGATGAGAGATGCACATGGGGGGGAGGGGAGAGATGAGAGATGCACGGGGGGGTGAGAGATGCACGGGGGGGATGAGAGATGAACGAGGGGGATCAGAGATGCACGGAGGGGATGAGAGATGCACGGAGCGGATGAGAGATGCACGGGGGGTGGATGAGAGATGCACGGAGGGGATGAGAGATGCACGGGGGGTGGATGAGAGATGCACGGAGGGGATGAGAGATTCATGGGGGGGATGAGAGATGCACGGAGGGGATGAGAGATGCACGGGGGGTGGATGAGAGATGCACGGGGGGGATGAGAGATGCACGGGGGGATGAGAGATGCACGGGGGGTGGATGAGAGATGCACGGGGGGGATGAGAGATGCACGGGGGGGATGAGAGATGCACGGGGGGTGGATGAGAGATGCACGGGGGGTGGATGAGAGATGCACGGGGGGTGGATGAGAGATGCACGGGGGGTGGATGAGAGATGCACGGGGCGGTGAGAGATGCACGGAGGGGGATGAGAGATGCACGGGGGGTGAGCTGCACATGGGGGGGTGAGAGATGCACATGGGGGGGTTATGTCTACATAACTTTGTTGCCTTATGAAGGGCGGGGGGGGCCCCCAAAAATTTCTTGCACAGGGGCCCACTACAGTCTGTGATGAAGTAAATGCAGCTGAACAGCAGCTGTCAGGACAGCTGCCCTGTCCTGCTGCAGGGCGTGATGGGACCTCAGTGATGCGGCTCCTGGCACAGCACATTATGTGGGGCTCCTGGCATAGCTCCTGGCGGGGACCTGGTCTACACTATATGATAAGTATGCACTAAACTCCAAATCCCTCCATTATCCCGCCCCCATATGACCAAAGCCCCGCCCACCCCACCCCCTCCTTGCTGGGCCATGGAAAAATGATCTTACTTCGAGCCGGTCCCTGGTGCAAAAAAGGTTGGGGACCACTGCTATAAACAACTGACAACATGTCTCCGAAATTCAAAGCTAAAAATGTTAGTATTTATTTGCAGAAAATGATAAAGCGTCAAAATACTAAAAAAGAAACAGTGCTTTCAGACCTCAAATTACTCATGTTTTAACTGAGGAACAGTTCAGAAATCAATATTTGGTGGACTAACCATGATTTTTAATCACAGCTTTCATGCTTCTTGCCATGCTTTCCACCAGTCTTTACATGCTTTCCAATAGAAAACTGTTCAATCGCTGTAATCACACCGACCCGAAGAAAAAATCCGTCTAAACACTTATACCGCACGAGGAACAGCGTAAAAATAGATAAAAAGAATTATTGAATTGCTGTTTATTTGTTTATTCTGCCTCCCAAAGATCACACTATGGCTCGGCTCACATTAAGGCCGGTTTCACATGTCCGCATGTCTCTGGTACCGGAAAAAACGGTACCGGAGATATTCGTGTGTCACACGTGTGCCGCATCACGTTCACATAGACAGGCGCCTGGAAATCAGCGCTAAAGGTAGCGCTATTCCCAAGCGACAGTGCTGAACACTGCCCTCATCATGGATACCTGCCGGCGCTGCAATCAGCACCAGCAGGGACTATGATGAGGTTAGTGTTAGTCTGCTCCTGGTGTCCACCTGTGTAAAAATAAGAATAAAATAATAAAATCCATGTACTCACCTCTCCTAGGTGTACCCCGCTGTATCCAAGCGACTGCTGCTGCAGAGGATCCGGGGAGAATGAGCCGCTCCAGAGCTGCAATTTAGGAGCGGTGTTCTGTCACTCACTGAGCGCAGCTCCGGAGCCGCTCATTCTCCCCGGCTCCTCTGCAGCAGCGGTCACATGAATTACAGTGGGGGACACAAAGGAGAGGTGAGTACATGGATTTTATTATTTTATTCTTATTTTTACACAGGTGGACACAGGGAGAAGACTACCACTACCCTCATCACTGCCCTTGCTGGTGCTGATCGCAGCACTGGCAGGGAACCATGATGAGGGCAGTGTTCAGCACCGGCGCTTGGGAACAGCGCTAACTGTAGTGCTGATTCCCAGGCGCCAGTACGTGTCACACGGATGACACACGGATGTCATCCGTGTGGTACTTTTTGCGGACCGTGTATCCGCAAAGTAATAGACTTGTCTCCATGTAGAGCACACGAACACACGGTCCATGAAAACACACTGATGTGTGCACAGTGTGTCAGTGTCTCCGGTACGTGTGGAAAATGTTACCACTCTTACCAGGCATACTGACGTGTGAAAGAGCCCTTATCCTGCGCTCTATGCTGAGCGCTTACACCGGGGTTTCCATGTAAATCTCTGAAGTACATGACTCAGACGGAGCCTCTGGCAGAAGATTCCCTGTAATGAGGCAGATGGAGACACTGTGGATGCCGTCTGGCCTATGATCCGGTGGTGTCCATATTTTTAATAATTAAAGTGAAGACGGCCACAGATTTGTGCACCTCTGAAAAGGACACTGCTGAACAGAGGCAAGACTAAGTCCAGAGTAACTCTCCTGCCTCATTATAGTCTGCATTTGCATCATGTCATTTGGAGATTTAGATGGAAACTCTGATGTTAGTGCTCAACGTAGAGCACAGGATAAATGTGGTCCAACATATTATGAAAAAAGGTTCCCAAAAAAAGCTTCAACTCCATCCACAAAAAAGCCCCCATTCAGGTTCATCATCTGTCAATGAAAATATAGGGGCTTCCATGTTACTAGTAGCGCACAGGCTCTGGAAAAGTGCTATGGCTCCTTGCCCTCCAAAAGAAATCCATCGAATTCGACGCTCCCAAACCTAAATGTCCCTCTCCCTTCTGAGCCCCAGTGTACCTAAACCACATTTAGCATCCACATTTTTGGCATTTCTGTAGCAATGAGAGCCTGCATAATTTATGGGGTCCATGTCTCCAGAAGCACGAGCTGTGCACAATGTATGTGCAATACAATGTATGGGCACTGCAACATACTGGTCACTACAATGGAAAATTTGCAATTTTCACTCAGCGACAATCATTGCTGCTTTCTGAAAAACTTTCATAGAGCCAAAATCTTCACTACACCTGTAGATAAATTCCCAAAGGGGTGCAATTTCCAAAATGGGGTCACTTGAGGAGGGATTCTGCTCTTTTGGCACTTAGGGTCTCTGTATATGCAGTCTGCAAACTATTCTATGATAATTTGTTCTCCAAGAGTCAAATAGTGCTCCTTCAATACTGAGTCTCACCGTGTGGCTGAGCAGTACTGTACAGCCGCATATGGGGTATTTCCACGTTCAGCAGAAATTGATTGACAAATTTTGGTGCCGTTTTTACCCATTTTCCCATGTGAAAATGTAAAATCTGGAGCTAAAACAACATTTTTGTGGTAAAAATTGAATATTTTTTGTTCACCACCCAATGGTACAAAATTCAGTGATACATCTGTCTTGTCAATATGATCTCTGCACCCCTAGATGACTTAATTGAGAGATGTAGTTTGTACAATGAAGTCACTTATGGAGGGGTTCTGGCACCTTAGGGGCTCTGCCAATGTGACACGGCACCCTCAAACCAGTCCAGTAAAATGGTACTTCTTCCCTTCTGAGCTTTTCACTGTGCCTCAAAAGTGGTTTTTGATCACATATGGTTTATTGGGGTACTCAGGAGAAATTGAGCAACAAATTGTATGGTGCTTTTTCTCCTATTATCCCTGATGAAAATTGAAAACTTGGGACCAAAGCAACATTTTAGTGCGAAAAATTGTTGCGGTGGCGGAGTGGGGCACATGCAGTAGCCGTCTGCTGCAGCTACCACGTGTGGCTGCTGCTGAAGGGAAATGAATAGAAGAGGGAATATTCATTCTCTTTAGTAGCGGGCACAGAGGAGCGCTGAGCCATGGCTCCTGCTGACAGTGCTCGCTACTGAAGAGAATGCATATTCATTCTTCTCCACGCCTATAGTCCCGGCGTGGAGAGGAGTGAGTATGCCGGCATCAGCTCACATCAGCGTCTGAGAGTGCATGGCTGTGATGCCATGCCCTCTCAGATGCTGACATGAGCTGCAGCAGGAGAACAGGACGCAGCACTGGAGCAGAGGTGAGGAAGGAAGGTGAGTATAAGTGTTTATTTTTTTTATGTGTGCGGTTATGGGGCCATACATACAAGGATTGGGGGATGAGGGGGCCATACATACCAGGATTGGGGGATGAGGGGGTCATACATACTAGGATTGGGGGATGAGGAGGCCATACATACTAGGATTGGGGGATGAGGGGTCCTATACATACCAGGATTGGGGGATATGAGGTGCCATACATACCAGGATTTGGGTAGGAGGGGTGCCATACATACCAGGATTGAGGGATGAGGAGGCCATACATACCAGGATTGGGGGATGAGGAGGCCATGCATATCAGGATTGGGGGATGAGGGGGCCATACATACCAGGATTTGGGAATGAGGGGTCCTATAAATACCAGAATTGGAGGATGAGGGGTGCCATATATACCCGAATCGGGGGATCGGGGGATGAGGCGGGCCATGCATACCAGGATTGGGGGATGAGGGGTCCTATGCATACCAGGATTGGGGGATGAGGGGTCCTATACATATCAGGATTGGGGGATGAGGAGGCCATGCATACCAGGATTGGGGGATGAAGGGGCCATGCATACCAGGATTGGGGGATGAGTAGGCCATGCATATCAGGATTGGGGGATATGCATACCAGGATTGGCGATGAGTGGACAATGCATACCAGGATTGGGGAGGAGGGAACCATGCATACCAGAATTGGAGATGAGGGGACCATGCATACCAGGATTGGGGGATGAGGGGTCCTATACATACCAGGAATGGGGGATGAGGAGGCCATACAAACCAGGATTTGGGGATGAGGAGGCCATACATACCAGGATTGGGGGATGAGAGGGCCATACATACTAGGATTGGGGGATGAGGAGGCCATACATACTAGAATTGGTGAATGAGGGGTCCTATACATACCAGGATTGGGGGATATGAGGTGCCATACATACCAGGATTTGGGTATGAGAGGTGCCATACATACCAGGATTGAGGGATGAGGAGGCCATACATACAAGGATTGGGGGATGAGGAGGCCATGCATATCAGTATTGGGGGATGAGGGGGACATGCATACCAGGATTTGGGAATGAGGGGTCCTATACATACCAGAATTGGAGGATGAGGGGTGCCATACATACCCGGATCGGGGGATGAGGAGGCCATGCATACCAGGATTGGGGCATGAGGGGTCCTATGCATACCAGGATTGGGGGATGAGGGGTCCTATACATACCAGGATTGGGGGATGAGGAGGCCATGCATACCAGGATTGGGGGATGAGGAGGCCATACATACCAGGATTTGGGTATGAGGGGTGCCATACATACCAGGATTGAGGGATGAGAAGGCCATACATACCAGGATTGGGGGATGAGGGGGCCATGCATACCAGGATTTTGGAATGAGGGGTCCTATACATACCAGAATTGGAGGATGAGGGGTGCCATACATACTAGGATTGGGGGATGAGGAGGCCATACATACCAGGATTTGGGTATGAGGAGTGCCATACATACCAGGATTGAGGGATGAGAAGGCCATACATACCAGGATTGGGGGATGAGGGGGCCATGCATACCAGGATTTTGGAATGAGGGGTCCTATACATACCAGAATTGGAGGATGAGGGGTGCCATACATACCAGGATTGGGGTATGAGGAGGGCCATGCATACCAGGATTGGGGGATGAGGGGTCCTATGCATACCAGGATTGGGGGATGAGGGGTCCTGTACATACCAGGATTGGGGGATGAGGAGGCCATGCATACCAGGATTGGGGGATGAAGTGGCCATGCATACCAGGATTGGAGTATGAGGAGGCCATGCATATCAGGATTGGGGGATATGCATACCAGGATTGGGGATGAGGAGACCATGCATACCAGGATTGGGGATGAGGGGACCATGCATACCAGGATTGGGGATGAGGGGACCATGCATACCAGGATTGGGGGATGAGGGGTCCTATGCATACCAGGATTGGGGGATGAGGGGTCCTATACATACCAGGATTGGGGGGATGAGGAGGCCATGCATACCAGGATTGGGGGATGAAGGGGTCATACATACCAGGATTGGGGGATGAGGAGGCCATGCATATCAGGATTGGGGGATATGCATACCAGGATAGGGGATGAGGGGAACATGCATACCAGGATTGGGGATGAGGGGTCCTATACATACCAGGAATGGGGGATGAGGAGGCCATACAAACCAGGATTGGGGGATGAGGAGGCCATACATACCAGGATTGGGGGATGAGGAAGCCATGCATACCAGGATTGGGGGATGAAGGGGCCATGCATACCAGGATTGGGGGATGAGGAGGCCATGCATACCAGGATTGGGGGATATGCATACCAGGATTGGGGATGAGGGGACCATGCATACCAGGATTGGAGATGAGGGGACCATGCATACCAGGATTGGGGATGAGGGGACCATGCATAGCAGGATTGGGGGATGAGGGGTCCTATACATACCAGGATTAGGGGATGAGGAGGCCATACAAACCAGGATTGGGGGATGAGGAGGCCATGCATACCAGGATTGGGGGATATGCATACCAGGATTGGGGATGAGGGACTATGCATACCAGGATTGGGGATTAGGGGGCCATGCATATCAGGATTGGGGATGATGGGGCCATGCGTACCAGGATTGGAGATGAGGGGGCCATGCATACCAGGATTGGGGATGAGGGAGCAATGAGCACCAGGATGGGGAAATTTACCAGTAGCTGCTGCATTTCCTTCCCTAGGCTTATACTCGAGTCAATAAGTTTTCCCAGTTTTTTTGTGGTAAAATTAGGTACCTCGGCTTATACTCGGATCGGCTTATACTCGAGTATATACGGTAATTTTCCAATGACTCAGCCAAATGTTATACAATTCTGTGAATCACCTGAGGGTTAAAATTCTCACTACACCCCTAGATGAATTCTACAAGAAGTGTAGTTTTCAAAATGACGTCACTTTGGGGAGGGGGGGGTGTTTCTGTTTTGGCAAGTTTGGGGTCTTCAAATGTGACATGGCATCTGCAATCTATTCCAGCCAAAATTGTGCTCCAGAATACAATTGGTGCTCCTTCCCTTCTGAGCCCTATCGTATGCCCAAATAGTAATTTTCCACCACATATGGGGTATGAACGTACTCAAAAGAAATTGCAAAATAGATTTTGGGGGCCATTTTTTCCTGTTACCCATGTGAAAAGGAAAAATTTTAGGCTAAAGCAACAATTTTGTGGGAAAAATGTGTTTTTTATTTTTCACAGCTAAACGTTATAAAATTCAATGAAGCACCTACGGGTTCAAGGTGCTTAACACACCTCTAGATAAGTTTCTCGAAGGGTGTAGTTTCCAAAATGGGTTCACTTGTGGGGGGGTTTCCACTGATTAGGCACATCAGGGGCTTTGCAAATGCAAAATGGCATCCATTATCTTTTGCAGCCAATTTTGTGCTAGAAAAGTCAAATGGTGCTCCTTCCCTTCCAAGTCCTGCCATGCATGCAAACAGTAGTTTTCCACCACATATGGGGTATTTGTGTACCCAGGAGAAATTGCAAAACAAATTGTACAGTCTACTTTCTCCTGTTACCTTTGTGAAAATGAAAAATTTGAGGCTAAAGCAACATTTTTGTAGAAAAAATGTCATTTTTCATTTTCACATTTTACTGTTATAAAATTCTATGAAACACTTATGGGTTCAATATGCTGTCCACATTCCTAGGTGAATTCCTTGATTGGTTTATATTGCAAAATGGGGACACTTGTCAGGGGGTTCCTGCTGTTTTGGCATATCCGGGGCACTTTAAAGGTGATATGGTATCTACAATCTATTCCAGACAAAATTGAGTTCCAAAATTAAAATAGCGCTTCTTTCCTTCCTAGCCATGTCGTGTGACCAAATAGTAGTTTCTGACCACATATGGGGTATTGTCATGCTTAGGAGAAATTGCACAACAAATTGTGGACTCTATTTTTTCCTGTTAACCTTATGAAAATGTAAAATTTGAGGCCAAAACATTTGTGGGGAAAATACAAATTTTTAATTTTTGGCTTCCAATTTGTGTTAATTCCTGCGAGTCACCTAAAGAGTTAAACTTTGTAAATACCTTGACGGGTGCAGTTTTTATAATGGGGTCACTTTTGGGCGTTTTCTGACATAAAAGCCCCTAAAAGTACCTTCAAAATGAGAAATGGTCCCTAAAAAAAAAGGATTTGTAAAAAATTTTGAAAAAACGAAAAAATTCAGCTAATCTTTTAGAGAAAAGGTATAATAGAAACAAGTGCAACAATTCTGTATTTATCACCAACTCCTGGATTTGGCTCCCACTCCTGAGAAAAAATACTGACCGAATACTGACCAAATACTGATAGTGGGGCCGTGGCCTAAGACCGGACAACCCCTTTAATTTAATAATTAGAATCATTTTTCTAATATACATGAATTAAAAATTCCCTAGCGACCGCAGCCAAGCCCCCTGATAACATCCCGTTTGAGTATCCCAGCATGCACTTGGGATTTGGACTTTGGAATGGAAGTAAAAAATTTTTTTAAAAAAGCAGGAGTTACAGTAGAGAAGGAGCAGTAGGACATTTTTATTGAAAGTATGTTAGAAAAGTGATTCAATTATTACATTAAAGAGATAGACATTTAGGATGAAATTCAACCCCTTCACGCCATGGACCTTTTCCGTTTTCGTTTTTTCCTCCCCTTCTTCCAAGTGCCCTATTTTTTTATTTTTCCGTCCCCATAGCCATATGAAGGCTTGTTTTTTGTGGGACGAGTTGTACTTTTGAATGGCACCATTGATTTTACGACATAGTGTACTGGAAAACGGGAAAAAAATTCTAAGTGCAGTGAAATTGCAAAAAAAATGCAGTTCCACAATTTTTTGGGTTTTTTATTTACCATTTTTTTTATATGGTAAAACTAACCTGGCGATATGATTCCCCAGGTCAGTACGAGTATGCAGATACCAAACATGTATAGTTTATTTTTTATTAAAGTGGTGAAAAAAAAAGTGAAATTTGTATGAAAACTTTTTTGGGCATTTACCTATCTGATTAATTTATTTAATTAAGAGTCCCATCCAAATGGAGCCGAGGTCAAGCACGCGCACCTCCACTCTATTCATTCTCAATTTTAAAAAAATTCTTTGTGCCTTGATAAGTGACCAAGTAAAACAGAAATGTTTTTGCACCGCACTTTGTAAAAGGGCTCGCTCCCACGAGCATATAACACGGCCGAGTGCTATGTGATGTGTTATCAGACAGCACTCAGCCCAGTGTTATTCTATGGGGCAGTGCAGATCAGCCATTATTTTCTCATGCCACCGATTCAGTAGGAGAAAACAATCACACCATGCTGCGAGTGCATCCGAGAATGGGATCACGCACACATACAAGTCTATGGGTGCGTGTGAAACATCGGACTGCACTCGGATGCCATCGCAGTGCAGTCCGATATACGCCGAGACACTCAATGGAGGAGATGAAGGAATGACTTTCTTGTTCTCCTCCGCAGCTGTGCTGTGATCCTCTGATGCGAGCGATAGGAGCACAGAGCACTGACGCTCGGCTCCCGCTCGCAGCAGAGATGTCATTGGCATAATCGCCCCGATTCTCTCCCAGGAGAGGACATACGCTCGTGTCACCCCAGGGTGATATTGTATGGGGACTGTTGTGAGTTTGTGTGCTAGAGGCGGTGGACTCCAACCTTGCATTGTATAAATGTGTTTGTAGCTGTGCTGAATGACACCAAGGCCTACGTTTCTATTCACACACTAGAAAAACCTACACGTTTCATCAGTGATTTCCATCAGTTTTCTCCACCTTCTCCTATCAGTCAGTGATGGGATCCGAGTGCCGTCCCATTTTCTTATTTCTTCGCTGACCCACAGATTTATTTTGCCCATTTTAATCCGACACTTGGATCAATATCGGACATGTCTCCATGATTTTGTACAGACTGCTCGGTCCACAAGAAATCACTGACATGTGAACAGCGCCATAGACTATCACAGGTACGAGTAATATCCGTGAAGAAGAATGATAGCACTCGTAGGTGAAAAACTGACGTCTGAATGAGCTCTTACTGACACAAATAGAAGCAGAGGGGTCCAGCGTTTTGCACATCAGTTCCACCCGTCTCTTCCTAAAATAGATGAGAAGGTCAGACATTATGGTCTGGCTTTGGCCGATCGTGATCATTTGAAAAATGACAAATGATGTAATCAGAGGCGCGGTGAGCCATGATGGTGAGCCATGGACTGTGGTGGGCACAGTACGCCCTGCTTGTGTTTCACCATATTCATGCCAGGTAGACAGTTATTTTTAAAAGTATAGTGAAGCAAAACATACTGTACAGTATACCTGGCAAATATGATAGATTGATAGTTTGTATGTAAGTATTATTGGTGTGATGGAGTCAGTCTGCGGAGCGCTACCTTTGAAGACTTTTTTGTGTATTTTTCTAAATGTATTCACTTGGCTGATGCTAAGATTGTAATGTGGAGAATCCTTTATTCTAGATTCCTGCCATGTTTTTAAATATATCCAAGTTCCTTACAAACCAGGATCTGCGCTTTATATAAACCACTAGATGGTGGCCCGATTCTAACGCATCGGGTATTCTAGAATATGTATGCGGCCGACCGGGCACAATCAGTAGAACGTTGTTTAAATTTGCCGCCAAAATCGCTGATTGGTCGCGGCCGGCAACCGCGACCAAGCAGCAAAACGGTGTTTAAATTTGGCAGCAATATTGGTGATTAGTCGCGTGTGGTGGCCGCAACCAACCAGCGAACTGTGTTAGTGAGGACCGGAGAGCTTGTTTAAATTTGGCGATAAAATCGCTGATTAGTCGGGACCGCGACCAATCAGCAAGACGGTATTTAAATTTGGCGCTAATATCGCTGATTGGTCGCGGCCGGCATTAGCGACCAATCAGCAGAGCGGGGTTTAAATTTGGCGCCAATGTCGCTGATTGGTCGCAGCTGGCAGTCGCAACCAATCAGCAGAGCGGTGTTTAAATTTGGCGCCAATATCGCTGATTGTTCGCAGATGGCGGTCGCGACCAATCAGCAGAGCTTGGTTTAAATTTGGCGCCAATAATGCTGATTAGTCGCGGCCAGCGACTGCGACCAATCAGCAGAGCGGCGTTTTAATTTTCCGCCCATATCGCTGATTGGTCGCGGGCGTCGACTGCAACCAATCAGCATCGTATTAGTGAGGACCGGGGAGCGGCGCTGCTTGTGCGGCTCCTTCTGCTGTGAGAAGCCGGGAGATGAGCGGCTACTCGCAGCAGAAGCATCCCGACCGGCGGCGCCGCTCCCCGGTCCTCTGTTCACACTTGCCCTCCGGAGATCAGCGGGCCAAGCCGCTGATCTCCCGACGTTAGCAGCATGGAGGTGAGCGGCGCCGCCTATCGGGGTACTTGTGCTGCCAGCAGCGGGGAGATGAGCGCCTCGCGCCGCCTCATCTCCCTGCTGCATCGCCGCTGACCTCCGTCCGTCAGATGAGCCGCTAACGGCCGCCATCTTTTTCTGAAATCCCGCGTCGCTGATTGGCCGCAGCCGGACCAATCAGCGACGCTGGATTTCCTGGACAGACAGAAAGACAGACAGACAGACAGACGGGATAAGACGATTATATATATAGATAGGATGTTTCAGTGGACTGTTTTCTTATGTTTTACAATGGTGGTGGATATATTTTTCTCTTGACTGTGCAATGTTGGCTCTGAGGTTGGTTGTGTGAGACATTTATTAGATGTGACACTGATTCTAAGGGGTCCTGCACACCAACGCATGTTCTGTCCGAGTACTGTCCGTTAAAAAGCAGATCACACTCCGACCAATGTTATTCAATGGGGCAGGGCAAATGAACGATGTTTTTTCACTAACAGAATCTGCATGTGAAAAAAATGGCAGCGTTCACTAGTTTAGTATATCGGTTGAGACTCGCCCATTCAAGTCTACGGTTGCAAAAAAAAAAAAATCTGATTTTTACGGATACATTGCAAACATGTAACATCACAAACCAAGTGAGAAAGAAATCGTCCCACTTTTCTGGATGAAACAGCTCGGTTCTGTTCCCATATTTATGTAGTAATCTCGGTTCTGTTCCCATATTTATGTAGTAAGCTCGGTTCTGTTCCCATATTTATGTAGTAAGCTCGGTTCTGTTCCCATATTTATGTAGTAAGCTCGGTTCTGTTCCCATATTTATGTAGTAAGCTCGGTTCTGTTCCCATATTTATGTAGTAAGCTCGGTTCTGTTCCCATATTTATGTAGTAAGCTCGGTTCTGTTCCCATATTTATGTAGTAAGCTCGGTTCTGTTCCCATATTTATATAGTAAGCTCGGTTCTGTTCCCATATTCATGTAGTAAGCTCGATTCTGTTCCCATATTTATGTAGTAAGCTCGGTTCTGTTCCCATATTTATGTAGTAAGCTCGGTTCTGTTCCCATATTTATGTAGTAAGCTCGGTTCTGTTCCCATATTTATGTAGTAAGCTCGGTTCTGTTCCCATATTTATGTAGTAAGCTCGGTTCTGTTCCCATATTTATATAGTAAGCTCGGTTCTGTTCCCATATTCATGTAGTAAGCTCGATTCTGTTCCCATATTTATGTAGTAAGCTCGGTTCTGTTCCCATATTTATATAGTAAGCTCGGTTCTGTTCCCATATTTATGTAGTAAGCTCGGTTCTGTTCCCATATTTATGTAGTAAGCTCGGTTCTGTTCCCATATTTATGTAGTAAGCTCGGTTCTGTTCCCATATTTATATAGTAAGCTCGGTTCTGTTCCCATATTCATGTAGTAAGCTCGATTCTGTTCCCATATTTATGTAGTAAGCTCGGTTCTGTTCCCATATTTATGTAGTAAGCTCGGTTCTGTTCCCATATTTATGTAGTAAGCTCGATTCTGTTCCCATATTCATGTAGTAAGCTTGGTTCTGTTCCCATATTTATGTAGTAAGCTCGGTTCTGTTCCCATATTTATGTAGTAAGCTCGGTTCTGTTCCCATATTTGTGTAGTAAGCTCGGTTCTGTTCCCATATTTATGTAGTAAGCTCGGTTCTGTTCCCATATTTATGTAGTAAGCTCGGTTCTGTTCCCATATTCATGTAGTAAGCTCGGTTCTGTTCCCATATTTATGTAGTAAGCTCGGTTCTGTTCCCATATTTATGTAGTAAGCTCGGTTCTGTTCCCATATTTATGTAGTAAGCTCGGTTCTGTTCCCATATTTATGTAGTAAGCTCGGTTCTGTTCCCATATTTATGTAGTAAGCTCGGTTCTGTTCCCATATTTATGTAGTAAGCTCGGTTCTGTTCCCATATTTATGTAGTAAGCTCGGTTCTGTTCCCATATTTATGTAGTAAGCTCGGTTCTGTTCCCATATTCATGTAGTAAGCTCGGTTCTGTTCCCATATTTATGTAGTAAGCTCGGTTCTGTTCCCATATTTATGTAGTAAGCTCGGTTCTGTTCCCATATTTATGTAGTAAGCTCGGTTCTGTTCCCATATTTATGTAGTAAGCTCGGTTCTGTTCCCATATTTATGTAGTAATCTCGGTTCTGTTCCCATATTTATGTAGTAAGCTCGGTTCTGTTCCCATATTTATGTAGTAAGCTCGGTTCTGTTCCCATATTTATGTAGTAAGCTCGGTTCTGTTCCCATATTTATGTAGTAATCTTGGTTCTGTTCCCATATTCATGTAGTAAGCTCGGTTCTGTTCCCATATTTATGTAGTAAGCTCGGTTCTGTTCCCATATTTGTGTAGTAAGCTCGGTTCTGTTCCCATATTTATGTAGTAAGCTCGGTTCTGTTCCCATATTTATGTAGTAAGCTCGGTTCTATTCCCATATTTATGTAGTAAGCTCGGTTCTGTTCCCATATTTGTGTAGTAAGCTCGGTTCTGTTCCCATATTTATGTAGTAAGCTCGGTTCTGTTCCCATATTTATGTAGTAAGCTCGGTTCTATTCCCATATTTATGTAGTAAGCTCGGTTCTGTTGCCATATTTATGTAGTAAGCTCGGTTCTGTTCCCATATTTGTGTAGTAAGCTCGGTTCTATTCCCATATTTATGTAGTAAGCTCGGTTCTGTTCCCATATTTATGTAGTAAGCTCGGTTCTGTTCCCAAATTTATGTAGTAAGCTCGGTTCTGTTCTCATATTTATGTAGTAAGCTCGGTTCTGTTCCCATATTTATGTAGTAAGCTCGGTTCTGTTCCCATATTTGTGTAGTAAACTCGGTTCTGTTCCCATAATTATGTAGTAAGCTCAGTTCTGTTCCCATAATTATGTAGTAAGCTCGGTTCTGTTCCCATATTTATGTAGTAATCTCGGTTCTGTTCCCATATTTGTGTAGAGAGCTCGGTTCTGTTCCCATATTTATGTAGTAAGTTTGGTTCTGTTCCCATATTTATGTAGTAAGCTCGGTTCTGTTCCCATAATTATGCAGTAAGTTCGGTTCTGTTCCCATATTTGTGTATTAAGCTCGGTTCTGTTCCCATAATTATGCAGTAAGTTCGGTTCTGTTCCCATATTTGTGTATTAAAGATCGGTTCTGTTCCCATATTTATGTAGTAAGTTCGGTTCTGTTCCCATATTTATGTAGTAAGCTCGGTTCTGTTCCCATATTTATGTAGTAAGTTCGGTTCTGTTCCCATATTTGTGTATTAAGCTCGGTTCTGTTCCCATATTTATGTAGTAAGCTCGGTTCTGTTCCCATATTTATGTAGTAAGCTCGGTTCTGTTCCCATATTTATGTAGTAAGCTCGGTTCTGTTCCCATATTTATGTAGTAAGCTCGGTTCTGTTCCCATATTTATGTAGTAAGCTCGGTTCTGTTTCCATATTTATGTAGTAAGCTCGGTTCTGTTCCCATATTTATGTACTAAGCTCGGTTCTGTTCCCATATTTATGTACTAAGCTCGGTTCTGTTCCCATATTCATGTAGTGAGCTCGGTTCTGTTCCAATAATTATGTAGTAAGCTCGGTTCTGTTCCCAAATTTATGTAGTAAGTTCGGTTCTGTTCCCATATTTATGGTGAGCCACAGTGTAATGTCCCCATATAGTGCTCTACAGCGTAATGGCCCCATATATGCCCCACAGTATATCCCTCCCCATACTTGTATATGGCCACATCTTCGTATGTGGTATATGGTCCCCATCCTGGTTAGGTGTATATGCCCTTCCATCCATCCATTCTGGGTAGGTATATATGCCCTTCCATTCATCCATCCTGGGTAGGTGTATATGTCCCTCCATCCATCCATCCTGGTGGGTATATGCCCCCTCCATCCTGGTGGGTATATGCCCCCTCCATCCTGGTGGGTATATGCCCCCTCCATTCTGTTGGGTATATGCCTCCTCCTCCATCCTGGTGGGTTTATGCCCCCATATATTCAATGCAAAGGAAAAAAAAAAAAGCAATAAACGCTTCTACTCACCTTCCACGTTCCCACGCAGCGCTCTGTCTGTGTTGCCTGAAGATGTCGGCAGTGATAACAGCAGAGAAGCTGAGATCACCGCACGGCGCCGCCGCAGATACTCACTCGAGGCCTCCACTCCCAGGCATTTCCTCCCCGGCAGCTCCTGTCATGGCACGGTCTGACTGAGCAGTGCGTGCAATGACAGGGGGAATGTACAGCTTACACTGCAGGCTCCACAAAGATGGCTGCAATCTCCTCCCACGGCTGTGACCTGAACAGCCAAGGGGGCATGCCCAGGTCACAGCTAGAGGCAGGAGGAGCGGCCTCTAATGTTAGAGATAGGGTCGGTGACAGACTACTGTCTCTTATGGCCAGGGCTGCCGTAAATGAGGTGTGTAAGAGCGCTTCTTACACACCCCCCAAATAAAAATGGCTGCCCCTAGTGGCCAATGTAAAAATAAATAAATAAAAAACTAATAAAGTGGTACATTTAATTTTGTATTAAAAATAATTGATAACATAATTATTAATACAAAACATAAAATGGTGGCCCCTTCCCTGTAAGAATAGCACATGGCTCTTTTCACGTCTGGTTATTTCTGTAACAGGTAGAATATGCTCCGTTATAGACCGGGGACAGGTTTACAGCTCTATTTTTTGTGGACGATTGATCTGCAAATCAGAACTGAGACCGGTCCGATTTCCACCCGATTTGTAGATAGAGATCATCTATTAAAGTCAATGAGTCTGTCAGAAAAATGGCCAGAACCAACCATGTTGCCTGTACTGCTTGTTCTCCAGTGTCTATAGGCCGGGCAAGCGAGGCTAGGAAACCTTTAGCTTTTTACTTTACATATAAAAAAATATGCCCCACTGAGGAGAAAAACTGCCACACTGACCAAAATCAGATGAAAATTAGAAAAAAACACTGATTAAAACCTGACATGTGAACGGGGCCTTAGGCCTTAATCAGATGTCAGTGACTTATCGTATATGCAAAAAATGTCTGAAAGTGGTCAGTTTTTATCTTCAGCGTTTCATCAGCTTTTCTTGTATGCAAAATAAATCCATAAATTGAGAAGCTTCTCCTCTGGTCACAGTGTTATCACAGACAGCACATGGATGGCAATGCCAGCTGTCAGCGATGTCATGGACCCATAGATCTGACTGGAGAATTTTCATCAACCACTAGGATAAAAAACGGACACTACGCGGTTTTCAAAAAAAAATGACATGTGGACGACTCCACAGATTATATTGTGTATGTGATCTATCCGTAACAAATATGGAGAGGACACAAACATGAAAAACAGACGTCTGAATGAGGCCAAAGATATATGTTTCCACACTGATAAGGGAGCGAGAAATATCTATGTCAGATTTGCCAATGAGTCCATGGCAGAAAATTCCAGTTAACCCCTTTATCACCTCAGGTTTTTCCGTTTTTGCGCTTTCATTTTTTGCTCCCCTTCTTCCCAGAGCCATAACTTTTTTATTTTTCCGTCAATATGGCCATGTGAGGGCTTGTTTTATTGTGGGATGAGTTATTCTTTTGAACACCACCATTGATTTTACCATATTGTGCACTGGAAAATGGGAAAAATATCCAAGTGCAGTGAAATGGCAAAAAAAGTGCAATTCCACAAAAGGTTTTTTTTTACCATGTTCAGTAAATGCTAACACTGACCGGCCATTATGATTCTCCAGGTCATTACGAGTTCGTAGTTACCAAACATGTGGAGCTTCTATTTTATTTAAGGGGTGAAATCAAAATTCAAAGCTTGTAAAAAAAAATAATCATTTTTCCGAGACCCATAGCGTCTCCATTCTTCGTGATCTAGAGCCGGGTCAGGGATTATTTTTTGCGCACTGAGCTGACATTTTTATTGATACCGTTTTGGTGTAGATATGATGTTATGATCGCCTGTTATTACATTTTAATGCAATGTTGCGGCGACCAAAACAACTTAATTTTGGAGTTTTGTTTTTGTTCTCGTTATACAGTTTACTGATCGAAGTCATTCTTCTTATATATTGATAGATCGGGCGATTCTAAATGCGGCGATACCAAACGTGTATTTTTGATTGTTTTATTTTGAATGGGGCAAAAGGGGGGTGATTTGAACTTTTAAATATTTTTTTTTTTCCTTTTTACATGCTTCAATAGTCTCCTTAGCAGACTAGAAGCTGTGATCTTCCGATCGCTTGTGTTACACAAATGGCCGCCTGAGGCAGCAGATGCGCAATTGAGACCTCAGTAGCCGAGATCTCAGGAGACATTTACTTGGTTTGGCTTTCTACTTCTTTATCTAACTGTATTGCCCTCTGTATCATCCATTCTGTATGGACTGCTCTGTACTCATATTGGACATTTATGCATTTAGTAGGGCTTAAGGGGATTATTGTGCTTGTTACCCATCAAATCTGTAGATGCGCTCACTAATTAGACTTTGTTTAGGGCAATTTTAAAGTATAATATTGATAACGGTCCTGCACAGTGACAAGATTATGTTACAGGATTCTGGACAAATGTACAGTGCCAGTCATTCAAGGGTTAATTCTTTGGAACACTGAGAGAGACTTTCTAGCCAGTGAAGCACCAGTAATAAACACCTGTGGTAACTACGGCAACTGTGCTGATGTCATAAACACATACATCTATGATATAGAAGATGATTCCGGAACCACAGGTCATTCAGCCGTATGAAGCGCCGTACTTGATGTGTCTGGAGACCTGGAGCTTCATCACTCCACAACCTGTAAGGGAGGAAGGGGATACGGCCTAGCCAGCCAGATCAACCATACCGCCTAGCCAGCCAGATCAGCCATACCGCCTAGCCAGCCAGATCAGCCATACCGCCTAGCCAGCCAGATCAGCCATACCGCCTAGCCAGCCAGATCAAACTAACCCTAGCGATCAATGGGGTGACAGATGTTGCAGCCAGATCTCCCTCACGTCCGGTACTAGTTGCCTTCACCTTTATGTGTACGGCCTGGAGATGTCGCATTAGACTTCTCCATATGGTGCTCGCACAGGGCACCTACTTTGACCTTCTCCATTACTGTCTGTGTTCTGATGATGTAATGTGTAACTTGTGTGACTATGTGATGTCACTGCTATCATATCTATAGTGGATGTATATCATGTCTCACTGTAAATATGATACAATGTACAAATTCTAGTACAATTTGCTGTTACTTGTTGGCACTATCCTTCTAAGCCCAAGGGATGGGCAAGTCCTTCAGCCATGGTTCCCTAGAGGTTTCCTCCACAGGGGGTTTTCCTCTCCTGAGTGCTGACGGATGATTCTTCGTGAGTCGGAGGTTTGCCATTTTCAGTGTCTTTTTCATAGCAATTGGCTGATTCTAAATTTCAGACACTGAATGAAATAATATGATTTGTAATAAAATTTGGTCTATTTAACATTCACTAAAAGTGTTTTGTGCATTTCTTTCACAATCCTGGGTTGGTGGGATTTTCTTGGGAATCAGGATCCAACATCTATGATCAAGCCATGAAGCCGGATATGGAGTCAGAGCATTGTTAACCCTGTGCTTGAAGACAGAATGGAGCAGAAATGACAAAGTGTTACTGCACAAGTAGCACAAGTTCACAATCTTCCTTGCCTTCAGATAATGGAGGTGGCTGCTGCAGAAAAACATACCCACAGCATGATACTGCAACCACCATGTTTTACTGTGGGGATGGTGTTCTTGGGGTGATGAGCTGTTGGTTTGGTGCCAGACATAGCATTTACCTTGGTGGCCAAAAAGTTCAATTTTGGTCTCATCTGACCACAGCACATTCCTCCATATATTTTGGGAGTCTCCCACATGTCTTTTGGCAAACTCAAATCGAGCCTTACAATTTTTAAGTAAAAGCATTTTTCTGCCCACTGAAAGAGACAACTGTAGACTGGACAAGGGGATCAGAGGATGCCCGCAAGCTCGGACACTGAGTTTTCAGCTCCTGCAGTGTCAGTGGGTGCAGGGCTGAGGATTCAATATAGGCAGTGCTGTCAATCACCATAAGGGGCGGGGCAGAGGATGGAAATTAAGCGAGGGGTGTAAATGGTTTGTTTGCATAAAAATATAATCTGTACCTAAAGTAGAATTTTTTTTATAGGGGCCAAGATTCCTATACAAATCCATAAATGATTTGAGTATTGGGGTGACAGACTCCCTTTAAGAAACTGAGACCACTCCATCAACTGGTTGTAGAAAAAACATGAAAGGTGTGAATTAACCAGAAAGGTAAATTACAAAAAAGGAGATAAACACCAATGGAAATTCTCTGAAAATGTGATCAGTTTATTTTTATTAAGCATAAAACACGTTTTCCTGGAATATCCCTGTGTTTCCAAATAAATACCAGTAGCGCAGTGAAGGATGGACATGGTGGAACAGGTTTCTATTAAAGTGCTTGAGCATATATTATGGATGCACCAAAATTCTGTAGTATAATAAAGCCTCCATCTTGGAGGGTTTCATCCATATCTGGAGTAGTATTAATAAAAATGTGGAGTTGGTGCATCCCTAGTATACAGCTATATCACTAGTGACACAATGGGACACTCACAAAGCACTGTGTGCTGCCACCTAGACAGGGTAGCTGCTCAGCAGTGAGGGGTGCAGATTCGGCACAGATTGTCTATGATGACAGATATGTTGAGCTGTCCTCCACATTTATCTGATCGAAACTAGAGGGCTCCACAGCAAACAGTCTTCGCATATCCAGTGCTAGGGGATGCATGCAGCCGCTGATCACCAGGGAATGAAGAGGACCTCCAAAGTCAACAGTGCTGAGTTGCTGCAGAGTGCCCGCCGCTATATGTTGGTCAGATGCCCCCCACTCGGCCCAGTCCCACGCAGATTGTGTTCTCAGGCAGAGCTGAGGATCGCAACAGAAACATTTGTATCTCAATGATATCGCAATACGGTCCTCTATTTAAAAACATTATAAGAAAACTCACATGCAAAAATATTTATTTTATATATATATTTAATATATATATACACACAGTTGAAACCAGAAGTTTACATACACTATATAAAAAAGTAAAGAAAACCTTTAGGCACAATGGATATTGATGCAAATCAAGGTATTTATTCAGACAATAAATTGTTCATGAGACAGATGTATGACCAACACTTCGGCCTCAGCCTTTATCAAGGTTTATCTAAAACAATACAAAAATGGGAAGAACTGTATAAAAAACGAAAATCCATTGTCTCATGATAAATCAAATTACAATCATATCTGAGAAAAAGAGGGGGGGTAACAAATAAGCCGACACTCAGCACATGAAAATATCTCATATAAATTCCAGAGTTAACCACTAAAGAGGAAAAATAAAAAATATACACGATTTAGTTATGGATTGTAACACATATATGCTTCAAGTGTAAAACAGCCTCCTTCAAAAGAGTAAAAAAGGGGGGACATACTATGAGGTCAGACGTATCACAGGTATCAAAAGAGCCAAAGCGTAATGACACCATATGGTGAGCCACAGCGTAATGGCCCTATATATTGCATTACAGCGTAATGGCCCAATATATGCCCTACAGTATATGCCCCTCATCCTTGTATATGCCCCATCCTGGTATATGGAACATGGCCCCCATCTTGGGTGGGTGTATATGCACCTCCATCCATCCATGCATCCTAGCTAGGTGTATATGCCCCGCATCCATCCATCCTGGATAGATGTATATTGTTTCCATTCATCCATCCATCCATCCAACTTGGGTAGGTGTATATGCCTCATCCATCCATCCTGGGTATGTGTATATGCCCCGCCATCCATTCATCCTGGGAAGGCATAAATGCCTCTCCATCCAACCATCCTGGGTAGGTGTATATGCCCCTCCATCCATCCATCCTGGGTAGGTGTATATGCCTCTCCATCCATCAATTCTGGGTAGTTGTAGATGCCCCTCCCTCCATCAATCCATCCTGGGTAGGTGTATCGGCATCTCCATCCATCCTGGGTAGGTGTATATGCCCCTCCATCCATCTTGGTTAGGTGTATATGCCCCTCCATCCATCCTGGGTAGGTGTATATGCCCTCCATCCATCCTTTCTGGGTAGGCGTAGATGACCCTGCATCCATCCATCTGGGTAGTTTATTCTAGTATGTGTTTATGCCCCTCCATCCATCCTGGTTAGGCGTAGATGACCCTCCATCCATCCATGCTGGGTAGGAGTATATGCCCCTCCATCCATCCATGCTGGGTAGGAGCATATGCCCCTCCATCCATCCTGGTGAGGTGTAGATGACCCTCCATCCATCCATGCTGGGTAGGAGTATATGCCCCTCCATCCATCCATGCTGGGTAGGAGTATATGCCCCTCCATCCATCCATCCTGGGTAGGTGTATATGCCCCTCCATCCATCCATTCTTGGTAGCTGTATATGCCCCTCCATCCATCCATCCTGGGTAGGTGTTTATTCCCCTACATCCATCCTGGGTAGGTGAAAATGCCCCTCCATCCATCCATCCTGGTTAGGTATAGATGCCCCTTCATCCATCCATCCATCCTGGGTAGGTGTAAATGCCCCTCCATCCATCCATGCTGGGTAGGTTTATATGCCCCCCCATCCATCCATCCTGGGTAGATGTATATGCCCCTCCATCGATCCATCCATTCTGAGTAGGCGTAGATGCCCCTCCCTCCATCCATCCATCCTGGGCAGGTGTAGATGCCCCTCCATCCATCCTGGGTAGGTGTATATGTAGCACCCTGAGGATTCGGCTGCTACAGGGGTATTGCACCTCAACCCAGAGGTGTGATATTCCACTCCCGGGTAAGGATGGAGTGTGGAACTGAGCTCGGTAGGCTGCATGCACTACACACATCCCATTTCCGAGGAGCAGACCGACGGTACTCCCACTTAGAAATGTGCAGGTACGACCGAGTCTGTTCCTGGCTGGAGTGGGAGGGGGGTGGTACATCCCAAGTAGTGTAGGGGCAGATAGGGGGAGCAGCCTGGGTAAAGTTAGGAGCTCATTGGGTGCTGGTCACCTGAGCTCACACATAGAGGGTGTATATAAGGTGGGCACCAACTAAGAACAGGGTCAGATGCAGAGAGAAAGTCAGGAGCAGAGGAGAAGAAAGACCCAGAGTGAGAGAGGAGAAGAGAGAGACCCAGAGGGGGAAACAGCAGAAAAGGACTCCAAGATCCCAACTTAAATCCCCGGGTGAAGAGTCGGCATCAGGGTACCGGAACCCAAGCTGGTGGGGGTAAAAACACTCCCCAGCCAGAGACCGGAGACCGTGGGCAGCGTTTGCCACGGTCACCCACCACATCCACCCCGAAGGCACACCACATGAAGGGTCAGGGAACCCAAGGCCAAGGGTGTCCCAACAGAAGGCCCGAGGGAGCTGGACCTAGGTGGATCACTGGTGGGGACGGCCAGAGAACGGGACAGAAGGAGAGCTCAGGGCCACGCTCCGGACTTGTTTGGGGGTTGGCTGGATCCAGGACCTGGTGGACGCAGCACGGCTCGGGTGGTCACTCGAAGCTGGAGTGACCAGTACAACATCTGCAGTAAGTAAACACCCTTAACTGCACAACCCGACTCTGTCTTCACTGCCGTCTGCACTGCACCACCACAACCCCCATCCTCTGCACCTGTCCCCCCTGAGGCTATACCCCTCCCGTTGGGGGTTATCCCACCAAGCTGCGCACCCACCATCAGCCTCAGCGGACCCTGCTGCAGCGGCGGCCACAGTGACCGCATCACAACGGGTGGCGTAGTCGACACAAAAGAACTCTTAATAACATCTGTAGGACTGCCACATAACACTGAGTTTGACGCCCTGGGCACGGGCCGGGTCACAGCCGCTCGGAGACTACAACCCCCCATCTGATCCGGTGCCGGGTATTCCCCTCAAAAAGGAATATGTCCCAGGGGGCACGTCAACTTTGGCGTAGTCGGCAGGATTACGTGCCCGCAACACCCGGGTACTGCGTGCCTGAAGAAAAGTGCAAGTTTACCTCAGAAAGAAGTCTCCCGCCGGTTCCGGAGGGTCCACGCCATCGGACCCCATCACAGGTCGTTTCCCGCCGATTGTCCGCCATTTCCAGCTTGTTCCCGCCATCTGCAGAGTTTCCCGCCACTGGGCGACGCTTCCCGCCAAATCCGAAGATTTCCCGCCTTGGAAGAGCAGCGGACGCCATTATGGGCGTGCCAAAGGAGGGCAAGAGGCCGCCTCCCATCGTGGGCCGGGACAGAAAATGGCGCCAAAAGTGGAAACCGCCCCCACCAACAGAGACTGTGATGCTGGAGGTGTCTGTCAGCGTGAAAGAACTACCCCTGGAGCTGACAGTCACCGAGTTGCCCCGGGACCGCCCTCGAAGTGGGAGGAGACGAAAGAAAAGAACGAAGATGGGTGCCGCCTGGAGCAGTCTGGAGCGAGCGCACCCGGAGGCAAGAAGCCTGGAGAGGAGTAGCGGAGGAGCTTACCCGGAGATGGAGAGAAAGCAGAACAGCACCGGCCCGCTGGCCAGGAGTCTGTTAGAGACCGAGGAAGGAGAGCGGAGCAGCACCGGCCCGCTGGCCAGGAGCCTGCTGGAAGAAGAGCAGAGCAGCACCGACCCGTTGGTCAGGAGCCTGCTAGACACCACGACCCCACTAGGCCTAGTGGAGGTCCTTGCACAGCTCCCCCGAGACCGGGAGTGTGCACAGACTGCCCTGGAGGGCCTCGCACGGAGGATGGCCCGGGTACAGCGCGAGATATTGGCGGAATGGAGCCGGGAGATGGCCCAGCAAGCTGAGACCAGTCAACGGAGCACGCTACCCTGGAAGAGGAAACAGACCGCCTCTGAGGATGGCGCGGGAGGACCAAAGGCCGGAGACGGCGCCGAGAAGGGAGCCGGACGCAAGGAGGCAGGTAAAGGGGACGCCTATACCCCAAGCCGGGAAACCGCCCACCTGCCCCAGCTCCCCGTCGCAGAGCCCGAAAGTCCCCCTGCTGTGCCCGTAGCCGCCATGTCACCGCTATGGACTAGGCCCCGACCGGAAGCCGCCGCAGCGACCCCTGTGACGTCACGCGCCTCGACCCGGAGCGTGACAAAGCAGGAAATACCACCAGCCTGGTCGCAAGGCCTAGTACCCCCGGGCGCCGCATCACCAACAGCGCCCCCTACCTCCGCGGAGCCTCCGGCCTGGTCGCAAGGCCAGGTAGCCCAGGGCGCCGCCGTATTAACGGTGCCCTTCACCTTCCAGGTGCCCCAGGCCTGGCCGCAAGGCCTGGGCAATCCGGGCGCCACCACCACCGCGCCCGCGCCCGTAAAACCAAGGGTGCCACACCTGGGGGAGGACTTGTTCAGCCAGCTCACATGGCCGGACGGGCGGCCCTTCATCTGGCCCGAAGAATTCCATGAGCTGGAACGGCAGCAGAGACTAGGGCCCTTGTGTGAGCCCCTGATTCCGGCTCCGAAGCCCGTGGCACGGGTCTCGCCTCCTCTGGAAGAAGCCCAATTTGAGTGGGACCCCACCGGAGAAGACCTAATGGGGTTCACTCAGGAAACCAGGGCAGCTGCAGCGGAGCGTGCTGAGTGTTGCCGACAGCAGCTCGAAGAGTTTGCGAGGGAGCGGAGAGAGAGGCGGGTCCGGGAGCAACAGGCCCAAGTACGGAGCGCCGAGCAGAAGAGCCGAACCAGGAGGGACCCCCGTGCAGCGCACAGTCCCCGTACCACCGGGACTGTAATAAAGTTTAACCTGCAGCATGGGTGGGGCTTCATCAGAGACAACAACACCCCCGGCGACGTCTTTGTCACGCGCAGAGATGTGGAGTCCCATCTGCCGGAGGGGCACAGAGGTCGTGACCTTTATATCGGGGACGAGGTCACCTTTACCCGGCACAAGTGTGCCAAAGGACCTTACGCCCTCCATGTGCATCGCCTGACAGAGGAGGAGCTGCGATGTGAGGAGGAAGAGCAAGAGGATCCGGACGGGTCTGAAGCTGAGATCCCCAAAGAAAGAGCAGGAGGAAGACGTTGTTGAGTACAGCGGAGTAGGTGCTGTAAATAGTTACCCGACCGGGTACCAAAGAAACTGTTGCTACATATATATAGTCCCCGTTGGGACCAGCATTAGTGAACTGTTTACCCGTTATTCCGTATCCATACCAGGCTGAGGACTGTGAGCAGCCATTCCCTTCCCTTTACCTGGCCGAGGACTGAGAGCGGCCAACTTCCCCTGTATATAGTTGCGCTTCCTAAAGCGCCCCCTACCGGTTTTATAGGAAAACCAGTTTTCCAGAGAGACTGTCGCACTTTACCCGGTCACACGTTGCACAGTGACCGGAGGAGGAGCCAGAGGCGACGAGAATGTTTTATATTGATATATATATATATGTTGTTTTATATGTTTTATATGTTTATGAAAAATTTGTATGTTTATGGTGTTATGTCTTACAGCCCGAGGACGTGCTGTGATTTACCAGGGGGGAATGTAGCACCCTGAGGATTCGGCTGCTACAGGGGTATTGCACCTCAACCCAGAGGTGTGATATTCCACTCCCGGGTAAGGATGGAGTGTGGAACTGAGCTCGGTAGGCTGCATGCACTACACACATCCCATTTCCGAGGAGCAGACCGACGGTACTCCCACTTAGAAATGTGCAGGTACGACCGAGTCTGTTCCTGGCTGGAGTGGGAGGGGGGTGGTACATCCCAAGTAGTGTAGGGGCAGATAGGGGGAGCAGCCTGGGTAAAGTTAGGAGCTCATTGGGTGCTGGTCACCTGAGCTCACACATAGAGGGTGTATATAAGGTGGGCACCAACTAAGAACAGGGTCAGATGCAGAGAGAAAGTCAGGAGCAGAGGAGAAGAAAGACCCAGAGTGAGAGAGGAGAAGAGAGAGACCCAGAGGGGGAAACAGCAGAAAAGGACTCCAAGATCCCAACTTAAATCCCCGGGTGAAGAGTCGGCATCAGGGTACCGGAACCCAAGCTGGTGGGGGTAAAAACACTCCCCAGCCAGAGACCGGAGACCGTGGGCAGCGTTTGCCACGGTCACCCACCACATCCACCCCGAAGGCACACCACATGAAGGGTCAGGGAACCCAAGGCCAAGGGTGTCCCAACAGAAGGCCCGAGGGAGCTGGACCTAGGTGGATCACTGGTGGGGACGGCCAGAGAACGGGACAGAAGGAGAGCTCAGGGCCACGCTCCGGACTTGTTTGGGGGTTGGCTGGATCCAGGACCTGGTGGACGCAGCACGGCTCGGGTGGTCACTCGAAGCTGGAGTGACCAGTACAACATCTGCAGTAAGTAAACACCCTTAACTGCACAACCCGACTCTGTCTTCACTGCCGTCTGCACTGCACCACCACAACCCCCATCCTCTGCACCTGTCCCCCCTGAGGCTATACCCCTCCCGTTGGGGGTTATCCCACCAAGCTGCGCACCCACCATCAGCCTCAGCGGACCCTGCTGCAGCGGCGGCCACAGTGACCGCATCACAACGGGTGGCGTAGTCGACACAAAAGAACTCTTAATAACATCTGTAGGACTGCCACATAACACTGAGTTTGACGCCCTGGGCACGGGCCGGGTCACAGCCGCTCGGAGACTACAACCCCCCATCTGATCCGGTGCCGGGTATTCCCCTCAAAAAGGAATATGTCCCAGGGGGCGCGTCATATATGCCCCTCCATCCATCCATCCTGGGTATGTGTAAATGCCCCTCCATCCATCCATCCATCCTGAGCAGGTGTAGATGCCCCTCCATCCATCCTGGGTAGGTGTATATGCCCCTCCATCCATCCATCCTGGGTGGGTGTGAATGCCCCTCCATCCATCCATCCATCCTGGGTAGGTGTATATGCCCCTCCATCCATCCATCCAGGGTAGGTGTAAATGCCCCTCCATCCATCCATCCATCCTGGGTAGGTGTATATGCCCCTCCATCCATCCATCCATCCTGGGTAGGTGTAAATGCTCCTCCAACCATCCATCCCTCCTGGGTAGGTGTAAATGCCCCTCCATCCATCCATCCATCCTGGGTAGGTGTAAATGCTCCTCCATCCATCCATACCTCCTGGGTAGGTGTAAATGACCCTCCATCCATCCTGGGTAGGTGTAAATGCCCCTCCATCCATTCATCCTGGGTAGGTGTAAATGCCCCTCCATCCATCCATCCATCCTGGGTAGGTGTAAATGCCCCTCCATCCATCCTGGGTAGGTGTACATGCCCCTCCATCCATCCATCTATCTATCCTGGGTAGGTGTACATGCCCCTCCATCCATCCATGGTAGGTGTAAATGCCCCTCCATCCATCCATCCATCCTGGGTAGGTGTAAATGCCCCTCCATCCATCCTGGGTAGGTGTAAATGCCCCTCCATCCATCCATGCTGGGTAGGTTTATATGCCCCCCATCCATCCATCCTGGGTAGATGTATATGCCCCTCCATCGATCCATCCATTCTGAGTAGGTGTAGATGCCCCTCCATCCATCCATCCTGGGCAGGTGTAGATGCCCCTCAATCCATCCTGGGTAGGTGTATATGCCCCTCCATCCATCCATTCTGCGTATATGTATATGCCCCTCCATCGATCCATCCATTCTGAGTAGGCGTAGATGCCCCTCCATCCATCCATCCATCCTGGGCAGGTATAGATGCCCCTCCATCCATCCTGGGTAGGTGTATATGCCCCTCCATCCATCCATCCTGGGTAAATGCATATGCCCCTCCATCCATCCATCCTGGGTAAATGCATATGCCCCTCCATCCATCCATCCATACAGGGTAGGCGTAGATGCCCCCCCATCCATCCATCCTGGGTAGGTGTAAATGCCCCTCCATCCATCCATCCTGGGTAGGTGTAAATGCCCCTCCATACATCCATCCTGGGTAGGTGTATATGCCCCTCCATCCTTCCAGGGTAGGTGTAAATGCCCCTCCATCCATCCTGGGTAGGTGTAAATGCCCCTCCATCCATCCTGGGTAGGTGTAAATGCCCCTCCATCCATCCTGGGTAGGAGTATATGCCCCTCCATCCATCCATCCTGGGTAGGTGTATATGCCCCTCCATCCATCCATTCTTGGTAGCTGTATATGCCCCTCCATCCATCCATCCTGGGTAGGTGTTTATTCCCCTACATCCATCCTGGGTAGGTGAAAATGCCCCTCCATCCATCCATCCTGGTTAGGTATAGATGCCCCTTCATCCATCCATCCATCCTGGGTAGGTGTAAATGCCCCTCCATCCATCCATGCTGGGTAGGTTTATATGCCCCCCCATCCATCCATCCTGGGTAGATGTATATGCCCCTCCATCGATCCATCCATTCTGAGTAGGCGTAGATGCCCCTCCCTCCATCCATCCATCCTGGGCAGGTGTAGATGCCCCTCCATCCATCCTGGGTAGGTGTATATGCCCCTCCATCCATCCATCCTGGGTATGTGTAAATGCCCCTCCATCCATCCATCCATCCTGAGCAGGTGTAGATGCCCCTCCATCCATCCTGGGTAGGTGTATATGCCCCTCCATCCATCCATCCTGGGTGGGTGTGAATGCCCCTCCATCCATCCATCCATCCTGGGTAGGTGTATATGCCCCTCCATCCATCCATCCATCCATCCAGGGTAGGTGTAAATGCCCCTCCATCCATCCATCCATCCTGGGTAGGTGTATATGCCCCTCCATCCATCCATCCATCCTGGGTAGGTGTAAATGCTCCTCCAACCATCCATCCCTCCTGGGTAGGTGTAAATGCCCCTCCATCCATCCATCCATCCTGGGTAGGTGTAAATGCTCCTCCATCCATCCATCCCTCCTGGGTAGGTGTAAATGACCCTCCATCCATCCTGGGTAGGTGTAAATGCCCCTCCATACATCCATCCTGGGTAGGTGTATATGCCCCTCCATCCTTCCAGGGTAGGTGTAAATGCCCCTCCATCCATCCTGGGTAGGTGTAAATGCCCCTCCATCCATCCTGGGTAGGAGTATATGCCCCTCCATCCATCCATCCTGGGTAGGTGTATATGCCCCTCCATCCATCCATTCTTGGTAGCTGTATATGCCCCTCCATCCATCCATCCTGGGTAGGTGTTTATTCCCCTACATCCATCCTGGGTAGGTGAAAATCCCCCTCCATCCATCCATCCTGGTTAGGTATAGATGCCCCTTCATCCCCATCCATCCATCCTGGGTAGGTGTAAATGCCCCTCCATCCATCCATGCTGGGTAGGTTTATATGCCCCCCCATCCATCCATCCTGGGTAGATGTATATGCCCCTCCATCGATCCATCCATTCTGAGTAGGCGTAGATGCCCCTCCCTCCATCCATCCATCCTGGGCAGGTGTAGATGCCCCTCCATCCATCCTGGGTAGGTGTATATGACCTCCATCCATCCATCCTGGGTATGTGTAAATGCCCCTCCATCCATCCATCCATCCTGAGCAGGTGTAGATGCCCCTCCATCCATCCTGGGTAGGTGTATATGCCCCTCCATCCATCCATCCTGGGTGGGTGTGAATGCCCCTCCATCCATCCATCCATCCTGGGTAGGTGTATATGCCCCTCCATCCATCCATCCATCCATCCAGGGTAGGTGTAAATGCCCCTCCATCCATCCATCCATCCTGGGTAGGTGTATATGCCCCTCCATCCATCCATCCATCCTGGGTAGGTGTAAATGCTCCTCCAACCATCCATCCCTCCTGGGTAGGTGTAAATGCCCCTCCAGCCATCCATCCATCCTGGGTAGGTGTAAATGCTCCTCCATCCATCCATCCCTTCTGGGTAGGTGTAAATGACCCTCCATCCATCCTGGGTAGGTGTAAATGCCCCTCCATCCATTCATCCTGGGTAGGTGTAAATGCCCCTCCATCCATCCATCCATCCTGGGTAGGTGTAAATGCCCCTCCATCCATCCTGGGTAGGTGTACATGCCCCTCCATCCATCCATCTATCTATCCTGGGTAGGTGTACATGCCCCTCCATCCATCCATGGTAGGTGTAAATGCCCCTCCATCCATCCATCCATCCTGGGTAGGTGTAAATGCCCCTCCATCCATCCTGGGTAGGTGTAAATGCCCCTCCATCCATCCATGCTGGGTAGGTTTATATGCCCCCCATCCATCCATCCTGGGTAGATGTATATGCCCCTCCATCGATCCATCCATTCTGAGTAGGTGTAGATGCCCCTCCATCCATCCATCCTGGGCAGGTGTAGATGCCCCTCAATCCATCCTGGGTAGGTGTATATGCCCCTCCATCCATTCATTCTGCGTATATGTATATGCCCCTCCATCGATCCATCCATTCTGAGTAGGCGTAGATGCCCCTCCATCCATCCATCCATCCTGGGCAGGTATAGATGCCCCTCCATCCATCCTGGGTAGGTGTATATGCCCCTCCATCCATCCATCCTGGGTAAATGCATATGCCCCTCCATCCATCCATCCTGGGTAAATGCATATGCCCCTCCATCCATCCATCCATACAGGGTAGGCGTAGATGCCCCCCCATCCATCCATCCTGGGTAGGTGTAAATGCCCCTCCATCCATCCATCCTGGGTAGGTGTAAATGCCCCTCCATACATCCATCCTGGGTAGGTGTATATGCCCCTCCATCCTTCCAGGGTAGGTGTAAATGCCCCTCCATCCATCCTGGGTAGGTGTCAATGCTCCTCCATCGATCCATTCCTCCTGGGTAGGTGTAAATGCCCCTCCATCCATCCATCCCTCCTGGGTAGGTATAAATGCCCCTCCATCCATCCATCCTGGGTAGGTGTATATGCGCCTCCATCCATCCTGGGTAGGTGTACATGCCCCTCCTCCATCCATCCATCTTGGGTAGGTGTATATGCCTCTTCATCCATCCATCCTGGGTAGGTGTATATGCCTCTTCATCCATCCATTCTGGGTAGGTGTATATGCCCCTCCATCCATCCTGGATAGGTGTATATGCCCCTCCATCCATCCTGGGTAGGATTATCTGCCCCTCCATCTTTTCTGGGTAGGTGTATATGCCCCTCCATCCATCCATCCTGGGTAGGTGTAAATGCCCCTCCATCCATCCTGGGTAGTTTTAAATGCCCCTCTATCCATCCATCCTGGGTAGGTGTAAATGCCCCTCCATCCATCCATCCATTCTGGGTAGGTGTAAATGCCCCTCCATCCATCCTGAGTAGGTGTACATGCCCCTCCATCCATCCATCTATCTATCCTGGGTAGGTGTACATGCCCCTCCATCCATCCATGCTGGGTAGGTTTAAATGCCCCCCATCCATCCATCCTGGGTAGGTGTGAATGCCCCTCCATCCATCCTGGGTAGGTGTAAATGCCCCTCCATCCATCCATGCTGGGTAGGTTTATATGCCCCCCATCCATCCATCCTGGGTAGATGTATATGCCCCTTCATCGATCCATCCATTCTGAGTAGGTATAGATGCCCCTCCATCCATCCATCCTGGGCAGGCGTAGATGCCCCTCCATCCATCCTGGGTAGGTGTATATGCCCCTCCATCCATCCATCCTGGGTAAATGCATATGCCCCTCCATCCATCCATCCTGCGTAAATGTATATGCCCCTCCATCGATCCATCCATTCTGAGTAGGCGTAGATGCCCCTCCATCTATCCATCCATCCTGGGCAGGTGTAGATGCCCCTCCATCCATCCTGGGTAGGTGTATATGCCCCTCCATCCATCCATCCTGGGTAGGTGTAAATGCCTCTCCTTCCATCCATCCTGGGTAGGTGTAAATGCCCCTCCATACAACCTTCCTGGGTAGGTGTGAATGCCCCTCCATCCATCCATCCATCCTGGGTAGGTGTATATGCCCCTCCATCCTTCCATCCATCCTGGGTAGGTGTCAATGCTCCTCCATCGATCCATTCCTCCTGGGTAGGTGTAAATGCCCCTCCATCCATCCATCCCTCCTGGGTAGGTGTAAATGCCCCTCCATCCATCCATCCTGGGTAGGTGTAAATACCCCTCCATCCATCCATCCTGGGTAGGTGTATATGCCCCTCCATCCATCCTGGGTAGGTGTACATGCCCCTCCTCCATCCATCCATCCTGGGTAGGAGTATATGCCTCTTCATCTGTAGCACTCCGAGGGCTCGGCTGCTACAGGGGTATTGCACCTCAGACCAGAGGTGTGATATTCCACTCCCGGGTAAGGATGGAGTGTGGACCAGGACTCAGTAGCTGCATGCACCACACACACCCCATTTCCGAGGGACAGCTCAACGGTGCTCCCACTAGACAGAAGTGCAGGCACGACAGCATCTGTCCCTGACTGGAGTGGGGAGGGGGAAGCACACCCAGTGGTGTAGGAGCAGATAGGGGTGGGTCTCTGGGCATAGGTAGGAGCCCATTGGTTGCTAGTCACCTGGGCTCGGGTGTTAGAAGGAGGTATATAAGGTGGGCACCATCTTAGTTCAGAAAGTCTGGAGTCAGTTAAGAGTGAGAGGAGAAGACAGGAAGCAAAGCCCCTGCATGGGCTCTGCTCCGCAGGCAGTCCTTGTCAGGAGGCTGGAGCCTGAGAAAGAGAGAAAGAAGAAGGAACAGAAAGGAAAGGAAGGAAGGAAGCAAGGAACAGGAACACAGAGAAAGGCCCAGAGACACGAGTGAAGAAGGAACCCTAAGAACCCACGAGATAACGGGTGAAGGGTTGGCAGAGCAGGGTACCGGAACCCAAATTGGTGGAGGCGACTAATCCTCAGCCAAAACCGGAGGTTGTGACCACATCTTGGTGCGACCCCTCACTACATCCACCAGGAAAGCCTACCATATAGGGTCAGGGAAACCGGAGAGAGGTTTCGCCAACAGAAGGCCCGAGGAAGCTGGACAAAGGTGGGTCACTGGTGGGGACGGCCAGCGAAGGAAAGAGAAGAGAGCCCTGTGCCACACTCTGGAATTGCCTGGGAGTTGACCGAGTTCCTCACCTGGTGGAGGCAGCACGGCTTGGGCAGTCATCGCCTGCAGCATTGACACGAATAACAACTGTGAGTAAAGCATTGGAAACTGCAATTACAAGTCTGTGTGTTTCATCGCCGCACCAGCACCATTAGTATTGGGACGCTCACACCATCACTACCTTCATCTACTCTAGCTGCCCTGAGGCAATACTTCTCCCGTGGGGAGTTATCCCATTCTTGGCTGCGCATATAACATCAGCCTCAGCAGTCTGCAGAGCAGCGACGGTCCCCACTGACCGCAATCCACAGGTGGCGTAGTCGGACAATTACAATACCAATAGACTGCCACTGATTTGACCACCCTGAGCCACGGACCGGGTCACCGCCACACGGAGACTACAACCCCCAGCATACTACAAAAAGGCCCGGTTCCGGGTTCCCCGTGCGGCCCAGGGGGTGAGTCACATCCATCCATCCTGGGTAGGTGTATATGCCTCTTCATCTATCCATTCTGGGTAGGTGTATATGCCCCTCCATCCATACTGGATAGGTGTATATGCCCCTCCATCCATCCTGGGTAGGATTATCTGCCTTCCATCTTTTCTAGGTAGGTGTATATGCCCCTCCATCCATCCTGGGTAGTTTTAAATGCCCCTCCATCCATCCATCCTGCGTAGGTGTAAATGCCCCTCCATCCATCCTGGGTAAGTGTATGTGCACTCCATACATCCTGGGTAGGTGTATATGTACCTCCATCCATCCTGGTTAGGTGTATATGCCCCTCCATCCATCCCGGTCAGTATATGCCCCCCTCCATCCATCCATCCTGGTGCGTTTATCCCCCCCTCCATACTGGTGGGTATATGCCCCCCCTCCATACTGTTGGGTATATGCCCCCCCTACATCTATCATGGTGGGTATATGCCCCCCCATCCATCCTGGTGGGTATATGCCCCCCCATCCATCCTGGTGGGTATATGCCTCCTCCTCCATCCTGGTGGGTTTATGCCCCCATATATTCAATGCAAAGGAAAAAAAACAAAAAACAATAAACGCTTCTACTCACCTTCCACGTTCCCACGCAGCGCTGTGTCTGTGTTGCCTGAAGATGTCGGCACTGATAACAGCAGAGAAGCTGAGATCACCGCACGGCGCCGCCGCAGATACTCACTCGGGGTCTCCACTCCCAGGCATTTCCTCCCCGGCAGCTCCTGTCATGGCACGCTCTGACTGAGCAGTGCGTGCGACGACAGGGGGAATGTACAGCTTACACTGCAGGCTCCACAAAGATGGCTGCAATCTCCTCCCACGGCTGCGACCTGGACAGCCAAGGGGGCGTGCCCAGGTCACAGCTAGAGGCAGGAGGAGCGGCCTCTAATGTTAGAGATAGGGTCGGTGACAGACTACTGTCTCTTATGGCCAGGGCTGCCGTAAATGAGGTGTGTAAGAGCGCTTCTTACACACCCCCCAAATAAAAATGGCAGGCCCTAGTGGCCAATGTCAACATAAATAAATAAAAAACTAATAAAGTGCTACATTTAATTTTGTATTAAAAATAATTGATTACATAATTATTAATACAAAACATAAAATGGTGGCACCTTCCCTGTAAGAATAGCACATGGCTTTTTTCACGTCTGGTTATTTCTGTAACAGGTAGAATATGCTCCGTTATAGACCGGGGACAGGTTTACAGCTCTATTTTTTGTGGACGATTGATCTGTAAATCAGAACTGAGACCGGTCCGATTTCCATCCGATTTGTAGATAAAGATCATCTATTGAAGTCAATGAGTCTGTCAGAAAAATGGCCAGAACCAACCATGTTGCCTGTACTGCTTGTTTTCCAGTGTCTATAGGCCGGGCAAGCGAGGCTAGGAAACCTTTAGCTTTTTACTTTACATATAAAAAATATGCCCCACTGAGGAGAAAAACTGACACAGTGACCAAAATCAGATGAAAATGAGAAAAAAACACTGATTAAAACCTGACATGTGAACGGGGCCTTAGGCCTTAATCAGATGTCAGTGACTTATCGTATATGCAAAAAATGTCTGAAAGTGGTCAGTTTTTATCTTCAGCGTTTCATCAGCTTTTCTTGTATGCAAAATAAATCCATAAATTGAGAAGCTTCTCCTCTGGTGACAGTGTTATCACAGACAGCACATGGATGGCAATGCCAGCTGTCAGCGATGTCATGGACCCATAGATCTGACTGGAGAACTTTCATCAACCACTAGGATAAAAAACGGACACTACGCGGTTTTCAAAAAAAAAAAATGACATGTGGACGACTCCACAGATTATATTGTGTATGTGATCTATCCGTAACAAATATGGAGAGGACACAAACATGAAAAACAGACGTCTGAATGAGGCCAAAGATATATGTTTCCACACTGATAAGGGAGCGAGAAATATCTATTTCAGATTTGCCAATGAGTCCATGGCAGAAAATTCCAGTTAACCCCTTTATCACCTCAGGTTTTTCCGTTTTTGCGCTTTCATTTTTTGCTCCCCTTCTTCCCAGAGCCATAACTTTTTTAGTTTTCCGTCAATATGGCCATGTGAGGGCTTGTTTTATTGTGGGATGAGTTATTCTTTTGAACACCACCATTGATTTTACCATATTGTGCACTGGAAAATGGGAAAAATATCCAAGTGCAGTGAAATGGCAAAAAAAGTGCAATTCCACAAAAGGTTTTTCTTTACCATGTTCAGTAAATGCTAACACTGACCGGCCATTATGATTCTCCAGGTCATTACGAGTTCGTAGTTACCAAACATGTGGAGCTTCTATTTTATTTAAGTGGTGAAATCAAAATTCAAAGCTTGTAAAAAAAAATAATCATTTTTCCGAGACCCGTAGCGTCTCCATTTTTCGTGATCTAGAGCCGGGTCAGGGGTTATTTTTTGCGCACTGAGTTGACATTTTTATTGATACCGTTTTGGTGTAGATATGATGTTATGATCGCCTGTTATTACATTTTAATGCAATGTTGCGGCGACCAAAACAACTTAATTTTGGAGTTTTGTTTTTGTTCTCGTTATACAGTTTACTGATGGAAGTCATTCTTATTATATATTGATAGATCGGGCGATTCTAAATGCGGCGATACCAAACGTGGATTTTTGATTGTTTTATTTTGAATGGGGCAAAAGGGGGGTGATTTGAACTTTTAAATATTTTTTTTTTTCCTTTTTACATGCTTCAATAGTCTCCTTAGCAGACTAGAAGCTGTGATCTTCCGATCGCTTGTGTTACACAAATGGCCGCCTGAGGCAGCAGATGCGCAATTGAGACCTCAGTAGCCGAGATCTCAGGAGACATTTACTTGGTTTGGCTTTCTACTTGTTTATCTAACTGTATTGCCCTCTGTATCATCCATTCTGTATGGACTGCTCTGTACTCATATTGGATATTTATGCATTTAGTTGGGCATAAGGGGATTATTGTGCTTGTTGCCCATCAAATCTGTAGATGCGCTCACTAATTAGACTTTGTTTAGGGCAATTTTAAAGTATAATATTGATAACGGTCCTGCATAGTGACAAGATTATGTTACAGGATTCTGGACAAATGTACAATGCCAGTCATTCAAGGGTTAATTCTTTGGAACACTGAGAGAGACTTTCTAGCCAGTGAAACACCAGTAATGAACACCTGTGGTAACTACGGCAACTGTGCTGATGTCATAAACACATACATCTATGATATAGAAGATGATTCCGGAACCACAGGTCATTCAGCCGTATGAAGCGCCGTACTTGATGTGTCTGGAGACCTGGAGCTTCATCACTCCACAACCTGTAAGGGAGGAAGGGGATACGGCCTAGCCAGCCAGATCAACCATACCGCCTAGCCAGCCAGATCAACTATACTGCCTAGCCAGCCAGATCAGCCATACCGCCTAGCCAGCCAGATCAGCCATACCGCCTAGCCAGCCAGATCAGCCATACCGCCTAGCCAGCCAGATCAGCCATACCGCCTAGCCAGCCAGATCAGCCATACCGCCTAGCCAGCCAGATCAGCCATATCACCTAGCCAGCCAGGTCAAACTAACCCTAGCGATCAATGGGGTAACAGATGTTGCAGCCAGATCTCCCTCACGTCCGGTACTAGTTGCCTTCACATTTATGTGTACGGCCTGGAGATGTCGCATTAGACTTCTCCATATGGTGCTCGCACAGGGCACCTACTTTGACCTTCTCCATTACTGTCTGTTTTCTGATGATGTAATGTGTAACTTGTGTGACTATGTGATGTCACTGCTATCATATCTATAGTGGATGTATATCATGTCTCACTGTAAATATGATACAAGGTACAAATTCTAGTACAATTTGCCGTTACTTGTTGGCACTATCCTTCTAAGCCCGAGGGATGGGCAAGTCCTCCAGCCATGGTTCCCTAGAGGTTTCCTCCACAGGGGGTTTTCCTCTCCTGAGTGCTGACGGATGATTCTTCGTGAGTCGGAGGTTTGCCATTTTTAGTGTCTTTTTCATAGCAATTGGCTGATTCTAAATTTCAGACACTGAATGAAATAATATGATTTGTAATAAAATTTGGTCTATTTAACATTCACTAAAAGTGTTTTGTGCATTTCTTTCACAATCTTGGGTTGGTGGGATTTTCTTGGGAATCAGGATCCAGCATCTATGATCAAGCCATGAAGCCGGATATGGAGTCAGAGCATTGTTAACCCTGTGCTTGAAGACAGAATGGAGCAGAAATGAAAAAGTGTTACTGCACAAGTAGCACAAGTTCACAATCTTCCTTGCATTCAGATAACGGAGGTGGCTGCTGCAGAAAAAAACATACCCACAGCATGATACTGCAACCACCATGTTTCACTGTGGGGATGGGGTTCTTGGGGTGATGAGCTGTTGGTTTGGTGCCAGACATAGCATTTACCTTGGTGGCCAAAAAGTTCAATTTTGGTATCATCTGACCACAGCACATTCCTCCATATATTTTGGGAGTCTCCCACATGTCTTTTGGCAAACTCAAATCGAGACTTACAATTTTTAAGTAAAAGCTTTTTTCTGCCCACTGAACGAGACAACTGTAGACTGGACAAGGGGATCAGAGGATACCCGCAAGCTCGGACACTGAGTTTTCAGCTCCTGCAGTGTCAGTGTGTGCAGGGCTGAGGATTCAATATAGGCAGTGCTGTCAATCATCGTAAGGGGAGGGGCAGAGGATGGTAATTAAGCGTGGGGTGTAAATGCTGTTTTTGCATAAAAATATCATCTGTACCTAAAGTATATTTTTTTTATAGGGGCCAAGATTCCTATACAAATCCATAAATGATTTGAGTATTGGGGTGACAGACTCCCTTTAAGAAACTGAGACCACCCCATTAACTGGTTGTACAAAAAACATGAAAAGTGTGAATTAACCAGACAGGTAAAATACAAAAAAGGAGATAAACACCAATGGAAATTCTCTGAAAATGTGATCAGTTTATTTTTATTAAGCATAAAACACGTTTTCCTGGAATATACCTGTGTTTCCAAATAAATACCAGTAACGCAGTGAAGGATGGACATGGTGGAACAGGTTTCTATTAAAGTGCTTGAGCATATATTATGGATGCACCAAAATTCTGTAGTATAATAAAGCCTGCATCTTGGAGGGTTTCGTCCATATCTGGAGTAATATTAATAAAAATGTGGAGTTGGTGCATCCCTAGTATACTGCTATATCACTAGTAACACAATGGGACACACACAAAGCACTGTGTGCTGCCACCTAGACAGGGTAGCTGCTCAGCAGTGAGGGGTGCGGATTCGGCACAGATTGTCTATGATGACAGATATGTTGAGTTGTCCTCCACATTTATCTGATCGAAACTAGAGGGCTCCACAGCAAACAGTCTTCGCATATCCAGTTCTAGGGGATGCATGCAGCCGCTGATCACCAGGGAATGAAGAGGACCTCCAAAGTCAACAGTGCTGAGTTGCTGCAGAGTGCCCGCCGCTATATGTTGGCCAGATGCCCCCCACTTGGCCCAGTCCCACGCAGATTGTGTTCTCAGGTAGAGCTGAGGATCGCAACAGAAACATTTGTATCTCAATGATATCGCAATACGGTCTTCTATTTAAAAACATTATAAGAAAACTCACAGGCAAAAATACTTATTTTATATATATATAAACCTTTAGGCACAATGGATATTGATGCAAATCAAGGTATTTATTCAGACAATAAATTGTTCATGAGACAGATGTATGTCCAACATTTCGGCCTCAGCCTTTATCAAGGTTTATCTAAAACAATACAAAAATGGGAAGAACTGTATAAAAAACGAAAATCCATCGTCTCATGATAAATCAAATTACAATCATATCTGAGAAAAAGAGGGGGGGTAACAAATAAGCCGACACTTAGCACATGAAAATATCTCATATAAATGAATACAAAGCGGTGCTTCATTCCAGAGTTAACCACTAAAGAGGAAAAATAAAAAATCTACACGATTTAGTTATGGATTGTAACACATATATGCTTCAAGTGTAAAACAGCCTCCTTCAAAAGAGTAAAAAGGGGGGACATACTATGAGGTCAGACGTATCACAGGTATCAAAAAAGCCAAAGCGTAATGGCCCAATATACGCCCTACAGTATATGCCCCTCATTCTTCTATATTCCCCATCCTGGTATATGGAATATGGTCCCCATCCTGGGTAGGTGTAGATGCCCCTCCATCCATCCGGGTAGGTGTATATGCCCCTACATCCATCCATCCTGGGTAGGTGTATATGCCCCTCCATCCATCCTGGGTAGGTGTATATGACGCGCCCCTGGGCCTGAGTCGTGTGGCATCGCGCGCACGGGGGCTTACCCGGAGCCGGATCCGATAGGGGTAGTAGTCTCGTGGCGGTGACCCGGTCCGTGCCCAGGGAGTCAAACTGAGTGGCAGTATTTAGCAGTAGATGTTAGAATGTTCGACTATGCCACCCGTGGATTGCGGTTATGAAACCGCCGCTGCAGGGCAGACCGCTGAGGCTGGTGTTGTTTGTGCAGCTGAAGATGGGATGACTCCCCACGGGAGGAGTATTGCCTCAGGGCAGCTATTGTAGAGTTGATGATGGGGGTGATGGTGCGGATGTCCCAGTACTGGTGGTGCAGGTACGACGATGAAACACGGAGTCTGGTAGTGTAGTTTCAAAAGCTTTACTCACGGTTCTTTATCAGATCCTTGTGCACAGTAGGACCACCCGAGCCGTGCTGCGTCCACCAGGTCAGGGACTCGGCCAACTCCCAGGCGATTCCAGAGCGTGGTCCAGAGCTCCCCTCTCTTCCTTCCTACTGGCCGTCCTCACCAGGGACCCACCTATGTCCGGCTTCCTCGGGCCTTATGGGGCAAAACCTCTCTCTGGCTTTCCTGACCCTATGTGGCGTGCCTTCCTGGTGGATGTGGCAAGGGGTCGTGCCAAAGCTTGACCACGACCTCTGGTTCCTGGCTAAGGATGATTGACCTCCACCAGTTTGGGATCCGGTACCCTTCTCTGCCAACCCTTCACCCGTTTTAGTTCACTCGTGGGATCTCAGGGTTCCCTCTATGCTTGCGTCTCTGGGCCTTTCTTCGTGTTTCTCCTCTTCCTCCTCTCTCCTCTCTGCTTCAGGCCTAGCTCTGGAGCTGGGCCCAGACGGAGCCACAGCTCCCCCTCAGCCCTCTCTGGCTGAGCTCCTCTCTCCACTCCTCCAGGCTGAACAGACCCTGTCTTAAGATGGTGCCCACCTTATATACTCCCTCTGACACCCGAGCCCTGGTGACAACGCAACCAATGGGCTCCTACCTATGCCCAGAGTCCCTCCCCTGTCTGCTCCTACACCACTGGGATGTTCCTCCCCCCCCCCCACTCCAGCCAGGGACAGACGCTGTCGTACCTGCACATCTATCTGGTGGGAGTACCGTTGTTCTGTCCCCCGGAAATGGGGTGAGTGTAGTGCATGCAGCTATCTGAGCTCTGTCCCACACTCCATCCTTACCCGGGAGTGGAATACCACATCTCTGGTTCGAGGTGCAATACCCCTGTAGCAGCCGAGTCCTCGGGGTGCTACATATATGCCCCTCCATCCATACTGGGTGTGTGTATATGCCCCTCCATCCATCCATCCTGGGTAGGTGTATATGCCCCTCCATCCATCCATCCTGGGTAGGTGTATATGCCCCTCCATCCATCCATCATGGGTAGGTGTATATGCCCCTGCATCCATCCATCCTGGGTAGGTGTATATGCCCCTCCATCCATCCTGGGTGTGTGTATATGCCCCTCCATCCATCCATCCTGGGTAGCAGTATATACCCCTCCATCTATCCATCCCGGGTAGGTGTATATCCCCCTCCATCCATCCATCCTGGGTAGGTGTATATGCCTCTCCAACCATCCATCCTGGGTAGGTGAATATGCCTCTCCATCCATCAATCCTGGGTAGGTGTATATGCCCCTCCATCCATCATTTCTGGGTAGTTGTAGATGCCCCTCCATCCATCAATCCATCCTGGGTAGGTGTATATGCCCCTCCATTCATCCATCCATCCTGGGTAGCAGTATATGTCCCTCCCTCCATCCATCCTGGGTAGGTGTATATGCCCCTCCATTCATCCATCCATCCTGGGTAGGTGTATATGCCTCTCCATCCATCCATCCTGGGTAGGTGTATATGCCTCTCCATCCATCATTTCTGGGTAGTTGTAGATGCCCCTCCATCCATCAATCCATCCTGGGTAGGTGTATCGGCCCATCCATCCATCATGAGTAGGTGTATATGCCCCTCCATCCATCCTGGGTAGGTGTATATACCCCTCCATCTATCCTGGGTAGGTGTATATGCCCCTCCCTCCATCCATTCTGGGTAGGCGTAGATGACCCTCCATCCATCCATCATGGGTAGTCTATTCTAGTATGTGTTTATGCCCCTCCATCCATCCTGGTTAGGTGTAGATGACCCTCCATCCATCCATGCTGGATAGGAGTATATGCCCCTCCATCCATCCTTGGTAGGAGAATATGCCCCTCCATCCATCCATTCTGGGTAGGTGTATATGCCCCTCCATCCATCCATCCTGGGTAGGTGTATATACCCCTCCATCCATCCATCCTGGATAGGTGTATATGCCCCTCCATCCATCCATCCTGGGTAGGTGTATATGCCCCTCCATGCATCCATCCTGGGTAGGTGTAGATACCCCTCCATTCATCCATTCGGGGTAGGTGTAGATGCCCCTCCATCAATCAATCCATCCTTGGTAGGTGTAGATGCCCCTCCATCCATCAATCCATCCTTGGTAGGTGTAGATGCCCCTCCATCCATCCATGTTGGGTGTGGATACCCCTCCATCCATCCTTCCATCCATTCTGAGTAGGTGTATATGCCCCTCCATCCATCCTTCCATCCTGGGTAGGAGTATTTGCCCCTCCATCCATCCTGGGCAGGTGTATATGCCCCTCCATCCATCCATCCTGGGTAGGTGTATATACCCTTCCATACATCCATCCTGGGTTGGTGTATATCCCCCTCCATCCATCCATCCATCCAGGGTAGGTGTATATCCCCCTCCATCCATCCATCCTGGGTAGGTGTATATCCCCCTCCATCCATCCATCCTGGGTAGGTGTATATCCCTCTCCATCCATCCATCCCAGGTAGGTGTATATCCCCCTCCATCCATCCATCCTAGGTAGGTGTATATGCCCCTCCATCCATCCATCCTGGGTAGGTGTATATGCCCCTTCATCCATCCATCCTGGGTAGGCGTAAATGCCCCTCCATCCATCCTGGGTAGTCTATTCTGGTAGGTGTATATGCCCCTCCATCCATCCTGGTTAGGTGAAAATGCCCCTCCATCCATCCACCCTGGTTAGGTATAGATGCCCCTCCATCCATCCACCCTGGGTAGGAGTAGATGCCCCTCCATCCATCCATCCTGGGTAGGTGTATATTCCCCTCCATCCATCCATCCTAGGTAGGTGTATATTCCCCTCCAACCATCCTGGGTAGGTGTATATTCCCCTCCATCCATCCATCCTGGGTAGGTGTATATGCCCCTCCATCCATCCATCCTGGGTAGGTGTATATGCTTCTCCATCCATCCATCCTGGGTAGGTGTATATTCCCCTTCATCCATCCATTCTGCGTAGGCGAAGATGCCCCTCCATCCATCCTGGGTAGTCTATTCTGGTAGGTGTATATGCCCCTCCATCCATCCTGGTTAGGTATAGATGCCCCTCCATCCTTCCATCCATCCTGGGTAGGTGTAGATGCCCCTCCATCCATCCATCCTGGGTTGGTGTATATTCCCCTCCATCCATCCATCCTGGGTAGGTGTATATTCCCCTCCATCCATCCATCCTAGGTAGGTGTATATTCCCCTCCATCCAACCATCCTGGGTAGGTGTATATGCCCGTCCATCCATCCATCCTGGGTAGGTGTATATGCTTCTCCATCCATCCATCCTGGGTAGGTGTAGATGCCCCTCCATCCATAAATCCATCCTGGGGAGGTGTATCGGCCCCTCCATCTATCCTGGGTAGGTGTATATGCCCCTCCATCCATCCTGGGTAGGTGTATATGCCCCTTCATCCATCCTGGATAAGTATATATGCTCCATCATCTATCCATCCTGGTTAGGTGTAGATGCCCCTTTATCAATCCATCCATCCTGGGTAGGAGTATATGCCCCTCCATCCATCCTTGGTAGGAGAATATGCCCCTCCATCCATCCTAGGTAGGAGAATATGCCCCTCCATCCATCCATCCTGGGTAGGTGTATATGCTCCTCCATCCATCCATCCTGGGTAGGTGAATATGCCCCTCCATCCATCCATCCTGGGTAGGTGTATATGCCCCTCCATCCATCCATCCTGGGTAGGTATATATGCCCCTCCATCCAAACATCCTGGGTAGGTGTATATGCCCCTCCATCCATCCATTCTGGGTAGGTGTATATGCCCCTCCAACCATCCATCCTGGGTAGGTGTATATGCCCCTCCATCCATCCATCCTGGGTAGGTGTATATGCCCCTCCATTCATCCATCCTGGGAAGGTGTATATGCCCCTTCATCCATCCTGGGTAGGTTTATATGCCCCCTCCATCTATTCTGGTGAGTATATGCCACGTCTCCTTCCTGGTGGGTATATGCCACCTCTCCATCCTGGTGGGTATATGCCCCCCCTCCATCCATCCTGGTGGGTATATGCCTCCCCTCCACCCTGGTGGGTATATGCCTCCAACTCCACCCTTTTGTGTATATGCCCCCATATATTCAATGCAAAGGAAAAAAAAACAAAAACAATAAACACTTCTACTCACCTTCCACGTTCCCACGCAGCGCTGTGTCTGTGTTGCCTGAGGATGTCGGCAGTGATAACAGCAGAGAAGCTGAGATCACCGCACGGTGCCGCCGCAGATACTCCTTCGGGACGTCCACTCCCAGGCATTTCCTCCCCGGCAGCTCCTGTCATGGCACGCTCTGACTGAGCAGTGCGTGCGACGACAGGGGGAATGTACAGCTTACACTGCAGGCTCCACAAAGATGGCTGCAATCTCCTCCCACGGCTGCGACCTGAACAGCCAAGGGGGCGTGCCCAGGTCACAGCTAGAGGCAGGAGGAGCGGCCTCTAATGTTAGAGATAGGGTCGGTGACAGACTACTGTCTCTTATGGCCAGGGCTGCTGTAAATGAGGTGTGTAAGAGCGCTTCTTACACACCCCCCAAATAAAAATGGCAGCCCCTAGTGGCCAATGTAAAAATAAATAAATAAAAAACTAATAAAGTGGTACATTTAATTTTGTATTAAAAATAATTGATTACATAATTATTAATACAAAACATAAAATCGTGGCCCCTTCCCTGTAAGAATAGCACACGGCTCTTTTTACGTCTGGTTATTTCTCTAACAGGTAGAATATGCTCCGTTATAGACCGGGGACAGGTTTACAGCTCTATTTTTTGTGGACGATTGATCTGTAAATCAGAACTGAGACCGGTCCGATTTTCATCCGATTTGTAGATAAAGATCATCTATTGAAGTCAATGAGTCTGTCAGAAAAATGGCCAGAACCAACCATGTTGCCTGTACTGCTTGTTTTCCAGGGTCTATAGGCCGGGCAAGCGAGGCTAGGAAACCTTTAGCTTTTTACTTTACATATAAAAAAATATGCCCCACTGAGGAGAAAAACTGCCACACTGACCAAAATCAGATGAAAATTAGAAAAAAACACTGATTAAAACCTGACATGTGAACGGGGCCTTAGGCCTTAATCAGATGTCAGCAGGGTCGGACTGGGGTGTCTGGGGCCCACAGGGGACATTGACTCTAGGGGCCACCTACAGCAATATGCAGCTCTCTTTTCTCTGCTCTCCCTGTTATAGTGGAGCAGTGACCGGCGGCTCCTCACATCTACTCTGCACAGACTAGAACAGGGACGGACAATTTCTGGAGTTTGCATGAAAGAGCTTCTTTGGTTAAAACAAGTGATCACAGATTCATGGGCTACACAGGATAGGTGATCACTTATTGATTGGAAACCGCACCGATTGGAAGAATGGGGAAGTTTTATCCCTGACAGGACTCTTATCCCCATTTTACAATGCAGCGACAGGTGGGACGTCTGACCACAGCCTCATTCGTTGTCTTGGGGGCTTCCAAAAAAGAGCAGCGCTCGCAGCCTCTGAGGGAATGAATGGATCAGTGGTCGAGTCGCACATGAGCTCCAGTCTAATGGGGAGAAAAGCTCCACATTCTGCCGATCGGTGCAGGTCCCAGTAGTCAGACCCCCACCAATCAATAAGTTATCACTGATCCTGTGGAGAGGCGATTACTTGTTTTCACCGGAGAACCCCTGTAAGTGCATCTCTGACGCTCTGCTCCAAGTATTTCATCTCTAAGGCCACAGCCACACTATCAGTATTCGGTCAGGATTTTTTCTCAGGAGTGGGAGACAAAACCAGGTGAGGAACAATCAGAGAAAAGGTAGAATAGAAACAAGTCACCAATTCTGGATTTATCACCCACTCCTGCTTTTGCCTCTCACTACTGAGAAAAAATACTGACCAAATACTGATAGTGAAGCCGTGGCCTCATGGAAAAAAATATTTTCCTAGTTAATCTCAGCGAGAACAAATGACCGCCATACACAACATAATCCACTATAACAACACCAATAATACCACATACAAAAGGGACAAATATCGCCACACCATGACCAGACCACATATTACCACCACATAGTGACCAAATAATACAATACTGATCAGGAATACAAACCACAATACTAACAACACTGTCACTATACATATGAGCTCTGTATATAGTGTCAGTGTACAGGTAATACAGTGATCCCCAGTGACATTATAAACAGGATCTCTGTATATAGTGTCAGTGTACAGGTAATACAGTGATCACCGGTGACATTATACACAGGAGCTCTGTATATAGTGTACATGTAATACAGTTATCACGAGTGACATACACAGGAGCTCTGTATATACTATATAGTGTAAGTGTACAGTAATACACTGACTCACCAGTGATGTCTCTAGGTGAAGTTCTTCATCTTCGCTTTTCTTCATCTGGCACAGTCCACCATCACTTCTTCCAGCCAGGAATCATCTCTGCAGAAAATAACACACAGTTATCAATAACTGATCTCTTTTAGAGCACATTCCTACTTTTCCCCAGGCTTCCACACTACACCAGTTGAAGAAATACAGCAACATAGTGGCGCCCTGCACAGTAACAGGACCTCCCTTTTGTCCCCTCTTATGGAAAACAGTTTCCTAAAAAGTAAATTATATTACAGAAGTAATAATGTCCCTAATTGGACTCTAAAGTAATAATGTTCCCCACTCGCCATCATAAACTAATAAAGTTCCTCAATCTGGCCCCTAAACAGTAATAAAGTCCCTTGTCCAGCGTGGCCCCCCATCTATCCATCCTGACCCCCCCCATATATCCATTCTGGTCTCCATGTGTCCAGCCTGCCCCTCCCATATATCCATCCGGGCCTCCATGTGTCCAGCCCACCCCCTTTCATATATCCATCCTGTCCCCCTCATATATGCATCCCACCCCACCCCCTATATCTATCAGGTCCCCATGTGTCCAGCTTGCCGCCCTTCACCTCCATGTGTCCAGCTTGCCGCTCTTCACCTCCATGTGTCCATCCAGGTCCCCATGTGTCCAGCTTGCCGCCCTTCACCTCCATGTATCCATCCAGCTCCCCATGTGTCCAGCTTGCCGCCCTTCATCTCCATGTGTCCATCGAGGTCCCCATGTGTCCAGCTTGCCCCCCTTCACCTCCATGTGTCCATTCAGGTCCCCAACTTGGCCCCCTTCACCTCCATGTGTCCCCCCATGCGTCCAGCCAGCCCCCCTTCAGCCCCATGCCTCCATCCATATGTCCCCCCATGCGTCCATCCAGCCCCCTCCTTCAGCCCCATGCCTCCATCCATGTCTCCCCATGCGTCCATCCAGCCCCCCCTTCAGCCCCATGCCTCCATCCATATGTCTCCCCATGTGTCCAGCCAGCCCCCCCTTCAGCCCCATGCCTCCATCCATGTCTCCCCATGCGTCCAGCCAGCCCCCCCTTCAGCCCCATGCCTCCATCCATATGTCCCGCCATGCGTCCAGCCAGCCCCCCCTTCAGCCCCATGCCTCCATCCATGTTCCCCCATGCGTCCAGCCAGCCCCCCCTTCAGCCCCATGCCTCCATTTGTCTCCCCATGCGTCCATCCAGCCCCCCCACTTCAGCCCCATGCCTCCATCCATGTCCCCATGTGTCCAGCCAGCCCCCCCCTTTAGCCCAATGTCTCCACCCATGTCCCCATGGGTCCACCCAGCCCCCCCCTTCAGACCCATGTCCCCATGTGTCCATCCAGCCCCCCCCTTCAGACCCATGTCCTCATGGGTCCATCCAACCCCCCACTTCAGCCCCATGTCCCCATGGGTCTAGCCAGCCCACCCGCCCTTCAGCCCTATGTCCCCAGCCAGCCCCCCTTCAGCCCCATGTCCCCCTCCATGTCCCCATGGGTCCAGTCAGCCCCTCCTTCAGCCCCATGTCCCCCTCCATGTCCCCATGGGTCCAGCCAGCCCCCCATTCAGCCCCATGTCCCTCTCCATGTCCCCATGGGTCCATCCAGCCCCCCCATTCAGCCCCATGTCCCCATGCATGTCCCCATGGGTCCAGCCAGCCCCCCTTCAGCCCCATGTCCCCATGGGTCCAGCCAGCCCCCCCTTCAGCCGCATTTCCCCCTCCATATCCCCATGTGTCCAGCCTGCCCCCCCTTCAGCCCCATGTCTCCCTCCATGTCCCCATGGGTCCAGCCAGCCCTCCCTTCAACCCCTTGTCCCCCTTCATGTCCCCATGGGTCCATCCAGCCCCCCCTTCAGCCCCATGTCTCCATCCATGTATCCATAGGTCCAGCCAGCCCCCCCTTCAGCCCCATGTCCCCCTCCATGTCCCCATGTGATCAGCCTGCGACCCCTCCATATATGGATGATGACCAATGCTGGGAACACTTGCACTTGACTTGAAGGTGAAGCAGGGAGAGCTGTAGCCAGGCCTGCAGCTTTGTTTCCAGGGTGATGGTGAGAGAGCAGAGTGCAGGTCACCGTATACTCAGCCCAGGAGCCGGCTTAAAAGGCCAAGAGAGCAGGAGAGAAGAGGGCGGTGCTGGTGCAGTATTACATACCCGGACAGGAGCCGGTGTTACAAGGCCAATTCCAAGGGAGCAGGAGCCGGGACTGGAGAGCAGAGCGCGGCGTCGGCGTATCAAAAACCGGCAGGGGAGCAGGGAGAGGAGAGCGCGATGTCAGCGTGTCACCTGACACCACACAACTGCCAGCCACCAGCGGGAAAGCAGAGCGCGGTGCGTGTCACCGCCCACCAAGAACACGTCCACCTGTCATGTGACTATGCGCGTCACCCGCTGTCACCACTGAATAGTATGAGCGCCGCACACGATGCTACATTTCCTTCGGCTGCGCTTTTAAAGGGCCCGTACTTTTTAAGAGCCCCCGCTACCAATTCTCTCACTCTCTCATCGGGGCCCACCGGGAATTTTTCCCGCTATCACACCAGGCCAGTCCGACCCTGCATGGGCCCATCGGGTAAAGTGATGGAATGAAGTTTTCTCTCCTCATGTTGAAAAATGACATTATCTGCCACCTATTGATGAGTGAAAAAAAGTGATGAAGATTTACAAACTTCTAACATTAGTCAGTGAAAAACATACAGAACAAGGATGCAAATGTATCTTTTTCTGGCAATCCAATCATTTGAATGGGCCAGTTTTATCTGCAAATCAGATTACAATCAAACATGTCTCAAATTTCTTTTGTGAACCATCAGCATCAGAAAAGGTCCATAGACTATAATTATTATGTTTTTATAAGCAAAGAAAAGGAACACAATGCAAACTCTAAAATCAGACATTTAAATGGATGAGTTTGGTGGGCAAACAGGGTCTGACTGGAGCACCGGGACACTGGACGATTATCCGGTGGGCCAGGGTCCTTGGCAGGACGTAGAGGGGGCCCACTGGTTTCAACTGAATGTGCGTCCGAGGACATTTCATTAATGATCAGTATTGTAATATTCGGTCACTATGTTGTAATATCTGGTCCGGTCATGGTGTGGTATTTATCCCTGTATGTGTTATTATTTGGTCACTATGTGGTGTGGACATGGTGTGGTGGTATTTCTCCCTTGTATGTGCAATTATTTGGTCGCTATATGTTGGTAATATCTGGTCTGGTCATGGTGTGGCGATATTTGTCCCTTATACAATATGTGGTATTATTGGGTCACTATGTGGTGGTAATATGTGGTCTGGTCACGGTGTGGCTGTATTTCTCCCTTCTACATGGGATTATTCGGTCGCTTTATGCTGGTAATATGTGGTCTGGTCACAGTGTCACGTTAGTTCTCCCTTGAATGTGGTATTATTGGTCTTGAAAAAGTGGATTGTGTTGTGTATAGCAGTCAATTGTTCTCTCTGATATTAATTAGGAGAATAATCTTTATTTAGATTTGTGATTAAATACTTGGAACAAGATGCACTTACAGGAATTCTACTGTGAAAACAAGTAATCACCTTTCCAAAGGATAAGTGATAAGGTATTGATTAGTGGGGGTCTGACTGCCGGGACCCGCACCGATTGGTAGAATGTGGAGCTTTTATCCCCACTAGACTGAAGCAGCATGTGCGACTTCACCACTGATCCATTGATTTCCTCAATGGCTGCGAGCGCTGCTCTTGTTTTTTTCTGGAAGCCCCAAAGAGAATGAATGGATCTGCGGTCAGACATCCCACCTGCCGCTGCATTTTAAAATGGGGATAAAAGTGTCCTGTCAGGGATAAAACTTCCCAATTCTGATCAGTGCGGTTTCCAATGGTCGGACCCAAACGATCATTAAGTTATCACCAATCCTGAGGAGCCCATGGATCGGTGATAACTTGTTTTCACCAAAGAAGCCCTTTAATGCAAACTACCGTAATTGTCCATCCCAGTTGTGCTGTGCGCACAGTAGATGTGCAGGAGCCGCCTGTGTTTTACAGTCGAGGTCCCACTATAACGGGGATAACGGCTAACAGGTATCTGCATCTAGCTGTAGGGTGGGCCCCAGTCTCCCCAGTCCCACGCTGTGGGCAAATATAACCTGTCTGGGCAATTGTAACCAATTTTGCTGCAAAAAAAAGAAAAGTCTTTTTACCTTTTTAACCATAACTTTCAATGTCTTGGATAAGTGTGTAACCCTTTATTAAATTCTGCCTTTATTATGGGGATCTCATGGTAGTAGAGCATAGCAGAGGTTGACTATATTTTATTTTTTATTTATTTTTTACATAAAGATCCACGTAAAGGAAAAAAAAAAAAGTAAAACAAAATGGAAACCAAAAGAAAATGAACAGAACACACCTTTTTGGTAAATTTTTATACTTTGAGCAGCCCCATGATATAAGCTGGTGCAGGTCACTAATCAGACAAATCCACATGAATGAGTGTAAGAAGTGAATGCAGCACTCACCACTATAATAAAACATTGTATTCCAGAATTAATAACCATCAGCTTCTCACAGAGGGAGGTCGGCGAGTGGTAGATACAGTGCATTGTGAGAGGATTTGGCCCCCTTGAACTTTTCTACCTTTTGCCACATTTCTGGCTTCAAACATAAAGATATAAAATTAAAATTTTTGGGGGAAGAATCAACAACAAGTGGGAATGAAATTTATTGGATATTTTAAACTTTTAAAAAAAAATAAAAAATGAAAAGTGGGGCGTGCAATATTATTCGGCCCCTTTACTTTCAGTGCAGCAAACTCACTCCAGAAGTTCAGTGAGGATCTCTGAATGATCCAATGTTGTCCTAAATGACTGGTAATGATAAATAGAATCCACTGATCCAATGTTGTCCTAAATGACTGGTAACGATAACTAGAATCCACCTGTGTGTAATCAAGTCTCTGTGTAAATGCACCTGCTGTGTGATAGTCTCAGGGTTCTGTTTCAAGTGCAGAGAGCACCATGAAGACCAAGGAACACACCAGGCAGGTCTGAGATACTGTTGTGGCGAAGTTCAAAGCCGGATTTGGATACAAAAAGATTTCCCAAGTTTTAAACATCTCAAGGAGCACTGTGCAAGCGATCATGTTGAAATGGAAGAAGTATCATACCAATGCAAATCTACCAAGACCCGGCCGTCCCTCTAAACCAGTGTTTCCCAAACTCCAGTCCTCACGGACCCCCACAGGTCGTGTTTTCAGGATTTCCTTAGTATTGCATAGGTGATGGAAGTATCATCAAGGCATCAGGAATTCTCTCACCTGTGCAATACTATGGAAATCCTGAAAACATGACCTGTGGGGTCTGTGAGGACTGGAGTATGGGAAACACTGCTCTAAACTTTCATCTCAAACAAGGAGAAGACTGATCAGAGATGCAGCCAAAAGGCCCATGATCACTCTGGATGAACTGCAGAGATCTAGACCTGAGGTGGGTTAGTCTGTCCATAGGACAACAATCAGTTGTACACTGCACAAATCTGGGCTTTATGGAAAAATGGCAAGAAGAAAGCCATTTCTCAAAGATATCCATAAAAAGTCTTGTTTGAAGTTTGCCACAAGCCATCTGGGAGACACACCAAACATGTGGAATAAGGTGCTCTGGTCAGATGAAACCAAAATCGAACTTTTTAGCCACAATGCAAAACGATATGTTTGGCGTAAAAGCAACACAGCTCATCAGCCTCAAAACACCGTCCCCACTGTCGAACATGGTGGTGGCAGCATCATGGTTTGGGCCTGCTTTTCTTCAGCAGGGACAGAGAAGATGATTAAAATTGATGGGAAGATGGATGGAGCCAAATACAGGACCATTCTGGAAGAAAACCTGTTGGAGTCTGCAAAAGACCTGAGACTGGGACGGAGATTTATCTTCCAACAAGACAATGATCCCAAACATAAAGCAAAATCTACAATGGAATGGTTCAAAAATAAACATATCCAGGTGTTAGAATGGCCAAGTCAAAGTCCAGACCTGAATCCAAACGAGAATCTTGGAAAGAGCTGAAAACTGCTGTTCACAAACGCCCTCCATCCAACCTCAATGAGCTCGAGCTGTTTTGCAAGGAAGTATGGGCAAGAATTTCAGCCACTCGATGTGCAAAACTGATAGAGACATACCCCAAGCGACTTGCAGCTGTAATCGCAGCAAAAGGTGGCACTACAAAGTATTAACTCAAGGGGGCCGAATAATATTGCACGCCCCACTTTTCAGTTTTTAATTTGTTAAAAAAGTTTAAAATAGCAAATAAATTTCATTCCACTTCACGATTGTGTCCCACTTGTTGTTGATTCTTCCCCAAAAAGACGTAGTTACTTACCGGTAACGGGATTTCTCAGAGCCCATGACGGCACCACGGAGAGAGGGGATCCGCCCTTCAAGGACAGAAAACTTACAGATAAAAGGGCGGTACCTCTCTCCCGCATCAGTTGTTTACAGAGCATGAGAGGACCACCAGGTTAGTAACACTAAATTTTATAATTTAAGACCTCGTCAGACACCCCACGAGGCTACAATAATTAACTAATAAGTGTGCGCACCCACACATGAAGGGAGGGTATGTATGGGTGCCGTCATGGGCTCTGAGAAATCCCGTTACCGGTAAGTAACTACGTCTTTCTCCTTCCCCCATGACGGCACCACGGAGAGAATTGCAGAGAAGTGACTCATTAGGGGGGGGGGGGGGACCACAGCTTCCAGAACCCTTCTCCCGAAAGTAAGGTCTGAAGAAGAGGTTAAGTCTAGCCGGCAGTGATTAAAGAAGGTAGAGGGGGAAGACCAGGTTGCCGCTCTACATATCTGCTCTATCGTAGCACCGGCCTTCTCCGCCCAGGAGGCTGCCACCGCTCTTGTTGAGTGGGCCTTCAGTTTCTCCGGGGCAGCTTCTCCACATGAGGAGTAAGATAATGTGATGGCCTCCCTTATCTATATCTATTATATAGAGAACTATCCTGCCTACACTCTTGTTTTGCCTCTAGATACTGGATTAGGCACCTTCTGATGTCTAGTGTATGCAGGACCCTCTTTTTCGTGTTCCTAGGTTTAGGGTAGAAAGAAGGGAGGGTGATTTCCTGGGACCTGTGAAATCTTGACGCCACTTTTGGTAGATAGGCAGGGTCAGTTTTCAGAATAACCCTATCCTCCAAGATTTGTGTGAAGGGGGGCCCTGCCGATAGGGCCTGAATATCATTAACCCTACTTGCGGATGTGAGAGCTACCAAGAGTGCTGTTTTTAGAGACAGAGTTTTTAGGGATGCTTCTGACAGGGGTTCCAAAGGTGCCTCAGTTAGGGCTGAAAGGACCAAGTTCAAATCCCAGGGTGTAGCATTTTGGGATGTGATAGGGCAGGATCTAGCTGATGCCTTAATAAATCTAGATACCCATCTATCCCTGGCCAGGTCAAAATTATAGAGTGCTCCCGGGCCCGCAACTTGAACTTTTAAGGTACTTGTGGCCAGGCCCTGCTTCAAACCCCTCTGTAAAAATTCCAGGATAGCTGTCAACGGAACCTCTCCTCCCAACCTGGAACCGGAGACTGACAGGAATTTCTTCCAGGTTTTCCCGTATAGTTTGGTGGTGACTGGTTTTCTACTTTGAAGTAGTGTGGTGATCAAATTCTTTGTCCTCAGAAGAGCCCTCTCAAATTCCAGGCTGTCAAGTGTAAGCTTGACACCTGAGGATGGAGGACCAGACCCTGAGAGAGAAGGTCCGGGAGCTCGGGGAGAACCCATGGATCAGAGATTGACAACTTCCTCAGCCATTAAAACCATGCTCGCTTTGGCCAAAAGGGAGCTATTAGGATTACCCTCGCTTCCTCTTCTCTGATTTTCCTCAGAACAGCTGGAATCAGAGCGGTCGGAGGAAAAGCGTAAGCTAGAGGGTAATTCCAAGGGATCATAAAGGCATCCACGGCTACCGGGTTCCCTTTGGATCTAGGGAGCAAAAAGAGCGTGTGTTTTTTTTTTTGTTTTTTTTTTTCTGATTGCTGGCAAACAGATCTATGGAGGGACGGCCCCACCTTTGTACAAACTGCCGAAAAACCACCAGACTTAATTCCCACTCTCCCTGCTTCAATTGAGTCCGACTCAGAAAGTCTGCGGTGTGGTTTTCTACCCCTTTTATGTGTAGAGCGGATAGGGATTGCAAGTTCTCCTCGGCTAAGTGAAAGATGACCTCTGTCGTCTGCATTAGGGAATGGGACCGTGCCCTGGTGGTTCAGGTATGCCACTACTACTCGGTTGTCTGAGAAGACCCTCACGTGACGTCCTTGTAGTGTGTGTGACGCGCCCCCTGGGCCAGTGTTGTTGGGGAATACCCGGAGCCGGATCAGATGGGGGTTGTAGTCTCCGAGTGGCTGTGACCCGGTCCGTGCCCAGGGTGTCAAGCTCAGTGTGTGGCAGTCCTTATGATGTTACTAGATGTTCTTTTGTGTCGACTACGCCACCCGTTGATTTGCGGTCAATACGGCCGCCGCTGCAGCAGAGCCCACTGAGGCTGATGATGTGAGTGCAGCTTAGGTAGTATAACCCCCAACGGGAGGGGTATAGCCTCAGGGGGTCAGCCGTGGAGGATGGTGGTTGTGAAGGTGCAGCAAGGAGACTCAGAGGCATAAAATGCAGTTCCAGGGTTTTACTTACTGGTGTTGCTCGGGTCACTGTGTACAGCAGTGACCACCCAAGCCGTGCTGCGTCCACCAGGTCCTGGACTCGGTCAACTCCCAGGCAACTCCGGAGTGTGGTCCTGAGCTCCTTTCTGTCTCTCCCTTCTTCTGGCCGTTCCCACCAGGGATCCACCTAAGTCCGGCTCCCTCGGGCCTCTTGTTGGTCAAGCCTCCTCTGGGCTCCCTGACCCTATTCTTGGTCTGCCTTCCGGGTGGATTTAGTGGGTGATCGTGGCAGATCCTGCCCACGACCTCCGGTTCCTGGCTAAGGTGTGCTGTAGCCTCTGCCAGCTTGGGATCCGGTACCCTGTTGCCGACCCTTCACCCTTCTGTCCTTATTTTGGGATCTTGGGGTCCCCTCTGCGCCTCTGGGTCTCTCTCTCTTCTCCTCTGCTCTGCTTCTCAGGCTCTCAGACAGACTGACTGACCGACGTCTCACAGACTGACTGTGGCTGACTGACCCTGATCTAAGATGGTGCCCACCTTATATACTCCCTCTATGTGTGAGCTCAGGTGACCAGCACCCAATGAGCTCCTAGCTTTACCCAGGCTGCTCCCCCTATCTGCCCCTACACTACTGGGATGTTCCACCCCCCTCCCACTCCAGCCAGGAACAGACACTGTCGTACCTGCACATTTCTTTAGTGGGAGTACCATCGGTCTGTTCCCCGGAAATGGGATGTGTGTAGTGCATGCAGCCTACTAGCTCAGTTCCACACTCCATCCTTACCCGGGAGTGGAATACCACACCTCTGGGTTGAGGTGCAATACCCCTGTAGCAGCCGAATCCTCAGGGTGCTACATGTGCATGAACTCCCGGAGTGCCTGGTCTACTGCTAGGAGCTCCTTCATGTTTGAGGACATTAGTTACACGCGTTCTGTCCAGACCCCCTGAGCTACCAGGTTGTTGAGGTGGGCCCCCCAGCCCCCGGGCTTGCATCTGTGGTCAGGACTTGCGGTGTCGGGATTGTCCAAGGACTCCCCCGGCCCAGATTGTGTATGTTCCCCCACCACTCTAGGGAAGTGTGGTTTTTATAGATAGCGTTAACCGCCCTTCTAGATGCCCTTTTAGTGCTTTTTCTGCCTCTAGGATTTCCCACTGAAGGGTCCTGGTATGTATTTGAGCCCATTGAACGGCCGGAAAGCACGCTGTCAGGGAACCTAGCAGGGACATGGCCTTCCGAAGGGACATAGACGAGTGAGATTTTGCCTGTGATATCAGGTTTAAGATTTTTTGAATTTTCCCTGAGGGGAGACGACACTCCTGAATTTTTGAATCCAGTATGACGCCTAGGTACTCCTGTATCTGTCATGGTTCTGTCTTGGACTTTTCCAGATTCAAAAGCCACCCTAAGCGAGTCAAGGAATCCATGACCTTTCCCAGATGGGATTTGCAGTCCAGGAAGGAGCTGCCTGTTATCAGGAAGTTGTCTAGGTATGGGACGACCAGGGAATTCTGCTCCCTTAGATGAGCCATCACCTCTGCAACCACTTTGGTGAAGACCCTTGGGGCTATGACGATGCCGAATGGGAGGGCTGTATATTGGTAGTGCTTGATCACTCCATCCATAGGAACAGCTACCCTGAGGAACTTCTGGTAGTCCTTGTGTATCGGGACGTGATAATAAGCGTCTTTTAAGTCCAGGACGGCCATGAAACAACCAGGAAACAGCATTTTTAATGAAAATTTTATCGTTTCCATTTTGAAGGGTTCCACCTTCAACAGCTTGTTCAGCTTTTTCAGATTCACAATCGTCCTGTATGTCCCATCTGTTTTTTTTCTCGGGAATAGTGGAGAATAGAAGCCCATGCCTCCCCCCCCCCCCCCGGGCCTCCTGAAGGACTGCTTTCCCTACTAGTCCCCGGATTTCCTGCTCCGAGGCTAGTTGCTCCTCGTTTGAGGATCTTTCGGGGGTTATAATGAAGTTTCTCTGAGGGACTTTGTAGAACTGGAGTTTCAGGCCTGATTGAATTAGGGTCAGAATCCATGAGCTGTTGGACATTAGCTCCCAGGTCGGGAGAAAACTTGATAGCCTTCCCCTCACCCGGGGCAAATCTTCAATGGGGGCTCTTTAGGGGGTATCCTACGCATAAATCGTCTACTCCGAAAAGGTTTCCTGTAAGCAGTATTAGACGGGACAGGAAACCGTTTCTTATTATCTCCTGCTTTATCCAGGATGTCATCAAGGTCAGGCCCAAATAGAAACTCGCCCTCGCAGGGGAAGGAGCACAATCTGGATTTAGTTTGTAGGTCCCCGGCCCAACATTTGAGCCAGAGGGCTCGTCTAGCCGCGTTGGCAAGCCCTGCCGCTCTAGCACTTAACCTGACGGAGTCCGCAGAGGCGTCTGCCAGGAAGGCTGCTGCCCCTTTCATTATCGGGATGGCTTCAAGGATTGAGTCTCTGGACGTCTTCTGCCTCAGTTGTGATTCTAGCTGGTCCAACCAGACCATTAGAGATCTGGCCGTACACGTGGCAGCTATCGCTGGTGTTAACCCCCCCCCCAAGCGGCTTCCCAGGAACCCTTTAAGAAGGTGTCTGCCTTTTTATCCATGGGGTCTTTCAAGACACCCATGTCCTCAAATGGAAGGGAGTATTTTTTTTTTTTTTTAAGCTTTAGCTATAGCGACATCCGGTTTCGGCCTCAAATGGGTACTTTCGTTTAGTGTAAAGGAAGCCCTTCCTCTCAGGTCTTTTCCACTCTTTCATAATCAGCGAATGAACATGTTCATTGAGTGGAAAAGATCTCCTCTTTTCCTGTTCTAGGCCGCTAAACATCGAGTCTTGTATGGATTTTTTGGGCCGGGATCTCTTAGACCCATGGTAGACCTGACTGCCTTGATGAGGCTATCAGTTTCCTCAATGGGGAAACTGCTCCGACCTCCTCTAACTGTAGACGAGGAAGAGGAGGAGGAAAAGGTGGAAGTGTCCGAATCCCCGTCACGCTCAGAACTACTAGACGTGGACTCGGGAATATGTTTTTAGTTTTCTTTACTCTTTTGCCCTGAAAAGATTTAATAGTGTTTTCCACTGTGACTTAATTAGGTCTCTAAGATCAGAGGCAAATCTCGGGGTTCCCTCGCATATGGTCTGCTCAATGCAGGAGCTGCAGAGTCTCTTTTCCCAGGTAGTGGGCAAGACCTCATCGCATAATGCACAAGTCCTAATTTTTTGTTTTCCCTTTACTCTTTCTTCCCTACGGGAGACAAGAGAGAGAGAGAGCAAGGGCCCCTAGTTACAAAGTGGACTTTCACGAAGTTCACTTACCAACCAGACGGAAGAGCAGGTACCGGTTCAGGAGGTGGAGCCATCTTTGTAGCCGGAGTCCTCCTGGAAGATGCCGAAGAGGAGCCCTTGCTGCGCTGCGACGATCTGCCAGAGCGCCCGCTTCCACTCCGGTCCTGGCCTTCCGGTCCCTTTTTCCGTTGGGTTGGCGGTGGCGACTGAGGATGTAGCACTGCCAGAACGCCTGCTTCCTCCGTCACCTTGGCTGTGTTGCAGTGAAGGGCCGCTGGAGGATCCTTTCATACGCTTCCTCTGAGGCGATGGTGAGTGGGGGAGCAGGGACTGCACCTCCTGGGTCTCCTCCTCGCTCATAGCAGCAGAGTGCCAGAGAATGCTAGGAAGCACTTCCCCTGTGCTTGCCTGGCCATTTAAACTCTATAGGGGTCCCCCCTTCAGATCCATCACCGTGTCCTCCTCCGACAGCACGGACAGCGGGAACTCCTGGCCGCCCTTCGGGGCTGGTGTAGCACCCCGAGGACTCGGATGCTACAGGGGTATTGCACCTCGATCCAGAGGTGTGGTATTCCACTCCCGGGTAAGGATGGAGTGTGGAACAGGGCTCAGTACCCTGCATACACTACACTCACCCCATTTCCGGTACGACAGCTTCTGTCCCTGGCTGGAGTGGGGGGGGGGGGGAACATCCCAGTGGTGTAGGAGCAGAGAGGGGAGGGACTCTGGGCATAGGTAGGAGCCCATTGGGTGCTGGTCACCTGGGCTCGGGTGTCAGTAGGGAGTATAAAAGGTGGGCACCATCTTGGATAGAGAGTTAGTTCAGAGAGGAGCTCAGCCGGAGAGGGCTGACAGGGAGCTGTGGCTCAGTCTGGGCCCAGCTCCAGGCCTGGAGAGGAGGCCTGAGGCAGAGAGAGAGAGAAAGAAGAAGAAGGAGAAACAGGAACACCAGGAAAGGCCCAGAGACGCAAGAAGAGAGGGAACCCTGAGATCCCACGAGTTAACGGGTGAAGGGTTGGCAGAGAAGGGTATCGGATCCCAAACTGGTGGAGGCCAATTATCCTCAGCCAGGAACCGAAGGTCGTGGTCAAGCCTTGGCGCGACCCCTCACCATATCCACCAGGAAGGCATACCATATAGGGTCAGGGAAACCGGGAAAGGTTTCACCACCAGAAGGCCCGAGGGAGCCGGACAAAGGTGGGTCCCTAGTGGGGACGGCCAGTAGGAAGGAATAGAGGGGAGCCTTGGACCACGCTCCGGAACTGCCTGGGAGTTAGCCGAGTCCCTCACCTGGTGGGCGCAGCACGGCTCGGGTGGTCCTTACTGCGCACAAGTGACCTGATAAAGAACTGTGAGTAAAGCTGTGAAAACTGCAACCGCACGTCTCAGTGATTCCTTGTTACACCACCACGACCACCATCATTCCTCCCTGCCTAGCCAGCTGCCCTGAGGCTATACCCCTCCCGTTGGGGGTTATACCATCCACGCTGCACCACCGTACCACCGGCCTCAGCGGTCTGCCCTGCAGCGGCGGCTTCATAGCCGCAATCAACGGGTGGCGTAGTCGAACAGAACAACATCTTATGCCAAGCACCGCCGCTTAGTTTGACACCCTGGACACGGACCGGGTCACCGCCACGAGGACTACTACCCCTATTGGACCCGGCTCCGGGTATTCCCCGCATGCGCAACGCTGCCCAACATGGCCCAGGGGGTGAGTCACTGGCACCTGTGGCTATCAGGTGTGCCCCCCCCCCGCGCTAGGCCACCACTGTGAACCATCAGTGAGGGGAGCGCCCCCCCCCCGTGCGGGCAGTTTCCCGCAGAGGGACCCGCGGTCGCGTCACTTCCGGCGCGCGCGGCCCGTGTCACTTCGCGTCAGAGGGGAGCGCGAAGCCCAGGCAAGCCTCCGACCCGGGCCCCAGGGCTCAGGCCTACTCACTAACCCGAGCCCCGCCATACTCACCACCTGGGCCTCGACGCCACCGGAGACCGCGGCGATCCAGTTCTTTGCTGTGTCGCGTCTCCCTGCCACCCTACAGGCCCGCTGACCCCAGCGGTGGCGCTACAGGACACCGCACCAGCCGAGGCAGGGAACCCCCGCTGCCTGAACCGGTCTGGCCGGGCCTGGTAAGCCTTCTTTTCTGCATTCCTTCCCAGGAACTTACATCCGTAGGTCCCTGTCAAGGACAGGAAACCAACTGATACGGGAGAGAGGTACCGCCCTTTTATCTGTAGGTTTCCTGTCCTTGAAGGGCGGATCCCCTCTCTCTGTGGTGCCGTCATGGGGGAAGGAGAAAAATAGAATTTTATATCTTTATGTTTGAAGCCAGAAATGTGGCAAAAGGTAGAAAAGTTCAAGGGGGCCAAATCCTTTCACAATGCAGTGTATAGGCGACGGCAGTACTGTGTATTTGCAGGATTCCAGGCCAGTATCTGCCACCCGCTGGATTTCCCATGGGAGAAGCTCTGGGATTTTATTACAGGGAACCTGTCATCAGGTTTTTGCTATGTAATCTAAAAGCAACAAGTCGGGGCAGAGGACCTTATCCCAGCGATGTGTCACTTGCTGGTCTGCATGATGGCATTTTGATATAATCCCTCTTTTATCTGCTGCAGATCTAGCAGTTCCCTGAATTCACAGATTATGTAGAGACCAATGCGGGAAAGTTACCCCAAATGTTCTAGAAGTCAGCATTGGATTTTCTGCTTTCAGATCACCTCACAGACCAATGTAAGTTAAGGGACAAGTTCAGATGACGGTTTATCCCACTGTTTTTTTAAAGAAATTCGCCATTAAAACTCTTGCATACAGTACAAAAAGAAATAGATGCCACAACCAGGGCCGGCTCCAGGATTTCATGGGCCCCGGGCAAAAGTCTCAGTGGGCCCCTTTCACACCTACCACGATTCATGATGCACAGAAATATAGGTATAGTACAATGCTAAACATTTCACTGACTTCTCACATTACATGAGTGATATCTATTGTAAAGTCTACAACAGCTCAGAAACCGGCGAATCCTCACAGCGCGCAGTGCAGACAATATAGTCCTCTATACAGTATTATGGGCCCCACATGGTCCTCCATACAGTATTATGGACACCACATGGTCCTCCATACAGTATTATGGGCACCACGTGGTCCTCCATATACAGTATTATGGGCACCACATGGTCCTCCATATACAGTATTATGGGCACCACATGGTCCTCCATATACAGTATTATGGGCACCACATGGTCCTCCACACAGTATTATGGACACCACATGGTCCAATATACCGTATTATGGGCACCACATGGTCCTCCATACAGTATTATGGACACCACATGGTCCTCCATACAGTATTATGGACACCACATGGTCCTCCATACAGTATTATGGACACCACATGGTCCTCCATACAGTATTATGGACACCACATAGTCCTCCATACAGTATTATGGACACCACATGGTCCTCCATACAGTATTATGGACACCACATGGTCCTCCATACAGTATTATGGACACCACATGGTCCTCCATACAGTATTATGGGCACCACGTGGTCCTCCATATACAGTATTATGGACACCACATGGTCCTCCATATACTGTATTATGGGCACCACATGGTCCTCCACACAGTATTATAGGCACCACATGGTCCTCCATACAGTATTATGGACACCACATGGTCCTCCGTACAGTATTATGGACACCACATGGTCCTCCATACAGTATTATGGACACCACATGGTCCTCCATACAGTATTATGGACACCACATGGTCCTCCATACGGTATTATGGGCAGCACATGGTCCTGCATCCAGTACTATGGGCACCATTTATTGCTCCATACAGAATAATGGAGCCCAAATATTGCTCCATACAGTATGGGCCCAATATATTGCTCCATACAGTATGGGCCCTATATATTGCTCCATAAATAGTGGGCCCAATATATTGCTCCATAAAGAATAGGCCCCATATAATGCTCCATAGATAATGGGCCCTATATAATACTCCATACATAATGGGCCCCATATATTGTTCAATAGATAATGAGCCCCATATAATACTCCATACATAATGAGCCCCATATATTGTTCAATAGATAATAAGCCCCATATAACACTCCATACATAATGGGCCCCATATATTGTTCAATAAATAATGAGCCCCTTATAATAATCCATACATAATGAGCCCCATATATTGTTCAATAGATAATGAGCCCCATATAATACTCCATACATAATGAGCCCCATATAATACTCCTTACATAAAAAAAAAAATCAAATACTCACCGCTCCTTGCTGGAAGCAGGCCTGTCTCATCAGGGTCTTCCGACTCTCTGCACTGGGACTGCTCAGCAGAGGGCGCTCTGTAGTGACGTCATCGCGCCCTCTGCCCTGAGATGTCACAGAGTAAGAAGACGCAGAAGACAGAGGAGCAGCAGAGGAACAGGGAGAGGTAAGTATTGGAAACAGTTTAAAGCACTGGGGAAGGCCCAGTGCAAGTGCCCATTCGCTGGCATCAGGCTCCGCTGACTCATGGGCCCCATAGCGCGCTGGTGTCCCAGAGGGTGAGTGGGCCCCCTGCTCGCTCAGGGCCCAGGCACTTGCCCGGGTGGTGATGCCGGCCCTGGGTACAACACATACGGCACCCGTTTTTAACTGATCCGCTGCAATGATTATGTAGGAAACTGTATTCATTTACAATCATCCACAGCGTGAGAGAAAACAGCTACAACATTACTGAATAAACAGAAACCCTGCAAGTATAAGAAAATGATTTTATTAAAAATATTTTGCATATCAATCCAGTTTGAAAAAAAATAACTTATTAAGCATTTTTTGGAACGTAGCAGTCCACATCTGACAGACTCCTGTAACTCTGCACACAGTATAATAGTGTGGCCGCTGTTCTCTAGCAGGACCCTCTAATGATAGAAACAGGACGGCATACTGGATCTCGCACAACGCTACCTGCATGCCATCTGATTGGCTACTGTAAGTGCTCCAGCCGTATAAAGATCACTATGTATACAATATACTCCGAAAAGATGTCAGTGATTACTGTGAAGTCAAAATATTGTGCCCCCATTGAGCAGGAATGATTAGAGATGGACAAGCTCCAGTTGGCAGACAGTCAGTGATGGCGGAGAGCTGATCATCTTTACTCGCTGCTCATTAGGAAAGTGGTCGCTTTCTGAAACCATTTGACTCTGAACTCGGCGTCAGACGCCATTATGTAAGAGGCCAATGTCTGAGTGGTTTTTGTCTCCATTTGTCCTTCCTCTGTTCTTTCTGCCAAAAGATCCTCACCCATAACCTAAGGATTAAAATAAAGTTGAATTGTTATTAATATTATTTTTTTAAATTTAGCACATGAATTGAATTTCATAAATTAAAAGAAAACTTTCCCTCCGATGTCCACAAAACTGAGCGCCATTACATAAGCCACAAATAGTCTCCCCTCTCTCTCCCAGTCTGTGCAGCGTACGGGAACTATTTAAATGGGTGCAGGGCCGATTTTAGATAAAGTGGGGCCCTGGGGAAAAGTTTAAAGTGGGGTCCCAAATGCTGACATACAGCACCACACAAACATTTAGCTTGTATGTACATGCCCTGAGATCAGGCCGCTAAACGAGCGCAATCCGCAATACTGAAGCCGTTCGACGCTTGTTTCCCGACCTCTTTACACCAGCTGAGGAAGAATGATGGATACAGAACAATCACTAATAGATCAATCTGTCCCCATACAGCATCATGTTATCAGCAGCACATCTGCAGGTTACACCGGGCGATGTGCTGCTGAGAACAAGGATTTTTGTTCTGGCATAAACAATCCAATTACTCGATGAATAGGCAGCATTTTGCTTGTTTAGTATAATACATGCCATAGTCCTCCATATTTTATAATGTGCCCCACAGCCCCCCATATTGTATAATGAGGCCCATAGTCCTCCATATAGTATAATACACTCCCGATAGCCCTCCATATAGTATGATGCACTCCCCATAACCCTCTATATAGTATAATATACTCCCCATAGCCCTCCATATTGTATAATGTGCCCCACAGCCCTCCATATTGTATAATGTGGCCCATATTCCTCCAAATAGTATAATGCACCTCATAGCCCTCCATATAGTATAATGCACCTCATAGCCCTCCATATAGTATAATATACTCCCCATAGTCCTTCATATAGTATAATGCACTCCCCATAGTCTTTCATATTGCATAATGTGCCCCACAGCCCTCCATATTGTATAATGTGGCCCATATTCCTCAATATAGTAAATTCATTCCCCATAGCCCTCCATATAGTATAATGTACCCCATAGTCCTCCATATAGTATAATGCTCCTCATAGTCCTCCATATAGTATAATGCACCCCATAGCCCTCCATATAGTATAATATACTCCCCATAGTCTTTCATATTGTATAATGTACCCCACAGCTCTCCATATTGTATAATGTGGCCCATATTCCTCAATATAGTAAATACATTCCCCATAGCCCTCCATATAGTATAATGCACCTCATAGTCCTCCATATAGTATAGTACACTCCCCATAGCCCTCCATATAGTATAATACACTGCCCCATAGCCCTCCATATAGTATAATACACTGCCCCATAACCCTCTATATAGTATAATATACTCCTCATAGTCCTCCATATTGTATAATGTACCCCACAGCCCTCCATATTGTATAATGTGGCCCATATTCCTCCAAATAGTATAATACACTCCCCATAGCTCCCTATATAGTATAATGCACCTCATAGTTCTCCATATAGCATAATGCACCTCATAATCCTCCATATAGTATAATGTACCTTATAGTCCTCCATATAGTATAATGCACTCCCCATAGTCCTTCATATAGTATAATGCACTCCCCATAGTCTTTCATATTGTATAATGTGCCCCACAGCCCTCCATATTGTATAATGTGGCCCATATTCCTCAATATAGTAAATACATTTCCCATAGCCCTCCATATAGTATAATGCACCTCATAATCCTCCATATAGTATAGTACACTCCCCATAGCCCTCCATATAGTATAATACCCTGCCCCATAGCCCTCCATATAGTATAATACACTGCCCCATAGCCCTCCATATAGTATAATACACTGCCCCATAGCCCTCTATATAGTATAATATACTGCTCCATAGCCCTCCATATAGTATAATACACTCCCTATAGTATAATGCACTCCCCAAAGTCTTCAATATTGTATAATGTGCCCCACAGAGCTCCATATTGTATAATGTGACCCATATTCCTCCAAATAGTATAATACACTCCCCGTAGCCCTCCACATAGTATAATGCACCTCATAGTCCTCCATATAGTATAATGAACCTCATAGTCCGCCATATAGTATAATACACTCCCCATAGCCCTCTATATAGTATAATGCACTTCATAGTCCTCCATATAGTATAATACACTCCCTATAGCCCTCTAAATAGTATAATGCACTCCCCAAAGTCCTCCATATAGTATAATATACTCCCCATAGTCCTCCATATAGTATAATGCACTCCCAATAGTCCTCCATATACAGTTATATGAAAAAGTTTGGGCACCCCTATTAATCTTAAGCTTAATGTTTTATAAAAATTGGTGTTTTTTCAACAGCTATTTCAGTTTGATATATGTAATAACTGTTTGACACAGTAATGTTTCTGCCTTGAAATGAGGTTTATTGTACTAACAGAAAATGTGCAATCTGTATTCAAACAAAATTTGACAGGTGCATAAGTATGGGCACCCTTATCATTTTCTTGTTTTAAATACTCCTACCTACTTTTTACTGACTTACTAAAGCACCTTTTTTGGTTTTGTAACCTCATTGAGCTTTGAACTTCATAGCCAGGTGTATGCAATCATGAGAAAAGCTACTTAAAGTGGCCACTTGCAAGTTGTTCTCCTGTTTGAATCTCCTCTGAAGAGCGGCATCATGGGCTCCTCAAAACAACTGTCAAATGATCTGAAAACAAAGATTATTCGACATAGTTGTTCAGGGGAAGGATACAAAAAGCTGTCTCAGAGATTTAACCTGTCAGTTTCCACTGTGAGGAACATAGTAAGGAAATGGAAGAACATAGGTACAGTTCTTGTTAAGGCCAGAAGTGGCAGGCCAAGAAAAACATCAGAAAGGCAGAGAAGAAGAATGGTGAGATCAGTCAAGGACAATCCTCAGACCACCTTCAGAGAGCTGCTGCATCAACTTGCTGCAGATGGTGTCACTGTGCATCGGTCAACTATACAATGCACTTTGCACAAGGAGAAGCTGTATGGGAGAGTGATGCGAAAGAAGCCGTTTCTGCAAGCACGCCACAAACAGAGTCGGCTGAGGTATGCAAAAGCCAATTTCTTTTTGGAAGAAGGTCCTGTGGACTGATGAAACCAAGATTGAGTTCTTTGGTCATACAAAAAGGCATTATGCATGGCGGCAAAAAAACACAGCATTCCAAGAAAAACACTTGCTACCCACAGTAAAATTTGGTGGAGGTTACATCATGCTTTGGGGCTGTGTGGCCAATGCCGGCACCGGGAATCTTGTTAAAGTTGAGGGACGCATTGATTCCACTCAGCATCAGCAGATTCTTGACAATAATGTTCAAGAATCAGTGATAAAGTTGAAGTTACGCAGGGGATGGATCTTTCAGCAAGACAATGATCCAAAACACAGCTCCAAATCTACTCAGGCATTCATGCAGAGGAACAATTACAATGTTGTGGAATGGCCATCCCAGTGCCCAGACCTGAATATCATTGAATATCTGTGGGATCATTTGAAGAGGGCTGTCCATGCTCGGCGACCATCAAACTTAACTGAACTGGAATTGTTTTGTAAAGAGGAATGGTCAAAAATACCTTCATCCAGGATCCAGGAAATCATTAAAAGCTACAGGAAGCGACTAGAGGCTGTTATTTTTGCAAAACGAAGATCTACTAAATATTAATGTCACTTTTCTGGTGAGGTGCCCATACTTATGCACCTGTCAAATTTTGTTTGAATGCAGATTGCACATTTTCTGTTAGTACAATAAACCTCATTTCAAGGCAGAAACATTACTGTGTCCAACAGTTATTACATATATCAAACTGAAATAGCTGTTGCAAAAACACCAATTTTTATAAAACAATAAGCTTAAGATAAATAGGGGTGCCCAAACTTTTTCATATAACTGTAGTATAATGTGCCCCACAGCCCTCCATATTGTATAATGTGGCCCATATTCCTCAATATAGTATAATACATTCCCCATAGTCCTCCATATAGTATAATACACTTCCCATAGCCCTCCATATAGTATAATACACTCCCCATAGCCCTCTATATAGTATAATGCACCTCATTGTCCTCCATATAGTATAATACACTCCCCATAGCCCTCCATATAGTATAATTTACTCCCCATAGTCCTCCATATAATGGAATGCACCTCATAGTCCTCCATATAGTATAATGCATTCCCCATAGCAATCCATATAGTATAATACACTCCCCATAGCCCTCCATATAGTATAATACACTCCCCATAGCCCCCCCATATAGTATAATGCACCTCATAGTCCTCCATATAGTATAATACACTCCCCATAGCCCTCCATATAGTATAATACACTCCCCATAGCCCTCCATATAGTATAATGAACCTCATAGTCCTCCATATAGTATAATACACTCCCCATAGCCCTCCATATAGTATAATGCACCTCATAGTCCTCCATATAGTATAATACACTCCCCATAGCCCTCCATATAGTATAATATACTCCCCATAGTCCTCCATATAATGGAATGCACCTCATAGTCCTCCATATAGTATAATGCACTCTCTATAGCCCTCCATATAGTATAATGCACTCCCTATAGCCCTCCATATAGTATAATACACTCCCCATAGCCCTCCATATAGTATAATATACTCCCCATAGTCCTCCATATAATGGAATGCACCTCATAGTCCTCCATATAGTATAATGCACTCCCTATAGCCCTCCATATAGTATAATGCACTCCCTATAGCCCTCCCTATAGTATAATGCACTCCCCATAACCCTCCCTATAGTATTATGCACTCTCCATAGTCCTTCATAGTGTATAATGCACTGCCCATAGTCCTTCATATAGTATAATGCATTCTCCTCAGTCCTTAATAGAGTATAATGCAGCCTCCCTATAGTATAATGCAGCCAAACATATAGTACATATAATATAATGCAACCCATAGTCCTCGTAAAGTATAATTCGGCCCCAACCATAGAGTATAATTCAGCCACTACATACAGTATAATGCAGCCCCCCAGTTCTGCAGTATTATGGTCACCACGTATAAAAAACAAATGCATACAATACTCACCTCTCCTCGTTCTCCAGCTGCTCCATGCTCTGCAGAGCGTCTCAGCAGCTCCACTCTGCAGGCACAGTCATTCCCCCGCTACCGATACAGTTCAATGCGCGATGCGGGGGGACGAACTCACGGGCCCTATAGCGGCACGCCACGGGCTGGAGGCCCTAGGCAGATGCCTTGTCTGCTTGCCCTTACGCCGGACCCTGAATGGGTGTCTCATGCTGGGGACGTGTTTTTCTGCTTTTTTTCTTGCCATAGTACAAATTCTATTCAGTAGGACTATCAGCTGTGTATCCACCAGACTTCTGCACAACACAACTGATGGTCCCAACCCCATTTATAAGGCAAGAAATCCCACTTATTAAACCTGACAGGGCACACCTGTGAAGTGAAAACCATTTCCGGTGACTACTTCTTGAAGCTCATCAAGAGAATGCCAAGAGTGTGCAAAGCAGTCATCAAAGCAAAAGGTGGCTACTTTGAAGAACCTAGAATATAAGACATATTTTCAGTTGTTTCACACTTTTTTGTTAAGTATATAATTCCACATGTGTTAATTCACAGTTTTGATGCCTTCAGTGTGAATGTACAATTTTCATAGTCATTGAAAATACAGAAAAATCTTTAAATGAGAAGGTGTGTCCAAACTTTTGGTCTGTTACTGTATGTATCCAGGATGTGTGATCACGGGGTGCCATACATACCAGAATGGGAGATCAAGGGGTGTCATGCATACCAGAATGGGGGATCAAGGGATGCCATGCATACCAGGATGGGGGATCAAAGGGGTGCCATTCATACCAGGATGGGGGATCAAGGGGTGCCATGCATTCCAGGATGGGGATGAGGGCCACATATACCAAGATGGGATGGGGGCCACATATACCAGGAAGGAGGGACCATACATACCAGGATGGAGGATATTAACAGAATTGGGGGACATTACCCCAATACCAATGTCAGCAGCAGACTCCTATTAGACAAAGATAGCACAAGTATACACAAAATGCAGTTTTTAAAAGGAAGGTTTTTATGATTAAGGGAAAAGGAAATACAAACCTACAGGGCCCTGTGTGAAAAAGTGATGCCCCTCCCTCCTTAAAACATAAATTAACTGTGATTTGTCACATCTTTGGGAAGCTGAGTTCAATTTCCGTAGCCCCACACAGCCCTGTTTACTGCCACACGTGTTCTCAATCAAGAAATCACTTAAATAGGACATGCCTGACAAAGTGAAGTAGAACAAAAGATCCTCTAAAGCTAGACATCATGCTGCGATCCAAAGAAATTCAGGACCAAATGAGAAACAAAGTAATTGAGATCTATCAGTCTGGAAAAAGTTCTAAAGCCATTTCTAAAGATTTGGGACTCCAGCGAACCACAGTGGGAGTCATTATCCACAATAGGCAAAATATGGAACAATGGTGAACTTTCCTAGGTGTGGCCGGCTGATCAAAATTACCCCAAGAGCGCAGCAACGACTCATCCAAGAGGTCACAAAAGACCCCACAACAACATCCAGAGAACTGAGGGTCTCACTTGCCTCAGTTTAGGACAGTGTTCATGACTACACCATAAGAAAGACACTGGGCGAAAATGACACGCATAGCAGAGTTCCAAGACAAAAACAACTGCTGAGCAATAAGAACAAAGACTCATCTCAGTTTTGGCAGAAAACATCTTGATGATCGCCAAGACTTTTAGGAAAATACTCTGTGGACTGACAAGACAAAAGTTGAACTTTTTGGAAGGTGTATGTCCCATTACATCTGGCGTAGAAGTAACACTGCATTTCAAAAAAGGAACATCATACCAACAGTAAAATATGGTGGCGGTAGCGTGATGGTCTGGGACTGTTATGCTGCTTCAGGACCTGGAAGACTTGCTGTGGTAAATGGAACCATGAATTCTGCTGGTTAACCAAAAAATCCTGAAAGAGAATGTTCGGCCATCTGTTCATGACCTCAAGCTGAAGTGCACTTGGGTTATGCAGCAGGACAATGATCCAAAACACACTATTAAGTCCACCTCTGAATGGCTTAAGGAAAACTAAATTAAGACTTTGCAGTGGCTTAGTCAAAGTCCTGACCTTAAGAAAGCGGTTCATCCTCGGAAACCCTCCAATGTGGCTAAATTACAACAATTTTGCAAAGATGAGTGGGCAAAAATTCCTCCAGAGTGTTGTAAAAGACTCATTGCCAATTATCCCAAACACTTGATTGTAGTTGTTGTTGCTGAGGGTGCTTCAACCAGTTATTAGGTTTAGAGGGCAATCACTTTTTCACACAGGGCCCTGTAGGTTTGGATTTCTTTTTCCCTTAATAATTAGGATCTTCATTTAAAAACTGCATTTTGTGGTTACTTGTGTTATCTTTGTCTAATATTAAAATTTGTTTTAAGATCTGAAATATTTAAGTATGACAAACATGCAAAAGAATGAGAAATCAGGAAGGGGCAAACAACTTTTCACACATACACATATACATATATATATATTCATCCCACAATGTCACATTCATGGTAGAAGAGAGGGATTGGTAAGATGGGACAACCATTACAAACCAGCCACCTGATCAGACGTTATTGAACACCTTTCCAGAAGCTTTAATCAATCTTATCTACTGTTATTTTCTGAAGAGAGGAAACAAATGTCCTAAAAATAAAAAAATATAAAAATGAAAGTTAAAAAAAGATTAAAAAAAATAATCGGCTCACCTCCACTATGAGCATTTTTTGCTCTTCTAATAATCCAAGCTTTCCTAATTGTTCTTCTATTTGCTCCTGTGTCTTCATATTCCTCTCCAGCAAAAATGATGCATGCTGGGGCTGTAAGAGCTGTAATAGAAGCCTAGAAGAACCATCAGAGGTCAGGCCCATCTGGTTACAGAAAGAACACAGATACACGCTGTATAAGACAATGGGATGGAAACAAGATTTTAAAAGGAGTTATCCAACACTTTTATACTCCACTGGATAGGTCATTAATATAAGATAGGTGGGGGTCCAACCATCGGCCCCCCGATGATCAGCTGTCATCACCTCTGGCAAGATGCAGGCAATGTTCAAAGTGGAACAAAACCGCTCCGTACACTGCGGCCGCTGCCGGGTGCAGACCAGCTATTGAGGAGTACCGGAGGTGATCTGCAGCACCAGGCAGTGGCCACTGGGGTGCGCTCTGTTCACAAGTTACATCCGGCCGTTGCCAGAGCTATAAACAGCTTATTGGTGGGGAGCCAAGAGTCGGACCTACAACGATCTGATATAGACCACCTATTTTATGCATAAATCTGCATTAAAGTATTAGAGAACGTCTTTAAGAGCCCTGCATTTTCAGAGCCAAACTTCAGTCAACATCTAATAACCAATTACAATGTCTTTCTTAGGACTCGTTCACACGAATGTATTTTCAGTAGGAAAGTTGTCTGTGGAACAAATGGACGGCACTCAGACCAATGGGATTCAATGGGAAAGTGCAGAGGAGTCATTTTTCTTTTTTGTCACTGATCGAATCTGTGTGTGAGCAAAAAATAAAGAAAGAAAATGGCAGCATGTCCTCGTTTCATCCGTCAGACAAGATTCACCCATTCAAGTCTATGGGTACAGAAAAAAATCTGCTTTTTACAGATACATTGCAATCCTGTAGCCCTGGAAACTGTAAATGGTTAAAAAGCCAGATTAGATCTGGACTGCACATGGACGACAAGTGAGAAAAGAATTCTCCCACTTTTCTGGATGAAACTCTGAATGATATTTTATCTGCTTGTGTGAACAGGCCCTTAGAGGTCTCGACAAGACGGAGGAGCTGATCCAGAGTGTCCAGGTAAAGCTAGCAGTCCAGGTAATGGCGGATACGGAGGCAACCATCCACATCGTGCTCCATGCCCTTCTAATCTGACCTCCGTGACAGTGATGCTCAGTGTAAAGCCTGAGCTCAGGAGATGTGGGCTCGGACCCTGTTCAGACACACTGGAACTGATCAATCTCCATTCAACATTATGAACGTAAAACTGGAGCACTGACCCCACTCAAATATATTGTATTATGGTCAAATCATTCCCTTTAGGAGCTGAGTGCTGTGTAATAGAGGAGGATAAGGCCCCCGTATACAGTAATCTATTCTCTGATAGGCGAGAGGGCAGAGACGTCATCTCCTCCTTTCTGATAATGTCCCCTGTATCCTGCTGACAGTGATTGTGCCATCCCAGCCGGTGACACTAGAGCCGCTCCCCGCTCTTAGGCTATGTGCCCATGTAAAACCGTCTGCCATGCAAAGCAATGTGAATTGGGATGTGCTGTGCACATGATGCGCTAATTAGCGCGCCGAATTCACATTGCATTGCAAAACGCAGCATGACCATTTCTACCGCGATTACGCGGCCATTGAAAAGCAGCAAACCCGCAGGTATATGTGGATTTGCTGCGTTTCAATTAAATTCAATGGCCGAGAATTTGCAGCGTAATCGGGGTGCGTGTGGTACCCAGGATGAAGAAGAGACTACAACTCCTCTTCATCCTGGCTACCAAGCGGTGAAAAAAAGAAATAAATAAGTTAAAAATAACAAAAACCTGTATACTCCTCTCTCCGGTCTGCTCCCGGCGGCGTCCTCTCTCCTCGGCGTCCAGCGGTGTACTGGCAGGACCTGCGGTGACGTCATCTAGTCAGCTGATGGTCACTCGACCGCTGACGTCAGAGGTCAGGTGATGGTCGCGTGACCATCAGCTGACTAGATGATGTCACCGCAGGTCCTGCCAGTATACCGCGGGACGCTGAAGAGAGAGAACGCCGCCGGGAGGAGACTGGAGAGGTGAGTATACAGGGGTTTTTTTATTTCTAACTTTTTAATTCTTTTTTTTTTTTTACTATAGATGCAGCATTTAAAGCATCTAAGTTGGTCACACAATATAAATCCATGCCGGTTGCATGGATTTATATTGTGCAACCAACTTGTCAAGCACTTTTCCAAGTGATGCTCAAAATCACTTGGAAAAGTGCTTGAAAAAACGCTGAAAAAATGCTGAAAAACACTTCTCTCTGGCAGAAAAAATGCATGTAAATCTGCATGTAAATCTGCTACGTGGGCACATAGCCTTAGCGTGTATGTGCTGTACTTATCATTCAGGACTGTGCAAAGACCTGCCTGTGACCAAAAGAACAACAAGGCTGTGTGCACACGCTGCAGATTTGGTGCGTTTTTCAATGGAACAGGCTGCCACGAGAGGTGGTGAATTCTCCTTCAATGGAAGTCTTCAAACAGAGGCTGGACAGACATTTGTCTGAGATGCTTTAGTGAATCCTGCATTGAGCAGGGGTTGGACACTAGGACCCTGGAGGTTCCTCCAATTCTAATGTTCTAGGATTCTATGTATAAACACCAGCTGCAATCTTCCATGGAGAAGTAACTGTGGTTTCAGGAGAACTTGCAGCAGAAGGTCTGTGCCTTCCGCTAGCTCCTCCCCCTTCCGCTAGCTCCTCCCCTTCCTTCTGTAAAGAGTATTAATAGCACTAAGGGTATGTGCACACGATGCAGAAATGAAGCAGAAAATTTCTGCATCATTTCTGCATCTCCCTGGCAGAAAAAACGCATGCAGATTGTGCATGCGTTTTTCCTGCAGAATACATGCGGATCCACATGCAGATTGACATGCGTTTCCGCATGCAGATTGACAAGCGCTTTCCAGGCGATTTTAGCATCACCTGGAAAGTGCTTGACAACTAGGTCACACTATATAAATCCATGCAAACAGCATGGATTTATATAGTGTGACCCGAGAGGGTGTATATACTTACCTCTGATGGCCCGCGCTGTCCTGCTTTACAAAGTTCCCGGCTGCCGGCAACTTTGAATTGAAAGACCTGCCGACGTCAGCGTCACGTGACCCGTCACATGACTCTGACGTCACCGCAGGTCCTACAACTCACTGCAAGTGCCGGGAACCAAGCGGGAGCGCTGCGCGGGCCGACAGAAGGTAAGAATACATTTATTTTTTATTTTATTCTTTTTTTACAGCTTTTTTAATGGTACCTGGGTGTGGATGAGACTCTCCTCTCCTCCACACCCGGGTACCATCCGCATATTAGAACGCACCAATAACGCAAGTACAAATGCTGTCTTGCGGAATTGGCGCGTTCTAATGCAAGTCAATGGCGGCGAAATCGCCGCGTTTCCGCAAAATTAATTGACATGCTGCGGATTTTTGACCGCAGCGTTAACGCTGCGGAAAAATCCGCATCATGGGCACAGCACATGCGGATTTCCATTGGGGAACATTGCTTCCCTTCTACCATGCGTTTTTCATGCGTTTCCGCGGCGGAAACGCATGAAATACGCATCGTGTGAACTCAGCCTAACTGTCATCGATCTCACTAATAGGAAAGTTTGTCTTCACTGAATACAGATTTTACAGATGTTACCGCGAATTGAGACTGAAAGATCAATCCAGCAGGAAAAAGAAGACTTCTCTGATAAGATTATAAAATTACTTATTTTCATGTGTAATATTAATTTACAAAACTAAAATTAGAACAACGGTTATTCTTTAACTAATAAAGCACTTAGGACACGGATTAAGACTGGCCATATTCAAGCTGCTCTTGATGAGGGAGCGTGCTGGAGTCAGACTGTCCAGATTAATTAAGTGGCGCATGAATTATGTGCTTCTGACAAGTGGTGTGTGCACCTTGCCACAAATCTTACTCCAGTCACGGACTGGAGTAAGATTTCTGGTGTAAGGGAAGCCACAGTTCGCTATGAATTAGACAAGCTGTGGTGCCACACTTCCATCCTGCCCCAACTCTGCCCATTTTGGTGAAGCTGCGCAAAACTGACGTGAAAACACCAAACGTCACAACATTTTTGATCAACTCAACAATGCACAAAAATTGTGACTTTTCAAAGTGATTTACACCAGAATTCTGGCATAATTCTGGCATAATTGCATTGATCAATCAGGACTATAGTGTCCTAAGTTTTTATACTTCATTAAAACATCCTCCTCCTCCCAAGAGGTGGTCCTAGGTCCTGACCCTCGCAGTGTTCGGTCACTTCTGCTGCAGGACTGCTTGTCCGGCTTCTCGGTACAGATGAGATCCTCTATATACCTTGCCCTAATGAAGCCGGCACAGGACCACGTCCACAGCTGCCCCCTGTGTGTGGGGGCCGTCCACTTCTATTCCAGGGTCCTAGTACGGAGTGATCAGCTCTGGATACAGTGGGGTGGTCTGTTCTGGCAATGTCATGTATATGACGCGCCCCCTGGGACATATTCCTTTTTGAGGGGAATACCCGGCACCGGATCAGATGGGGGGGGTTGTAGTCTCCGAGCGGCTGTGACCCGGTCCCGTGCCCAGGGCGTCAAGCTAAGTGTTATGTGGCAGTCCTTACTGATGTTATAAGAGTTCTTTTGTGTCGACTACGCCACCCGTTGTAATGCGGTCACTGTGGCCGCCGCTGCAGCAGGGTCCGCTGAGGCTGATGGTGGATGTGCAGCTTGGTGGGATAACCCCCAACGGGAGGGGTATAGCCTCAGAGGGGACAGGCGCAGAGGATGGGGGTTGTGGTGGTGCGGTGCAGCCGGCAATGAAGACAGACTCGGGTTGTGCAGTTAAGGTAGTTTACTTACTGCTGATGTTTCAGTCACTCCAGCTGTTAGTGACCACCCGAGCCGTGCTGCGTCCACCAGGTCCTGGATCCGGCCAACCCCCAAACAAGTCCGGAGCATGGCCCTGAGCTCTCCCTCTGTCCTTTCTTCAGCCGTCCCCACCAGTGATTCACCTAAGTCCAGCTCCCTCGGGCCTTCTGTTGGGCAACCTTTGGCCTTAGGTTCCCTGACCCTTCCTGTGGTGTGCCTTCAGGGTGAATGTAGTGGGTGACCGTGACAGACACTGCCCACGGTCTCCGGTCTCTGGCTGGGGAATGTCTTTACCCCCACCAGCTTGGGTTCCGGTACCCTCTTGCTGACTCCTCACCCGGTGCTCTAATTTGGGTTCTTGGGTCCCTTCTTTGTCTCCCTCTGGGTCTTTCTTCACTCCACTCTCTCTCTTCAGGGCCTCTCTTTCTTTCAGCTGCTCCTCTGCCAGCTTCCGCTCCTCCTCTTCTGCTGACTTGTCCTCTGCACTGACTGACTCTCTGCGTCTGACAGGCTCCTCTGCGTCTGACCCTGATTCTAGTTGGTGCCCTCCTTATATATCCCTCTATGTGTGAGCTCAGGTGACCAGCACCCAATGAGCTCCTATCACTACCCAGACTGCTCCCCCTATCTGCCCCTACACTACACGGGATGTTCCTCCCCCCTCCCACTCCAGCCAGGAACAGGCTCGGTCGCACCTGCACATTTCTAAGTGGGAGTGCCGTCGGCCTGCTCCCCGGAAATGGGATGTATGTAGTGCATGCAGTCTATCTGAGCTCAGTTCCACACTCCATCCTTACCCGGGAGTGGAATATCACACCTCTGGGTTGAGGTGCAATACCCCTGTAGCAGCCGAATCCTCAGGGTGCTACATTCCCCCCTGGTAAATCACAGCACGTCCTCGGGCTGTAAAGACATAAAACACCATAACATACAAAAATTTTTTTTTTTTTTTTCATTTAAACATATAAAACATATAAAACATTATATAAAACAGTAGATATATATATATAAATAACATTCTCGTCGTCTCTTTCTTTCTTCCTCCTCTGGTCACCGTGCAACTCGTGACCAGGTGAAGTGCGACCGAAAAGCAGTTTCTCATAAAACCAGTAGGGGGCGCCTTAGAAAGCGCAACTATGTACAGGGGAATTTGGCCGTTCTCAGTCCCCGGCCAAGTAAAGGGATGGCTGCTCACAGTCCTCAGCCTGGTTTGGGTAGGGGACACACGGGTTAAACTGTTCACTGGTCCCAACGGGGACTAAACTTTAAAGCAGCCACGGTTACTTGGGTACCCCGACAGGTAACTATATACAGTCCTTTGTACTATTTCAGTCATAGTACCTTCTAGCCTTGAACCCGTCCGGGTCTTCTGGCTCCTCCTCCCTACACCGCAACTCCTCCTCTGTCAGGCGATGCACGTGGAGGGCATAAGGTCCCTTGGCACACTTGTGCCGGGTGAACGTTACCTCGTCACCGACGTAGAGGTCACGGCCTTTGTGACCCTCTGGCAGGTGGGACTCGACATCCCGTCGGGTAACGAAGACGTCACCCATGGTGTTCCGGTCCTTTATGAAGCCCCACCCATGCTGCGCATTAAACTTTATTACCGTCCCGATGGTACGGGGACGATCTGCTGCATAGGGGTCCCTTCTGGTCCGACTCTTTTGCTCCGCGCTGCGGGTCCGGGCCCATTGCTCTCTGACCCGCCTCTCCTCCCGTTCTCTCTTAAACTCTGCCAGCTGTTGACGGCAACACTCGGTGCGTTCAGCTGCAGCTGCCCGAGTCTCTCCGGTGAACCCCATCAAATCTTCTCCCGTGGGGTCCCACACGAATTGGGCTTCTTCTAGTGGAGGCGAGACCCGAGTCACGGGCTTTGGAGCCGGGATCAGGGGCTCACACAGGGGACCTAACTTCTTTTGTCGCTCCAGTTCCAAGAATTCTTCGGGCCAGATGAAGGGCCGCCCGTCCGGCCACATTAGCTGGCTGAAGGGGTCCTCTCCCAGATTTGGCACCCTTGATGTTACGGGTGCGGGCGCGATGGTGGGGGCGCCCAGGTTGCCCAGGCCTTGCGGCCAGGCCGGGGGCATCTGGAAGGTAAATGGAACTGTTAACACGGCGGCACCCTGGGCCACCTGGCCTTGCGACCAGGCCGGAGGCTCCGCGGAGGTAGATGGCTCTGCTGGGGATGCGGCGCCCGGAAACGCTAGGCCTTGCGACCAGGCCGGAGGCTTCCCTTCCTTCGCCACGCTCCGGGTCACGACGCGTGACGTCACCGGGGTCGCGACGGCGGCTTCCGGTCGGGGCCTAGTCGGTGGCGGTGTCATGGCGGTCTCGGGTACGGCAGGGGGACTTTCGGGCTCTGCGACGGGGAGCTGGGGCAGGTAAGTGGTCTTCCGGTATGGGGTATAGGCGTCCCCCTTACCTGCTGCCATGCGTCTCGCTCCCTCTTCTGCGCCGTCTCCGGCCTTGGGTCCTCCCGCGTCATCCGCAGAGGTAGTCGGTGTCTTCTTCCAAGGGAGCGGGTTCCGTGGACGGGTTCCAGCTTGCTGGGCCATCTCCCGGCCCCACTCCGCCAGGATCTCCCTCTGCACTCGGGCCATCCTTCCCGCGAGGCCCTCCAGGGCACTCCGCGCGCACTCCCGATCTCGGGGAAGCTGCGCCAGGATCTCCGCTAAGCCTAGCGGGGTTGTTGACTCTAGCAGGCTCCTGACCATCGGGTCGGTGCTGCTCTGCTCTTCTTCCGGCAGGCTCCTGGCCAGCGGGCCGGTGCTGCTCTGCTCTCCTCTTTCTTCCTTTTGCAGGCTCCTGGCCAGCGGGCCGGTGCTGCACTGCTGCCGCTCCATTCCCGGGTCTACTCTTTCTCTCCTCGACTCCGGGTGCTCTTGCTCTGGACACCTCGCCTCCGGGTGCGCTCGTTCTAGACCGCTCCAAGCGACACCCATCTTTGCTCTTTTCTTTCGTCTCCTCCCACTTCGAGGGCGGTCCCGGGGCAACTCGGTGACTGTCAGCTCCAGGGGTAGTTCTTTCACGCTGACTGACACCTCCAGCATCACAGTCTCTGTTGGTGGGGGCGGTTTCCACTTTTGGCGCCATTTTCTGTCCCGGCCCACGATGGGAGGTGGCCTCTTGCCCTCCTTTGGCACGCCCATAATGGCGTCCGCTGCTCTTCCAAGGCGGGAAATCTGCGGTTTTGGCGGGAATCGCTTCCCAGTGGCGGGAAACTCTGCAGATGGCGGGAACAAGCTGGAAATGGCGGACAATCGGCGGGAAACGACTGGTGATGGAGTCCGATGGCGTGGACCCTCCGGAACCGGCAGGAGTCTTCTTTCTGAGGTAAACTTGCACTTTTCTTCAGGCACGCAGTACCCGGGTGTTGCGGGCACGTAATCCTGCCGACTACGCCAAAGTTGACGCGCCCCCTGGGACATATTCCTTTTTGAGGGGAATACCCGGCACCGGATCAGATGGGGGGGGTTGTAGTCTCCGAGCGGCTGTGACCCGGTCCCGTGCCCAGGGCGTCAAGCTAAGTGTTATGTGGCAGTCCTTACTGATGTTATAAGAGTTCTTTTGTGTCGACTACGCCACCCGTTGTAATGCGGTCACTGTGGCCGCCGCTGCAGCAGGGTCCGCTGAGGCTGATGGTGGATGTGCAGCTTGGTGGGATAACCCCCAACGGGAGGGGTATAGCCTCAGAGGGGACAGGCGCAGAGGATGGGGGTTGTGGTGGTGCGGTGCAGCCGGCAATGAAGACAGACTCGGGTTGTGCAGTTAAGGTAGTTTACTTACTGCTGATGTTTCGGTCACTCCAGCTGTTAGTGACCACCCGAGCCGTGCTGCGTCCACCAGGTCCTGGATCCGGCCAACCCCCAAACAAGTCCGGAGCATGGCCCTGAGCTCTCCCTCTGTCCTTTCTTCAGCCGTCCCCACCAGTGATTCACCTAAGTCCAGCTCCCTCGGGCCTTCTGTTGGGCAACCTTTGGCCTTAGGTTCCCTGACCCTTCCTGTGGTGTGCCTTCAGGGTGAATGTAGTGGGTGACCGTGACAGACACTGCCCACGGTCTCCGGTCTCTGGCTGGGGAATGTCTTTACCCCCACCAGCTTGGGTTCCGGTACCCTCTTGCTGACTCCTCACCCGGTGCTCTAATTTGGGTTCTTGGGTCCCTTCTTTGTCTCCCTCTGGGTCTTTCTTCACTCCACTCTCTCTCTTCAGGGCCTCTCTTTCTTTCAGCTGCTCCTCTGCCAGCTTCCGCTCCTCCTCTTCTGCTGACTTGTCCTCTGCACTGACTGACTCTCTGCGTCTGACAGGCTCCTCTGCGTCTGACCCTGATTCTAGTTGGTGCCCTCCTTATATATCCCTCTATGTGTGAGCTCAGGTGACCAGCACCCAATGAGCTCCTATCACTACCCAGACTGCTCCCCCTATCTGCCCCTACACTACACGGGATGTTCCTCCCCCCTCCCACTCCAGCCAGGAACAGGCTCGGTCGCACCTGCACATTTCTAAGTGGGAGTGCCGTCGGCCTGCTCCCCGGAAATGGGATGTATGTAGTGCATGCAGTCTATCTGAGCTCAGTTCCACACTCCATCCTTACCCGGGAGTGGAATATCACACCTCTGGGTTGAGGTGCAATACCCCTGTAGCAGCCGAATCCTCAGGGTGCTACATATACATTGCTGGGGGGCTCCCAGTGATGTCTGAGCACATAAGCTGAATCTATGGCAGTTCTGTGATGGATCCTCGCAGTCAGTGATGGAGGAAAAGCCTCATGGAAGATTCAGCCGGACAAATCCACAACTGTGGACTGAATGGAGGCAGAGAAATCAGTGGCTGCAAACAAGACATTTCTTCTTGTAGATTCCCCAGATGATTGGGAATAGTTGCTTGAAGATGTAAGACCCCGGTCAGGTGATCGCTGTTATTAACTCCTTTTGCCTAAAAAGATACAAATAAAATCTGCAGTCACTTTTGATAATTTTTGGTCACAGCTTCGAGCCTTAGTCTTTCTTCTCTAATTCTATCCAGTAATGGAGATTACAATGATAGCAGACACGGTACCATCTAGAGCCACAATACATTTATATGGAAAGGAGTTCTAGAATAGCAGAAAATGTCTGTTTTGTCACAGAAACAATCACATTAAATAGGATCTGTCACTTGTCATAAATCTAGAACATTTATTTGGTGTAAATGCCGCTGTTCTTCTGGATCTGGGATTGGTTTATTCCCTTTTTCATCTACCACTCCACTCCTCTTACTTATAGATTCATCTTGTCCCTTTAGCTAAGTGGTAGTGATACAAAACTCCTCTACATGGGGGTCTTTTTAACCCCTTAATGACCGGAGCATTTTCCATTTTTGCATTTTCATTTTTTGCTCCCCTTCTTCCCAGACCCATAGCCTTTTTATTTTTAGGTCAATATTGCCATGTGAGGGCTTATTTTTTGCGGGACAAGTTGTACTTTTAAACGCCATCACTGGTTTTACCATATCATGTACTGGAGAACGGGGACAAAAATTCCAAGCGCGGTGAAATTGCAAATGAAATGCAATTCCACGGTTGTTTTTTTTTACCACGTTCACTGAATGCTATAACTGACCTGCAATTATGACTCTCCAGGTCATTACGAGTTTGTAGACACCAAACATGTATAGGTTCTTTTTTATTTAAGTGGTGAAAAAAAAATCCAACGTTTGCTAAAAATGGCGCCATTTTCCGAGACCCGTAGAGTCTCCATTTTTCGGGATCTGGGGCCAAGTGAGGGCTTATTTTTTGCGTGTTGAGCTGATCGCCCGTTATTTCATTTTATTTCAATGTTGTGACGACCAAAAAACATAATTCTGGCGTTTAGAATTTCTCGTTACGCCGTTTACCGATCGGATTAATTCTTTTTTTTATATTGATAGAATGGGCGATTGTGAACGCAGCAATACCAAATATGTGTATGTGTTTTTTCTTTATTATTATTATTTATTTTGAATGGGGTGAAAGGGGGCGATTTAAGCTTTTATATATTGTTTTACCTTTTTCAGATTTTTAAAAACATTTTTTTCCACATTCTGCATGCTTCAATAGTCTCCACAGGAGACCAGAAGCTGCAGTTACCTGATCGGCTCGGCTTCAGAAAGGCGATGAGCAGATTGTCTCTATGTAGCAGAAATGCTCATGTGCTATGAGCGCCAACCACTAGGTGGCGCTCATAGCAAGCAAGACATGACAACCACAGGGGTCTGCTGCAGACCCCGGATTGACATGCCCACGCATCGGTAACCCGCGATCACGTGACAGGTCACCGATGGGCGGGGCTAATGCCGCTGTCGGAGATTGACAGCGGCATTTAAGTGGTTAACAGCTGCGGGTGGATCGCAATTCCACCAACGGCTGTTGCAGCCACATGTCAGCTGTAAGAATCAGCTGACATGTGCCTGGTTCAGTGCGGGCTCAGCGCCGGAGCCAGTGCTGAACTGGGGGTGATGGCCTGGGGCGTACTAATGCGCCCCTGGCCAGTAAGGGGTTAAAGACCACTCCGAGTTGGCTAAAAAGACTACTTTACACAAGGCGTAAGTGCCATATTTTAGAAACGAAGGGGCACAGGAAAGAAAAACAAAATGACGCAGATTCATGAGAACGGAAAAAATTACACATTTATGTCAAGTGACAGCTTCTCTACAAAGGAAGTTGTTCAACAGAAAAAGTCTTAATGTACTTAAAATAAAAACTGCTGAAACTTCGTGTAACACGGCTGGGTGTGGACCCACTGCTCCTGGGGCCAGGCTTACCCTGGAGTGGCGTGACTAAGCAACTAACTGGTTTTCACTAGAGCCTCTGGTGGCGAGGATAGTCTTGGCCGCAGGTAGTCGCCAGGTACCACTCCTGATCTCTGCAGGACAAAGCAGGGTTAAATTCCTGCAGAGACCGGCCACGCCCCCTAAGGCCAAATGGAAAACACCATGCTGTTGCAGCTGTGCAGAGGAGAGAGGCAAGAGGCAAACCTCAGCGAGCCGACCTGATGGGAGGAGACGCCGAACGCTGACGATGGAGAGTAGGACGACGCTGAGGAGGCAGGTGAGTTACTGCTGTGACAGCACCCCCCTTACGCCCCACTGTTCTTTAGGCCAACCCGACGGAGAAACTGCTCAAAAATCACAGGGGGGAGAACGATGTTGTCGGCAGGCTCCCAAGACCTTTCCTCAGGACCGAAACCCCTCCAATCAACTAGACAGGCAGGTGTGGAAAAATGCTGCATAGTGAAAATGGTTTAAAAAGTAGAAGTGGGGGACGTGGCCTGGGCTTGGCTGATGTAGGTTGCAGAAGAGCTGAGCTCCGTACAGGCAGCCAAATCAAAGCTACCTCAAAGCAATTTAAATGAGGAAATCCCAAATGCTCCTACAAAATCCGTCTGGGGAACTTCTCAGGAGTATTTTGAGACCTTCCCTGAAGAAATCGCACCAAAATTGAAGTTGTTCCAGCTACTTGAAGCCGGCGGCTGCACTTTCCCACCATCAGAAGCACAGCTCAAGTTCCCAAGGGAGAAGAGGGAAGGCGACAGCACCTCAGGCACCATTAACAAGCTGTGCCTCATCACAAACCCACATCCTTCCTGACACCCTTGGATCACGAAAAGGCCGACCGAGGTCCCACACAGGAAGGCACGGAGGAGAAGATCCAGCACCACGGTGAGGAGGACAGCGCGGACTGCACGGAGGGAGCGAAGAGGACACCGGATCAGCGGAGACATAGTACAGGCTAGTACATACTCCCCCGTCCCGTCCCCCCCTACTACCCGGCGAACGAAGGAATCATCGCGTCCTTCTCAGCTCCCACAGTGTGAATACAGACTGCTGACTGCTCGGCATTTAAATATTAACTGGACCTTGTGGCACATTGCATCTATACATTGCAGTTCTGTCTCTTTTGGAACTCAGAGTGTGAATACAGATTGCCATCTGCATATCACAGCTACAACTCCCCTAACACCTACAGTGTTACACCTGACAGTCAACTGCCTCAACAGCAGAATCTAAGTGCATCTCGCAGCACTAATTGGAATTGCAAAACGTAACACTGTTCCCTACTTGAATCTACAGAATTACTTCTGCCAACTGCCAATCTTGAGCATAGATCACATCTGAATGCAAAATCTATGACACATATAACACGACAAAGTTGTGACTTCCTCAATTTTGGCACAATAAATCAGTGCTACTGATCTCTTAAGGTTCAATTCTCGTATCATTTACTTGGATCCCCTACAAAACTCTCCTATGTTCAGGCAATAGGTCTCAACCTGTCACTGGAAAAGAAGGAAAATCATATTAAACGTTAGGATTACAGAGTCCCACGGACTTATTTCCAACCGTCTAACTTGTATTTTTCTCACTTAGTAATACAGGTTAATTATATCTCTGACAGATTACCTCTGCTTGGTTGATATCATTTAATATCCAATAACATTTTTTTTTTCTTTACAAAAACCTATAAACTACAGAGGTGTCGGATAAATTCATTTCAAAATCAAATCCTGTCTAAAAATTTCTAATTTTGCTCTAACTGACACAGTCAAACATGAGCTCTACTAAAAAAAAGTGCTACTGCAAGTAGCAAATCCTCTAATTCTACAAATAAATCTAAAAATCCTGCCGAGAAAAATCCTCATTACCACACATACTGTAATACCCTGGAGGACTCTCCAAATACAGCAAGCCCTCTCAAGTCCAGATCTCCCCTCAAAAGGGAAGAAAAATCAACCTCCAGAAAAAATTCCCAAAAAGAAGTGTCACAAACTTCTTTCCAAAATCCCTCTTCCTCTATCCTATCCCCTCCAACAGTCATAAACAAGGACCATCCTCCTTCAATCGCACCTAAGAATCTGAACTTCGAAGGAATGGACACCTCAATATCTCATAAAAGATCGAAACCTGAAAGCTGGGGTCACAAGGGCACAGTGTGCCAGGATCACGCTGAGTCTGACTCAGACTCTGACTTCACAGACTCATCCCCAAATCATAGCCCGGAAAAAAATAAGCAGAAAACAGATCACGGGCCCAAGACCCCCGATAAAGCTTCTTACAATTCAGGCATTTTCAAGGAATTTCCACCTCCCTCAAATAACACTGAATCTTACATGTTAGAATTGGCCAGAGTGATCAACGATAATATGAAAATTACTCTGGACAAACAAACAGAAACAATAAATTCCACTTTCCAAGTTTTCAATAAAAGACTGGAGAATTATGAAAAAAGACTTACTCTAGTAGAAGTCAAAACCGAAAAAACAACAAACGACCAGTATAATACCCACGCAGAGATCAACAAGCTCAGAGCAAAACTTGCAGATTTGGAGGACCGTAACTGCAGGAACCTCAAAATACGAGGTATCCCGGAGACGATCCCACCACAAGATCTATCTGAATACGCTAAATCAGTGTTCAAAAAATCTCTGCCCTTATTATCCAATCAAGAACTCACTATAGACAGGATCCACAGACTACGCAGTCCCAACTCAGTTGCAGCCGACACCCCAAGAGATACAATCTTACGAATTCACTTCTACCAAACAAAAGAAAAAATTCAAAACTTTATCAAGGTAGAAAAAACCTTTCCTGAACCATTTAAAGATCTCAAAATCTACACAGACCTGTCTAAGGAAACAATAGATGCCAGAAAATCCTTCAGAGACACCACGACATATTTGAGAGAATCGGGAGTGCCCTACAGATGGGGCTTCCCGCTAAAACTATTAGTTTTTCACAAAGGAAAAACCATCGTTCTTTTCTCCCCCGAGGAAAGGCGTAAATTTATTGCCTCGCTGAAGGACGATTCCTCATTTAAAGTCCCTCCTCTCTCCCAAAGGGACAATCGTTGAACTTCCGGCTAACCATTACCTTTTCTAAAAATTTGTTTACTGCTTAAAGCTGCAGTTTCCCCCCACGTTGATGAAGGATTTAATGTTATGTTATAATTATATAACCTTTTCATCATACAGGTATTATGAGTTTCGTAGTGTGTTATATACCAACTGTATGCAATCCTAACTGGACCTCTTCACACTGGGATTTTCTCTTCTAACAACTTGGTTGTTCTACATCGGACAATTTCACAAACTTTTTTCCCCCAGAAAAAAAACCCTACGGACTAGTAGGTATCCCCTGGAGGTTTGTCTAGAAGTCGTGATTTTATTACACAAATATTCACTTCGCTTATCACGTACAATCCTAAAGTTGTGTTATTGTTCTCATTTGTTTGTTGTTTGCATTGTGAATTGTTCACACATTTTATGACACATTTATAATAACTCACCTGTGTAGTCATCTAAAAAGCTTTAACATACTACCTGATTCCAACTCCTAAATCTCTCCACCTTTCCCAATTGAATATAAGCATTCTCCAACTTGAGTATTAAAATATCATCATATAATGTTAAGGGACTAAATAGCCCGAATAAAAGATTCTCCCTCTGGAAAGAAATTAACTCCCAAAAAGCGGACATTATCTGTCTACAAGAGACAAAATTCTCTGAATCCAATCATCCCAAATTCGGCCACAAAAACTTTACAAACATTTTTGAGTCTACAAACAAGAATAAAAAAAAAGCGGGGGTCGCCACTATAATCAAAAATACCGTCCCCTTTAAACTTGAAGAAGAGGTTTCTGACCCTAATGGCAGATATCACATTCTTGTTTGTGGGGTTAATAACAAGATTTGTACAATTGTAAACATTTATGCTCCCAACAAAAGACAAATCAGCTTTCTTAACAAGGTGATGAAAAAGATTTCCAAAATCAAGAAGGGAGAACTGTTTATAGTGGGTGATTTCAATATGGTTCCTGATGGTCATATGGACTCCTCATCCCCCAGAAGATGTCTATCTGCTTCCCTAAACCCGTGGCTAATAAAAAACGAGCTGTTTGACGCATTTAGGTGTATCAACACTACCTCAAAAGAGTACACGTTTTTTTCAGACGTCCACCAGACTGCATCCAGAATAGACCTTATTCTAACTGATGTCTTTTCCATCTCAAAAATTGAAAAAATTGAAATTCTCCCAAAAACTATCTCTGACCACTCCCCTTTGCTGGGAGAAATTAGGTTAGGCCCACCCCTCACTAATAGCTTTCTTTGGAAATGCAACCCGTCCCTCCTTTATTCACCAGAGTACAGATCTATAATTGAGGAAAATTTAAAACAATACTTCAATGAAAATGAAGATGAAACCATTAGTCCATTTACTCTCTGGAATGCTCATAAGGCAGTCCTCAGAGGGACATTGCTGAAACTGTCATCCTCCATCAAAAAGAAGAATAGGGCTAAAATTATAGAACTCCAAGCCTTAATTAGATCTAAGGAGGAGATCCAAACCAACACTTACCCACCCTCTCGAAAAATTGGCCAAGAAATTAATAATTTAAGAGTAGAACTCAAAAAAGAATTATTTGCCCCCTTCGAATCTCTAGTCAAGAACTCACAATTTAAAGTATATGCATCCTTGAACAAACCGACTAAATTTATGATGAACCATATTAAGAAAAAGAGGATACAAAACAGGATTAATAAAGTTCTATCGGAGGATGGCACACTTAGACATCACCCAAAAGAGATAGTATTTCTCAAAAGTGGAGACTATCATAAACTATATAATATTAACACAAATGATTCCATACCAAAGCCTAACAAAGAACTCATCAACAAATTCCTTTCCTCAATTAATCTACCAAAAGCCAGTAAACATGACTTAGAAACCTTATCATCCCCCTTTACAGAAAAAGAGGTCGTCGAGGCAATAACACAACTAAAACCCTATAAATCCCCAGGCCCCGACGGATTCACCAACGAATATTTCAAAACGTTCAAATCTATTCTTACCCCTCACCTCACCCAAGTATTTAATAAGGCAGCGTCTCAGGGCTCATTCCCAGACGAAATGCTGGAAGCCATAATCATACTTATACCCAAACCCAAAGGAAATCCGGAGGATGGCAAAAACTTCAGGCCCATCTCCCTTATAAACACCGATGTCAAACTATACTCCAAAGTGTTGGCAAATAGATTAAAATCTATATTACCTACCTTAATAAACAACGATCAAATTGGCTTTGTCGAAAAAAGACAATCTACAGATGGAACGAGACGCCTCATTAATATTATCAAATTATTGAATTTATCCAAAACCCCATCAATCCTCCTGACTCTTGACGCTGAAAAAGCGTTCGATCGTCTCAACTTGCTATATTTAAAACTTGCACTAATGAAATTTGGTTTTGGCGAAAAAATTTTGTCTTCCATCCTCGCGTTATACTCTAACCCCTCTGCCAAAATATACACCAACAATCACTTATCTAGCCCAATAAAAATAAATAACGGAACCAGGCAGGGTTGCCCCCTATCACCTCTTTTGTTTGCTTTGGCAATTGAACCCCTCGCACAAAAAATCAGGGAAAATCAAAATATCAAAGGGATACAGGCAGGCTCCCGACAATTTACAATTAGTCTGTTTGCAGACGATATTCTCCTTACACTAGCTGACCCCCTCAATTCGGTCAAAGAGGTAACAAACACCCTGGAAAAATTCTCGGAAATATCGTATTTCAAAATAAACAACAAAAAATCAAAAATAATCCAAATCAACCTAAGCAACTGCATAATAAATAAAATAAAAAAAGACTTTAACTACGATTGGGAAGAGGAAGAATTCACATACCTAGGAATCATCATCACAAAAAATATAAACTCAATTATCACCAAAAATATGGTTTCAATTACAGAAACAATAAAGACTTACAATACTTTAACGACAAAGACCTATCGTGGCTAGGCAAGTCGCTAATCCTGAAAGCATTTGCACTTCCTAAAATCTTATACGTACTAAGAAACCTTCCCTTAATTATTCCCGCCCCATACATAACCAAGATGCAATGCCTTATCAATACATTCATTTGGAGCGGTAAAAAAGCGAGGACCCCGACAGCTTTGCTATATAAAAGCAAAGTTAACGGTGGCATTGGTCTCATCAATGTGAACACTTACTATTTAGCAAATTTAATTAAACAAAGCCAATACTGGTTACATTCAAAACACCCTCCAGCATGGATTGAATTGGAGACATTGCTCAATGGTAACCTTCTTCCCCAAAATCTACTCCTTAATAATCTTTTCAAAAAATCCCGGTATACTCCATCCCACCCTATCTTCCAAGCTGCTTTATTTGCTTGGGGAAAGTTCATTACTCTCAATAGAAGCAAAAACAATTCAAATAACTCACTGAATTTTCCTCTTTCATATATCGCAGCAATCTACAATCACCCATTCCCCTCTCATTGGCCCATCATAGGCATAAGCAAAATCAAAGACATTTTTAACAGTAGCAATTTTATTCCCTTCGCAGAACTAAAATCCAAATTTAAATTGACATCCGACGAGTTCTTCTACTACTCAATGACTAAGGACATGATTGGAATATTTCTATCCAGCAGGAAATCAATGTCTGAGGCCTCTATAAACTTACTTCGTAATACAAACCATAACATCTTCTGGAGTCTGAAATATATTTACTCAAGTTTTAACAAAGACGCATTTTTAAAAAAAACTACATTCATGAAAAAATGGGAAGTAGACTTAAATACATCCTTCACAATGGAGATGTGGGAAAACGCCCTCTGCTCATCATATTCCTCCAACATTTGCATGGCGTTACATGAGGGATACTATAAAACGTTATCACGTTGGTACTATACCCCTTTAAGGCCCTCGCATATAGACCCCAACAATTCCCCTCTCTGTTGGAGAAATTGTGGGCAATACGGAGATCTGATCCACATTTTCTGGAACTGCCCCAAAATTAAAAAAATCTGGGCTCAGACGTCTAAACTAATTAATAACCTAACCAACCAAGAAATCGCCCTCACACCCCAGAAGGCTCTCTGGTCCTTAGAGTTGGAATCACTGACCTCACACACTAGATACCTTATCATCCACATATGTTTGGTAATAAAAAATTCAATCGCATATAACTTGAAGAAACCAGATCCCCCTCGTTTCTTCGAACTTCTAGGCAGAATCTCACTCCATAAATCGTACGAGTTCAGATATGCTTCCAGCATAAATGGCTCAACAAGAAACTTAAAAAAATGGTCATTATGGTCAAAAAAATTCCCCGATTAAAAAGAAACCATAGACAGACAATAGTCATTCCCAAACCTTTCACACAGGTTTAACATGTTGTTCCAATGTGTCATTGCTAAGCGTATTCGCTTTTACTTGTTCTGTTTTGTTTTGATTTATATTATCTTGGATAAACAATGCTAATGTACCTGATTACCCTCCTTCCCCTTTCACAAATTCTTTCCCCTCCCCCCCCCTTTCCATCCCTCCCCACCCCCCCCCATACGAACCATGTTCGAGTTCGTGTTTAAATGTTGATAAAATTCAATAAAAATATTGTGAAACAAAATTAGAAAAATTTTGTCTCTGTCCAAATATATATGGACCTAACTGTAAGTTTACTACTAAAAGTACAATGTGTCAAAAAAAAAAACCCAATCTCAATCATTGGGATTTGAAGCGTTCAGAGTTACTACAATATAAAGTGGCAGTGGTCTAAATTGTACAAGTTGGCCTAGTCATGAAGGTGAAACAAGGGTGAAGGGGTTAAAGAACTGATTAGCTCTTCACATCACATGGCTATCATTATCAGAAGGGATATTTTTACCAGTTTTAAAATTACATTCATTGGGCAAGAAAAAAGCGAAAAGGACATCTACAGAATGGGAAGAATAGAACCAAGCAACAGCACATGTGAAAAAGACTTGGGTATAATAATAGATCACAGACTGCACATAAGTCAACAGTGTGATGCAGCAGAAATAAAGGCAAACAGTTCTGGGATGTATTAATAGAAGCATAGAATCTAGATAAAGGGAAGTAATTATCCCCCTCTACTCCTCCATGGTCAGACCTCATCTGAAATACTGTGTCCACTTCTGGGCACCACATTTGAAAAAGACATCGAAAAACTGGAACAAGTTCAGAGAAGATCCACGAGGATATTGAGCGGACTGCAAACTATGTCCAACGAGGAACTGTTAAAGGATCTGAGAATGTTTAGCTTGCAAAAAGAAGGCCAAGAGGAGACTTAATAGCTGTCTACAAATATCTGAAGGGATGGGACAGTGTAGAGGGATCATCTTTATTCTAATTTGCACATGGAAACAAGAGAAGCAATGGAATAAAACTGAAAAGGGAGCAGATACAGATTAGATATTAGAAAAAACATTTTGACAGGGTGATCAATGAGTGGAACAGGCTGCCACGAGAGGTGGCGAGTTCGCCTTCAATAGAAGTCTTCAAACAGAGGCTGGACAGACATCTGTCCGGAGATGGTTTATTGAATCTTGCATTGAGCAGGGGGTTGAACACGATGAACCTGGAGGTCACTTACAGCTACGAATCTATGATTCTATTCAATGGCCCCAATTTTGATAGGTTGGGGTATCCTCATTATGAAAAAGCTAAATCTGTATAGTAATATTATGGACCAGGTTATCAATGAGACTTCTGATGCTCTGGCAGAAATCTCTTTAGAATTAGAACAGACATGTAGAGTAGCAGATTTCTTACTGGCAGCTCAAGGTTGTGTGTTCATTCGTGGAGGATTAATGTTGTATCTTTGATAGCTCTGAAGTTGTGATTGAGCATCTCAAGAATGTAAAAGAGCTCCAAGTGATAGCATCCAAAATAGGTTCCCTAGGAGCTCAGTTGATTGAGTTCTTTGTTTCATTCCTCAAAACCTATTGTTGCAATTTGTGTTATTATAATTCTAGACATTGCAAATACACATGAAGATTCAAAATAGAAACTGTACTTTTAAGCTTGAAAAAGTAGCTATTGCTTTTAATTTTGTGATTCATAGAGTTGTTTACGTGCAAAACAAAGGTGGGAACTGATGAAAATAATCCGTATAGCTATTATAACGAGTAATATAACATATTGGCAAATGATGGATTATATGTCAGCTTTATAAAGTGATGTTTTGTTTCAGCTAAAAGAAACCAATTCTAATCAGGGGCATATCTAAGGGGGTGCAGGTGTGGCATTAAACTTCAGTGCAGCCGGCCAGGGGGCGTCATCGGGCCACCTAAAGTCACGGTCAGACGTGTCTCTGCCGCCCCCATAGTGGGATTCAGCTATTAGCTTGATGGCCGGCTCAGAGAAGGTGCAACAACGGCTCCCAGCAATCAACTTTACTCACGTCTTTCATGCACAAGAACAATTCAAGCACTGACTTCCCGCACTTCTGGGTCAGGGCGACGTCAGCAGCGTCATCAGGTCATCTGATTACACTGCTAATGACACTCTTCAGCGACACATAGGCGTGAAGAATGTCTGTTGGTGTGGCAAGCGCTCCAATTAAGCTGAAGGAACCAAAGAATTATTGTAATGCTGGGTGAATTTGAGGAGACAGTATGGAGAGAATGTGTGAAGAAACAGTACGGAGAGCGAGGGGAGAATGTGTGAGGAAACAGAATAGTGAGCGGGGGTGAGGAATGGGTGTGGAAACACTGCGGGGAGGGAATGTGCGAGGAGCAAGCGTGAATGGGTGTGTGGAAATAATGAGGAACGGGGGGGGGATGTGTGCAGAAATAGTATAAGGAATGGTGGGGGGGGTGTCAGGAGACAGTATAGGAGGAGAAAAGCTTGTGCGGGCACATAATAGAGACTGGGTAATGTGGGGAAAGGGGTAACATGAAGAGACAGTGTGAGGACATACCAAGGAGGAGACAGTACATGTACTGATGGTGGTTCTGGTGTTGTACTGTACTGATGAGGGTTGTGATGCTGTATTTTTGCATACTGCTGGTAGTTATGTTGATGTATTATTGTGCAGTTATTGGTTCTGATCCTGTACACATTGAACAGTCCATAACTTATAAAATTACATGATACATGGCCATATTAATAAAGTGTTGTGCTGTCTGACAAGAGTTACTCTGTTTTTATTTGTTTTAGGAAAATTAAAAGGGTTGTTCAAATTTGTGATGAAAGTCTGCAATCACTGACAGCAGACCTCTGAATTTTCACCGTGCGCATGTGCACTGCATGCGGTCAGGATTCTCTGGCGCTAGTGGTGAGAGCAGGAAATCTTGAAACCACAATTATGCGATTTGCATACACTTGGTCACATGCCAACTAGACATGCGTGGCCTCATTCTATACAAATGACTTGAGTGAGGCTGGTCACGTTTAGTTGGAATGTGGCCAGAAGTATGAAAATCTCATACTTGCACTCACATGACCTTTCAGGATTCTCCTGTGCTGGAGGAAAGGTGAAAGTGTACAGTGCATGCGCTGCGAGTATTCAGAAGTCTGCAGCCACCTAGAGTTACTGCCGACTTTAATCACAAACCTGGACAACCCTTTTAATTATAAAATTAAGTACTGTAGCATGCCCAACCTTAACAGCGTGCAATATACTCAATGTCAGGATTCAGCTCTGCTAGCTGGGTCCAGCAGACACCACATGACCACTCGTATGTGATTTTCATACTTACGGTTATGTGACAACTAGCCTTTAATCCTGCTTCTCTTCATGAAATAGGGGCTGTCGTTTTTCACTGAAATTGAGAGAATTAGGAAGAACAGCTAGTCACGTGACTGTCAAAAAGCAAATCGTATATGAGCGATCACATGACTACTATTCAAACTGCATGAGCGGTGTGTGTGGGGGGCGCCAAACTGAATTCTTGCTCCGGGTGCCGGAAAACAGATCTGCCTCTGTGCTAAGCTTCCGATATGGTCAGAAGGTTCTGTAAGACATTGCACTATAGATCAGATATTCTTTCAGAAACAAACCGCCTGGAAGCCTCCTTGTCAGATTTATGCTTAAGTACTAATTATATTTTACTTTAAATATTTCTAATAAAGAAAATAATCAATACAGTAATTATAATCCATAATTTTCCAATATGTTCTATTACTTGTGATACGTCTGATATAGTCTAGCTTTATTAAATCATGTTTTGTTTCTGTAAGGGAAATCAAGGCTGAGCCTGCAGATATTGTTAGAAAGTTCTGTACCATGTTATTCTATAGATAAAATGTACTCACAGAAACCAGGCGTCTGGAGGTCTCCTGCAACAGACTTATCCTTGAGAACTAAGAATTGTAATGTTTAATCTGAACATGCATGGAAACTTTGTTACTGTGAGCCAGAACTTTGGTTTAGATCCTGCACTCTTCTGTAACAGAGTAGGTCCCTCTCTCATTCATAGGGGTCCTGTATACGCATTTTATGTCTCATCTCCATCTCTGAACTGTAACTATTATTCAAAATACATTTTTCTCTCATTCTAATCACCTGTGAATATGGATGTTTTGCTTGGAATACAGATTTCCATGTCATTTCATTATATTGTCTGGGCGTGCGTGGAAACTCCAAGCATGAGAGAAGTTTACATTTAAATACTGCACCCTTTTGCAAGAAGGCAGACCCACTTCTCATTCATAGGGGTTTCTGGATAAGGTTTTTATATCTTATCCTTATCTATACCTTTACTTGTAACTTTATTCTAAATAAACCTCCATTTTATTCAATTACCTATGAAGACCTGGTTTGGCCATTCCAGCAGTGTCAGCACTGGTTCTCCCGGGGCCCCGCGATCCCTGCAGCCAATCAGAGGTGTCGTCACTCTCTCGTACTTTGGAGGAATTGACCGCTGCAGCTTCTCTCCCACCTCCTCCAGATGTCAATGATGTCTGTAGGAGAGGAAAGTGAAGCCAGCACTGAATGTCACGCCAAATATGGCTGCCCTCCTATTATATAAATCTCACTAGAACTCCACCACCAGCCTATCACATTCCTAGTTCCACATCCAACCTCCATATCAAACCCTGTAATAAACCCTTCATTACCTGGTCTTGTCAGGACCTCAATAAACCAAGCCTTTTTGAGGGCTAGTTCTGTACGGCCATTAATAATGCACTGGTGTAAATAATGTGTGTGAGGTAAATTGTGTGGAAAACCGGATTGTAATCAAGCAATGATTTCTTCAATTGGACTGCAATGTCCTGAACCATACGACTGGTACCAGTCATGTGACTTATGCTGCCCCAGGACTACAGCCATATTGGCCAAAGCTGTGATATCACAGAGGCACATACCAGCATGTGGAAGCATGGCGACATAGCGATGACATCACAATGGCAGGTGCCGGAATGTGGAATCTATGACATAGCGATGACATCACAATGGCAGGTGCCTGCATACACAGGAGCGCAGGTGAGAGGAGACACACGGGAGCTCACAAACCACAAGGAAGGCAAGAAGAATCGATTGGAGAATAGGGACAGGAGAAAGCCAAGAAGAACAGAATAACCCGCTTCTTAGCCTTCACTGAGCCATGACAAGACTGACCGGATGGAAGCGGAGGAGGAGACCCAGGACCCCGTCACATCCACCTGAATGATGAGAAAGGGGAGAAATTATGTAGATTATGGAGCAGAATTACAACTATTCTCGTTACCCATAGCAACCAGTCAGAGTTCAGCTTTTATTACAGGGGTATTCCCATCTCCAAAATCCTCTCCCAATATGGAGTAGGTCGTAGTGGAGAGAAGATTTCCCTTTTTCGGCGCTTCCAGAGGATAAGGATCGTTACAGATGAATTTTTTTTCTCAAAATCAGATTTATTCGGACACTATATTAAGAACAAACAACGCGTTTCTGCCAGCAACGGCCTTCATCAGGTATAATATGCACTTGTAAGGACTTTAAGCGAAGACAATCTTTATAGACTAGTTACTCTTAAGATGTCGTGTTTTTTTTTTTCTTCTTTCCTTGACTTGGTTGAATTGATTAGGATTGACACCACACCCCAATTAAGTTAGGAGAGTGGGTAGTTGTTCAGCATTACATTCTAACACCATTCTGTGTACTAGAATGGTATATTTTTTGATATTAGAATGAACATATATATAATAAAATTCCTTTCTCTTATCATTTCCTTCACTTTCCCCTCCTTATATATATAGAAAGAGAAAGTGATATATAATAGTAATTTTAGAATACATAGTTGTGATTAAAATATACCTGGTGATGGTTATATTTATATATATAAAAAATAAATAAATAAATTACATAGTACTGATCATAAAAATACATAATTGTTAGTCTAGTATATAAAAAAAAATCATAAAATATAACAGTTATTTTTACAGGAATGAGATCTTACAATAAAACAAATATTATTTTCAGTATTGGTAAATAGGGCTGTGCATTATTAAATATACATTTTTTTTCTTCTTCCCCTCTTCTTTTTCCCCCTCACACATTTTCCACTATATCATTAAGACCATCTGGATATAGGGTTTTCAATCTAAAGATCCAATAAGACTCTTTTCTGTTTAGTTTCTGGAGTTACCTTTATGTCAAATTGTTTGTGGTGTTTAACTAAAAGGTGTCTGGACAAACTGTGTTTTAAAAAACCTTTTTTGGTGTTGTGTCTGTGGCCATTCATACGCGACCGCAGTGTCTGTGTAGTGCGGCCCACGTATTGAAGACCACAGGCACAATTGATCACGTAGATAACGTGATCACTCTCACAAGTAAGGTGCTGGTTTATATTTATTGTCTCTCCTGTGCTTCTTGATGTGATACATTTTTGTTTGTGACTAATGATATTGCAGCAATGACATTTTTTTGATCCACATCTAAAAACTCCAAGGGGATTTTGTATAGGAGTCTTTTTTGGTCTTAAAGGAGAGAGGGGTTTCCCTAAGACACTAGGCGCAATAATGTTCCCAATAGTAACCCCCCTCCGGAATGTGATACCAGGATTCTCCGGTAGCCACTTTTTGAGAAAGGAATCCCTTCTTAGAATGTACCAATACTTTTTTAAAATCTGTCTTACTTTCACACTTCCCTGATTAAAAGCAGTAATAAAATTATATTGCCATCTTTTATTATTTTCTTTATCTCTCTTTTTGTACGTATTTGTTTGTTCATTGTCTATAACAGAGCACTGTTTTTTTTCTGTGAGTTTTTCATACAGACATTCATTTTGAGTTTTTTTCAGGTTGGTTTCATAGGCTTCTGCTATCAATTTTTTGGGGTATTTTTTATCCAAGAATTTTTTAGTCAGAATTTTGGATTGTTCCACATAATCTTTGTCTTTCGTATTGTTCTTTCGGATGCGCAGGTATTGGCTGAACAGTATGTTCTGCTTCCATTTTGGATAATGTGCGCTCCGAAAGTCCAAAAATCCATTAGAATCCGTTGTTTTTAAAAAAGGTTTTAGTTATAATTTTATTATTAGAGTGACTGATTTCCAGGTCCAGATAATGGATTTTTTCTTTATCCATGTTATATGTGAATGAAATACAACAACTATTTTTGTTAAGTTCCTCTATAAGAGAAATAGCTTGTTTTTCTGTGCCCTTCCAGAAGACGATTAAATCATCTATATAGCGCCTATATAGCAATATGTGTTCCTTATATGGTGTTTGGCTGATGGGCGATGAGGACTCGAATCGCCCCATAAAAAGATTAGCAAAACTTGGCACGACCCGAGTCCCCATCGCGGTGCCAAACTGCTGCAGGAACAATTCACCCTGGAATTCAAAAACATTATGCTCCAATATAAACTTTAAGCCTGATAGAAGGAAATCTCTCTGGGCCGACGGCATATTTGGAATCTCAGATAAATAGTGTGATACTGCTTCAACTCCCATATTATGTTCTATATTGGAGTACAGAGCATTCACGTCCAGTGTAATGAAAAGATAATCATTTTCCCAGTTTAAAGAACTACATTCCTTTATAAGTTGGTAAGAATCATGGAGGAAAGACGGTAGCTTTTTTACAAGGTCCTGAAGATGTAAGTCTATATAGTGAGATAACTGACTAGTTAGAGATCCAATACCAGAAATAATCGGTCTACCTGGTGGTACTACAGGGTTTCTGTGGACCTTTGGTAAATGATAAAAAATTGCTGTGTTTGGGTTTTTGTTTGTCAGGAAACGTTTTTCTTTTTTATTGATAATATTTTGTGAATATGCTACATTTATGAACATGTGGTATTCTGATTTAAATGTTTTTGCAGGATCTGCATCTAATTTTTTATAGTATTTTTTATCTGCTAGGATATTGTGAGCTTCCTGCAGATATGTTTCCCTGTCCTGAATGACCACTCCACCTCCTTTATCAGCTTGTCTGATGACTATTTTTTTTTATTATTTTTCAATTGTTTGAGAGCTAACTTCTCTGATTTTGAAATATTGTCTTTGGTATTGAATGATATTTTTTCAGTATTTTTGTATTTATTATTTTTAAAAAAAGTATTGGTACATTCTACGAAGGGATTCCTTTCTCAAAAAGTGGCTACCGGAGAATCCTGGTATCACATTCCGGAGGGGGGTTACTATTGGGAACATTATTGCGCCTAGTGTCTTAGGGAAACCCCTCTCTCCTTTAAGACCAAAAAAGACTCCTATACAAAATCCCCTTGGAGTTTCTAGATGTGGATCAAAAAAATGTCATTGCTGCAATATCATTAGTCACAAACAAAAATGTATCACATCAAGAAGCACAGGAAAGACAATAAATATAAACCAGCACCTTACTTGTGAGAGTGATCACGCTATCTACGTGATCAATTGTGCCTGTGGTCTTCAATACGTTGGCCGCACTACACAGACACTGCGGTCGCGTATGAATGGCCACAGACACAACACCAAAAAAGGTTTTTTAAAACACAGTTTGTCCAGACACCTTTTAGTTAAACACCACAAACAATTTGACATAAAGGTAACTCCAGAAACTAAACAGAAAAGAGTCTTTTTGGATCTTTAGATTGAAAACCCTATATCCAGATGGTCTTAATGATATAGTGGAAAATGTGTGAGGGGGAAAAAGAAGAAAAAAAATGTATATTTAATAATGCACAGCCCTATTTACCAATACTGAAAATAATATTTGTTTTATTGTAAGATCTCATTCCTGTAAAAATAACTTATATTTTATGAATTTTTTTACATACTAGACAAACAATTATGTATTTTTATGATCAGTACTATGTAATTTATTTATTATTATTTTTTTATATATAAATATAACCATCACCAGGTATATTTTAATCACAACTATGTATTCTAAAATTACTATTATATATCACTTTCTCTTTCTATATATATAAGGAGGGGAAAGTGAAGGAAATGATAAGAGAAAGGAATTTTATTATATATATGTTCATTCTAATATAAAAAAATCTACCATTCTAGTACACAGAATGGTGCTAGAATGTAATGCTGAACAACTACCCACTCTCCTAACTTAATTGGGGTGTGGTGTCAATCCTAATCAATTCAACCAAGTCAAGGAAAGAAAAAAAAAAAAAAAACACGACATCTTAAGAGTAAATAGTCTATAAAGATTGTCTTCCCTTAAAGTCCTTACAAGTGCATTTTATACCTGATGAAGGCCGTTGCTGGCAGAAACACGTTGTTTGTTCTTAATATAGTGTCCGAATAAATCTGATTTTGAGAAAAAGAATTCATCTGTAACGATCCTTATCCTCTGGAAGCGCCGAAAAAGGGAAATCTTCTCTCCACTACAATATCCAACATGCAAGCCTTATACCAGGGCTGACATAGTTCCCGCATTTGTGCTGCAGACCAGAGGATTGCAAAGAGCTGATCCACTATACAGATCATTTGAGTGAAAATACAAGACATCTAAAGGGTGAGTGCAAAAAACAAATATTGTTGTGGCAAATGCACATATTCATCTACACTTAGACTCTGCGCCCCTTGTCTCCCCTTTTATTCTTTTTTTATATCACTGTGGAATATGGAGTAGGTGTAATAATAATAATGTTAGCAAATACCTCCAATTAGAAATGTAGAATAGTTTTTCTGATTCGCCATGTCTCTTCCCTCATGTGCAGGCATTGCAGGACCTTAGCTATCCATGCTTACAAACCACTTATAGCGATAGTTATCTAGTTGCTAGTGGTCGTAACCATAGATACCTAAGGTCCTGCAATGCCTGCACATGAGGAAAGAAACATAGCGAATCAGAAAAAGTATTCTACATTTCTTATTGGAGGTATTTGCTAATATTATTATTATTACACCTACTATATATTGCGATAGGATCTTGGAGATGGGAATACCCTTTTAATTTCTGATTGCTATGGGTAACTAGGAGAGTTTTTTGTTGCTCAGCTTTGATAAGGGATGATAGATTTTACTAGGCTAAGTGGATATCACTGGTGCAACCAGTGCAGCTGCACAGGGGACTAATAGGTTAGGGGCTACCCTCTGGTGACTGTGGGGCGGTCATAAAACTACCCTCTGGTGACTGTGGGGCGGTCATAAAACTACCCTCTGGTGACTGTGGGGCGGTCATAAAACTACCCCCTCGGCTGACTGTGGGGCGGTCAAAAAACTACCCCCTCGGCTGACTGTGGGGCGGTCAGAAAACTACCCCCTCGGCTGACTGTGGGGCGGTCAGAAAACTACCCCCTCGGCTGACTGTGGGGCGGTCAGAAAACTACCCCCTCGGCTGACTGTGGGGCGGTCAGAAAACTACCCCCTCGGCTGACTGTGGGGCGGTCAATAAACTACCCCCTCGGCTGACTGTGGGGCGGTCAATAAACTACTCCCTCGGCTGACTGTGGGGCGGTCAAAAAGCTACCCCCTCGGCTGACTGTGGGGCGGTCAAAAAGCTACCCCCTCGGCTGACTGTGGGGCGGTCAAAAAGCTATCCCCTCGGCTGACTGTGGGGAGGTCAAAAAGCTACCCCCTCGGCTGACTGTGGGGCGGTCAAAAAGCTACCCCCTCGGCTGACTGTGGGGCGGTCAAAAAGCTACCCCCTCGGCTGACTGTGGGGCGGTCAAAAAGCTACCCCCTCGGCTGACTGTGGGGCGGTCAAAAAGCTACCCCCTCGGCTGACTGTGGGGCGGTCAAAAAGCTACCCCCTCGGCTGACTGTGGGGCGGTCAAAAAGCTACCCCCTCGGCTGACTGTGGGGCGGTCAAAAAGCTACCCCCTCGGCTGACTGTGGGGCGGTCAAAAAGCTACCCCCTCGGCTGACTGTTGGGCGGTCAAAAAGCTACCCCCTCGGCTGACTGTGGGGCGGTCAAAAAGCTACCCCCTCGGCTGACTGTGGGGCGGTCAAAAAGCTACCCCCTCGGCTGACTGTGGGGCGGTCAAAAAGCTACCCCCTCGGCTGACTGTGGGGCGGTCAAAAAGCTACCCCCTCGGCTGACTGTGGGGCGGTCAAAAAGCTACCCCCTCGGCTGACTGTGGGGCGGTCAAAAAGCTACCCCCTCGGCTGACTGTGGGGCGGTCAAAAAGCTACCCCCTCGGCTGACTGTGGGGCGGTCAAAAAGCTACCCCCTCGGCTGACTGTGGGGCGGTCAAAAAGCTACCCCCTCGGCTGACTGTGGGGCGGTCAAAAAGCTACCCCCTCGGCTGACTGTGGGGCGGTCAAAAAGCTACCCCCTCGGCTGACTGTGGGGCGGTCAAAAAGCTACCCCCTCGGCTGACTGTGGGGCGGTCAAAAACCTACCCCCTCGGCTGACTGTGGGGCGGTCAAAAAACTACCCCCTCGGCTGACTGTGGGGCGGTCAAAAAACTACCCCCTCGGCTGACTGTGGGGCGGTCAAAAAACTACCCCCTCGGCTGACTGTGGGGCGGTCAAAAAACTACCCTCTGCTGACTGTGGGGCGGTCAAAAAACTACCCTCTGCTGACTGTGGGCGGTTCTCAAACTACTCCTAGTGCTGGCGGGCGGGTTCTAGTACTGCTCCTGGCGGGGCGGTTCTAGTACTGCTCCTGGCGGGGCGGCTCTAGTACTGCTCCTGGCGGGGCGGCTCTAGTACTGCTCCTGGCGGGGCGGCTCTAGTACTGCTCCTGGCGGGGCGGCTCTAGTACTGCTCCTGGCGGGGCGGCTCTAGTACTGCTCCTGGCGGGGCGGCTCTAGTACTGCTCCTGGCGGGGCGGCTCTAGTACTGCTCCTGGCGGGGCGGCTCTAGTACTGCTCCTGGCGGGGCGGCTCTAGTACTGCTCCTGGCGGGGCGGCTCTAGTACTGCTTCTGGCGGGGCGGCTCTAGTACTGCTCCTGGCGGGGCGGCTCTAGTACTGCTCCTGGCGGGGTGGTTCTAGTACTGCTCCTGGCGGGGCGGTTCTAGTACTGCTCCTGGTGCTGGCGGTTCTAGTACTGCTCCTGGTGCTGGCGGTTCTAGTCCTGCTCCTGCTGCTGGTGGGCGGGTCTAGTACTGCTCCTGGCGGGGCGGGTCTAGTACTGCTCCTGGCGGGGCGGGTCTAGTACTGCTCCTGGTGGGGCGGGTCTAGTACTGCTCCTGGTGGGGCGGGTCTAGTACTGCTCCTGGCGGGGCGGGTCTAGTACTGCTCCTGGCGGGGCGGGTCTAGTACTGCTCCTGGCGGGGCGGGTCTAGTACTGCTCCTGGCGGGGCGGGTCTAGTACTGCTCCTGGCGGGGCGGGTCTAGTACTGCTCCTGGCGGGGCGGGTCTAGTACTGCACCTGGTGCTGGCGGTTCTAGTCCTGCTCCTGGTGCTGGCGGTTCTAGTCCTGCTCCTGGTGCTGGCGGTTCTAGTCCTGCTCCTGGTGCTGGCGGTTCTAGTCCTGCTCCTGGTGCTGTCGGTTCTAGTACTGCTCCTGGTGCTGGCGGGGCGGGTCTAGTACTGCTCCTGGCGGGGCGGGTCTACTACTGCTCCTGGCGGGGCGGGTCTAGTACTGCTCCTGGCGGGGCGGGTCTAGTACTGCTCCTGGTGGGGCGGGTCTAGTACTGCTCCTGGCGGGGCGGGTCTAGTACTGCTCCTGGTGATGGCGGGTCTAGTACTGCTCCTGGCGGGGCGGGTCTAGTACTGGTGCTGGCGGTTCTAGTACTGCTCCTGGCGGGGCGGTTCTAGTACTGCTCCTGGTGATGGCGGTTCTAGTACTGCTCCTGGTGCTGCCGGTTCTACTGTAGTACTGCTCCTGGTGCTGGCAGTTCTAGTACTGCTCCTGGTGTTGGCAGTTCTAGTACTGCTCCTGGTGCTGGTGGTTCTGGAACAACCCCTGGTGCTGATGGGCGGTTTTAGAAGTACTCCTAGTGTGCAGTTCTAGTACTGCTCCTGGTGGGCGGTTATATAACTACTCCTAGTTTTGGTGGGCGGTTCTAGAACTACCCTGGTGGGCGGTTCCAGAACAACCCCTGGTGATGGTGGGTGGTTCTAGAATTACTCCTGGTGCTGGAGGGCGGTTCTAGATCTACCCCTGGCGGGTGGTTCCTGAACAACCCCTGGTGATGGTGGGCGGTTCTAGAATTACCCCTGGTGGTTGGTTCTAGAACTACCCCTAGTTTTGGTGGGCGGTTCTAGAACTACCCCTGGTGGGCGGTTCCAGAACAACCCCTGGTGATGGTGGGCGGTTCTAGAATTACTCCTGGTGCTGGAGGGCGGTTCTAGATCTACCCCTGGCGGGCGGTTCCTGAACAACACCTGGTGCCGGTGGGCGGTTCTAGAATTACTCCTAGCGTGCAAGTCCTCGTGGGCGGTTCTAGTACTGTTCCTGGTATGCTCCAGGTGGGCGGTTCAAGAACTACCCCTGGCGCCAGTGGGCGGTTCCAGTACGACCCCTGGCGCCAGTGGGCGGTTCCAGTACGACCCCTGGTGCCAGTGGGCGGTTCCAGTATGACCCCTGGCGCCAGTGGGCGGTTCCAGTACGACCCCTGGTGCCAGTGGGCGGTTCCAGTACGACCCCTGGCGCCAGTGGGCGGTTCCTGTATGACCCCTGGCGCCAGTGGGCGGTTCCAGTACGACCCCTGGCGCCAGTGGGCGGTTCCAGTACTACCCCTGGAGCCAGTGGGCGGTTCCAGTACTACCCTTGGCGCCAGTGGGCGGTCCCAGTACTACCCTTGGCGCCAGTGGGCGGTCCCAGTACGACCCCTGGCGCCAGTGGGCGGTTCCAGTACGACCCCTGGCGCCAGTGGGCGGTTCCAGTACGACCCCTGGCGCCAGTGGGCGGTTCCAGTACGACCCCTGGCGCCAGTGGGCGGTTCCAGTACGACCCCTGGCGCCAGTGGGCGGTTCCAGTACGACCCCTGGCGCCAGTGGGCGGTTCCAGTACGACCCCTGGCGCCAGTGGGCGGTTCCAGTACTACCCCTGGCGCCAGTGGGCGGTTCCAGTACTACCCTTGGCGCCAGTAGGCGGTCCCAGTACTACCCTTGGCGCCAGTGGGCGGTCCCAGTACTACCCTTGGCGCCAGTGGGCGGTCCCAGTACTACCCCTGGCACCAGTGGGCGGTTCCAGTACTACCCCTGGCGCCAGTGGGCGGTTCCAGTACTACCCCTGGTGCCAGTGGGCGGTTCCAGTACTAACCCTGGCGGGCGGTTCTACACCTACCCCTGGTGTGCGTTCTAGAACTACTCCTGGTAGTATACATCTATTCTATATTTTTCTATTTTAACTATTGTATGTACATTGGTGTGAGTGCCTGTCTCTACGGTGTCACTTACTTAACCGTGTATTCATTATACGTTTTTTAAATTTCCTATTTTTGCAGAATTTGACTATTTAGTTCGGTTGTTCTTGATTGGTTCTTTGGCATTCCTAGTTTGTCTATGGGCTCAATGCAACAAAATGAGTCATCTAGCGTCAATGAACTTTAACCACCTTCACTGCACACGTCAGTGTTGTGCCCTCCTCTCCCCACCCCCAAATAGCTGCAAAGTCCCACCTGTATAGTGGAGCCCAAGACCACACTCTGGATCTCTGGCACTCCTAATGTCACGTGCAGGGGCCCCAGGAGCCTCCGAACACCACACTGACATCTGTCTGCTCTCCTCCACAACTGAGCAGCAGCAGAAGCCCAGCTAACAGACATTGCTGTCACTGCAAACACTCATTGGATTAACTGACACGATGTCAGCGAGTTTCTGAAGATCCGGATACTGCAGCCATGAGATCTGTGGCTGCATTAGGCAGATGGGACATTGCAGCTAATAGAGAGTAAGAGTGTAACAGAGATGGCCCTAAACTGCATTTAAAGGGAATCTGTCACCAGGTTTATTGCCACCTGATCTGAGAGCAGCACAACGTGGGGACAAAGATCCCCAATTCCAGTGACGTGTTGCTTTCTGGGCTGATTGCTGTAGTTTTGATAAGAGATCCTCCACAAGCAGGAGACTGCCACCAGATGACTAGTAAAGCTTCTGCCATGTAGTCCAACCCTGTCCCCACAATGGATGGATAGTTCTGTACACTGTGCATAGGCAGAAAGCTACCAATCAGTGATGTGGGTGGGGTTATACAGAGCCCAGCATTCAGAGCATTTGTAGATCTGCAACAGACACAGTTACTCTGAACTGCACCAAGTGATCCATCACTGTAATCAGGGTCTCTGCCCCTAAGTCATGCTGCTCTCAGATGGGGCAGCAAAATCCTGGTGACAAATTCACTAACCCCATCCAGATTCAGGTGCAAGTATTAGAATTGATTCTCATGCTCAAAATTAAATGTAAAGGCAAGTGGCTAATGGCAGGCAATAGGTACAGCAAGGTGTGGAAGAGTTACCTGCAGGATTGTAGGGAACAAACTTCTCAATGTCGGGGTACTGCTGCTCGTCTGTCTTATCAGAAGAGCCAGAAACCTAGAGGGGAACAGGAACCAGGTCACAAGCTTCATTTATCCAGTGTTTGCCATTAGGTTCTCCATATATGATCTGAAAAGGAGTCAGCCAAGCCCCTGTGGCATAGCTGTGGCCTGGCCATACACTGTTTGGCTAGCAGCCATCTCTCCCAACATACAGATGAGCTCTCATGTGTTCTGTGGGGAGGAGGGTAATCTGCTGCCTCTAAGCAATTTGTGCCTAGAGAACAAGGAGCGGGTATTTGAACTGAACATTTGTTAGGGCAGCCAGGAGACCCCCATACACATTACACAGCTAGATTAGCCAGATATTAGCCCACTTTAATCCAACAGATAATAATGGGACTTGTAATAGTAGAACATGCCATGTGATCTTCTTGCAGATGTTCCTGTGGCATTTTAGGATTATGTAGATACAAGTCTGTACATCAGTACAGGGCAGAACACAAGAGCGGTGTATGATCAGAGCTGCGGTAATACATTATACCTGTATAACAGCTGGCGCAGGCTTTGGCACTTTCCGGTCTCCTTTCAGAGGCTGCCCGTTCTTCTGGGTCATTACTTGCTTGTTGACATTTCCCAGAGCTTTTCTTGATGTTTTCCCACTTGATGCAGAACTGCGCACTTTGCCCTGGTGGCTTTTGACAAGCGACTTTCCTATAGGGAAAAAGTCAAGTTACTTACCGGTAACAGGATCTTTCGGAGACCATGACAGCACCATGGGGGGGGGGGGGTCAGCCCACCAAGGACAGCAAACCTACAGGCTTAACAAGGGGTGCCACTTCTCGCCTCAGTTTGGATTACAGAGTATTGAGAGGACTGCCAGGATAAACATAGCAAACAATCACAAAATTACTCATACACCACCCATTAAGTGTGAAATTCTAACAAACAGAGTGCTCCCACAAACATGAAGGGAGGAAATATAAGGGTGCTGTCATGGTCTCAGAAAAATCCCGTTACCGGTAAGTAACTTATGACCATCGGTTGACCATGACAGCACCACGAGAGAATTGTAGAGATTAAGAAGTCTTGGGAGGGTCCACAGCTTGGAGCACCCATCTCCCAAAGGTGAGGTCAGATGAAACACCCATATCCAGTCTATAGTGCCTATAGAATGTAGAGGGAGAAGACCAGGTAGCAGCCTTACATATGTCTATCGAGACACCCGTCTTCTCTGCCCAGGAGATAGACAGCCCGGGTGGAGTGAGCGTTCAACCCTTGTGATACTTCTTCGTCACTAAACGCATAAGCTAGAGAAATAGCCTCCCTCATCCATCTAGCTACGGGGACCTTGACTTTAAACCCTTTCCTAACCCCTTGGTAGGATATAAACAATGAGCTCTCTTTCCTAAAGTCTTTGGTAACCGAGAGGTACCTAACCACACAACTCCTTACGTCTAATGTATGCAACTCTGCTTCCTTCTGGTTACTCGGATTAGGACAGAAAGAGGGTAGTACTACTTCCTGAAGTCAGTGGAAATGAGTAGCTACCTTAGGGAGATAGAGTAATTCTTAAACCTGATCCTGCCTATCATCCAGGATTTGAGTAAATGGTAAGGCCGTAGACAGAGCCTGAATGTGACCAATCCTCCTAGCAGAGGTTAAAGCTATTAGTAGTGCTGTTTTAAGGGAGAGGGATTTAAGGGTTGCTAATTCTACCACTGGGCGTGCCACCTGCTGGCCGTAGAGGTTATTGCAGCACTCCCTTTGGAGTCGGCACACATGTGGCCGGAACTTCCTGGTCCGGTCACGTGACCACCGGGGCGCACAGCAGCATCATGCCACGCCTCCGGCTACATAGAGAGACCGGAAGCGTGTGGCCCCGCCGTATCATGCGGCACTGAAGCTGCAACTTCCCACAGGGACACCACTGCCTGGCGCCAGAACGACACTGGGGCGGCCCACCCCAGACAGGGGCGCAGCTCCCCCTTACCATCTGGCACCAGCATGATGTTGGGGCTGCCAACCCCAGACAGGGGCACAGCCCCTGCTGCCATCCAGCGCCCATTTGATGCTGGGGCTGCCAACCCCAGACATAGGCGCCGCTCCACAGCCACTGACGCAGAGCGATGCTGGAGCTGCCGACCCCAGGCTGTGGGCGCTGCTCGACAGCTCGATTCTTCAGAATCCGTACATCTTCAACAGGTAAGCCTGCCACAGGTTCCCTTCATCAAGGATAGGAAACCAAACTGAGGCGAGAGGTGCCGCCCCTTTTAAGCCTGTAGGTTTCTTGTACTTGGTGGGCGGATTCCCTCTCTCGTGGTGCAGTCATGGTCGACCGATAAATAGATACTTTGAGGACTGTTCCCGAGCATCAATGGGCAAGAAACTGAAAGATTGCCAACACCAAAGCAGCAGTGGCAGAGTCTTCCAATACGCAAGGAACAGAATTATGCCCACCTGGATGTCAGGTGTACTAGTAATCCCAGCACCCATGCCCAATCTGAGCACATACTTGAAAATCATTTCTGCACTAAAAGTGAAAGAAAAAAAACCCACTGGAGTGGCACTTTAACCCCTTACCAACATGATTTGCAGTTACATCATATGCCAGCTGTGATATTTAGCCATCATCAACCTCTAATAGCCACATGTAGGGCAGAGCTCCACCTGTTAGAGACGGACAGCGGCATTAACAGCGAACTGAGAAGGGAGTCATGCCATGTGCCCATCTGTGCTCCTGTAACACGATCGTGGGATGCCATCACTGCCAGAAAGGAGTCTGCTGAAAAGACCCATGCCTGTCATGACAGATCTGTGAATGCTGGCTATATACTGCAGTATTGCTGTACGTAACAAGAAATCAGATGATTGCATGTTCAAGTCCCCTAAGGCTATGTGCCCACGATGCAGAAATACTCCGGATTTTTCCTGAGCGTTTCTGCATCTCCCCTGGCAGAAAAAACGCATGTGGATTGTACATGTGGATTGTACATGCGGATTGTACATGCGGATTGTACATGCGGATTGTACATGCATTTTCCTGCCAGGGACATGCGGAAATGAAGAGTTCTTAACATGCATTTCCGCATGCGGGTTGTCAAGCGCTTTCCAAGCGATTTTAGCATCACTTGGAAAGTGCTTGTCAACTTGGTCACACTATATAAATCCATGCAAACGGCATGGATTTATATAGTGTGACCCGAGAGAATGTCAAAAAATAAAAAATAAATCTATACTTACCTTCCGATAGACCCCAGAGTCTTGCTTCACTCGGTGCTGACTGCAGGCAGATCGCGGTACACTGCACTGAAGGACCTGCCGACGTCAGCGTCGCGTGACCCATCACATGACTATGACATCAGCGCAGGTCCTTCAGTCCATCGCGATTTGCCGGCATGAGAGGAGGGGCGCAGCGGGGGCCGCCAGAAGCTAAGTATCATATTTAGTTTTTATTTTATTCTTTTTTTCACAGTTTCTATAGTAACCGGGTCCGGAGGACGGGGTCCTCTCCTCTAGACCTGGGAACCATCCGCACATTGGAACGCGTGGATTGCGCATCTACATATACAGTGATGCGTAATCCATGCGTTCTAATGCAAGTAAGTGGCGGCGAAAAAGCAGCACTTCCGCAAAATAATTGGTAGTGCTGCGTTTTTTTCCGCAATGATAATCCGCAGCAGAAATTTCCGCAGCATGTGCACAGCACATGCGGGTTATCATTGGGGAACATGGCAGGCCTTCTACCATGTGTTTTTTAAGCGTTTCTGCAGCATTTTTGCCGCTGCGGAAATGCTTAAAAAATGCATCGTGGGCACACAGCCTAAGGGGACAAAAAGGAAAAAGTATAATCTGAACCTTCAAATCACCCCTGCCCCTCTATGACCCATTTTAAAATAAAACATATGGGCGTTACTTCTGTAAAAGTCCAATCAAAATATAAAAATAATTTACCTGATCAGTGAACGGCATAAAAACAAAAACCCTCATATGGCTGTATTGACAGAAAGATAAAGTTACTGCTCTTAGAAGAATAAGAAAAATGCAGAGATGGGAAATAACACGGTCAGGAAGGGGTTAAATTCTGCCACTTCTATAGAAAATTGAACCCATTTCGCTGACTGCCTTCAATGGCAGCCAAATAAGGCAGAGGGTTAGAGGAATACTGACCTTATATTGTAGACTTCTAGGATGCTTAAGAAGTGGACATTCCCTTTAAGCTACATTGTGCAGACAAAGCCATGGCAGTGTAGAAGGCCGACAAGATCTCAGTGGAAAGGCTGCAGGTTTGCGTCTGCATTAGGCAAGTTATAGAGGTAGAAGTGTTGGGACCTTGTTGCTGTGCAGGTAGAATCTGGAGCCTCGGCACCGTCCTGCGTAGCCCATACTACAGGGAGGAGCAGCGCCATGTGTAGTAATCTGAGCAGGATAGTCAGTGTTCAGCCAGCACTGATGGAGACTGACACCCCAACTCATTACCCAATACATGACAGTCTTAAAGAGCCTCTCCCATCAGAGCTTATCCTCTTAGTATATTGTAATTATATAGAACTGTGTACTAACAATTGCTCACTTTACCTTTCTACCCAGTAAATTCTTTTCTATGTAGAAACAGGAAGCATCAGGAAGCCTCTTCCCTGCAAAAATCATTCTCCTCTTCACCTCCTGACCCAGCTGCTCCCTCCTCCTCTGCAGGGACTTATGACACATGCAGGAAAAGTTCACCTTGTGGTAACATAGAGATTAGAAGGATTCAGCTAGTCAGTTTTTAATCACATCTCTTTTCCATTAGGTAAATGACAATAAGCTGGGTAGAAAGGCAAAATGAGCAATTGTAAGTACACAGTGCTATATAATATGATGACTGCAATATATAGAGAATAAAAACTGATGGGAGAGATTCTTTAAAGATGGGTGGGCAAAAGTAAAAGCAAAGTTTATTATGAGGTGGACTCCACTTAACACTTCTGGTGAGGCGCACCATAGTGATGGGGTGCACTTAATTTATGGAAAGTTGTGACTCAGGTGGCTTCACCATGCTCCGTCCACTTGGCAGAGCTGGAGTGAAAGTGCTTAAATAAATAAATATATATATATTGAGTGCAAGGGATAATTTTATTTAATCGAACACGATGACAAAATCCCAAACCGACCCAAATTCATCTTCAAAAAGGCACGTAACCTAGGATCAATTATAGCCCCCACAGTAAGGATACACACCAGTTCTCAAAAACCTCAAACCCCATTCCATCAAAAACTAAAAGGCTTCTTTCCATGCAAAAAATGTAAGACATGCAAAACCCTAAACACACCAAAACAACACACTGTCAGCCACCAAAAAGAAATATACCCCATCACAGATTTTATAACATGCAACACCACAGGGGTCATATACGGGCTATATTGCCCATGTGGCAAATTATATATAGGCAGAACAAAAAGACCTATGAACATCAGGATCAACGAACATTTAAGGAACATCAAAAATAAATACATGGGCCACCCTCTCTCAAAACACTTTATAAAAAAACACAATGGGTCAATAAAAGGAATTAAAATAGTAGGTATACAAATCGTCCACAAGAACTGGAGACAAGGAGATTTTATTAAGAGCATGTCCAGGAAAGAAAGTGAGTGGATTTTTAAACTGAACACCTTAAGACCAAGAGGATTGAACAGCGAAATAGAGCTCTTTGCATTTAATGACTAACAAATTGACCTATGACGTCACCAGCCCTGCATATATAAGGACACCATTTGACTGGGTTAAGCCATCCCTGAGGAAGACAGCCGCAGTTGTTGAAACGCGTCGGACTGACCCTTAACACAGCTAAAGAGGCGCCTACAGGCCTCCGTACCTTGTGCACGCTGCACACCACGTGACCCCACGTCACGCTGCCCCCCTCTCGTGCGCTCTCCACATACTCTCTCTCTCCTCCTCCTACCCGGAAGTAGCGAGCACGCGGCAGTCACCGGCCAGGACTCCGCTCTCGCTCCGGACCTCGACCACCCCCAGACGGTGAAGCCCTCTACAGACCGTAAGTAACAACGGGCCCCTGCCCCACCAAGTCCATACTGTACGCAGCTGACCCTCTAACGGTTTTTCCCTGTTCCCCGCAGTACTTGCTATCAACCCCTTCAGTTGGGCTCTGCACCAGCCACCCTCCCTATTGCTGAATCTGGCACCCACTGTTTCCAGCCAGAGCCTCCTGGTGCACCCAACATAGGAAAACATAAGCCTCCTACTGTATCCTATCTCTGGTTACCTCTGACATAACTATAGCCTCCTACTACAGCACCCTGCTGTATCTACATTATGGAGACCTGAACCAGCATCTACTATTGACACCCTAATCCCTACGAAGCAGGTAAATCACGATCTCTGGGTAAAAACTGGAGGCTACAGCCACAATCCAGTGATACCTTAACAGATACACCCCTCCCCCTCCCTACAGATCTCTATACAGCGAACAGAGGCATTACATGCTAGTACAAGCCTCTTGCTGCATCCTACTTCTGACCTCCTCGTGCTACCTCCACTCAACAAGGGACCAGGACTACTACCTCCAGCTCATTCTAAGACGTCCCTGGATGCCCCTTGTACCTACCAACAGGTAACCCAAAACCTCTTGTCTCCAAGGCTTGTACCACAGCTACATCAGTTAATTTATGATCTATCCCTATTCCTTCCCCCTGCAGATCTAACTCAGATCATCAACCCACAGCCGTGTGTGACATATCCTCTACCTCTCTCCAAGAAGGACCAGGACCGATACCTCCTAGTCATCCAAAATAATCAGGACACCCCCCGCTACCCTCTAGAAGGTAACTAATCCAAAACTACCCTCTTTGAACCCCGTACCTTAACCCTTGAGCCCTGCGCCCTATTCTTAATACTTGCCTCCTCTCACTCCCTATAGTACTACTCCGGTGAATCCAGTATTATCTACACAGCCTGCTGACTGTCATACCAGTAGCAGTGCTACTGTGGATCAACAGCTAACTACTACCACAGTCTATTGAGTACCATACCAAGAACAGGTAACTCACGACCCAACTCAGAGTCCAGCAGAGACATCTCTGTCGAGTTCCACCCCCACTTATCCATACATTTTTTTTGTGTACCCCACTCTAGGTACCCCTCGTCCTCCCTCCCAGGCACCAACACGTGCCACCAGTGAACCTCCATACCCCATACGAGGCACCAGTATCAGGTAACCACAGACAAACAGATACCTACCCCTTCCCCCATCGCTCATTAGTATACCATATTTATACATTCCTATTCTATCCCACCAGGTCTACAAGCCTTTGCCTCCTTATACATCTACTGCAACCGAACATCCTCAGACTATGAGGGAAAAAGGCCTATTTTTATCAATCAGTGATTACCTTGTATCAGTGGACACCGATCTATTTATCGATTTTATAACTTTTAATACTTTTAATAACTATTCTTATATCCGACCCAGTGACCTCACTGAGTCTGAATCATTTTAACTAGCTATTTTTAAGCACATGTTCGATTAAATAAAATTATCCCTTGCACTCAAAATCTCTCGTGCCGTCCTTCTGTTCACTACCACTAGCGCAAATTTACTTCTTCTCGGCTATATCAACACTTATTTGGACAACCCTGGTTCCCTGTCCACAAATTTGCTGCCACTAGTAGTGACGAGCCCACAGCGCCTCCTGTACCCATATACTAACCAATTATATATATATATATATTATATAAAAAAATTAACATCTAGTTGCATAAAAGTTTTGACCTGTCAGAGTTCTGCTAGAAATCTATTAAACCCCTTGATGAATTGGGGCCAGATCGGCCGTTACCTTTAGAAACCACTTACCGGCACCTGATAGTTGTGCACGATCTCTGGACAACAGGGCAGCATTAACATCACCGTTCTCCTGGTCAGTGTAGATCACGGTCGCCACTATAGTCAGATTCTGCAGGCAAAATATAAGAATGAGCCACGTTTCATTTTAGAACACACCAACAAGTAGTGTCCTCCTCACCAACCCCTGGACAATCTCCTGACACCACAACTCAGGAATATTAGAGGAGCCCTTCATAATGCTGGTCCTTGTCAGGAGGAGTATAGCGTGAGCTCAGGAGAGGAAGCCATTCCTGGTAAGCAGGTGCCCAGTGTTATAGCGATGATCCTCCTACAGATGCCAGGACCAGAGAATAGAGGACTGTGCCTCCAACCACAGCAACAACCCATTACAGGAACCGGACAGATCCATAGAGCCATGAGCAGCACTGATCAGTAGCCATGTCTACACTGCAGCAATTACCCATTACAGGGACCTGACAGATCCATAGTGCTATGAGCAGCACTGATCAGCAGCCATGTCTACACTGCAGCAATTACCCATTACAGGGACCTGACAGATCCATAGTGCTATGAGCAGCACTGATCAGCCGCCATGTCTACACTGCAGCAATTACCCATTACAGGGTCCTGACAGATCCATAGGGCTATGAGCTGCACTGATCAGGAGCCATGTGTACACTGCAGCAATTGCCCATTACAGGGACCTGACAGATCCATAGTGCTATGAGCAGCACTGATCAGCTGCCATGTCTACACTGCAGCAATTACCCATTACAGGGACCTGACAGATCCATAGTGCTATGAGCTGCACTGATCAGGAGCCATGTGTACACTGCAGCAATTGCCCATTACAGGGACCTGACAGATCCATAGTGCTATGAGCAGCACTGATCAGCAGCCATGTCTACACTGCAGCAATTACCCATTACAGGGACCTGACAGATCCATAGTGTTATGAGCAGCACTGATCAGCAGCCATGTCTACACTGCAGCAATTACCCATTACAGGGTCCTGACAGATCCACAGTGCTATGAGCAGCACTGATCAGCAGCCATGTCTACACTGCAGCAATTAACCATTACAGGGACCTGACAGATCCATAGTGCTATGAGCAGCACTGATCAGCAGCCATGTCTACACTGCAGCAATTACCCATTACAGGGACCTGACAGATCCATAGTGTTATGAGCAGCACTGCTCAGCAGCCATGTCTACACTGCAGCAATTACTCATTACAGGGACCTGACAGATCCATAGTGCTATGAGCAGCACTGATCAGTAGCCATGTCTACACTGCAGCAATTACCCATTACACAGGGTCCTGACAGATCCATTCTGCTATGAGCAGCACCGAGCAGCAGTCATGTCTACACTGCAGCAATTACCCATTACAGGGACCTGACAGATCCATAGTGTTATGAGCAGCACTGATCAGCCGCCATGTCTACACTGCAGCAATTACCCATTACAGGGTCTTGATCGATCCATAGTGCTATGAGCAGCACTGATCAGCAGCCATGTCTACACTGCAGCAATTACCCATTACAGGGTCCTGACAGATTCATAGTGCTATGAGCAGCACTGATCAGCAGCCATGTCTACACTGCAGCAATTACCCATTACAGGGACCTGACAGATCCATAGTGCTATGAGCAGCACTGATCAGCAGCTATGTCTACACTGCAGCAATTACCCATTACAGGGACCTGACAGATCCATAGTGCTATGAGCAGCACTGATCAGTAGCCATGTCTACACTGCAGCAATTACCCATTACAGGGTCCTGACAGATCCATTCTGCTATGAGCAGCACTGAGCAGCAGCCATGTCTACACTGCAGCAATTACCCATTACAGGGACCTGACAGATCCATAGTGTTATGAGCAGCACTGATCAGCCGCCATGTCTACACTGCAGCAATTACCCATTACAGGGTCTTGATCGATCAATAGTGCTATGAGCAGCACTGATCAGCAGCCATGTCTATACTGCAGCAATTACCCATTACAGGGACCTGACAGATCCATAGTGCTATGAGCAGCACTGATCAGCAGCCATGTCTACACTGCAGCAATTACCCATTACAGGGTCCTGACAGATCCATATTGCTATGAGCAGCACTGATCAGCAGCCATGTCTACACTGCAGCAATTACGCATTACAGGGTCCTGACAGATCCATAGTGCTATGAGCAGCACTGATCAGCAGCCATGTCTACACTGCAGCAATTACCCATTACAGGGTCCTGACCGATCCATAGTGCTATGAGCAGCACTGATCAACAGCCATGTCTACACTGCAGCAATTACCCATTACAGGGTCCTGACCGATCCATAGTGCTATGAGCAGCACTGATCAGCAGCCATTACTACACTGCAGCAATTACCCATTACAGGGACCTGACAGATCCATAGTGCTATGAGCAGCACTGATCAGCAGCCATGTCTACACTGCAGCAATTACCAATTACAGGGTCCTGACAGATCCATAGTGCTATGAGCAGCACTGATCAGCAGCCATGTCTACACTGCAGCAATTACCCATTACAGGGTCATGACAGATCCATAGTGCTATGGGCAGCACTGATCAGCAGCCATGTCTACACTGCAGCAATTAACCATTACAGGGACCTGACAGATCCATAGTGCTATGAGCAGCACTGATCAGCAGCCATGTCTACACTGCAGCAATTACCCATTACAGGGTCCTGACAGATCCATAGTGATATGAGCAGCACTGATCAGCAGCCATGTCTACACTGCAGCAATTACCCATTACAGGGTCCTGACAGATCCATAGTGCTATGAGCAGCACTGATCAGCAGCCATGTCTACACTGCAGCAATTACGCATTACAGGGTCCTGACAGATCCATACTGCTATGAGCAGCACTGATCAGCAGCCATGTTTACACTGCAGCAATTACCCATTACAGGGACCTGACAGATCCATAGTGCTATGAGCAGCACTGATCAGCAGCCATGTCTACACTGCAGCAATTACCCATTACAGGGTCCTGACAGATCCATATTGCTATGAGCAGCACTGATCAGCAGCCATGTCTACACTGCAGCAATTACGCATTACAGGGTCCTGACAGATCCATAGTGCTATGAGCAGCACTGATCAGCAGCCATGTCTACACTGCAGCAATTACCCATTACAGGGTCCTGACAGATCCATAGTGCTATGAGCAGCACTGATCAGCAGCCATGTCTACACTGAAGCAATTACCCATTACAGGGACCTGACAGATCCATAGTGCTATGAGCAGCACTGATCAGTAGCCATGTCTACACTGCAGCAATTACCCATTACAGGGTCCTGACAGATCCATTCTGCTATGAGCAGCACTGAGCAGCAGCCATGTCTACACTGCAGCAATTACCCATTACAGGGACCTGACAGATCCATAGTGTTATGAGCAGCACTGATCAGCCGCCATGTCTACACTGCAGCAATTACCCATTACAGGGTCTTGATCGATCAATAGTGCTATGAGCAGCACTGATCAGCAGCCATGTCTATACTGCAGCAATTACCCATTACAGGGACCTGACAGATCCATAGTGCTATGAGCAGCACTGATCAGCAGCCATGTCTACACTGCAGCAATTACCCATTACAGGGTCCTGACCGATCCATAGTGCTATGAGCAGCACTGATCAGCAGCCATGTCTACACTGCAGCAATTACCCATTACAGGGTCCTCACAGATCCATAGTGCTATGAGCAGCACTGATCAGCAGCCATGTCTACACTGCAGCAATTACCCATTACAGGGTCCTGACAGATCCATAGTGATATGAGCAGCACTGATCAGCAGCCATGTCTACACTGCAGCAATTACCCATTACAGGGTCCTGACAGATCCATAGTGCTATGAGCAGCACTGATCAGCAGCCATGTCTACACTGCAGCAATTACGCATTACAGGGTCCTGACAGATCCATACTGCTATGAGCAGCACTGATCAGCAGCCATGTTTACACTGCAGCAATTACCCATTACAGGGACCTGACAGATCCATAGTGTTATGAGCAGCACTGATCAGCAGCCATGTCTACACTGCAGCAATTACCCATTACAGGGACCTGACAGATCCATAGTGCTATGAGCAGCACTGATCAGTAGCCATGTCTACACTGCAGCAATTACCCATTACAGGGTCCTTACAGATCCATTCTGCTATGAGCAGCACTGAGCAGCAGCCATGTCTACACTGCAGCAATTACCCATTACAGGGACCTGACAGATCCATAGTGTTATGAGCAGCACTGATCAGCCGCCATGTCTACACTGCAGCAATTACCCATTACAGGGTCTTGATCGATCAATAGTGCTATGAGCAGCACTGATCAGCAGCCATGTCTATACTGCAGCAATTACCCATTACAGGGTCCTGACAGATCCATAGGGCTATGAGCTGCACTGATCAGGAGCCATGTGTACACTGCAGCAATTGCCCATTACAGGGACCTGACAGATCCATAGTGCTATGAGCAGCACTGATCAGCTGCCATGTCTACACTGCAGCAATTACCCATTACAGGGACCTGACAGATCCATAGTGCTATGAGCTGCACTGATCAGGAGCCATGTGTACACTGCAGCAATTGCCCATTACAGGGACCTGACAGATCCATAGTGCTATGAGCAGCACTGATCAGCAGCCATGTCTACACTGCAGCAATTACCCATTACAGGGACCTGACAGATCCATAGTGTTATGAGCAGCACTGATCAGCAGCCATGTCTACACTGCAGCAATTACCCATTACAGTGTCCTGACAGATCCACAGTGCTATGAGCAGCACTGATCAGCAGCCATGTCTACACTGCAGCAATTAACCATTACAGGGACCTGACAGATCCATAGTGCTATGAGCAGCACTGATCAGCAGCCATGTCTACACTGCAGCAATTACCCATTACAGGGACCTGACAGATCCATAGTGTTATGAGCAGCACTGCTCAGCAGCCATGTCTACACTGCAGCAATTACTCATTACAGGGACCTGACAGATCCATAGTGCTATGAGCAGCACTGATCAGTAGCCATGTCTACACTGCAGCAATTACCCATTACACAGGGTCCTGACAGATCCATTCTGCTATGAGCAGCACTGAGCAGCAGTCATGTCTACACTGCAGCAATTACCCATTACAGGGACCTGACAGATCCATAGTGTTATGAGCAGCACTGATCAGCCGCCATGTCTACACTGCAGCAATTACCCATTACAGGGTCTTGATCGATCCATAGTGCTATGAGCAGCACTGATCAGCAGCCATGTCTACACTGCAGCAATTACCCATTACAGGGTCCTGACAGATTCATAGTGCTATGAGCAGCACTGATCAGCAGCCATGTCTACACTGCAGCAATTACCCATTACAGGGACCTGACAGATCCATAGTGCTATGAGCAGCACTGATCAGCAGCTATGTCTACACTGCAGCAATTACCCATTACAGGGACCTGACAGATCCATAGTGCTATGAGCAGCACTGATCAGTAGCCATGTCTACACTGCAGCAATTACCCATTACAGGGTCCTGACAGATCCATTCTGCTATGAGCAGCACTGAGCAGCAGCCATGTCTACACTGCAGCAATTACCCATTACAGGGACCTGACAGATCCATAGTGTTATGAGCAGCACTGATCAGCCGCCATGTCTACACTGCAGCAATTACCCATTACAGGGTCTTGATCGATCAATAGTGCTATGAGCAGCACTGATCAGCAGCCATGTCTATACTGCAGCAATTACCCATTACAGGGACCTGACAGATCCATAGTGCTATGAGCAGCACTGATCAGCAGCCATGTCTACACTGCAGCAATTACCCATTACAGGGTCCTGACAGATCCATATTGCTATGAGCAGCACTGATCAGCAGCCATGTCTACACTGCAGCAATTACGCATTACAGGGTCCTGACAGATCCATAGTGCTATGAGCAGCACTGATCAGCAGCCATGTCTACACTGCAGCAATTACCCATTACAGGGTCCTGACCGATCCATAGTGCTATGAGCAGCACTGATCAACAGCCATGTCTACACTGCAGCAATTACCCATTACAGGGTCCTGACCGATCCATAGTGCTATGAGCAGCACTGATCAGCAGCCATTACTACACTGCAGCAATTACCCATTACAGGGACCTGACAGATCCATAGTGCTATGAGCAGCACTGATCAGCAGCCATGTCTACACTGCAGCAATTACCCATTACAGGGTCATGACAGATCCATAGTGCTATGGGCAGCACTGATCAGCAGCCATGTCTACACTGCAGCAATTAACCATTACAGGGACCTGACAGATCCATAGTGTTATGAGCAGCACTGATCAGCCGCCATGTCTGCACTGCAGCAATTACCCATTACAGGGTCCTGACCGATCCATAGTGCTATGAGCAGCACTGATCAGCAGCCATGTCTACACTGCAGCAATTACCCATTACAGGGTCCTCACAGATCCATAGTGCTATGAGCAGCACTGATCAGCAGCCATGTCTACACTGCAGCAATTACCCATTACAGGGTCCTGACAGATCCATAGTGATATGAGCAGCACTGATCAGCAGCCATGTCTACACTGCAGCAATTACCCATTACAGGGTCCTGACAGATCCATAGTGCTATGAGCAGCACTGATCAGCAGCCATGTCTACACTGCAGCAATTACGCATTACAGGGTCCTGACAGATCCATACTGCTATGAGCAGCACTGATCAGCAGCCATGTTTACACTGCAGCAATTACCCATTACAGGGACCTGACAGATCCATAGTGCTATGAGCAGCACTGATCAGCAGCCATGTCTACACTGCAGCAATTACCCATTACAGGGTCCTGACAGATCCATATTGCTATGAGCAGCACTGATCAGCAGCCATGTCTACACTGCAGCAATTACGCATTACAGGGTCCTGACAGATCCATAGTGCTATGAGCAGCACTGATCAGCAGCCATGTCTACACTGCAGCAATTACCCATTACAGGGTCCTGACAGATCCATAGTGCTATGAGCAGCACTGATCAGCAGCCATGTCTACACTGAAGCAATTACCCATTACAGGGACCTGACAGATCCATAGTGCTATGAGCAGCACTGATCAGTAGCCATGTCTACACTGCAGCAATTACCCATTACAGGGTCCTGACAGATCCATTCTGCTATGAGCAGCACTGAGCAGCAGCCATGTCTACACTGCAGCAATTACCCATTACAGGGACCTGACAGATCCATAGTGTTATGAGCAGCACTGATCAGCCGCCATGTCTACACTGCAGCAATTACCCATTACAGGGTCTTGATCGATCAATAGTGCTATGAGCAGCACTGATCAGCAGCCATGTCTATACTGCAGCAATTACCCATTACAGGGTCCTGACAGATCCATAGGGCTATGAGCTGCACTGATCAGGAGCCATGTGTACACTGCAGCAATTGCCCATTACAGGGACCTGACAGATCCATAGTGCTATGAGCAGCACTGATCAGCTGCCATGTCTACACTGCAGCAATTACCCATTACAGGGACCTGACAGATCCATAGTGCTATGAGCTGCACTGATCAGGAGCCATGTGTACACTGCAGCAATTGCCCATTACAGGGACCTGACAGATCCATAGTGCTATGAGCAGCACTGATCAGCAGCCATGTCTACACTGCAGCAATTACCCATTACAGGGACCTGACAGATCCATAGTGTTATGAGCAGCACTGATCAGCAGCCATGTCTACACTGCAGCAATTACCCATTACAGGGTCCTGACAGATCCACAGTGCTATGAGCAGCACTGATCAGCAGCCATGTCTACACTGCAGCAATTAACCATTACAGGGACCTGACAGATCCATAGTGCTATGAGCAGCACTGATCAGCAGCCATGTCTACACTGCAGCAATTACCCATTACAGGGACCTGACAGATCCATAGTGTTATGAGCAGCACTGCTCAGCAGCCATGTCTACACTGCAGCAATTACTCATTACAGGGACCTGACAGATCCATAGTGCTATGAGCAGCACTGATCAGTAGCCATGTCTACACTGCAGCAATTACCCATTACACAGGGTCCTGACAGATCCATTCTGCTATGAGCAGCACTGAGCAGCAGTCATGTCTACACTGCAGCAATTACCCATTACAGGGACCTGACAGATCCATAGTGTTATGAGCAGCACTGATCAGCCGCCATGTCTACACTGCAGCAATTACCCATTACAGGGTCTTGATCGATCCATAGTGCTATGAGCAGCACTGATCAGCAGCCATGTCTACACTGCAGCAATTACCCATTACAGGGTCCTGACAGATTCATAGTGCTATGAGCAGCACTGATCAGCAGCCATGTCTACATTGCAGCAATTACCCATTACAGGGACCTGACAGATCCATAGTGCTATGAGCAGCACTGATCAGCAGCTATGTCTACACTGCAGCAATTACCCATTACAGGGACCTGACAGATCCATAGTGCTATGAGCAGCACTGATCAGTAGCCATGTCTACACTGCAGCAATTACCCATTACAGGGTCCTGACAGATCCATTCTGCTATGAGCAGCACTGAGCAGCAGCCATGTCTACACTGCAGCAATTACCCATTACAGGGACCTGACAGATCCATAGTGTTATGAGCAGCACTGATCAGCCGCCATGTCTACACTGCAGCAATTACCCATTACAGGATCTTGATCGATCAATAGTGCTATGAGCAGCACTGATCAGCAGCCATGTCTATACTGCAGCAATTACCCATTACAGGGACCTGACAGATCCATAGTGCTATGAGCAGCACTGATCAGCAGCCATGTCTACACTGCAGCAATTACCCATTACAGGGTCCTGACAGATCCATATTGCTATGAGCAGCACTGATCAGCAGCCATGTCTACACTGCAGCAATTACGCATTACAGGGTCCTGACAGATCCATAGTGCTATGAGCAGCACTGATCAGCAGCCATGTCTACACTGCAGCAATTACCCATTACAGGGTCCTGACCGATCCATAGTGCTATGAGCAGCACTGATCAACAGCCATGTCTACACTGCAGCAATTACCCATTACAGGGTCCTGACCGATCCATAGTGCTATGAGCAGCACTGATCAGCAGCCATTACTACACTGCAGCAATTACCCATTACAGGGACCTGACAGATCCATAGTGCTATGAGCAGCACTGATCAGCAGCCATGTCTACACTGCAGCAATTACCCATTACAGGGTCCTGACAGATCCATAGTGCTATGAGCAGCACTGATCAGCAGCCATGTCTACACTGCAGCAATTACCCATTACAGGGTCATGACAGATCCATAGTGCTATGGGCAGCACTGATCAGCAGCCATGTCTACACTGCAGCAATTAACCATTACAGGGACCTGACAGATCCATAGTGTTATGAGCAGCACTGATCAGCCGCCATGTCTGCACTGCAGCAATTACCCATTACAGGGTCCTGACCGATCCATAGTGCTATGAGCAGCACTGATCAGCAGCCATGTCTACACTGCAGCAATTACCCATTACAGGGTCCTCACAGATCCATAGTGCTATGAGCAGCACTGATCAGCAGCCATGTCTACACTGCAGCAATTACCCATTACAGGGTCCTGACAGATCCATAGTGATATGAGCAGCACTGATCAGCAGCCATGTCTACACTGCAGCAATTACCCATTACAGGGTCCTGACAGATCCATAGTGCTATGAGCAGCACTGATCAGCAGCCATGTCTACACTGCAGCAATTACGCATTACAGGGTCCTGACAGATCCATACTGCTATGAGCAGCACTGATCAGCAGCCATGTTTACACTGCAGCAATTACCCATTACAGGGACCTGACAGATCCATAGTGCTATGAGCAGCACTGATCAGCAGCCATGTCTACACTGCAGCAATTACCCATTACAGGGTCCTGACAGATCCATATTGCTATGAGCAGCACTGATCAGCAGCCATGTCTACACTGCAGCAATTACGCATTACAGGGTCCTGACAGATCCATAGTGCTATGAGCAGCACTGATCAGCAGCCATGTCTACACTGCAGCAATTACCCATTACAGGGTCCTGACAGATCCATAGTGCTATGAGCAGCACTGATCAGCAGCCATGTCTACACTGAAGCAATTACCCATTACAGGGACCTGACAGATCCATAGTGCTATGAGCAGCACTGATCAGTAGCCATGTCTACACTGCAGCAATTACCCATTACAGGGTCCTGACAGATCCATTCTGCTATGAGCAGCACTGAGCAGCAGCCATGTCTACACTGCAGCAATTACCCATTACAGGGACCTGACAGATCCATAGTGTTATGAGCAGCACTGATCAGCCGCCATGTCTACACTGCAGCAATTACCCATTACAGGGTCTTGATCGATCAATAGTGCTATGAGCAGCACTGATCAGCAGCCATGTCTATACTGCAGCAATTACCCATTACAGGGACCTGACAGATCCATAGTGCTATGAGCAGCACTGATCAGCAGCCATGTCTACACTGCAGCAATTACCCATTACAGGGTCCTGACCGATCCATAGTGCTATGAGCAGCACTGATCAGCAGCCATGTCTACACTGCAGCAATTACCCATTACAGGGTCCTCACAGATCCATAGTGCTATGAGCAGCACTGATCAGCAGCCATGTCTACACTGCAGCAATTACCCATTACAGGGTCCTGACAGATCCATAGTGATATGAGCAGCACTGATCAGCAGCCATGTCTACACTGCAGCAATTACCCATTACAGGGTCCTGACAGATCCATAGTGCTATGAGCAGCACTGATCAGCAGCCATGTCTACACTGCAGCAATTACGCATTACAGGGTCCTGACAGATCCATACTGCTATGAGCAGCACTGATCAGCAGCCATGTTTACACTGCAGCAATTACCCATTACAGGGACCTGACAGATCCATAGTGTTATGAGCAGCACTGATCAGCAGCCATGTCTACACTGCAGCAATTACCCATTACAGGGTCCTGACAGATCCACAGTGCTATGAGCAGCACTGATCAGCAGCCATGTCTACACTGCAGCAATTAACCATTACAGGGACCTGACAGATCCATAGTGCTATGAGCAGCACTGATCAGCAGCCATGTCTACACTGCAGCAATTACCCATTACAGGGACCTGACAGATCCATAGTGTTATGAGCAGCACTGCTCAGCAGCCATGTCTACACTGCAGCAATTACTCATTACAGGGACCTGACAGATCCATAGTGCTATGAGCAGCACTGATCAGTAGCCATGTCTACACTGCAGCAATTACCCATTACACAGGGTCCTGACAGATCCATTCTGCTATGAGCAGCACTGAGCAGCAGTCATGTCTACACTGCAGCAATTACCCATTACAGGGACCTGACAGATCCATAGTGTTATGAGCAGCACTGATCAGCCGCCATGTCTACACTGCAGCAATTACCCATTACAGGGTCTTGATCGATCCATAGTGCTATGAGCAGCACTGATCAGCAGCCATGTCTACACTGCAGCAATTACCCATTACAGGGTCCTGACAGATTCATAGTGCTATGAGCAGCACTGATCAGCAGCCATGTCTACACTGCAGCAATTACCCATTACAGGGACCTGACAGATCCATAGTGCTATGAGCAGCACTGATCAGCAGCTATGTCTACACTGCAGCAATTACCCATTACAGGGACCTGACAGATCCATAGTGCTATGAGCAGCACTGATCAGTAGCCATGTCTACACTGCAGCAATTACCCATTACAGGGTCCTGACAGATCCATTCTGCTATGAGCAGCACTGAGCAGCAGCCATGTCTACACTGCAGCAATTACCCATTACAGGGACCTGACAGATCCATAGTGTTATGAGCAGCACTGATCAGCCGCCATGTCTACACTGCAGCAATTACCCATTACAGGGTCTTGATCGATCAATAGTGCTATGAGCAGCACTGATCAGCAGCCATGTCTATACTGCAGCAATTACCCATTACAGGGACCTGACAGATCCATAGTGCTATGAGCAGCACTGATCAGCAGCCATGTCTACACTGCAGCAATTACCCATTACAGGGTCCTGACAGATCCATATTGCTATGAGCAGCACTGATCAGCAGCCATGTCTACACTGCAGCAATTACGCATTACAGGGTCCTGACAGATCCATAGTGCTATGAGCAGCACTGATCAGCAGCCATGTCTACACTGCAGCAATTACCCATTACAGGGTCCTGACCGATCCATAGTGCTATGAGCAGCACTGATCAACAGCCATGTCTACACTGCAGCAATTACCCATTACAGGGTCCTGACCGATCCATAGTGCTATGAGCAGCACTGATCAGCAGCCATTACTACACTGCAGCAATTACCCATTACAGGGACCTGACAGATCCATAGTGCTATGAGCAGCACTGATCAGCAGCCATGTCTACACTGCAGCAATTACCCATTACAGGGTCATGACAGATCCATAGTGCTATGGGCAGCACTGATCAGCAGCCATGTCTACACTGCAGCAATTAACCATTACAGGGACCTGACAGATCCATAGTGTTATGAGCAGCACTGATCAGCCGCCATGTCTGCACTGCAGCAATTACCCATTACAGGGTCCTGACCGATCCATAGTGCTATGAGCAGCACTGATCAGCAGCCATGTCTACACTGCAGCAATTACCCATTACAGGGTCCTCACAGATCCATAGTGCTATGAGCAGCACTGATCAGCAGCCATGTCTACACTGCAGCAATTACCCATTACAGGGTCCTGACAGATCCATAGTGATATGAGCAGCACTGATCAGCAGCCATGTCTACACTGCAGCAATTACCCATTACAGGGTCCTGACAGATCCATAGTGCTATGAGCAGCACTGATCAGCAGCCATGTCTACACTGCAGCAATTACGCATTACAGGGTCCTGACAGATCCATACTGCTATGAGCAGCACTGATCAGCAGCCATGTTTACACTGCAGCAATTACCCATTACAGGGACCTGACAGATCCATAGTGCTATGAGCAGCACTGATCAGCAGCCATGTCTACACTGCAGCAATTACCCATTACAGGGTCCTGACCGATCCATAGTGCTATGAGCAGCACTGATCAACAGCCATGTCTACACTGCAGCAATTACCCATTACAGGGTCCTGACCGATCCATAGTGCTATGAGCAGCACTGATCAGCAGCCATTACTACACTGCAGCAATTACCCATTACAGGGACCTGACAGATCCATAGTGCTATGAGCAGCACTGATCAGCAGCCATGTCTACACTGCAGCAATTACCCATTACAGGGTCATGACAGATCCATAGTGCTATGGGCAGCACTGATCAGCAGCCATGTCTACACTGCAGCAATTAACCATTACAGGGACCTGACAGATCCATAGTGTTATGAGCAGCACTGATCAGCCGCCATGTCTGCACTGCAGCAATTACCCATTACAGGGTCCTGACCGATCCATAGTGCTATGAGCAGCACTGATCAGCAGCCATGTCTACACTGCAGCAATTACCCATTACAGGGTCCTCACAGATCCATAGTGCTATGAGCAGCACTGATCAGCAGCCATGTCTACACTGCAGCAATTACCCATTACAGGGTCCTGACAGATTCATAGTGCTATGAGCAGCACTGATCAGCAGCCATGTCTACACTGCAGCAATTACCCATTACAGGGACCTGACAGATCCATAGTGCTATGAGCAGCACTGATCAGCAGCTATGTCTACACTGCAGCAATTACCCATTACAGGGACCTGACAGATCCATAGTGCTATGAGCAGCACTGATCAGTAGCCATGTCTACACTGCAGCAATTACCCATTACAGGGTCCTGACAGATCCATTCTGCTATGAGCAGCACTGAGCAGCAGCCATGTCTACACTGCAGCAATTACCCATTACAGGGACCTGACAGATCCATAGTGTTATGAGCAGCACTGATCAGCCGCCATGTCTACACTGCAGCAATTACCCATTACAGGATCTTGATCGATCAATAGTGCTATGAGCAGCACTGATCAGCAGCCATGTCTATACTGCAGCAATTACCCATTACAGGGACCTGACAGATCCATAGTGCTATGAGCAGCACTGATCAGCAGCCATGTCTACACTGCAGCAATTACCCATTACAGGGTCCTGACAGATCCATATTGCTATGAGCAGCACTGATCAGCAGCCATGTCTACACTGCAGCAATTACGCATTACAGGGTCCTGACAGATCCATAGTGCTATGAGCAGCACTGATCAGCAGCCATGTCTACACTGCAGCAATTACCCATTACAGGGTCCTGACCGATCCATAGTGCTATGAGCAGCACTGATCAACAGCCATGTCTACACTGCAGCAATTACCCATTACAGGGTCCTGACCGATCCATAGTGCTATGAGCAGCACTGATCAGCAGCCATTACTACACTGCAGCAATTACCCATTACAGGGACCTGACAGATCCATAGTGCTATGAGCAGCACTGATCAGCAGCCATGTCTACACTGCAGCAATTACCCATTACAGGGTCCTGACAGATCCATAGTGCTATGAGCAGCACTGATCAGCAGCCATGTCTACACTGCAGCAATTACCCATTACAGGGTCATGACAGATCCATAGTGCTATGGGCAGCACTGATCAGCAGCCATGTCTACACTGCAGCAATTAACCATTACAGGGACCTGACAGATCCATAGTGTTATGAGCAGCACTGATCAGCCGCCATGTCTGCACTGCAGCAATTACCCATTACAGGGTCCTGACCGATCCATAGTGCTATGAGCAGCACTGATCAGCAGCCATGTCTACACTGCAGCAATTACCCATTACAGGGTCCTCACAGATCCATAGTGCTATGAGCAGCACTGATCAGCAGCCATGTCTACACTGCAGCAATTACCCATTACAGGGTCCTGACAGATCCATAGTGATATGAGCAGCACTGATCAGCAGCCATGTCTACACTGCAGCAATTACCCATTACAGGGTCCTGACAGATCCATAGTGCTATGAGCAGCACTGATCAGCAGCCATGTCTACACTGCAGCAATTACGCATTACAGGGTCCTGACAGATCCATACTGCTATGAGCAGCACTGATCAGCAGCCATGTTTACACTGCAGCAATTACCCATTACAGGGACCTGACAGATCCATAGTGCTATGAGCAGCACTGATCAGCAGCCATGTCTACACTGCAGCAATTACCCATTACAGGGTCCTGACAGATCCATATTGCTATGAGCAGCACTGATCAGCAGCCATGTCTACACTGCAGCAATTACGCATTACAGGGTCCTGACAGATCCATAGTGCTATGAGCAGCACTGATCAGCAGCCATGTCTACACTGCAGCAATTACCCATTACAGGGTCCTGACAGATCCATAGTGCTATGAGCAGCACTGATCAGCAGCCATGTCTACACTGAAGCAATTACCCATTACAGGGACCTGACAGATCCATAGTGCTATGAGCAGCACTGATCAGTAGCCATGTCTACACTGCAGCAATTACCCATTACAGGGTCCTGACAGATCCATTCTGCTATGAGCAGCACTGAGCAGCAGCCATGTCTACACTGCAGCAATTACCCATTACAGGGACCTGACAGATCCATAGTGTTATGAGCAGCACTGATCAGCCGCCATGTCTACACTGCAGCAATTACCCATTACAGGGTCTTGATCGATCAATAGTGCTATGAGCAGCACTGATCAGCAGCCATGTCTATACTGCAGCAATTACCCATTACAGGGACCTGACAGATCCATAGTGCTATGAGCAGCACTGATCAGCAGCCATGTCTACACTGCAGCAATTACCCATTACAGGGTCCTGACCGATCCATAGTGCTATGAGCAGCACTGATCAGCAGCCATGTCTACACTGCAGCAATTACCCATTACAGGGTCCTCACAGATCCATAGTGCTATGAGCAGCACTGATCAGCAGCCATGTCTACACTGCAGCAATTACCCATTACAGGGTCCTGACAGATCCATAGTGATATGAGCAGCACTGATCAGCAGCCATGTCTACACTGCAGCAATTACCCATTACAGGGTCCTGACAGATCCATAGTGCTATGAGCAGCACTGATCAGCAGCCATGTCTACACTGCAGCAATTACGCATTACAGGGTCCTGACAGATCCATACTGCTATGAGCAGCACTGATCAGCAGCCATGTTTACACTGCAGCAATTACCCATTACAGGGACCTGACAGATCCATAGTGTTATGAGCAGCACTGATCAGCAGCCATGTCTACACTGCAGCAATTACCCATTACAGGGTCCTGACAGATCCACAGTGCTATGAGCAGCACTGATCAGCAGCCATGTCTACACTGCAGCAATTAACCATTACAGGGACCTGACAGATCCATAGTGCTATGAGCAGCACTGATCAGCAGCCATGTCTACACTGCAGCAATTACCCATTACAGGGACCTGACAGATCCATAGTGTTATGAGCAGCACTGCTCAGCAGCCATGTCTACACTGCAGCAATTACTCATTACAGGGACCTGACAGATCCATAGTGCTATGAGCAGCACTGATCAGTAGCCATGTCTACACTGCAGCAATTACCCATTACACAGGGTCCTGACAGATCCATTCTGCTATGAGCAGCACTGAGCAGCAGTCATGTCTACACTGCAGCAATTACCCATTACAGGGACCTGACAGATCCATAGTGTTATGAGCAGCACTGATCAGCCGCCATGTCTACACTGCAGCAATTACCCATTACAGGGTCTTGATCGATCCATAGTGCTATGAGCAGCACTGATCAGCAGCCATGTCTACACTGCAGCAATTACCCATTACAGGGTCCTGACAGATTCATAGTGCTATGAGCAGCACTGATCAGCAGCCATGTCTACACTGCAGCAATTACCCATTACAGGGACCTGACAGATCCATAGTGCTATGAGCAGCACTGATCAGCAGCTATGTCTACACTGCAGCAATTACCCATTACAGGGACCTGACAGATCCATAGTGCTATGAGCAGCACTGATCAGTAGCCATGTCTACACTGCAGCAATTACCCATTACAGGGTCCTGACAGATCCATTCTGCTATGAGCAGCACTGAGCAGCAGCCATGTCTACACTGCAGCAATTACCCATTACAGGGACCTGACAGATCCATAGTGTTATGAGCAGCACTGATCAGCCGCCATGTCTACACTGCAGCAATTACCCATTACAGGGTCTTGATCGATCAATAGTGCTATGAGCAGCACTGATCAGCAGCCATGTCTATACTGCAGCAATTACCCATTACAGGGACCTGACAGATCCATAGTGCTATGAGCAGCACTGATCAGCAGCCATGTCTACACTGCAGCAATTACCCATTACAGGGTCCTGACAGATCCATATTGCTATGAGCAGCACTGATCAGCAGCCATGTCTACACTGCAGCAATTACGCATTACAGGGTCCTGACAGATCCATAGTGCTATGAGCAGCACTGATCAGCAGCCATGTCTACACTGCAGCAATTACCCATTACAGGGTCCTGACCGATCCATAGTGCTATGAGCAGCACTGATCAACAGCCATGTCTACACTGCAGCAATTACCCATTACAGGGTCCTGACCGATCCATAGTGCTATGAGCAGCACTGATCAGCAGCCATTACTACACTGCAGCAATTACCCATTACAGGGACCTGACAGATCCATAGTGCTATGAGCAGCACTGATCAGCAGCCATGTCTACACTGCAGCAATTACCCATTACAGGGTCATGACAGATCCATAGTGCTATGGGCAGCACTGATCAGCAGCCATGTCTACACTGCAGCAATTAACCATTACAGGGACCTGACAGATCCATAGTGTTATGAGCAGCACTGATCAGCCGCCATGTCTGCACTGCAGCAATTACCCATTACAGGGTCCTGACCGATCCATAGTGCTATGAGCAGCACTGATCAGCAGCCATGTCTACACTGCAGCAATTACCCATTACAGGGTCCTCACAGATCCATAGTGCTATGAGCAGCACTGATCAGCAGCCATGTCTACACTGCAGCAATTACCCATTACAGGGTCCTGACAGATCCATAGTGATATGAGCAGCACTGATCAGCAGCCATGTCTACACTGCAGCAATTACCCATTACAGGGTCCTGACAGATCCATAGTGCTATGAGCAGCACTGATCAGCAGCCATGTCTACACTGCAGCAATTACGCATTACAGGGTCCTGACAGATCCATACTGCTATGAGCAGCACTGATCAGCAGCCATGTTTACACTGCAGCAATTACCCATTACAGGGACCTGACAGATCCATAGTGCTATGAGCAGCACTGATCAGCAGCCATGTCTACACTGCAGCAATTACCCATTACAGGGTCCTGACCGATCCATAGTGCTATGAGCAGCACTGATCAACAGCCATGTCTACACTGCAGCAATTACCCATTACAGGGTCCTGACCGATCCATAGTGCTATGAGCAGCACTGATCAGCAGCCATTACTACACTGCAGCAATTACCCATTACAGGGACCTGACAGATCCATAGTGCTATGAGCAGCACTGATCAGCAGCCATGTCTACACTGCAGCAATTACCCATTACAGGGTCATGACAGATCCATAGTGCTATGGGCAGCACTGATCAGCAGCCATGTCTACACTGCAGCAATTAACCATTACAGGGACCTGACAGATCCATAGTGTTATGAGCAGCACTGATCAGCCGCCATGTCTGCACTGCAGCAATTACCCATTACAGGGTCCTGACCGATCCATAGTGCTATGAGCAGCACTGATCAGCAGCCATGTCTACACTGCAGCAATTACCCATTACAGGGTCCTCACAGATCCATAGTGCTATGAGCAGCACTGATCAGCAGCCATGTCTACACTGCAGCAATTACCCATTACAGGGTCCTGACAGATCCATAGTGATATGAGCAGCACTGATCAGCAGCCATGTCTACACTGCAGCAATTACCCATTACAGGGTCCTGACAGATCCATAGTGCTATGAGCAGCACTGATCAGCTGCCATGTCTACACTGCAGCAATTACGCATTACAGGGTCCTGACAGATCCATACTGCTATGAGCAGCACTGATCAGCAGCCATGTTTACACTGCAGCAATTACCCATTACAGGGACCTGACAGATCCATAGTGCTATGAGCAGCACTGATCAGCAGCCATGTCTACACTGCAGCAATTACCCATTACAGGGTCCTGACAGATCCATATTGCTATGAGCAGCACTGATCAGCAGCCATGTCTACACTGCAGCAATTACGCATTACAGGGTCCTGACAGATCCATAGTGCTATGAGCAGCACTGATCAGCAGCCATGTCTACACTGCAGCAATTACCCATTACAGGGTCCTGACAGATCCATAGTGCTATGAGCAGCACTGATCAGCAGCCATGTCTACACTGAAGCAATTACCCATTACAGGGACCTGACAGATCCATAGTGCTATGAGCAGCACTGATCAGTAGCCATGTCTACACTGCAGCAATTACCCATTACAGGGTCCTGACAGATCCATTCTGCTATGAGCAGCACTGAGCAGCAGCCATGTCTACACTGCAGCAATTACCCATTACAGGGACCTGACAGATCCATAGTGTTATGAGCAGCACTGATCAGCCGCCATGTCTACACTGCAGCAATTACCCATTACAGGGTCTTGATCGATCAATAGTGCTATGAGCAGCACTGATCAGCAGCCATGTCTATACTGCAGCAATTACCCATTACAGGGACCTGACAGATCCATAGTGCTATGAGCAGCACTGATCAGCAGCCATGTCTACACTGCAGCAATTACCCATTACAGGGTCCTGACAGATCCATATTGCTATGAGCAGCACTGATCAGCAGCCATGTCTACACTGCAGCAATTACGCATTACAGGGTCCTGACAGATCCATAGTGCTATGAGCAGCACTGATCAGCAGCCATGTCTACACTGCAGCAATTACCCATTACAGGGTCCTGACCGATCCATAGTGCTATGAGCAGCACTGATCAACAGCCATGTCTACACTGCAGCAATTACCCATTACAGGGTCCTGACCGATCCATAGTGCTATGAGCAGCACTGATCAGCAGCCATTACTACACTGCAGCAATTACCCATTACAGGGACCTGACAGATCCATAGTGCTATGAGCAGCACTGATCAGCAGCCATGTCTACACTGCAGCAATTACCCATTACAGGGTCCTGACAGATCCATAGTGCTATGAGCAGCACTGATCAGCAGCCATGTCTACACTGCAGCAATTACCCATTACAGGGTCATGACAGATCCATAGTGCTATGGGCAGCACTGATCAGCAGCCATGTCTACACTGCAGCAATTAACCATTACAGGGACCTGACAGATCCATAGTGTTATGAGCAGCACTGATCAGCCGCCATGTCTGCACTGCAGCAATTACCCATTACAGGGTCCTGACCGATCCATAGTGCTATGAGCAGCACTGATCAGCAGCCATGTCTACACTGCAGCAATTACCCATTACAGGGTCCTCACAGATCCATAGTGCTATGAGCAGCACTGATCAGCAGCCATGTCTACACTGCAGCAATTACCCATTACAGGGTCCTGACAGATCCATAGTGATATGAGCAGCACTGATCAGCAGCCATGTCTACACTGCAGCAATTACCCATTACAGGGTCCTGACAGATCCATAGTGCTATGAGCAGCACTGATCAGCAGCCATGTCTACACTGCAGCAATTACGCATTACAGGGTCCTGACAGATCCATACTGCTATGAGCAGCACTGATCAGCAGCCATGTTTACACTGCAGCAATTACCCATTACAGGGACCTGACAGATCCATAGTGCTATGAGCAGCACTGATCAGCAGCCATGTCTACACTGCAGCAATTACCCATTACAGGGTCCTGACAGATCCATATTGCTATGAGCAGCACTGATCAGCAGCCATGTCTACACTGCAGCAATTACGCATTACAGGGTCCTGACAGATCCATAGTGCTATGAGCAGCACTGATCAGCAGCCATGTCTACACTGCAGCAATTACCCATTACAGGGTCCTGACAGATCCATAGTGCTATGAGCAGCACTGATCAGCAGCCATGTCTACACTGAAGCAATTACCCATTACAGGGACCTGACAGATCCATAGTGCTATGAGCAGCACTGATCAGCAGCCATGTCTACACTGCAGCAATTACCCATTACAGGGTCTTGACAGATCCATAGTGCTATGGGCAGCACTGATCAGCAGCCATGTCTACACTACAGCAATTAACCATTACAGGGACCTGACAGATCCATAGTGTTATGAGCAGCACTGATCAGCCGCCATGTCTGTACTGCAGCAATTACCCATTACAGGGTCCAGACCGATCCATAGTGCTATGAGCAGCACTGATCAGCAGCCATGTCTACACTGCAGCAATTACCCATTACAGGGTCCTCACAGATCCATAGTGCTATGAGCAGCACTGATCAGCAGCCATGTCTACACTGCAGCAATTACCCATTACAGGGTCCTGACAGATCCATAGTGATATGAGCAGCACTGATCAGCAGCCATGTCTATACTGCAGCAATTACCCATTACAGGGTCCTGACAGATCCATAGTGCTATGAGCAGCACTGATCAGCAGCCATGTCTACACTGCAGCAATTACGCATTACAGGGTCCTGACAGATCCATACTGCTATGAGCAGCACTGATCACCAGCCATGTTTACACTGCAGCAATTACCCATTACAGGGACCTGACAGATCCATAGTGCTATGAGCAGCACTGATCAGCAGCCATGTCTACACTGCAGCAATTACCCATTACAGGGTCCTGACAGATCCATATTGCTATGAGCAGCACTGATCAGCAGCCATGTCTACACTGCAGCAATTACGCATTACAGGGTCCTGACAGATCCATAGTGCTATGAGCAGCACTGATCAGCAGCCATGTCTACACTGCAGCAATTACCCATTACAGGGTCCTGACAGATCCATAGTGCTATGAGCAGCACTGATCAGCAGCCATGTCTACACTGCAGCAATTACCTATTACAGGGACCTGACAGATCCATAGTGCTATGAGCAGCACTGATCAGCAGCCATGTCTACACTGCAGCAATTACCCATTACAGGGTCCTGACAGATACATAGTGCTATGGGCAGCACTGATCAGCAGCCATGTCTACACTGCAGCAATTACCCATTACAGGGACCTGACAGATCCATAGTGTTATGAGCAGCACTGATCAGCCGCCATGTCTGCACTGCAGCAATTACCCATTACAGGGTCCTGACCGATCCATAGTGCTATGATCAGCACTGATCAGCAGCCATGTCTACACTGCAGCAATTACCCATTACAGGGTCCTCACAGATCCATAGTGCTATGAGCAGCACTGATCAGCAGCCATGTCTACACTGCAGCAATTACCCATTACAGGGTCCTGACAGATCCATAGTGCTATGAGCAGCAGTGATCAACAGCCATGTCTATACTGCAGCAATTACCCATTACAGGGTCCTGACAGATCCATAGTGCTATGAGCAGCACTGATCAGCAGCCATGTCTACACTGCAGCAATTACGCATTACAGGGTCCTGACAGATCCATAGTGCTATGAGCAGCACTGATCAGCAGCCATGTCTACACTGCAGCAATTACCCATTACAGGGTCCTGACAGATCCATAGTGCTATGGGCAGCACTGATCAGCAGCCATGTCTACACTGCAGCAATTACCCATTACAGGGTCCTGACAGATCCATAGTGCTATAAGCAGCACTGATCAGCAGCCATGTCTACACTGCAGCAATTACCCATTACAGGGTCCTGACAGATCCATAGTGCTATTAGCAGCACTGATCAGCAGCCATGTCTACACTGCAGCAATTACCCATTACAGGGTCCTGAGAGATCCATAGTGCTATGGGCAGCACTGATCAGCAGCCATGTCTACACTGCAATTACCCATTACAGGGACCTAACAGATCCATAGTGTTATGAGCAGCACTGATCAGCCGCCATGTCTGCACTGCAGCAATTACCCATTACAGGGTCCTGAGAGATCCATAGTGTTATGAGTAGCACTGATCAGCAGTAATGTCTACACTGCAGCAATTACCCATTACAGGGTCCTGACAGATCCATAGTGCTATGGGCAGCACTGATCAGCAGCCATGTCTACACTGCAGCAATTACCCATTACAGGGTCCTGAGAGATCCATAGTGTTATGAGCAGCACTGATCAGCAGTAATGTCTACACTGCAGCAATTACCCATTACAGGGTCCTGACCGATCCATAGTGCTATGAGCAGCACTGATCAGCAGCCATGTCTACACTGCAGCAATTACCCATTACAGGGTCCTCACAGATCCATAGTGCTATGAGCAGCACTGATCAGCAGCCATGTCTACACTGCAGCAATTACCCATTACAGGGTCCTGACAGATCCATAGTGCTATGAGCAGCACTGATCAACAGCCATGTCTATACTGCAGCAATTACCCATTACAGGGTCCTGACAGATCCATAGTGCTATGAGCAGCACTGATCAGCAGCCATGTCTACACTGCAGCAATTACGCATTACAGGGTCCTGACAGATCCATAGTGCTATGAGCAGCACTGATCAGCAGCCATGTCTACACTGCAGCAATTACCCATTACAGGGTCCTGACAGATCCATAGTGCTATGAGCAGCACTGATCAGCAGCCATGTCTGCACTGCAGCAATTACCCATTACAGGGTCCTGACCAATCCATGGTGCTATGAGCAGCACTGATCAGCAGCCATGTCTACACTGCAGCAATTACCCATTACAGGGTCCTCACAGATCCATAGTGCTATGAGCAGCACTGATCAGCAACCAATGTCTACACTGCAGCAATTACCCATTACAGGGTCCTGACAGATCCATAGTGCTATGAGCAGCACTGATCAGCAGCCATGTCTACACTGCAGCAATTACCCATTACAGGGTCCTGACAGATCCATAGTGCTATAAGCAGCACTGATCAGCAGCCAAGTCTACACTGCAGCAATTACCCATTACAGGGTCCTGAGAGATCCATAGTGTTATGAGCAGCACTGATCAGCAGTAATGTCTACACTGCAGCAATTACCCATTACAGGGTTCTGACAGATCCATAGTGCTATGGGCAGCACTGATCAGCAGCCATGTCTACACTGCAGCAATTACCCATTACAGGGACCTGACAGATCTATAGTGTTATGAGCAGCACTGATCAGCCGCTATGTCTGCACTGCAGCAATTACCCATTACAGGGTCCTGACAGATCCATAGTGCTATGAGCAGCACTGATCAGCAGCCATGTCTACACTGCAGCAATTACGCATTACAGGGTCCTGACAGATCCATACTGCTATGAGCAGCACTGATCAGCAGCCATGTTTACACTGCAGCAATTACCCATTACAGGGACCTGACAGATCCATAGTGTTATGAGCAGCACTGATCAGCAGCCATGTCTACACTGCAGCAATTACCCATTACAGGGTCCTGACAGATCCATATTGCTATGAGCAGCACTGATCAGCAGCCATGTCTACACTGCAGCAATTACGCATTACAGGGTCCTGACAGATCCATAGTGCTATGAGCAGCACTGATCAGCAGCCATGTCTACACTGCAGCAATTACCCATTACAGGGTCCTGACAGATCCATAGTGCTATGAGCAGCACTGATCAGCAGCCATGTCTACACTGAAGCAATTACCCATTACAGGGACCTGACAGATCCATAGTGCTATGAGCAGCACTGATCAGCAGCCATGTCTACACTGCAGCAATTACCCATTACAGGGTCTTGACAGATCCATAGTGCTATGGGCAGCACTGATCAGCAGCCATGTCTACACTACAGCAATTAACCATTACAGGGACCTGACAGATCCATAGTGTTATGAGCAGCACTGATCAGCCGCCATGTCTGTACTGCAGCAATTACCCATTACAGGGTCCAGACCGATCCATAGTGCTATGAGCAGCACTGATCAGCAGCCATGTCTACACTGCAGCAATTACCCATTACAGGGTCCTCACAGATCCATAGTGCTATGAGCAGCACTGATCAGCAGCCATGTCTACACTGCAGCAATTACCCATTACAGGGTCCTGACAGATCCATAGTGATATGAGCAGCACTGATCAGCAGCCATGTCTACACTGCAGCAATTACCCATTACAGGGTCCTGACAGATCCATAGTGCTATGAGCAGCACTGATCAGCAGCCATGTCTACACTGCAGCAATTACGCATTACAGGGTCCTGACAGATCCATACTGCTATGAGCAGCACTGATCAGCAGCCATGTTTACACTGCAGCAATTACCCATTTCAGGGACCTGACAGATCCATAGTGCTATGAGCAGCACTGATCAGCAGCCATGTCTACACTGCAGCAATTACCCATTACAGGGTCCTGACAGATCCATATTGCTATGAGCAGCACTGATCAGCAGCCATGTCTACACTGCAGCAATTACGCATTACAGGGTCCTGACAGATCCATAGTGCTATGAGCAGCACTGATCAGCAGCCATGTCTACACTGCAGCAATTACCCATTACAGGGTCCTGACAGATCCATAGTGCTATGAGCAGCACTGATCAGCAGCCATGTCTACACTGCAGCAATTACCTATTACAGGGACCTGACAGATCCATAGTGCTATGAGCAGCACTGATCAGCAGCCATGTCTACACTGCAGCAATTACCCATTACAGGGTCCTGACAGATACATAGTGCTATGGGCAGCACTGATCAGCAGCCATGTCTACACTGCAGCAATTACCCATTACAGGGACCTGACAGATCCATAGTGTTATGAGCAGCACTGATCAGCGGCCATGTCTGCACTGCAGCAATTACCCATTACAGGGTCCTGACCGATCCATAGTGCTATGATCAGCACTGATCAGCAGCCATGTCTACACTGCAGCAATTACCCATTACAGGGTCCTCACAGATCCATAGTGCTATGAGCAGCACTGATCAGCAGCCATGTCTACACTGCAGCAATTACCCATTACAGGGTCCTGACAGATCCATAGTGCTATGAGCAGCAGTGATCAACAGCCATGTCTATACTGCAGCAATTACCCATTACAGGGTCCTGACAGATCCATAGTGCTATGAGCAGCACTGATCAGCAGCCATGTCTACACTGCAGCAATTACGCATTACAGGGTCCTGACAGATCCATAGTGCTATGAGCAGCACTGATCAGCAGCCATGTCTACACTGCAGCAATTACCCATTACAGGGTCCTGACAGATCCATAGTGCTATGGGCAGCACTGATCAGCAGCCATGTCTACACTGCAGCAATTACCCATTACAGGGACCTGACAGATCCATAGTGTTATGAACAGCACTGATCAGCCGCCATGTCTGCACTGCAGCAATTACCCATTACAGGGTCCTGACCAATCCATAGTGCTATGAGCAGCACTGATCAGCAGCCATGTCTACACTGCAGCAATTACCCATTACAGGGTCCTCACAGATCCATAGTGCTATGAGCAGCACTGATCAGCAGCCATGTCTACACTGCAGCAATTACCCATTACAGGGTCCTGACAGATCCATAGTGCTATGAGCAGCACTGATCAGCAGCCATGTCTACACTGCAGCAATTACCCATTACAGGGTCCTGACAGATCCATAGTGCTATAAGCAGCACTGATCAGCAGCCATGTCTACACTGCAGCAATTACCCATTACAGGGTCCTGACAGATACATACTGCTATTAGCAGCACTGATCAGCAGCCATGTCTACACTGCAGCAATTACCCATTACAGGGTCCTGACAGATCCATAGTGCTATGGGCAGCACTGATCAGCAGCCATGTCTACACTGCAATTACCCATTACAGGGACCTAACAGATCCATAGTGTTATGAGCAGCACTGATCAGCCGCCATGTCTGCACTGCAGCAATTACCCATTACAGGGTCCTGAGAGATCCATAGTGTTATGAGTAGCACTGATCAGCAGTAATGTCTACACTGCAGCAATTACCCATTACAGGGTCCTGACAGATCCATAGTGCTATGGGCAGCACTGATCAGCAGCCATGTCTACACTGCAGCAATTACCCATTACAGGGTCCTGAGAGATCCATAGTGTTATGAGCAGCACTGATCAGCAGTAATGTCTACACTGCAGCAATTACCCATTACAGGGTCCTGACCGATCCATAGTGCTATGAGCAGCACTGATCAGCAGCCATGTCTACACTGCAGCAATTACCCATTACAGGGTCCTCACAGATCCATAGTGCTATGAGCAGCACTGATCAGCAGCCATGTCTACACTGCAGCAATTACCCATTACAGGGTCCTGACAGATCCATAGTGCTATGAGCAGCACTGATCAACAGCCATGTCTATACTGCAGCAATTACCCATTACAGGGTCCTGACAGATCCATAGTGCTATGAGCAGCACTGATCAGCAGCCATGTCTACACTGCAGCAATTACGCATTACAGGGTCCTGACAGATCCATAGTGCTATGAGCAGCACTGATCAGCAGCCATGTCTACACTGCAGCAATTACCCATTACAGGGTCCTGACAGATCCATAGTGCTATGAGCAGCACTGATCAGCAGCCATGTCTGCACTGCAGCAATTACCCATTACAGGGTCCTGACCAATCCATAGTGCTATGAGCAGCACTGATCAGCAGCCATATCTACACTGCAGCAATTACCCATTACAGGGTCCTCACAGATCCATAGTGCTATGAGCAGCACTGATCAGCAACCAATGTCTACACTGCAGCAATTACCCATTACAGGGTCCTGACAGATCCATAGTGCTATGAGCAGCACTGATCAGCAGCCATGTCTACACTGCAGCAATTACCCATTACAGGGTCCTGACAGATCCATAGTGCTATAAGCAGCACTGATCAGCAGCCATGTCTACACTGCAGCAATTACCCATTACAGGGTCCTGAGAGATCCATAGTGTTATGAGCAGCACTGATCAGCAGTAATGTCTACACTGCAGCAATTACCCATTACAGGGTTCTGACAGATCCATAGTGCTATGGGCAGCACTGATCAGCAGCCATGTCTACACTGCAGCAATTACCCATTACAGGGACCTGACAGATCTATAGTGTTATGAGCAGCACTGATCAGCCGCTATGTCTGCACTGCAGCAATTACTCATTACAGGGTCCTGACCGATCCATAGTGCTATGAGCAGCACTGATCAGCAGCCATGTCTACACTGCAGCAATTACCCATTACAGGGTCCTCACAGATCCATAGTGCTATGAGCAGCACTGATCAGCAGCCATGTCTACACTGCAGCAATTACCCATTACAGGGTCCTGACAGATCCATAGTGCTATGAGCAGCACTGATCAGCAGCCATGTCTACACTGCAGCAATTACCCATTACAGGGTCCTGACAGATCCATAGTGCTATGAGCAGCACTGATCAGCAGCCATGTCTACACTGCAGCAATTACGCATTACAGGGTCCTGACAGATCCATAGTGCTATGAGCAGCACTGATCAGCAGCCATGTCTACACTGCAGCAATTACCCATTACAGGGTCCTGACAGATCCATAGTGCTACGGGCAGCACTGATCAGCAGCCATGTCTACACTGCAGCAATTACCCATTACAGGGTCCTGACCAATCCATAGTGCTATGAGCAGCACTGATCAGCAGCCATGTCTACACTGCAGCAATTACCCATTACAGGGTCCTCACAGATCCATAGTGCTATGAGCAGCACTGATCAGCAGCCATGTCTACACTGCAGCAATTACCCATTACAGGGTCCTGACAGATCCATAGTGCTATGAGCAGCACTGATCAGCAGCAATGTCTACACTGCAGCAATTACCCATTACAGGGTCCTGACAGATCCATAGTGCTATGGGCAGCACTGATCAGCAGCCATGTATACACTGCAGCAATTACCCATTACAGGGACCTGACAGATCCATAGTGTTATGAGCAGCATTGATCAGCCGCCATGTCTGCACTGCAGCAATTACCAATTACAGGGTCCTGACCAATCCATAGTGCTATGAGCAGCACTGCTCAGCAGCCATGTCTACACTGCAGCAATTACGCATTACAGGGTCCTGACAGATCCATAGTGCTATGAGCAGCACTGATCAGCAGCCATGTCTACACTGCAGCAATTACCCATTACAGGGTCCTGACAGATCCATAGTGCTACGGGCAGCACTGATCAGCAGCCATGTCTACACTGCAGCAATTACCCATTACAGGGACCTGACAGATCCATAGTGTTATGAGCAGCACTGATCAGCCGCCATGTCTGCACTGCAGCAATTACCCATTACAGGGTCCTGACCAATCCATAGTGCTATGAGCAGCACTGATCAGCAGCCATGTCTACACTGCAGCAATTACCCATTACAGGGTCCTCACAGATCCATAGTGCTATGAGCAGCACTGATCAGCAGCCATGTCTACACTGCAGCAATTACCCTTTACAGGGTCCTGACAGATCCATAGTGCTATGAGCAGCACTGATCAGCAGCCATGTCTACACTGCAGCAGTTACCCATTACAGGGTCCTGACAGATCCATAGTGCTATGGGCAGCACTGATCAGCAGCCATGTATACACTGCAGCAATTACCCATTACAGGGACCTGACAAATCCATAGTGTTATGAGCAGCATTGATCAGCCGCCATGTCTGCACTGCAGCAATTACCCATTACAGGGTCCTGACCAATCCATAGTGCTATGAGCAGCACTGCTCAGCAGCCATGTCTACACTGCAGCAATTACCCATTACAGGGTCCTCACAGATCTATAGTGCTATGAGCAGCACTGTTCACCAGCCATGTCTACACTGCAGCAATTACCAATTACAGGGTCCTGACAGATCCATAGTGCTATGAGCAGCACTGATCAGCAGCCATGTCTACACTGCAGCAATTACCCATTACAGGGTCCTGACAGATCCAATCTGCTATGAGCAGCACTGAGCAGCAGCCATGTCTACACTGCAGCAATTACCCATTAAAGGGACCTGACAGATCCATAGTGTTATGAGCAGCACTGATCAGCCGCCATGTCTACACTGCAGCAATTACCCATTACAGGGTCCTGACAGATCCATAGTGTTATGATCAGCACTGATCAGCAGCCATGTCTACACTGCAGCAATTACCCATTACAGGGTCCTGACAGATCCATAGTGCTATGGGCAGAACTGATCAGCAGCCATGTCTACACTGCAGCAATTACCCATTACAGGGACCTGACAGATCCATAGTGTTATGAGCAGCACTGATCAGCCGCTATATCTGCACTGCAGCAATTACCCATTACAGGGTCCTGACCGATCCATAGTGCTATGAGCAGCACTGATCAGCAGCCATGTCTACACTGCAGCAATTACCCATTACAGGGTCCTCACAGATCCATAGTGCTATGAGCAGCACTGATCAGCAGCCATGTCTACACTGCAGCAATTACCCATTACAGGGTCCTGACAGATCCATAGTGCTATGAGCAGCACTGATCAGCAGCCATGTCTACACTGCAGCAATTACGCATTACAGGGTCCTGACAGATCCATAGTGCTATGAGCAGCACTGATCAGCAGCCATGTCTACACTGCAGCAATTACCCATTACAGGGTCCTGACAGATCCATAGTGCTATGGGCAGCACTGATCAGCAGCCATGTCTACACTGCATCAATTACCCATTTCAGGGACCTGACAGATCCATAGTGTTATGAGCAGCACTGATCAGCCGCCATGTCTGCACTGCAGCAATTACCCATTACAGGGTCCTGACCAATCCATAGTGCTATGAGCAGCACTGATCAGCAGCCATGTGTACACTGCAGCAATTACCCATTACAGGGTCCTCACAGATCTATAGTGCTATGAGCAGCACTGATCAGCAGCCATGTCTACACTGAAGCAAGTACCCATTACAGGGTCCTGACAGATCCATAGTGCTATGAGCAGCACTGATCAGCAGCCATGTCTACACTGCAGCAATTACCAATTACAGGGTCGTGACCGATCCATAGTGCTATAAGCAGCACTGATCAGTAGCCATGTCTACACTGCAGCAATTACCCATTACAGGGTCCTGACAGATCCATTCTGCTATGGGCAGCACTGAGCAGCAGCCATGTCTACACTGCAGCAATTACCCATTACAGGGACCTGACAGATCCAAAGTGCTATGAGCAGCACTGATCAGCAGCCATGTCTACACTGCAGCAATTACCCATTACAGGGTCGTGACCGATCCATAGTGCTATAAGCAGCACTGATCAGTAGCCATGTCTACACTGCAGCAATTACCCATTACAGGGTCCTGACAGATCCATTCTGCTATGATCAGCACTGATCAGCCGCCATGTCTACACTGCAGCAATTACCCATTACAGGGTCTTGATCGATCAATAGTGCTATGAGCAGCACTGATCAGCAGCCATGTCTACACTGCAGCAATTACCCATTACAGGGTCCTCACAGATCCATAGTGCTATGAGCAGCACTGATCAGCAGCCATGTCTACACTGCAGCAATTACCCATTACAGGGTCCTGACAGATCCATAGTGCTATGAGCAGCACTGATCAGCAGCCATGTCTACACTGCAGCAAATACCCATTACAGGGTCCTGACAGATCCATAGTGTTATGAGCAGCACTGATCAGCCGCCATGTCTGCACTGCAGCAATTACCCATTACAAGGTCCTGACCAATCCATAGTGCTATGAGCAGCACTGATCAGCAGCCATGTCTACACTGCAGCAATTACCCATTTCAGGGACCTGACAGATCCATAGTGTTATGAGCAGCACTGATCAGCCGCCATGTCTGCACTGCAGCAATTACCCATTACAGGGTCCTGACCAATCCATAGTGCTATGAGCAGCACTGATCAGCAGCCATGTCTACACTGCAGCAATTACCCATTACAGGGTCCTCACAGATCTATAGTGCTATGAGCAGCACTGATCAGCAGCCATGTCTACACTGAAGCAATTACCCATTACAGGGTCCTGACAGATCCATAGTGCTATGAGCAGCACTGATCAGCAGCCATGTCTACACTGCAGCAATTACCCATTACAGGGTCCTGACCGATCCATAGTGCTATAAGCAGCACTGATCAGTAGCCATGTCTACACTGCAGCAATTACCCATTACAGGGTCCTGACAGATCCATTCTGCTATGAGCAGCACTGAGCAGCAGCCATGTCTACACTGCAGCAATTACCCATTACAGGGACCTGACAGATCCATAGTTTTATGAGCAGCACTGATCAGCCGCCATGTCTACACTGCAGCAATTACCCATTACAGGGTCTTGATCGATCAATAGTGCTATGAGCAGCACTGATCAGCAGCCATGTCTACACTGCAACAATTACCCATTACAGGGTCCTCACAGATCCATAGTGCTATGAGCAGCACTGATCAGCAGCCATGTCTACACTGCAGCAATTACCCATTACAGGGTCCTGACAGATCCATAGTGCTATGAGCAGCACTGATCAGCAGCCATGTCTACACTGCAGCAAATACCCATTACAGGGTCCTGACAGATCCATAGTGTTATGAGCAGCACTGATCAGCCGCCATGTCTGCACTGCAGCAATTACCCATTACAAGGTCCTGACCAATCCATATTGCTATGAGCAGCACTGATCAGCAGCCATGTCTACACTGCAGCAATTACCCATTACAGGGTCCTCACAGATCCATAGTGCTATGAGCAGCACTGATCCGTAGCCATGTCTACACTGCACCAATTACCCATTACAGGGTCCTGACAGATCCATAGTGCTATGAGCAGCACTGATCAGCAGCCATGTCTACACTGCAGCAATTACCCATTACAGGGTCCTGACCGATCCATAGTGCTATAAGCAGCACTGATCAGCAGCCATGTCTACACTGCAGCAATTACCCATTACAGGGTCCTGACAGATCCATAGTGTTATGAGCAGCACTGATCAGCAGCCATGTCTACACTGCAGCAATTACCCATTACAGGGTCCTGACAGATCCATAGTGCTATGGGCAGCACTGATCAGCAGCCACGTCTACACTGCAGCAATTACCCATTACAGGGACCTGACAGATCCATAGTGTTATGAGCAGCACTGATCAGCCGCCATGTCTGCACTGCAGCAATTACCCATTACAGGGTCCTGACCGATCCATAGTGCTATGAGCAGCACTGATCAGCAGCCATGTCTACACTGCAGCAATTACCCATTACAGGGTCCTCACAGATCCATAGTGCTATGAGCAGCACTGATCAGCAGCCATGTCTACACTGCAGCAATTACCCATTACAGGGTCCTGACAGATCCATAGTGCTATGAGCAGCACTGATCAGCAGCCATGTCTACACTGCAGCAATTACCCATTACAGGGTCCTGACAGATCCATAGTGCTATGAGCAGCACTGATCAGCAGCCATGTCTACACTGCAGCAATTACCCATTACAGGGTCCTGACAGATCCATAGTGCTATGAGCAGCACTGATCAGCAGCCATGTCTACACTGCAGCAATTACCCATTACAGGGTCCTGACAGATCCATAGTGCTATGGGCAGCACTGATCAGCAGCCATGTCTACACTGCAGCAATTACCCATTACAGGGACCTGACAGATCCATAGTGTTATGAGCAGCACTGATCAGCCGCCATGTCTACACTGCAGCAATTACCCATTACAGGGTCCTGACCAATCCATAGTGCTATGAGCAGCACTGATCAGCAGCCATGTCTACACTGCAGCAATTACCCATTACAGGGTCTTGATCGATCAATAGTGCTATGAGCAGCACTGATCAGCAGCCATGTCTACACTGCAGCAATTACCCATTACAGGGTCCTCACAGATCCATAGTGCTATGAGCAGCACTGATCAGCAGCCATGTCTACACTGCAGCAATTACCCATTACAGGGTCCTGACAGATCCATAGTGCTATGAGCAGCACTGATCAGCAGCCATGTCTACACTGCAGCAATTACCCATTACAGGGTCCTGACAGATCTATAGTGTTATAAGCAGCACTGATCAGCAGCCATGTCTACACTGCAGCAATTACCCATTACAGGGTCCTGACAGATCCATAGTGCTATGAGCAGCACTGATCAGCAGCCATGTCTACACTGCAGCAATTACCCATTACAGGGTCCTGACAGATCCATAGTGCTATGAGCAGCACTGATCAGCAGCCATGTCTACACTGTAGCAATTACCCATTACAGGGTCCTGACCGATCCATAGTGCTATGAGCAGCACTGATCAGCAGCCATGTCTACACTGCAGCAATTACACTTTACAGGGTCCTGACCGATCCATAGTGCTATGAGCAGCACTGATCAGCAGCCATGTCTACACTGCAGCAATTACCCATTACAGGGTCCTGACAGATCCATAGTGCTATAAGCAGCACTGATCAGCAGCCATGTCTACACTGCAGCAATTACCCGTTACAGGGTCCTGACAGATCCATAGTGCTATGAGCAGCACTGATCAGCAGCCATGTCTACACTGCAGCAATTACCCATTACAGGGTCCTGACAGATCCATAGTGCTATGAGCAGCACTGATGAGCAGCCATGTCTACACTGCAGCAATTACTCATTACAGGAACCTGACAGATCCATAGTGCTATGAGCAGCACTGATCAGCAGCCATGTCTACACTGCAGCAATTACCCATTACAGGGTCCTGACAGATCCATAGTGCTATGAGCAGCACTGATCAGCAGCCATGTCTACACTGCAGCAATTACCCATTACAGGGTCCTGAAAGATCCATTCTGCTATGAGCAGCACTGATCAGCAGCCATGTCTGCACTGCAGCAATTACCCAATACAGGGTCCTAACAGATTCATAGTGCTATGAGCAGCACTGATCAGCAGCCGTGTCTACACTGCAGCAATTACCCATTACAGGGACCTGACAGATTCATAGTGCTATGAGCAACACTGATCAGCAGCCTTGTCTACACTGCAGCAATTACGCATTACAGGGTCCTGACAGATCCATAGTGCCATGAGCAGCACTGATCAGCAGCCATGTCTACACTGCAGCAATTACCCATTACAGGGACCTGACAGATCCATAGTGCTATGAGCAGCACTGATCAGCAGCCATGTCTACACTGCAGCAATTACCCATTACAGGGTCCTGACAGATCCATAGTGCTATGGGCAGCACTGATCAGCAGCCATGTCTACACTGCAGCAATTACCCATTACAGGGACCTGACAGATCCATAGTGTTATGAGCAGCACTGATCAGCCGCCATGTCTACACTGCAGCAATTACCCATTACAGGGTCCTGACCAATCCATAGTGCTATGAGCAGCACTGATCAGCAGCCATGTCTACACTGCAGCAATTACCCATTACAGGGTCTTGATCGATCAATAGTGCTATGAGCAGCACTGATCAGCAGCCATGTCTACACTGCAGCAATTACCCATTACAGGGTCCTCACAGATCCATAGTGCTATGAGCAGCACTGATCAGCAGCCATGTCTACACTGCAGCAATTACCTATTACAGGGTCCTGACAGATCCATAGTGCTATGAGCAGCACTGATCAGCAGCCATGTCTACACTGCAGCAATTACCCATTACAGGGTCCTGACAGATCTAAAGTGTTATGAGCAGCACTGATCAGCAGCCATGTCTACACTGCAGCAATTACCCATTACAGGGTCCTGACAGATCCATAGTGCTATGAGCAGCACTGATCAGCAGCCATGTCTACACTGCAGCAATTACCCATTACAGGGTCCTGACAGATCCATAGTGCTATGAGCAGCACTGATCAGCAGCCATGTCTACACTGTAGCAATTACCCATTACAGGGTCCTGACCGATCCATAGTGCTATGAGCAGCACTGATCAGCAGCCATGTCTACACTGCAGCAAATACCCTTTACAGGGTCCTGACCGATCCATAGTGCTATGAGCAGCACTGATCAGCAGCCATGTCTACACTGCAGCAATTACCCATTACAGGGTCCTGACAGATCTATAGTGCTATAAGCAGCACTGATCAGCACCCATGTCTACACTGCAGCAATTACCCATTACAGGGTCCTGACAGATCCATAGTGCTATGAGCAGCACTGATCAGCAGCCATGTCTACACTGCAGCAATTACCCATTACAGGGTCCTGACAGATCCATAGTGCTATGAGCAGCACTGATCAGCAGCCATGTCTACACTGCAGCAATTACTCATTACAGGGACCTGACAGATCCATAGTGCTATGAGCAGCACTGATCAGCAGCCATGTCTACACTGCAGCAATTACCCATTACAGGGTCCTGACAGATCCATAGTGCTATGAGCAGCACTGATCAGCAGCCATGTCTACACTGCAGCAATTACCCATTACAGGGTCCTGAAAGATCCATTCTGCTATGAGCAGCACTGATCAGCAGCCATGTCTGCACTGCAGCAATTACCCAATACAGGGTCCTGACAGATTCATAGTGCTATGAGCAGCACTGATCAGCAGCCGTGTCTACACTGCAGCAATTACCCATTACAGGGACCTGACAGATTCATAGTGCTATGAGCAACACTGATCAGCAGCCTTGTCTACACTGCAGCAATTACCCATTACAGAGTCCTGACAGATCCATAGTGCCATGAGCAGCACTGATCAGCAGCCATGTCTACACTGCAGCAATTACCCATTACAGGGACCTGACAGATCCATAGTGCTATGAGCAGCACTGATCAGCAGCCATGTCTACACTGCAGCAATTACCCATTACAGGGTCCTGACAGATCCATAGTGCTATGAGCAACACTGATCAGCCGCCATGTCTACACTGAAGTAATTACCCATTACAGGGTCCTGACAGATCCATAGTGCTATGGGCAGCACTGATCAGCAGCCATGTCTACACTGCAGCAATTACCCATTACAGGGACCTGACAGATCCATAGTGTTATGAGCAGCACTGATCAGCCGCCATGTCTACACTGCAGCAATTACCCATTACAGGGTCCTGACCAATCCATAGTGCTATGAGCAGCACTGATCAGCAGCCATGTCTACACTGCAGCAATTACCCATTACAGGGTCTTGATCGATCAATAGTGCTATGAGCAGCACTGATCAGCAGCCATGTCTACACTGCAGCAATTACCCATTACAGGGTCCTCACAGATCCATAGTGCTATAAGCAGCACTGATCAGCAGCCATGTCTACACTGCAGCAATTACCCATTACAGGGTCCTGACAGATCCATAGTGCTATGAGCAGCACTGATCAGCAGCCATGTCTACACTGCAGCAATTACCCATTACAGGGTCCTGACAGATCTATAGTGTTATGAGCAGCACTGATCAGCAGCCATGTCTACACTGCAGCAATTACCCATTACAGGGTCCTGACAGATCCATAGTGCTATGAGCAGCACTGATCAGCAGCCATGTCTACACTGCAGCAATTACCCATTACAGGGTCCTGACAGATCCATAGTGCTATGAGCAGCACTGATCAGCAGCCATGTCTACACTGTAGCAATTACCCATTACAGGGTCCTGACCGATCCATAGTGCTATGAGCAGCACTGATCAGCAGCCATGTCTACACTGCAGCAAATACCCTTTACAGGGTCCTGACCGATCCATAGTGCTATGAGCAGCACTGATCAGCAGCCATGTCTACACTGCAGCAATTACCCATTACAGGGTCCTGACAGATCCATAGTGCTATAAGCAGCACTGATCAGCAGCCATGTCTACACTGCAGCAATTACCCATTACAGGGTCCTGACAGATCCATAGTGCTATGAGCAGCACTGATCAGCAGCCATGTCTACACTGCAGCAATTACCCATTACAGGGTCCTGACAGATCCATAGTGCTATGAGCAGCACTGATCAGCAGCCATGTCTACACTGCAGCAATTACTCATTACAGGGACCTGACAGATCCATAGTGCTATGAGCAGCACTGATCAGCAGCCATGTCTACACTGCAGCAATTACCCATTACAGGGTCCTGACAGATCCATAGTGCTATGAGCAGCACTGATCAGCAGCCATGTCTACACTGCAGCAATTACCCATTACAGGGTCCTGAAAGATCCATTCTGCTATGAGCAGCACTGATCAGCAGCCATGTCTGCACTGCAGCAATTACCCATTACAGGGTCCTGACAGATTCATAGTGCTATGAGCAGCACTGATCAGCAGCCGTGTCTACACTGCAGTAATTACCCATTACAGGGACCTGACAGATTCATAGTGCTATGAGCAACACTGATCAGCAGCCTTGTCTACACTGCAGCATTTACCCATTACAGGGTCCTGACAGATCCATAGTGCTATGAGCAACACTGATCAGCAGCCATGTCTACACTGAAGTAATTACCCATTACAGGGACCTGACAGATCCATAGTGCTATGGGCAGCACTGATCAGCAGCCATGTCTACACTGCAGCAATTACCCATTACAGGGTCCTGACAGATCCATAGTGTTATGAGCAGCACTGATCAGCAGCCATGTCTACACTGCAGCAATTACCCATTACAGCGTCCTGACAGATCCATAGTGTTATGACCAGCACTGATCAGCAGCCATGTCTACACTGCAGCAATTACCCATTACAGGGTCCTGACAGATCCATAGTGCTATGAGCAGCACTGATCAGCTGCCATGTCTACACTGCAGCAATTACCCATTACAGGGTCCTGACAGATCCATAGTGCTATGAGCAGCACTGATCAGCTGCCATGTCTACACTGCAGCAATTACCCTTTACAGGGTCCTGACAGATCCATAGTGCTATGAGCAGCACTGATCAGCAGCCATGTCTACACTGCAGCAATTACCCATTACAGGGTCCTGACAGATCCATAGTGCTATGGGCAGCACTGATCAGCAGCCATGTCTACACTGCAGCAATTACCCATTACAGGGACCTGACAGATCCATAGTGCTATGAGCAGCACTGATCAGCAGCCATGTCTACACTTCAGCAATTACCCTTACAGGGTCCTGACAGATCCATAGTGCTATGAGCAGCACTGATCAGCCGCCATGTCTACACTGCACCAATTACCCATTACAGGGTCCTGACAGATCCATTCTGCTATGAGCAGCACTGCTCAGCAGCCATGTCTACACTGCAGCAATTACCCATTACAGGGTCCTCACAGATCCATAGTGCTATGAGCAGCACTGATCCGCAGCCATGTCTACACTGCACCAATTACCCATTACAGTATCCTGACAGATCCATAGTGCTATGAGCAGCACTGATCAGCAGCCATGTCTACACTGCAGCAATTACCCATTACAGGGTCCTGACAGATCCATAGTGCTATGAGCAGCACTGATCAGCAGCCATGTCTACACTGCAGCAATTACCCATTACAGGGTCTTGACAGATCCATAGTGCTATGAGCAGCACTGATCAGCAGCCATGTCTACACTGCAGCAATTACCCATTACAGGGTCCTGACAGATCCATAGTGCTATGGGCAGCACTGATCAGCAGCCATGTCTACACTGCAGCAATTACCCATTACAGGGTCCTGACAGATCCATAGTGTTATGAGCAGCACTGATCAGCAGCCATGTCTACACTGCAGCAATTACCCATTACAGGGTCCTGACAGATCCATAGTGCTATGGGCAGCACTGATCAGCAGCCATGTCTACACTGCAGCAATTACCCATTACAGGGACCTGACAGATCCATAGTGTTATGAGCAGCACTGATCAGCCGCCATGTCTGCACTGCAGCAATTACCCATTACAGGGTCCTGACCGATCCATAGTGCTATGAGCAGCACTGATCAGCAGCCATGTCTACACTGCAGCAATTACCCATTACAGGGTCCTCACAGATCCATAGTGCTATGAGCAGCACTGATCAGCAGCCATGTCTACACTGCAGCAATTACCCATTACAGGGTCCTGACAGATCCATAGTGCTATGAGCAGCACTGATCAGCAGCCATGTCTACACTGCAGCAATTACCCATTACAGGGTCCTGACAGATCCATAGTGCTATGAGCAGCACTGATCAGCAGCCATGTCTACACTGCAGCAATTACCCATTACAGGGTCCTGACAAATCCATAGTGCTATGAGCAGCACTGATCAGCAGCCATGTCTACACTGCAGCAATTACCCATTACAGGGTCCTGACAGATCCATAGTGCTATGGGCAGCACTGATCAGCAGCCATGTCTACACTGCAGCAATTACCCATTACAGGGACCTGACAGATCCATAGTGTTATGAGCAGCACTGATCAGCCGCCATGTTTACACTGCAGCAATTACCCATTACAGGGTCCTGACCAATCCATAGTGCTATGAGCAGCACTGATCAGCAGCCATGTCTACACTGCAGCAATTACCCATTACAGGGTCCTCACAGATCCATAGTGCTATGAGCAGCACTGATCAGCAGCCATGTCTACACTGCAGCAATTACCCATTACAGGGTCCTGACAGATCCATAGTGCTATGAGCAGCACTGATCAGCAGCCATGTCTACACTGCAGCAATTACCCATTACAGGGTCCTGACAGATCTATAGTGTTATGAGCAGCACTGATCAGCAGCCATGTCTACACTGCAGCAATTACCCATTACAGGGTCCTGACAGATCCATAGTGCTATGAGCAGCACTGATCAGCAGCCATGTCTACACTGCAGCAATTACCCATTACAGGGTCCTGACAGATCCATAGTGCTATGAGCAGCACTGATCAGCAGCCATGTCTACACTGTAGCAATTACCCATTACAGGGTCCTGACCGATCCATAGTGCTATGAGCAGCACTGATCAGCAGCCATGTCTACACTGCAGCAATTACCCTTTACAGGGTCCTGACCGATCCATAGTGCTATGAGCAGCACTGATCAGCAGCCATGTCTACACTGCAGCAATTACCCATTACAGGGTCCTGACAGATCCATAGTGCTATAAGCAGCACTGATCAGCAGCCATGTCTACACTGCAGCAATTACCCATTACAGGGTCCTGACAGATCCATAGTGCTATGAGCAGCACTGATCAGCAGCCATGTCTACACTGCAGCAATTACCCATTACAGGGTCTTGACAGATCCATAGTGCTATGAGCAGCACTGATCAGCAGCCATGTCTACACTGCAGCAATTACTCATTACAGGGACCTGACAGATCCATAGTGCTATGAGCAGCACTGATCAGCAGCCATGTCTACACTGCAGCAATTACCCATTACAGGGTCCTGACAGATCCATAGTGCTATGAGCAGCACTGATCAGCAGCCATGTCTACACTGCAGCAATTACCCATTACAGGGTCCTGAAAGATCCATTCTGCTATGAGCAGCACTGATCAGCAGCCATGTCTGCACTGCAGCAATTACCCATTACAGGGTCCTGACAGATTCATAGTGCTATGAGCAGCACTGATCAGCAGCCATGTCTACACTGCAGCAATTACCCATTACAGGGACCTGACAGATTCATAGTGCTATGAGCAACACTGATCAGCAGCCTTGTCTACACTGCAGCAATTACCCATTACAGGGTCCTGACAGATCCATAGTGCCATGAGCAGCACTGATCAGCAGCCATGTCTACACTGCAGCAATTACCCATTACAGGGACCTGACAGATCCATAGTGCTATGAGCAGCACTGATCAGCAGCCATGTCTACACTGCAGCAATTACCCATTACAGGGTCCTGACAGATCCATAGTGCTATGAGCAACACTGATCAGCAGCCATGTCTACACTGAAGTAATTACCCATTACAGGGACCTGACAGATCCATAGTGCTATGGGCAGCACTGATCAGCAGCCATGTCTACACTGCAGCAATTACCCATTACAGGGTCCTGACAGATCCATAGTGTTATGAGCAGCACTGATCAGCAGCCATGTCTACACTGCAGCAATTACCCATTACAGCGTCCTGACAGATCCATAGTGTTATGACCAGCACTGATCAGCAGCCATGTCTACACTGCAGCAATTACCCATTACAGGGTCCTGACAGATCCATAGTGCTATGAGCAGCACTGATCAGCTGCCATGTCTACACTGCAGCAATTACCCATTACAGGGTCCTGACAGATCCATAGTGCTATGAGCAGCACTGATCAGCTGCCATGTCTACACTGCAGCAGTTACCCTTTACAGGGTCCTGACAGATCCATAGTGCTATGAGCAGCACTGATCAGCAGCCATGTCTACACTGCAGCAATTACCCATTACAGGGTCCTGACAGATCCATAGTGCTATGGGCAGCACTGATCAGCAGCCATGTCTACACTGCAGCAATTACCCATTACAGTGACCTGACAGATCCATAGTGCTATGAGCAGCACTGATCAGCAGCCATGTCTACACTTCAGCAATTACCCTTACAGGGTCCTGACAGATCCATAGTGCTATGAGCAGCACTGATCAGCCGCCATGTCTACACTGCACCAATTACCCATTACAGGGTCCTGACAGATCCATTCTGCTATGAGCAGCACTGATCAGCAGCCATGTCTACACTGCAGCAATTACCCATTACAGGGTCCTCACAGATCCATTCTGCTATGAGCAGCACTGATCAGTAGCCATGTCTACACTGCAGCAATTACCCATTACAGGGTCCTGACAGATCCGTAGTGCTATGAGCAGCACTGATCAGCAGCCATGTCTACACTGCAGCAATTACCCATTACAGGGACCTGACAGATCCATAGTGCTATGAGCAGCACTGATCAGCCGCCATGTCTACACTGCAGCAATTACCCATTACAGGGTCCTGACAGATAACATACAACATAAAAAAAATTTTTTATGGGCATCATAAACACCCTTTAAAAAAATTTGTGGGTGTTGCATCACGGACCACGGTCACCCTGGTGATATGGTGGTGGATGATGAGGAGAAGGAGGAGGACAAGAGCAAATAGCCACCAAAATCAGGAAGCGTATACCCATGTGTGGGTGTGAAAAGGTGCATGTGAATACACCGCCCAAAAAAAGACACTGGATTTGAGTTTATGTTACCCTGCTTTCATTCTGTGGTGTTGAGAAGTCTGGCCCAATCCAGCCCTTGTTCATTTTTATCAGAGTCAGCCTGTCAGCATTTTCAGTTGACAGGTGGATTTGCTTATCAGTTATAATTCCACCAACGTCACTAAAAACCCGCTCTGATAAAACACTAGCGGCAGGGCAGGCCAGGACCTCCAAGGCGTAGAGAGCCAGTTTTTTCCACGTATCCAGCTTGGATACCAAACAATTATAAGGCACAGAGGAATTACAGAGGACGTTGGTACGGTCGGCAAGGTACTCCCTCAGCATCTTCCCAAACTTTGCTCTCCTTGTGAGAGTACCCCGAGCCTCAGGGCCTGGGAGGGGCTGAGAAAATTCTCCCAGAACTTGGACAGTGTTCCACTGCCTCTGCTGGATTGGAGTTGTGTCTCTCGCCTCTGCTGCTTGGTTGTCCAACGAACTGTGACCTCTGCCACCAGCGTTTTCAGATTTTTAATAGTTCCGCAACAAGGGCCTTCTGGTACTGCCCCATTTTTGTAGACCTGTCCGCCTCAGGAATAAGAGATAGAAAGTTCTACTTGTAGAGTGGGTCTAGAAGTGTCACCAACCAGTAATGACGGTCACCCAAAATTTTGAGAACGCGAGGGTCATGGGAAAGGCAGCGTAACAAACTCAGCCATGCATGCCAGACTGCTAACAGGCAATACTTCTGTGTCCTCACCAATAGGACCACTGACCATGCTCTCCTCCTCTCTGTCCTCAGGCCATCCACGCTGAACAGACAGTATGACAGTAGTGCAGATAGTACCATCTATAGCGCAGGAAACTAGCTCCTGTTCTTACTCCTCCTCTTCCTCATTGTCACCCAATCCACATTGGGATGAGATGAGGCTGGGCTGTGTGTAATCACCCTGTATGGTTCCTTGCTCCATCTCATCGTGCTCCGCCAGCAGTGCATACTCTTATTGTGAGCAGAGAGCATTTCAGAAGACAGAAGCAGGATGGTGACGCTAAGGCTAAGTGCCCACGTAGCGTTTTTCAAGCGTATATGCTGTGGAATTTCCGCAGCATAAACGCTTGTTAATTCACCCCCCATGGTCCCCAAGGGGATTCCGCAAGTTCTATGCCCATGCTGCAGATGTTTCTGCAGCGTTTATGCTGCGCTCAAAAATCCGCAGCATGTCCATTAATTTTGCGGAAGCGCAGCGTAATCGCCGCCATTGACTTGCATTGAGACGCACATAATCCATGTCAGTACATTTGTACTCACGGATTATATGCGTTTCAATGTGCGGATGGTACCCAGTTCTGGAGGAGAGGAGACTCTCATCCAGACCTGGGTACCATTGTACCTGTAAAAAAAAGAATAAAATAAAAAATAAAGTTTATATTCACCTTTCGACGGCCCCCGGTCTCCTTCCCTTTGCTTGCGGGCAGGACTGAAGGACCTGCGGTGACGTCACAGTCATGTGACCGCAGGCCCTTCAGTGCAGTGTCCCGCGATCAGCTAGCAGACAGAAGCGAGCGCAGCTACACACGCCGGGCCATCGGAGGGTAAGTATAGGTTTATTTCTTTATTTTTAAACATTCTTACAGTCACACTATATAAATCCATGCCGGTTGCATGGATTTATTTAGTGTGACCAAGTTGTCAAGCACTTTCCAAGTGATGCTAAAATCGCCTGGAAAGCGCTTGTCAATCCGCATGCGGAAATGCATGTGAAGAACGCTTCACATCCGCATGTCCCTGGCAGGAAAAATGCATGCATAATCTGCCAGGAAGATGCAGAAATGATGTAGAAATTTTCTGCTTCATTTCTGCATCGTGGGCACATAGCCTAATTATGGCGTCATCGCCACTCACCATCTTGGTGGAGTCCTCAAAGTTTTGGAGGATATGTCTGACATCCATGTCCACTCCTGAGGTGTTACGTGGAGTCTGAACTGAATACCGACGGCCTTGTTGATGCTGGTAGTCAACAACTGCCCTCTTCTGCTCACAAATCCTTCCCAACATCTGCAGTGTAGAGTTCCAACGCGTAGGGACATCACACACCAGTCTATGAGCCGGAAGCTGCAAACGCTGCGGAAACACGGCAAGGGTGGCGGAAGCTGGAGGTGATTTTCTAAAATGGGCACACAGGCGGCGCACTTTAACAAGCAGATCCGGCAGCTCCAGGTAGGATTTGAGACAGCGCTGAACCACGAGGTTAAGCACATGGGCCAGGCATGGTACGTGTGTGAGCTCGCCTCAGAGCTGCCACCAGGGTCCGGCCATTGTCACACACGTCCATGCCTGGCTTTAGGCTCGGCGGTGTGAGCCACAGATCTACCTGCTCTCCCTCCACTGTCTGATTCCGGAGTGACTGACGAGCACAGCGGCCCCAGGTCTGATATAGACCTGATGACTCTGTGCGGCCAGCCAATCACTGTAATGCCACAACCAACATGGCCGCGGCATTACAATGAGTGACAGGCAATCCCTGCATGTTCATTAGCTCGGTAAAGAGCAACAAACATGCAGGGAGGGGACTCGAGCTCCCGCCGAGCAACCCCGGAAATACTCGGGGAGCGTGGAGCATCTCGAGCAGTGAGATGCTGGGGCGAGCACCGAGCAGTAGAGAGCATGCTCGCTCATCACTAGTCTTCATGCATCAGGTCCATGTATTTAGCAGTACATGATTCATCTGCACTACCACAGACTGTAGAGACAAGGAGAAGAGGAAACCCCAGAGAATTAGTAGGGAGGTTTCTCTCTAACTACAGAAGCCGGGCGAAGAGCAGCTCATCATTCAGCCCCATGCTATACCTGCATCCACCACCAGGGGGAGCCCGGGGAACAGACTTGGGTTATAGAGCCCATATATGAAATCCTATGCACAGGGCTCCCCCTACTGGTGTCTAGCAGCAGCGCAAGACTAGAGTAAGCCACAGGAGAGCCAACATGGCGACATTACAGCTCCCGGCACACCAGCACCATCAGGACATAGGCGGGCATGCTGGGAGTTGTAGTCTCACGGCAGCTGACAAACCAGCGCTTGTCATGTAACGGAGGTAATAAGACGCCATAACACAAACCGCCCTCCACCAGCAGCGTAACAGGCAGGGAAGCCGGGAACGTATTCACAGACGGTTACTAGACACCGCCTGACAGCCGCTCCTGAGAGCGGAGCGGGCACCGATAAAGAGCACGGACGGGAAGCCGGGACCGCCGATCCAGAACTGTCATCAGCGCGTCCTGATTGGTCGCTGCCCCGGCACCTCTGTAATCTGGATAATGGACGGGCCGCTCTTATTGGCTGGAGACACGTTACCTACTCGCCTGTAATAGCGCTATAATAGTCCTGATATCACTGTACAGGGGAGGAGCTTGGCTGCGCTTTATAGGGGGGGTTATAGGATTTCATCCCTGGGGGGTCTCATCTGTTTTATCTTATGTAACGTAAATCTGTAGGCTCCAAGATACATAAAAGCACGGGGTTTCCTGTGTCCCTGCTGGGCTCTTGTGGTTATTCTCAGCGGGGGATACCCGTGTTACATTGTGGTGTCCGGCACAGAGTCTCGCAGTGTCTGCCAGTAAGGCTGTGTTCACACTGCGCCTCTCACAGGCGGATTCCGCCACAGAAAGCCCCTGAGGAAGCCGGAGGCCGCTGCCAGGAATAGACGGCGTCTCTGTACTCCCTCGCGGGGCCCATGGCGGCTCAGACACGTCTCTTATCAGAGAAGTGTCCCCTCCGCCCTCCGCTCCGCCCTCCGTCCTCCCCTCCGTCCTCCCCTCCGGCCTCCGCTCCGTCCTCCGCTCCGTCCTCCGCTCCGGCCTCCCCTCCGTCCTCCGCTCTTCTGTCCTCCACTTTGGCCTCCCCTCCATCCTCCGCTCCGGCCTCCCCTCCGTCCTCCCCTCCGTCCTCCGCTCCGTCCTCCACTCCAGCCTCCCCTCCGTCCTCCTCTACGTCCTCCGTTCCGACCTCCCCTCCGTCCTCTACTCGTCCTCCCCTCCAGCCTCCCCTCCGTCCTCCTCTACGTCCTCCTCTACGTCCTCCACTCCGCCCTCCTCTCCGCCCTCCGCTCCGCCCTCCGCTCCGGCCTCCCCTCCGGCCTCCGCTCCGCCCTCCGTTCCTTCCTCCCCTCCGTCCTCCGTTCCTTCCTCCCCTCCGTCCTCCGTTCTGTCCTCCCCTCCGGCCTCCGCTCCGGCCTCCCCTCCGGCCTCCGCTCCGGCCTCCGCTCTTCTGTCCTCCCCTCCGCCCTCCGCTCTGCCCTCCCCTCCGCCCTCCGCTCCGCCCTCCCCTCCGTCCTCCCCTCCGTCCTCCCCTCCGTCCTCCCCTCCGTCCTCCGCTCCGTCCTCCGCTCCAGCCTCCCCTCCGGCCTCCCCTCCGGCCTCCGCTCCGTCCTCCCCTCCGGCCTCCCCTCCGGCCTCCGCTCTGGCCTCCCCTCCGTCCTCTGCTCCGGCCTCCCCTCTTCTGTCCTCCGCTCCGGCCTCCCCTCCGTTCTCCCCTCCGTTCTTCCCTCCGGCCTCCCCTCCGGCCTCTGCTCCGTCCTCCCCTCCGTCCTCTGCTCTTTCCTCTGCTCCGGCCTCCCCTCCGTCCTCCGCTCCGGCCTCCGCTCTGGCCTCCCCTCTTCTGTCCTCCGCTCCGGCCTCCCCTCCGTTCTCCCCTCCGGCCTCCCCTCCGTCCTCAGCTCCGCCCTCCGCTCCGCCCTCCGTTCCTTCCTCCCCTCCGTCCTACTGTCTGGCCTCCCCTCTGTCCTCCGCTCCGGCCTCCGCTCTGGCCTCCCCTCCGTCCTCCGCTCCGTCCTCCGCTCCTCTGTCCTCCGCTCCGGCCTCCGCTCTTCTGTCCTCCGCTCCGGCCTCCCCTCCGGCCTCCCCTCCGTCCTCCGCTCCTCTGTCCTCCGCTCCGGCCTCTGCTCTTCTGTCCTCCGCTCCAGCCTCCCCTCCAGGCTCCGCTCCGTCCTCCTCTACGTCCTCCTCTCCGCCCTCCTCTACGTCCTCCGCTCCGCCCTCCTCTCCGCCCTCCGCTCCGGCCTCCGCTCCATCCTCCGCTCCGGCCTCCCCTCCATCCTCCGCTCCGTCCTCCGCTCCTCTGTCCTCCGCTCCGGCCTCCGCTCTTCTGTCTTCCGCTCCGTCCTCAGCTCGTCCTCCGCTCTGTCCTCCGCTCCTCTGTCCTCCGCTCCGGCCTATACGGGACAAGGCAGGAGAAGGAGCAGAAGATGTCGGGGGGGTTGGGCTTTTCTCATTGTTAATAAACCACAAGTGTCTTTTCATTCTTCAGTGGAACGAGACCGAAAAACCACAATAAAGAAAACGCCACAAAAACCATGAGAAAAACCATAAAAAAAACTGCTGGAAAAACACTAAAGGGAAAATGCTCAGGAGACGACCGAAAAACACCCAAAAGAAGCTTCAGGTAACAACATGTCAGAGAGTCTAAGGAACGTGGTGTGAACATAGACCTGAGGCCGGAGACACTGAGGATTATACTGGGCTCTTCCAGCTAAACTCACGGCAGCAAAATCCACATAAACCTGCACTTCAGCTCTGCTTGTATACAGCTTGTATATATTCTGTATACAGCTTGTATGTATCCTGTATAGTGTTGAGCCACCCCCGTAGTGTTCGAGTTCGGTTCGGTTCGTCGAACACCCGTGTGTTCGCCGAACTGTTCGTCGAACTGTTCGTCGAACACCTTCGAACACCGTTAAAACCAATGGCAGGCAAACAAAAACACATAGAAACACATAGAAAACACCTTCAAAGGTGTCCAAAAGCTGACAAACTGCTCAGAAGACACAACTAACACATGGAAAAGTGACAAGTACATATAGTCATGCGAAAAGAAAAGAGGTGGAGGAGTAAAATGAGGGGGAGACACAGATATAGGCATGTCATGCCCTTCTAAAATCCAAAGAGTGAGAAGCCGACACGTTCAGTCCGCTCCTGCCCGTGCCACCTCCATGTCGCCGGGTTTGTGCCTGAGCCGCGGTGAACCCTGACGGCCAGCCCCCCTCTCCCAATACTGGTGCCTGTCCGCTGGTGGGTCGAGCGAGCCCCCCTGTGGTGGAGGCAGCTCTAAGCTTTTTAATTTAAATTGTCTCTCTAATTTGAATAAATACACTTTAAATCCATTTACAAGGATCTATTGGAGGGCAAGTCTCATGCCAGCAGCCGCGTAATTCCAGCTCCAGTAGCGTCCACTAAAGCTGCTGCAGTTAAAAAGCTTTTATAAGGATCGAGCTCGGCTGTCCACCGCAAGGCATCCTACTGCCAGTCCGAGCCCCTATGCCTTGGGGTGCCTCCTGATGCTCTTCACTGAGTATCCCGTGGTCCCGAAGCATTTCCTTTGAAAAAATGAAGTGTCCAAACTACAGGTGGTGTAGCTTGCTTAACAGCTGGGATAATCCGCTGACTAGCAGACCCTGCTACTAGGCACAAAGTATTTCCTGGGCTAGATGCAGTTAAAAATTTGTAATTAGATACTCTCGTTGGATGCTGAGAAAGCATTCCATAGAGTCTCCTGGCACGCCATATATGATTCTCTTAAAAAGCTTGGGGTAGGGGTCTAGGGGACCCCTTTATAGCCAAAATCACGGCCCTGTATCGCAATACGTCACCTAGGCTGAAGATAAATGGAACTGTAGCACCCTGAGGGCTCGGTTGCTACAGAGGTATTGCACCTCACCCAGAGGTGTGATATCTCACTCTCAGGTAAGGATGTAGTGTGGATCAGGACCCGACACCTGCATGCATTACACCACATTGCCGTGGGGCAGGGCGACCAATATGCCCCTGAGATGGGCACGACAGTCCCTGTCCCTGGCTGGAGTGGGGGGAGGGAACACTGAGGAAGGGGAACCCTGTAGTGCAGGAGCAGGGAGGAAGCAGTTCTTGGGTGCATTGAGAAGGGAGTATAAAAGGTGGGCACCATCTTAGTTCAGTGCAGAGAAGTCTGAGCAGAAGTGGCAGGGAGCAGGGGCTCTGCATGAGCTCTGCTCCGGAGGCGGGCCTAGTAACAGAGGCCCAGGCCTGGAAGAGGGAGAAGGAAGGAAGAGGAGCGGAGAAGGCTCCAGGAACGAGGAACGAAGGGATCTCAGGGGTGCGGACGGGCGAGTCGCCACCGCACGCCCGAATCCACCTGCGTGGAGGGGTCAGGCCAAAGGGGAGACCGGTCCCCGAAACTAGTGGAGGCAGGAAACGACCCTCAGCTAGAAACAGGAGGCTGTGACATTTTATGTGGCGCAGCCCCTCGCTACACCCGCTAGGAAGGCACCACATAGGGTCAGGGAAACTGGCGCCAAGTTTACCAAGAGGAGGCCCGAGGCAGCCGGACAGAAGGGTTGGTAAGAAAGGCCAGACAAAGGACACACAAAGGGGGTCCTGTGAAGCACTCCAAAGTTATCTGGGAGTTGTCTGAGCCCCTCACCTGGTGAGCACAGTACGACGTGGGCAGCCGTTACCTGCAGACGTGGTCTGGATAATAAGAACTGTGAGTAAAGGCCCTGGACTGCATCACTGACTCCGTGTCATTACTGCTGCTGCCCTGCACCATCACCCCCATCCTCCGCATACACTGCCCTGAGGCTATACTCCTCCCGTGGGGAGTTATGCTACGCTCTGCTGCACCCACAACACCAGCCTCAGCGGTCTGCCCTGGAGCGGCGGTTCACTCTGACCGCAATCCACGGGTGGCGTAGTCGGACATTTAAACATCAAAACCACATAAATAGTTCCGCCACTGGTTTGACCGCCCTGAGCCACGGAACCGGGTTGCCGCCACGGAGACTACAACCACCAGCATCCACCAAAAAGGGTCCGGCTCCGGGTGTCCCAAGGCCCAGGGTGCGCGTCAGAACATTTTCATCACCTTTCACAATCACCAATGGGACAAGGCAGGGATGTTCTCTGTCCCCTCTCTTATACATCCTAGTGACGGAGCACCTGCTCTCATCAATTCGCCATAACCCCAATATTAGGTGGATTGAGGTGGGAGGCACCGAGTACAAGTGCTCTCTATTTGCTGATGATGTTCTAGTATATATCACTCAATCACATATATCCATCCATGCTGTTATGGCTGAAATAGATCACTTTGTTACATGGTCAAATTTTAAAATTAATGCAGCGAAGTCTGAGGCCCTCGATGTCTTCCTCCCCAAATCCATATAGGATTCCATCCAGTCCAACTTTCCCTTTGCCTGGCCCTCACAGGGTATCAAATACTTAGGAATTCCTATTCATAGAGACCTCTCCCATCTATGTTATCTTAATTTTGGGCCCTTTATTGAACAACTCCATACAGACCACGGTTGGCAAGTTAGAACTGTAAGATTCACTACGTGAACCACTGGTGTTTTGTGGAAAAGCACATGTACACTGTGTTCCAAATTATTATGCAAAAAGTGTTTAGGAGTGATAAGGGAAGAATTTGTTTGTTTGTCAGTTAAACTCATTGATGGTGATGTGTATCAGGGCTCTTTATATCACTGTAAGCAATTGCAGACACCTGTGCTAATTAGTTTGGCAGGTGTGTCCAATGAAAGGCAAGACTACTTAAGAAGGCTGTCTCACATTATTAAGCAGCCTACATTTTCTGCCAAAATGGGAAAGAAAAAGGATGTGTCGGCTGCTGAGAAGCAACAAATTGTGGAGTGTTTAGGTCAAGGCATGACTACAATCAACATTGTGCGATGATCAGGATGAAGTGTCTTGGCAATCAAGAAGTATGTAGCTGATTCACAGTACACACGTGTGCGTGCTGATAAGGGCAAATTGAGGACTCTTTCCTACAGGCAATTACGTCAGGTTGAAAGAGCAGCGGCAAAAAAGCCTTGTCATAGCAGCAGACAAGTTTTTGAAGCTGCTTGTGCCTCCAACGTCCCCCGAACAACAAGATGCAGGGTCCTTCAGAGGTTTGCAGCTGTGCATACGCCATCCTGTCGACCTCCTCTATCCACTTCACACAAGCAGAAATGGCTCCAGTGGGCCAAACATTACATGAAGACTGATTTCAAAACTGTTTTGTTCACGGATGAGTGCAGTGCAGCGCTCGATGGTCCAGATGGATGGAGTGGAGGATGGCTGGTTGATGGACACCCCACGCAAACACGGCTACAGCGCCAACAAGGAGGAGGTGGAGTAATGTTTTGGGCTGGAATCATGGGGAGAGAGATTGTCGGCCCCTTTAGGATCCCTGAAGGCGCTAAAGATGAACTCCATAATGTATGTGGATTTTCTCAAACAGCACTTCCTGCCATGGTTCAAGAAGAAGAACCGTGTATTTCACAGCAAGATCATTTTTCTGCATGATAATGCACCATCTCATGCTGCACATAAAACATCTGCATCTCTGGCTGATATGGGCATAAAAGGGGACAAACTTATGGTGTGACCCCCATGCTCCCCTGACCTCTACCCCATTCAGAACCTTTGGAGCATCATTAAAAGGAGTGTCTATGATGGCGGGAGGCAGTTCACATCTAAGCAACAGCTCTGGGAGGGTATTCTGTCCTCATGCAAAACAATTGAAGCAGAAACCATCCAAAACCTGACAAATTCAATGGACGAGAGAGTTCAGAAGCTCCTTTCGAACAAGGGGTCCTATGTGAAAATGTAACATCACCTAGAATAAAGTTTTGAGTGGAAAACTGTTTGATTTCAGTTTCTAACAACCTGCTAATGCTTATAATTTCAAAAATGACCATTTTTTTGGTCTTTATTAAAATTAAAAGGTTGATCGAAAAGTTTGGGGGATCTAAGAGTGTGGCAACCCAGTAGTCATGATTACTTCGAATTCTGACAATATGAGGGTCATGCTGCAGGTAGTGCAGCAAGAAGGCACTTATGTGTCTTGCGCATCTCGGAGTCCCAAAATTATTTTCCGGGCTAGATGCAGCTAAAAATTATTATTAATTTTAAATCTGGTGAAGCTTTAGTATAGATGGCCTAATAGGATCAGTACTGCACACTGCTACAAAGCCCAAATTATTTTCCAGTCAAGATACAGATAAACATGATTAGTAATTTTAAATCTGGTGGAGCTTATTATAGATGGCCTAATAGAATCAGTGCTGCACACTGCTACAAAGCCCAAATTATTTTCCAGCCAAGATACAGATAAACATGATTAGTAATTTGAAAGCTTAAAACGGTTGGTAGGGTGATTTTAACCAATCATCAAGCTTTTACTCTCCCCAGGATGACACAGGGGTTGAAAAGTCATTTCGGATCCATGATTTGTTCATCTTTATGAACGTGAGTCTGTCTACATTATCAGTGGAGAGCCGCGTGCGCTTATCTGTCAGCACACCACCAGCAGCGCTGAACACACGTTCAGACAGAACGCTGGCTGCGGGGCATGACAAGATCTCCAAGGCGTAAGTGGCTAGCTCCGGCCATTTATCCAGATTGGAAGCCCAAAAAGAGCAAGGGTCCAGTGACACAGTCGTGGCTTCATTGTTTACTTGGAGATACTCCTGTACCATCGTCTCTAGGCGTTGACTATGTGTCAGACTTCTTGTCTCCTGTGGCCTTGCAAAGGATGGGCTAAAAAAGTGGTGAAATGATTCCGCAAAATTGATGTTACCAGCAGATACTGTGGTTCTGTTACGGTTTGAGTGCTGAACACTTGACGGTCCCACGGTTGGCAAGTTGGAACTGTGAGATTCACTACGTGCACCACTGGTATTTTGTGGAAAAGCACATGTAAGATTCTGCAACAGTCTCTGCTGATACTCCTGCATGCGTGCATCCCTTTCTATGGCAGGAATAATTTCTGCAAATTTACTTTTGTACCGGGGATCTAACAGTGTGGCAACCCAGTAGTCAGGATTATTTCTAATTCTCACAATTCGAGGGTCATGTTGCAGGTAGTGCAGCAAGAAGGCACTCATGTGTGTTGCGCATCCAGGAGCACCAAGTCCCTGTTGAGTTGGTGGCGAGGTAACAATCATGCTTCCTTCCTCTGTCCTCTCCTCCCAACCTCGCACAACAGAAATGTGATCAAGGTCTCCCTCATCTGATGAGTCTTCCATCAGTTCGTCCTCCACTTCTTCCTGGGCTCCTGCACCTTCCTCACTAGTTTGGCTGCTACCATGCGCCCTGGTAAAACCATCTCCCCCACCCTCACATGCCTGCCGCCTTGGTGCTGCCGACCATCTGGACCTTGCAGATGTTAGCCCTTCCGCATACAACTCCTCCTCCTCTACTTCCTCCACCTCCTCTTGTGCCACCACCTGACTCCGAATTCTGTTTAACATGTGCTCCAGCATGTAAATCACCGGAATAGTCATGCTGATAATGGCATCGTCAGCACTAAACATCTTCGTCGCCATTTCAAAACTGTGCAGAAGGGTGCATAGGTCCCTGATCTGAGACCACTCCTCCAGCGTGATTTGCCCCACCTCTGGATCTCGTTGGCCCAGGCTATACGTCAGAACGTATTGCACCAGGGCTTGTCGGTGCTGCCACAGTCGCTGCAACATGTGCAGAGTTGAATTCCACCGGGTAGGCACATCGCATTTTAGCCGGTGAAGTGGCAGGCCCAACGACTTCTGTAGAGATGTAAGTCGCTGAGCTGCGGGATGCGAAAGGCAAAAGTGAGCACACAGCGACCGTGCCCTCTGCAGAAGGCCATCTAGTCTGGGATAGTGGGCTAAAAATTGCTGGACAACCAGGTTCAACACGTGAGCCATACAAGGCACGTGTGTGACATTGCCCCGGCGAAGGGCCGCACCCAGGTTTGCAGCATTGTCGCACACGGTCTTCCCTGGTTTCAGGTCCAGTGGAGACAACCATTCATGAAATTGGTTCTCCAGAGCTGACCACAACTCCTCAGCTGTGTGACTCACATTTCCCAGACATTTCAATGTAAAAACCGCCTGATGACGTTGAGCCCTACTGCCAGCATAATAAGGAGGTGTGCAGGATCCCTTCTGCACAGTTAGAAAGCTTGTGGCATGACCAGACAGGCTTTGGGTGCAGGTGGAAGACCGAGAGGAGGTTGAGGAGGCAGAAGCAGTGGAGGAACTTTGACATAAAGAGGATTGACGCACAACTCGTGGGGACGGCAAGACTTGGACAGCAGCCCCTTGTCCTGCTGTCACCATAGTTACCCAGTGCCCAGTCAGCGACATGTAACGCCCCTGTCCATGCCTACTCGTCCAAGTGTCTGTGGTGAAATGCACCCTGTCACACACAGAGTTTCTCAAAGAAGCGGTGATGTTGTGTGCGACATGCTGGTGGAGCGCAGGCACACCTTTCTTTGAGAAGTAGTGCCGACTGGGCATCTGGTACTGGGGCACTGCGACGGACATAAGGTCTCGAAAATCCTCTGTGTCCACCAGGCGGAAAGGCAGCATTTCTGTAGCCAAGAACTTGCAGATGGTGAAATTCAACCTCTTAGCTTTCTCATGGCTAGGAGGAAATGGTCTTTTACTTGTCCACATCTGAGGGACCGAGGGCTGGCTATTGTGCTTAGACGGGGTTGATAAGGGTGTCCCCGGCAAACTGCCGGTCTGTGAGGAAGATGCAGGCGGACATGTTAGGTTGCCTTGATCCAAAGGTGGTGCTATCGATGTCGGACAGCGCTCAACACCAGCTGGTGTTACCACCTCCAAAGAAAATGATGACCTGCCAATCACGCTGGCTGTTGCGGGTAAAGAGGTGGCAGGTCTGCGCCCCAAAACAGGTGTGACTGCTGTCCCCCCAGTCACAGAGGATGAAGAGGCCGCGGATGCACAAGATATGGCAGACGGTGGTTGGCCCGGCCGGCTAGGCCGCATTGTAGCACACTGAGCTTCCCACTGCAACTTATGCTTCATGTCCATGTGTCGGTTCATGCATGAAGTACTCAAACTATGTATTTTTTGGCCTCTACTTAGCTTTTGCTGACAAATGTTACAGATAACACGAGTTGGGTCATCTTTATCGATCTGAAAAAATGCCCAGGCTATGCAAGGCTTAGCACCCATGCGACCTGAAGAGCCACCACGACTTGTGGTGAGAGGCAGAGTTGTGTTTGAGGATGCAGTTGTTGACGTGCTTCCAGTACTACGTCTCTGTCCAGGAAGGCGCAACCTGACCTCGTCGTCACTAGCATCTTCCTCCACCTCCTCTGCTGACCTCATCTCTTGGCTGACTGTGGGTTGACAGTAAGTGGGATCTCCAACCTCATCATCATTACCCTGTGCGTTATCACACCCGTCGTCCTCAGAGCCAACCTGTTCCTGCCCTGACAAAAAACTAAAGTTGTCGCTCCAATCAGGTATTTGAGTCTTATCATCGTCTTCCTCATTGTCTCCACCAACAGGAGTTACAGTTTGGGAATGAGGGTCTACATTATGGTCAGAACCTTCTGCGTCTGGTCCTGGATCCGACTCATAAAGATTCTGGGCATCAGTGCAGATCATTTCCTCGTCTGGATTCACAGAAGCGCTGGAGTCGACCTCTGATTCCCAGGCTATAGTATGAGTAAACAGCTCTGCAGACTCAACCATCTGCTCTACCTCATACTCAGACGGGCAGCTGGAGATTTGGGAGCTGTGAGGAAGCAAGTGCGATTGGGGTGACACCTTTGAGGACTGGAGTATTTGTGATGTTGAAGTTGATGTGGAGGAGAGCCCACTTAAATGAGCACTTGATATCCGTTGAAGCACCTGCTGTTTTTGTGCCTCATCTGGAATTTGTAGCGATTGGCGTGGCCGTAAGAAAGGGATCTTATCACATTGTCCGCTAAAAGAAGTAGACATTTTAGTTTGGCTGGAAGATGGTCTTTCTTCTGCAGATGTTACTGTTGCTTTAACACCTACCCCACGGACACAACCTTTTTTCCCCTTCCCAACACGCCTATTCCCCTTTCCACCAGCAGCAGGCCTTTTTCCACTCATTTTGGTGGTTAACTAATTCACAACTCTGGAGTTGTTTGCACAAAAAAACAATGGATGGGAACCGAGCAGAGCTGAGTGGCCAAACTGTGGTATTAGGCCAAAACTATTGGCTGGGTTAGATGCAGAAAAAAATTATATTCAATTTGCAACCTGATGGAGGTCAGTATAGATGGACTAATAGAGAAAGTCCCACACACTGCTAGAAGGCCAAATATTTTTTCAGAGCTAGATGCAGATAAAAATTATTTTTAATTTGCAACCTGATGGAGGTCAGTATAGATGGACTAATAGAGAAAGTCCCACACACTGCTAAAAGGCCAAATATTTTTTCAGAGGTAGATGCAGAAAAAAATATATTCAGTTTGCAACCTGATGGAGATCTGTATAGATGGATTAATAGAACAAGTCCCACACATAGCTAGAAGCCCAATATTTTTTCAGAGGTAGATGCAGAAAAAAATATATTCAGTTTGCAACCTGATGGAGGTCTGTATAGATGGATTAATAGAACAAGTCCCACACACAGCTAGAAGCCCAATATTTTTTCAGAGGTAGATGCAGAAAAAAATATATTCAGTTTGCAACCTGATGGAGGTCTGTATAGATGGATTAATAGAACAAGTCCCACACACAGCTAGAAGCCCAATATTTTTTCAGAGGTAGATGCAGAAAAAAATATATTCAGTTTGCAACCTGATGGAGGTCAGTATAGATGGACTAATACAACAAGTCCCACACACAGCTAGAAGCCCAATATTTTTTCAGAGGTAGATGCAGAAAAAAATATATTCAGTTTGCAACCTGATGGAGGTCTGTATAGATGGATTAATAGAACAAGTCCCACACACAGCTAGAAGCCCAATATTTTTTCAGAGGTAGATGCAGAAAAAAATATATTCAGTTTGCAACCTGATGGAGGTCAGTATAGATGGACTAATACAACAAGTCCCACACACAGCTAGAAGCCCAATATTTTTTCAGAGGTAGATGCAGAAAAAAATATATTCAGTTTGCAACCTGATGGAGGTCTGTATAGATGGATTAATAGAACAAGTCCCACACACAGCTAGAAGCCCAATATTTTTTCAGGGGTAGATGCAGAAAAAAATATATTCAGTTTGCAACCTGATGGAGGTCAGTATAGATGGACTAATACAACAAGTCCCACACACAGCTAGAAGCCCAATATTTTTTCAGAGGTAGATGCAGAAAAAAATATATTCAGTTTGCAACCTGATGGAGGTCTGTATAGATGGATTAATAGAACAAGTCCCACACACAGCTAGAAGCCCAATATTTTTTCAGAGGTAGATGCAGAAAAAAATATATTCAGTTTGCAACCTGATGGAGGTCAGTATAGATGGACTAATACAACAAGTCCCACACACAGCTAGAAGCCCAATATTTTTTCAGAGGTAGATGCAGAAAAAAATATATTCAGTTTGCAACCTGATGGAGGTCTGTATAGATGGATTAATAGAACAAGTCCCACACACAGCTAGAAGCCCAATATTTTTTCAGAGGTAGATGAAGAAAAAAATATATGCAGTTTGCAACCTGATGGAGGTCAGTATAGATGGACTAATAGAATGATGATATGCCCAAAAGATTTTACTTCACTAGGTGCAGTAAAAAAATTGGTATTCTATACACAGGTGGCATATCTTGCAACACAGATAGGCTACTCCACTGACTAACACACTCTGCAATAGGCCAAAAAGGATTAGCTTTGCTAGATTCAGCCAAATGCTGTGAAAAAAACTTGCACAGCACTGGCACAGACCTGCCTGGCAAAAACTGATAGGAACTGATGTAACCTAGTCCTGAAAAGGACTCCAATTACAATTAGTCTTTACTCCCACAACCTATCTATTTAAGAGCACAGACCTGCCTGATAAAAGTCGTAGGAAATGCTGTAACCTAGTCCTTAAAAGGACTGCAATCACAACTATTCCCTACTCCCAAGCTATCTGTAGATTTGTGCGAAAATTGGCTTGAAATTAACAAGGTATAGCGCACACAGCAACAGCGGTGCCGTCTAACACGCAGCTGCAGCAGTGAGAAAATGGTGGCGACGGGGAAAATGGCTTGGTCTTATAGGGCAAGGACATGTGACATACACTGCCAATGACACATGCCCTTGCTTGTGTGAAAAAAAGCACTTCGCTCCGTGTGTGCGCTGCTGATAGGCTGACAGATTGCACCTCCCCACTGTAAATGCGGGAAAGAGAAAAAAAAATGAAGATCTTCATTGTTCCTGCAGAGATCCATCCCCTGCCCCTCCCCCCACCCCGCTGTACACTCAAACTGCGTATTAACATTAATTTTCATCATTACTGAGAAAAAATCCAGTTATGATTTTGGTGCACGAACAGTTATCGAACATAACCTCGAACAGCCGAATTTTTCTCAAATTGTTCGTGTTCGCCGAACGGCTCGAACACCGCCCAAAACAGCTCGAATTTGAGATTGGCGAACAGTTCGAGTAGAACAACGCTCATCTCTAATCCTGTATACAGCTTGTGTATATCCTGTATACAGCTTGTGTGTATCCTGTATACAGATTGTGTATATCCTGTATACAGCTTGTGTGTATACTGTATACAGCTTGTGTATATCCTGTATACAGCTTGTATGCAGCTTATATGTGAATTGTAGGCAGATTGTATATATCCTGTATACAGCTTGTGTGTATCCTGTATACAGCTTGTGTGTATCCTGTATACAGCTTGTGTGTATCCTGTATATAGCTTGTATGTATCCTGTATACAGCTTGTGTGTATCCTGTATACAGCCTGTGTGTATTCTGTATACAAGTTGTGTGTATCCTATATACAGCTTGTGTGTATCCTGTATATAGCTTGTATGTGTTTTGTATGTATGCTGTATACAGCTTGTGTGTATCCTGTATACAGCTTGTGTGTATCCTGTATACAGCTTGTGTGTATCCTGTGTACAGCTTGTGTGTATCCTGTGTACAGCTTGTGTGTATCCTGTATACAACTTGTATGTGTCCTATATACAACTTGTATGTATCCTGTATACAGCTTGTGTGTATCCTGTATATAGCTTGTATGTGTCTTGTATGTATCCTGTATACAGCTTGTGTGTATCCTGTATACAGCCTGTGTGTATTCTGTATACAAGTTGTGTGTATCCTATATACAGCTTGTGTGTATCCTGTATACAGCTTGTGTGTATCCTGTATACAGCTTGTATGTATCCTGTATACAGCTTGTGTGTATCCTGTATATAGCTTGTGTGTATCCTGTATACAGCTTGTGTGTATCCTGTATACAGCTTTATGTATCCTGTATATAGCTTGTGTGTATCCTGTATATAGCTTGTATGTGTTTTGTATGTATGCTGTATACAGCTTGTGTGTATCCTGTATACAGCTTGTATGTATCCTGTATACAGCTTGTGTGTATCCTGTATACAGCTTGTGTGTATCCTGTATACAGCTTGTGTGTATCCTGTGTACAGCTTGTGTGTATCCTGTATACAACTTGTATGTGTCCTATATACAGCTTGTATGTATCCTGTATACAGCTTGTGTGTATCCTGTCTACAGCTTGTATGTATCCTATATACAGCTTGTATGTATCCTGTATACAGCTTGTATGAATCCTGTATACAGCTTGTGTGTATCCTGTATACAGCTTGTATGTATCCTGTATACAGCTTGTGTGTATCCTGTATACAGCTTGTGTGTATCTTGTATACAGCTTTGTGTGTATCCTGTATACAGCTTGTGTGTATCCTGTGTACAGCTTGTGTGTATCCTGTATACAACTTGTATGTGTCCTATATGCAGCTTGTGTGTATCCTGTATACAGCTTGTGTGTATCCTGTATACAGCTTGTATGTATCCTATATACAGCTTGTATGAATCCTATATACAGCTTGTATGAATCCTGTATACAGCTTGTGTGTATCATGTATACAGCTTGTGTGTATCCTGTATACAGCTTGTGTATATCCTGTATACAGCTTGTATGTATCCTGTATACAGCTTGTGTGTATCCTGTATACAGCTTGTATGTATCCTGTATACAGCTTGTGTGTATCCTGTATACAGCTTGTGTATATCCTGTATACAGCTTGTGTATATCCTGTATACAGCTTGTATGTATCCTGTATACAGCTTGTGTGTATCCTGTCTACAGCTTGTGTATATCCTGTCTACAGCTTGTTTGTATCCTGTATACAGCTTGTGTGTATCCTCTATACAGCTTGTGTGTATCCTGTATACAGCTTGTGTATATCCTGTATATAGCTTGTGTGTATCCTGTATACAGCTTGTATGTATCCTGTATACAGCTTGTATGTATCCTGTATGCAGCTTGTGTGTATCCTGTATGCAGCTTGTGTGTATCCTGTATACAGCTTGTGTGTATCCTGTATACAGCTTGTGTGTATCCTGTATACAGCTTGTATGTATCCTGTATACAGCTTGTGTATATCCTGTATATAGCTTGTGTGTATCCTGTATACAGCTTGTGTGTATCCTGTGTACAGCTTGTATGTATCCTGTATACAGCTTGTGTATATCCTGTATGCAGCTTGTGTGTATCCTGTATACAGCTTGTGTGTATCCTGTATACAGCTTGTATGTATCCTGTATACAGCTTGTGTATATCCTGTATATAGCTTGTGTGTATCCTGTATACAGCTTGTGTGTATCCTGTGTACAGCTTGTGTGTGTCCTGTATACAGCTTGTGTGTATCCTGTATACAGCTTGTATGTATCCTGTATACAGCTTGTGTGTATCCTGTATACAGCTTGTGTGTATCCTGTATACAGCTTGTGTGTATCCTGTATATAGCTTATGTGTGTCCTGTATACAGCTTGTGTGTATCCTGTATACAGCTTGTATGTATCTTGTATGTATCCTGTATATAGCTTGTGTGTATCCTGTATACAGCTTGTGTGTATCCTGTATACAGCTTGTGTGTATCCTGTGTACAGCTTGTGTATATCCTGTATATAGCTTGTATATGTTTTGTATGTATCCTGTATATAGCTTGTGTGTATCCTGTATATAGCTCGTGTGTATCCTGTATACAGCTTGTATGTATCCTATATACAGCTTGTGTGTATCCTGTATACAGCTTGTGTGTATCCTGTATACAGCTTGTATGTATCCTGTATACAGCTTGTATGTATCCTGTATACAGCTTGTGTATATCCTGTATACAGCTTGTGTGTATCCTGTATATAGCTTGTATGTGTCTTGTATGTATCCTGTATACAGCTTGTGTGTATCCTGTATACAGCTTGTATGTATCCTGTATACAGCTTGTGTGTATCCTGTATACAGCTTGTATGTATCCTGTATACAGCTTGTGTATATCCTGTATACAGCTTGTATGTATCCTGTATACAGCTTGTGTATATCCTGTATACAGCTTGTATGTATCCTGTATACAGCTTGTATGTATCCTGTATACAGCTTGTGTATATCCTGTATACAGCTTGTGTGTATCCTGTATATAGCTTGTATATAGCTTGTGTGTATCCTGTATACAGCTTGTGTGTATCCTGTATACAGCTTGTGTGTATCTTGTATACAGCCTTATGTATCCTGTATACAGCTTGTGTGCATCCTGTATACAGCTTGTGTGTATCCTGTATACAGCTTGTGTGTATCCTGTATACAGCTTGTATGTATCCTGTATACAGCTTGTGTGTATCCTGTATACAGCTTGTGTGTATCCTGTATACAGCTTGTATGTATCCTGTATGCTGCTTGTGTGTATCCTGTATACAGCTTGTGTGTATCCTGTATACAGCTTGTGTATATCCTGTATACAGCTTGTATGTATCCTGTATACAGCTTGTGTGTATCCTGTATACAGCTTGTGTGTATCCTGTATACAGCTTGTGTATATCCTGTATACAGCTTGTGTGTATCCTGTATACAGCTTGTGTGTATCCTGTATACAGCTTGTGTGTATCCTGTATACAGCTTGTATGTATCCTGTATGCTGCTTGTGTGTATCGTGTATATAGCTTGTGTGTATACTGTATACAGCTTGTGTGTATCCTGTATACAGCTTGTGTGTATTCTGTATATAGCTTGTATGTGTCTTGTATGTATCCTGTATACTGCTTGTGTGTATCCTGTATACAGCTTGTGTGTATCCTGTATACAGCTTGTGTGTATCCTGTATACAGCTTGTGTGTATCCTGTATATAGCTTGTATGTGTCTTGTATGTATCCTGTATACTGCTTGTGTGTATCCTGTATACAGCTTGTGTGTATCCTGTATACAGCTTGTGTGTATCCTGTATACAGCTTGTGTGTATCCTGTATATAGCTTGTATGTGTCTTGTATGTATCCTGTATACTGCTTGTGTGTATCCTGTATACAGCTTGTGTGTATCCTGTATACAGCTTGTATGTATCCTGTATACAGCTTGTGTGTATCCTGTATACAGCTTGTGTGTATCCTGTATACAGCCTGTGTGTATTCTGTATACAAGTTGTGTGTATCCTATATACAGCTTGTGTGTATCCTGTATATAGCTTGTATGTGTCTTGTATGTATCCTGTATACAGCTTGTGTGTATCCTGTATACAGCTTGTGTGTATCCTGTATACAGCTTGTGTGTATCATGTATATATATAGAAAAAGTAAAATCCGGTGCCACAAGCGATAAATCCTTTATTCCAAAAATTAAAAATCACATGTCCCTAGGAGGGGAACAACTGGACGCGTTTCGAGGACACAGCCCCTTAATCGTCAGTATACAAATGAATTAAAAAACAACACATTTATAATAAAAACTGTGACCACCCCTAAGCATGTTTGATAGATTAGTATACACATTAGGATATTAACTCCTACTTAGACAAGATTTGCGTGCAACAAATTCTCATAGAATATACAGACATAGACTTAGGAAAAAAAAACAAAAAAACTTTTATGTAAATAATTTGCCATATAGATGCACAGAACAGAATATGCATATAATATTATAAATGCAAGTATATATATAATTCAATAAAAAAAATTAAATCTGATCTATAATTCATACCTTGCAGTATCCGTGCATTTAATTTCAATATCCACAATTTTTCTTTGTTATGGAGCATTTTCTCCCAATTACCGCCACGATGGGGACGTGGTACTCTCTCTATGCCTCTAATATTTAATGTGCTTATATTGCCCGCATGTACCTCTCTGAAATGTTTGGAGAGACCTGATAACCTTTTGGATTTTGAGGCAGGATTTGCTCCTGTAATATGTTCTGATATTCTTGCCTTAAGGGCTCTGGTAGTGCGGCCTATAGAATATTCTGAACAGCTGGCACAAGTTGCCATATAGACAACATGGGAGGTGTTACAATGTATATAAGACTCTATGTCATATTTTCTACCTGTATGTAAATCAGAGAAACTTGAACCCATAGCGACATATTTGCACATACAGCATCTATTTTCACCACATTTATACATGCCGACATATTTCAGCCAGGTGGGACTTTGTACTTTATTATCCAAAAATACGCTGGGTGACAACATATTGCGTAGATCCTGACCTTTCCTTGAAACCACCCTGCAGCCTGCTTCCAATATATTAGACAATTTGTCATCCTGATATAATATGGGTAAGTTCTTGAGAAAGATTTGTTTAATGTTGTAAAAATGATCACTATATGGCGTAGAGAAAGTTAATGAAGATTTCGCCTTGTTGGAACTATGTTTTACTGATTGTGTCAACAAACCCTCTCTATCTTTAGATGTAGCTATAGATATAGCCCTATCGATCATCCATTTTTTATATCCCCTAGACCTCAGTCTCGCTGACATGGTTTTAGTTTCCTCCTCAATATATCCTGTATACAGATTGTGTGTATCCTGTATACAGCTTGTATGTATCCTGTATACAGCTTGTATGTATCCTGTATACAGCTTGTGTGCATCCTGTATACAGCTTGTGTATATCCTGTATATAGCTTGTGTGTATCCTGTATACAGCTTGTGTGTATCCTGTATACAGCTTGTATGTATCCTGTATACAGCTTGTATGTATCCTGTATACAGCTTGTGTGTATCCTGTATACAGCTTGTGTGCATCCTGTATACAGCTTGTGTGTATCCTGTATATAGCTTGTATATGTTTTGTATGTATCCTGTATACAGCTTGTGTGTATCCTGTATACAGCTTGTGTGTATCCTGTATATAGCTTGTATATGTTTTGTATGTATCCTGTATACAGCTTGTGTGTATCCTGTATACAGCTTGTGTGTATCCTGTATACAGCTTGTATGTATCCTGTATACAGCTTGTGTGTATCCTGTATATAGCTTGTATTTGTCTTGTATGTATCCTGTATACTGCTTGTGTGTATCCTGTATACAGCTTGTGTGTATCCTGTATACAGCTTGTGTGTATCCTGTATATAGCTTGTATATGTTTTGTATGTATCCTGTATACAGCTTGTGTGTATCCTGTATGCAGCTTGTGTGTATCCTGTATACAGCTTGTATGTATCCTGTATACAGCTTGTGTGTATCCTGTATACAGCTTGTGTGCATCCTGTATACAGCTTGTGTGTATCCTGTATATAGCTTGTAAATGTTTTGTATGTATCCTGTATACAGCTTGTGTGTATCCTGTATACAGCTTGTGTGTATCCTGTATACAGCTTGTGTGTATCCTGTATATAGCTTGTATATGTTTTGTATGTATCCTGTATACAGCTTGTGTGTATCCTGTATACAGCTTGTGTGTATCCTGTATACAGCTTGTATGTATCCTGTATACAGCTTGTGTGTATCCTGTATATAGCTTGTATTTGTCTTGTATGTATCCTGTATACTGCTTGTGTGTATCCTGTATACAGCTTGTGTGTATCCTGTATACAGCTTGTGTGTATCCTGTATATAGCTTGTATGTGTCTTGTGTGTATCCTGTATACAGCTTGTGTGTATCCTGTATACAGCTTGTATATGTTTTGTATGTATCCTGTATACAGCTTGTGTGTATCCTGTATACAGCTTGTGTGTATCCTGTATACAGCTTGTATGTATCCTGTATACAGCTTGTGTGTATCCTGTATATAGCTTGTATTTGTCTTGTATGTATCCTGTATACTGCTTGTGTGTATCCTGTATACAGCTTGTGTGTATCCTGTATATAGCTTGTATATGTTTTGTATGTATCCTGTATACAGCTTGTGTGTATTCTGTATACAGCTTGTGTGTATCCTGTATACAGCTTGTATGTATCCTGTATACAGCTTGTGTGTATCCTGTATATAGCTTGTATATGTTTTGTATGTATCCTGTATACAGCTTCTGTGTATCCTGTATACAGCTTGTGTGTATCCTGTATACAGCTTGTATGTATCCTGTATACAGCTTGTGTGTATCCTGTATATAGCTTGTATATGTTTTGTATGTATCCTGTATACAGCTTGTGTGTATCCTGTATACAGCTTGTGTGTATCCTGTATACAGCTTGTGTGTATCCTGTATACAGCTTGTATGTATCCTGTATACAGCTTGTGTGTATCCTGTATATAGCTTGTATATGTTTTGTATGTATCCTGTATACAGCTTGTGTGTATCCTGTATACAGCTTGTGTGTATCCTGTATACAGCTTGTATGTATCCTGTATACAGCTTGTGTGTATCCTGTATATAGCTTGTATGAATCCTGTCTACAGCTTGTATGTATCCTATATACAGCTTGTATGTATCCTGTATACAGCTTGTGTGTATCCTGTATATAGCTTGTATATGTTTTGTATGTATCCTGTATACAGCTTGTGTGTATCCTGTATACAGCTTGTATGCAGCTGAATTGTCCACACGTCACGGCTCTGAGCTGACTAGTCCTGGAGGATCGTGAGGTTCCTTCCTTACATCTCTCCTCAATTATCTCGGCTTCTGTAAAATAGGCCGAGTCTAGTGGGATGAAAAATGCAGCTGCAGAATAAAGTTTCTCTGGCATTTATCTACTCTGTGATCACCGTTCCTAATCCAATCGTGGAGGCGTTCCTGGCTGTTACAAGGAATTAGTAGGATTTCTAAAGTGTGACAGGCGAGTGTACAGCGCCTGTGTCTGTCATGGATTCTCAATAGAGGTGGCTGGGAATGGTCGCTCTCCACTGAAATGATCGGGAGGTGCACATACTTCCCACAAGAAAGCACTTGAATTGTCAAGGTCAATCTATTCTATAGCTGTAACTTTAGCCTTAAAGGAATTGATACAGTGGGTTACATCTGGTGCCTGGGGGGCAGTGTTTGGTATTGTGGCGCCCCTGAGGGTTCGACCGCCACAGGGATGCTGCACTTCTCTAATGGAGTGTAGTGTTCCTCCTCTGAGGTAAGAAAAGTGTGATAGTCGTGACCCAACCTTTGCATCCAACACCACATTTCTCCACCAGAGGGAGCTAGTATGCACTAGGTGCTGCTCCCCTGGTTACAGGGAGACTGGGGAACCAAGAGTTAGGGGAACCAGTTAGTGAGTGAGGGTGGAGGACTTACAAGTTAGTTACACTTTAAATTTCATATTTAATAAAAAGCCATCTTGGTCTTTCGGCTGTTCTTCTGTGCTGTCATATACTGTGTCTAACTGTGACCTCCCTCCCGGAGCGCAGATCCTGTGTGGGCCTGCATCGGTAAGGGACACAGCCCTCGTACCTTAGCCTTGGGACGAGGGGCAGGTTGTAGACAAGGAATGTCTCAACCCGGCCAATGACCAGGACCAAGAAGGCCCGGAGCTAAAGAGTGTGGCTCCATAGCAAATGGATCCCAGGCAGGATGCAGACGGAGCGGTGTACACCACCTGTCCTCGCCATGCTGATATATTCAGAGGGACTCCGGCTGCAAGAGGGGTACCGGCCCCCGACAAGCGACCTTGCTACTCTACGTCCTGGACGGGAAAGCCCGGTAGGCCCAGAGGATCCCACCGGTTATCGGACGGAGCGGAGCTGCCACCCGTGCCCTTGTTCTGAGAGGAGCTCAGAGGGAGTCCCGGCCTATTTGCACACACACGGACAGGAAAGGATTCGGTCTGTAGTTCAGGAACACTCTGGTGTAGGGTCCCGACTGAATGCTGGACTTACTCGGAGACCGCAGGACTCCGCAGGGATCAGGGAGTCGCCTTCCTTCTGCCATCTCTAAAGTGAGTAAAGCCTTGGAAGTTCACCCCTATGGCCTCCGGACTGTTTATTCTGCGCCACACCGCGAGACGCGGCGCCCGTCTCCCTCTACTACTACTCCCATCCTCCTGTCCCTCTGCCCTGAGGCCTTGCTCCGCCTGTGGGGAGTAGTAATAACTCTGGCCGCCATAACACCATGCCTCAGCGGACTGCAGCGGCGCTGGTGGCCCTTCACCAGGCACCACAGGTGGCGTAGTCGTTAATCAGCCACTCAACCCGGACGAGCCTACAACATCCTTTTTAATGTGACGGCCCTGAGCACGGGTCGGGTTCGGGCCACGGCTGCACCCCATCTCTCCATCACAGGACCTGACTCCGAGTCCCCCATCACCCAGGGTAAACTAAAGGGCTTTTTTCGAGCATGAGGCATCACAACCTGGCGTAGTCGGCAGGATATCGTGCCCGCAGCAAAGGAAGGAAGTACCCATTGCTACCGGGTACTGTGTGCCTTACACCTTGAACTGTTGTTTTACACTTAAAATGACACCGCCCAAGAAGAACAGGCTCCATAATGCTGTGAAAAGACTGTCTTTGAACGCCACCCATCATGGGCTTGGCTCCCGCTTAGCGCCAAAAATGTGGACTGCCCCTTCCATCAGAGACTGTCCGCGGGGTAATGCCCGTCAAACCGGATGGTCTGAACGAAGGCGGGCCTGTTAGCATGCCGCCCAGGAACCGCCCCGAAAGAGGAGGAAGAAGAAAAGCAACAAGGTGCGGCCATTGCAGTCGGAGCTTGGCATTCGTCAGAGGCAGACATGGACCCTTCTGGGGAGCAAACCCACGCACCTTCTGAACCCGGTTCAGGCCCTTCACCCGGCAGAGAACGAGGCAGCAGTATCCTCACATCTGGAGATTTTGAATTTCTCCAGCAGGAAGCTCCGGGACTCTTGAGAAGGCAGAGAGAGGCCCAGGAGGCGGCGACGGCTGCGTGGCGGGAGGAGATGCTGCTGCATATCCGGGACCGCTGCCAAGGAGTTGAGATCCCAGGACAAAGTGACGCCGTGAAAGAGGTCGAGGGCGGCCCAGCGGCGTGTGAGTGTGCAACCCCTGCCCCGGCTGCAGAGCCTACCGTGACAATCCTGGACCTCATGACGGAGTATGTAATTCCCCACGCGGCCACCTGGGAGCAGGCTTTGGCTCCGGAGCTGCAAGCGGCAGCTATGAGTGGGGATCTGCGATGCCGCCTAAACCCTGAATCGGAGGTGCCTGAAACTGCAGAGGAATCCACCGGCTCCAACCTGGTAGAGGACCCGCAGCAACCTGTGTTGACCCTGCTACCCGCACCAGCAGTAACCAGGCCCGAGGCGGAAGAGTGGGCCTGGGAAAATCAGGGGGGTGACCTGATGGGCTTCCCCCAGGAGACCCGGGCTGAAGTGCGGAGGAGGAGCCAGAGGTGCAGCGACCAGATTTTCCAGCTCGCTCGGGAGCAGCGTCAACGGGAGCAGCGTTGCGAGCGCCTCGAGGTACGGACCAAAGCTGCCAAATCCCGGGCTCGTCAAGAAGAGGCCACCCGTCCCAGTCCCTGAGTGGAAGGCCAAGTCGTCCGCTTCCACCATGATGCGGGGTGGGGGTTCATCTGATGTCCCCAGTACCAGGACGACGTCTTCGTCAGCCGGCGGGACGTCGAGCCGCGTCTGAAGAAAGGACACCCTGGCCGGAAACTCTTCCCGTCGATACGGTAACCTTTTCTCGCCACCAGGGGGTGCGAGGGTGGTACGCCCTGGACGTGCACAAAGTGTCCGGGAGCGACGCCACCCCGCGCTCAGCCTCAGGGGACCGGTTAGCCTCCGTCTTGAGGAACAAGCCTTTTCCCAGGAGAGAGCCCGAGGTCTAAAGCAGCCCCCGGCTGTTGCAGTTTTCGTTTACCAGTTTAATGTGTGTTGACTTTTCTATTCACTGTGTCCCTCTGAAGAAGCTAAAAAAGTGAAACGCGTGTTTAGGAGAGTGGCAGGCACATAATGGGTAAGGATCTCCTCATTACTGGTACTCAGGCGCAAAATATGTAGAATTTACACTACACTAGGGATGAGCGAACCCAGTGGATGTTCGGTTTCGACCAAACTTTAGTCCAAAGTTCGGTTCGGGTACCAGAACCCAAACCCCATAGAAGTCAATAGAGACACAAACTTTTTTATGCTGTAAAATGGTCGTAGTAAGGGCTAGGAGGTCTCTCACTCTTAAAACGGACTTGTCAGTGTTCGGAGTTCAGCATTGGACACTAGGTATGAACCCCAAACTTTACAGTTCTGGTTCGCTCATCTCTACACAACACTCGTTATACTGTTGTACTAATACATTACACGTCTAGTCCCTGTGATTGACTATATATTCATTGTTGAGGACGCTCTTGCAGATGTGTCTAATCTCTGATGTCACGCCATCTGGAGGCGGAATCTTGAACTAAGTGCTCTTGTAATACAGGTTTTAATATTACGCTAATAAAATATATACTGTATACTGTACAATAGCTTTCCGACCCCGTTACACAGTTTTTGAGCACTTGAGCTGAAGTTGTTAAAGCTCAATTGGTGTTTTGCATAGTCTGAGGGGGCTATAGGTATAATTCTGCCTAGATTTTGACTTCGATGCGTGTTGTAGTTACATTGGCATAATACTCTGTTCCATGCAAAATATTATGTAGAACAGAGTTTTGATTCTAAATGGACTGTAGATAAAACAGTATGTCCTGGAACAGTACCAATACACATGCTCTGTAACTTGCCATCCACTCTTTTGGAGTGGACGATTTCTCGTTATCAGCATTCTGTCAATACTATAGGTCCCGGGACATCCTTTCTCTCATTACTCAGCATGCATTGCTTCCGACACTGCTTAATGAGATGCCTACAATTAACTGAAAGGCTGCATCTCTGTTATGCCTGCATATACAGCTTGACAGGCAGGAGCAAACAGACAAAGGCCAAGCCCCACTTCCGGTAATCCATATAGGGGGGTTTCTGCTGCTAGAGACAAATTACACTTAGACAGAAGGGAGACCCTAGCGGCCGACACTTTTAGATTATCTAACCCCTGAAAAGTAACTCCAACTTAATTGAACTTTATAAAGGGATTTTGCACATTATCTATCGAATGAGATCAAGTACAGGGACCATTTAATTTGTATTAGGGTTCAACTCACCTGCAAACACCATGGGTTTCGCAGGCTTAAAGCCAGGCAGAGTGTGACATCCTGCATGGGGCATTATAAGGGAGGGGTTGTGTGTGACATCCTGCATGGGGAATTATAAGGGAGGGGGTGTGTGACATCCTGCATGGGGCATTATAAGGGAGGGGGTGAGGTGGGGGTGTGTGACATCCTGCATGGGGCATTATATGGGGTAGTTGAGTGACATCCTGCATGGGGCAGTATAAGGGAGGGGGGGTGTGACATCCTGTATGGGGCATTATAAGGGGGGGGTGACATCCTGCATGGGGCATTATAAGGAAGGCGGGGTGTCATCCTGCATAGGGCATTATAAGGGAGGGGGTGTGTGTGTGACATCCTGCATGGGGCATTATAAGGGAGGGGTTGTGTGTGTGACATCCTGCATGGGGCTTTATAAGGGAGGGGGTGTGTGTGACATCCTGCATGAGGCATGATAAGGGAGGGGGGTGTGTGTGACATCCTGCATGGGGCATTATAAAGGATGGGGGTGAGGTGGGGGTGTGTGACATCCTGCATGGGATATTACATGGGGTAGTTGTGTGACATCCTGCATGGGGCAGTATAAGGGAGGGGTGTGTGTGACATCCTGTATGGGGCATTATAAGGGGGGGTGTGACATCCTGCATGGGGCATTATAAAGAAGGGGAGGTGTGTGTCATCCTGCATGAGGCATTATAAGGGAGGGGGGTGTGTGACATCCTGCATGGGGCATTATAAGGGAGGGGGGGTGACATCCTGCATGGGGCATTATAAGGGAGGGGGTGTGTGTGACATCCTGCATGGGGCATTATAAGGGGGGGTGACATCCTGCATGGGGCATTATAAGGACGGGGGGTGTGACATCCTGCATGGGGCATTATAAGGGAGGGGGGGTGACATCCTGCATGGGGCATTATAAGGGGGGGTGACATCCTGCATGGGGCATTATAAGTACTTATAGAGGCAAGGAGGGAGCAATAGATAACAGTAATTTATATATCAGAAAAAGTTTATTTTATCAAAAGTTTTAAAATATGTTATGGTATAGATATTCTCATACATATGGATACAGGACATAAACTTTAGTACAAGACGTTTATTAGAAGGGACCTATTAGCCAGACCACTATTTTGTTTCTACCCTAGATCTATAATTCGGAATAGACAATATTTTTTAGTATAGAAAAGTTAGTAAATTCCTTCCTTATAGTCTCTATATTAGGTCCAATAGAGATAATACTATTGATAATATTATAAAGGCAATGTCAGAGTATACAATAAGGAAAGGTATATTACCTGTAGACATAGGGATGTGGTCTTAGATGGCTCACTTGTTACCTCGACGCGCGTTTCACCGCTGCGACAGTTTCATCAGGAGGCATTATAAGGGAGGGGGGTGTGACATCCTGCATGGGGCATTATAAGGGAGGGGGGGTGACATCCTGCATGGGGCATTATACAGTAAGGTAGGGGGGTGAGGTGTGGGTGTGTGACATCCTGCATGGGGCATTATATGGGGTAGTTGTGTGACATCCTGCATGGGGCAGTATAATGGAGGGGGGTGTGTGACATCCTGCATGGGGCATTGTAAGGGAGGGGGTGTGTGTGACATCCTGCATGGGGCATTATAAGGGAGGTGGTGTGTGACATCCTGCATGGGGCATTATAAGGGAGGGTGTGTGTGTGTCACCCTGCATGGGGCATTATAAGGGAGGGGGGGGGTGACATCTAGCATGGGGCATTATAAGGAAGGGTGGTGTGTGTCATCCTGCATGGGGCATTATAAGGGGGGTGACATCCTACATGGGGCATTATATGGGGGGGGAACAGCCTGCATGGGGAATTATGTGGGGGCAACAGCCTGCGTGGGGCATTATGTGGGGGTAACAGCCTGCGTGAGGCATTATGTGTGGGGAACAGCCTGCATGGAGAGTTATATGGGGGCCAGTATTCTGTATGGAGCGTTATATGGGGGCCAGTATTCTGTATGGAGCGTTATATGGGGACCAATATCCTGTATGGATCATTATATGGGGGCCAGTATCCTGTATGGAGAGTTATATGGGAGCCAGTATTCTGTCTGGAGCGTTATATGGGGGCCAGTATTCTGTATGGAACTTTATATGGGGGCCAGTATTCTGTATGGATCGTTATATGGGGGCCAGTATCCTGTATGGAGCACTATATGGGAACCAGTATCCTGTATGGAGCATTTTATGGGGGCCAGTATTCTGTATGGAGCGTTATATGGGGGCCAGTATTCTGTATGGACTGTTATATGGGGGCCAGTATTCTGTATGGAGCGTTATATGGGGGCCAGTATTCTGTATGGAGCATTATATGGGGGCCAGTATCCTGTATGGAGCATTTTATGGGGACCAGTATCCTGTATGGAGCATTTTGTGGGGGCCAGTATACTGTGTGGAGCGATTCGCTGGTTTCTGAGCTATTGTGGAATTTACAATAGATATCTGTCATGTAATGTAAGGAGTGAAATCTTTGCATTGTACTATATATATATTTCTCTGTGGTATCTATGCATCATGAATCGTGGTATGTGTTAAAGGGGCCCACTGAGACTCTTTCGCCGGGGCCCACAAAAACCTGGAGCCGGCCCTGCCGCACACACACCTAGATCACCGGCGGTCGCGGCCAGCGAAAGTTCCCTCTGCGGCCGGCTTCAGGTGACTGCTCTGCTCTGCACCTGGCGGTTGGAACTGCACAGTGTCACTGCATGGGGTCCGGCCGGGATTACCTTTAACGCATGCTGAGTGACACAGCACGCCGCATGTCACCTGATCAGGGTCCTGACTCCTGAGGCGTGCTGACACAGCACGCTGCCTGCCTCCCCTGTTTCCTGTCTCTGAGAATCCCGCCGGAGCGGAGGGCTTGTCCTATTACTGTGGGCCGGCTGCCAGTGACTGTGGCAGCCAGCCAGTGTAAATTACACAATACACCCCCTCACTGTGTAATTATTGAAATTTGGAAGGGCCTGGGCCTTGGGAGTAGGAACCGGTCCGGACCTGGAGAAAGGATAGGTGGTTAAAGACATTGAAGTGGCTGCACTTTTTGAGGAGGCTAATATTTTTTTCCCTGCAACAAGGCACGCACTCTTCATTTTAAGTGCTTTCCCGTCCACCACAGCTATTGTTGAACGATCTTTCAGTACCCTTCGAAGGGTAAAGACCTGGCTCAGAAGTAGGGAGAGGACAGACTGACTGGATTGGGTTTGATGAGCGTCCATCGGAAATTCTTCAAGGAAAATCAGGACTGGACTGAAACTAAAGTTTTGAACAAGTTTTCTTCAAACCCAAGAAAAATTATATTAGTATAAGACATGTAATTAGAATAAAAATCAAAATTTTTTGCAAGCAAATAATTGTAATAACTAATAAAGCACTTCTATAGTTACAGATAATTTTCTTAAAATTTTCATTTCATTCACCTTTTTCGTTTTAAAATTTTACAACCTGAACGACCATGGCTTGCGCCCCCCCTAGTTTTGATCCTGGGTACGCCCATGACAGGGTCGTACACAATTTTAAATGCTTTGGATATCGGAAAAAATTACTTTAAAAAAATGATGGAAAAACCCTTTTAAAAAGACACAGAAAGCAATAAGGAAAAAGAAGAAACAAAAGAAGTGGTGCTGAGATGGGCCGGCTGCAGTTTATGCAGATCCTTGGGTGACAAAGTGCATGTGGGATAATCTTCACTTTTACAATTTGTTTTTTATCCTTGCCTTCTAAAAGCTATAAAACTTTTTTTTCCAGTAGATTCGTTGTATCTGGGCTTTTTTCCCAGTAGATTCGTTGTATCTGGGCTTTTTTCCCAGTAGATTCGTTGTATCTGGGCTTTTTTCCCAGTAGATTCGTTGTATCTGGGCTTTTTTCCCAGTAGATTCGTTGTATCTGGGCTTTTTTTTCAGTAGATTCGTTGTATCTGGGCTTTTTTTCCCAGTAGATTCGTTGTATCTGGGCTTTTTTTCCCAGTAGATTCGTTGTATCTGGGCTTTTTTTGCAGTTAGAGCTGTAGTTCTTATAAATATTTTCTGATCTCTTTTTATTACTTTTCTTGGTGAGGCAAAGTGAACAAAATAAACTCCAGAGATTCTGCCGTTTCATCTTTTTTTTTCTTTTTCATTCCATCATCCTCTCGATAGGATTTCTATAAGGTATTTTTTTTAGTTTTAACACGAACAGATGTGGTGAAGCCAAAAATGATGTAACGGGAGAATTTAACTTTGCAGGCTCAGGTCACCGAAAACATCCAATCGCTTTACCGCTACAGTGTAGAGTAAAATGACCAATCTCATATTAATCCCAGTTATGGGACGGGCTTCATAGTTGTACAATCATGGAAGACATGGAGGCCTTCAGTAGGATCCTTGGCTGTCAAGACAATGCCATTGCCACATAACACTCATATGATTGATGACATGACATGGCTTTATAACTGATGGGGAGCCGTACCCCTTCAAGCCCCACTGATTCTCAGAAAGAGGGGGATGTTGTCTTTGCCTGCACAGCGGCACTCTAAGGCTGTGTGCCCACGATGCAGAAATGCTCCGTTTTTTTCCTGAACGTTTCTGTATCTCCCTGGCATGTGGATTTTACATGCGTTTTTTTCAGCCAGGGACAAGCGTTTGTCACGCGTTTTGCACATGCGATTTCGCATGCGGGTTGTCAAGCGCTTTCCAAACGATTTTAGCATCACATGGAAAAGTGCTTGACAACTTGGTCACACTATATAAATCCATGCAACCGTCATGGATTTTATATAGTGTGGCCAAGTTAGTTAAAAAAAAGAATAAAAATGGTAAAAAATAAAAAAAAACATTACACTCACCTTCCAATGGCCCCCGGTCTCCTTATCCGATGCGACCCATCACATGACTAAATGACGTCATGAAAGGTCCTTTTAGACCATCGCGAGCCGCCGGGGAGCCAGGACGCATCACTAAGGAGACCGGGGGCCATCAGAAGGTGAGTATAAGGTTTATTTTTTATTTTAAATTCTTTGTTTTTTAACAGGAACTATGGTACCCGGGTCTGGAGGAGAGTCTCCTCTTCTCCAGACCCGGGTACCATCCGCACATTGAATCGCTTAATATCCGCATGTGTACATGTAGTCATGCGGATATTAAGCGATTCAATGCAAGTCAATGGCGGCAAAAACTCCGCGCTTACGCAAAATAATTGGTAGCGCTGTGGATTTTTCCGCAATGATAATCCGCAGCGGAAATTTCCGCAGCATGTGCACAGCACATGCGGATTATCATTGAGGAACATTGCAGACCTTCTACCAAGCGTTTAAGCGTTCCTGCGGCGGAATTGCCACTGCGGAAACGCTTAAAAAACGCATAGTGGGCACACAGCCTTACGCGGTGAAATGAGCTGCATCTGGATCTCGTCCACCTAAAGGGACTGTCAGCACAGAATGACTGTTCAAACTAAGTCCCAACTCTTGGTGCTTCATGACGGGGCCAATCATTTATATACACCTTCCCACCTGCTTGTTTGCCCTCTATCCACACCCTCCTCTTCTTTGATTGACAGCTCTGGCTTCATAGAACCAGAGAAGGAAGGAGACAGAAGTAAAACAAGCAGGTGGGAAGGTGTATATAAAGGATTGGCCCACGCCGTGATTCACGGAGCGCTTGTACTTGGTTTCAACAGTCATTCTGTGCTGACAGTCCCTTTAAAATCAGTGTTTCCCAAACTCCAGTCCTCACGGCCCCCCACAGGTCATGTCTTCAGGATTTCCATAGTATTGCACAGGTGAGAGAATTCCTGATTCCTTGATGATACTTTCATCACATGTGTAATACTGAGGAAATCCTGAAAACCTGACCTGTTGGGGACCATGAGGACTGGAGTTTGGGAAACACTGCTTTAAATGGAGCGGTGCTGCAGTTTTAATATTCAGCAATTAGCAGGATCCCCCAACAATTTCTTAAGCAATGAGAAAATGCAGTCCCTAATGATGTCCTCTGACAATAAGCGGATCACAGACAGCAGATGCATTGGGTTCTGCATTTCTTGGAGAATGGGATGGGGCAGCTTCTGTCTTCTCAGTGATACAATCAGGAAGGAGATGCAGCGTGAGACAATCCCTGTCTACATCTTTGATCTGATCATCAATACAGAGGGCTGATTGGTGAAGACAGAGGGAAAGGCTAATAAAATTATTAAAAAAAAATTAGTTTTTCGGCTGGCACTTCCTCTGTGGTCAGTATGCCAACCTCATTGACTTCATAGCACTTGCCAGAGTGGGCAGACACGATTTTATTGCCTTTACACACGTCACCTCCACACAGGGCGATGCTGCTACGACGCCTCTGTAGTGATCAAACGTTGAGTCAAACAGCAGGGCTTTAAGAGGGCTGCCCTTTTCAATCTTGGGACTAAAACACAAAAATAAGACATCCTGTTAAGGGGGATAAAGGTAAGTAAACAGCGTTCAGTCCAGAGTGATGAATTCCAAAAGACAAAGTTTATTCCGCCATCACATAACGTTTCCACCTGTTATAGGTCTTTATCAAGTATATACAAAGACATACAGGGATACTGATCCCCTTTAAGGAAAATCAGTGGCCAGAACCCTTTAAATTCCCCTTAAATGGTCCAAAACTGAAACTGTGGGAACAATATAATCCACTTAGGGTTCAGCAAACTTACAGTCAAGGGTTTGATAAAATTATCTACACCCTTGTGTCTCCAGAAAGCATAGCGTACGTTCACGTGCTGAAAATGCCGACCAGTGCTGGTGAGCAGAGGTCCGCAGCTTGTGACACTCCTGCTGTAGTGAAACTACAGGTCCCAGCAGGCTGACGGTCTCTCATCAAGTTATGCTGGGAGCCGCAGTTTCACAAATAGTGCTAGAGGATCCATGTCAGAAATATGAGGCTGCCACTAGGGTTTCTCCCACAAATATGTAATCGGACGTGGAGCGGATCTGCACGTGGATGAGCCATATTCTCTATCTGTGAACATACTACTCCTTCACTCAGATTCTAAGTGGTTCTGCAGCGCATCTGTGCGGAGCAAGCTGTCAATCAAAATCCAGGCCGGGTTTACAGCCGTCGCCCCTGATATAGCGAGCGGTGCTGTGATCCAAGACTGTAGCCGCTCCGTGCACAACGATGAGTGAAGGCCGGCGGCTGCAGGGAGGAAAGAAGTTAATTTTCTCCCGGTACCTACACTATCAATAAGGCGGCCGGGCAGCACTGTAACAATATTTATCTGCAGATTAACCCTATACCTGCAGGTACATAGCATTTTACAAGGTGACAGGATCCCTTTAATAAAGAGAAGATGGATAGAGCCGCATTAGTCCGTACTCACGGTGGAAGCCTCCTGACAACTTCTTGAAGAACACTTTCCACGTTTGTTCCAAGCTTCCCCGACATCTAATAGAAATAAACAGAGAAATGAATTTCTTAATACAGTTTAGAACTCGGCTACAACGAATCAGAAGAAATGAAACCTGTTTGAAGCTGACAAGCAATCAAGCCCCTCCGTAAGCCACACAGAACATGGCTACTTATGTCATCTGCAGGTGATTAAAGGAACCTGTCATGTTGAAATGGTATAAGATCTGTAGGGGGATGTTGTAGAGCAGAGAAGTTGATCAGACTGATAGACAAATCTGTGGGAAGAGAGTCAGCAAAACTGGCATTTTATGCAGTGAAAGTCCTGCCGTATGTACACTAGTCCAGTGGGCGGTCCTACTAAGTGATTGACAGTTCCCTGTATGACCATGCAGGCAAAGATAGCTGTCAATCACTAGTAGGACCGCCCACTGGACTCATCTGTACAAACAGCAGGATTCCACTGAATAAATTGATACAGGAAAAACATCTATCTTTGTACCGTATTAGCCAGTAGATAGAAGAGTATTTAGATTTGAGAGTCCTCAGTGGTTGATACCATCTTTTCCGTTAGCCATTAAAAGGTAACAAATTGCAGGCTTTCCAGACTACTCAGGTCTCAGGTCTGCCTGATGAAGAAGCCGGAGTAGTCTGGAAAGCTTGCAATTTGTTACCATCTTTTCAGTTAGCCATTAAAGGTATCAACCACTGAGGACTCTCAAATCTAATGAATAAATTACAATTTATACTGAATCTTCTCCCACAAACCTATATATCGTTCTGCTCAGTTTCTCATAGATAAAACCTGTACATCTGAATGGGGCTTTAATGTTGTTATTACAATCACGTAAACGCAGATCACAAAATCTTTCAGATGATCATTTTTTTAACACCTAAAACCCCAATGGGTCGTTCTTAGACCTGTGTAGCTTACCAAGCCCAATTTCTAAAAGTTGCAAGAGTGCTGTAAAATAGGAAGCTGCACATTTTTGCGCAAAAATGATGCGTCACAAAAGTTTTTTGCTTTTTTTTAACACAAAAATTGATGTAAATTCCTCGCTACATTGCCCCTTTTCCAGCCACATTTTGTAGAAAAAAATAAAAAGACAAGGTGCAGACAGCGGAGTTAAATTTGCCTACAGGAATGATTTTGATCTGGAGCATCGTACCCGGATACAGTCACTAGCGGGAACGTCAAACATCTTCTCAATTTGTTTCTCCACCCTTTCCGGATCTGCATTCTTCAAGTCTATCTAAAAGCAAAAGTATAAATACTAATTATTTATCAAAGCTGGACAACATCTAGAAACCATGTAAGAAAACTGGCTTAAAATATAGTGTGAACAAGAGTTTAGGGAGAGATGTACAACTGGCACTGGCCTATAAAAGGGATTGTGTAATCGCACAAAACTAGCAAAAATGTAAAGTGCCTGGAAAACAAGGAACGTGCAATTTACCTCTTAGTAAAATCCTATGCTTTCTCAAGAACGGGAGGAATTTTAATTTCATATTTATTTTTAATCAAATCATTTTTATTGAAAAACTCCAACTACAAATATTTCATCTTTCAAATAACATACATGACATAGTAATTCCATAGTAAAAATATGAACAAAGTATCTGAACTTCAATTCCCATAACCCACCCTAAACCCAAATCCCAACACTCCAGAGAGAACCATTTTCAGAGCAGTTCTAGAATAACGGACTATAGCATTCGTAGAAGGGGGAAGAAGTTAAAAAAGTGACTAACAAAGGGGTAGCAGCGTTTTAATGTTATCATTTACTGCTTGATGCCTGAGCCGGGGAGTGCACGCTGAAAACTGTTGCAGGCTGCTGTAATCACAGGACACAAGCAAACAGCATGGCATTTCCTATCAGCAGGGAGGAAGTAAAGGGCGACAGTAATGAAAGTCTCCTCCTACTCCGCTCCATATTGAAATGAATAGTGTGCATCCTACAAATGAGATGCATACAGCAAACAATTGATTTTCCATACACAGGTTTTTAGTTGACCACTGGATATACACATGTGTATCACTAATTACCAGAACTGGAAATCGAAAAAAAAGACGAGCAAGTTTGGGGTGAATCCTGCCTTCATTACTGCACAGCCGCTCAGAGGGATCGGTACTAGGAACAGCAGGAGTGCCGGCGATGTTCACAGATTTACCTGCTGCGGGACTGAAGGAGTCTGATCGCGCTCGGCTCGAAGCTTTTTACCTCGTTTATGACAGGAATAATTGAAAGCTGTGCTTCAAAGGCCAGGAAGAAGTTTGCCACCATCTATTAGAAAATAGACAAACTTAGGATAGAAACAATATGAACATATACCCTGCTATAAGTAAGTAAAAAGCAATAGGAAATATATATAATATAGGGTACTTAGTAAACATGTTGTTTGATTAAAAAAAAAAAGCCATCCCACCAGCACCAAGGTGCACCCAGTCAGTTATGTGAAGTATATAATAACATACACTTTAGTACAATATTAGTATCTTGTCCCTTTAAATCTGCAGCTACTTCTGTCACCATGGTAACTGCATTCATACTCAGCCAATAGGATTGCTCGGTTTGAATTTGAAGAAAAAAAAAAAAGTCCTATATGGTCAGTTTGTTCCATCTCATCTGAGTGTGAAGACAGACACCTGCGATCAGCGAGATTATAGGTATAAGACGTGATATAATATAACGGACGGAGCCACATCCCATCACACGCACTCAGCGACCACAACTGACAGGAATCAGCACATTTATCAGAGGAGAAGTCATTATTCCCCAACACATGATAAGTGACAACTTCTAGATCTGCTGGGAACCCAACTAATCCCTGCTAGTACCTCCCCGGACCACCGCTCCATTCATTCTCTATGCAGGAGAAAGCTGAGTACAGCGCCCCCCATAGAGAATGAACGGACCGGCGGCTGAACATTTGCACTTCGCTCACTTCTATCTATAAGTGCTGTTCTGCTGATTGGGTCATAGCGGCCAAACCCACCGATCTAAGAGTCATCACCTATCCAGAGATCAGTGAGAACTTGTTCCAACTAGACATCCCCTTTAATTGAAGAGATCACATATCTAACAGCCAATCCTATTCATTCCCAATCTTCCCTGTGCCCAGTAATGCCCCTGGGTATATCGCCAATATGAGCCAATCACCAAACCCTCTGCTGACTGTTCCCCATGTTTCTGTAGTATTGTGGCGAACGAAAAAAATGCAATTTTGTCTTTTTGAATTTTTTTCTGTGTTCACTGATCGTTTGTTTTTTATATTTGGATAGATTGTATTTCTATGAAAGAGACCATACCACAAATGTGTATATTTTTATTATCTTTATTTTTAGTGGGAGGTGAGCTGAACGTGTGGGGTTTTAATATTTTAAACTTTTTTTTTTTTAAATTTTCACTGCATTTGTATACATTATCTGATTGCTTGTGCTATATACAGCGATACCACAGTAATGCTCCATATAGCAAAATCACGGTCTTCTTTACAGCCCAAATGAAGCTTTATGATGACAGTCACGGAGCCTTCAGCAGACCCCCGGATGTCATAGCAGTCCATCTGCGGCCTGTGATCGCGTCACAGGAGCGCCGGTGGGCGCATGGAACGATGCGTCCCAATGCCGGCGCGCTGTTAATGCTGCTGTTAGAGATTGACAGCAGCACTGAACAGGTTAACAGTGGTGGGCAGATCTTCGCTCCACTCGCAGCTCTTAGAGGCAGGTCCTGGTTGTTTGTCACAGCCATTATCTGCCATGTACGGGGCGAGCTGACTCTTCTCCATACACCCGCTACTGACTTATACCATACATGTACAGCAGATGTTGGTAAGGAGTTAAAGCGGTTGTCCTGCTTTGCGGCCATTTGTTTTTTTTACTTTAATGCAAGTATTTGGGGCTAAAATTGATTTCCGTTATTGAGTTTTATTAAAAATGTTGCCTTCTGTAGCATCTGTGCTGCACTGTCTATTCCTGGCTGCAAAATTAGCTAACTGAGAATCTATCAGTGAGCTCCTTAGTCTTAAGGGAGAGTGTGTAGATCTTTCATCTGTTTTTTTTTTCCTGAGTGTCTTTTAGCTGATCTATGCCCAAAGAAAACACAAAACTTGAATGTGCAGGGAAACAATAAGTCTGTAATAACCAGTGAAAAACACTTAATGAAACCTAAATGTAAAAAATTACTTTTAGTAGTAAATACATGGACATGAGAAAATACACACTGCTCAAAAAAATAAATGGAACACTTAAACAACAGAATATAACTCCAAGTAAATCAAACTTCTGTGAAATCAAACTGTCCACTTAGGAAACAACACTGAGTGACAATCAATTTCACATGCTGTTGTGAAAATGGAATAGACAATAGATGGAAATTATTGGCAATTATCAAGACACACTCAATAAAGGAGTGGTTCTGCAGGTGGGGACCACAGACTACATCTCAGTACCAATGCTTTCTGGCTGATGTTTTGGTCACTTTTGAATGTTGGTTGTGCTTTCACACTCGTGGTAGCATGAGACGGACTCTACAACCCACAGAAGTTGCTCAGGTAGTGCAGCTCATCCAGGATGGCACATCAATGCGAGCTGTGGCAAGAAGGTTTGCTGCATCTGTCAGCGTAGTGTCCAGAGGCTGGAGGCGCTACCAGGAGACATGCCAGTACACCAGGAGACGTGGAGGGGGCCATAGGAGGGCAACAACCCAGCAGCAGGACCCCTACCTCCGCCTTTGTGCAAGGAGGAACAGGAGGAGCACTTCCAGAGCCATGCAAAATGACCTCCAGCAGGCCACAAATGTGCATGTGTCTGCACAAATGGTTAGAAACCGACTCCATGAGAGTGGGATGAGGGCCAGACGTCCACAGATGGGGGTTGTGCCAAATTCCAGACCTCATGTGGCTGGAGTGTGTCAGGAGTTCCAGCAAGATGAAGGCATTGAAGCTATGGACTGGCCCACCCGTTCCCCAGACCTGAATCCCATTGAGCACATCTGGGACGTCATGTCTCACTCCATCCACCAACGTCATGTTGCACCACAGACTGTCCAGGAGTTGGCGGATGCTTTAGTCCTGGTCTGGGAGGAGATCCCACAGGAGACCATCCGCAACCTCATCAGGAGCATGTCCAGGCATTGTAGGGAGGTCATACAGGCACGTGGAGGCCACACACAATACTGAGCCTCATTTTGACTTGTTTTAAGGACATTACATCAAAGTTGGATCAGCCTGTAGTGTGTTTTTCCACTTTAATTTTGGGGGTGACTCCGAATCCAGGCCTCCATTGATTAATAAATTTGATTTCCATTGATGATTTTTGTGTGATTTTGTTGTCAACACATTCAACTTTGTACAGAACAAAGTATTCAATGAGGATATTTCATTCATTCAGATCTAGGATGTGTTATTTGAGTGTTCCCTTTATTTTTTTGAGCAGTGTATATATATATATATTATAAACAATTACTGCAGCTTTAATGCTATTTATTACGTCTCAGGAGGAGGACGGAAGAGGAAGAGGACGGAAGAGACGGAGGACGGAAGAGGCGGAGGATGGAAGAGGAGGAGGACAGAAGAGGAGGAGGACGGAAAAGGAGGAGGACGGAAGAGGAGGAGGATGGAAGAGGAGGAGGACGGAAGAGGCGGAGGACGGAAGAGGCGGAGGATGGAAGAAGCAGAGGACAGAAGAGGCGGAGGACGGAAGAGGCGGAGGACGGAAGAGAAGGAGGACGGAAGAGGAGGAGGATGAAAGAGGAGGAGGACGTAAGAGGAGGAGGACGTAAGAGGAAGAGGACGTAAGAGGAGGAGGACGGAAGAGGCGGAGGACAGAAAAGGCGGAGGACGGAAGAGGCGGAGGACAGAAGAGGCGGAGGACGGAAGAGGCGGCGGACAGAAGAGGAGGAGGACGGAAGAGAAGGAGGACGGAAGACGAGGAGGGCATAAGAGGAAGAGGACGGAAGAGGAGGAGGATGGAAGTGGAGGAGGATGGAAGAGGAGGAGGACAGAATAGGAAGAGGAGGACAGAACTGCACCTTAAGATCCCTAGGGGGAAAGGGATGGTAGTAATATAGTGGTAGTATATCCGTATTAGTGTAATATGAGTAATAATACTAGTGATAATAGTAAGAAAGTAATAAAATAACAGTAGTAATAGTAGTAGGTAGAATAGCAGTGTGATCCAGGGTCCTAGGACTGATCGCCTTTTCCCGGGGTCAAGAAGGAATTTTTCCCCTGCGACACAAATTGGCTGAAGGTGTCCTGGGGTTTTTGCCTTCTTCTGGATCAACACTGTAGGTATAGGGCAGTATTAGTAGTGATAGAAAAGAAGAATAATACTGTAATAAGATAGCACAATGTAATAATAACCATATCAAATAGATTTATAAAAACAAATTAAAATAACTCCAGTAGTACAATAATTAGTGTAATATTATATAACTTGTAATAACATTATTAGGTTTGATCCAAGGTCCTAGGACTGATCGCCTTTTCCCGGGGTCAAGAAGGAATTTTTCCCCTGTGACACAAATTGGCTGAAGGTGTCCTGGGGTTTTTGCCTTCTTCTGGATCAACAGCTTTAGGCATAGGGATTTTAGCAATACCATTATTAGAATCACAAGAATAATAAAAAAAAATTAGAATTACATTTTTTTAATTAGTTTTATAACAGTTACAATTAATTGCATTAATGCAATAATAATAAATAGCAAAAATGGTGGTAATAATAATAATACAAAAAACTAGTCCCAGTTAGTAAGTTAGTGTAATGTTAGTGTAGGGACCCATCTGAAGAGGTCGCCTTGACGTTGGCAGATGGGCTCGCACAATTTGCTCAAAATGTGCGCTAAGAACCTCATATTTCTATGTACAGGAGATCTAGCAGTAATACCATTCAGGAGATAGATATCTGTGTACACACATTTTGTTATATACTTTTGTGCAGCACACAGGGCAGGTATACAGGTACAGGGCGAGAGTGTTACAGTGATATTATAACTCGGCCTTAAGGATAAAATGCTGATAACTACAGATCCTGGAAACACATTCGAAACTAGACCTTGTAAGTGTAGCATCGGCGTCTCTGCCCCTTGCTAGGCAGAGACGCCTTCCCTCTCACCTCCCCACTCCTGGCACGGCGTCCTCCAGCGCTTCTCTCCCCGCTGCTGCCGGCGCGCGCTCTTTCCCCGGCAGTGTGCTTAGGGCGCGCGCGCGTACTCCCCCTCTCTTAAAGGGACCGCGCGCGCCGTCCTAAGGAGTCCCCGGCCAATTTGCGGAGGACCTCCCATATATAAGGCACCTTCTCCAAAATGGAGGTGCCCGAGCAAAGTTTTTGCAAAGCATACTCACCTCTGCTTCAGCCCTAAGGTCCCGTTTCCAGCCTGACTACCAGTCCTGTCTGCCTGCGTGTCTTCCCTTCAGCCCGACAGTCTGTCTCCTGCATCCGCCAGTCTGTCTATGGGCAAGTCCACCTGCGGACCAGGAAGCACCTGCCAGTTACCTGCCTGCTACCTGCCGTACTTGCTAGCCTGCTCACCTGGGAGCACTCACCTGCTACCCGCCTGCTAGCCTACCTGGAGGCTACGCCATCACTTGCCGTGACCACCTGCCTGTCAGCCAAGAGACTCTTACCTGCTCTGCCATCACTTGCCGTGACCACCTGCCTGCCAGCCAAGAGACTCTTACCCGCTCAGCCGTCACTTGCCGTGACCACCTGCCTGCCAGCCAAGAGACTCTTACCCGCTCAGCCGTCACTTGCCGTGGCCACCTGTTACCTGCCAGCTACCTGCCTCGTCTGTCTGCCGGCTCACCTAGGAGCGCCCACCAGTTACCCGCCAGGTACCCGCCTCGTCTGTCTGCCTGCTCACCTGGGAGCACCTGCCTGTTTCCTGCCAGCCTGCCTGGAGACCCGGCCGTCACTTGCTGTGACCACCTTCCTGGTAAACCTAAAGACTGCTACTTGCCCTGCTTCCTCGAACTGTGACCACCTGTCTGCTACCAGAGACTTCCGCCTGCTTGCCGTGTCCATCCGCCATACCGGTCAGTCCCAGCCATCTGACCCGTGGGAGCCACCTGCTCTCTTACAAGGTCGTCCCCAGAGTAGCACCTGGTCCCTCAGCCCGGATCCTCCCTGGTCACGGTGTCGTTTGCTGCCGTGCGACCAGGGTCGGTTCGGGTGGATACTTAGTCACGCCCCTCTGGGTCCCTCCTTGCACCTCGGCACAGAGGTTCCACCACCCAGACCCGTAACAGTAAGTAACTGGTTCCCAGCTAGTGGTAAATATGTACAGGCCAGTCCGGTACCAAGACCTGCTCTATAGGACACATTATCATCAGGCAGGTCCTGTCAGGGCTCTTACAAGATCTGCGGCAGAAGTGTGGCTGTATAACACAGTCCTGCTCCTGCCTCAGCTCCCCACAGTGGAGCCAACCTTGATCCTGGCAGCTTAAGGACTTGTGGAGGATGAAGATGAAGATGGCACACCTAAGGATGAGGAACTACCAGCAAGCAAAAAAGAAAAGAGCACCCAGAAACACCCAGAAGCGACAAGAAAAAGGACAGCCAAGAAGGGAAGAAGAGTGGTGGTGGTGGGAGATTCACTACTGAGAGGAACAGAAGCAGATATCTGCAGACCGGATATAACCACAAGAGAAGTATGCTGCCTCCCAGGGGCTAAGATCAAGGATGTTACCGATAGGATACCGAAGCTCATCAGTTCCAAGGATGTCCACCCATTTCTTCTGATACATGTTGGCACCAATGACACGGCAAAGAAGGACCTACCGACAATCTGCAAGGACTTTGAAGCATTGGGGAAGAAAGTAAAAGAACTGGATGCGCAGGTAGTTTTTTCTTCTATCCTTCCAGTAGACGGACATGGCGTCAGGAGATGGAACAGGATCCTTGATGTGAACAACTGGCTGAGACGATGGTGCAGACAACAAGGATTTGGATTCCTGGACCACGGTGTGAATTACCTCTATGACGGACTCCTTGCCAGAGACGGACTACACCTCAACAAACCCGGGAAACACACATTCGCCAGGAGACTCGCAACACTCATCAGGAGGGCGTTAAACTAGAAGAAGAGGGGATGGGAAGAAAAACGCCGGACACGAACATGAAGCCAGAGAACATACTAATGAAAGATATGAAGTGCGACAAAGAAGTTCCAAGACAAGATACTTGGAAAGGAGGTAAGAAAATTTCTAATACAATCCACAGGGAGAAGATTGGAACAAAACAAAATCGTGTAAACTGCGTGCTAGCAAATGCCAGAAGCCTGACAAACAAGATGGATGAACTGGAAGCAGAAATATCTACAGGTAACTATGACATAGTGGGAATAACCGAGACATGGTTAGATGAAAGCTATGACTGGGCAGTTAACTGACAGGGTTACAGTCTGTTTAGAAGGGATCGAAGAAATCGGAAAGGGGGTGGAGTCTGTCTATATGTAAAGACGTGTCTAAAGCCTACAATACGGGAGGATGTATGGGAGGGAAATGAGGAGGTCGAGTCCTTATGGGTGGAGATACATGGGGCAAAAAACAATAATAAAATTATCATAGGAGTCTGTTATAAACCACCAAATATAGCAGAAGCCACGGAAAGTCTATTAATGAGACAAATAGACGAAGTACCAAAAAATAACGAGGTGATTATTATGGGGGACTTCAACTACCCCGACATAGACTGGGAAACCGAAAGCTGTAGATCTCAGAAAGGAAACAGGTTTCTGTCAATTATCAAAGACAATTATTTGTCACAACTTGTGCAGGAACCAACTAGAGGGACGGCCCTTTTAGACTTAATATTAACTAACAGGCCAGACAGAATAACTGAGGTGCAGGTCGGGGGGCACCTGGGAAATAGTGACCACAACATTATAAAATGCCACATGTGCTTCAGTAGGGTGCCCAGCAAGGGGGTCACAAAAACACTGAACTTTAGGAGGGCAAAGTTTGATCAGCTAAGAGATGCCCTTCACCTTATAGACTGGGATAGTATCTTTAGTAATAGGAGCACGGATAGAAAATGGGAAATTTTCAAAACAGTCCTAGACAGTCACTGTAGAAGGTACATACCTTATGGGAATTAAAGGGCTAGGAATAGGAGGAAGCCAATGTGGCTAAATAAGGAAGTCAGGAGGGCAATGAAAAACAAAAAAAGGGCTTTCGGTAAACTTAAACAAGAAGGCAGCGAGGAAGCGCTAATATCTTATAGGGAAAAAATCGAAATCTGTAAGAAACAAATAAGAATAGCAAAAGAGGAGACAGAGAGACTAATTGCCAAGGAAAGTAAAACGAATCCCAAACTGTTCTTTAACTCTATAAACAGTAAAAGGATTAAAACTGATGGAGTTGGTCCATTGAAAAATAACCTGGGTAAAATCATAGAGAGCGATGAGGGTAAAGCAAACCTACTCAATAGCTTCTTCTCCACTGTTTTCACAAAAGAAAACAATTTATCGGAGGAAATGCAGAGTGATAAAGTAAACCCTCCGCTAAATATCACCCACCTAACCCAGGAGTAAGTTCAGAAACGCCTAAATAATATCAAAATAGACAAGTCACCAGGCCCAGATGGCATACACCCCCGGGTACTAAAAGAATTAAGTAATGTGATAGACAGACCGCTGTATCTTATATTCAAGCACTCTTTATGGACAGGGACTGCCCCACTAGACTGGCGCCAAGCAAATGTGGTACCAATATTCAAAAAGGGGTCTAAAAGTGACCCTGGGAACTATAGACCAGTAAGCTTAACGTCTGTTGTGGGTAAATTGTTTGAAGGATTTCTTAGAGATGCTATTGTAGAATATCTTAATGATAATAACTGTCTAACTCCATATCAACATGGATTCATGAGGGATCGCTCCTGCCAAACAAACCTGATGGCCTTCTACGAGGAGGTGAGCTCACAGCTGGACCGGGCAGAGTCAGTGGATGTTGTATACCTTGACTTCTCCAAAGCGTTTGATACCGTGCCACACAAAAGGTTGGTATATAAAATGAGAATGCTTGGTCTGGGGGATAATGTGTGCAAGTGGGTAAATAGCTGGCTGAGTGATAGAAAGCAGAGGGTGGTTATCAATGGAGTAAGCTCAGGGTGTGTCAGGGTTACTAGCGGGGTGCCTCAAGGGTCTGTCTTGGGCCCTATATTATTTAATATATTTATTAATGATCTAGTGGAAGGGTTGCATAGTAAAATAGCAATATTTGCAGATGATACTAAACTTTGTAAAGTAGTTAATACAGATGAGGATAGGGCACAGCTACAGGAGGATTTAGATAAATTGGGGAGTTGGGCCAAAAAATGGCAAATGGGGTTCAATGCCGATAAATGTAAGGTCATGCACATGGGAAAGAAAAACAGCAGTCACCCATACATATTAAATGGGAAACCGTTGGGGAAATCTGACATGGAGAAGGACCTGGGCGTCTTGGTTAATAGCAAATTAAATTGGAGTGCCCAGTGTCAGGCAGCAGCTGCGAAGACAAATAGAGTCATGGCATGCATCAGAAGAGGAATAGGGGCATTTGATAAGAACATTGTTCTTCCTCTGTATAAAGCGCTGGTAAGGCCGCACTTAGAATATTGTGCACAGTTCTGGGCTCCGGTGCTCAGGAAAGACATATTGGAGCTAGAGAGGGTACAAAGGAGGGCGACTAAGGTAATAAAGGGAATGGAGGGACTAGAATACCCAGAGAGGTTGTCAAAATTAGGCCTATTTACGTTGGAAAAGAGAAGGCTTAGGGGACACCTCATAAACATGTATAAATACATCAGGGGGCAGTACAGAGATCTCTCCCATGACCTGTTTATACCAAGGATGGTGACAAAGACGAGGGGGCACACTATGCGTCTGGAGGAAAGGAGGTTCCTGCACCAGCATAGAAGGGGATTCTTTACGGTCAGAGCCGTGAGACTCTGGAACTCTCTGGGAGAGGAAGTGGTGATGTCCAACTCACTTAATGAGTTTAAGAGAGGCCTGGACGCCTTTCTTGAGAATAATAAAATTACATCTTATGCTTAGTTAATTAATCCAGGGATTTAGTCTGACTGCCAGATTGGTGTCGGGAAGTGAATTTTTCCTCAATCATGTAAATTGGCCTATACCGCATGGTTTTTTTTTGCCTTCCCCTGGATCAACGCTGCGGAATAGCTGCAGTGCACAAGAAATAGGCTGAACTGGATGGACGCTTGTCTTTTTTAAGCCTTATAAACTATGTAACTATGTAACTATGATTTCAATTAGTTTAAAAATGTATGTGACACATTCCCTTAAAGAAAAATAAAGAAAAATATCACTAAACAGAGTATTGGATATTTTAAGAAATGTTTAATAGGTTAGAGTAGAGTAGGGCCCTGCCAAAGGAGTGTACCTTGTCGTGGTGGCAGGCTTAAAAAATCTTTTGGCCAAAACAAAAGCTGCTGGCTATGTATGTGATATAGTGTTTGATGGGAACTGTTAATGTGTGATTGGTAAGGACGTGGTGCAGAAGTGGAGTTTTTCCAAGATTGGGTGGTGGGAGTGTGAAAGATTCAAGAGATGGAGGCGGAGCTGGGGTGGAGTTTCAAAGGGGCTCGAAAATTTTGCCAGAATGGGGTGTTGAAATTCCTGATGACAGCCCTGGTTCTTTATATATCAAAAATCACAGTCTCCTACTCTCCATAGGCTGGTGTTCAAAGGAGTACTGTCATGACAAGCACTGGCGTGTTCAGCAGACCCAAGGCTGTCATGGCAATCCTACGTGTCATCTATTTTGGGAAGAAGAGGTTAAATATAGGGGGAGAATCTCCCCTATTTGTATCTCAATCCGCCTGTTGGTAGACCCAAAATGACATAAAAGGGATTTTGTATCATAAAATATAAATTTTATTGAATGATATTTAAAGTTATACAAAGACAATAAATAAGGAAAGGAGAGGAGGGGTTGGGGATAGGAGAGGACAGCTATAGAGGCAGGATGAGATGGTAAAGATCCCGCAAGGAGACTAACATCCCTAAACCAGCATAGATTGTATCACAAATGTGAGTGTAAGCTGCCGGCCAGGTAATATAATGGTAAAAAACCCAGCATAGATCGTATCAAAAGGTACCTTCACATAAGGAGCATTGATAGCAAAGGTAGGTATAACATGTGGCTTTCAAGGTAATAACCTTATAAGGTAAGTCAGTGACAATAGTAGGTATAACATGTGACAAGAAAAGGTAATAATAGACAATAGATTCAGAGGTTACATTATAAAAGATATCATCATTGTCAAAGATTTCCATTATCTTGTGCCATAAAGATAAGATCTAAGGCAGCGTGCACTAAGATGCTGGGGGGGTGTAGCAGCCGCAGGTGCAGCTTCCCTCCATTCACTACTGTTAGAAGCAGATGATAGCTGAATAACACAGCCGTCATCTGCCAGCTCAGTTCCCAAGTCCACATCAAAGAACAGGGATGTATGTTATTTTTTTTTATAAACATTTTATTTTATTGTTTTACTTTTTTTATTTTAGTCCCTATACAGAACGTGAACCTGGTTGCTTCATTGCGCGATGCTGCGAGGCATGATTTAACATTGCAGCTGTGGGGGCCATTGTGTAGGTTTATTGACTAAGAAACCCCCTAACTTTATTTAACAACCTAGATGCCACTGTTACTATAGGTTGCGGCATCAAAGAGGGAAATTAAAGATAACAGCTAGGATCAAAGACATTGACTGCTCAGTTCCTGCGGGAGCCCCTCAGTGATCCAGCTGGAATGGCGCCACCACCGGAGGTGAGTATAGCTGCTATTACTTTACTTCGTGGAAACAGTAATTGAGAAGGGTTGGTCCTAGTAGCGGACAACCCTTATATAGACTAAGGGCTTGATTCATTAAGGGGTTTATGTTGGAGCGAGCGTGCTCACCACTGCTCGGTACTCGCCCGAGCATCACCCTGCTCGACCTGCTCGGCGAGTATTTTCGGGGTTGCTCGGGCGGGAGCTCTGTTCCCCGCCCTGCATGTTTGGCTCTCTTTAGAGAGCCAATGACCATGCAGGGATTGTTTGCCACACACTGTAATGTCGTAGCCATGTTGGTTGTGGCTTTACAGTGATTGGCTGGCCGAATAGCGTCATCGAGTCTATATAAGACCGGGCGCCGCTATGCTCATCAAAGTCTATCCCGGAAACAGGCAGAGTAAGGAGAGGTCCTGCTGTGTGAGGGAGAGAATTGGCGGTGTAATAGTTACATCTAGGTAGTGGTACTCCAGGAGTATATATATATATATATATCCATCTGAACTAACAGTTCTTCTGAGAACTAATCCAGCTGCATATATTAATCCTGATAGCACGAGTTAGGCAGGCAGGCAGGGTTTGTGGCAGTGTACACAGCACAAGAGGGTCCACTGCACGTTCTGTCTGCTCCTGCTGTTACAGATATCCGTAGACATAGCCCCAGATATCAGGGGCCAGAGCTATTTTTTTTTATGTTAATCCTGATCATTTGCTTAAAAAAGCAATCCAGAGTACACCATTTTATTTCTCCATTTGCTTGTTAGCACTGCAGAATACAGCCAGATCTTTTCCATCATCAGACGTGATCCCATATTACAGCGATAAAAATTCAGAAATGTGTAGTGAACGTGGAAAATATTATCCTTCATTTACAGTTTGTAGCAGTGTGTCAGTGAAGCTATTCACACATGGTCGCTGTGAATAATAGGAAACTACAAGCCCGCTATTTAAAACAGTAGGCGTCCATCAGACATATCACATATAACTGCGGTACAAATCCAGCCATTTGTAGCGAGCGTGTAAAATATTGTCTTCCATTTACAGTTTGTAGCAGTGTGTCAGTGAAGCTATTCACAAGGGCGCATTGAGGAGCATTTTTGTTTTTGGTTATTTATTTTGCCTGATATACAAGTCATTACCTTGGAAAGGATGTTCCTTGACATTTTTCCCATGAAAATCCATTTTGGTTTAGTTTTTGTATGTTTCATTGTGAATCCGTAAAAGTGGGGTAATACTCTGACAACATTGTTCACAGCAGTGACCTGGGAGTCAGAGATGCTTCCAGGGGTCTTCCCCATGCTGTTCCCATGCCATTTGAGCACTGTTCCTATTGATTTGGACAGTTTTTGGCCCCCTGCAGACCTCTGGGGTGGGGGGGGTGCCGCCGAAAAAATACTCGAGTTTCCCATAGACTTAAATTGGGCTCGTTGCTGGGGTCGAGCACTCGAGCATTCCAAATTGCTCGATTCGAGCAACTAGTACCCGAGCATTTTAGTGCTCGCTCATCACTACTCCTTAATAAGTTGCAATGTTTAGCATAAACGCCAGCTCCACTATTATGAGATAGAATGTGCAGGATATAGACGGGGCGCGGCTACTCAAATCATGATACATTATGCCACTCTAGTGGTGTAGCTTACTCCAGAAGTGTACTCCAGTCACTAATTGGAGGACACGTTTGGCTACAGCGCATGCTGGTTATCAGATACACCTAGTCCATTAAGAGTCATACTCTACTTAATGAATAAGGCACATTGTACTCCAGCAAGCCCCTTCATTAAAACTTATGTGCGTAACGCCAGTCTAAATGAATGTGCTTCTAAATGTACACAGAGAAGCCTCAACTGAATAAAACTTAAGGCACCAACAAAAAAGTATAGCCAAATTTTAGTTTACAAGCAACTTATTACTTATATACACTATTAAAGGGAATCTGACGGCAGGTTTTTGCTATGTAATCTGAAAGCAGCATAATATAGGGCAAGAAAGCCTGATTCAAGCAATGTATCACTTACTGGACTGCTTGGTACAGTTTTGATATAATCCATGCTTTATCTGCTGTTGATATAGCAGCGCTATAAATGCTGAGCTCGATGTAACCCCTCCCCCACCGCTGATTGGCAGCTTCCTATGTACACTGTACAGTTTCAGAAAACTGCCAATCAGTGGTAGGGGCGGGGTTACACAGATTAACCTGACTGGCCTGCACATGAGACCTAGTCAGGCTGTGATAATCTCCTGCTGATAAATTAATAAAATTCAGTGAAACACATGTGGTGTCAACATGTGCACTATACCTCTAAATTCATTGAAGGGTACAGTTTTTTTTTTAATGTGGTCACTTTGGGGGTTTCTGCTTTTCTGGTACATCAGGCGTTCTGCTGATGTGACATGGCACCCCAAACCATTCTGGCCACATACTGGAGATTTGTATTTTCAGGAGAAAATTGTATTATGATTTATAGGGTCCAATTTTTCTTGTTGTCCTTGCAAAACGTTGGGGCTAAACCAACGTTTTGGTTGAAAAAACGTCATCCTTCAATTTCACCTCCAAGTGTTTAGTGACTTGTCACCCGGTTTAAGATGCTCACTACGCCCAGAAATTAATTCCTTGAGGGATACAGTTTCCAAAATGGGTTAAATTATGGGAGTTTTTGTGGGTTTCTCACCTTATGGGCTCTTGAAATGTGACATGTCATCTGCAATCTATTCCAGGTAAAATTGTGAGCCAAAAGTTTTATAACGCTTCTTCCCTTCTGAGCCCAAAGAGTAGTCTCCGACCACATATGGAGTATTGATGTACTCAACGTTACCCTTGTAAAAATGAAAATTTGTGGCTTCTTCAACATCTCAGTGGAAAAAAATGTTTTTTTCTTTTTCACGGCCTAGTGTTATAAAATTCTCTGAAATGTCTGTGGGTTCAAGATGCTCACCCCACCCCTAAATGAATTCATAGTGGGTGTAGTTGTTATAATTTGGGTAATTGTGGGAGGTTTTGGATTTTAGCACTTCAGGAGCTCCGCAAATGTAACATGATGTTTATAGCCTATCTCTTCCAAAATAGCTTAACAAAGGCCAAATAGCGCTCCTTTCCTTCTGAACCCAGCTATGGGCCCCAAAAATAGGTTTCAGCCTCTTATGGGATTTCAGTGTACTGAGACATTTGGGGCTAAAGTAACATTTACATAGAAAACATTTTTCTTGTTCCAATGTTATAAACTTTTGTGAAGCATCTTTGGATCTAAAATGGCCAGCATAGCCTTAGTTGAATTCCTTGAGGAATGCAGTAACTAACATGGGGCCTTTTATAGGGGCTTTCCGTTCTTTGGGCACCTCAGGAGCTCTGCAAATGTGACATGGCATATGGAATCTATTCCAGCCAAAATTGTGCTCCAATGTAAAATTTTGCTCCTTGCCTTTCAAGCCCTGCCGTTTGTCCAAAAAGTATCTTCCAGCCACATGTGGGGTGTTGGCCCAAAATTAATTGTCTATTTTCTTCTGCTCCGTTAATGAAATGACAAAATTGGGAGCTAAAATAACATTTTTGTGCATGAAAAGTAATTTTTCATTTAACAGCATGAAGCCCTGTGGGGTATACAAAATTTCTCAATACAGTTTTGAATATCTTGAGGGGTACACGTGACATAGGCCCCTCAAAATCACTTCAAATGTGTAAAGGGCCCCTAAAAAAAGAGAGTTTGGAAATCTCATTGAGAAAAAGAAAAATTACTGCTAAACTTTTAACCCTAACAAAAAAATATCAATTAAAAATAGAGCTTATTTAAAGTAGACATATGGTAAATGTTATTTATTTAAAAAAATTCTGCAGTATGGCACAAAAATAAAGTTTTTAGGGACATAAAAATTTCAAAGTTCAAAAATGGAGATTTTTTCAAACTATATGCATCAAATTTCTATTTCTTTAATATAAATGCCAATCATATTAACCTAAATCTACCACTAACATAAAATACAATGTGTCAAGAAAAAAATTATTACCACATAAAATAGCACATTGGTTTAAAAAATTTGGCCTGGTCAGGAAGGTGAAAACTACCTTAGACGGGAAAGGGTTATTCCCAATATATGTGATAACTCTGAAGTGGAGCAGACTCCACAATACAAGCTGTTCACATCTAATATATATAATTGTCTTATCCCGTCTGTCTGTCTGTCTGTCCAGGAAATCCCACGTCGCTGATTGGTCAGGCCACGGCCAATCAGCGACGCGGGATTTCAGAACAAGATGGCGGCCGTTAGCGGCTCACCCTCGGACGCTCACCCTCGGACGCTCACGCTCATACGCTCACGCTCATACGCTCGCGCTCATGCTCATACGCTCACGCTCTGATGCTCATGCTCTGATGCTCACCCTCACACGCTCACCCTCACACGCTCACCTTCTCACGCTCACATTCTCACGCTCCCACACTCAACCTCACACGCTCCCACGCTCACCCTCACACGCTCACCCTCACCCGTTCACCCTCACATTCTCACCCTCCCACGCTCACCCGCTCCCACGCTCACCCTCACACGCTCCCACGCTCACCCTCACATGCTCACCCTCACACGCTCACCCTGTGCTAGCCGGTCATCTCCCGGCTGCTGGCAGCAGAAGTACCCCCACCGGCGGCTTCGCTCCCCGGTCCTCCAAAATTCATTAGAGGCCCCGGGGGAATACATTTGGCAGTTAATTTAAAGTAGTGCACAACCCATTTAAACACTGCTTCGCTGATTAGTCGCGCCCGGTCGGACGCATACATATTCTAGAATACCCGATGCATTAGAATCGGGCCACCATCTAGTTATTAAATAGATTTCTTAGACCCGATGAGGCTTGTTTAGTTACGTTGAAAATCCACTTGCTTTTGAGCTGAAGCATTTCCACCTGTTCACACGGGCCAATAAATACACCATTTTTTAAGTAATTTTCTATAAAGTGCTACCCTCTTTTTCGCTTACTTATGTGCCATAGCTTGGTGGGTTGCAGTCTGTGTGCTGGAGCCTATATTTAGGCTTTTCCAGCTCCTTTTTTTGTTAATCTATCTATCATCTACATTTTGTTTTAGTAACCATCCTCCAAATCCCCTTGTCCGGCCACTTTCTGAATAGTTTGGATATTCTATTTGGACACATCACGGCTCATGGAAGAAATAAATCACACAATGACAGCACATCCATATAAAAAACATTCTGTTTCATTATGAAGCTTACAACAGAGTGACAAGTGACAAGACATAAATACCAGAGATATTATCAAAATCCAAGTTAAAAACAACATCACTAAATATGCAGGGAATCTATTGTATGAGCCAAGAGACTGTATTTTTATTTGCTCAAAATAGGAGAAGGGGAGCAAAAAATGTAAAACATAATTCACACTTAGTTTTGGGTGATGAGTATAAATTCCAGTGAAGTGGTAACTTATAATAAGGAACATACACTGGTAACACAATGACGTTCCTGTAAGTATAACATGTTGTAATGATGGGACATTCATTCCATGCTATGAGAAACTAGCGTAACTCTCTCAGCAGTAATGTCATCTTCCACCTCTTCACATCGTCTGCACTGACTTGTGGTATTTGCCAATTACGGAAACAGCGAGTGACGGCAGAAACCAGTGCGTCGTTTTACCGTGATATACAAAATGGGTTACATCTATATAAATGTCACCAATTCCTTATAACCCCATGCACTGCTCTCACTGAGATCACTTGGTTGCACATTAACTTTACATACAAATGATTAAATAAATACATACAGCAAAATCCCTTTAATCGGGCATCCGATAGTCCAGAAGTTCTGATTATCTGGCATCTGACCTGTACATTGGACTTTCTTCCTAGAGATTCTCTAGGTAGAGTTCATCCACAACATATACATGGCAGTCCAATAATCCAGTGTATTAGTTCATCTGTCACCTCTCAGGTCCCATCAAAGCTGAATTAAAGACATTTTATTGTATATATACATACAACACTCAAGCACCCAGATTTCTAGGTGTTTGTCCTGGTTCTTAGACCCCATGTGGGGTGCAGCTTGAGAAAGGGCAACGTCACATATAAATATGGGAGAGACATGTCACATTAGATTTATCTTCTATACTTTCCCATTTGCGTTCACTCGAGGATGACAGAAAATGAGACATATTCAGCATCTTCTTCATTCTTGCAACCTAAAGAGGCAAGTCTAATAATACAAGTGCAGCCACCGACCTCATGGCAACACCAATAATCCACACAATTGTCGCCTCCAACACAAGAAGCTATTTTGAGTAGAATCTTAACCAGTTTGTCTACAAATATGATTATTAATGCTTATTTTTGGGCTTTGTTATACATTTTTTCTATAACATGTTGGACATCAATACAGTATATACTTATATTGCGGTTTTTGATTTAAACATTTGCGCACCATGCAATTAAAAATATAGCCATTCGTATAACATGTCTTTTACAATTTGTACCACTAGAGGTCTCTGTTGTACTCTATCCAGTGGCTTCAAATACGCTGCACGCAGTACCAAACGTCACCACTAGAGTGAAATTCAGAAATCTCAGCTGCTTGTAAACAAGGGACGCCTTGGCTTTCACAATCATTGTCTTTCTTCATTGCTTCTTATTATTTCATTACTTGGAAAGATAATGTAAACTAATCCAAAGCCCTATCTTAAAATACATTTACGATCCCTTGTAATGCATACTTAACTATTGTAAAGTATTGTCCAATTAGAATTCCATTACTACTGAATCTAAAGAAATATTCAATGTGGTCACTTATTTCTCACCAACCATTTGCATCTTTATTTTACTTTTAGCATAAATCTATAATTCCTCCTCCATTACTAGAATGATAATCGTTTTTTTTGTATTTTTAATTTGCATCCTGTCTCTTTAAAATAAATGTAACCGTACTACCTAAATGATAAAGTTTATTTTTTAAGTTATTTTATTGCATTTTCTATTATTATAATAGTCCTATTAACCTCCTGTCTCAGGTGACGTCCGGAGAAGGGCGTTCTTACCCTACAAGCTTCGTCTGGCCGGTCCGATCACCAATGTAGTTAGGGCCAACTTGTAACTACTATGTTTCTGCAGGAATCAAACATTAAAAAAAGGCACAAATTATCTGTAAACGCCATACTTTTCTCTCTTAGGGAACACATTCGTAAAGTACAGTGAAAAGCAAAGCGTTTCATCACATTGTATGAACAGTACTTTGCACATGAACGTTTCCAGTCAGAGATCCAAATCCATATAGTATGTCTCAGAAGGTAACAGAAAGGACAAGAAAGGGTTACTCAGCTGCACAGAGATTTCAGAAAATCCAAGATAAAAGACGTAATAAAAAAGGAAAGAAAAAACAACCATAAAATTATAAAGCTTGTAAACAGACAATTGGAAATACTCTTTATTCATGGAAAAATATCATAAAAAAGTGCCACTCTGAAGTAAAACTGCCGGAGTTTCCTTCATGCGCAGTTTCGAGGAGGAACACTTGAGCACAACGTGGAGTCCACCGATATTCACGTGGGTGAGAGCTAGAAAAGTCACCAGGGCGTCCTTGGTAGGTGAACGGCTGTTGTGCTTGTCGCGTTTGAGGCAAATTTTAGATCATTTGGCACCAAAAGTATTTTGGCCTTGGAGGGAAGAAAAGTCCATGATTCTAGGACTTCTGATGTGGGCTGTGACATATCCATTGTTCTCATTTGGATTGTAGAGATTTCTTAATTTCATTGACATCCATCTGGAATAAAAATGGATAGAGAATGTTTAGAGCAACAACTGTTTCTTGTACAAAGAAAAGAAGAACCCCCTGGACCTTCAAGATACTCCTGGACCCACCTCTGAGGCCCACCATCAAGATCCAATGGGACCACTACCTCCACCTGAGGTAAAAAGAAAGGAACTCACTGTGGGAAGCAAAAGCCCAGCGCTGACAGGAATCACTGAAGAGCAGCAGAGAGTAAACTCCCTCTACCCCGGCGCAGCACCGCACGCCTCACTAATGACACGGAGCGCCGTGCCAGCAATAGAGCGGGCAGCGCCAATGTCATTCAGAAGCCGGGCTACTTACCAGCTCAGGAGAAGTCCCTGCACTTGGGGAATCCCTCTTGACAGACACTAGCAACGGCCGCAATCACGCTGTTTAATAGCAGAGTTTCTGGATACTGAGCATACAGCGCAGCTCCAAGATAAATGATGACAGGCAAAGATGAGGAACTGTCTGATAATATTATTACATATACTTCCCGTACTGCCCCTATTAATATGGACACATCGTTCACATTAGGTGGATCTCATACAAGGAATAAAAGAAAGAAGCAGGCAAGTGGCATAAAGGGTAACAATGATAATAAAAAGGACTTACACTCATCTGAAACAGATGATGGTTCAGAGGACATATCTCCCAATTTGACCCCCTCTAAACATAGACCTAAAAGGGACCATACAACTTCTCCTGATATGTCTCCTATTCTGATACCCATTAATAGATATAGTGACAACGCAAACACAATTATAATAAAAGAGAAACCTGTTAATCTTTCTCCATCAGAAAAATACTTGCTAGACCTCCATTCATCTTTCATTCAACAACTGAACATAATTATGGTCAATGGATTCCAAAGCCTAAATACAATACTGAAAAGATATTAATCAGAAAATCAATGACACAAATAAAAAAGTAAAATCCCCATATCTGGCAGACAATACGCTTTGGAAAAGGATCATTGTTTACTTAAAAGCGAAGTTAAAACACTAAAATTAAAACTTACAGATTTAGAGGACCGCAACAGGCGGAACAATCTAAAATTTAGGGGAATACTTGAGAATGTTTCCCCGTCAGAACCGGCTCCATATATTAAAGACTTAATATATAAAACACTACCATCGGTTCCTAATGCAGAACTGACAACAGACAGAGCCCATAGGCTACCAAAACCTCGTTTTCTGTCAGGAGACACTTCAAGAGAAGCGATTGCGAGAATACATTTCTTCCAGACTAAGGACCGGTCGCCTTCTGGACTATCTAAAGAAAAATTAATATCTACCTCCTCCTTACCAGTCAATAAAAATATTTCTGGACTTCTCAAAAGAGATATGCTAGGAAAATCCTTTGCTGGCATAACTAGCATCTTAAGAGTGAATAACATTTCGTATAGTGGTGTTTTTCTGCTAGACTCATAGTCTTCTTCAATGGAAAAGCCAACCTTATTCAAGACCCAAAGGACGGACGGAATATGTCCGAGAATGGTCATAATCCAGAACAAGGAAGAAAAGTAGACCCCTCAGAGTCAATTCATTTTAAAGGTCTAACCATAAGTGGTTACATAATTATTTTATTCCGCAAATACTAGTATTTGAGATGTCCATCAGGCAGTACTTAGAGGGATCCTTATCCAACTCAATGCACAACACAAAAGGAAAACAAAAGAAAATATATTAAAAAAATCACCCAAAAGATTAGCAAGGCAGTGGCAAAACAACAACAAAATCCGACGGAAAAAAACTCACTTAGCCATAATAAATCTTAGAGCTGAACTTAAATCCAAGATGGAATCAACTACATACACCAGCAAGCTATAGTGGAACAATTTGCTACATTTTATTCTTCCCTATACAATCTGAAAGACGATAAAGAAACTACCCAATTAAATATTAAATGAATAAATAATTTCCTTTCAGAAGAACTCCCGCAATTAAACTCAGAGAAAATTAAATTATTAAACTCCCCTTTCTCTACTAACAAAACTGTTATTGCCATCAAGAAATTACAGGAAAATAAATCCCCCGGACTTGATGAATACCCACCGAATATTATAAATTATTTAGACATCATCTCTCTAACCCCCTAACTTCTGTTATATCAAGCGACCAACAATGGCCTATTCTCAAATGAATCCCTAATAGCCACCATTGTTGTTATACCTAAACAAAATAGTAATTCTGAGGAGATGTCGAACCAAAGGCCGATATCTCTTCTAAATACAGACATTGAAAATATACGCTAAGCTAATATCTGAAAGATTAATTAAAATTATGCCTATACTAATTCATTCTGATAAAGTAGGGTTTTATTAAGGGAAGACAAGCCTCAGATGACACAAGAAGACTTTTAAATTTACTTATATATGTGGAAAAACAAAAATTGTCTTCCATACTACTATCTTTAGAAGCCGAAAAGGCATTTGTTCGCATCAACTGGGATTTCATGGTCGCCACTTTAAACGAATTTGGATTTCAAGAACAAATTCTTAAAACTATTATTGCTCTTTATTCATGCCCTTCAGCAAAGATCCAAATTAACAATTTACTCTCTAAAACCTTTACTATTACTAATGGTAAACGTCAGGGAAGTCCATTATCTCCACCCTTATTTGATCTCATAATGGAACCCTTTGCTGAAATTACCAGAACCAACAACCTCATAAAGGGAATCCCACTTAATTTTAGACAACATAAAATTAGTTTATTTGCGGTTGACACGTTCATTTCCATTACTGACCCTATCAACTCACTAAGAGTTATTACCCAAAATATCAAAGAAATTTCAGCGGTTTCTAATTATAAAATAAATGGCAAAAAAATCAAAAATGTTAATTTTTTTCTTAGATGATCAATTTACAAAATTAATGGAAAAATCCCATAATCGCTATTTTGGAATCAAATTCACTAACCTTTTACATAAAATCCTAGATGAGAACTTAAACATATTGCAAAAGCAAATCCAAATAAGCATTGGTAACTTTGATAAATCTAACACTTCGTGGATGAGTAGGATTACTATCTACAAAATTGTTATACTACCTAAATTACAGTATATTTTCAGAACAATTCCTATCCTAGTCCCAGAAATATGGATTAAATCTCTTCATAAACAACTGTCAAATTATAGATGGCAAAAAAAGTTTCAGAGAATTGCAAAAATGTTACTATTCAAAAATAAAAGGGGGAATTGCCCTACCAAATATCCAGGCTTCTTCTGAAGCTAATATTATTATTCAAAGCAGAAAATAGCAGAAAACGAATCAATTATAAACTTCCTCTCCCTAAAAACTTTTCATAATCTTCCAGAAGAGGAATTGTACAGCCAGACTAAAGAAAGCTTTGGTGGACTACTCTGATTCATGTTGGAGATACTGTGGACAAAAAGCCAACTTACCGTATTTTTCGGACTATAAGAAGCCCTTTTTTCCTCCAAAATTTTGGAGGAAAATGGGGGGTGCGTCTTATAGTCCGAATGTTGGAGGGGGGGGGTGTATATATATGTGGGGTGTGGGGGGAGCAGTAGCAGTGGAGGAGCGGGGAACAGGAGGCAGCAGCCGCCCGCTGCAGCCTACATTGTCCCCGCTGCTAAAGAAAATGAATATTCAGTGCTCCCCACGCTCCTTAATAGCAGCACACAGTGTAGCCACAGCGCGGCTCCTGCTGTTGCCGGAATCGCCTGTGCCCGCTGTTAAAGGGCATGAATATTCAACCTCTCTCCACGCCCATGGGCATGGAGAGAGGGTGAATATTCATGTCCTTTAATAAGCGGGCACACGCGGTAGCCCGGCAGCAGCAGGAGCCGCAGCGCGGCTACGCTGTGTGTCGGCTATGAAGTAGCATGAAGTCACTGCTCCCCGTGCACACAGTACCGGCGTGGGGAGCAGTGACTTCCGGCAGCTGATCTCTCCTTGCGCATGGTAGTGACGCCATGCGCGGCTCACATGGAGAGATCAGTTTGGGCAGGCAGGACGAAGCGCTGGAGGAGAGAAGAAAGGTAAGTAGGAGTGTTTTTCTTTTAATGTGCAGCATGATAGGGATTAGGGGGACCATGCATACTAGGATAAGGATGAGGGGGCCATACATACCAGGGTAAGGATGAGGGGGCCATACATACCAGGGTAAGGATGAGGGGGCCATACATACCAAGGTAATGCTGAGGGGGGCATACATAACAGGATAAAGATGAGGGGGCCATACATAACAAGATAAAGATGAGGGGGCCATACATACCAGGATAACGCTGAGGGCGGCATACATAACAGGATAAAGATGAGGGGGCAATACATACCAGGATTAGAATGAGGGGCCATACATACCACGATAAGGATGAGGGGTGCCATGCATAACAGGATAGGGATTAGGGGTGCCATGCATACCAGGATGGGGATTGCTGTGCCATTCATACCAGGATAGGGATTAGGGGTGCCATGCATACAAGGATAGGGATGAGGGGTGCCATGCATACAAGGATAGGGATGAGGGGTGCCATGCATACCAGGATAGGGATTAGGGGTGCCATGCATACCAGGACAGGGATGAGGGGTGCCATGCATACCAGGACAGGGATGAGGGGTGCCATGCATACCAGGATAGGGATGAGGGGTGCCATGCATACCAGGATGGAGGGATGCCAGGCATACCAGGATGGGGATGGGGACCACGTATAAAAGGAAGGGGAGAGACATATATACCAGGATGGGGGATATTGTCAGAATTGGGGAACATTACCCCTATACCAGTGTCAGCAGAAGACCCCCTCCCCCTTAAAAGTGCATCATGAACACATTTTTTGCTTAAGTTTTTTTTTTTTTTTCCTCCTCTAAAACCTAGGTGCGTCTTATTGTCCGGTGCGTCTTATAGTCCGAAAAATATGGTATTTCATATCTTTTGGACATGTTCTAAAGCTGCATTAATATGGAAAGAGATCTTTAAATTGTTGAATAAAATCAACAACTCTACAGTTAAAATTTCACCACAACTAGCCCTTCTATCTCTTGACTCAAATTTACTCCCACAGAAGATAAAATATATTTCCATTCATATATTGGCTATAACAAAGCTACTTATTGAATCTAAATGGAAGTCAGTTAATGTTCCTACTATCTCAGAAATTATAGATAAAATGTTAGTTCACAATTCTTTAGAACATTCCTATGCGTTAAGAAACAGCTCTCTTAAGAAATACTATTCTATATGGTCTTTCTGGATCTGGATACTGGATACTTTTCCCTGAATAAGAATACCTCTCCAAACAAATAACATCTTTTAGCCAGAAAGTATACAAATCATTTATTATTTTAACATAATTAAACTGAAATCCTGTGATGCCATAACAAGGATTTATACTATAGATAAGGGGTCTCAAACACGCGGCCCGCGGGCCGCATGCGGCCCCTGAGGCTGCTTTATGCGGCCCGCAGGCACAGACCCCTTGATGATCCCGACCTGGTCCAGGAGGAGCCGCCGACAGCAGCGCTGCATTGCCACACAGAGACTGTTTCCCAGCACTGCATTTCCAATGCCAGCCGCTGGCCAATCAGAGGCCAGCAGCTGATATCTGCGTGTCGGCGCAGCGAGTATGACGTCATTGCCATATGCAGATGTCAGCTGCTGGCCTCTGATTGGCCGGCGGCTGACATTGAAAATGCTGTGCTGGGAGACAGTCTCTGTGCGGCAATGCAGCGCTGCTGTCGGCGGCTCCTCCTGGACCAGGTCGGGATCGTCAAGGGGTCGGACTCTGTGGTGCCTGCGGGCCACATCTGCAGGAAGGCCGCCGAGGGAACGGAGGACAGGTGAGAATCATCTTTTTTTTTTTTCTATTTTATGTGTGTGAAGAACAGCACAGGGGGCACATAGCCACAACATGGGGACCGGGATGGGGCACAGAGCCACAAGAGGGGACCTGGATGGGGCACATAGCCACAACATGGGGACCGGGATGGGGCACAGAGCCACAAGAGGGGACCTGGATGGGGCACATAGCCACAGGATGGGGACCTGGATGGGGCACATAGCCACAGGATGGGGACCTGGATGGGGCACATAGCCACAAGATGGGGACCTGGATGGGGCACATAGCCACAGGATGGGGACCTGGATGGGGCACATAGCCACAAGATGGGGACCTGGATGGGGCACAGAGCCACAAGATGGGGACCAGAGCCACAACATGGGGACCTGGATGGGGCACATAGCCACAAGATGGGGACCTGGATGGGGCACATAACCACAAGATGGGGACCTGGATGGGGAACATTGCCACAGGATGGGGACCTGGATGAGGCACATTAGTACAAGATGGGCGCCAGGATGGGGACCTGGATGGGGCACATAGCCACAAGATGGGGACCTGGATGGGGCACAGAGCCACAAGATGGGGACCTGGATGGGGCACAGAGCCACAGGATGGGGACCTGGATGGGGCACATAGCCACAGGACGGGGACCTGGATGGGGCACATAGCCACAGGATGGGGACCTGGATGGGGCACATAGCCACAGGATGGGGACCTGGATGGGGCACATAGCCATAGGATGGGGACCTGGATGGGGCACATAGCCACAAGATGGGGACCTGGATGGGGCACATAGCCACAGGATGGGGACCTGGATGGGGCACATAGCCACAGGATGGGGACCTGGATGGGGCACAGAGCCACAAGATGGGGACCAGAGCCACAACATGGGGACCTGGATGGGGCACATAGCCACAAGATGGGGACCTGGATGGGGCACATAGCCACAAGATGGGGACCTGGATGGGGAACATTGCCACAGGATGGGGACCTGGATGAGGCACATTAGTACAAGATGGGCGCCAGGATGGGGAACATTGCCACAGGATGGGGACCTGGATGGGGCACATAGCCACAAGATGGGGACCTGGATGGGGCACAGAGCCACAAGATGGGGACCTGGATGGGGCACAGAGCCACAAGATGGGGACCAGAGCCACAAGATGGGGACCTGGATGGGGAACATTGCCACAGGATGGGGACCTGGATGGGGCACATAGCCCCAAGATGGGGACCTGGATGAGGCACATTAGTACAAGATGGGCGCCAGGATGGGGAACGTTGCCACAGGATGGGGACCTGGATGGGGCACATAGCCACAAGATGGGGACCTGGATGAGGCACATTAGTACAAGATGGGCGCCAGGATGGGGAATGTTGCCACAGGATGGGGACCTGGATGGGGCACATTAGTACAAGATGGGGACTTGGATGGGGAACATTACTACAAGATGTTTTCCATTATTACTATATGATGCTAATTGTAAGACAATATTACTGTATGTGGCCAATTGGGGGAAATAAAATTGTAAAAAAAATAAAAAATAAAATAAAGCATGAAAAAATATTGGGCACTAAAAATGCTGTTTTATATGTAAACTAAAGTAAACACAAAAAAGTGCACGTTTATTATCGCCACATCCATAACGACCCAAGCCATAAAAAAATAAACACGGCAAAAATGTTCAAAAGGTGTATACAAAAAAAAATGGTATCACTAAAAATGTCACATTGAACAAAGAATGCGGCCCCCCAAATTCAAATTTTTTCCATGTGCGGCCCATATACCCAGCCGAGTTTGAGACCCCTGCTATAGATGATCTATTTTGTTTTCACCTCCCTTTCCCCTGTTTTCCTCATTCATCCTTCCCTTTTTTCCCCATCCCATTCCTCTCTCCCTTTCCTTCCTTTCTTTCCTTTCTTCCTTTCTTTCCTTTCTTCCTCTCCGGCTATCCTTTTCCAGATTTTTCCTCCAAGTTAAAAATTTTGTTAGGATGATGTAACTGTTGTAATACTACTATACTGTCTTTATCATATTTTATTTTCCCTTTCCCTTCTTTTGTAAAACATCCCTTAATAAAAAGTATATTATTGAAAAAAGACAACTGGATTTTCTTTACACCGTTTTAATGAGTAAGCCTATGATTGATGATGTACTAACAGGACTCTGAGAATTTCAGACTTTTATCATATCACTGGAACCTGTGGTCAGAGCACAACTACAGCATACATTTCCAAACTACTATTTCGGAAGGGCTTCAAGTCAAATATTGTGTACCTGTAATCGAAGACGAATCTTCTTTTCTTCATCCAGCTCGGACAGTAATTGTTTTATTTCTTTTCTAAAATAAAAATACAAGAACGATGGAACTAATTTTCTGGGGTAACCTCGAGTATACTAAACTATACTTTAAAAGGCGGCAAAGGGAAGAACAAGGACAATGAAACATGTGGAGAATCCGAATAAACAAATAGTTTGAGTAGGAATCTGACTCCTGAAATACTGCTTGGGGTAAGCTGTGCTGAGATCTGAGATGATATGTGCTCCACAGATTATCTATTTCACAGTCTTCTTTGCATATACTGAATATGACATAGGGAGAAGTATCTTATTTTCAGATAATTATCATCTAATATATCACCCTGTGCTTATATTGGACACAGACAAATGTTCACCAGAAAAGCAACAAATGTTCAGATGACAAATGCTCATTTGCAAAAAAAACAAATATATATATAAAAAAAACAGTCAGCTGATGTGGACACATCATCCAGGGTTCCACATCGAGCCTCTTAATAATCCTAGGCCTACATATGTTTAAGCATAGAGCCCATGAATTTACTGCTTACGCATGGACCAATGTTTCAAGCCTAGTCTGGACAGGATCTGAATAATTCTGATGCTGAAGCCTCAAATTCATAGTTGAGCTCTCACCCCATTGCAAGATACCAGTGGTACAACCTATACCTACCACCTAAAAAACCCTTCATCTTTGGGTTGGAGTTTGGTTTGTTTGGCTTGCGAGACCTCTGAGGCTGGAAATACCCAAGGGGGCAGGTTCTGAGGAGACATGGCAGTGACAGTCCACAAAAGGATTACCCACTATGGTGATTGTACTGGATCCCTAAGAGGAGATGCGACACAGTATTCATCTCCAGGAGAGACTCAGGCAACCAAGTGAGAATCAACTGAACCAATCAGTTATGTATTTATGTGCGTCCACTATAATCACACCTAGGTCAATCCCTGCTGTGCCATAGTTACATGTGCTAACCTATCATCTCCTCTACTCTGCCAGATACACCAGGCTCCTTATTGCTGGTCTGGTGATATGCTCAGTGACTATACGACCTGCTTCAGACACTACATCACATTAGCCAAGAGACTCCACTGTCTTATATTTCAATTCACTCCATCCTTCTCGCATTTTTAATATGGCACTAAATATAAAGACGTTTTTGTTCCACTGACCATCCATTTAAATTATTGAAATTAATTACTTTGGTGCTACCTATCGTTGGCAAATAGAACTCACAGATTGTATAGATTATAATATATCATGCATCCCAGAATTTCACTACCAAGAAAGAACTAGTCTGTCCAAAATGCTCCACCATAGTGACGTCTACAGTCACTACCATCAAGAAATCTACCCCCCTTTGCACTCAGGCCTGAGTTATTCTAGATCAGTGATCCCCAACATTTCTTACCTTGGGAATCGCATTCAGCTCTGAGAGAGGGTCATGAGCAACATCCAGAGCCCCCCGACTAGTGACATCCAGATCCCGCTCCCTATCCCACAGTAGTTACACCCAGAGCCCCATTACTGGTATAATAACAGCCAGAACTTCCCCATAGAAATAAAACCAAGGCAGTGTGCTTACATACAGGGGTTCTCACCGCACTCATATTCGGTATTCTCGCAGCAGGCACTCCCACCATATTATTGCATCCAACTTCAAGCAACACTTTAACTAGCAGTACCATCTTATCTCCAGTCTCATCTCCAGACTTAATTTATCTCTCCAACTCTTAAAGGGGTTGTCCAGTACTAGGACTAGGACACCAGTATTGATATGGTGCAGGGCTCACGTGACATAACCGCACGAGAGCCCCAGAACGTGAGTGCCGACACCACTGGAACTGCGCCAGCACGGGAGGTGAGGACAGGTGTTGTTATTTTAACGAGGGCAAACATTCAGAGTGATAAAGGGTTGTCCTAGTAGTGGACAACCTCTTATATATGTGCATCTAGATCTACTCTTCTGTATGGGGTTATTCACAAACATCAGGAACTAGAGACCTGCTCTTCATATCTGTTGTTAGACATGGTGCTAAGGCAACAAGCTGACACACAGCCACGAGCCACACATTATAGGTCTGCGAGCCACAGGTTGGAGAGCCCTTTTCTAGACCTTGTACTGTACAAGATCTAATTTTTTCTTTTTCTCCTCTTAGAGCACTGTCCCAATGTTTTAGATTCCCAGTGGATCTCACTATATACAAGCAGAAGAAAGATAGGTACATTCACGGAACTTGCAAACTGTGATGTACTAAATGTAAAAAAGTATGAAAAACTATAGCAAAAATATAGTCATACAGTCTGAGGTTTTATTCCGCCCTGTCAAAAACAGCATCCCAACTAATTTCTTTTAATGCGGGAAGCTAATAGTAAATGGACCTAAGTATATGGCTGTACATTTGCTCACTGCACCTTTAGATCCATCTAGAGAAAAGGTCCATTTTCTGAACGTATAGCAAAATTGTCTGCTTCCAATGTGCTGAATGAAGTCTTATAACATCCATTACAGGCTGTTATTAGATGAGTGTGAATAGTTTTTGTTAATTACTTCCTATTCTTTGCTAAATTGATATTTTGGAACATAATTGCAGATTTGTTTTTGGTCTTTTGCACATTCTTCTTTTAGCCAGATGGAAATCACTGACTGTGACAATTATAGTGTCTCTTAGCACCGATCTGATGAAAATAAGCTCCGACTGAATTCACGGTCAGAGAAAAAATGGTATGGATTAATTATTAATAAACAAATACTCCATAAATAATACAATGTATCATGACATTTTAAGAGTTTCTTTCATCAGGAAAACCTGTTAGAGAGGACCACCTCCAGGGAACCTCTTTTTTGAGCCCCGACAAGCAGTGGCTCTCCATCTTGTGGACTCGGGCTATCTATGTATGACATGATAGCCATTCATTTGGTTTGCACATTATAAAAAAGTCATCCATGACATTTTTGAAACTTTACACAAAAATATTAAATCAGAACAAGTCCTTTAATTCCCGGCTGCCGGCATCTGGTATAATAAAGCTTACTTTTGCTGGTCCTTCATTGTCTCAATGATGCTTCGAAGCTCCTTGACTTGTGCCTGCAGCTCTTCTAGTGATGACTGGCCATGCTCAACTTTGTGTCTTGCATCGGAGCTACCAAAGGACGGAGAGTTTGACCTGTGACTACTTGAGGTGACAATGTGAAATGCTGATGGGGCTCCAGGAGCGCCGTGTGAGAAACTAACACTTGAAATCAAGCCTCCTGGTTTGGGGGGCAATGCAGCTCTGTTCTCTGGTACCTACAAGACAGGAATAAACTGAATATGTACAGAAAACTATTATTATTAAAAGGACACATGTAGTAATCATAAATGAATATTTCCCATATGCTGGTAAATCATTGCCTAAATACAGCGGTATTATATGTGCTATTAGGTGGTCTTCATTATTGAAAGATATTAAGAAAATGCAGGCACAACTACAGCCACAATTACAGCTCAGTCATAGGCAATGCTCTGATTAAAGAGAAAAAAACACAAAAAACACTTTCATTTAATATTCTAATGTATACAGTGACCCCCATAGATGGTACAGAGCTGACTTGGCTAATGCAGCATAAGCTATCTATTAGATAGGGGATAAATGTAAGATTACTGGGGGTCTGTTCGCTGGGACCTCCACCAGTCATGAGAACAGGGGTCTTATTTCTGCAATATGGAGCAGCAGTGCACCACAGTGTGTGACCACAGCTCCATTCACTTCTATGGTTTTGTGGAACAGCAGTATGTGTGACCACCTGTGCCATAGGCAGTCAACAGAGCGGCGGTCATGTATATGCCCTAATGCTCCATTCACATGTGAAATACAGTCCTCAGGATTGGTGGGACTCCCAGCAGTTGGACCCTGCATCATCATATAATCACCTGTTATTTGTAGCACTGGTGTATACAGACAGAAAAGGGCCCGGGGACAAGAACAACATATGGGCCCTTTGCAGTCCAAGAGCTCATAAGAATGCAAAATTGCACCTGCTTTGGAGGTAGAAATGGGCCCCCTTATCTCTTGGGCCCCTGTGCGGCCCCATAGGTTGCACCAATGATATGTCTGCACCTCGTTTGTAGGATAATTCCTTTGAAGGAGTTGTCCCAAGTAGCAAGTTACCACCTATGTACAGGATTTGAGTGATGGCTGTGCATGTGCACTGCTGCTCCATTCAATTTCTATGGCCGGCCAGAGTTCCACAGACAATGAATGGAGTGGTGCTGTGCTCATATTTTGAGACTGTGGTAATCACAGCAGTGGGATCTCAAGCAATCTGCAATAGAGATGATCAAAAAGATTTGCGGGATCCTTGTTCAACGACTACTTCAGTAGTCAATGGCTGCCGGAGCAGAGCTCTGTGAACCTCCTTTTAACTGCCAGGATCCCTGGTGCTTGTTCTGATCGGCAGGCCGGGCTAAGCGTCATGTGTGCGTTGTACCAGAACAATGACAGTGAGCCAGGCCTACGGATCAGAAGAGACACTGGGAACACCAGCAGGTAGGAGGAGGTTCACAGGGCTCTGCTCTGGCAGCCATGGACTACTAATATGGCAGCTGGACTAGGGTCCTACAAATCTTTTTGATAATTTCTAATCAACAAATTATCACCATTCTATGTATGGGTAATAACTTAGTCAAGTTGGACAATACCTTAAAGGATGCAATCTATGATAAACTGGTAAAAATCTACTTCTAGAAAAAGGTTTTCCCACAATTACTTAGCTTTTATAAGGGAAGAGAGTACACCCGTGACATTAGGGACCATCAGCGCAACAGGAAATAGAGCAGCTACAGTAGGCAGCTATATTGCTATACTCCCCGATAAGCATGGATCATCTACACCTTTCCTCCATGGTAAGATTAGAGATTGACTTTTAACCCTCCCAGTCCTAATTGTATTGATCCACAACAGAGAGCACGCTCCCCTTACTTACCTGTGATGTAAGACTACGTGGGGCTTTCTTGGATGAGTCTATAGGTCTCTGTGACAGGTGATTGATATCATCCTTGTCATCTTCTGGACTTGGAGAGTCAAAGAAATCAGGACTGGAAAGGGAGGACTACAAAAGATCGTAGTGAATAAAAGTCTACTGAATGTAACAATATTTCCTACATGACAAGAAGATGCGTAATAAGCCAGCCATCTCCATTCTTACCAGCACAGCTATAAAGAGACTCTTGACCGTGTACGGCCAACCCGGGTTCCATTGTTCACATTCCCCCTCCCCTTTTCACCCATACCAAATAAAACACTGCAACCGAAAAAAGGGGTGGGTGGGTGTGACTTTTCCAATGCTTTCTTCTCTGAACTGACCGTTTCTCACCCCACCCTTTCTACTTTATCTACCCCCCCCTCAAATGCCCGCCCTTCAACCTATATCCAATCCCTATCCTTTTAAGTTCAAATTACACCCTCCTGTCCCCTCCCGGTCATGTGGGGCTTCCATCTAGGTTCCTTGCCTCCAGCCCCCTTCTTGACCATGTACGGCCAACCCGGGTTCCATTGTTCACATTCCTCCTCCCCTTTTCACCCATGCCAAATAAAACACTGCACCTGTAATTTTCTCTTTGGATAAATTTGGCCACAGTGGCCGTTTTATTAACAAACAACAATATTAAACATATAAACATTATAATAACAAGGGTAAGGGTTCTTGGAGTTAAAAAATTGATCTGACATAAACCAAACAGTACTTGAACCACCATGTTACCCTCAGCCGTACCACACCAGCTCAAGGGCACCAAAAGCTCCCAGGGTAAAACCCCGTCCAGAGCCCCCAAAACCAAAATGGCAGATCACCCCACTTAATAAAGCCAATGCCTGTAACTTGATAATCTCCTTTTTTACCGACACTTCCGTGCCAACTCCAAGAACCCCAACCCCCCCCCCGCCACAAATGAACAGCCCTGATCACCTCAGGCTCGTGAGCGCCCCAACACCGCCAAAGCCCTTTCAATCCCCCCTGTATGGGCAGTGCCCATAAATCGATGCCTATATCATTCAAATGCACGCCATCCTTTGCCCAAAATTCTCCAACTCTCGCTTCCAGATCAAGATGCCGTACGCTTACTCCCCCATTCCTGTTAACAAAAGCTGATATGACTCTATTCAACTTTATACGTGCCCTATTAATTCACTTCAATGATCTGGCCTCCCTCCATGTTTTTCTGGGCACCACCTCAGACCAAACAGTCAACACCTCAGGAAACGATGTCCATAGCCTTAAAAGATCAATTTTAATGTCCCTCATCAATTCCCTGACCGGTCGAGCCCCCAAATCATTCCATCCCATGTGCAGCACTAAAATATCCGGTGCCCGATCCAAACGAGCTGCTTTATGGAACTCTGGCAGTACTCTTCTCCACACCATCCCTCGGAAACCCAACCACCGAACCACGGCTTGCTCTCGGCTGAAGCCCAATTGCCTACCGTCGGGCCTCACGTCCGCCCGCAGCGCCCCCCAGTGGACAAAAGAGTGCCCCATAATCCACACTAACAACGGGACTCCACCTGCAACAAGACAACCAAAATTATTTAAATCCAAAAGATAATTACATTAGACCGAATGCCTAATTCCTTACATAAGACAGGTATCGATCGGAACTCCATCCCACAATGCGTTTTATGACTTCCTTGCCTAACCCCAAACCATCTGCTTCCGACGACGCGCCAATTCTGAAGGAATGTGACCCATATACCCCAGGGCTAAGGCCCAACTCAGCAATACCCTTCTTAAACGCTGCTATAAACTGGAAACGCGATAAAAATTCACCACTTTCATGACAAAATAATGGACCCTTCCTCCCTGACCAAACCTGCCAGTAAGCCATTAAACATGTCCTAGGACAAACCAAAGATCCCTTAACCTCACCTAAGACCACACGTTTTCCTCTGCCCAATAGATCTGTCTTCCCCCGTCTTATGCAAAATTTAATGCCCCCATCTCGACCGCTCATATCCTCAGCAAACAAACCCCCAACCTTATTCCTGCTTGGTGCCACCAATTCACCTACCCTTAGTGCACCAAAAAATGCCAATGCAAAAGCCAATCTAAACAATGTGGCCTCAAAAAATGAACAACAAATCCTATGCATTACCAAACCCAAACGTTCCAAGATACTAAAGGTTACCGGCCTACGTTTATCCAACACTTTACCTCCTCTCCTAAAGCCCTTCAAAGCTTGCTTCACCAAAAAGGCCTTCGTAACATCCTTCGTACCCAGCAATTTAAAACCAAATGCTAATCCTGCCACAAACTTGCCAACTTTTGAAACCGACCATCCGCTCTCCGCCGCCCTTCCCAGCAGAAGCAACACAGCCGTCTCTCTATCTACCTCACTCTCATCTCCACCCCACTCCCGAATACAACTTTGCCATACTCGCCACGATGCCTCGTATGATGCCCAGGTCTGCCTTGTGATAGACTCTTGTATTAACCGTCCCGCTCCTCCATAACCATCTGCCACAACCGCGAAGGGCATTCTTGACCCACGTCCTCTGCCTCTGGTGCTAGTGCCCGAAAACGATCCCACTGAAAATGAGACAAGGCATCTGCTATGGAATTTTTTACACCTGGCACATGGACTGCTGTAATCCAAGCGTTCAACTTAAGACAACAAAGTACAAGTTCCCTCAGCAACCTAATCACAGGCGGCGACGAGGCCGACAAAGTGTTGATGACCGATACCACTCCCATGTTATCGCAGTGAAACCGAATTCTCCTATTGGCAAAACACTCCCCCCTAATATTCACCGCCACAACAATAGGAAACAACTCCAAAAATGCCAAGTTCCTCGTAAGACCCCTCTCTTTCCACATATTCGGCCACTCACCTACACTCCACCGTCCTTTCCAGTATGCCCCATAACCAGCACCTCCTGCAGCATCCGTAAATATCTCACAATCATAACTGTTCAAAAACTCCTCCTGTATTAACGATCTTCCGTTATAATTTTGCAGAAACAACTTCCAAACTTTCAGATCCTCCTTGTGTTCTTTATTTAAGCGAATAAAATGATGCGGAGCCCGCACTCCTGCTGTCGCTCCAGCCAACCTGCGACAAAATATTCTGCCCATTGCCATAATCCTGCCCGCAAAATTCAAACGCCCTAACAGTGACTGTAACTCCTTCAGTGTCACCTTGCGCAATCTCCCTATCCTATCGACCTACTGTTTAAGCAAGATCAATTTATCATCTGGTAACCGACACTCCATTCTTTCAGTATCAATTACAATGTCCAGGAAACTTAGGGTTGTGCAAGGGCCTTCCGTCTTTTCTACTGCCAAAGGTACGCCAAAATGCTCTGCCACCCACTCCATAGTACCTAACAAATTCATACATAACAAGGATTGCGGGGGACCTATAAACAAGAAGTCGTCCAAATAATGAATGACCGACTTCACAGAAGCCAGGTCCTTCACTACCCATTCCAAAAAACTACTGAAAGTTTCAAACAAAGAACACGAAATTGAACAACCCATTGGCAAACATCTATCAACATAATACTCCCCTTCCCAAAAACATCCCAACAACGGGATGCTATCCGGGTGAACTGGCAACAACCTAAAAGCAGACTCAATATCAGTCTTAGCTAGCAACGAGCCTGGCCCATACCTCCGTACCCATTGTGCCGCCGCATCAAAAGATGTATATTGGACCGAACACAACTCCTGCGCAATGCCATCATTCACTGAAAGACCTTTAGGGTATGACAAATGCTGAATCAAGCGAAACTTATTCACCTCTTTCTTGGGCACAACTCCTAACGGTGAAATAATCACCTTGTTGCTAGGCAATCCCTGAAACGGTTCCGCCATCCTGCCCAATTCAACCTCTTTAGCTAACTTCGTCTTAACCACCTCTGGATAACGGTGAGCCGACATAAAATTTTTAACCAAAAAAAGGGACTACATGATCAGGAGCTGGTATTCTAAAACCATCCAAAAACCCATCCTCAATAACTTTAGCCTTCAACTGATCCGGATACCTATTTAGAAAGGGGGCCATCGCGTGAACCCTCACCGGAGTAACCCCCTTGACCGGTAACCACCGACGGCTTTCCTTTTCCTCCCTTAAAGCATTTTGATGCTCTATGTGAACTTCCATTACAATGGGAGCACACATGCTTGAATTTACAGGAGTTCCCGTACTTGCATTGGCCATTATTAAATTGCCAGCAAGTTTCCGCTTCCTTTTTAATGTTTTGCGCCCCCTGACTACCTCCCCCATGTCCCGCTGATTGATTCCCGCTACTGTTGTTCCCGTGAAAGGACTGCCCATACCTCAATGGAGCCATAACCCTCAACCACAACCCAATGTCTTTCTGATCCCATCTGATCTGCGGTCGGACTGCTTTTCTCTGCCAAAATTGCTCATCATATCTTAACCACGCCTGACCCCCGTAAGTCCTCTGGGCCTCCCCGATAGCATCAAGTTAGCAGAATAAGCCTGAGCAATTATCAGGAGCTTTCTCCCCAATAACACTAGCCAATATTGCGAAAGCCTGTAACCAATTTACAAACGTCTGAGGAATCAACCTCCACCTACGCTTCTCCTCCTCCTCTTTTCTACTCTCATCCCTTTTTCCCTTATCCAGGTTAAACTTTTCCAATGGAAGAAGGGAAAAAATCTCTACGTACTCATCCCGCCAAATTTTTTCCTTTACCTCTTATTTTAGGTGTGCCCCCAACGGCCCCTCAAAGCACACATAAACTTCCCCTTTTGCCCTATCGTCCAGTCTTACATTATCCGCCTTGTCCTTCTCTGTCTGCACACAAACCGATACCCCAGAAGGTATAATGTCTGCACTGACCCCCGACCTGCCCATCTCGCTTCCCACCTGCAAAGACACCGGTTGACTAGGCACCCACGTCGCTGCCGCGGGTGCCAATCCTCCCTGATTAACTCCCCCCACTATCTATTCTAGCCAAAAATTGCGACATATTAAACAAAATGTCTCTAAGACCCATTATATCTGACCCGCAACCTCCCCTAATATTTTGTCCGCTGGGCCCCGCCGACTGCCTATCAACTCCCTCATACAGTAATGACCCAGCGGGCGATAAACAAGAGATAGAAGCAAACTCACCCAGCTGCGCAGGTGCTGTGTCCCTGCCAGCCGAAATTCCTGTGTCCTGCCGACGCCTGGATTCACCTCTATCCTCCCCACTCTCCGATCCGTCCGACTCCTGCAGCAGCGCAAGGCCCGCACCCCTGGCCTCCTCGTCACCAGGGGGGACCTGAGTACTCGCCGTCTCTGCTGCTCGTCCTCCGTCAATCCTGGCTCTGGTCCTTCCTGCCGTCCGTGACCTTCCTTGATTTCCAGACCCTGACTCTCGTGTCCGACCTGTCGTGTTCCAAGTTTGACTGCCAGGCATCCCAGTGCTAATGCCCGCCGCTCCACCGCCTTGAATGTGTTGCATCGAGCCAGGCAGCAGATCTTCAAATTGCCGCTGCCTGCCCGTGAAATTCCGCTGCTGCATCCCTGTCCCGTTGTTTCTAGCAGGCACCCCGACTGGAGCATCGCCAGGTGTACCTGCCATGAAAATGGTCCTTCTGCTGCTCCCCCCCGCTCCGCGTCCTCTGTGGTCACGGCGCTTTGAATTGGCGCCTTTTCTTGAACTGGGGGGCGTGTGCATATCTCCGTCGAAGATGCCGGTTCCGGAAGATACGTTGCTAGCACTTCCGGTGATGTCCCGCCCACCGGGAGCTGACGTGGCTGTATCGTGGGCATTGCTTCCGGCGCGGCCCGGGCCCTGGTATTGCGGCGTGACACCGGAGCAGGCCGCAATACAGCCGACCGGGTTCTTTCAGTTGAGGACTGCGATACACTGCAGATGGAACCCGCAGGGCGGCTAGGCGGATTCCTGCCGCGGCGGGCACGCTGACGGGGAGTTCCGACAACACGCTCACCGGACGCAGGGTCCCCTGAGGGGCTCCGCGGCCTGCACCTGCTGCCCGCAGTAACCGTGTCCTGAGAAATCCTAACGGGGGGCCTCGTCCTCCTGCTGGCCCTTCCAGATCTCGATGGAGGTGCTTTTGCCCCATCACTCCCCAGCAATCCAGACAGCTGGGACTCCAGCCACCCTCCACTTCTGGATCTTGCAGCCTCCCTCAGTCTGGCGATCAAGGAATCTACAGTTTCCATATTCTGGGTAAGTGTCTTCACACAAAAGGACTTTCTCCAATGTTCTTGTCTTTGGGACTTTTCCAATGCTTTCTTCTCTGAACTGACCGTTTCTCACCCCACCCTTTCTGCTTTATCTACACCCCCCCGCCTCAAATGCCCGCCCTTCAACCTATATCCAATCCCTATCCTTTTAAGTTCAAATTACACCCTCCTGTCCCCTCCCGGTCATGTGGGGCTTCCATCTAGGTTCCTTGCCTCCAGCCCCCTTCTTTAGTGAAAATGAATTGACTAGAGAACAACACTAATATGGTAGCTAAGTGCTGTCTTGCGCTTTTTATTATAGTCTACCCTTTGGGACCATTTGAGTTTCCTCCATCCCCAGCTTCCTTCTTATTTTCACAGCATTAAAGTGAAGGTGCCGCAGTTGTTGTTTTTTTGTATTCATTTTTTGTTACATCTGGTCTTATCCTTCAGTCACCTCCAGAACTGCACTCACTATTCTGCTGTTACATCTTGTCTTATCCTCCAGAGATGCGGTCACTATTCTGCTGTTACATCTGGTCTTAACCTCCAGTCACCTCCAGAGCTGCGGTCACTATTCTGCTGTTACATCTGGTTTTATCTGCCAGAGCTGCGGTCACTATTCTACTGTTACATCTGGTTTTATCCTCCAGAGCTGCACTCCCTATTCTGCTGTTACATCTGGTCTTATCCTCCAGTCACCTCCAGGGATGCGCTCACTATTCTGTGTCATCATGTAACAGAATAGTGAATTCTGATCTGGAGGTGACTGAACAATAAGACAGCACGTCTTATCCTCCAGTCACCTCCAGAGCTGCAGTCACTATTCTGCTGTTACATCTGGTCTTAACCTCCAGCCACCTCCAGAGCTGCGGTCACTATTCTGCTGTTACATCTGGTTTTATCTGCCAGAGCTGCGGTCACTATTCTGCTGTTACATCTGGTCTTATCCTCCAGTCACCTCCAGGGATGCGCTCACTATTCTACTGTTACTTGTCACTGGTACCTAATCCATAACATGAGAGGTCACATGACCGGCGACCCTTTATATTTGCATTAATAATGAAAATACAAATTACTAAATAAAACTGAAACATTTATATACATTATATACAAAATAAATAGTAAGAACACAAGGACAATATTCAGTCCAGGCCTGGGCCGCAGAGCTGACGCTCTAATATCAGACCTCAGTGACCGCTCTGTACTATATACTCCTGTATATCCAGGTCTGGGCCGCAGAGCTGACGCTCTAATATCAGACCTCAGTGACCGCTCTGTACTATATACTCCTGTATATCCAGGCCTGGGCCGCAGAGCTGACGCTCTAATATCAGACCTCAGTGACCGCTCTGTACTATATACTCCTGTATATCCAGGCCTGGGCCGCAGAGCTGACGCTCTAATATCAGACCTCAGTGACCGCTCTGTACTATATACTCCTGTATATCCAGGCCTGGGCCGCAGAGCTGACGCTCTAATATCAGACCTCAGTGACCGCTCTGTACTATATACTCCTGTATATCCAGGCCTGGGCCGCAGAGCTGACGCTCTAATATCAGACCTCAGTGACCGCTCTGTACTATATACTCCTGTATATCCAGGCCTGGGCCGCAGAGCTGACGCTCTAATATCAGACCTCAGTGACCGCTCTGTACTATATACTCCTGTATATCCAGGCCTGGGCCGCAGAGCTGACGCTCTAATATCAGACCTCAGTGACCGCTCTGAACTATATACTCCTGTATATCCAGGCCTGGGCCGCAGAGCTGACGCTCTAATATCAGACCTCAGTGACCGCTCTGTACTATATACTCCTGTATATCCAGGCCTGGGCCGCAGAGCTGACGCTCTAATATCAGACCTCAGTGACCGCTCTGTACTATATACTCCTGTATATCCAGGCCTGGGCCGCAGAGCTGACGCTCTAATATCAGACCTTGCTGCATAAGGATCTGCATGTAGTTGTGTGTTGGTATCACTATGTGTCTACGGCTGTGTGCCCACATAGTGTTTAAGAGTTTTTTCCGCGTAAATTACGCAGCGCAAACACTGAAAAACACTAGTATATATGCCCCCCATGGTCCCCTATGTGAGAACGCAAGTCATGAGCACATGCTGCGTATTATCGCTGCGTAAAAACACGTAGCATGCCCATTAATTTTGCTGGTTGCGCGGCGTAATCACCGCCTTATGCGTATGTCCATGCCCACCATGTGTATATTGTGCGCTTCAATATGTGTATGGTACCCGGGTCTGGAGGAGAGGAGACTCACCTCCAGGCCCAGGTACCATAAAACCTGTTGTAAAAAAATAATGAAAATAATAAATATCAATATACTTACCCTCTGTCAGCCCACAATCTCCTCACCGCCGCTGCCTCCGAACCCAGAGATGCATTGCGGCAATGGCCTGCGATGACGCTGCGGTCATGTGACCGTGAGGTCCTCACAGGTCCTGCCGCTCTGTATCTATGGGAACAAAGCTAGCGGGGAGTAGCGGTGAGGAGACTTATTATTTTTTACATGCATATGCAGCATCAATAGTAAAAAGTTGGTCACACTTGTCAAGCACTATGCAGTGTGACCAACCTGTCAAGCACTTTTCCAAGTGATGCTAATATCGCTTGGAAAGCTCTTGACAATGTGCATGCTAAAATGCATGCAAAAACGCTTGATTTGCGCTTGTGTTTTGCGGGAAAACGCATGTGAATTAGGCTTGCGCTTTCCCACAGCAGGGGGATGCTGAAATGATGCAGAAATTTCTGCTTAATTGACGCAAAGTGGGCACATAGCCTAATATCAGACCTTGCTGCATAAGGATCTGCATGTAGTTGTGTGTTGGTATCACTTTGTGTCTACAACAAAATGGCTCCTCACTGTGAGAGATCCTAATTCCTAAACTTCATTGTCTCTTATCCATTTGTAAACACCCAGAAAGGGAGGGGGGAGGAGGAGACATCAGACATGGAGCAAATCCAGCCCAGATTTTCAGCAGTCGTAATGCATGCCAGCTCTACACAAGGTTTTCATGCCTAATTTCAGTAGCTGCTCCCCCTAGTGTTTCAAAGTGGAACATGTCAAACTTTTTAAATTATTTTTCATATTTAGCTCCATTAAAAAAATATGATAATATTGGAGAAACGAATCAAAACAATAATACTTTACGTTTTCGCAAATGTTGAAAAAAGTTTTCTTTTGATGGCACCTTCCCTTTAAGGCATCTGTACTCATGAGAAGTCTTTACACTCCTTGAAAATTGCACGTGTCTATACATTTACCAGCTGGGTTCAGGAGAGTGACGACTTATAACCAGGACAAACAGAATAATGAGAAGAATGTATCAGGCTGGGTCTGTCAGTGGTGTAAAGTGATCCCTGCCGCTCAGGTCTCCTATTCTGTAGGACACTTCTGTAGATTGCATTATAGGCCGTCCCTTAGTCATCAGCAGCATTTAGTTGTGTGGAGCATGAATTGCGGCACATACATACAACGTCAGAGACTGGGAAGGTGGACGTCTCCCGCTGGATTAGGCCTTGAAGCAGTAGGATGACTAAGTTTCTCTCCAGTTGACACAAGGGAATCAAAGCCTTCAACATCTAAAAGATAAAATACAGATATGGCAACAAATGTATCAACTAAGTGACATCTCTTTCTCTTCAAGTTGGATACGGTCAAACAGCTTCTCTGTCTTATACACGGCCATTTATTCTTTTCATCAGTATTATAAGTACTCAGTCGACTTCCCCAGAAATATAAAGAACCAGGAGGAACTTCTGTTACATCATGAGATCGGCCTCGTGTTATAGATTTACTCCATTCAGGAGCAGAGGTTTCCCACAACGTAGTGATCTACTGCCATGAAGCTTCTACACTATTCTAATCATTGTATCCTGGGTTTTTATATGTATTGCTTGTATAAATAGGATTTCTAGTTGTAATGATGTACGTTAATCTATAACTGCTGGGCTACCGATGACCAACACAGACTAAAATACATCACATGCCCAAATTTCAACTTATGATCTGTCCCATCTACCCAGTTCTTTGCACAAAAGAACACAGCCAATAAATGGCCAAGGATGGTAAAAAAGGCAGAATTTTACATTTGGCCAACAGTTTCTGATGGCCAATTTCAGTGGGCTAAAAACCACAAAGCACTTTTATAAGACGTGATTTACTGTCATTCATAAGAATTTGCAAATAAAATGGTGAGCAAAAACAGACTGAAACTGAATGAGAGCGGCACTCACCACTAGTACATGAAAATACAGCACTTTAATGTGGTTGTCACATGAGGAGACATAAAGACATAAATAAGCGACAGCTGTTTCACGTAAACGACGCTTTTTTCGGCTGAGCCTGAAGAAGTGTAGTTTATGCGAAACAGCTGTCACTTACATTCCTCTTTATTCAGGCTCGGACTGGCCCATAGGGCAGCAGGGAAATCCTCTGGTGGGCCCCAACTCCACTATATGGGCAGTACTTGGCATAATTCACTTGGAACAGAAAAAAAGCAGCATACCATCATTCATTCACCAAAATACCCAGTTTATTATTATATAGAGGTATAGGTAAATTTGTGAACAAGGGTAGTGTAATATTTGCATGCAGTTGAAAAGTGGGTCCCCCAAAGTCAATGTTACTGGTGGGCCTTTGGCACCCCAGTCCGACACTGTCTTTATGTCTCCTCATATGACGACCACAATACAGTGCTGTATTTTCACGTATCAATTGTGAGTGCCGCTCTCATTCAGTTTTTCATGCTGTTTTTGCTCATAATTTTGTACTGTTTTATCTCAAGATGAGCACCACTATATCTGGCAATCCGCTAGTTATGCTTGCCCTAATGCATTCCTGGAGGGTGTGTTAGCAGCACCCGAAATTCTGCTAATCTGTTATTTATTGGACAAATAAAATGGTGCACAACATAAATTGAATTAAAGGGCTTGTCCCGTGATTTATTTTCAGGAGCGCACCGCTCTCCAGGCTCACAGCTACCTACTTGCTAAGAAGCAGTGCGCTCCTGCTTGATTGACAGTTCAGGCCAGATGTGAATCTAGCGCTCCCTGATGTTATATGAGGCAGCATTAAAGAAGTGCAGTGGTACTGAAGCTGGCCAGAATCGGAACTAATAGCAAGTTCCAAAGATCCTGTCCAGTTTCAGTGCAGTGTTTGCAAGCTCACTATGTAAGAGCTTGTAAGTGCATCTTTAGCCACTGCTACTGTCTAGGCTATGAACAGTAAACAATAAAAAAATGCACTTTTAATTATCAGGGGGCAGATATTAAAGGGAATCTGTCAGCCCAATCTGACATTATAAAACAAAACCCTGTAGGGGATATAGTCACTCGAAAAATTACACCTATAGTTCCAAATCCTGCCTCTATTCTGCAGTAATTGAAGTTTAATCAAATAAGCAAATTAAGGAGCTTGATGCATCCTTAGTGTGACCAAGAGGCTCTGCAAACCGATCTCCCACTGATTTTGCACCCTCACTGGTGACTGTCAGCCTGAGCTTTTTCTGCAGACAGTTCTAGCTCCAGGCAAGGCAGCGCTGTCGATCACTAATGAGGGAGGCGGGGCATGCAAAACCAGTGTACGGAACGGTGCACTGAGCCTCTAGACCACTCTAAGGGTGCACAGTGAACTATAATAAGCATATATGATTACAGAGAATCTATCAGCAGGTTTTTGCTATGTAATGTGACAGCCGCATGATGTAGGGACAGAGACCCTGATTCCAGCAATGTATAACTTAGTTACTGGGTCCAGCACTTATGATAGAGTCACAATTTTCTCTGCTGAAGGTCTAGCAGACCTTGAAATGTTGAGCCCTATGTAATCCAGCCCATACCACTGATTGTACACAGAAAGCTGCCAATGTATATTGACAAAAAGCTGCCATTCAATGTTGGGGTGTGTGGATGGCCTAGGAGGCATGCGGGCAGCTTGTCCTATAGTGATAATCTCCTGCTGATAAAACTCTGATTGTACTGAAACAGCAAAACACAGTCCAATAAGTGACACATCGTTGGAATCAGGCTCTCAGCCCCTACAACATACTGCTCTCAAATTACAGAGCAAAAACAGGTGACAGATTCCCTTTAAACTTCAGTTTCTCAAGAAAAGATGCAGTGATTTGTACCACTAAATATATCTACCCGTCTATGTGCTAAGTTTATATTGTCAGTTTGAGCCGCATTAAATAAATAGTAAATTAGAAAGTTGCTTGTTTTTACAAGCGCTTTCCAATTATACCTGACTTTGAAGATGGGAATAACCCTTAAAATAGATAGAAGTTAATACTTGTGGTTGATGCTATATTTTAAAACATTTTTAAAGGGTTCATTATTGCATGAATGTAGGATTTTGTATGTTCTCCCAGTGACGCCTCTTCGCGGAAGCCCTTTTCTTTACCCTGGGAGATGGGGGACTCGGAGTCAGGTCCTAAGATGGAGAGATGGGGTGCAGCCGTGGCCCGGACCCGCTCCGTGCTCAGGGCCGTCACAATTTAAAAGGGATGGTATGGGCTTATCCGGGTTGAGTGGCTGATTACAACTACGCCACCTGTGGCACCTGGTGAAGGCCACCAGCGCTGCCGCAGTCCGCTGAGGCCTGGTGTTAGGGCAGCTGGCGTTGTTACTATTCCCCACAGGCGGAGCAAGGCCTCAGGGCAGAGAGACAGGACGGAGGCGGGGTAGTGGTCTAGAAAGTCTGTGTCGTGCGGTGTAGCGCCGATTAAAGAAAATCCGGAGGCCATAGGGGTGAACTTCCAAGGCTTTACTCACATAAAAGAGATGGCAGAAGGAAGGCGACTCCCTGCTCCTCGCGGAGTTCTGCGGCCACCAGGGACGAGGGTCCGACAACCTCCGAGCAAGTCCAGTGTTAAATCAGGATCCTGCACCAGAGTTTTCCTAGACTTCAGACCGGGTCCTTTCCCGTCTGTGTGTGTGTGGATAGGCCGGGTCTCCCTCTGAGCTCCTCTCAGAAAAAGGGTACGGGTGGCAGCTCCGCTCCTTCCGATACCCGGTGGGATCCTCAGGGCCTACCGGACTTACCGACCAAGACGTGGAGTAGCAAGGTCGGGTGTCGGCTGCCGGTACCCCTCTTGCAGCCGGACTCCCTCTGAATATATCAGGTGGGCGAGGACAGGTGGCGTCTATCGCTCCGTGTGCGTCCTCCCTGGGATCCATTTGCTATAGAGCTACACTCTTAAGCTCCGGGCCTTCTTGGTCATGGTCCTTGACCGGGCTGAGACGTTCATCATCTCCAGCCAGCCCCGGGATTGGTCTGGAGGTTTCACCCCCCCCTTTTGAATGAGGCAGCCTTGGGGATTGGATAATGGGAAGTTGGGGGGTGGGTAGTGGGAGAGGCGCATATGTAGGGAAAAGTGTGGGAAAACCGCCATTCCCTGAGGAGCAGCAGAGTGATTTACCCAGAAATGGCATCCGTCGAATCCCTGGTGGGCCAGCTCAGAGACGTCGCCATGACAACAGGGAGGCAAGCATCTGCAGGCAGGCAGCAGTCCAGGGAACCACTGGTGCCTGGCTCACATGGACGACGCGGAAGGGAAGGAGCGGCAGGTAGCGACACCGCGCTGCCTGGCAGCGTCCAGGCCTGTGCGTCTGGGTCTGGTTGCCGGAGGAGCCCAAGGGCTGCATCCAGGAGTGCAAGACGGTCTGGCGGGAGGTGATCGTCGGGGAGAAGCCAGTCTGCAGCATCCGTGACCATTCAGGTACCCCCTGGTGACGCGGAGGCCAGGGGCGCGGGCCTTGAGTGGCGAATGGACACAGAAGGAACCGATTCCAGCAGTGACCGTGACGGAAGAGGTGATCATCAGGACTCAGGAATTCCGGCTGGCGGGGACACAGCACCTGCGCAACTGCGTGAGTATGATTCTATATCTTGTTTGTCGCCCGCAGGGGCTGTTTTGCTAAGGGGAGGTAGTGGTCAGTTTGTAGGGCCAGAGGGGAGGAGTTTAGGTGGTCAAGGGGGTGCAGAGGTATCGGGGATTAGGGATATCTTGCATAGCATGTCACAGATTTTGCTTAGAATGGAGAGCGGTGCAGCGGGTGGGGCAGGGCCATCCCCCATAGGAGCTTGGTTACCAGGCCAGGAGGTGTTGCTGCAACCCAGTTGTGTTAGGGTAGGGTCTGCGGCGGGCACAGAGGCAGCATCTACGGGCGTTTCAGTATCGGTTCAGACGGAAAAGGACAAGGGCGATACGGTGAAGCTGGATGATAGGGCAAAGGGTGAGGTGTATGTGTGCTTCGAGGGGCCACTGGGGGCACATTTAAAAAAAGAGGTGAAGGAGAAAATTTGGGGTGATTAATATGTCAAAATTTTCTCCCTCCTTCCCTTGGAGAAGTTTAATTTAGACAAGGGGAGGAAGGATAATAGCAAAGAGGAGGAGAAGCGCAGGTGGCGCTTGATCCCTCAGACTTTTGCAAATTGGCTTCAAGCATTCGCTATATTGGCCGGTGTCATTGGGGAAAAGTTTCCTGAAAATTGCTCGGGTCTATTCTGTTACTTAGACGCGATTGGGGAAGTGCATCATACTTACGGGGGACAAACATGACTGAGGTACGACGAGCAATTCAGGCAGAGGAAGGCGGTGCGGCCTGAGATTAAGTGGGACCAGAAAGATATTGGCCTTTGGTTAAAAGTGATGGCCCCTGCTAGATACGGGCAGTCCTTTCACCGGAGCAGGGGAAGCGGGAGTCAATCGTCGGGACAGGGGGGAGGTAGTCAGGGAGCACAGGGAGGAAAAGAGAAGTCGGGAAGGTGCTGGCAATTTAATGATGGCCAGTGCAAATAAGGGAACGGCTGTAAGTTCAAGCACGTTTGTTCCCATTGCAACTGGAGCTCCCATGGGGCTGCAAAATGCTTCAAAAAAAGGAAAAGGAAGGATGTCGTGGGTACCGGTGAAGGGGGTGACTCCAGTGAATCTCCTAGGGATGGCCCCCTTTCTCAGTAGATATCCCGATCAATCGAAGGCCAGGATTATTAATGATGGTTTTTTGGAGGGTTTCAGGATCCCGCCTCCTGACCATACGGTTCTGTGACACCCCAGGGGTCTGGTTGCCACAGTAATAGAGATATTATGCCTGAGAGCAAGTGGGAGGTTTCTCTGGTCAGGATCCCTAAGCATGCAACACGGTCCGCCCAGACCTGGGAGGGGAGGAATCTGCCCTTATAAACTGGGTCTGGGGCGGGATTAGAGCAGTCAGAGTCAGAGTGGAGCTGCAGACAGTTCCAGACACAGGGAAAGCAAGAACAGGAGCTCTGTAGGAGCAGTAGCAGAAGTCCAGGGGCTGGAGCTGAGCAGAGTTCGCCCTGGACGAAAATACTAAAGCCGGACACAGGAGTCCGAGGCTGTGGGGACTGATATACACCCAGCAGCAGAAACCAGCCGGCAGGGGATTCCAGGTCCTCTGGCCATAGAAGCCCGGAGGCTCAGTCACAAAGAAGGGACCAGCGCCGCCATCCAGGAGCGGAGGCTAACAGGAGGCCCCAAGTCACCAGCCATACGGGTGAGCACCACACGGTATACTCAGGGACGTGGGCTACTTGTAACCGCTGACAGCAAGGTAGCCAGGAAGAGTGCAGATTAACGGGGAGGCCTACAACTCCACCTGGCCAGGGGAACACCTGCTTGCTCGCAGACTGACCAGGCCCCTTACACTAGCCAGTACTCCCGGGAGGGTCTGCCTTGTACCATCAGTAAAGACCCTGAACCGCACCACACGTCTCTGTGATTCCTTGCCGCACCAGCACCATTAGCACTGGGACCCTCACACCATTACTCCCATCATCTTCCACATTAGCTGCCCTGAGGCAATACTTCTCCCGTGGGGAGTCATCCCATACTCAGCTGCGCAAACAACATCAGCCTCAGCGGTCTGCAGCGCAGCGGCGGTCCCCACTGACCGCAATCCACGGGTGGCGCAGTCGGACACTTATTACAATACAAATAGACTGTCACTGGTTTGACCACCCTGGGCACGGACCGGGTCACCGCCACACGGAGACTACAACCCCCAGCATCTCAGCGATCCGGCTCCGGGTATTCCCCTGCACAGCACAGGCCCAGGGGGCGCGTCAACTTTGGCGTGGTCGGCAGGATTTCGTGCCCGCAACCACCGGGTACTGCGTGCCTGAAAAAGACTTTTTGAACTTACCTGTGGTGAATTTTCCCGCCGTCCGGAGTCGTTTCCCGCCATCCGGAGCTGATTCCCGCCATCAGACGCCATCTTGGACCGTTTCACGCTGTCTTCTGCCTTCTTCCCGCCATCCGCAGCTGCTTCCCGCCTTCGGACGCCATCTTCGGGACGCCGCACGGGAAGAAGAGGGGCGTGGACGCCGAAAGCGCGCGAGATCCGAAGCTCCGCCCCACGCTCTGACGCTGCGCAAGGTCCTGGAAGGGAGGAAGAGCGACGCTGACGTCATCGGAGCGCGACGCCAGGTCCTCAACCCCGACGATCGACTGCGGAGCCGCTTCCTATGGAAGAAGAGCATCGCAAGGTAGGCCACGGTCCACTAGGGGAGAGGAGGATGCCGGATACCGAGGGGAGCTCCACTGCCACAGCCACCGCCAGCGCAACCGCTGCAGCAGTCATGCCATTCACCATGCCCTATATCCCGGGGGCAACCTGGCTACCCCAGTACTCAGGGGAGTCACATACTCTAAATGACTTTAGAGAAAGACTGGATAGCCTCTTCCAGGTGTACCCCCTCACAGAAGAGCAAAAAGTGAGCATCCTGGTGGCCCAATTAATCGGGGCAGCCCAAAGGGAGGTAAAGTCCTGGCCACCTGGGAGGAAGAGGACTGTCAGAGACATACTAACCCGGCTGAAAGACACATTTGACACCCGCACCTCAGCCGAAATAAAACTAAGATTTTATGGGTGCAAACAACGGGCACATGAGAGTATAAGAGACTATGCTTTAAACCTACAAGAGGCCCTGAGAGCCATTAAGCAGGCAGACCCTGACAGCGTGGGAAATGAAGATAAGCTGTTGACTGAACAATTTATTGAGGGTCTACTGTGCAATGCCCACTGAACCCAGTTGCGGGCAATGGCCTTACAGGACCCTGACCTGGACTTTGCACAGTTCAAGGACAGAGCCATCCGGGTGCTCCGAGAACCGGCACCAGGTGGCGCTGTGACCCACAGGCGCCCTGCTATCACTTACCACCAGGAGACGGCGCCCTTGTCTGCAGGGCCTGTGGGAGCTGATGCGCAGGCTTTAAACAGTGACCCGGCTACAGACCTGCACCATCAGATCCAAGAGCTGACTAAGAGCGTTGCCGCGCTAACCAGAACTGTGCAGTCTTTACAGGTCTCTTCTCCAGGAAAGATCCAGCTGGCCTCCGGACCGGAGGACGTCCCGTGGCGCCGACTGAGGAGGACCCCACCGGCCAGAGGAAGACCCAGCGACAGATACAACGAGGACGGACGACCCATCTGCCGCTGCTGCAATCAACCCGGACATGTGGCAAGGTACTGTCATTTAAACGGGCACAACCTGGGGTAGAGGGCCAACCCCCAGGCATAAGACCATCAGGCTCATCCAACTGGCGTGATAAATACGTAGGGGGACGTCCAATCTTGCCTGTGGTACTGGATGGCATTCCTATGAGTGCCCTACTAGACACTGGGTCACAGGTGACCACCATCCCGTACGTGCTCTTTAAACAGTACTGGAATGACTCGGACATAACCCGCTACCCAGATGACGACCTGAGTATCATCGCCAGCAATGGTCAGCCCGTGCCGCAGGTGGGATTCAAAGAGGTGACCATTAAGATCGATAAAGTCGAACTGGCGGCACAAGGACTGATTATAGTGGACATAGACCGTCATGAGAGTCACCCTAGAATAACCTTGGGAACTAATGTGATTGAAAATTGTCTTGCAGAGGTGATTCTCATTTTGCAGCAGGTTGCCAAGAACGCCAGTTCCGGCCAGCAGCGTGTGCTCCAAAAAGAGATCCGGGCACTGATGAAGCGGCAACAGGTGGAACTATCTGGTGGTGAGATAGGTAGCGTGAGAATGTGTGACCCGTTCCCTATTGCCATGCCCCCAAAAAGTGAGATGATGATTTGGTGCCGGGCAGCTATTGCTCTAAGAGGTAGAGACTACCAAGCAATGGTAGAACCCGTCTACTCAGACAGTAGGCCCACCATTTTGACAGCACGGGGGGTGGTCGATGTACGCCATGGGAGGGTGCCCGTTCGCATCATAAATATTGGGGAGAGAGAAGTACACCTGCCCCGGTATGCCACGCTAGCCAAATTGTTCACCATCAACCAGAACTCTGTACAGGCCGTGGAACCCTTGCCTCCATCTCAACCAGAGGAAGGTAACGGCTCTAAGAAACCAATGGAGGACTGGTGTCAGCAACTGCATTTGGGTACTGACTCCACTCCCTCACACCAAAAACAGGGAGTCTATCGGGTGGTTCAAGAGTACGAGAGAGTGTTTAGTAAACACCCGCTAGACTTCGGGCGAGTAAAGGGGGTAGAACACCACATCCCCACTGGAGACCATCCTCCCATAAAGGAGAGATACCGACCCGTACCCCCGGCACACTACCAACACGCCAAGGGGATGCTTAGAGACATGAAGGAGGCTGGGGTAATCAGGGACAGCTGTAGCCCCTGGGCAGCTCCACTAGTCTTAGTGAAAAAGAAAGACAACACCATGAGAATGTGTGTAGACTACAGGAAGGTCAACCGTATCACACACAAAGATGCGTACCCGTTACCAAGGATAGAAGAGTCCTTAGCTGCATTAAAATCTGCTAACTTCTTCTCTACTTTGGATCTCACTAGCGGGTACTGGCAGGTTCCTGTAGCAGAGGCGGACCGGGAGAAGACCGCATTCACCACCCCGATGGGTCTCAGCGAATTTAACTGTATGCCGTTCTGGCTCTGCAACGCACCAGGAACCTTCCAATGGTTGATGGAATGCTGTCTGGGACACCGGAACTTCGAGACGGTCCTGTTATACCTGGACGATGTTATCGTCTATTCCAAGACCTACGAGGACCACCTGAAACACCTGGCAGAAGTGTTCGAAGCTCTGGCGAATTACGGCCTAAAGGTGAATCCCTCCAAGTGTCACCTCCTGAAACCAAAGGTGCAATACCTGGAACACGTGGTGAGTGCTGACGGAGTGGCTCCCGACCCTGATAAGATCACTTTGATTAAGGACTGGCCAAGACCCTCCAGCATAAAGGAAGTGCGGCAGTTCCTCGGGTTGGTAGGCTACTACCGAAGATTCATTCCCGGTTTCACCAAAATGGCAGCCCCTATGCAGGACCTCCTGATAGGTCAATCTCGGAAAGCCAAAAACCAGAAGCCGCCCTTCAGGTGGGAAAAGCTGGAAGAGGAGTCCTTTTGCCAGCTGAAGATGGCCCTCACGGGGGATGAAATCCTGGCATATCCAGACTACAGCCAGCCCTTTATCCTCCACACGGACGCAAGCAACATCGGGCTAGGAGCCGTACTGTCCCAGATCCAACAAGGGAAAGAACGGGTAATCGCTTACGCCAGCCGAAAGCTACGGCCCACGGAGAGGAACCCTGAGAATTATAGCTCATTCAAGCTGGAGTTCCTGGCAGTAGTGTGGGCAGTGACCGAACGTTTCAAGCATTACCTTGCCTCCTCCAAATTCACCGTGTACACGGATAACAACCCATTGACACACCTGGACACTGCAAGGCTCGGTGCCCTGGAACAGAGATGGATGGCCCGCCTGTCCAACTTTGAATTCACCATCAAATACCGGGCAGGACGCTCAAATGCCAACGCGGATGCCCTGTCTAGAATGCCGAACTTACCGGACGTAGGGGAAGATCCAGAAGATCTGGAAGAAGTTGAGCTCGCTGCGTTCCACCGTCATGGGATTACCCTGTATTCCCACCGTGTGAAGGACAGGCGCTCCGTGACGTTCAATTCCTTGCCCCACTACAACTGGGCGGAGACGCAAGACAGTGATCCCGCAGTCCATTTGGTGAAGGAAATGCTGACCCAGGCCGATGCCCATCTTGACCCAGATGCTCCGGAGGAGACCAAGCAACTGTGGAAGGAGAAAAGTAAGCTGTTCCTCTACAGGGAGAAGCTGTGCCGGAGAATGGTTAACTCTCGAACGCATGAGTTGACCTGGCAGGTAGTGGTCCCAAGACGAGACGCGGCTATGGTTCTGGAGGCATACCACAACGGAGCAGGGCATTTCGGATGGAAGAAGCTGGAGTTCTTGTTGCGTGAACGGTTCTACTGGGTAGGCATGAGAGGAGCCATCGAGAGGTGGTGCAGAGACTGTGGCCCGTGCCACCTGAGAAGAAAAGACCGAGCCAGCCAGAAGACTCCCCTGCAGCCCATCATCACCAGACAGCCACTGGAACTGGTAGCCCTGGACCATGTGAAACTGGCTCCAAGCAGATCTGGGTATGTCTACGCCCTCACAATCGTAGATCATTACTCCCGGTTCCTGGTGGTGGTCCCGGTCAAGGACTTAACGGCTCAAACAGCAGCTAGAGCCTTCCAGCAGCACTTCTGCCGTCCACACGGGTACCCGGACCAAGTGTTGACAGACCAAGGACCAGCCTTTGAAGCGGAGGTCTTCCAGGAGTTCTGCAACCTGTATGGCTACAAGAAGATAAGAACAACGCCCTATCACCCTCAAACCAATGGACTCTGCGAGAAGATGAACCAGGTGGTGATAGATCTGCTAAAAACACTGCCCCTGGAAGAACGCAGTCTGTGGCCTGAGAAACTGCCCGATCTGGTGGACCTGTATAACCACATCCCTGTAGGTTCCACCAACTGTACCCCGGCTTACCTAATGAGAGCAAGACCTGGTAAGCTGCCTATTGACCTGGATATGGGAGTCCTGACGCCTGAGGACACCTCGCCAGAGGCAGACTGGGATACAGAACGGCAGCAGCAGTATTGGAAAGTACAGGAAAGCGTCGAGCGAAGTCTGTCTCAAGCTAGAGAAAGGCAAGAGAAGGCTTATAATCAGTATGCTCCCGCTGTTCCCCTGGTACCTGGAGAGCAGGTCTTGAAGAGGAAGAGGCGGCTCCACAAGTTGGACGACCAGTGGGAGAAGGACCCGTACACCGTACTGCCATCAAGCCATGAGAACCCAAAAATCTGCGTAATCAGTAAGGATGGAGGAGAAACCACAGCCATTGTCTCCAGAGACCACCTGAAGAAGTGTCCCGAGCAGCTGCAAAGCCCTGAAGAAGATCAAGAAAACCCTCAACCCGCAGAGGAAAGGGAAGAAATGATCAGTACCGTACTCGGAGACTTCCCCCGGTCTTGGACACTAGTAAACGGCGCTGTCGTGGTACCCATCCTCACCTTTCTCCAGCCAGCCCCGCAAGTGCCTACAGAGGAACCGGTAGAGCTGGAAGAGCAGCCGGCCCAAGAGGCAGAAGGGTCCACACCAGCAGTACAGGAGAATCAACCCTCTGCTAGTAGTGAGCCTGCCGTGCCCCTAGTGAGCCAAAGAGTGCGCAGAAAGCTGCCCAGCTTGCCCATAACACCTCCTACACCCTGTAGTGCAGGACCAGTTAGTGAGCTCCGTAGGTCCACTAGAGTCACTAGAGGTCAGATGCCCGCTCGCTGGAGAATCTAAACCAATGCACTGTAAAGTTGACTTTATTGAAAAATGTTTATGGTTTATGTTTGTTGCCTGTTACTAATTATGTTTCTCAGTTACCCTGCAGATTTATTTGGACTAACAGGTTATGGACACTGGATAACCGGAACAGTTTTGTAGATAGTTGCACCTTGGTGCCTCTTGCGAAGACGGCCGCGGAAGAGAAAACCTGTCTGGCGTGGCCTCCTTGCGGCCCAAAGTAGTTAGTCTACCCTTGCAGCCACGCCCAAGGACAACGCAAGGGGTTTGCTTTGGACAGGTCCCCTATTCTGTGCCAAGACTTCGCCTTGTTGGGTGACATGGACACCCCCTTTGTTTCATAAACTTCACCTTTGGTGATATGGACACCCGGTTGCGGACACGCCGTGACCTTTAAAGAACTAAAGCTTCTTGTAAATATGTTATTGTATTATTGTTATACCCTGTATTTATGTTTCTTTAAAAAATGTGTTTAGTCCCGGAGTACTAAAATTTACTAGGGGGGAATGTGACACCCCAGGGGTCTGGTTGCCACAGTAATAGAGATATTATGTCTGAGAGCAAGTGGGAGGTTTCTCTGGTCAGGATCCCTAAGCATGCAACACGGTCCGCCCAGACCTGGGAGGGGAGGAATCTGCCTTTATAAACTGGGTCTGGGGCGAGATTAGAGCAGTCAGAGTCAGAGTGGAGCTGCAGACAGTTCCAGACACAGGGAAAGCAAGAACAGGAGCTCTGTAGGAGCAGTAGCAGAAGTCCAGGGGCTGGAACTGAGCAGAGTTCGCCCTGGACGAAAATACTAAAGCCGGACACAGGAGTCCGAGGCTGTGGGGACTGATATACACCCAGCAGCAGAAACCAGCCGGCAGGGGATTCCAGGTCCTCTGGCCATAGAAGCCCGGAGGCTCAGTCACAAAGAAGGGACCAGCGCCGCCATCCAGGAGCGGAGGCTAACAGGAGGCCCCAAGTCACCAGCCATACGGGTGAGCACCACACGGTATACTCAGGGACGTGGACTACTTGTAACCGCTGACAGCAAGGTAGCCAGGAAGAGTGCAGATTAACGGGGAGGCCTACAACTCCACCTGGCCAGGGGAACTCCTGCTTGCTCGCAGACTGACCAGGCCCCTTACACTAGCCAGTACTCCCGGGAGGGTCTGCCTTGTACCATCAGTAAAGACCCTGAACCGCACCACACGTCTCTGTGATTCCTTGCCGCACCAGCACCATTAGCACTGGGACCCTCACACCATCACTCCCATCATCTTCCACATTAGCTGCCCTGAGGCAATACTTCTCCCGTGGGGAGTCATCCCATACTCAGCTGCGCAAACAACATCAGCCTCAGCGGTCTGCAGCGCAGCGGCGGTCCCCACTGACCGCAATCCACGGGTGGCGTAGTCGGACACTTATTACAATACAAATAGACTGCCACTGGTTTGACCACCCTGGGCACGGACTGGGTCACCGCCACATGGAGACTACAACCCCCAGCATCTCAGCGATCCGGCTCCGGGTATTCCCCTGCACAGCACAGGCCCAGGGGGCGCGTCAGTTCCTTTTTCTGTTAAGAATTTGAGGTCTGCTTTGTTGCATCCAGAGGCTGTCGGTGTTAAGTTGGTAAAGGAAGTGGAGTTAGGTCGTATGGCGGGGCCTTTTGATAGTCTACCGGTTGAAGGCGTGATCATTTCTCCTTTGGGGGTAGTGCCTAAGAAGGAGCCAAATAAATTTCGCCTGATTCGGCATTTGTCGTACCCAAAAGGTTGTTCGGTCAATGACGGTATAGCGCCGGAATTATGTTCGGTTGAATACACATCATTTGATGCGGCTGTGTCATGGGTTCGTAGGTACGGGCCTGGGTCACTGTTAGCGAAAACTGGCATTGAATCAGCTTTTAGGCTACTTCCGGTTCACCCGGCTAGCATTCCGCTATTGGGTTGTTTTTGGAACAAAGGTTATTACCTAGATAGGTGTTTGCCTATGGGTTGTTCTATTTCATGTTCATTGTTTGAAACTTTCAGTACTTTTCTGGAATGGGTGGTCAGGGATGTTGCAGGTGTGCAGTCCGTTATTCATTACCTGGATGATTTTTTGTTCATAGGTCCCCCAGATTCGTTTGTCTGTGGTAATTTGGGTGTCGCATTGGGGGGCGATAGAGAGTGACGAGGATAGGACGTTGGCAGTCTTGTTTTTGGTTGGTAAGGCTGCGGACTTAGGGTGGTCGGCATCTAGAATTAGTAAATTTGTTGCTGGGCTCGCATTCGGTTTCAAGTTACAGGGTTTGACTAATGTTACTAAATCCTTTTTGGTCAAGCAGGCACTTAGAGGTTTTCGAAAAGGTAGCAAGAGTTTGGATAAGCGTAGGCCAGTCACGTTTAGTATGTTGGAAAGGTTAGGTCTGGTTTTGGAAAGGATTTGTTGTTCTACTTTTGAGGCGGCCCTGTTTACGTTAGCCTTTTCCTTAGCTTCGGGGCGATGAGAGTAGGCGAGTTGGTCGCCCCCAGCAGGAATAGGGCGGGAGGTTTATTAGCCGAAGACACGAGTTGCTGGGCCTGGTGTATCGATTTTTGGATTAGACGCGCAAAAACTGATCAGTTGGGTAGAGGTAAGCGCGTCGTTTGAGGAAGAGTGGACGGGGCTCTGTTGTGTCCAAGAAGGTGCTTGGAGGTTTATTGGCAAGTGTGGTCGTGTAGATCCGGCCTACTGTTACGTCATTGCAACGGGTCATATCTTTCCCGTTTCCAGTTTATAGTGGTCCTAAAAAAGGGGGTGCAGGAGTTGGGCTTAGCCCGGGTGTTTATGGTTCACATTCCTTTAGGATTGGCGCAGAGTATGAGACTTATAGGCGCGGTTTGGGGGCGGAGGTGATAAAGCGGATTGGAAGGTGGAGTTCGGACCGTTATTTGACGTATGTTCGCCGTTAAATAACGCAGGACTTTGTTCATTTGTGAGTTGTTGAATATGCTTGTTTATTATGCTTTTAGGTGGCTTTCCCGTGTTAGCTTGGATTTTCGGACATTCGTACGTGCATTGGGGGGCGCTGCATGCTGACGTAAGGCGTGACTGTAGGCAATTGGGCTTTCTGAAGGTACAAGTGGTTATAAGGTGGCTAGGTTTTAGAGGGATGGTATGGAGCCGGTTTTTGTCGGAGTTTCATAAAGCGGCAAGATTGGACAGAACACCGGATATTCTGGTTGTGCATTTGGGAGGGAACGATTTGGGGGCAAGGCCCGTGAGAGAGTTAATTCGGGATATCCATTTTGATTTTTTGAGATTGTGGACTTCGTTCCCAGGGGTTCTGACGGTTTGGTCAGATATAGAGCCCAGGAAGAAATGACGGGTGGTCAGATCAGAAAAAGGTATAACTAGAGCAAGAGTGAAATTAAATAGGGCCGTGTCTAGCTTTGTGTCAAGGAATGGTGGGATAAGTGTTAGGCACTTTGCGGTGGAATAGGGGGTTGGTAATTTTTGGTTGAAGGACGGTGTTCATCTCAATGATATCGGTATCGATCTTTGGGCCCTTGCAATACAAGAGGGGATTGAAGGGCGTTGGTAGCTTTGGGGCACTCACGAGCCTAAGGTTTCAGGGCTGTTTGTGGTTGGCGGGGGTGGGGTTCTTGGAGTTGGTACCGAATTGTCGGTGGAAAGAATTGGGAAAATTCCAGGTCGTTTAAATTAAGTGGGGGGTGATCTGGCAGTCGGTTCTGGGCTCTGGACGGGGTTTTACCTCGGGAGCATTTAGTTGGTTCGTCTTTCACGGAATGTGGAAGTTTTTGGTGACCTTGAGCTGGTGCTGAACGGCTGAGGGTAACATGGCGGTTGATTTTTTAAGCTAATTTAAAGCCAGATCTATTAGCTCCAAGAACCCTCCCTCCATACATATATATATATATCATTGTTATTTTGTTTGTTATTTGTTGTTTGCTAATAAACAGCCGCTGTGGCCAAATTTATTTAACGAATAACAGGTTGCAGCGTCTTTATTTCAGGGACGGGATCATGGGATCCCTTGGTATGTTGGGAAGAGGGAAGCCATCAAGTAGGAAACCACATTGGCCGTATCAGGTCATGCATAGTTATAGTTGTTCATTAAAGTCAGATGCTTCCTAATGAGTCACGATTAGTGTTGAGCGAGCACTAAAATGCTCGGGTGCTCGAAGCTCGGGCCGAGCTCGCCGTGATACTCGGGTGCTCGACCCGAGCAACGAGCCCAATGTTAGTCTATGGGAGACTCGAGCATTTTTGCGGCGGCTCCCCCGGCAGTCTTTTAAAAGCCTAACAAGTGGCCAAAACGATAGTGACAGTGCTCAAATGACATGGGGACAGCATGGGGATCACCCCAGGAAGCATTTCTGACCCCCAGGTCACTGCTGTCAACAACGTGGTCAGAGGTATTAATACACTTTTACAGGCTCAAAATAAAACGTTCAAAAACGAAAGTGAAAGTGCTTTCCTGTGAAATATGTTAAGGATAGTGTTGAGCGATACCTTCCGATATCAGGAAATATCGTATCGGACTGGATCGGACCGATACCCAAAAAGTATGGGATATCGCCGATTCCGATACAGGAAACCAATGCAAGTCAATGGGACACAAATATCGGAATGAAAATAAACCCTTTCTTTCCTTGTAGGTTAATTCTACATGAAGTAAAACAACTAAGAATAATGTAGAATGTATTACGCGAAAAGCCGGCAATTCATCAGCGCATACACCGGTACCCGACAATTTACAACAGAAAGAATAGAGCTTCACACATAGATTAGATAGATAGAAACATGTCAGTCACATATATATGAAGTACAGTGACAGTGTTGCTACTGTACTTGTCATTTAGTGTAAAGGATTTATTTAAAAAAATAATAGTGTTTTCATGCACCGTCTCTTTAAAAAAGCCGGCTGGCAATTCAGCATCTGTACCCGACAATTTAGAACAGAAAGAATAGAGCATCACACATAGATTAGATAGATAGAAACATGTCGGTCACATATATATGAAGTACAGTGACAGTGTTGATTACTGTACTTGTCATTTAGTGTTAAAATAAAGGATTTATTTAAAAAAAAATTGGCGTGGGGTTCCCCTTAATTTTAGTCTCTAGCGGAGGTTAAGCAGACGGCTGGGGCAGATGTTTGAAGCCTGGGAAGGGGGTAATACCCACGGAGCTTCCCAGGCTACTAATATCAGCCCCCAGCTGAATACCTAGCCTTTACTAGCTATTAAAATGGGGGACCTCCTCAAAAAAATGACGTGGGGTCCCCCCTAATTTAATAGCTAGCAAAGGCTAGGCAGACAGCTGGGGGCTGATATTAATAGCCCAGGAAGGGTGCCATGAATATTGGCCCCCTCCCAGGCTAGAAACACCAGCCGTCAGCCGCCCCAGAAATGGCGCATCCATAGGATGTAAAAGTATCGGAATTAAGTATCGGAATTCCGATACCGCGAATATCGGCCGATACCCGATATTTCAGTATCGGAATGCTCAACACTAATTACAATCAAATCTGAGAAAAAGAGGGGGGGTAACAAATAAGCCGACACTCAGCACATGAAAATATCTCATATAAATGAATACAAAGCGGTGCTTCATTCCAGAGTTAACCACTAAAGGGGAAAAATAAAAAATATACACGATTTAGTTATGGATTGTAACACATATATGCTTCAAGTGTAAAACAGCCTCCTTCAAAAGAGTAAAAAGGGGGGACATACTATGAGGTCAGACGTATCACAGGTATCAAAAGAGCCAAATCGTAATGGCCCAATATACGCCCTACAGTATATGCCCCTCATCCTTCTATATGCCCCATCCTGGTATATGGAATATGGTCCCCATCCTGGGTAGGTGTATATTCCCCTCCATCCATCCTGGGTAGGTGTATATGCCCCTCCAACCATCCATCCATCCTGGGTAGGTGTAGATGCCCCTTCATCCATCCATCCTGGGTAGGTGTATATGCCCCTTCATCCATCCATCCTGGGTAGGTGTATATGCCCCTCCATCCATCCATCCTGGGTAGGTGTATATGCCCCTCCATTCATCCATCCTGGGTAGGTGTATATTCCCCTCCATCCATCCTGGGTAGGTGAATATGCCTCTCCATCCATCCATCCTGGGTAGGTGAATATGCCTCTCCATCCATCCATCCTGGGTAGGTGTATATGCCCCTCCATCCATCCATCCTGGGTAGGTGTATATGCCCCTCCATCCATCCATCCTGGGTAGGTGAATATGCCTCTCCATCCATCAATCCTGGGTAGGTGTATATGCCCCTCCATCCATCCATCCTGGGTAGGTGTATATGCCCCTCCATCCATCCATCCTGGGTAGGTGAATATGCCTCTCCATCCATCAATCCTGGGTAGGTGTATATGCCCCTCCATCCATCCATCCTGGGTAGGTGTATATACCCTTCCATCCTTCCTGAGTAGGTGTATATGCCCCTCCATCCATCCATCCTGTGTAGCAGTATATGTCCCTCCCTCCATCTATCCATTCTGGGTAGGTGTATATGCCCCTCCATCCATCCATCCTGGGTAGGTGTATATGCCTCTCCATCCATCAATCCTGGGTAGGTGTATATGCCTCTCCATCCATCAATTCTGGGTAGTTGTAGATGCCCCTCCATCCATCAATCCATCCTGGGTAGGTGTTTCGGCCCCTCCATCCATCATGGGTAGGTGTATTTGACCGTCCATCCATCCTGGGTAGGTGTATGTACCCCTCCATCCATCCATCCTGGGTAGCAGTATATGTCCCTTCCTCCATCCATCCATCCATCCTGGGTAGGTGTATATGCCCCTCCATCCATCCTGGGTAGGTGTATATGCCTCTCCATCCATCCATCCTGGGTAGGTGTATATGCCTCTCCATCCATCAATTCTGGGTAGGCGTATATGACCCTCCATCCATCCATTCTGGGTAGGCGTAGATGACCCTCCATCCATCCATTCTGGGTAGGCGTAGATGACCCTCCATCCATCCATCCTGGGTAGTCTATTCTAGTATGTGTTTATGCCCCTCCACCCATCCTGGTTAGGTGTAGATGACCCTCCATCCATCCATGCTGGGTAGGAGTATATGCCCCTCCATCCATCCATTCTGGGTAGGCGTAGATGACCCTCCATCCATCCATTCTGGGTAGGCGTAGATGACCCTCCATCCATCCATCCTGGGTAGTCTATTCTAGTATGTGTTTATGCCCCTCCATCCATCCTGGTTAGGTGTAGATGACCCTCCATCCATCCATGCAGGGTAGGAGTATATGCCCCTCCATCCATCCTTGGTAGGAGTATATGCCCCTCCATCCATCCATTCTGGGTAGGAGAATATGCCCCTCCATCCATCCATCCTGGGTAGGTGTATATACCCCTCCATCTATCCACCCTGGGTAGGTGTATATGCCCCTCCATCCATCCATCCTGGGTAGGTGTATATGCGCATCCATCCATCCATCCTGGGTAGGTGTATATGCCCCTCCATCCATCCATCCTGGGTAGGTGTATATGCCCCTCCATCCATCCATTCTGGGTAGGCGTAGATACCCCTCCATTCATCCATTCTGGGTAGGTGTAGATGTCCCTCGATCGATCAATCCATCCTTGGTAGGTGTAGTTGCCCCTCCATCCATCCATGGTGGGTGTGGATACCCCTCCATCCATCCTTCCATCCATTCTGGGTAGGTGTATGTCCCCCTCCATCCATCCTTCCTGGGTAGGAGTATTTGCCCCTCCATCCATCCTGGGCAGGTGTATATGCCCCTCCATCCATCCATCCTGGGTAGGTGTATTTCCCCCTCCATCCATCCATCCATCCAGGGTAGGTGTATATCCCCCTCCATCCATCCATCCTGGGTAGGTGTATATCCCCCTCCATCCATCCATCCTGGGTAGGTGTATATGCCCCTCCATCCATCCTGGGTAGGTGTATATGCCCCTCCATCCATCCATCCTGGGTAGGTGTATATGCCCCTCCATCCATCCATCCTGGGTAGGTGTATATGCCCCTTCATTCATCCATCCTGGGTAGCTGTATATGCCCCTTCATCCATCCATCCTGGGTAGCTGTATATACCCCTCCATCCATCCTGGGTAGGTGTATATGCCCCTTCATCCATCCATCCTGGGTAGTCTATTGTGGTAGCTGTATATGCCCCTCCATCCACCCTGGGTAGGTGTAGATGCCCCTTCATCCATCCATCCTTGGTAGGTGTATATGCCCCTCCATCCATCCATCCTGGGTAGGTGTATATGCATCTCCATCCATCCATCCTGGGTAGGTGTATATGCCCCTCCATCCATCCATCCTGGGTAGGTGTAGATGCCCCTCCATCCATAAATCCATCCTGTTTAGGTGTATCAGCCCCTCCATCTATCCTGGGTAGGTGTATATGCCCCTCCATCCATCCTGGGTAGGTGTATATGCCCCTCCATCCATCCTGGGTAGGTGTATATGCCCCTCCATCCATCCTGAGTAGGTGTATATGCCGCTCCATCCATCCTGGGTAGGTGTATATGCCCCTCCATCCATCCTGAGTAGGTGTATATGCCGCTCCATCCATCCTGGGTAGGTGTATATGTCCCTCCATCCATCCTGGGTAAGTATATATGCTCCATCATCTATCCATCCTGGTTAGGTGTAGATGCCCCTTTATCAATCCATCCATCCTGGGTAGGAGTATATGCCCCTCCTTCCATCCTTGGTAGGAGAATATGCCCCTCCATCCATCCTTGGTAGGAGAATATGCCCCTCCATCCATCCATCCTGGGGAGGTGTATATGCCCCTCCATCCATCCATCCTGGGGAGGTGTATATGCCCCTCCATCCATCCATCCATCGTGGGTAGGTGTATATGCCCCTCCATCCATCCATCCTGGGTAGGTGTATATGCCCCTCCATCCATCCATCTTGGGTAGGTGTATATACCCCTCCATCCATCTATCCTGGGTAGGTGTATATCCCCCTCCATCCATCCTGGGTAGGTGTATATGCCCCCTCCCTCTATTCCGGTGAGTATATGCCACCTCTCCATCCTGGTGGGTATATGCCACCTCTCCATCCTGGTGGGTATATGCCCCCCCTCCATCCTGGTGGGTATATGCCCCCCCTCCATCCATCCTGGTGGGTATATGCCCCCCTCCATCCATCCTGGTGGGTATATGCCCCCCCTCTATCCATCCTGGTGGGTATATGCCCCCCCTCTATCCATCCTGGTGGGTATATGCCCCCCCTCTATCCATCCTGGTGGGTATATGCCCCCCCTCCATCCATCCTGGTGGGTATATGCCCCCCCTCCATCCATCCTGGTGGGTATATGCCCCCCCTCCATCCATCCTGGTGGGTATATGCCCCCCCTCCATCCATCCTGATGGGTATATGCCCCCCTCCATCCATCCTGATGGGTATATGCCCCCTCCATCCATCCTGATGGGTATATGCCCCCTCCATCCTTGTCGGTATATGCCCCACCTTCATCCTTGTGGATATATGCCCCCCCTCCATCCTTGTGGGTGTATGCCCCCCCTCCATTCATCCTGGTGGATATATGCCCCCTTCATCCATCCTGGTGGGTAAATGCCCCCATTCATTGGTGGGTATATGCACACTCCCTACATCCTGGTGGATATATGCCCCTTCCATCCATCCTGGTGGGTATATACCCCCCCCTCCATCCTGGTGGGTATATGCCTCCTCCTCCATCCTGGTGGGTTTATGCCCCCTCCTCCATCCTGGTGGGTTTATGCCCCCATATATTCAATGCAAAGGGAAAAAAACAAACAAAACAAACGCTTCTACTCACCTTCCACGTTCCCATGCAGCGCTGTGTCTGTGTTGCCTGAAGATGTCGGCAGTGATAACAGCAGAGAAGCTGAGATCACCGCACGGCGCCGCCACAGATACTCACTCGGGGCCTCCACTCCCAGGCACTTCCTCCCCGGCAGCTCCTGTCATGGCACGGTCTGACTGAGCAGTGCGTGCGACGACAGTGGGAATGTACAGCTTACACTGCAGGCTCCACAAAGATGGCTGCAATCTCCTCCCACGGCTGCGACCTGAACAGCCAAGGGGGCGTGCCCAGGTCACAGCTAGAGGCAGGAGGAGCGGCCTCTAATGTTAGAGATTGGGTCGGTGACAGACTACTGTCTCTTATGGCCAGGGCTGCCGTAAATGAGGTGTGTAAGAGCGCTTCTTACACACCCCCCAAATAAAAATGGCAGCCCCCAGTGGCCAATGTAAAAATAAATAACTAAAAAACTAATAAAGTGGTACATTTAATTTTGTATTAAAAATAATTGATTACATAATTATTAATACAAAACATAAAATGGTGGCCCCTTCCGTGTAAGAATAACACATGGCTCTTTTCACATCTGGTTATTTCTCTAACAGGTAGAATATGCTCCGTTATAGACCGGGGACAGGTTTACAGCTCTATTTTTTGTGGACGATTGATCTGTAAATCAGAACTGAGACCGGTCCGATTTCCATCTGATTTGTAGATAAAGATCATCTATTGAAGTCAATGAGTCTGTCAGAAAAATGGCCAGAACCAACCATGTTGCCTGTACTGCCTGTTCTCCAGGGTCTATAGGCCGGGCAAGCGAGGCTAGGAAACCTTTAGCTTTTTACTTTACATATAAAAAAATATGCCCCACTGAGGAGAAAAACTGCCACACTGACCAAAATCAGATGAAAATGAGAAAAAAACACTGATTAAAACCTGACATGTGAACGGGGCCTTAGGCCTTAATCAGATGTCAGCAGGGTCGGACTGGGGTGTCTGGGGCCCACAGGGGACAGTGACTCTAGGGGCCACCTACAGCAATATGCAGATCTCTCTTCTCTGCTCTCCCTGTTATAGTGGAGCAGTGACCGGCGGCTCCTCACATCTACTGTGCACAGACTAGAACAGGGATGGACAATTTCTGGAGTTTGCATGAAAGGGCTTCTGTGGTTAAAACAAGTGATCACAGATTCATGGGCTACACAGGATAGGTGATCACTTATTGATTGGAAGAATGGGGAAGTTTCATCCCTGACAGGACACTTATCCCCATTTTAAAATGCAGCGACAGGTGGGACGTCTGACCACAGCCTCATTCGTTCTTTTGGGGGCTTCCAAAAAAGAGCAGCGCTCGCAGCCTCTGAGGGAATGAATGGATCAGTGGTCGAGTCGCACATGAGCTCCAGTCTAATGGGGAGAAAAGCTCCACATTCTGCCGATCGGTGCAGGTCCCAGCATTCAGACCCCCACTAATCAATAAGTTATCACTGATCCTGTGGAGAGGTGATGACTTGTTTTCACCGGAGAACCCCTGTAAGTGCATCTCTGACGCTCTGCTCCAAGTATTTCATCTCTAAGGCCACAGCCCCACTATCAGTATTCAGTCAGGATTATTCTCAGGAGTGGGAGCCAAAACCAGGTGAGGAACAATCAGAGAAAAGGTAGAATAGAAACAAGTCACCAATTCTGGATTTATCACCCACTCCTGCTTTTGCCTCTCACTACTGAGAAACAATACTGACCAAATACTGATAGTGAAGCCGTGGCCTCATGGAAAAAAATCTTTTCCTAGTTAATCTCAGCGAGAACAAATGACCGCCATACACAACATAATCCACTATAACAACACCAATAATACCACATACAAAAGGGACAAATATCACCACACCATGACCAGACCACATATTACCACCACATAGTGACCAAATAATACAATACTGATCAGGAATACAAACCACAATACTAACAACACTGTCACTATACATATGAGCTCTGTATATAGTGTCAGTGTACAGGTAATACAGTGATCCCCAGTGACATTATAAACAGGATCTCTGTATATAGTGTCAGTGTACAGGTAATACAGTGATCACCGGTGACATTATACACAGGAGCTCTGTATATAGTGTATAGGTAATACACTAGTCACCAGTGACATACACAGGAGCTCTGAATATACTATATAGTGTAAGTGTACAGTAATACACTGACTCACCAGTGATATCTCTAGGTGAAGTTCTTCATCTTCGCTTTTCTTCATCTGGCACAGTCCGCCATCACTTCTTCCAGCCAGGAATCATCTCTGCAGAAAATAACACACAGTTATCAATAACTGATCTCTTTTAGAGCACATTCCCACTTTTCCCCAGGCTTCTACACTACACCAGTTGAAGAAATAAAGCGACATAGTGGCGCCCTGCACAGTAACAGGACCCCCCTTTTGTCCCCTCTTATGGAAAACAGTTTCCTAAAAAGTAAATTATATTACAGAAGTAATAATGTCCCTAATTGGACTCTAAAGTAATAATGTTCCCCACTCGCCATCATAAACGAATAAAGTTCCTCAATCTGGCCCCTAAACAGTAATAAAGTCCCTTGTCCAGCGTGGCCACCCATCTATCCATCCTGACCCCCCCCCATATATCCATTCTGGTCCCCATGTGTCCAGCCTGCCCCTCCCATATATCCATCCGGGCCTCCATGTGTCCAGCCCGCCCCCCTTCATATATCCATCCTGTCCCCCTCATATATGTATCGAACCCCACCCCATATATCTATCCAGGTCCCCATGTGTCCAGCTTGCCGCCCTTCACCTCCATGTGTCCATCCAGGTCTCCAACTTGGCCACCTTCACCACCATGTGTCCCCCCATGCGTGGAGCCAGCCCCCCCTTCAGCCCCGTGCCTCCATCCATAAGTCCCCCCATGCATCCAGCCAGCCCCCCCCTTCAGCCCCATGCCTCAATCCATGTCCCCCCATGCGTCCAGCGAGCCCCCCTTCAGCCCCATGCCTCCATCCATATGTCTCCCCATGCGTCCAGCAAGCCCCCCCCTTCAGCCCCATGTGCCTATGGGTCCAGCCAGCCCCCCCTTCCACCCCATGTCCCCCTCCATGTCCTCATGGGTCCAGCCAGCTCCCCCTTCCGCCCCATGTCCCCCTCCATGTCCTCATGGGTCCAGCCAGCCCCCCCTTCCGCCCCATGTCCCCCTCCATGTCCCCATGTGTCCAGCCAGCCCCCCCTTCAGTCCCATGTCCCCCTCCATGTCCCCCCTTCAGCCGCATGTCCCCCCTCCATGTCCCCATGGGTCCAGTCAGCCCCCCCTTCCGCCCCATGTCCCCCTCCATGTCCTCATGGGTCCAGCCAGCCCCCCCTTCCGCCCCATGTCCCCCTCCATGTCCTCATGGGTCCAGCCAGCCCCCCCCTTCCGCCCCATGTCCCCCTCCATGTCCCCATGTGTCCAGCCAGCCCCCCCTTCAGTCCCATGTCCCCCTCCATGTCCCCCCTTCAGCCGCATGTCCCCCTCCATGTCCCCATGGGTCCAGTCAGCCCCCGCTTTAGCCCCATGTCCCCCTCCATGTCTCATGGGTCCAGCCAGCCCCCCCTTCAGCTCCATGTCCCCCTTCATGTCCCCAGCCAGCCCTCCCTTCAGCCCCATGTCCCCCTCCATGTCCCCAGCCAGCACCCCCCTTCAGCCGCATGTCCCCAGCCAGCCCCCTCTTCAGCCCCATGTCCCCCTCCATGTCCCCATGGGTCCAGCCAGCCCCCCCTTCAGCCCCATGTCCCCCTCCATGTCCCCATAGGTCCATCCAGCCCCCCCCTTCAGCCCCATGTCCCCCTCCATGTCCCCATGGGTCCAGCCAGCCCCCCCTTCAGCTCCATGTCCCTATGGGTCCATCCAGCCCCCTCTTCAGCCCCATGTCCCCCTCCATGTCGCCATGGGTCCAGCCAGCCCCCCCTTCAGCCCCATATCCCCCTCCATGTCCCCACGGGTCCAGCCAGCCCCCCCTTCAGCTCCATGTCCCCCTCCATGTCCCCAGCCAGCCCCCCCTTCAGCCCCATGTCCCCCTCCATGTCCTCATGGGTCCAGCCAGCCCCCCCTTCAGCCCCATGTCCCCATCCATGTCCCCATGGGTCCATCCAGCCCCCCCTTCAGCCCCATGTCCCTATCCATGTCCCCATGGGTCCAGCCAGCCCCTCCTTCAGCCCCATGTATCCATGGGTCCAGCCAGCCCCTCCTTCAGCCCCATGTCCCCACGGGTCCAGCCAGCCCCCCCTTCAGCCTCATGTCCCCATCCATGTCCCCATGGGTCCATCCAGCCCCCCCTTCAGCCCCATGTCCCCATGGGTCCAGCCAGCCCCTCCTTCAGCTCCATGTCCCCATCCATGTCCCCATGGGTCCATCCAGCCCCCCCTTCAGCCCCATGTCCCCATCCATGTCCCCATGGGTCCAGCCAGCCCCCCCTTCCGCCCCATGTCCCCCTCCATGTCCCCATGGGTCCAACCAGCCCCCCCCTTCAGCCCCATGTCCCCCTCAATGTCCCCCCCTTCAGCCCCATGTCCCCCTCCATGTCCCCATGGGTCCAGTCAGCCCCCGCTTTAGCCCCATGTCCCCCTCCATGTCTCATGGGTCCAGCCAGCCCCCCTTCCAGCTCCATGTCCCCCTTCATGTCCCCAGCCAGCCCCCTTTCAGCCCCATGTCCCCCTCCATGTCCCCAGCCAGCCCCCCCCCCTTCAGCCCCATGTCCCTAGCCAGCCCCCTCTTCAGCCCCATGTCCCCCTCCATGTCCCCATGGGTCCACCCAGCCACCCTTCAGCCCCATGTCCCCCTCCATGTCCCCATAGGTCCATCCAGCCCCCCCTTCAGCCCCATGTCCCCCTCCATGTCCCCATGGGTCCAGCCAGCCCCCCCTTCAGCTCCATGTCCCTATGGGTCCAGCCAGCCCCCTCTTCAGCCCCATGTCCCCCTCCATGTCCCCATGGGTCCAGCCAGCCCCCCTTCAGCCCCATATCCCCCTCCATGTCCCCATGGGTCCAGCCACCCCCCCTTCAGCTCCATGTCCCCCTCCATGTCTCCAGCCAGCCCCCCCTTCAGCCCCATGTCCCCATCCATGTCCCCGTGGGTCCATCCAGCCCCCCCTTCAGCCCCATGTCCCCATCCATGTCACCATGGGTCCAGCCAGCCCCCCCTTCAGCCCCATGTCCCCATCGATGTCCCCATGGGTCCAGCCAGCCCCCCCTTCAGCCCCATGTCCCCATCGATGTCCCCATGGGTCCAGCCAGCCCCTCCTTCAGCCCCATGTCCCCGCGGGTCCAGCCAGCCACCCCTTCAGCCCCATGTCTCCATCCATGTCCCCATGGGTCCAGCTAGCCCCTCCTTCAGCCTCATGTCCCCATCCATGTCCCCATGGGTCCAGCCAGCCCCCCCTTCAGCCCCATGTCCCCATCCATGTCCCCATGGGTCCATCCAGCCCCTCCTTCAGCCCCATGTCCCAATCCATGTCCCCATGGATCCAGCCAGCCCCCCCTTCAGCCCCATGTCCCCATCCATGTCCCCATGGGTCCAGCCAGCCCCCCCTTCAGCCCCATGTCCCCATCCATGTCCCCATGGGTCCATCCAGCCCCTCCTTCAGCCCCATGTCCCAATCCATGTCCCCATGGGTCCAGCCAGCCCCCCCTTCAGCCCCATGTCCCCATCCATGTCCCCATGGGTCCAGCCAGCCCCCCCTTCAGCCCCATGTCTCCATCCATGTCCCCACGGGTCCAACCAGCCCCCCCTTCAGCCCCATGTCTCCATCCATGTCCCCATGGGTCCAACCAGCCCCCCCTTCAGCCCCATGTCTCCATCCATGTCCCCATGGGTCCAACCAGCCCCCCCTTCAGCCCCATGTCTCCATCCATGTCCCCACGGGTCCAACCAGCCCCCCCTTCAGCCCCATGTCTCCATCCATGTCCCCACGGGTCCAACCAGCCCCCCCTTCAGCCCCATGTCTCCATCCATGTCCCCACAGGTCCAGCCAGCCCCCCCTTCAGCCCCATGTCTCCTTCCATGTCCCCACGGGTCCATCCAACCCCCCTTCAGCCCCATGTCTCCATTCATGTACCCACGGGTCCATCCAGCCCCCCCTTCAGCCCCATGTCTCTATCCATGTCCCATGGGTCCAGCCAGCCCCCCCTTCAGCCCCATGTCTCCATCCATGTCCTCATGGGTCCAACCAGCCCCCCCTTCAGCCCCATGTCTCCATCCATGTCCCCACGGGTCCATCCAGCCCCCCCTTCAGCCCCATGTCTCCATCCATGTCCCCACGGGTCCATCCAGCCCCCCCTTCAGCCCCATGTCTCCATCCATGTCCCCACGGGTCCATCCAGCCCCCCCTTCAGCCCCATGTCTCCATCCATGTCCCCACTGGTCCAGCCAGCCCCCCCTTCAGCCCCATGTCTCCATCCATGTCCCCACGGGTCCAGCCAGCCCCCCCTTCAACCCCATGTTTCCATCCATGTCCCCACGGGTCCAACCAGCCCCCCCTTCAGCCCCATGTCTCCATCCATGTCCCCATGGGTCCACCCAGCCCCCCTTTCAGCCCCATGTCTCCATCCATGTCACCACGGGTCCAGCCAGCCCCCCCTTCAGCCCCATGTCTCCATCCATGTCACCATGGGTCCAGCCAGCCCCCCCTTCAGCCCCATGCCCCCATTCATGTCCCCATGGGTCCAGCCAGCCCCCCCTTCAGCACCATGTCTCCATCCATGTCCCCATGTGACCAGCCTGCGACCCCTCCATATATGGATGATGACCAATGCTGGGAACACTCACCCAGAAAAACGTGGATATTGCACTTGACTTGAAGTTGAAGCAGGGAGAGCTGTAGCCAGGCCTGCAGCCTTGTTTCCAGGGTGATGGTGAGAGAGCAGAGTGCAGGTCACCGTATACTCAGCCCAGGAGCCGGCTTAAAAGGCCAAGAGAGCAGGAGAGAAGAGGGCGGTGCGCGGTGCTACCTACTCGGACGGGAGCCGGTGTTACAAGGCCAATTCCAAGGGAGCAGGAGCCGGGACTGGAGAGCAGAGCGCGGCGTCGGCGTATCAAAAGCCGGCAGGGGAGCAGAGAGAGGAGAGCGTGACGTCAGCGTGTCACCTGACACCACACACCTGCCAGCCACCAGCGGGAAAGCAGAGCGCGGTGCGTGTCACCGCCCACCAAGAACACGTCCTCCTGTCATGTGACTATGCGCGTCACCCGCTGTCACCACTGAATAGTAGGAGCGCCGCACGCGACGCTACATTTCCTTCGGCTGCGCTTTTAAAGGGCCCGCACTTTTTAAGAGCCCCCGCTACCAATTCTCTCACTCTCTCATCGGGGCCCACCGGGAATTTTTCGCGCTATCACACCAGGCCAGTCCAACCCTGCATGGGCCCATCAGGTAAAGTGATGGAATGAAGTTTTCTCTCCTGTTGAAAAATGACATTTTCTGCCACCTATTGATGAGAGACAAAAAGTGATGAAGATTTACAAACTTCTAACATTAGTCAGTGAAAAACATACAGAACAAGGATGCAAATGGATCTTTTTTTGGCAATCCAATCATTTGAATGGCCAGTTTTATCTGCAAATCAGATTACAATCAAACATGTCTCAAATTTCTTTTGTGAACCATCAGCATCAGAAAAGGTCCATAGACTATAATTATTATGTTTTTATAAGCAAAGAAAAGGAACACAATGCAAACTCTAAAATCAGACATTTAAATGGATGAGTTTGGTGGGCAAACAGGGTCTGACTGGAGCACCGGGACACTGGACGATTATCCGGTGGGCCAGGGTCCTTGGCAGGACCCTGAGCAGGACGTAGAGGGGGCCCACTGGTTTCAACTGAATGTGCGCCGGAGGACATTAAATTAATGATCAGTACTGTAATATTAGGTCACTATGTTGTAATATCTGGTCCGGTCATGGTGTGGTATTTATCCCTGTATGTGTTATTATTTGGTCACTATGTGGTGTGGACATGATGTGGTGGTATTTCTCCCTTGTATGTGGAATTATTTGGTCGCTATATGTTGGTAATATCTGGTCTGGTCATGGTGTGGCGATATTTCTCCCTTTTACAGTATGAGGTATTGTTCGGTCACTATGTGGTGGTAATATGTGGTCTGGTCACGGTGTGGCTGTATTTCTCCCTTCTACGTGGGATTATTCGGTCGCTTTATGCTGGTAATATGTGGTCTGGTCACAGTGTCACCTTAGTTCTCCCTTGAATGTCGTGTTATTGGTCTTGAAAAAGTGGATTGTGTTGTGTATATCAGTGAATTGTTCTCTCTGATATTAATTAGGAGAATAATCTTTATTTAGATTTGTGATTAAATACTTGGAACAAGATGCACTTACAGGAATTCTACTGTGAAAACAAGTAATCACCTTTCCAAAGGATAAGTGATAAGGTATTGATTGGTGGGGGTCTGACTGCCGGGACCCGCACCGATTGGTAGAATGTGGAGCTTTTATCCCCACTAGACTGGAGCTCATGTGCGACTTCACCACTGATCCATTCATTCCCTCAATGGCTGCGAGCGCTGCTCTTGTTTTTTTCTGGAAGCCCCAAAGAGAATGAATGGATCTGCGGTCAGACATCCCACCTGACGCTGCATTTTAAAATGGGGATAAAAGTGTCCTGTCAGGGATAAAACTTCCCAATTCTGATCAGTGCGGTTTCCAATGGTCGGACCCAAACGATCATTAAGTTATCACCAATCCTGAGGAGCCCATGGATCGGTGATAACTTGTTTTCACCAAAGAAGCCCTTTAATGCAAACTACCGTAATTGTCCATCCCAGTTGTGCTGTGCGCACAGTAGATGTGCAGGAGCCGCCTGTGTTTTACAGTCGAGGTCCCACTATAACGGGGATAAAGGCTAACAGGTATCTGCATCTAGCTGTAGGGTGGGCCCCAGTCTCCCCACTCCGACGCTGTGGGCAAATATAACCTGTCTGGGCAATTGTAGCCAATTTTGCTGCAAAAAAAGAAAAGTCTTTTTACCTTTTTAGCCATAACTTTCAATGTCTTGGATAAATGTGTAACCCTTTATTAAATTCTGCCTTTATTATGGGGATCTCATGGTAGTAGAGCATACCAGAGGTTGACTATATTTAATTTTTATTTCTCTTTTACAGAAAGATCCACGTAAAGAAAAAAAAAAAGTAAAAAAAAATGGAAACCGAAAGAAAATAAACAGACCACACCTTTTTTGTAAATGTTTATACTTTGAGCAGCCCCATGATATAAGCTGGTGCAGGTCACTAATCAGACAAATCCACATGAATGAGTGTAAGAAGTGAATGCAGCACTCACCGCTATAATAAAACATTGTATTCCATCATTAATAACCATCAGCTTCTCACAGAGGGAGGTCAGCGAGTGGTAGATACAGCGCATTGTGAAAGGATTTGGCCCCCTTGAACTTTTCTACCTTTTGCCACATTTCTGGCTTCAAACATAAAGATATTAAATTCACATTTTTGGGAAGAATCAACAAGTGGGAATGAAATTTATTGGATATTTTAAACTTGTTAATAAAAAATGAAAAGTGCAATATTATTCGGCCCCTTTACTTTCAGTGCAGCAAACTCCAGAAGTTCAGTGAGGATCTCTGAATGATCCAATGTTGTGCTAAATGACTGGTAATGATAAATAGAATCCACTGATCCAATGTTGTCCTAAATGACTGGTAACGATAACTAGAATCCACCTGTGTGTAATCAAGTCTCTGTATAAATGCACCTGCTCTGTGATAGTCTCAGGGTTCTGTTTCAAGTGCAGAGAGCACCATGAAGACCAAGGAACACACCAGGCAGGTCCGAGATACTGTTGTGGCGAAGTTCAAAGCCGAATTTGGATACAAAAAGATTTCCCAAGTTTTAAACATCTCAAGGAGCACTGTGCAAGCGATCATATTGAAATGGAAGGAGTATCAGACCAATGCAGATCTACCAAGACCCGGCCGTCCCTCTAAACCAGTGTTTCCCAAACTCCAGTCCTCACGGACCCCCACAGGTCGTGTTTTCAGGATTTCCTTAGTGTTGCATAGGTGATGGAAGTATCATCAAGGCATCAGGAATTCTCTCACCTGTGCAATACTATGTAAATCCTTAAAACATGACCTGTAGGGTCTGTGAGGACTGGAGTATGGGAAACACTGCTCTAAACTTTCATCTCGAACAAGGAGAAGACTGATCAGAGATGCAGCTAAAAGGCCCATGATCACTCTGGATGAACTGCCGAGATCTAGAGCTGAGGTGGGTTAGTTTGTCCATAGGACAACAATCAGTTGTACACTGCACAAATCTGGGTTTTACGGAAGAATGGCAAGAAGAAAGCCATTTCTCAAAGATATCCATAAAAAGTCTCGTTTGAAGTTTGCCACAAGCCATCTGGGAGACAGACCAAACATGTGGAATAAGGTGCTCTGGTCAGATGAAACCAAAATCGAACTTTTTGGCCACAATGCAAAACGATATGTTTGGCGTAAAAGCAACACAGCTCATCACCCTCAAAACACCATCCCCACTGTCGAACATGGTGGTGGCAGCATCATGGTTTGGGCCTGCTTTTCTTCAGCAGGGACAGAGAAGATGGTTAAAATTGATGGGAAGATGGATGGAGCCAAATACAGGACCATTCTGGAAGAAAACCTGTTGGAGTCTGCAAAAGACCTGAGACTGGGACGGAGATTTATCTTCCAACAAGACAATGATCCCAAACATAAAGCAAAATCTACAATGGAGTGGTTCAAAAATAAACATATGCAGGTGTTAGAATGGCCAAGTCAAAGTCCAGACCTGAATCCAAACGAGAATCTGTGGAAAGAGCTTAAAACTGCTGTTCACAAACGCCCTCCATCCAACCTCAATGAACTCGAGCTGTTTTGCAAGGAAGTATGGGCAAGAATTTCAGCCACTCGATGTGCAAAACTGATAGAGACATTCCCCAAGCGATTGCAGCTATAATCGCAGCAAAAGGTGGCGCTACAAAGTATTAACTCAAGGGGGTCGAATAATATTGCACGCCCCACTTTTCAGTTTTTAATTTGTTAAAAAAGTTTAAAATAGCAAATAAATTTCATTCCACTTCACGATTGTGTCCCACTTGTTGTTGATTCTTTCCCCAAAAAATAGAATTTTATATCTTTATGTTTGAAGCCAGAAATGTGGCAAAAGGTAGAAAAGTTCAAGGGGGCCAAATCCTTTCACAATGCAGTGTATAGGCGACGGCAGTGCTGTGTATCTGCAGGATTCCAGGCCAGTATCTGCCACCCGCTGGATTTCCCATGGGAGAAGCTCTGGGATTTTATTACAGGGAAACTGTCATCAGCTTTTTGCTATGTAATCTAAAAGCAACAAGTCGGGGCAGAGGACCTTATCCCAGCGATGTGTCACTTGCTGGTCTGCATGATGTCATTTTGATATAATCCCTCTTTTATCTGCTGCAGATCTAGCAGTTCCCTGAATTCACAGATCATGTAGAGACCAATGCGGGAAAGTTACCCCAAATGTTCTAGAAGTCAGCATTGGATTTTCTGCTTTCAGATCACCTCACAGACCAATGTAAGTTAAGGGACAAGTTCAGATGACTGTTTATCCCACTGTTTTTTGAAAGAAATTCGCCATTAAAACTCATGCATCCAGTACAAAAAGAAATAGATGCCACAACCAGGGCCGGCTCCAGGATTTCATGGGCCCCGGGCAAAAGTCTCAGTGGGCCCCATTCACACCTACCACGATTCATGATGCACAGAAATATAGGTATAGTACAATGCTAAAGATTTCACTTCTCACATTACATGAGTGATATCTATTGTAAAGTCTACAACAGCTCAGAAACCGGTGAATCCTTCCAGCGCACAGTTCAGACCAGACAATATAGTCCTCTATACAGTATTATGGGCCCCACGTAGCCCTCCATATACAGTATTATGGGCACCACGTGGTCCTCCATATACAGTATTATGGGCACCACGTGGTCCTCCATATACAGTATTATGGGCCCCACGTGGTCCTCCATATACAGTATTATGGGCACCACGTGGTCCTCCATATACAGTATTATGGGCCCCATGTGGTCCTCCATATACAGTATTATGGGCCCCACATAGTCCTCCATATACAGTATTATGGGCACCACGTGGTCCTCCATATACAGTATTATGGGCACCACATGGTCCTCCATATACAGTATTATGGGCACCACATGGTCCTCCATATACAGTATTATGGGCACCACATGGTCCTCCATACAGTATTATGGGCACCACATGGTCCTCCATACAGTATTATGGGCACCACATGGTCCTCTATACAGTATTATGGGCACCACGTGGTCCTCCATACAGTATTATGGGCACCACGTGGTCCTCCATACAGTATTATGGGCACCACGTGGTCCTCCATATACAGTATTATGGGCACCACGTGGTCCTCCATATACAGTATTATGGGCACCACGTGGTCCTCCATATACAGTATTATGGGCACCACGTGGTCCTCCATATACAGTATTATGGGCACCACATGGTCCTCCATATACAGTATTATGGGCACCACATGGTCCTCCACACAGTATTATGGGCACCACATGCTCCTCCATACAGTATTATGGGCACCACATGGTCCTCTATACAGTATTATGGGCACCACATGGTCCTCCATACAGTATTATGGACACCACATGGTCCTCCATACAGTATTATGGGCACCACATGGTCCTCCATACAGTATTATGGGCACCACATGGTCCTCCATACAGTATTATGGACACCACATGGTCCTCCATACAGTATTATGGACACCACATTGTCCTCCATACAGTATTATGGACACCACATGGTCCTCCATACAGTATTATGGGCAGCACATGGTCCTGCATCCAGTACTATGGGCACCATATATTGCTCCATACAGAATAATGGACCACATATAATGCTCCATACAGTATGATCCCCATATATTGCTCCATTCAGTATAATGGACCCCATATATTACTCCATAAAGTAAAATGAGCCCTATATATTGCTCCATACATAATGGGTACCATATAATGCTCCATACAGAATAATGGAGCCCAAATATTGCTCCATACAGTATGGGCCCCATATATTGCTCCATACAGTATGGGCCCTATATATTGCTCCATAAATAGTGGGCCCAATATATTGCTCCATAAAGAATAGGCCCCATATAATGCTCCATAGATAATGGGCCCTATATAATACTCCATACATAATGGGCCCCATATATTGTTCAATAGATAATGAGCCCCATATAATACTCCATACATAATGAGCCCCATATATTGTTCAATAGATAATGATCCCCATATATTACTCCATACATAATGATCCCCATATATTACTCCATACATAATGGGCCCCATATATTGTTCAATAGATAATGAGCCCCATATAATACTCCATACATAATGAGCCCCATATATTGTTCAATAGATAACAAGCCCCATATAATACTCCATACATAATGAGCCCCATATATTGTTCAATAGATAATAAGCCCCATATAATACTCCATGCATAATGGGCCCCATATATTGTTCAATAGATAATGAGCCCCATATAATACTCCATACATGAGCCCCATATATTGTCCAATAGATAATGATCCCCATATATTACTCCATACATAATGATCCCCATATATTACTCCATACATAATGGGCCCCATATATTGTTCAATAGATAATGAGCCCCATATAATACTCCATACATAATGAGCCCCATATATTGTTCAATAGATAACAAGCCCCATATAATACTCCATACATAATGAGCCCCATATATTGTTCAATAGATAATAAGCCCCATATATTACTCCATACATAATGGGCCCCATATATTGTTCAATAGATAATGAGCCCCATATAATACTCCATACATGAGCCCCATATATTGTCCAATAGATAATGATCCCCATATATTACTCCATACATAATGAGCCCCATATATTGTTCAATAGATAATGAGCCCTATATAATACTCCATACATAATGGGCCCCATATATTGTTCAATAGATAATGAGCCCCATATAATACTCATTACATAAAAAAAAAAATCAAATACTCACCGCTCCTTGCTGGAAGCAGGCCTGTCTCATCAGGGTCTTCCGACTCTCTGCACTGGGACTGCTTAGCAGAGGGCGCTCTGTAGTGACGTCATCGCGCCCTCTGCCCTGAGATGTCACAGAGTAAGAAGACGCAGAAGACAGAGGAGCAGAAGAGGAACAGGGAGAGGTAAGTATTGCAAACAGTTTAAAGCACTGGGGAAGGCCCAGTGCACGTGCCCATTCGCTGGCATCAGGCCCCGCTGACTCATGGGCCCCATAGCGCGCTGGTGTCCCAGAGGGTGAGTGGGCCCCCTGCTCGCTCAGGGCCCAGGCACTTGCCCGGGTGGTGATGCCGGCCCTGGGTACAACACACACGGCACCCGTTTTTAACTGATCCGCTGCAATGATTATGTAGGAAACTGTATTCATTTACAATCATCCACAGCGTGAGAGAAAACAGCTACAACATTACTGAATAAACAGAAACCCTGCAAGTATAAGAAAATGATTTTATTAAAAATATTTTGCATATCAATCCAGTTTGAAAAAAAGTAACTTATTAAGCATTTTTTGCAACGTAGTAGTCCACATCTGACAGAGTCCTGTAACTCTGGACACAGTATAATAGTGTGGCCGTTGTTCTCTAGCACGACCCTCTAATGATAGAAGCAGGACGGCATACTGGATCTCGCACAACGCTACCTGCATGCCATCTGATTGGCTACTGTAAGTGCTCCAGCCGTATAAAGATCACTATGTATACAATATACTCCAAAAAGATGTCAGTGATTACTGTGAAGTCAAAATATTGTGGCCCCATTGAGCAAGAATGATTAGAGATGGACGAGCTCCAGTTGGCTGACAGTCAGTGATGGCGGAGAGCTGATCATCTTTACTCGCTGCTCATTAGGAAAGTGGTCGCTTTCTGAAACCATTTGACTCTGAACTCGGCGTCAGACGCCATTATGTAAGAGGCCAATGTCTGAGCGGTTTTTGTGTCCATTTGTCCTTCCTCTGTTCTTTCTGCCAAAAGATCCTCACCCATAACCTAAGGACTAAAATAAAGTTGAATTGTTACTAATATTTTTTTAAATTTAGCAAATGAATTGAATTTCATAAACTAAAAGAAAACTTTCCCTCCGATGTCCACAAAACTGAGCGCCACTACATAAGCCACAAATAGTCTCCCCTCTCTCTCCCAGTCTGTGCAGCGGACGGGAACCATTTAAATGGGTGCAGGGCCGATTTTAGATAAAGTGGGGCCCTGGGGAAAAGTTTAAAGTGGGGTCCCAAATGCTGACATACAGCACCACACAAACATTTAGCTTGTATTTACATGCGCTGAGATCAGGCCGCTAAACGAGCGCAATCCACAATACTGAAGCCGTTCAACGCTTGTTTCCCGACCTCTTTACACCAGCTGAGGAAGAATGATGGATACAGAACAATCACTAATAGATCAATCTGTCCCCATACAGCATCATGTTATCAGCAGCACATCTGCAGGTTACACCGGCCGATGTGCTGCTGAGAACAAGGATTTTTGTTCTGGCATAAACAATCCAATTACTCGATGAATAGGCAGCATTTTGCTTGTTTAGTATAATACATGCCATAGTCCTCCATATTTTATAATGTGCCCCACAGCCCCCCATATTGTATAATGAGGCCCATAGTCCTCCATATAGTATAATACACTCCCGATAGCCCTCCATATAGTATAATGCACTCCCCATAACCCTCTATATAGTATAATATACTCCCCATAGTCCTCCATACAGCCCTCCATATTGTATAATGTGGCCCATATTCCTCCAAATAGTATAATGCACTCCCCATAGCTCTCTATATAGTATAATGCACCTCATAGTTCTCCATATAGTATAATGCAGCTCATAGTCCTCCATATAGTATAACGCACCTCATAGCCCTCCATATAGTATAATGCATTCCCCATAACCCTCTATATAGTATAATATACTCCCCATAGTCCTCCATATTGTATAATGTGCCCCACAGCCCTCCATATTGTATAATGTGGCCCATATTCCTCCAAATAGTATAATACACTCCCCATAGCTCTCTATATAGTATAATGCACCTCATAGTTCTCCATATAGTATAATGCACCTCATAGTTCTCCATATAGTATAATGCACCTCATAGTTCTCCATATAGTATAATGCACCTCATAGTCCTCCATATAGTATAACGCACCTCATAGCCCTCCATATAGTATAATGCATTCCCCATAACCCTCTATATAGTATAATATACTCCCCATAGTCCTCCATATTGTATAATGTGCCCCACAGCCCTCCATATTGTATAATGTGGCCCATATTCCTCCAAATAGTATAATATACTCCCCATAGCTCTCTATATAGTATAATGCACCTCATAGTTCTCCATATAGTATAATGCACCTCAAAGACCTCTATATAGTATAAGTCACCTCATAGCCCTCCATATAGTATAATATACTCCCCATAGTCCTTCATATAGTATAATGCACTCCCCATAGGCTTTCATATTGTATAATGTGCCCCACAGCCCTCCATATTGTATAATGTGGCCCATATTCCTCCAAATAGTATAATACACTCCCCATAGCTCTCTATATAGTATAATGCATCTCATAGTTCTCCATATAGTATAAAGCTCCTCATAGTCCTCCATATAGTATAATGCACCCCATAGTCCTCCATATAGTATAATACACTCCCAATAGCCCTCCATATAGTATAATGCACTCCCCATAGCCCTCCATATAGTATAATACACTCCCTATAGTATAATGCACTCCCCAAAATCTTCAATATTGTATAATGTGCCCCACAGAGCTCCATATTGTATAATGTGACCCATATTCCCCCAAATAGTATAATACACTCCCCGTAGCCCTCCACATAGTAAAATACACTCCCCATAGCCCTCCATATAGTATAATGCACTCCCCATAGCCCTCCATATAGTATAATGCACTTCATAGTCCTCCATATAGTATAATACTCTCCCCATAGCCTTCTAAATAGTATAATGCACTCCCAATAGTCCTCCATATAGTATAATGTGCCCCACAGCCCTCCATATTGTATAATGTGACCCATATTCCTCAATATAGTATAATACATTCCCCATAGTCCTCCATATAGTATAATACACTTCCCATAGCCCTCCATATAGTATAATGCACTCCCTATAGCCCTCCCTATAATATAATGTACTCCCCATAGTCCTCCATATTGTATAATGTGCCCCACAACGCTCAATATTGTATAATGTGGCCCATATTCCTCCAAATAGTATAATACACTCCCCATAGCCCTCCACATAGTATAATATACTACCCATAGTCCTCCATATAGTATAATGCACCTCATATTACTCCATATAGTATAATACACTCCCCATAGTCCTCCATATAGTATAATGCACCTCATAGCCCTCCATATAGTGTAATGCACTCCCCATAGCACTCCATATTAGTATAATGCACCTCATAGTCCTCCATATACTATAATACACTCCCCATAGCCCTCCATATAGTATAATGCACCTCATAGTCCTCCATATAGTATAGTACACTACCCATAGCCCTCCATATAGTATAATACACTCCCCATAGCCCTCCATATAGTATAATACACTCTCCATAGCCCTCCATATAGTATAATGCACTTCATAGTCCTCCATATAGTATAATACACTCCCCATAGCCCTCTAAATAGTATAATGCACTCCCCAAAGTCCTCCATATAGTATAATATACTCCCCATAGTCCTCCATATAGTATAATGCACTCCCAATAGTCCTCCATATAGTATAATGTGCCCCACAACCCTCCAAATGGTATAATGTGACCCATATTCCTCAATATAGAATAATACATTCCCCATAGTCCTCCATATAGTATAATACACTTCCCATAGCCCTCCATATAGTATAATGCACTCCCTATAGCCCTCCCTATAATATAATGTACTCCCCATAGTCCTCCATACTGTATAATGTGCCCCACTGCGCTCAATATTGTATAATGTGGCCCATATTCCTCCAAATAGTATAACACACTCCCCATAGCCCTCCACATAGTATAATATACTACCCAGAGTCCTCCATATAGTATAATGCACCGCATATTCCTCCATATAGTATAATACACTCCCCATAGCCCTCCATATGGTATAATGCACCTCATAGTCCTCCATATAGTATAAAACACTCCCCATAGCCCTCCATATAGTATAATGCACCTCATAGTCCTCCATATAGTATAATACACTCCCCATAGCCCACCATATAGTATAATATACTCCCCATAGCCCTCCATATAGTATAATACACTCCCCATAGCCCTCCATATAGTATAATGCACCTCATTGTCCTCCATATAGTATAATGCACCTCATTGTCCTCCATATAGTATAATGCACTCACCATAGCCCTCCATATAGTATAATATACTCCCCATAGTCCTCCATATAATGGAATGCACCTCATAGTCCTCCATATAGTATAATGTACTCCCTATAATCCTCCCTATAGTATAATGCACTCCCCATAGCCCTCCCTATAGTATAATGCACTCTCCATAGTCCTTCATAGTGTATAATGCACTCCCCATAGTCCTTCATATAGTATAATGCTTTCTCCTCAGTCCTTAATAGAGTATAATGCAGCCTCCCTATAGTATAATGCAGCCAAACATACAGTACATATAATATAATGCAACCCATAGATCTCGATAAAGTATAATTGGGCCCCAACCATAGACTATAATTCCATATGCCTATAATGAATTAAATAAACCATTTTCTGGTCTCCATGGGAATCAAACCCACAACCGCTATCATTGCCGGTAACAACTAAAGCTATGAGCAACAGCCTCTGCTGATATCACTGGGAGGATTTTCGATATTTGCACACTCTGAACCCACAGGCAAATGCTACTGATACATAGAGATACATCTATACATAGCAGTGTATTTTTTGTCCCTGTATTATAGAGGGAAATTAAAAGATTTTTTTCCTATAACATTACTAAAAAATAATGAAAAACAATTACAATAATGGCATTTTCATTGAGCTTTTTTAGATAATAAACATCACAAATCAGCAAATACCATGGACATATGTGTTCCTGTACCTATAACGACCCGCACAACACAGCGATCAGACGATTTATGGCAGGGATGTCAAACTCAAATACACAGATGGCCAAAATTAAAAACTTAGACAAAGTCGCAGGCTAATGTTCATATTTAAAAAAATGTCTAGAATTGCAGACGTTTTTCCTTATCAAATATAATGATGATACTTTTCTTAAAGGGGTTGTGCCACGAACAAAGTACATTTTAATTAATAGATCTTAGAATAAAATAAAACACAATCACAAATAGGGCATACTGGAATAATATAATGTTATGTAAGAGCAGTAAAAAGCAAATGGCCCAATGGCCTAATTTAAATATGTAATAACAAAGGATAAAAAACTTTGACTTAATAAATAATACAGATAATAAAGTATGATGCAAACAAAAGTGCCTCCCAAACACAGTATGATACCCTCACAGTGAATTCCTCCACTGTATCATCCATACACACGGTATGATGACCCTACTGTGACGCGAACACAATATGATGCCGCAACTGTGATTTGCACAAAGTCCTCCATACAGTATAATGGGCCCCATAGAGTCCTCCAAACAGAATAATGTGCCACCTCATAGTCCTCCATACAGAATAATGGGCCTCACATAGTCCTCAATACTGAATAATGGGCCCACATAGTGCTCCATACAGTTTAATGTGCCACCTCATAGTCCTCCATACAGTATAATGGGCCCCAAATAGTCCTCCATACTGAATAATGGGCCCACATAGTGCTCCATACAGTATAATGAGCCCCTCATAATCCTCCATACAGTATAATGGGACCCTCATAATCCTCCATACAGTATAATGGGCCTCATATAGTCACCCATACAGTATAATGGGCCCCACATAGTCCTCCACACAGTATAATGGGCCTCACATAGTCATCCACACAGTATAATGGGCCCCACATAGTCCTCCATACAAAATAATGGGCCCCACATTTTCCTCCATACAGAATAATAGGCCCCACATAGTCCTCCATACTGAATAATGGGCCCACATAGTGCTACATACAGTATAATGTGCCCCACATAGCCCTCCATACAGAATAATGAGCCAACTCATTGTCCTCCATACAGAATAATGGCCCCCACATATTCCTCCATACAGAATAATGGGCCCTAGATAGTCCTCCATACAGAATAATGGGCACCACATATTCTTTCATACAGAATAATGGGCCCTAGATAGTCCTCCATACAGAATAATGGCCCCACAAAGTCCTCCATACAGAATAATGGGTCCCACATAGTCCTCCATACAGAATAATGGTCCCACATCGTCCGCCATACAGAATAATGGCCCCACATAGTAATCCATACAATGTAATGTGCCACCTCATAGTCATCCATACAGTATAATGGGCCTCACAGTCATCCATACAGAATAATGGGCCCCACATAGTCCTCCATACAGAATAATGGGCCCCACATAGTCCTCCATACAGAATAATGGGCCCCACATATTCCTCCATACAGAATAATAGGCCCTAGATAGTCCTCCATACAGAATAATGGCCCCACATACTCCTCCATACAGAATAATGGGCCCCACATAGTCCTCCATACAGAATAATGGCCCCACATCGTCCTCCATACAGAATAATGGCCCCACATAGTTATCCATACAAAGTAATGTGCCACCTCATAGTCCTCCATACAGTATAATGGGCCTCACAGTCATCCATACAGAATAATGGGCCCCACATGGTCCTCCATACAGAATAATGGGCCCACATAGTGTTCCATACAGTATAATATGCCACCTCATAGTCCTCCATACAGTATAATGGGCCCCACATAGTCCTAGATACAGAATAATAGTCTCCACATAGTCCTTCATACTGAATAATGGGCCCACATAGTGCTCCATACAGTATAATGGGCCCCTCATAATCCTCCATACAATATAATGTGCCACCTCATAGTCCTCCATGCAGTATAATGGGCCTCACACAGTCATCCATACAGAATAATGGGCCCCATATAGTCCTCCATACAGTATAATGGGCCTCACATAGTCCTCCGTACAGAATAATGGGCACCACATGGTCCTCCGTACAGAATAATGGGCACCACATAGTCCACCATACAGAATAACAAGCCAACTTATTGTCCTTCATACAGTATAATGGGCCCCACATAGTCATCCACCCAGAATAATGAGCCCCTCATAGTCCTCCATACAGAATAATGGCCCCAAATAGTCCTCGATAAAATATAATGGGCTCCACATAGTCCTCCATAGAGAATAATGGCCCCACATAGTACTCCATTCAATATAATGTGCCACCTCATAGTCCTCCATACAGTATAATGGGCCTCACATAGTCCTCCATACAGAATAATGGGTCCCACAACTTCCTCCATACAGTATAATGGGCCCCACAACTTCCTCCATACAGTATAATAGGCCCCACATAGTCCTCCATACTGAAAAATGGGCCCACATAGTGCTCCATACAGTATAATGAGCCCCTCATAATCCTCCATACAGTATAATGGGCCCCTCATAATCTGCCATACAGTATAATGGTCCTCACATAGTCACCCATACAGTATAATGGGCCCCACATAGTCCTCTACACAGTATAATGGGCCTCACATAGTCATCCATACAGTATAATGGGCCCCACATAGTCCTCCATACAGAATAATTGGCCCCGCATCTTCCTCCATACATAATAATATGCCCAACATAGTCCTCCATACAGAATAATGGGCCCCACATAGTCCTCTGTACAGAATAATGGGCCCCAGATAGTCATCCACACAGAATAATGGGCCCCTCATAGTCCTCCATACAAAATAATGGCCCCAAATAGTCCTCTATACAATATAATGGGCCCCACATAGTCCTCCATACAGAATAATGGCCCCACATAGTCCTCCATACAATATAATGTGCCACCTTATAGTCCTCCATACAGTATAATGGGCCTCACACAGTCATTCATACAGAATCATGGGCCCCACATAGTCCTCCATACAGTATAATTGTCCCCACATAGTCCTCCATACAGAATAATGGGCATCACATAGTCCTCCATACAGAATAATGGGCCAACTCATTGTCCTTCTTACAGTAAAATAGGCCCCACATAGTCCTCAATATTGAATAATGTGCCACCTCATAGCCCTCCATACAGAATAATTGGCCCCACATATTTTTCCATCCCGAATAATGGTCCCCACATAGTCCTCCATACAGAATAATGGGACCCACATAGTCCTCCATACAGAAAAATGGCCCCACATAGTCCTCCATACAGAATAGTGGCCCAACATAGTCCTCCATACAATATAATGTGCCATGTCATAGTGCTCCATACAGTATTATGGGCCCCACATAGTCCTCCATACAGAATAATAGGCCACACATACTCCTCCATACTGAATAATAGGCCCACATAGTGCTCCATACAGTATAATAGGCCCCTCATAATCCTCCATACAGTATAATGGGCCCCTCATAATCCTCCCTACAGTATAATGGGCCTCACATAGTCACCCATTCAGTATAATGGGCCCCACATAGTCCTCCATACAGAATAATGGGCCTCACATAGCCCTCCATACAGAATAATAGGCCCCACATAGTCCTCAATACTGAATAATGGGCCCACATAGTGCTCCATACAGTTTAATGGGCCACCTTATAGTCCTCCATACAGTATAATGGGCCCCACATAGTCCTCCATACAGTATAATAGGCCCCACATAGTCCCCCATACTGAATAATGGGCCCACATAGTGCTCCCTACAGTATAATGAGCCCCTCATAATCCTCCATACAGTATAATGGGCCCCTCATAATCCTCCATAAAGTATAATGGGCCTCACATAGTCACCCATACAGTATAATGGGCCCCACATAGTCCAACACACAGTATAATGGGTCTCACATAGACATCCATACAGTATAATGGGCCCCACATAGTCCTCCATATAGAATAATGGGCCCCACATCTTCCTCCATACAGAATAATAGGCCCCACATAGTCCTCCCTACTGAATAATGGGCCCACATAGTCCTCCATACAGTATAATGTGCCCCACATAGTCCTCCATACAGAATAATGGGCCAACTCATTGTCCTCCATATAGAATAATGGCCCCCACATCTTCCTCCATACAGAATAATGGGCCCTAGATAGTCCTCCATACAGAATAATGGGCCCCACATATTCCTCCATACAGAATAATAGGCCCTAGATAGTCCTCCATACAGAATAATGGCCCCACATACTCCTCCATACAGAATAATGGGCCCCACATAGTCCTCCATACAGAATAATGGGCCCACATACTCCTCCATACAGAATAATGGGCCCCACATAGTCCACCATACAGAATAATGGGCCAACTTATTGTCCTTCATACAGTATAATGGGCCCCACATAGTCATCCACCCAGAATAATGGGCCCCAAATAGTCCTCGATAATATATAATGGGCACCACATAGTCCTCCATACAGAATAATGGCCCCACATAGTCCTCCATACAATATAATGTGCCACCTCATAGCCCTCCATACAGTATAATGGGCCTCACATAGTCCTCCATACAGAATAATGGGTCCCACATCTTCCTCCATGCAGTATAATTGGCCCCACATAGCCCTCCATACAGAATAATAGGCCCCACATAGTCCTCCATACTGAATAATGGGCCCACATAGTGCTCCATACAGTATAATGAGCCCCTCATAATCTTCCATATAGTATAATGGGCCCCTCATAATTCTCCATACAGTATAATGGGCCTCACATAGTCACCCATACAGTATAATGGGCCCCACATAGTCCTCTACACAGTATAATGGGCCTCACATAGTCATCCATACAGAATAATGGGCCCCACATCTTCCTCCATACAGAATAATAGGCCCCACATAGTCCTCCATACAGAATAATGGGCCCCACATAGTCCTCCGTACAGAATAATGGGCCCCACATAGTCATCCACCCAGAATAATGGGCCCCTCATAGTCCTCCATACAGAATAATGGCCCCAAATAATCCTCTATACAATATAATGGGCCCCACATAGTCCTCCATTCAGAATAATGGCCCCACATAGTCCTCCAAACAATATAATGTGACACCTCATAGTCCTCCATACAGTATAATGGGCCTCACACAGTCATTCATACAGAATCACGGGCCCCACATAGTCCTCCATACAGTATAATTGTCCCCACATAGTCCTCCATACAGAATAATGGGCATCACATAGTCCTCCATACAGAATAATGGGCCAACTCATTGTCCTTCTTACAGTAAAATAGGCCCCACATAGTCCTCAATATTGAATAATGTGCCACCTCATAGTCCTCCATACAGAATAATTGGCCCCACATATTTTTCCATACAGAATAATGGGCCCCACATAGTCCTCCATACAGAATAATGGGCCCCACATCTTCCTCCATACAGAATAATAGGCCCCACATAGTCCTCCATACTGAATAATGGGCCAACATAGTGCTCCATACAATATAATGGGCCCCACATAGTCCTCCATACAGAATAATGGGCCCCACATAGTCCTCCATACAGAATAATAGGCCCCACATAGTCCTCCATACAGAATAATGAGCCAACTCATTGTCCTCCATACAGAATAATGGGCCAAACATATTCCTCCATAAAGAATAATAGTCCCTAGATAGTCCTCCATACAGAATAATGGGCCCCGCATAGTCCTCCATACAGAATATTGGCCCCACATAGTCCTCCATACAGTATAATGGCCCTACATAATCCTCCGTACAGGATAATAGGCCCTACATAGTCCTCCATACAGTATAATGGGCCTCACACAGTCATTCATACAGAATCATGGGCCCCACATAGTCCTCCATACAGTATAATGGGCCCCACATAGTCCTCCATACAGAATAATGGGCATCACATTGTTATCCATACAGAATAATGGACCAACTCATTGTCCTTCTTACAAAAAATAGGCCCCACATAGTCCTCAATATGAAATAATGTGTCACCTCATAGTCCTCCATACAGTATAACGGGCCTCACATAGTCATCCATACAATATAATGTGCCACCTCATAGTCCTCCATACAGTATAATGAGCCCCACATAGTCCTCCACATAGTATAATGGGACTCACATAGTCCTCCATACAGAATAATGGCCCCACATAGTCCCCCATACAGAATAATGGCCCCACATAGTCCTCCATGCAGAATATTGGGTGCCACATAGTCCTCCATACAGAATAATGGCCCCACACCGTCCTCCATACACAATAATGGCCCCACATAGTTTTCCATACAATATAATGTGACACCTCATAGTCCTCCATACAGTATAATTGGCCTCACAGTCATCCATACAGTATAATGGGCCCCACATAGTCCTCCATACAGAATAATGGGCACCACATATTCCTGCATACAGAATAATAGGCCCACATAGTGCTCCATACAGAATAACGTGCCACCTCATAGTCCTCCATACAGTATAATGGGCCCCACATAGTCCTCCATACTGAATAATGGGCCCAAATAGTGCTCCATACAGTATAATGGGCCCCTCATAATCCTCCATACAATATAATGTGCCACCTCATAGTCCTCCATACAGTATAACGGGCCTCACATAGTCCTCCATACAGATTAATCGGCACCACATAGTCCTCCATACAGAATAATGGGCCAACTTATTGTCCTTCATACATTATAATGGGCCCCACATAGTCATCCACCCAGAATAATGGGCCCCTCATAGTCCTCCATACAGAATAATGGCCCCAAATAGTCCTCGATACAATATAATGGGCCCCACATAGTCCTCCATACAGAATAATGGCCCCACATAGTCCTCCATACAATATAATAAGCCACCTCATAGTCCTCCATACAGTATAATGCGCCTCACATAGTCATCCATACAGTATAATGGGCCCCACATACTAGTCCATACAGAATAATGGGCCCTAGATAGTCCTCCATACAGAATAATGGGCCCCACATATTCCTCCATATAGAATAATGGGCCCTAGATAGTCCTCCATACAGAATAATGGCCCCACATACTCCTCCATACAGAATAATGGGCCCCACATAGTCCTCCATACAGAATAATGGCCCCACATACTCCTCCATACAGAATAATGGGCCCCACATAGTCCACCATACAGAATAATGGGCCAACTTATTGTCCTTCACACAGTATAATGGGCCCCACATAGTCATCCACCCAGAATAATGGGCCCCTCATAGTCCTCCATACAGAATAATGGCCCCAAATAGTCCTCGATAATATATAATGGGCCCCACATAGTCCTCCATACTGAATAATGGGCCCAAATAGTGCTCCATACAGTATAATGGGCCCCTCATAATCCTCCATACAATATAATGTGCCACCTCATAGTCCTCCATACAGTATAACGGCCCTCAGATAGTCATCCATACAGAATAATGGGCCCCACATAGTCCTCCATACAGTATAATGGGCTTCACATAGTCCTCCATACAGATTAATCGGCACCACATAGTCCTCCATACAGAATAATGGGCCAACTTCTTGTCCTTCATACATTATAATGGGCCCCACATAGTCATCCACCCAGAATAATGGGCCCCTCATAGTCCTCCATACAGAATAATGGCCCCAAATAGTCCTCAATACAATATAATGGGCCCCACATAGTCCTCCATACAGAATATTGGCCCCACATAGTCCTCCATACAATATAATGTGCCACCTCATAGTCCTCCATAGAGTATAATGGGCCTCACATAGTCATCCATACAGTATAATGGGCCCCACATAGTAGTCCATACAGAATAATAGGCCCTACATCTTCCTCCATACAGAATAATAGGCCCCACATAGTCCTCCATACTGAATAGTGGGCCCACATAGTGCTCCATACAGTATAATGAGCCCCTCATAATCCTCCATACAGTATAATGGGCCTCTCATAATCCTCCATACAGTATAATGGGCCTCATATAGTCACCCATACAGTATAATGGGCGCCACATGGTCCTCCACACAGTATAATGGGCCTCACATAATCATCCATTCAGTATAATGGGCCCCACATAGTCCTCCATACAGAATAATGGGCCCCACATCTTCCTCCATACAGAATAATAGGCCCCACATAGTACTCTATACTGAATAATGGGCCCCACATACTGCTCCATACAGTATAATGTGCCCCACATAGTCCTCCATACAGAATAATGTGCCAACTCATTGTCCTCCATACAGAATAATGGCCCTCACATATTCCTCCATACAGAATAATGGGCCCTAGATAGTCCTCCATACAGAATAATGGGCCCCACATATTCCTCCATACAGAATAATGGCCCCACATCGTCCTCCATACAGAAAAATGGCCGCACATAGTTATCCATAAAATATAATGTGCCACCACATAGTCCTCCATACAGTATAATGGGCCCAGCATAGTCTTAGATACAGAATAATAGGCCCCACATAGTCCTCCATACTGAATAATGGCCCCACATAGTGCTCCATACAGTATAATGGGCCCCTCATAATCCTACATACAATATAATGTGCCACCTCATAGTCCTCCATACAGTATAATGGGCCTCACATAGTCATCCATACAGAATAATGGGCCCCACATAGTCCTTCATACATTATAATGGGCCCCACATAGTCCTCCATATAGAATAATGGGCCACACATCTTCCTCCATACAGAATAATAGGCCCCACATAGTCCTCCATACTGAATAATGGGCCCACATAGTGCACCATAGAGTAAAATGTGCCCCACATAGTCCTCCATACAGAATAATGGGCCAACTCATTGTAATCCATAAAGAATAATGGGCCCCACATATTCCTCCATACAGAATAATGGGCCCTAGATAGTCCTACAAACAGAATAATGGGCCCCACATAGTCCTCCATAAAGAATAATGGGCCCAACATAGTCCTCCATAAAGAATAATGGGCCGACATAGTCCTCCATACCGAATAATAGGCCCCATATAGTCGCCTATACTGAATAATGGGCCCACATAGTGCTCCATACAGTATAATGTGCCACCTCATAGTCCTCCATACAGTATAATGGGCCCCACATAGTCCTCCATACAGAATAATAGGCCCCACATAGTCCTCCATACTGAATAATTGTCCCACATAGTGCTTAATACAGTATAATGGGCCCCTCATAATACTCCATACAGTATAATGGGCCCCTCATAATCCTCCTTACAGTATAATGGGCCTCACATAGTCACCCATACAGTATAATGGGCCCCACATAGTCCTCCACACAGTATAATGGGCCTCACATAGTCATCCATACAGTATACTGGGCCCCATATCTTCCTCCATGCAGAATAATAGGCCCCACATAGTCCTCCATTCTGAATAATGGGCCCACATAAGGCTCCATACATTATAATGTGCCCCAGATAGTCCTCCATACAGAATAATGGGCCATCTTATTGTCCTTCATACAGAATAATGGGCCCCACATATTCCTCTATACAGAATAATGGGCCCTAGATAGTCCTCCATACAGAATAATGTGCCCCACATAGTCCTCCATACATAATATTGGCCCCACATAGTCCTTCATATAGTATAATGGCCTCACATAGTCCTCCATACAGTATAATGGCCCCACATAGTCCTCCATACAGTATAATGGCCTCACATAGTCCTCCTTACAGGATAATAGGCCCCACATAGTCCTCCAGACAGTATAATGGCCCCACATAGTCCTCCAGACAGTATAGTGGCCCCATATAGTCCCCAGCGTCGCAGGCCAAACACAATCACCCTGAGAGCCAGACTTGGCCCGTGGGCCAGAATGTGACACGTGTGCTCTACATAGCGCACCTGTAGGACTGGTATCTACTACTTTATGCTCACCGTATGGTGGGAATATTGGTTTTTGTACAGCAGTTTTGTCAATGATCAGTATATAGTCAGTACTGTAGTGCTGGTGATATGCGGTTATGGCCTGTTGATATATTGTGTAGTATTAATGGTAGTATCTCTATAAATTAAAAATTCTAAAAAAATATCTGATTCATGACGGATAATTGGCACAAGTCCATTAACCTTCATTCAGATGCACGTGGTGGATCACTGAGGCGTCACATCACTTTTTTATATACGATATGTATATCTCTTTTTTTCTTTATTTTTTTTTTTCTTTAGTGCAGACACTGAGGCGTCACATCACTTTTTTATATACGATATGTATATCTCTTTTTTTATTTTTTTTTTTTTTTTTTTCTTTAGTGCAGACACTGAGGCGTCACATCACTTTTTTATATACGATATGTATATCTTTTTTTTTTTTTTTTTCTTTTTTTTTTTCTTTAGTGCAGACTACCCCTCACCTCCAATATACTCCTGCGACCTATACTGTATTTATAGTCCGTAAAATGAGAAACTTTGACTTTAGGGAGAGAAACTTTTTTTTCTGCTAATATAATGAGCCGCCCCTGCTGAACACCCTCCTGCTATAGAAAGCTCAACTACGGCGAAAATTTAGGAGATTTACCCTGAATACACGTTGCCTCTGTCCCTTTTCCCAGAAGCTCATTTGCATATGTCACTGATGGAGCTCAGTGATTGGCTGACACAGTAGCTCAGTAGTTAGTGCAGCCCTGCCCACACAGAGCTTCATTGTAGTCTTCATCCTGCCGCCATAGGCCCGGGCTGCAGACAAACTGTTTATAGTGCGACAGTTATTGTAAAACGTGTTATTCATGATGGATGTGCTCTGCTCTAGGAAACGCCCCAGACATCATCCAGCAGGGGGCAGTGTTAATGCCTTCATCAGGCTCTCTTTCCCAACAGTAAGCAGTGATGGATATCTGCTCTGTCCTACTAGAAAGGGGTTGTCTAATAACTGATGCAGATGGGAGCAGAGCGACCCCATTGATTTCTGCATGATGTGATTTTTTTCTGAGAGCGGTGTACGGACACAAGGACTTACCATTGAGCCCCCACACAGCTTATGCAGGCGCTGCGCACTTCAGAGTGGTCTTTTGACCAATAGGTGCTGGGATCAGGACTTTATATCCCATTGATTGGCAGCATAAACAGCACCTATAATATATACAAATGATTGATACATTTTTTAAGTATTTTTATTTTTTTAAGTGGGAAGGATAGATATCTTTATAGTCTCTAGCAACAGCTATGGCTCCAACACCAAGACCGAAGAAAAATGTTTTTTTTTCCTAATCTATAGGGGACTTGAAGATCCAATCTCCTGATCACTTAGATCAGGGCTTTTCAGTCTTCTTATCAATGGGGATCACTTTTTCTTATGGGGACTTTTATGTTCCATCCCTAACCCTGCCTCTTCTTGCCTCATCAGAAATTCTCACTTCTAGGTGGGGTTAAAATAAAACCCACTACACTTTTTGTCCAATGGGTGTCAGCACATGCTCCTTTGGGTGGGGTCTGCATCTCTGCTTTGTTCTTACATGAATGAAATAAACCATTTTCTGGTCTCCATGGGAATCAAACCCACAACCGCTATCATTGCCGGTAACAACTAAAGCTATGAGCAACAGCCTCTGCTGATATCACAGAGGATTTTCGATATTTGCACAATCTGAACCCACAGGCAAATGCTACTGATACATAGAGATACATCTATACATAGCAGTGTATTTTTTTGTCCCTGTATTATAGAGGGAAATTAAAAGATTTTTTTCCTATAACATTACTAAAAAATAATGAAAAACAATTACAATGCCATTTTCATTGAGCTTTTTAAGATAATAAACATCACAAATCAGCAAATACCATGGACATATGTGTTCCTGTACCTATAACGACCCGCACAACACAGCGATCAGACGATTTATGGCAGGGATGGCAAACTCAAATACACAGATGGCCAAAATTAAAAACTTAGACAAAGTCGCAGGCTAATGTTCATATTTAAAAAAATGTCTAGAATTGCAGACGTTTTTCCCTATCAAATATGATGATGAAACTTTTCTTAAAGGGGTTGTGCCACGAACCAAGTACATTTTAATTAATAGATCTTAGAATAAAATAAAAGACAATCACAAATAGGGCATACTGGAATAATATAATGTTATGTAAGAGCAGTAAAAAGCAAATGGCCCAATGGCCTAATTTAAATATGTAATAACAAAAGATAAAAAACTTTGACTTAATAAATAATACAGATAATAAAGTATGATGCAAAAAAAGTGCCTCCCAAACACAGTATGATACCATCACAGTGATTTCCTCCATGGTAACACTCCACACACACGGTATGATGACCCTACTGTGACCCCAACACAATATGATGCCGCAACTGTGATCCCCACAAAGCTCTCCATACAGTATAATGGGCCCCATTGAGTCCTCCATACAGAATAATGGGCCTCACATAGCCCTCCATACAGAATAATAGGCCCCACATAGTCCTCAATACTGAATAATGGGCCCACAGAGTGCTTCATACAGTTTAATGTGTCACCTCATAGTCCTCCATACAGTATAATGGGCCCCACATAGTCCTCCATACAGAATAATAGGCCCCACATAGTCCTCCATACAGAATAATGGCCCCACATAGTAATCCATACAGTATAATGAGCCCCTCATAATCCTCCATACAGTATAATGGGCCCCTCATAATCCTCCATACAGTATAAGGGGTCTCACATAGTCACCCATACAGTATAATGGGCCCCACATAGTACTCCACACAGCATAATGGGCCTCACATAGTCATCCATACAGTATAATGGGCTCCACATACTCCTCCATACAGAATAATAGGCCCCACATAGTCCTCCATATTCAATAATGGGCCCACATGCTGCTCCATACAGTATAATGTGCCCCACATAGTCCTCCATACAGAAAAATAGGCCAACTAATTGTCCTCCATACAGAATAATGGCCCCCACATATTCCTCCATACAAAATAATGGGCCCTAGATAATCCTCCATACAGAATAATGGCCCCCACATATTCCTCCATACAAAATAATGGGCCCTAGATAGTCCTCCATACAGAATAATGGCCCCACATAGTCCTCCATACAGAATAATGGGTCCCACATGCTCCTCCATACAGAATAATGTGTCCGACATAGTCCTCCATACAGAATAATGTCCCCACATCGTCTTTCATACAGAATAATGGCCCCACATAGTTATCCGTACAATGTAATGTGCCAACTCATAGTCCTCCATACAGTACAATGGGCCTCATAGTCATCCATACAGAATAATGGGCCCCACATAGTCCTCCATACAGAATAATGGGCACCACATAGTCCTCCATACGGAATAATGGGCCCACGTAGTGTTCCATACAGTATAATGTGCCACCTCATAGTCCTCCATACAGTAAAATTGGCCCCACATAGTCCTAGATACAGAATAATAGGCTCCATATAGTCCTCCATACTGAATAATGGGCCCACATAGTGCTCCATACAGTATAATGGGCCCCTCATAATCCTCCATACAATATAATGTGCCACCTCATAGTCCTCCATACAGTACAATGGGCCTCACATAGTCATCCATACAGTATAATGGGCCTCACATAGTCCTCCGTACAGAATAATGGGCACCACGCAGTCCACCATACAGAATAATGGGCCAACTTATTGTCCTTCATACGGTATAATGGGCCCCACATAGTCATCCACCCAGAATAATGGGCCCCACATAGTCATCCACCCAGAATAATGGGCCCCTCATAGTCCTCCATACAGAATAATGGCCCCAAATAGTCCTCGATTCAATATAATGGGCCCCACATAGTCCTCCATACAGAATAATGGCCCCACATAGTCCTCCATACAATATGTGCCACCTCATAGTCCTCCATACAGTATAATGGGCCTCACATAGTCCTCCATGTAGAATAATGGGCCCCACATAGTCCTCCATACAGAATAATGGGCCCCACATAGTCCTCCATACAGAATAATGGGTCCCACATCTTCCTCGATACAGTATAATGTGCCACCTCATAGTCCCCAATACAGTATAATGGGCCTCACATAGTCCTCCATGTAGAATAATTGGCCCCACATAGTCCTCCATACAGAATAATGGGTCCCACATAGTCCTCCATACAGTATAATGTGCCCCACATAGTCCTCCATACAGAATAATAGGCCCCACATAGTCCTCCATACAGAATAATAGGCCCCACATAGTCCTCCATACTGAATAATGGTCCCACATAGTGCTCCATACAGTATAATGAGCCCCTCATAATCCTCCATACAGTATAATGGGCCCCTCATAATCCTCCATACAGTATAATGGGCCTCACATAGTCACCCATACAGTATAATGGGCCACACATAGTCCTCCACACACTATAATGGGCCTCACATAGTCATCCATACAGTATAATGGGCCCACATAGTCCTCCATACAGAATAATGGGCCCCACATCTTCTTCCATACAGAATAATGGGCCCCACATAGTCCTCCGTACAGAATAATGAGCACCACATAGTCCACCATACAGAATAATGGGCCAACTTTTTGTCCTTCTTACAGTATAATGGGCCCCACATAGTCATCCACCCAGAATAATGGGCCCCTCATAGTCCTCCATACAGAATTATGGCCCCAAATAGTCCTCGATACAATATAATGGGCCCCACATAGTCCTCCATACAGAATAATGGCCCCACATAGTCCTCCATACAATATAATGTGCCACCTCATAGTCCTCCATACAGTATAATGGGCCTCACATAGTCCTCCATGTAGAATAATGGGCCCCACATAGTCCTCCATACAGAATAATGGGCCCCACATAGTCCTCCATACAGAATAATGGGTCCCACATCTTCCTCGATACAGTATAATGTGCCACCTCATAGTCCTCCATACAGTGTAATGGGCCTCACATAGTCCTCCATGTAGAATAATGGGCCCGACATAGTCCTCCATACAGAATAATGGGCCCCACATAGTCCTCCATACAGAATAATGGGTCCCACATCTTCCTCGATACAGTATAATGTGCCCCACATAGTCCTCCATACAGAATAATAGGCCCCACATAGTCCTCCATACTGAATAATGGTCCCACATAGTGCTCCATACAGTATAATGAGCCCCTCATAGTCATCCATACAGTATAATGGGCCCCTCATAATCCTCCATACAGTATAATGGGCCTCACATAGTCACCCATACAGTATAATGGGCCACACATAGTCCTCCACATAGTATAATGGGCCTCACATAGTCATCCATACAGTATAATGGGCCCACATAGTCCTCCATACAGAATAATGGGCCCCACATCTTCTTCCATACAGAATAATGGGCCCCACATAGTCCTCCGTTCAGAATAATGAGCACCACATAGTCCTCCATACAGTATAATGGGCCTCACACAGTCATTCATACAGAATCATGGGTCCCACATAGTCCTCCATACAGTATAATTGTCCCCACATAGTCCTCCATACAGAATAATGGGCCAACTCATTGTCCTTCTTACAATAAAATAGGCCCCACATAGTCCTCAATATTGAATAATGTGCCACCTCATAGTCCTCCATACAGAATAATTGGCCCCACATATTTTTCCATACAGAATAATGGGCCCCACATAATCCTCCATACAGAATAATGGGTCCCACATAGTCCTCCATACAGAAAAATGGCCCCACATAGTCCTCCATACAATATAATGTGCCACCTCATAGTGCTCCATACAGTATTATGGGCCCCACATAGTCCTCCATACAGTATAATAGGCCCCACATACTCCTCCATTCTGAATAATAGGCCCACATAGTGCTCCATACAGTATAATGGGCCCCTCATAATCCTCCATACAGTATAATGGGCCTCACATAGTCCTCCATACAGAATAATGGGCCCCTCACAATCCTCCCTACAGTAAATTGGGCCTCACATAGTTACCCATACAGTATAATGGGCCTCACATAGTCATCCATACAGCATAATGGGCCCCACATAGTCCTCCATACAGTATAATGGCCCCACATAGTCCTCCATACAGTATAATGGCCCCACATAGTCCTCCATACAGTATAAAGGCCCCACATAGTCCTCCAGACAGTATAGTGGCCCCATATAGTCCCCAGCGTCGCAGGCCAAACTCAATCACCCTGAGAGCCAGACTTGGCCCGTGGGCCAGAATGTGACACGTGTGCTCTACATAGCGCCCCTGTAGGACTGGTATCTACTACTTTATGCTCACCGTATGGTGGGAATATTGGTTTTTGTACAGCAGTTTTGTCAATGATCAGTATATAGTCACTACTGTAGTGCTGGTGATATGCGGTTATGGCCTGTTGATATATTGTGTAGTATTAATGGTAGTATCTCTATAAATTAGAATCAAAAATTCTAAAAAAATATCTGATTCATGACGGATAATTGGCACAAGTCCATTAACCTTCATTCAGATGCACGTGGTGGATCACTGAGGCGTCACATCACTTTTTTATATACGATATGTATATCTCTTTTTTTATTTATTTTTTTATTTTTTTTTATTTTTTTTTTCTTTAGTGCAGACACTGAGGCGTCACATCACTTTTTTATATACGATATGTATATCTTTTTTTTTTTTTTTTTTTTTCTTTAGTGCAGACTACCCCTCACCTCCAATATACTCCTGCAACCTATACTGTATTTATAGTCCGTAAAATGAGAAACTTTGACTTTAGGGAGAGAAACTTTTTTTTCTGCTAATATAATGAGCCGCCCCTGCTGAACACCCTCCTGCTATAGAAAGCTCAACAAAGGCGAAAATTTAGGAGATTTACCCTGAATACACGTTGCCTCTGTCCCTTTTCCCAGAAGCTCATTTGCATATGTCACTGATGGAGCTCAGTGATTGGCTGACACAGTAGCTCAGTAGTTAGTGCAGCCCTGCCCACACAGAGCTTCATTGTAGTCTTCATCCTGCCGCCATAGGCCCGGGCTGCAGACAAACGGTTTATAGTGCGACAGTTATTGTAAAACTTGTTATTCATGATGGATGTGCTCTGCTCTAGGAAACGCCCCAGACATCATCCAGCAGGGGGCAGTGTTAATGCCTTCATCAGGCTCTCTTTCCCAACAGTAAGCAGTGATGGATATCTGCTCTGTCCTACTAGAAAGGGGTTGTCTAATAACTGATGCAGATGGGAGCAGAGCGACCCCATTGATTTCTGCATGATGTGATTTTTTTCTGAGAGCGGTGTACGGACACAAGGACTTACCATTGAGCCCCCACACAGCTTATGCAGGCGCTGCGCACTTCAGAGTGGTCTTTTGACCAATAGGTGCTGGGATCAGGACCTTATATCCCATTGATTGGCAGCATAAACAGCACCTATAATATATACAAATGATTGATACATTTTTTAAGTATTTTTATTTTTTTAAGTGGGAAGGATAGATATCTTTATAGTCTCTAGCAACAGCTATGGCTCCAACACCAAGACCGAAGAAAAATGTTTTTTTTTCCTAATCTATAGGGGATTTGAAGATCCAATCTCCTGATCACTTAGATCAGGGCTTTTCAGTCTTCTTATCATTGGGGTTCACTTTTTCTTATGCGGACTTTTATGTTCCATCCCTAACCCTGCCTCTTCTTGCCTCATCAGAAATTCTCACTTCTACGTGGGGTTAAAATAAAACCCACTACACTTTTTGTCCAATGGGTGTCAGCACATGCTCCTTTGGGTGGGGTCTGCATCTCTGCTTTGTTCTTACATGAATGAAATAAACCATTTTCTGGTCTCCATGGGAATCAAACCCACAACCGCTATCATTGCCGGTAACAACTAAAGCTATGAGCAACAGCCTCTGCTGATATCACGGAGGATTTTCGATATTTGCACACTCTGAACCCACAGGCAAATGCTACTGATACATAGAGATACATCTATACATAGCAGTGTATTTTTTTGTCCCTGTATTATAGAGGGAAATTAAAAGATTTTTTTCCTATAACATTACTAAAAAATAATGAAAAACAATTACAATAATGGCATTTTCATTGTGCTTTTTAAGATAATAAACATCACAAATCAGCAAATACCATGGACATATGTGTTCCTGTACCTATAACGACCCGCACAACACAGCGATCAGACGATTTATGGCAGGGATGGCAAACTCAAATACACAGATGGCCAAAATTAAAAACTTAGACAAAGTCGCAGGCTAATGTTCATATTTAAAAAAATGTCTAGAATTGCAGACGTTTTTCCTTATCAAATATAATGATGAAACTTTTCTTAAAGGGGTTGTGCCACGAACAAAGTACATTTTAATTAATAGATCTTAGAATAAAATAAAACACAATCACAAATAGGGCATACTGGAATAATATAATGTTATGTAAGAGCAGTAAAAAGCAAATGGCCCAATGGCCTAATTTAAATATGTAATAACAAAGGATAAAAAACTTTGACTTAATAAATAATACAGATAATAAAATATGAAGCAAAAAAAAGTGCCTCCCAAACACAGTATGATACCATCACAGTGAATTCCTCCATGGTAACCCTTCACACACACGGTATGATGACCCTACTGTGACCCCAACACAATATGATGCAGCAACTGTGATCCCCACAAAGTCCTCCATACAGAATAATGGGCCTCACATAGCCCTCCATACAGAATAATGGGCCTCACATAGTCCTCCATACAGAATAATAGGCCCACATAGTCCTCCATACAGAATAATGGGCCTCACATAGCCCTCCATACAGAATAATAGGCCCACATAGCCCTCCATACAGAATAATAGGCCCACATAGTCCTCCATACAGAATAATGGGCCTCACATAGCCCTCCATACAGAATAATAGGCCCACATAGCCCTCCATACAGAATAATAGGCCCACATAGTCCTCCATACAGAATAATGGGCCAACTCATAGTCTTCCGTAAAGTATAGTGGGCTTCACATAGTCGTTCATACAGTATAATGGGCCCCACATAGTTCTCCATACAGTATAATGGGACCCACTTAGTCCTCCATACAGTATAATGGGCCCCACTTAGTCCTCTATATAGTAAAATGGCCTCACATAGTCCTCCATACAGTGTAATGGGCCCCACATAGTCCCCAGCGTCGCTGGCCAAATATAGTAGAGTGTGACGTGTCTTAAAGGGGTTTTCCCACAAGCAAAAGTTAATTTTAATCAATGAATCTTGGAATAGTAATTATTTCCACAATTGAATGTATTTAAATAAAATGTTCCTGTGCTGAGATAATCTTATAAATGTGCCTCTGCTGTGTATTGTGTAATGACTGTTTCTGACTGTGTAGGAACATGGTCTGATCATACCACAGCTCCTGGACAGGGGAGGAAGCAAAAGAGTATACAGACATTACAGGACGGGATCACAGCTGATTCTTTCTTAGAAGTAAAACATTGTTTAAAAACAGGCAGGGAAATGTTTTACCTCAGAAAATGAATCAGCTGCGTTCCCTGCTGTAATGTCTGTATACTCTTTTCCTTCTTCCCCTGCCCAGGAGCTGTGGAATGATCAGACCATGTTCCATACACGGTCAGACACGGCCATTACACAGGGGAACATTTATAAGATTATCTCCGCACAGGAACATTTTATTAAAACACATCCAATTGTGGAACTTATTATTATTCCAAGATCTATTGATTAAAATCAACTTTCATTAGTGAGAAAACCCCTTTAAGTCTCTTTCACACGTACCGGAGACACTGACACACATAGACCCATTCAAATTAATGGGTCTGCGCACATGTCAATGTGTTTCCACAGACCGTGTGTCCATGGGCAAAACATGCTGACATGTCCGTTTTTGGATGACAGCAGCACGGATCACAAGTACCCATTCAAGTCAATGGGACCGTGTAAACACATACCGCACACAGATGCCATCTGTGTGACACGTACCGGCGCCTGGGAATCAGCAGTACAGTTAGCGCTGTTTCCAAGCACCGGGTTCTGAATGCTGCCCTCATCACGATTCCCTGGCAACGCTGCGATCAGCACCAGCAGGGGACCATGATGAGAGTAGTAGTGTCTGCTCCTCCAGTGTCCGACTGTCAGAATAAGAATAAAATAAAAACTCCTTATACTCACCTGTTCTACTATAAGTGTCCACCGCTGTAATCCATGTGACCGCTCAGCAGAGGAGCTGGTGAGAATGAGCCGCTGCAGTGAGCGGGCCGCGGAGCTGCGCTGCACTCAGTGAGTGCCAGGACACCGCTTACTGAGCACAGCTCTGGGGCCAGCTTGCTGCAGTAGTCATTCTCCCCGGCTCCTCTGCCTGAGCGGTCGTATGGATTACAGCGGTGGACACTTAAGACAGGTGAGAATAAGGATTTTTTATTCTATTCTTATTCTTACAGTCGGACACTGCGGGAGCAGACACTACTACTCTCATCATGGTCCCTGCTGGTGCTGATCGCAGCGCCGGCAGGGAACCATAATGAGGGCAGCGTTTAGAACCCAGCGCTTGGTAACAGCGCTAACTGTACCACTGATTTCCAAGCGCCGGTACGTTTGCTCCTGATGCGGCACACAGCTGCTACATGTGTGCCACACATGGACATGGATATCTCCTGTATGGGTTTTCCCAGTACCAGAAATATCTGGACGTGTGAAACTGGCCTTAGTCTGACTGATTAGTAGGGGGCGTGACCCCTTAACATGCCTAGGGCAGCATGAATGCCAAATATGGCCCTGCTGCTGACCATCTTATTGTTAGGCTGCCTGCAGGTGTTTTATAAATTAGCCAGTAGGGCAGCATTGATTCTCCAATATAGAAAAAGGCTTGGATGGTGATATACTCAGCTTCTAGCGTTCCTGTAGATCCAGTGCAGATCACTATGGAGGTCTGCACCAGCTCTGAAAACGATGCTTGCGCCATTCGTAAGTAGAAGGACTGCTACAACCTGTGATTGGCCACAGTGGTGAGGTGATGAGAAGAGCACGTCATCATATGTTTCACTAATGATGGGCTCTGCTAGTCACTTGCCTGCTGCTAAGGCTGTGTGCCCACGATGCAGAAATGCTCCGGATTTTTCCTGAGCGTTTCTGCATCTCCCTGGCAGAAAAAACGCATGCGGATTGTACATGCAGATTGTACATGCAGATTGTACATGCGGATTGGGCATGCGGATTGTGCATGCAGATTGTACATGCGGATTGTTAATGCGGATTGTACATGCAGATTGTACATGCAGATTGTACATGCGGATTGGGCATGCGGATTGTGCATGCAGATTGTGCATGCAGATTGTGCATGCAGATTGTGCATGCAGATTGTGCATGCGGATTGTGCATGCGTTTTTCCTGCCAGGGACATGCGGATGTAAAGTGTTCTTCACTTGCATTTCCGCATGCGGGTTGACAAGCGCTTTCCAAGCGATTTTAGCATCACTTGGAAAGTGCTTGTCAACTTGGTCACACTATATAAATCCATGCAACCGGCATGGATTTATATAGTGTGACCCGAGAGAATGGTTAAAAATAAAAAAATAAATCAATACTTAACTTCCGATGGCCCCCGCAGTCTTGCTTCGCTCCGTCCTGGCTGCCGGCAGATCATGGTACACTGAAGGACCTGCCGTCACATGACTATGACGTCAGCGCAGGTCTTTCAGTCCTCCGCGATCTGCCGGCATGGGAGGACGAGCGCAGCGGGGGCCATCAGAAGGTAAATATAACATTTATTTTTTATTTTATTCTTTTTTTCACAGGTTCTATGGTACCCGGGTTCGAAGGAGAGTCTCCTGTCCTCCACACCCGGGTACCATCCGCGCATTGGAACGCATGGATTCTGCATGTACAGATGCAGTGATGCGGATTCCATGCGTTCCAATGCAAGTCAATGGCGGCGAAAACGCAGCGCTTCCGCAAAATAATGCGGATTATCATTGGGGAACATGGCAGGCCTTCTACCATGCGTTTTTTAAGCGTTTCTGCAGCATTTTTGCCGCTGCAGAAACTCTTAAAAAACGCATCGTGGGCACACAGCCTAACAATCACAGACTGAAGTGATTTTGCTACTTCTTGAAAGAGCAGGTATTGCAGTCAGAGCCAGTAGAGACCTCTATTGCAACCTGCACTAGATCAGTGTCTGCACCGAAAGGTGAGTTTAAGGCCACGTGCACACGTTGAGTGTTTGGTCAGTATTTTATCTCAGAATTTGTAATCCAAAACCAGGAGTGGGTGATAAATACAGAAGTGGTGACGAGTTTCTATTATACTTTTCCTGATTGTTTCATTCCTGGTTTTGGCTTACAAATACTGAGATAAAATACTGACCAAATACTGAACGTGTGCACGTGGCCTAATGCCATTTTTATATTAAGCCCATCCGTGAGTTAAAAATGTTTTTTCCTATATTGCGCAACCTCTTTAAGATTATACCTTAATGGGGTTGTTCAGCCGAGTGCAATTTGCCAAACCTTAAAAGCGAGTAATATACACAGTGTTAGGCTATGCATGAGTTTTTTTGAGATGTTAAAAAACGACAGCTTTTTCAAGGGTAAATTGCTTCAGCAAAGTATTCTCTTTTCCTTTTGGTTTTAGAAGAATTTTTTTCCTAAAGCATTATTTCCTGCCTTCAGATTGGACAGTGCCTAGTTTGGTGCAGTTTCCATCAGGACACACTTCAAAGAAGTGACATGTACTTTATTTTTTTAGACCAGGATTTTTTTTTCATTTTTTAGAAAAAAAAATCTCATTATCAGCAAAGTGGATTTGCCACAGAAATGAATAGGGAGAGTTTTCCAAGTGTTTTTGAAAAGGTTTTTGATGGGAATTTTGGAAAGCAAAAGCAAAAAAAAGCTCCTAAATAAACTCTGCATGTATATAGAATTAGGGTTTGAGTCTGCTTGCCAATTTGAATAGTCGTCACTTGACCACAAGTTAGCGATTTGTATCCTTATGTCACATGCCAACTAGTTTCTTTTCCTGCCACTCTCAATAGAACACTGAGAGAAGCAGATGAGAATCTAGTCGGCATGTGAGTGCAGCTAAGCAAATCCCATACTTGGGGTCACATGGCGACCACTTGAATTGGCAAGAATATTACACACTATTAGGACTCAATTAACTGCAGTGCTTGCCAAAAATGTTGGGAACCTGACAACTGATACATGCTGCCCAATCCTAGGGTAACCTGCATGTATCAGTCACTGGCTGTAAGATTTCAGCAATGTTTGTTTGACCTGAAACACTGCAGCATTTCAGAGAAAAAGATACTTAAAAAGCCACCTGGACTGAGCTGCACATGTGACTAGTCAGAAAGGCGGGTCCCTGGCAGCTCATCCCTGCCTGCTCCCCTTGAGTGACTGGTCTCTCTCTATGCATGCACACAGGGGACTGGCCTTCTCGACTAGTCACTGCGTGGCTTGGTCCTTGACAGCTTTTAAAGTAAATGCTGTGGCGTTTCAGAGTCAAACATACCTGGCTGTGATAATACAGCCAGTGACTGATACACGCATGGTATCAGTGGACCGGGCAGCATGTATCAGCTGTCAGGTTCCCTTTAAGGACAGGAACAATGAATTTTCAGATAAGTGTTTTAATACCATAGATGGTCCATATTGAACAAGGACTACTTATGGCTGATGTCTCATTTTACTGCTTTTAAAGCCTTTAAAGAAGAGTGGACCAAAAATTCATTTCATAAAAGCTTTAACCGATGAAGTAAAAACCTTCAATGAATTAACCTTGAAAACTGAAATGAAGTCTTTTAAAAGATTCCAAGTATGGACACCTGTCCTGTCTCATGTATATGAATACACCGTCTCAACAATACAGACAGCAATCTAAGGGATTTTCAAGTGATTCTATAAAATGTGTTGAATATAGAGTTTAGGTGACTTTTATCTAACTTTCAATGCCCATTTAACGCTATCAGAAACGTTCAGCATATGGATCCATATGTGTGTATTTTAACTCTTCTTATGCTCTCCTCCAGGTCGTCAACCAGATCTCCAATGTTTTACCAAGGATTTGTTAGGTCTTATAATGTGATTCTTCCTTTGAGAGTACATTCTTGTTTCCCTCCCGCGCTCTTCGCAGCTCCCTTCAGTCAGATACAGTTAGGTCCATATATATTTGGACAGAGACAACATTTTTCTAATTTTGGTTCTAGACATTACCACAATTTATTTTAAACAAAACAATTCAGATACAGTTGAAGTTCAGACTTTCAGCTTTCATTTGAGGGTATCCACATTAAAATTGGATGAAGGGTTTACGAGTTTCAGCTCCTTAACATGTGCCACCCTGTTTTTTAAAGGGACCAAAAGTAATTGGACAATTGACTCCAAGGCTATTTCATGGACAGGTGTGGGCAATCCCTTCGTTATGTCATTCTCAATTAAGCAGATAAAAGGCCTGGAGTTGATTTGAGGTGTGGTGCTTGCATTTGGAAGGTTTTGCTGTGAAGTAAACATGCAGTCAAAGGAGCTCTCCATGCAGGTGAAACAAGCCATCCTTAAGCTGCAAAAACAGAAAAAACCCATCCGAGAAATTGCTACAATATTAGGAGTGGTAAAATCTACAGTTTGGTACATCATGAGAAAGAAAGAAAGCACTGGTGAACTCATCAATGCAAAAAGACCTGGGCAGCCACGGAAGACAACAGTGGTGGATGATCACAGAATAATCTCTATGGTGAAGAGAAACCACTTCACAACAGCCAACCAAGTGAACAACACTCTCCAGGAGGTAGGTGTATCAATATCCAAATCTACCATAAAGAGAAGACTGCATGAAAGTAAATACAGAGGGTTCACTGCACGGTGCAAGCCACTCATAAGCATCAAGAAGAAAAAGGCTAGACTGGACTTTGCTAAAAAAACATCTAAAAAAGCCAGCACAGTTCTGGAAGAACATTCTTTGGACAGATGAAACCAAAATCAACCTCTACCAGAATGATGGAAAGAGAAAAGTATGGCGAAGGCGTGGTACAGCTCATGATCCAAAGCATACCACATCATCTGTAAAACATGGCGGAGGCAGTGTGATGGCTTGGGCATGCATGGCTGCCAGTGGCACTGGGTCACTAGTGTTTATTGATGATGTGACACAGGTCAGAAGCAGCCGAATGAATTCTGATGTATTCAGAGCCATACTGTGTGCTCAGATCCAGCCAAATGCAGCCAAACTGATTGGTCGCTGTTTCATACTACAGATGGACAATGACCCAAAACATGAAGCCAAAGCAACCCAGGAGTTTATTAAAGCAAAGAAGTGGAATATTCTTGAATGGCCAAGTCAGTCACCTGATCTCAACCCAATTGAGCATGCATTTCACTTGTTAAAGACTATAAACTTCAGACAGAAAGGCCCACAAACAAACAGCAACTGAAAACCACCGCAGTGAAAGCCTGGCAAAGCATCAAAAAGGAGGAAACACAGCATCTGGTGATGTCCATGAGTTCAAGACTTCAGGCAGTCATTGCTAACAAAGGGTTTTCAACCAAGTACTAGAAATGAACATTTTATTTACAATTATTTAATCTGTACAATTACTTTTGGTCCCTTTAAAAACAGGGTGGCACATGTTAAGGAGCTGAAACTCCTAAACCCTTCATCCAATTTTAATGTGGATACCCTCAAATGAAAGTTGAAAGTCTGAACTTCAACTGCATCTGAATTGTTTTGTTTAAAATTCATTGTGGTAATGTCTAGAACCAAAATTAGAAAAATATTGTCTCTGTCCAAATATATGTGGACCTAACTGTAGAATACAGTAGTTAGACTGGATCCAGCTTTGTTCTGGTAGTTATTGCAGCTTTTATCTCACAAGCGACCATTTTAACTCACGGTGAGACAAAATGGGTTCACAGTCATCAATGCTTTTCCCCATTCTTTTCATAAAAGTACACTATTATACTAAACTAATTGATCAAATAATAGGAGGACAATTTTGAAAATGTTTCTGAAAAAGTCATGAAAAGCTACCTTGCTGATAATCTCTGCGGGAAGCTAATGGCATAGTGCTCTTATGATTACTAAGAGAAACACGCAATTCTGTTACTGACATGTAATTGATTCTGACGGATTGCCAAGGGCAGTGTCACACTCTGCTGTGCACTCGTTCTAGAAATGTTGCCCACTTTGCTAGTGTCAGTTAATGGTTACAGTATGTGTAGGAGACAATTGTCGGAGCTTTGGTATTGGTTTGACATTATACAATAAAAGCATAAAGAAGAGGGCAAGCAGTGATCTATGGACGCTGTCCTCCCATTAGTTCCCAGCATTGACTGAAAATATAATCTCTTAGTGGTGGGCAATTAATATTCCCGAGGGGCCACATGACAGACAGTTACTATTCTGGAGGCCGAACTAGAAGTCTAAAATTAATTCTACTCAATATTAATATTAACATATTAATTATAATTATTATATTATATTAATATTAATTGTATCATTTAATATTGAGCAGAATTAAGTATGCTGACACCCTCCCATATACCATATGAGCCTGCACACAGCCCCATATATACAGTATGAGCCCCCACACAGCCTCCTACATACAGTGTAAGCAGGTGACCAGATGCAACGCGCAGGGACAAGGTGGAAGTACCCAATGAAACTGTTTGTGTCCCTAATGTGGCTGGAAATTGTGGTAACTATAGCAATGGTAAATAATAGTGTTGAGCGAGCATGCTCGACACTGCTCGGTACTCGCCCGAGCATCACGCTACTCGGGATATTCGGCGACCACCGAGCATTTCCGGGTTACTCGGGGTGGAGCTCGGGTCTCCGCCCTGCACGTTTGGCGCTCTTTACAGAGCCAATGAACATGCAGGGATTGCCAGGCAGTCACTGTAATGTCGCAGCCATGTTGGTTGTGGGCATTACAGTGATTGGCTGACCGCACAGCGTCATCTCGAGTATTTAAAACAGGGCGCCGCCATCTTGGACACAGTCGCTCCGGATCAGACAGTGTAGGCACAGCACTGCTGATTTAGGGAGAGATATATCCTGCGAAATAGTTAGTGTAGGGTCTGTAAAGGCTGCCAGATCAAACAAACAGTCCTTCTCAGGACTAATATCCATCCCAGATATCAGGCAGGCAGGCAGGCAGGCTGTATAGGAGACGCAGTGGTTATACCAGCAAACGCTGCATTACAGTCCTGTGTGCTCCTGCTGCTGAAATTAATGGACTTAGCTCCAGGTCTCGGGGGCCAGGAAAAATCCTTTTTTTTTTTCATCTAAATCCTCTTTTTTTTCCCTCCTTCACACTGTACAAATACCCGTCTTATTAACCTTTTGGTGTGTCCCCCCCCCCCCCCCCCAAAAAAAAAGTGTGTCTCTTTTTCAGACACAAATATATCTGTTGAAAATAGTGTGGTGTAGGCCCGAGAAATACAAGTGTGGTTTTGCAGTTCCACGGTTGAAACCTCTGTATTACCCACTTTTGGACCATTTATATCTAAAAAAAACAGTTTGAGTGTGTCGCTCACTGTTCAACCGCAAATATATATATTTAAAAAAGTCTAGTATACCCTAGTAAACAATAACTGTGGTTTTGCCATTCCATGGTAAAAAATCTCTATTATCCAGCTTTTGGTATTTTTTCCGTAAACAGTAATAGTTTCTCCCTGATTGTTCAGATTGTTTAAAAGAGTCGGGTGTAGGCCAGAGAAACAGAACTGTGGTTTTCCTCTTCCACAGTTCTAATATGCTTTTAATTACCCTTTTGCCATTGATAGTGCGAGTGTCAGCTATTTTACTTCATTTACAATGGGCAAGGCGCGTGGCAAGGGACGTGGAACTGGACGTTCTGGTGATGGTGCGTGTAGAGGACGGGGCCGTGGCCAAGGTGAAAATGTGCCACAACCAACAGCCACATCTTCTCGCTCCCACTTCTTGACCGAATTACTAGGGAAGCACAGAACAACACCAGTATTGTGAACTGATCAGTGCGAACAGATTATTAATTGGATAGCAGATAATACTTCCAGTTACCTGGCACCACCACCTCCGGTCTGTCTTCCACATGGTCAACTCTTAGAAGCCGTGAGTTTCGACCGCATACTCCTCCTCACCCTGATGTTCCTTCCTCCCACCATGCCGAGTGTCGTCAGACAGCAACTGATCCCACACTTGGACACTCTGAAGAGCTGTTCACTGGTCCATTTCCAGATTTGTGCCCCTCGCCTGATCCGCTTGAAGTGGTGGAAGAGGAGATCCCATGTAGCGATGCCCAAATATTTGAACAGCCACGGCCACAGGAAGTCGACGCTGGCAATTTGTCACAAGAGGTGGACGATGACGAGACACAATTGCCAGGAAGTGAGGAGGAGGATCGTGGTGTGCAAGTGGAAGAGGAGGAGGTGGTGGATGATCTAGTAACTGACCCAACGTGGCAGGAGGACATGCAGAGCGAGGCCAGCAGCACACAGGGTGAGGGAGGCAGAGTACCCCAACAGGCAGGAAGAAGCAGTGTGGTGGCCGCACACAGAAGGCGGGCAACAGTTTCCCGTAACACCAACATGAGGTCAGGAATTTTTTTAAAGACTCTACTGATAACCCCAAAAAGGCCATTTGTACCACCTGCCATGCCAGTATCAGCAGGTGTGACAAAACTACCAGCCTGACCACCACCAGCATGATCAGGCACATGGCAGCAAAGCACCCGACTTTATGGGGCGAACCCCAGGGTCCACAACCCATGTCAGCGGGTATCACCACTGCTTCTTCCCCTGGGCCGCGTGGGGAACCCGGAACCGGGCCTGTTGTAGGATGCTGGGGGTTGTAGTCTCCGTGTGGCGGTGACCCGGTCCGTGCCCAGGGCGGTCAAACCAGTGGCAGTCTATTGGTGTTATAATAAGCGTCCGACTACGCCACCCGTGGATTGCGGTCAGTGGGGACCGCTGCCGACCGCTGAGGCTGATGTTGTTTGCGCAGCCGAGTATGGGATAACTCCCCACGGGAGAAGTATTGCCTCAGGGCAGCTAATGTGGATGATGATGGGAGTGATGGTGTGAGTGTCCCGGTAGTAATGGTGCTGGTGCGGCGATGAAACACAGAGACTTGTAATTGCAGTTTCCAAAGCTTTACTCACGGTTGTTATTCTGGTCACTTGTTCACATGAGGGACCGCCCAAGCCGTGCTGCGTTCACCAGGCAAGGGACTCGACCAACTCCCAGGCAATTCCAGAGCGTGGCATAGGGCTCCCTTCCTTTCCTTTCTCTGGCCGTCCCCACCAGTGACCCACCTTTGTCCAGCTTTCTCGGGCCTTCTGTTGGCGAAACCTCTCCCGGTTTCCCTGACCCTATGTGGTATGCCTTTCTGGTGGATGTAGTGAGGGGTCGCACCAAGATGTGGTAACAACCTCCGGTCTTTGGCTGAGGAATCTGTTGCCTCCACCAATTTGGGTTCCGGTACCCTATTCTGCCAACCCTTCACCCAGTATCTCCTCTGGGCATATGGGGTTCCTTCTGCCTTCGTGTCTCTGGGCCTTTCTCTGTGTTCCTTGCTTCCTTTCTCCTCTGTTCCAGTTCCTTTCCTACTTTCCTTTCTGTTCCTTCTTCTCTCTCTCTCTCTCAGGCTCCAGCCTCCTGACAAGGCCTGCCTGCAGAGCAGAGCCCATGCAGGGGCTCTGCTTCCTGTCTTCTCCTCAGACTGTCTCCACTGAACTGAACACTGTCGTAAGATGGTGCCCACCTTATATACCTCCTTCTATGTGTGAGCCCAGGTGACTAGCAACCAATGGGCTCCTACCTATGCTCAGAGACCCACCCCTTTCTGCTCCTACACCACTGGGTATTCCACCCCTCCCCACTCCAGTCAAGGACAGATGCTGTCGTGCCTGCACTTCTATCTTGTGGGAGCACCGTTGAGCTGTCCCTCGGAAATGGGGTGTGTGTGGTGCATGCAGCTTACTGAGTCCTGGTCCACACTCCATCCTTACCCGGGAGTGGAATATCACACCTCTGGTTCGAGGTGCAATACCCCTGTAGCAGCCGAGCCCTCGGGGTGCTACACAATCCCCTGTCCATACTGCATGCAAAGATGCCCCCTCCTCTCAGTCTTCACTTGTTATGGCAGTTTCTCAAGAAACAGCATCAACGTCCACCTCCACGTCCCACCGCAGCGTTCAATTGTCCATATCCCAGACCTTTGAATGACCTTACCTGGTGAACGCAGCACGGCTCAGGCGGTCCTTCATGTGCACAAGTGACCTGGATGAGAACTGTGAGTAAAGCATTGGAAACTGCAACCACACGTCTCTGTGTTTCATCGCCGCACCAGCACCATTAGTACTGGGACGCTCACACCATCACTACCATCATCTACTCTAGCTGCCCTGAGGCAATACTTCTCCCGTGTGGAGTTATCCCATTCTTGGCTGCGCATATAACATCAGCCTCAGCGGTCTGCAGCGCAGCGGCGGTCCCCACTGACCGCAATCCACGGGTGGCATAGTCGGACAATTACAACACAAATAGACTGCCACTGGTTTGACCACCCTTAGCCACGGACCGGGTCGCCGCCACACGGAGACTACAACCCCCAGCATCCCACAAGAGGCCCGGTTCCGGGTTCCCCACGCTGCCCAGGGGGCGAGTCAACTTTGGCGTAGTCGGCAGGATCTTTACCAACCCGCCACAAGAGGGTATTGCGTGCCTGAAGAAGATCGTACATGTACCTTGAAAAGAAGTCTCCCGCCATTTCCAGAAGTTTCCCGCCGTCCGGAGTCGTTTCCCGCCATCCGGAACCGATTCCCGCCATCAGACGCCATCTTGGACCGTTTCCCGCCATCTTCATCCGTTTTTCCCGCCCTGGCAGAGCGGACACCATTATGTGCGCACCAAAAGACAGCAGGAAGCCGCCTCCCATCGTGGGCCAGGTCCCAGAGTGGCGCCAAAGAAGGAGCCCGCCCCCAGCAACAATGAGTGCAGCAGTGGAGATGTCCATCAACGTGGGGGGGCTGCTCCTGAAGGTGATTGTCAGCAGATGCCCCCAAGACCAACCCCCATGGGGGCGGATAGGAAAGAAAACTGTGGGGCCGGGCGCGGCCTGGATCAGTCTGGACCTGCTGCACCCGGAGATGGAGGGAGCAGCGAACCCCACCAGCACCCTGGCCCGCAGCCTGCTGCAAGCTGAGCCACCCTGCAGCCTGACAGAGTTGCTAGCCCAGCTGCCCAGGGACCCGGACAGTGCGCGCGCAGCGCTGGAAGACCTGAACAGGAGGATGGTCCGGGCGCAGTGGGATGTGTTTGCCGGGTGGAGAGAGGAGATGGCCCGGCAGCACGAAGGCAGCCAGCTGAGGACCCCGCCGGGACAGGGCAGTGCGCTTACCGCTGGGCGCGGAGAAGAGGGACCGGCAGCTGCAGACGACGCCGCGGAGGAGGCCACGGAGACCGAGGCAGGTAATGGGGACGCCACCACCCCAAGCCCTGGGAACACCAGCCTGCCCTCACCCTCAGCTGCGGGACCCGAAGCCCCGGGGACCGTACCTGACATCATGCCTCCACCGCCGCCAGCTAGGCCTCAGGCTGCAAACGTCACTGTCACGCCCCGCCCCGCGCTGTGCCCTCTGAACCCGGGCGCCGTAAAGCGGGAGACGTCACAGGCCGGGACGCAAGGCCCAGCACACCCGGGCGCCACTGCCTCACCAGCGCCCCCTACCTTGGGGGTGCCACCCCCGGGCGCGACCAACAAGCGACAACCGGCCTGGTCACAAGGCCGAGTGCCCCCGGGCGCTGCCACCCGTCCGAAGCCCGCGGTGCCACCCCTGGTTGCGGACCTGTACGCCCAACATACTAGCTCGGACGGGCTGCCCTTTGAGTGGCCACCGGAGTTTGTCAACCCCCGTCTCCGGAGAGAACAACCCCTGAGCGAGCCTCTGATCCCGGCCCCGGAGCCTGCCAACATCGCTCCACCCCCGCCGGAGGATGCCCAGTTTACATGGGACCCCACCGGCGAGAATCTCATGGGGTTCACCCAGGAGACCCGGGCGGAAGCAGCCCATCGCCTGGATTGCTGCCGTCAACAGCTGGCCACCTTTGAAAGGGAGCGGCGGCAGAGGCGCATCAGGGAGGAGCGACTCCAAGCCCGGAGCGCGGAGCAGAAGAGGAGGGCCCGACAAGACTCCCAGGCCATCCGCGGTCCCAGAGCCACCGGGACTGTAGTAAAGTTCCAGCTGGAGCATGGCTGGGGCTTCATCCGAGATCCGGAGGCTGACACCGACGTCTTTGTCACCAGAAGGGACGTGGAAAGCCACCTGCCGAGGGACATCACGGACGTGACCTGTACCCCGGTGACGTGGTCACTTACACCTGGCATAAGGGCGCAAAGGGACTGTATGCCCTCCATGTCCACCGTCTAACAGAGGAGGAGCTGCGGTACCGCCCAGACATGGACTACCCTGAGGATCAGGACGGATCTGAAGGCTATGAGGAAGGAGCATCAGGAGGACACCGTTATTGAATAAACGGTAAAATTAACTGTAAATAGTTACCCGTCAGGGTATCAGAATTGTGGATGAAACTGTTTCCTGATAAAAGTTACCCCCCTACATCCCCTACAAGGCTGAGGACTGTGAGCAGCCATTCCCCCTTTCCAACCGGCCGAGGACTGGGAACGGCCAATCACTTGTAAATAGTTGCGCTTCCTAAAGCGCCCCTTACTGGTTTTATGAAAAAGACTGCAACGTCTACCTCAGGATTAAATGGACTGTTGCACCTTTACCTGGTCGCAAGTTGCACAGCGGCCAGAGCTCAAGAATGTTTTACTTGAAAAAGTTTTATATTGAAAAGTTTAATTTGCTGCTAAAAGAGTTTATGGTATTATATGTGTGTGTGTGAAGAAAGTCTTATAATGTTTATTAATGCTTATACCAGTAACGTTGGAAAGAAAAGAGTACCTCCCATAAAGGGATGAGTTTTTGGTTAAATGTCTTATATGCGAATGCATTCTAAAAATTTTGTATGTCGAAAATTGTTTTATTCTTTTCCAGCCCGAGGACGTGCTGTGATTTACCAGGGGGGAATGTAGCACCCCGAGGGCTCGGCTGCTACAGGGGTATTGCACCTCGAACCAGAGGTGTGGTATTCCACTCCCGGGTAAGGATGGAGTGTGGACTAGGGCTCAGTAAGCTGCATGCACCACACACACCCCATTTCCGAGGGACAGCTCAACGGTGCTCCCACTAGACAGAAGTGCAGGCACGACAGCATCTGTCCCTGGCTGGAGTGGGGAGGGGAAAGTAAACCCAGTGGTGTAGGAGCAGATAGGGGTGGGTCTCTGGGCATAGGTAGGAGCCCATTGGTTGCTAGTCACCTGGGCTCACACATAAGGGAGGTATATAAGGTGGGCACCATCTTAGATCAGTGTGCAGTGCAGAGAAGAAGTTAAGAGTGAGAGGAGAAGACAGGAAGCAGAGCCTCTGCATGGGCTCTGCTCCACGGGCAGGCCTTGTCAGGAGGCCGGAGCCTGGGAGAGAGAAGAAGGAACAGAAAGGAAAGCAAGAAAGGAAACAAGGAACAGGAACACAGAGAAAGGCCCAGAGACACGAGTGAAGAAGGAACCCTAAGAACCCACGAGATAACGGGTGAAGGGTTGGCAGAGCAGGGTACAGGAACCAAAATTGGTGGAGGCGACTAATCCTCAGCCAAAACCGGAGGTTGTGACCACATCTTGGTGCGACCCCTCACTACATCCACCAGGAAAGCATACCACATAGGGTCAGGGAAACCGGAGAGAGGTTTCGCCAACAGAAGGCCCGAGGAAGCTGGACAAATGTGGGTCACTGGTGGGGACGGCCAGAGAAGGGAAGAGAAGGGAGCCCTGTGCCACGCTCTGGAATTGCCTGGGAGTTGGTCGAGCCCCTTGCCTGGTGAACGCAGCACGGCTCAGGCGGTCCTTCATGTGCACAAGTGACCTGGATGAGAACTGTGAGTAAAGCATTGGAAACTGCAACCACACGTCTCTGTGTTTCATCGCCGCACCAGCACCATTAGTACTGGGACGCTCACACCATCACTACCATCATCTACTCTAGCTGCTCTGAGGCAATACTTCTCCCGTGGGGAGTTATCCCATTCTTGGCTGCGCATATAACATCAGCCTCAGCGGTCTGCAGCGCAGCGGCGGTCCCCACTGACCGCAATCCATGGGTGGCGTAGTCGGACAATTACAACACAAATAGACTGCCACTGGTTTGACCACCCTGAGCCACGGACCGGGTCGCCGCCACACGGAGACTACAACCCCCAGCATCCCACAAGAGGCCCGGTTCCGGGTTCCCCACGCGGCCCAGGGGGCGAGTCAAATACAAAAGTGCAAAAAAGCATAAAAAAATGCTACTTGTGAACATAGCCCAAGGTGTGGAGGAGTATTTTTGTTTTTGGTTATTTATTTTACCTTTTACACAAGTCTTTACCCTGGAAAGGAACTTCCTTAACATATTTCACAGAAAAGCAGTTTCAGTTTCGTTTTTGAACGTTTTATTGTGAGCCCGTAAAAGTGGCTTAATACCTCTGACCACGTTGTTGACAGCAGTGACCTGGGGGTCAGAAATGCTTCCTGGGGTGATCCCCATGCTGCCCCCATGTCATATGAGTACTGTCACTATCGTTTTGGGCACTTGTTAGGCTTTTAAAAGACTGCCGGGGGTGCCACCGCAAAAATGCTTGGGTCTCCCATAGACTAACATTGGGCTCGCTGCTCGGGTCGAGCACCCGAGTATCACGGCGAGCTCGGCCCGAGCTTCGAGCACCCGAGCATTTTAGTGCTCGCTCAACACTAGTAAATAATGAATAACAGGGTAATTACAGCATGAAATATACAATATCAATCATATAATGAATCCTCAGGTCCACTCTATTATAACAGTCTCTTCTTATATACAGTATTTGTATAGTCTTCTAGCAGGCATGGTGTTCCCGATAACGAGAGTCACTGTACTGTTTCTTCCTCTAGCACAGGCACTAGCGGGCGTTTCCAGTTCTTCCCTCTAGTCCGCAAGAACTCCTGACAAAGTCTAGCAAGGCTCACTGGGCCTCCTTCACTTCTCCCTTTCTGTTGCACTGGCCCAGGCCGACAGCTGTACCGTACGTCAGTGCTGGAAGCAACGGCCCAGCTCACTCGCGCCTCCTGTTGACACAGGTGTCCACCCCCAAGCATAGTTTCCTCAAAATCTTCAGGTATTGACCAACGGCGGATGTCTCTCGTACCCGGTGGGATGAGGGCTGGGCCTCGGCTTTTGACTTGCGTCATCTGGGCTCCGGTTCTTGGGTCTGATCTTTAGGACTTGAAACTTGTCTTGGGCAGGTCTGGTCTTTGGGCCTTGACTGGCATCATCTGGATTCCGGGGCTTGTCCGGGACTGCCTAGGTCTTGCTTCCAGGCGCGCCACAAGGTTTGCGCTTCCTGTAACGGCCCGGCACCCTGCCCTCAGCATCTCTCTAGACACACATCCTGTCCATCCCTTCTCTTGGCGCCAAATTTCCTCCCGTTTTGGAGTGCTGGCCTTTTATACCAGGGAACTGCATCATCAAGGTCACCTGATCGGGTGCTCCATCTAAACTCAGCCCTCCTGAAACTCTCCCTCTTCTGGGACCCCGCAGGGTCCCGTTTGGACAGTAGATAGCAGTCCTCATGCACAAATGCTACACAGCGCTGGGGATTCTCATCCTTGATGTCACACCCTCTTACAACAGTATGAGCCCTCAAATAGCCACTGTATACAGACACTCTTCCCATATAAATATGAAAAAGAAAACTACACAAACTCAATTCGCTCCCCCAACACTCTGTTAAGATCTTTGGTGCACTCACACTCTGGAAAGCAGATGCGATGTAGTGACGTCATTACTAGTGTTGAGCAAGCATGCTCGACACTGCTCGGTACTCTCCCGAGCATCTCAATACTCGGGATGTTCGGCGACCACCGAGCATTTTCGGTTAACTCAGGCGGGAGCTCGGGTCTCCGCCCTGCACGTTTGGCGCTCTTTACAGAGCCAGTGAACATGCAGGGATTGCCAGCCAGTCACTGTAATGCCGCAGCCATGTTGGTTGTGGGCATTACATTGATTGGCTGGCCGCACAGCGTCACCTCGGGTATTTAAAACCGGGCGCTGTAATCTTGGACACAGTCGCTCCGGATCAGATGGTGTAGGGAGAGTGCTGCTGAGCTAGGGAGAGATTTATACTGCAAAATAGGTAGTGTAGGGCCACTAAAGCCTGCAAAAATCGTCTTATTAACCTTTTGGTATTTCCCCCCCAAAATAAAAATTGAGTGGGTCTGTGAGTGTTCAGACACAAATAAATCTGTTTAAACGAATCTGGTGTATGCCAGATAACTAGAACTGTGGTTTTCCTCTTCCACAGTTCAAATCTCCTTTTTATTACCCTTTTGCCATTGATAGTGTGAGTGTAAGCTATTTTACTTCATTTACAATGGGCAAGGCGTGTGGCAAGGGACGTGGAACTGGACGTTCTGGTGATGGTGCGTGCAGAGGACGGGGCCGTGGCCAAGGTGAAAATGTGCCACAACCAACAGCCACATCTTCTCGCTCCCAGTTCTTGACCGAATTACTAGGGAAACGCACAACAGCACCACTATTGCCAACTGATCAGTGTGAACAGGTTATTAATTGGACAGCAGATAATAATTCCAGTCACCTGGGCACCACCACCTCCGGTCTGTCTTCCACATGGTCAAGTGTTAGTAGCCGTGAGTCTCGACTGCATACTCCTCTTCACTCTGATGCACCTTCCTCCCACCATGCCGAGTGTCATCAGACAGCAACTGATCCCACAGTTGGACACTCTGAAGAGCTGTTCACTGGTCCATTTCCATATTTGGGCCCCTCGTCTGCTGCGCTTGAAGTGGTGGAAGAGGAGATCCCATGTAGCGATGGCCAAATATTTGAACAGCTATGGCCACAGGAAGGCGACGCTGGCAATTTGTCACAAGAGGTGGACGATGACGAGACACAATTGCCACGAAGTGAGGAGGAGGACTGTGGTGCGGAAGTGGAAGAGGAGGAGGTGGTGGATGATCTAGTAACTGACCCAATGTGGCAGGAGGACACGCAGAGTGAGGCCAGCAGCACACAGGGTGAGGGAGGCAGAGTACCCCAACAGGCAGGAAGAAGCAGTGTGGTGGCCGCACAGAGAAGGCAGGCAACAGTTTCCCGTAACACCAACATGAGGGACGTTGCCAGTACAACCGGTAGGTCTTCCAGAGTCAGGAATTTTTTTAAAGACTCTGCTGATAACCCCAAAAAGGCCATTTGTATCACCTGCCAGGCCAGCATCAGCAGGGGTGACAAAACTACCAGCCTAACCACCACCAGCATGATCAGGCACATGGCAGCAAAGCACCCGACTTTGTGGGGCGAACCCCAGGGTCCACGACCAGTGTCAGTGGGTGTCACCACTGCTTCTTCCGCTGTTGTGCGTGTAAGAGAACCCCCTGTTGTGCGTGCAAGGCAATCCCCTGTCCATACTGCATACTCCTCTCAGTCTTCACTTGTTATGGCAGTTTCTCAAGAAACAGCATCAACAGCTACGTCCCACCGCAGTGTTCAATTGTCCATATCCCAGACCTTTGAACGGAAGCGCAAATTCGCAGCCAATGCCCCACAGGCCACAGTCCTAAATTCGCACATTTCACGACTACTTGCGTTGGAAATGCTGCCTTTTAGGCTGGTGGAGACGGAATCCTTCCGCAACCTTATGGCGGCGGCCGTCCCTCGGTACTCGGTCCCCAGCCAACACTATTTTGCCCGGTGTGCCATCCCCACACTACACAAGCACGTGTCCCAAAACATCTGCCGTGCCCTCAACAGCGCAGTTACTGGGAGAGTCCACCTGACAACGGACAAGTGCTTGTGGCCAGGGACGGTACATCTCCCTGACGGCACACTGGGAAAACATAGTGGAAGCCGGGACCCAGTCGCACCTTGGGACGGAACACAGCCTCCCCACACTGAGGATTGTGGGCCCTATGTCAGTCAGAGTTAAGGCCCTCTAACCTCCATGTCATTTCCAAGGGGCATTAAAACTGTCTTGTTAAGCTACTGCGACCTCCACCACTTTTCCCAGGGGCATTAAAACCATCTTGTTAAGCTACTGCGACCTCCATCACTTTTCCCAGGGGCATTGATATTGTCTTTTTATTCCACTGCAACCCCCATCACTTTTCCAAGGGGCATTAAAACCGTCTTGTTAAGCTACTGCGACCTCCATGTCTCTTCCAAGGGGCATTAAAACCATCTTGCTAAGCTACTGCGACCTCCACCACTTTTCCCAGGGGCATTGATATTGTCTTTTTATTCCACTGCAACCTCCACGTCTCTTCCAAGGGTCATTAAAACCGTCTTGTTAAGCTACTGCGACCTCCACCACTTTTCCCAGGGGCATTAAAACCGTCTTGTTAAGCTACTGCGACCTCCACCACTTTTCCCAGGGGTATTAAAACCATCTTGTTAAGCTACTGCGACCACCACTTTTCCCAGGGGCATTGATATTGTCTTTTTATTCCACTGCGACCTCCACCACTTTTCCCAGGGGCATTAAAACCATCTTGTTAAGCTACTGCGACCTCCACCACTTTCCCCAGGGGCATTAAAACCGTCTTGTTAAGCTACTGCGACCTCCACCACTTTTCCCAGGGGCATTAAAACCGTCTTGTTAAGCTACTGCGACCACCACTTTTCCCAGGGGCATTGATATTGTCTTTTTATTCCACTGCGACCTCCACCACTTTTCCCAGGGGCATTAAAACCGTCTTGTTAAGCTACTGCGTCCACCACTTTTCCCAGGGGCATTGATATTGTCATTTTATTCCACTGCGACCTCCACCACTTTCCCAGGAGCATTAAAACCATCTTGTTAAGCTACTGCGACCTCCACCATTCTTCCAAGGGGCATTAAAACCGTCTTGTTAAGCTACTGCGACCTCCACCACTTTTTCAAGGGCCATTGATATTGTCTTTTTATTCCACTGCGACCTCCACCATTCTTCCAACGGGCATTGCATTTCCTCCTAATTTAGTCAGCTTTTGCTTTTCAATGCATAGGTGAACACTAAGGGAGACCCACCCCCCAATAATGGGCAGAAGGTTTTTAGTATGCTGTCATTCACGTCTGTTTCAAGGGGCATTGCAATTCCTCATAATTTTTGGAAAGCCTTCCATTCACTGCTTAGGCCAAAAGTGCACAGGAGACCCAGTTGCTATAAATGGAAAAAACAGTTTAGTTAAGGCCCTCTGACCTCCATGTCATTTCCAAGGGGCATTGGAGTGCCTCAAAATTTTTGGTAGGCATTCCACTCACTGTATGCCCTATAACTGTGTAGCCGAACCACTCCTTTTGGTACAGAAACATATCCTACAAGACATGTTTGGTTGACTGGCCTGATATTGATGTGAATGGTCCCTGTTCCTCCTGTTCTCTCCTTTGCCACCACCTCATCCATCATTCATCTGTAAGGTGCCCCAGCAACGTAGTCGTGGGCGAGCTGTAGCCCCCTCTCGCTCTGACACCCTACAGACAATTCGTGTCCTCCCTCTGATGTGTGGCTGTGTATGTGGTGCTCTCCACTTACTTCAAACCATCCGATCACGGCTGTCTCCAGGCATTTCTCTTCTGGGACCAGGGCAGCAATAAATTCAGAGGACACTAAGTTCTTAACCAGAACTTGAACTTTACTTGGGGTTGAGGAATATGTACAATATTTACAGGCAGATATAATGGATAAGGCCCGACAGGTTATTATCTCTCTCACAGGCACTGGCAACATCTTCAGCCCTTGTTCCCTCTTTAAGTGAAGCATCTCTGTGACTCTAATCTCTAGCCCAAGAGACTCTTCTGCAATACCAACATTGATCTGGATCCGATCTCTCCCCCACGTCTTAGCCGGGAGTCCTATTTATCTTCCTCTGCTTCCTGCAGACTAGAAGTGCCCCGGGTCCTCACTACCTCTGATGAGTTTCTCCGGCTGGCTAACAGGACTCTTGCTCTTGCGTAGGGAGACTTTCACACTAGTGATCCCACTGTCTGAGGGTATGGAGCTCCCGTCTACCCTAGCAGCCACCATACATTCAGGCTGCCCGTACGGTTCACCGTCCTATCTCTAACGGAAGAATCACTTCCTGATCCTGGAAACTAAACAGAGATTTTCCTAATGTGCCCACCCTCAGTGAGCTGTCTTCACACAGCATTAACCCATCACTGTCTGTAACACTGCCAGCAGACTCAACCTGACATCTGCACCCAGGACAGTGGCATCTTGTGGCTGTTTACAGGTACTGCAGCCCACAAGGAATTATGTCAGGAACAAGCTCTATATCACTCAAGGCTTGATCAGGGCACTAAGTTCCCCCTCCACTCTACTGAATGGACCACTAAAGCTAACCCCTTAGCTTGGTCTACCAACAGTTCAGAGAGGTCTAACTACGGGAACACTTTCTTTAACTACTTCAGTGCCAAAGGAAGGTTACGTCCTTCCCCACTATTACACATCACCTGAAGCTTTGTTTAAACGGGAGTCATAGAACTGGGATAGTAGCAGGAAAACATCCAGCAATCCTTGGAGGAGGTAGGATATGCGCCAAAACGCTGACCACCTCAGGCCTAGCCGCTACTACATACATGCGCTTGCATTCCAAGAAAACAAAGCAGACGCTAACTTCTATCATCATTATGCTCCTCACCTTGGCACTCTCAACTCCCCTGATGGAGAAGCCAAGGCCCACCGGAGGAGTCTGGTTCTCTGGTGGGCTCGTCCAATGCTGCTCTAAAGCAGGCCGGGCTAAGAAAAGTGTGGGGGAACTTCCAAGGAGAAATAGGGGCGGCTGGGGACCGTTTATGGACACCCGGCCGCCCCCTGGCGGCTGGGGACCGAGCGTGGACACCCGGCCGCCGGGCGGCTGGGGACTGAGTATGGATACCTCGCTGCCAAAGCAGTCATGAGGTAATGGCCAGCTTTGGCCTCCTCCAAACTAAAAGGCCCCAATTCAAGTGCAAGTTAGCAGTATGGTATTGCAGTCTGGGGGTGGGTGAGTGGCAGGCTGCATACTTGCGCTTGCATTGCAAGGAATGGGGGAGGTACAAATTGAACACTGCCCTGGGACAAGGACTAGCACGGGGATAGTTGCAAGTCTGCATCTTCTGATGCGGCAAGGATCACTTCTGATGGGCACACTTTTAGGCAGTAACCTGGGTGTTAGAGATGCTTCCAGGGGTCTTCCCCATGCTATTCCCATGTCTTTTCAGCACTGTATGCATGTGTCACACAGCACATGGCCAGATAAGGTTGTAAAATGTTAAAATGACATTTCCCGTTGAATGCATTTGTCACTGTTGGAGGAAATACAAAAGTGCAAAAACGCATAAAAAATGCAGCTTGTGAACATAGCCCAAGGTGTGGAGGAGTATTTTTGTTTTTGGTTATTTATTTTACCTTATACACAAGTCTTTACCATGGAAAGGAAGTTCCTTAACCAGGGGCATGCATAGAAATCATGGGGCCCCATAGCAAAAGTCCAAATTGCCCCCCCCCCCAATAAAAAATAATAAATTCTGCAGTGTAAGTAGAATCGCAGTATATAGGTGCTTTCACAAAGGGCATAGCTCAACTTTTGAAGACAGGGAAATGAACATGTCTTGTGGCATGCACATAGTGAATGTGCCCATACTGAAGTCCTTTAGTGTTCTCATCCCTTTTTATCACCCTGTTGATTTAAATACAACAAAACATGCATCCAACACACAGTATTATACCCCCCTACAGTAAATTCCCCTACAGTAACCCTGACACACACACAGTAAGATGACTCCATAGTCCCCCCAGTAAGGTATGATGCCCTCACAAACACCCACACAGCATGATGGCCCCCCCATATACCCACACTGTATGATGGCTCCCTAGCAACTCCCCTGCTTCACACAGTATTATGGTTCCCAAGAAGTATGATGGTCCCCACAGACCCACATTGTATGATGGCCCTCACAGCTGCCCACACAGTATAATGGCCCACAGGTCCTCCACTGTATCATGGTCTCCACAGGACCTCCATACAATATGATGAAAGTACCCACAGTATAATGGCCTGCACAGGTACCCCACACACAGTATGATGACCCCACAGTAGGCGCCTCCACAGTATAAGGCTCCACAACCCCCTACAAGTCCTGACTGATAAAAAAATATATAAAAATTAATCACCTACCCCTGTTTCCCCAATGAGCTGCTCTATGCACCGTGTGAATGGAGGCGATGCACAGCAGATGTGACATAGTGACATCATGCTTGGTGCGCTGAGACACAGACTCATGGCTGAATGGTACAGCAGGGAGCCTTTAAGCATCTGGTCTCCTAAAGAGCTCAAATGTGGCCATATGATCTGCCGCTATTAGTGGTATGCCACTGGTACTATAGTAAGAGCTATTTTACACAGTGACATTCTTATGTACATATGTGTGACGCTGTAAGCCCTACCCTGGGAGATGGGGGACTCGGAGTCGGGTCCTGTGTTGTAGATGGGGTGCAGCCGTGGCCCGGACCCGCTCCGTGCCCAGAGCCGTCACATTAAAAAGGATGGTATGGGCTTATCCGGGTTGAGTGGCTGATCTCGACTACGCCACCTGTGGCACCTGGTGAAGGCCACCAGCGCCGCTACAATCCGCTGAGGCAGGGTGTTATTGCAGCCATCGTTGTTACTACTCCCCACAGGCGGGGCAGGGCCTCAGGGCAGAGGGACAGGATGGAGGGGGTTGTAGTCTAGGAGGTCTGGTACTGCGTAGTGCGGTGTAATGCAAAATAAAGAGTCCGGAGGCTATAGGGGTTAACTTCCAGAGTTTTTACTCACGGTGGAGATTGCAGTTGGAAGGCTTCTCCCTGCTCCTCGCGGAGTTCTGCGGTCACCAGAGACGGGGGGGGGTGGGGGTCTGACAACCTCCGAGTAAGTCCAGTGTTCAATCAGGACCCCGCCCCAGAGTGTTCCTAGACTTCAGACGGGGCCTTTCCTGTCTGTGTGTGTGTAGATAGGCCTGGTCTCCCTCTGAACTTCACTCAGAAAAAGGGTACGGGTGGCAGCTCCGCTCCTTCCGTTACCCGGTGGGATCCTCAGGGCCTACCGGACTTCGCTGACCAGGACGTAGAGTGGCAAGGTCAGGTGTCGGGGGCCGGTACCCCTCTTGCAGCCGGAATCCCTCTGAATAAATCAGGTTGGCGAGGACAGGTGGCGTATACCGCTCCGTCTGCATCCCCCTGGGATCCATTTGCGGTGGAGCTACACTCCTGAGCTCCGGCCCTTCTTGGTCATGGTCCTTGACCGGGCTGAGACATTCATTATCTGCAACCTGCCCCTCGACCCAAAGCCAGGGTACGAGGGCCGTGCCTCCATCCTCTGGAGGTCCACACAGGATCCACGCTCAGGGAGGAAGGTCACGATCAAAGAACGATCAAAGAACCCAGAACCAAGATGGCTTTGTATTAAATATGAAATTTAAAGTGTCACTAAAATGTGAATCCTCCACCCTCACCCACTAATTGATTCCCCTATCTCTTGGTTCCCCAGTCTCCCAATTCCCAGTAGGGGCAGCACCTAGTGCCTACTAGCCCCCTCTGGTGGGAGAAGTGTGGTGTTGGTTGTGGAGGTAGGGTCCTGACCATCGCACTGTTCTTACCTCAGAGGAGGAACACTACACCCCATTAAAGAGGTGCAGCATCCCTGTGGCGGTCGAACCCTCAGGGGCGCCACATTCCCCCCTGGTGAAACACAGCACGTCCGCAGCCTGCAAAAGAGCAATACCTGGTACAGTTTTTTTTTTTTTTATATATATATATGAACAATAAACTATCTTCCCTTTATGGGAGGCACTTCTTCTTAAACGTTTCGAACAGCATATAATATAAAAGTACAAAGGTATAAAAATATAAAAGTACAAGAATCATCCAGAGACATTTATGCACAGACAGATGGGTTAAAGTGCAGGGACTTAAAGGCAGTTCAGAAGCACGAGGGACCGGTCCCAAACCCCCAACGTAGGCCCTGGGGTGGCTGCAGGGCATGAAGATCCTGAGTTGGACCTACAGGAGAGCCACTCCAGACAGGTTTTTCTTCTGAGGTCTGAGGTAGAAATAGCCACGGTTTTACATAAAACCAATAAGGAGCACCTAAGGAGATGCAAACTATTTACAGGGTATGAGTCTGTCTGCTGCAAGTCCGCAGGGCCAAATGTCTCTAGAAATCGGGAATGTAAATTAAAACATAAACACAACCATTACAACTTTAAACAAGTTACAGCCGCTGGGGCTGCTTAATTCTCGGGTCCCCTCCGGGGAAAAGGCTCATTCCTCCCGACGGAGGCTGACCGGTCCTCTAAGGCCGAGCGCGAGGGGGCATCACTCCCGGACACCTTGTGGACATCCAGGGCGTACCACCCCCGCACCCCGTGGTGGCGGGTGTACGTGACTATGTCACCCGGGACGAGGTTCCGGCCAGGGTGTCCCTTTTTCAGCCGCGACTCGACGTCCTGCCGGCTGATGAAGACGTCGTGCTCATGCTGGGAACTCCGAATGAATCCCCACCCCGACTCATGGTGGAAGAGGACAACTTGCCCTTCCACACGGGGGCTTGGACGGGTCTTCTCCTCCTGGAGGGCCCGGGACTTTGCAGCCTTGGCGTGCACCTCGAGGCGCTTGCAGCGAATCTCCCTCTGGCATTGCTCCCGGCTGAGTTGAAGGATCTGCTGACGGCACAGCTCGCTCCTCCTGCGCGCTTCAGCCCGGGTCTCCCAGGGGAAGCCCATCAGGTCCCCCCCCTGGTTGTCCCAGGCCCACTCCTCAGTCGCCGGCCAGGTGACTGTCGGTGCGGGTAGCGGTGTCAGCAGAGGTTGCTGCGGGTCCTCTGCAAGTGCGGACCGGTCCGGGTTGGGGTCGGTGGATACCCCAGCAGCCTCAGGTATTTCCGAATCAGGAGTTGGACGGCAGTGCAGGTCTCCGCCTATAGCAGAAGCTTGCAGCTCCGGGGCAAAGACCTGCTCCCAGGTGACCGCGCCAGGCAGGAGATACTCGGCCATGAGGTCCAGTACGGGCACGGTAGGTTCAGCAGCCGGGGCAGGCGAAGCACACTCACCCACCTCTGGGCCGCTCACGACCTCTGTCACCAATTCTCCCTGAGCTTCAGCTCCTTGATGGCGGGTTCGTATGCGCAGCAGCATTTCTTCCTGCCACGCAGCAGACACCGCCTTCTGGGCCTCATCCAGTCTATGTGCAAGACCCGGGGCTTCCTGGTGGAGAAATTCAATATCTCCCGCTGTAAGTATTGTGCCGCTTCGCTCCCTGCCGGGGGAAGGACCTGGGCCAGGTTCGGAAGGTTCCGTTTGTTGCGCTCCAGCAGCGTCCATGTCCGCTCCTGAAGGCCGCCAAACCTCAACTGCAATGGCCGCACCTTGTTTTTTTTCTTTTTCCTCCTCTTTTGGGGCGGCTCCAGGGCGGTATGCTGACAGCCACACCTTCGTTCGGCCCATCCATTTTGACGGGCATTACCCCGCGGACAGTTTCTGATGGAAGGGGCGGTCCACACTTTTGGCGCCATGTGGGAGCCTGGTCCATGATAGGAGGTGTTAGAAGACCGTCTTTCTAATACACTATGGCGTCTGTTCTTCTTGGGCGGGCGCCATTTTAAGTGGAAATGACAGTCTAAGGTGTAAGGCACACAGTACCCTGTAGCAATGGGTAATTCCTTCCTTTGCTGCGGGCACACGATCCTGCCGACTACGCCAGTTGAGTGATGCTGTAAGCCCTACCCTGGGAGATGGGGAACTCGGAGCCGGGTCCTGTGTTGTAGATGGGGTGCAGCCGTGGCCCGGACCCGCTCTGCGCCCAGGGCCGTCACATTAAAAAGGATGGTATGGGCTTATCCGGGTTGAGTGGCTGATCTCGACTACGCCACCTGTGGCACCACGTGAAGGCCACCAGCGCCGCTACAGTCCGCTGAGGCAGGGTGTTATTGCAGCCATCGTTGTTACTACTCCCCACAGGTGGAGCAGGGCCTCAGGGCAGAGGGACAGGATGGAGGGGGTTTTAGTCTAGGAGGTCTGGTACTGCGTAGTGCGGTGTAATGCAGAATAAAGAGTCCAGAGGACATAGGGGTTAACTTCCAGGGTTTTTATTCACGGTGGAGATTGCAGTTGGAAGGCTTCTCCCTGCTCCTCGCGGAGTTCTGCGGTCACCAGAGACGGGGGGGGGGGGGGGGTCCGACAACCTCCGAGTAAGTCCAGTGTTCAATCAGGACTCCGCACCGGAGTGTTCCTAGACTTCAGACCGGGTCGTTTCCTGTCTGTGTGTGTGTAGATAGGCCGGGTCCCCCTCTGAACTTCACTCAGAAAAAGGGTGTGGGTGGCAACTCTGCTCCTTCCGTTACCCGGTGGGATCCTCAGGGCCTACCGGACTTCCCTGACCAGGACGTAGAGTGGCAAGGTCAGGTGTCGGGGGCCGGTACCCCTCTTGCAGCCGGAATCCCTCTGAATAAATCAGGTTGGCGAGGACAGGTGGCATATACCGCTCCGTCTGCATCCCCCTGGGATCCATTTGCGGTGGAGCTACACTCCTAAGCTCCGGCCCTTCTTGGTCATGGTCCTTGACCGGGCTGAGACATTCATTATCTGCAACCTGCCCCTTGACCCAAAGCCAGGGTACGAGGGCCGTGCCTCCATCCTCTGCAGGTCCACACAGGATCCACGCTCAGGAGGAAGGTCACGATCAAAGAACGATCAATGAACCCAGAACCAAGATGGCTTTGTATTAAATATGAAATTTAAAGTGTCACTAAAATGTGAATCCTCCAACCTCACCCACTAATTGGTTCCCCAGTCTCCCGATTCCCAGTAGGGGCAGCACCTGGTGCCTACTAGCCCCCTCTGGTGGGAGAAGTGTGGTGTTGGATGTGAAGGAAGGGTCCAGACCATCACACTGTTCTTACCTCAGAGGAGGAACACTACACCCCATTAAAGAGGTGCAGCATCCCTGTGGCGGTCGAACCCTCAGGGGCGCCACACATACATATATAGTGAAGTCCATATTACGTATAGAGCTTCACTTATAAAGACAACCTTTGTGCATTTGACGAAATATCAACATCGTGGATGAAATCCCCTGATCAGAAACTGGGCTAACTTTAGGCTATGTTCACACATTGTGTTTTTGCAGCGTTTATGAATTTTCTGCTGCGTTTTACAGTACCAGCAAAGACTGAGATTTCAGAAATCTCATGCACACTCTTTGTTTTTTTTTTTCCTGACTGTTTTGTCAAAGAGCTGCATTTTTGCAAACAGCAGCATGTCACTTCTTTTAGCGTTTTTCACCCATAGAAAGCAATGGGTAGCGCAAAATTGCAGCAAAAACGCAGGTATCAAGTTTTGCTGTGTTTTTGATGCAAAAACCTGAGGAAATTGAATCATGTTTCTTTTTATGCACTAAACTTTATCAGCATGCACAAGAAACAAATGTACCCTGACAAAAACGCAGAAAAAAACTCAGCAAAACCTGCTTTTTCTCTACTGCCAAGAGAGCAGGTTTTGGCAGCGGAAAAAAAATTTGCAAAAACACAATGTGTGAATATAGCCTTACGGGTTGTAACCTGTGAAGATTGTGCAAAGCGCATCTCTCTACACTCCACTGTGTTAGCACTCAGAACGTCAGCTGGCTGTGAAGAACAGACTGGCCTGCCGAGAATCTGATCAAAAATATGGATGTGTGAATGAGGTCTTAGGCTGATGGGAGGGGATCAGTCAGATATGGAGACAGTCACCACCTCCAATAGTATATGATCTCCCATCAGCCTAAGGCCTCAATCACACGTGCAATATTCGCATACGAGTGCTATCCATCGTCTTCAAGGATAGCACTCGTACCTGTGGTAGTCTATGGGGCCATTCACATGTCTGTGATTTTAGAGACATGCCCGATTTTGATCCAAGGGTCAGATTACACTTGGCCATGCAAGGTCAATGGGTTTGTGAAAAAAAAAAACGGACTGCACTCTGATGACATCTCAGTGCAGTCGATTTTTATGGTCTGTAAGAATGAAGAAGGTGGAGAATTGTTTTATTTTTTTATTTCTCCAGATACGAGAACAACGGATGACACTCAGGTCACACTCTGATTAAAGTCTGATCAGAATAATTGGCCATTTTTCTTGTATGTGGAAAAATCAGAAGTGTGAATGAGTCCTAAGGTTGTTTTTAATTAGTAGTGGATCCTACCTGCCCTTTAAATTTGGTTAGACAAAAAAGGGGGTGGGGTGGAAAAGCGCAGTGCTTGTGTGAACCTGTATGGAAGTGGAATATACGTGCAGATACAGTGGTCTGCTCACCTGAGTGGGTTGTGCAGACCGCACAACCCAGGTTAAACAGCTACTGGCGCTGATAGCGCTGCCACGATGCCTTCAGTGTCTCCTCTGGATTAGCAGATGGAGCTTCCAATCATGTGATTCCGGGTGGGGTCACATGGGTGATGACATCATCGCAGGTCCTACAGGTCCTGCAGCTGAAATTGTATCCAGTTCTCTGCAGCCTCCAGCCACAACTCCCAAGGGAAAAGTGAACAGTGTGCAAATTGAAGTGGTCAGTGGGGCGCTAGAAACTGGATAAGGCGCTGGAAAAGGATAAAACAAACCTCTTTATTGAAGTATTAATGCCCACAACACGTTTCTGCAGCGGTCTGCTGCCTTCATCAGGTGGAGTTATGGGAAAATGGCAGAAACAGGCACTTTTTGGCACTGACCACTTCAATTTGCACACTTTAAATTTGGTTAGTCCCATGAAAGAATGGTACATCTTGTCGTTCTTGATGGGCTCCCATGAATTGGCCAATTTATGCACCAAGTACCTTCATTTTCCATATCTCTACGCTTACAGAGGCGACTGTATTCTTTATTATGCAGTGATAGCAGCAGCGCCTGTTCACACTTAATTTATTCTGTCTGGAGGCGATATACATACATAAACACAGAGGGGTTGTCCAAGTTTGGGCTGAAAGTCTACAATCGCTCTATATGACTACGGTCATCTGAATCCTCACATCATACGCTGTCAGGATTCTTCGATGACAGTGGCAAGAGCAGCCGGTCACGTACAAGTATGTGTTTTGCATATCTGTGGTCACGTGTCGATTAAACGTGCTCGGCCGCATTCAGTTCCCTTGTATTGATCGAGGACGAACACGTCTAGTCAGAATGTGACTGGAAGCATGCAAATTGTTAGAACCCTCCTGTTTGTTTGTTTTTTCCTTCCTGTGTATAGCGGTCATGTGACCATTTGCCTTTATATTACAGCTCCGCCCTTTTGGCTCTGTTGGACTTCAGTGTTGTTTGACTGCTTCTCTAGCCAGGTGCTTCTGTGCCTATCTGGCAGCTCGCTTGGTCCTTCTGGGACCTCTAGTACCCTTTTGTCAGTTTGTATTTTTGTGTTCTGCAACTACTCTGTTTAGGAGGTGTCCCATTTTTGTCCCAGTCCTTAGTTCTTTTAGGGACCCCTCTCCTTTATGCTATAGGTCTCCGTTCAGACTAGCTGAAGACTAAGGCGGGTCTGTTCACTCGGAACAGGCAGCCCGCTACATCGTAGGGATTCAGCTTAGTCTTATTGTAGGGACAGCCTTCCCCTATCTTTCCTTAGTTCATGTTGCAGATCATAACACAAATCACATACTTGTGGTGGCATGACCGCCTGCACGCGATGTGTGCGCTCTGAGGATTCAGAAGTCTGCAGTCATAGAGTGATTGCAGACTTTCATCTCAAGCCTGGACAACCCTTTAAAGGGGTTGTCCACTACTTTGACATTGATGCCCTGTCCTTAGGATAGGGCATCAATGTATGATCGGCTGGGGTCCCACACGTGGCATCGCTGCCGATCAGCTGTTATCGTGCCGGTGGCCGCCGGCCGGAAGTCCTTGCCTGTGGTGCCTGGCCGTCAAGTTGTAGTGGCGGCCGCTTGTAACTGTATATCCGCCTCCTATTCAATTGAATGGGAGGCGGATGTGCAGTTACGAGCGGCGGCCACTACAGATGAACGGCCAAGCACCGCAGATAAGGACTTGTGGCCGCTGCCGCCGGCATAACAGCTGATTGATGGGGATGGGGCGTCCGGGACCCCGGCCGATCATACATTGGTGCCCTATCCTATGGATAGAGCATCAATGTCAAAGTAGTGGATAACTTTTTTAAGAGTACATTCCCACTTTCAGGATTTGTTGCGGTTTTCACGCTGCAGAATTTTTGTACTTATTATGTAAATTACTGGACACGCATTTTTACACATGCGGATCTTCCTCAACTAAGCAAGTCTATGAGGAAAGTCTACATGCGGACCCACAAGAGAAATCGACATGCTCGGGGTCTGAAGGACACGCCGCATCTCAGTTTCCGCTGGTGATCCGCTGGTGCACAGAGATGCATAGTGGACAGTAAAGAACATCCACTATGCTGTAACATCTGGCTGTTGCGGGTTTGACGCTGCATAAATATGCAGCGTCAAAACCGCAGCAAATCTTGAACGTGGGAACATACCCTTAGGCTATGTGCCCATGATCCGGAGCCCCTGCGGGTTTGACGCTGCGTGTTTATGCAGCGTCCAAGGAAAGTCTGCAGGTGAAAAAAAAATGGTAGCTATTCCGCAGCATTGGGGCCGCAGGCTGGTATGCATTGTGCGCACATACAGTGTGGCTAGCTGCAGAAATACTAGTGATTAGTGATGGTCTGGGGTCAGATGTACTCACTCTGACAGCCGTGTCCTTTGCTCTGCTGTGCACTCTGCAGCCTGTCCATTCCTCCTTCAGTTAATCCTTCATTAGGAGTGCATGATCTGCAATGCAGATAAATGTGTGTAAAGAAGTCATTTAAACAATTTATTAATAGGCTTCCATTGTCACAGGTGTCCTAATGTTTAGCTCAACCGTCTGGTCCCAGGTTCAGGATCTCTGTGGTGACTGACAGACACAAGACAGTGGCTTGGTGTGAGGGGCTTCCTGACTTTTTATTTGTTTGCAGCCCTCCTCCCCAGTTACCCTAGATAGTTGGCAGAATTCCAAACACGACCCCTCCCCCCTGCCTTAACACCCGCACATCCAAAACAGGACACAAAGTAAAAGAAATTCATTTACATTTCACACTTACAGTACAGAGTGCTGCAGTGAGCCAGAGACTTACCCTGCAGCCAGGCCGGCTCCTCTGCAGCCAGTCAGAGACTTACCCTGCAGCCAGGCCGGCTCCTCTGCAGCCAGTCAGAGACTTACACTGCAGCCAGGCCGGCTCCCTGAGCAGCCAGTCAGAGACTTATTCTGCAGCCAGGCCGGCTCCTCTGCAGCCAGTCAGAGACTTACCCTGCAGCCAGGCCGGCTCCCTCTGCAGCCAGTCAGAGACTTACCCTGCAGCCAGGCCGGCTCCCTCTGCAGCCAGTCAGAGACTTACCCTGCAGCCCTGCCGGCTCCCTCTGCAGCCAGTCAGAGACTTACCCTGCAGCCAGGCCAGCTCCTCTGCAGCCAGTCAGAGACTTACCCTGCAGCCAGGCCGGCTCCCTCTGCAGCCAGTCAGAGACTTACCCTGCAGCCCTGCCGGCTCCCTCTGCAGCCAGTCAGAGACTTACCCTGCAGCCCTGCCGGCTCCCTCTGCAGCCAGTCAGAGACTTACCCTGCAGCCAGGCCGGCTCCCTCTGCAGCCAGTCAGAGACTTACCCTGCAGCCAGGCCGGCTCCCTCTGCAGCCAGTCAGAGACTTACCCTGCAGCCCTGCCGGCTCCCTCTGCAGCCAGTCAGAGACTTACCCTGCAGCCCTGCCGGCTCCCTCTGCAGCCAGTCAGAGACTTACCCTGCAGCCAGGCCGGCTCCTCTGCAGCCAGTCAGAGACTTACCCTGCAGCCAGGCCAGCTCCTCTGCAGCCAGTCAGAGACTTACCCTGCAGCCAGGCCGGCTCCCTGAGCAGCCAGTCAGAGACTTACTCTGCAGCCAGGCCGGCTCCTCTGCAGCCAGTCAGAGACTTACCCTGCAGCCAGGCCGGCTCCCTCTGCAGCCAGTCAGAGACTTACCCTGCAGCCAGGCCGGCTCCTCTGCAGACAGTCAGAGACTTACCCTGCAGCCAGTCAGAGACTTACCCTGCAGCCAGGCTGGCTCCCTCTGCAGCCAGTCAGAGACTTACCCTGCAGCCAGGCCGGCTCCCTCTGCAGCCAGTCAGAGACTTACCCTGCAGCCAGGCCGGCTCCTCTGCAGCCAGTCAGAGACTTACCCTGCAGCCAGTCAGAGACTTACCCTGCAGCCAGGCCGGCTCCCTCTGCAGCCAGTCAGAGACTTACCCTGCAGCCCTGCCGGCTCCCTCTGCAGCCAGTCAGAGACTTACACTGCAGCCAGGCCGGCTCCTCTGCAGCCAGTCAGAGACTTACCCTGCAGCCCTGCCGGCTCCCTCTGCAGCCAGTCAGAGACTTACCCTGCAGCCAGGCCGGCTCCCTCTGCAGACAGTCAGAGACTTACCCTGCAGCCAGGCCGGCTCCCTCTGCAGACAGTCAGAGACTTACCCTGCAGCCAGGCCGGCTCCTCTGCAGACAGTCAGAGACTTACCCTGCAGCCAGGCCGGCTCCTCTGCAGCCAGTCAGAGACTTACCCTGCAGCCAGTCAGAGACTTACCCTGCAGCCAGGCTGGCTCCCTCTGCAGCCAGTCAGAGACTTACCCTGCAGCCAGGCCGGCTCCCTCTGCAGCCAGTCAGAGACTTACCCTGCAGCCAGGCCGGCTCCTCTGCAGCCAGTCAGAGACTTACCCTGCAGCCAGTCAGAGACTTACCCTGCAGCCAGGCCGGCTCCCTCTGCAGCCAGTCAGAGACTTACCCTGCAGCCCTGCCGGCTCCCTCTGCAGCCAGTCAGAGACTTACACTGCAGCCAGGCCGGCTCCTCTGCAGCCAGTCAGAGACTTACCCTGCAGCCCTGCCGGCTCCCTCTGCAGCCAGTCAGAGACTTACCCTGCAGCCAGGCCGGCTCCCTCTGCAGACAGTCAGAGACTTACCCTGCAGCCAGGCCGGCTCCCTCTGCAGACAGTCAGAGACTTACCCTGCAGCCAGGCCGGCTCCTCTGCAGACAGTCAGAGACTTACCCTGCAGCCAGGCCGGCTCCTCTGCAGCCAGTCAGAGACTTACCCTGCAGCCAGGCCGGCTCCCTGTGCAGCCAGTCAAAGACTTACCCTGCAGCCAGGCCGGCTCCTCTGTAGCCAGTCAGAGACTTACCATGCAGCCAGGCCGGCTCCTCTGCAGCCAGTCAGAGACTTACCCTGCAGCCAGGCCGGCTCCCTGAGCAGCCAGTCAGAGACTTACACTGCAGCCAGGCCGGCTCCCTGAGCAGCCAGTCAGAGACTTATTCTGCAGCCAGGCCGGCTCCTCTGCAGCCAGTCAGAGACTTACCCTGCAGCCAGGCCGGCTCCCTCTGCAGCCAGTCAGAGACTTACCCTGCAGCCAGGCCGGCTCCTCTGCAGCCAGTCAGAGACTTACCCTGCAGCCAGTCAGAGACTTACCCTGCAGCCAGGCCGGCTCCCTCTGCAGCCAGTCAGAGACTTACCCTGCAGCCAGGCCGGCTCCCTCTGCAGCCAGTCAGAGACTTACCCTGCAGCCAGGCCGGCTCCTCTGCAGCCAGTCAGAGACTTACCCTGCAGCCAGTCAGAGACTTACCCTGCAGCCAGGCCGGCTCCCTCTGCAGCCAGTCAGAGACTTACCCTGCAGCCCTGCCGGCTCCCTCTGCAGCCAGTCAGAGACTTACCCTGCAGCCAGGCCGGCTCCTCTGCAGCCAGTCAGAGACTTACCCTGCAGCCAGGCCGGCTCCCTCTGCAGACAGTCAGAGACTTACCCTGCAGCCAGGCCGGCTCCTCTGCAGCCAGTCAGAGACTTACCCTGCAGCCAGGCCGGCTCCTCTGCAGCCAGTCAGAGACTTACCCTGCAGCCAGGCCGGCTCCCTGTGCAGCCAGTCAAAGACTTACCCTGCAGCCAGGCCAGCTCCTCTGCAGCCAGTCAGAGACTTACCCTGCAGCCAGGCCGGCTCCTCTGCAGCCAGTCAGAGACTTACCCTGCAGCCAGGCCGGCTCCTCTGCAGCCAGTCAGAGACTTACACTGCAGCCAGGCCGGCTCCCTGAGCAGCCAGTCAGAGACTTACTCTGCAGCCAGGCCGGCTCCTCTGCAGCCAGTCAGAGACTTACCCTGCAGCCAGGCCGGCTCCCTCTGCAGCCAGTCAGAGACTTACCCTGCAGCCAGGCCGGCTCCTCTGCAGCCAGTCAGAGACTTACCCTGCAGCCAGTCAGAGACTTACCCTGCAGCCAGGCCGGCTCCCTCTGCAGCCAGTCAGAGACTTACCCTGCAGCCAGGCCGGCTCCCTCTGCAGCCAGTCAGAGACTTACCCTGCAGCCAGGCCGGCTCCTCTGCAGCCAGTCAGAGACTTACCCTGCAGCCAGTCAGAGACTTACCCTGCAGCCAGGCCGGCTCCCTCTGCAGCCAGTCAGAGACTTACCCTGCAGCCCTGCCGGCTCCCTCTGCAGCCAGTCAGAGACTTACCCAGCAGCCAGGCCGGCTCCTCTGCAGCCAGTCAGAGACTTATCCTGCAGCCCTGCCGGCTCCCTCTGCAGCCAGTCAGAGACTTACCCTGCAGCCAGGCCGGCTCCCTCTGCAGACAGTCAGAGACTTACCCTGCAGCCAGGCCGGCTCCCTCTGCAGACAGTCAGAGACTTACCCTGCAGCCAGGCCGGCTCCTCTGCAGCCAGTCAGAGACTTACCCTGCAGCCAGGCCGGCTCCTCTGCAGCCAGTCAGAGACTTACCCTGCAGCCAGGCTGGCTCCCTGTGCAGCCAGTCAAAGACTTACCCTGCAGCCAGGCCGGCTCCTCTGCAGCCAGTCAGAGACTTACCCTGCAGCCAGGCCGGCTCCCTCGGCAGCCAGTCAGAGACTTACCCTGCAGCCAGGCCGGCTCCCTGTGCAGCCAGTCAAAGACTTACCCTGCAGCCAGGCCAGCTCCTCTGCAGCCAGTCAGAGACTTACCCTGCAGCCAGGCCAGCTCTTCTGCAGCCAGTCAGAGATTTACCCTGCAGCCAGGCCGGCTCCTCTGCAGCCAGTCAGAGACTTACACTGCAGCCAGGCCGGCTCCCTGAGCAGCCAGTCAGAGACTTACTCTGCAGCCAGGCCGGCTCCTCTGCAGCCAGTCAGAGACTTACCCTGCAACCAGGCCGGCTCCCTCTGCAGCCAGTCAGAGACTTACCCTGCAGCCAGGCCGGCTCCTCTGCAGCCAGTCAGAGACTTACCCTGCAGCCAGTCAGAGACTTACCCTGCAGCCAGGCCGGCTCCCTCTGCAGCCAGTCAGAGACTTACCCTGCAGCCAGGCCGGCTCCCTCTGCAGCCAGTCAGAGACTTACCCTGCAGCCAGGCCGGCTCCTCTGCAGCCAGTCAGAGACTTACCCTGCAGCCAGTCAGAGACTTACCCTGCAGCCAGGCCGGCTCCCTCTGCAGCCAGTCAGAGACTTACCCTGCAGCCCTGCCGGCTCCCTCTGCAGCCAGTCAGAGACATACCCAGCAGCCAGGCCGGCTCCTCTGCAGCCAGTCAGAGACTTATCCTGCAGCCCTGCCGGCTCCCTCTGCAGCCAGTCAGAGACTTACCCTGCAGCCAGGCCGGCTCCCTCTGCAGACAGTCAGAGACTTACCCTGCAGCCAGGCCGGCTCCCTCTGCAGACAGTCAGAGACTTACCCTGCAGCCAGGCCGGCTCCTCTGCAGCCAGTCAGAGACTTACCCTGCAGCCAGGCCGGCTCCTCTGCAGCCAGTCAGAGACTTACCCTGCAGCCAGGCTGGCTCCCTGTGCAGCCAGTCAAAGACTTACCCTGCAGCCAGGCCGGCTCCTCTGCAGCCAGTCAGAGACTTACCCTGCAGCCAGGCCGGCTCCCTCGGCAGCCAGTCAGAGACTTACCCTGCAGCCAGGCCGGCTCCCTCTGCAGCCAGTCAGAGACTTACCCTGCAGCCAGGCCGGCTCCTCTGCAGCCAGTCAGAGACTTACTCTGCAGCCAGGCCAGCTCCCTGTGCAGCCAGTCAGAGACTTACCCTGCAGCCAGGCCGGCTCCTCTGCAGCCAGTCAGAGACTTACCCTGCAGCCAGGCCGGCTCCTCTGCAGCCAGTCAGAGACTTACCCTGCAGCCAGGCCGGCTCCTCTGCAGCCAGTCAGAGACTTACCCTGCAGCCAGGCTGGCTCCCTGTGCAGCCAGTCAAAGACTTACCCTGCAGCCAGGCCGGCTCCTCTGCAGCCAGTCAGAGACTTACCCTGCAGCCAGGCCGGCTCCCTCGGCAGCCAGTCAGAGACTTACCCTGCAGCCAGGCCGGCTCCCTGTGCAGCCAGTCAAAGACTTACCCTGCAGCCAGGCCAGCTCCTCTGCAGCCAGTCAGAGACTTACCCTGCAGCCAGGCCAGCTCTTCTGCAGCCAGTCAGAGATTTACCCTGCAGCCAGGCCGGCTCCTCTGCAGCCAGTCAGAGACTTACACTGCAGCCAGGCCGGCTCCCTGAGCAGCCAGTCAGAGACTTACTCTGCAGCCAGGCCGGCTCCTCTGCAGCCAGTCAGAGACTTACCCTGCAACCAGGCCGGCTCCCTCTGCAGCCAGTCAGAGACTTACCCTGCAGCCAGGCCGGCTCCTCTGCAGCCAGTCAGAGACTTACCCTGCAGCCAGTCAGAGACTTACCCTGCAGCCAGTCAGAGACTTACCCTGCAGCCAGGCCGGCTCCCTCTGCAGCCAGTCAGAGACTTACCCTGCAGCCAGGCCGGCTCCCTCTGCAGCCAGTCAGAGACTTACCCTGCAGCCAGGCCGGCTCCTCTGCAGCCAGTCAGAGACTTACCCTGCAGCCAGTCAGAGACTTACCCTGCAGCCAGGCCGGCTCCCTCTGCAGCCAGTCAGAGACTTACCCTGCAGCCCTGCCGGCTCCCTCTGCAGCCAGTCAGAGACATACCCAGCAGCCAGGCCGGCTCCTCTGCAGCCAGTCAGAGACTTATCCTGCAGCCCTGCCGGCTCCCTCTGCAGCCAGTCAGAGACTTACCCTGCAGCCAGGCCGGCTCCCTCTGCAGACAGTCAGAGACTTACCCTGCAGCCAGGCCGGCTCCCTCTGCAGACAGTCAGAGACTTACCCTGCAGCCAGGCCGGCTCCTCTGCAGCCAGTCAGAGACTTACCCTGCAGCCAGGCCGGCTCCTCTGCAGCCAGTCAGAGACTTACCCTGCAGCCAGGCTGGCTCCCTGTGCAGCCAGTCAAAGACTTACCCTGCAGCCAGGCCGGCTCCTCTGCAGCCAGTCAGAGACTTACCCTGCAGCCAGGCCGGCTCCCTCGGCAGCCAGTCAGAGACTTACCCTGCAGCCAGGCCGGCTCCCTCTGCAGCCAGTCAGAGACTTACCCTGCAGCCAGGCCGGCTCCTCTGCAGCCAGTCAGAGACTTACTCTGCAGCCAGGCCAGCTCCCTGTGCAGCCAGTCAGAGACTTACCCTGCAGCCAGGCCGGCTCCTCTGCAGCCAGTCAGAGACTTACCCTGCAGCCAGGCCGGCTCCTCTGCAGCCAGTCAGAGACTTACCCTGCAGCCAGGCCGGCTCCTCTGCAGCCAGTCAGAGACTTACCCTGCAGCCAGGCCGACTCCCTCTGCAGCAAGTCAGAGACTTACCATGCAGCCAGGCCGGCTCCCTGTGCAGCCAGTCAGAGACTTACCCTGCAGCCAGGCCGGCTCCTCTGCAGCCAGTCAGAGACTTACCCTGCAGCCAGGCCGGCTCCTCTGCAGCCAGTCAGAGACTTACACTGCAGCCAGGCCGGCTCCCTGAGCAGCCAGTCAGAGACTTACTCTGCAGCCAGGCCGGCTCCTCTGCAGCCAGTCAGAGACTTACCCTGCAGCCAGGCCGGCTCCCTCTGCAGCCAGTCAGAGACTTACCCTGCAGCCAGGCCGGCTCCTCTGCAGCCAGTCAGAGACTTACCCTGCAGCCAGTCAGAGACTTACCCTGCAGCCAGGCCGGCTCCCTCTGCAGCCAGTCAGAGACTTACCCTGCAGCCAGGCCGGCTCCCTCTGCAGCCAGTCAGAGACTTACCCTGCAGCCAGGCCGGCTCCTCTGCAGCCAGTCAGAGACTTACCCTGCAGCCAGTCAGAGACTTACCCTGCAGCCAGGCCGGCTCCCTCTGCAGCCAGTCAGAGACTTACCCTGCAGCCCTGCCGGCTCCCTCTGCAGCCAGTCAGAGACTTACCCAGCAGCCAGGCCGGCTCCTCTGCCGCCAGTCAGAGACTTATCCTGCAGCCCTGCCGGCTCCCTCTGCAGCCAGTCAGAGACTTACCCTGCAGCCAGGCCGGCTCCCTCTGCAGACAGTCAGAGACTTACCCTGCAGCCAGGCCGGCTCCTCTGCAGCCAGTCAGAGACTTACCCTGCAGCCAGGCCGGCTCCTCTGCAGCCAGTCAGAGACTTACACTGCAGCCAGGCCGGCTCCCTGAGCAGCCAGTCAGAGACTTACTCTGCAGCCAGGCCAACTCCCTCTGCAGCCAGTCAGAGACTTACCCTGCAGCCAGGCCGGCTCCTCTGCAGCCAGTCAGAGACTTACCCTGCAGCCAGGCCGGCTCCCTCTGCAGCCAGTCAGAGACTTACCCTGCAGCACGGCCGGCTCCTCTGCCTCCACTAGGCAGCTCTAATGATGGTCGCTCAGGCTGCTCAGCCTCAACTCCTCTCTGCTGTGCACGCAGCGTAGCCATCTAGAGGGGCGTGTCTATAGACAGGACATCCGACGCCGGGCCCCCTGATCATTCGGGCCCCATAGCAGTTGCGTGGTCTGCCTCTATGGACGGTACGCCACTGCCTCTGAGTTTGTTTGTATGTTGTTAGTTTTTGTCTTAGGCTATGTGCCCACAATGCAGAAATGCTCAGGATTTTTTCCTGAGCGTTTCTGCATCTCCCTGGCAGAAAAAAACGCATGCGGATTGTACATGCGGATTGTACATGCGGATTGTACATGCGGATCGTACATACGGATCGTACATGCGGATTGTACATGTGGATTGTACATGCGGATTGTACATGCGGATTGTACATGCGGATCGTACATACGGATCGTACATGCGGATTGTACATGTGGATTGTACATGCGGATTGTACATGCGTTTTTCCTGCCAGGGACATGCGGATGTGAAGCGTTCTTCACATGCATTTCCGCATGCGGGTGTCAAGCGCTTTCCAAGCGATTTTAGCATCACTTGGAAAGTGCTTGACAACTAGGTCACACTATATAAATCCATGCAAACGGCATGGATTTATATAGTGTGACCCGAGAGAATGGTTAAAAATAAAAAAATTAACCTATACTTACCTTCTGATGGCCCCTGCAGTCTTGCTGCGCTCCTGTGCTGGCTGCCGGCAGATCACGGTACGCTGTACTGAAAGACCTGCCGTCACATGACTGTGACGTCACCGCAGGTCCTTCAGTCCTGCGCGATCTATCGGCAAGCACAGGGAAGGAGTCCGGGGGCCATCGGAAGGTGAATATAATCTTTATTTTTTATTTTATTCTTTTTTTTACAGCTTTTAATGGTACCTGGGTGTGGAGGAGAGTCTCCTGTCCTCCACACCCGGGTACCATCCGCACATTAGAACGCGCCAATTACGCAAGTACAGATGCAGTCTTGCCGAATTGGCGCGTTCTAATGCAAGTCAATGGCGGGGAAAACGCAGCGCTTCCGCAAAATTAATGGACATGCTGCAGATTTTTGAGCGCAGCATAAACGCTGCGGAAAAATCCGCAGCATGGGCATTGAAAGTGCGGAATTGCATTGGAGACCATGGGGGAAGGTTTACCAAGCGTTTCCCAAGCGTTTACGCTGCGGAAATTCCGCAGCATAAACGCTTGAAAAACGCATCGTGGGCACACAACCTTACTGGATGACATATTATTGTACCCTTTTAATTGCACTAAGTAAAGGTTATATTTTAACTAAACTTTGATACCACTTTGCTTGGATTAATGTCTATAAGGACGTCCTCTGTACAGTAACTTCAATCTAGATGTCTCAGTACAGAGGTGACTAGATCGGAGTTGCTGCACTGAGGTCCATGATCTCTGTGCACTGTACTGTGTATAAGGACGTCCTCTGTACAGTAACTTCAATCTAGATGTCTCAGTACAGAGGTGACTAGATCGGAGTTGCAGCACTGAGGTCCATGATCTCTGTGCACTGTACTGTGTATAAGGACGTCCTCTGTACAGTAACTACAATCTAGATGTCTCGGTACAGATGTGACTAGATCGGAGTTGCAGCACTGAGGTCCATGATCTCTGTGCACTTTACTGTGTATAAGGACGTCCTCTGTACAGTAACTACAATCTAGATGTCTCAGTACAGAGGTGACTAGATCGGAGTTGCAGCACTGTGGTCCATGATCTCTGTGCACTGTACTGTGTATAAGGACGTCCTCTGTACAGTAACTTCAATCTAGATGTCTCAGTACAGAGGTGACTAGATCGGAGTTGCTGTAGTGAGATTCATAGTTTGTGTGCACTGTACTGTGTATAAGGACGTCCTCTGTACGGTAACTTCAATCTAGATGTCTCAGTACAGAGGTGACTAGATCGGAGTTGCTGTACTGAGGTCCATGATCTCTGTGCACTGTACTGTGTATATGGACGTCCTCTGTACAGTAACTTCAGTCTAGATGTCTCAGTACAGAGGTGACTAGATCGGAGTTGCTGTAGTGAGATTCATAGTTTGTGTGCACTGTACTGTGTATAAGGACGTCCTCTGTACGGTAACTTCAATCTAGATGTCTCAGTACAGAGGTGACTAGATCGGAGTTGCTGTACTGAGGTCCATGATCTCTGTGCACTGTACTGTGTATATGGACGTCCTCTGTACAGTAACTTCAGTCTAGATGTCTCAGTACAGAGGTGACTAGATCGGAGTTGCTGTACTGAGGTCCATGATCTCTGTGCACTGTACTGTGTATATGGACGTCCTCTGTACAGTAACTTCAATCTAGATGTCTCAGTACAGAGGTGACTAGATCGGAGTTGCTGTACTGAGGTCCATGATCTCTGTGCACTGTACTGTGTATATGGACGTCCTCTGTACAGTAACTTCAATCTAGATGTCTCAGTACAGAGGTGACTAGATCGGAGTTGCTGTAGTGAGATTCATAGTTTGTGTACACTGTACTGTGTATAAGGACGTCCTCTGCACAGTAACTTCAGTCTAGATGTCTCAGTACAGAGGTGACTAGATGGGAGTTGCTGCACTGAGGTCCATGATCTCTGTGCACTGTACTGTGTATAAGGACGTCCTCTGTACAGTAACTACAATCTAGATGTCTCAGTACAGAGGTGACTAGATCAGAGTTGCAGCACTGAGATTCATAGTTTGTGTGCACTGTACTGTGTATAAGGACGTCTTCTGTACAGTAACTTCAATCTAGATGTCTCAGTACAGAGGTGACTAGATCAGAGTTGCTGCAGTAAGGATCATGATCTCTGTGCACTGTACTGTGTATAAGGACGTCCTCTGTACAGTAACTTCAGTCTAGATGTCTCAGTACAGAGGTGACTAGATGGGAGTTGCTGCACTGAGGTTCATGATCTCTGTGCACTGTACTGTGTATAAGGACGTCCTCTGTACAGTAACTTCAGTCTAGATGTCTCAGTACAGAGGTGACTAGATCAGAGTTGCAGCACTGAGATTCATAGTTTGTGTACACTGTACTGTGTATAAGGACGTCCTCTGTACAGTAACTTCAATCTAGATGTCTCAGTACAGAGGTGACTAGATGGGAGTTGCTGCACTGAGGTCCATGATTTCTGTGCACTGTACTGTGTATAAGGACGCCCCTTGTACAGTAACTCCATGCTAGCCGTCTCACTACAGAGGTGACTAGCTTGGAGTTGCTGTATGGAGGCTCGTGATGTCTGTGCACTGTAAGGAATATAAGTATGTTCTCTATACAGTAACTCCATTCTGTCTCACTACAGAGATGACTAGAACTGAGTTGCTGCAGTGAGGTACATGATTTCTGGGCACAGTAGTACAGCTTGCCTAACGGACGTATCTAAATAATAATGATTGTGCCTGCGCACAGAAGCATTTTTTGGGGGGCTTGCACCAAGATCCCTTGGAAATGAGCAGTAAACATTATTCTGCATTAATTTATTGATCAAATTGGGGTAAATAAACAGCAAAACAGCTATGTTAGGCATGTGTGAGAAGCACACGATCACTCATGTCTATGGATGGGACTAGCTAGACTATTATTATAACCACGTGCACTCTGCCTAAAGGATAGTAACTCTGCAAAGGGATTCTGTCATAAAGACAAAAAAAGACGGCTCCAATGTAGTGCAGGCACTCGGTGCACCCTTGTTGTGCCGAACAGTTCAGTGCACTTTACCACATACTTGCTTTTCTCTAGTCCAGGTGTATGAGCCTTAATGGGGTATAATTGTCCGCACCTAGAAAAATAAATAATTTGAGTGGGGTGAGGGGGGTTGTGCTTCATTCTTAGCAAGACAAAGTGCCATTTTCAGGGACACCATATTTCTTTTCTACAACACCTGGCAAAAATTATGGAATCACCGGGCTCGGAGGATGTTCATTCAGTTGTTTAATGTTGTTGAAAAAAAGCAGATCACAGACATGGCACAAAACTAAAGTCATTTCAAATGGCAACTTTATGGCTTTAAGAAACACAAAAAGAAATCAAGATTAAAAATGTGGTACCACATCCTGATCCTCATCTTCTAGTCCTGGTCCCATCCTGGTCCCCTGCGGACATTAGCTGCTGGCCTGTGATTGACCCACAGTTGGCATTGGTAGAGCTGAGCAAAGAGCTTGTCTGTGCACGGCACCTGCAATATGTTCCACTGAAAAAGTGCTGACGTGCCACAATCCTCAAGGTGTATGGTGCCTGCGGCCTGCATGAAGCAGCCCCTGTGGCCAAATGTTTGAGACCCCCGCTCGAGTCTATAAAGCTACAGCTGCCAATCAAAATACAGGGTGCCATGATATACTGAGGGGCTGCGATTGGTTTGATTAGTTATTCTGTGATGACAGAGTCTCTTTATCCCCTGAGTGATTTCAGACCAATCACCTATTCTGTGGAGAAGTGATAAAGATTTACAAGACAGTGACTTGAAGGGTCAACGTGATATTTGACATTTTTTCTCAACATTTTATTTCAGTTATATTTTCAAGCAGATCAGGGGGTGTTCATATCCTGAGACGACCATAAGCTGCCCCCAAAAAACTCACTGTCTTCACCGAGGGGTGCGCAGTTCAGGCATAAGAAAGGTATACTCAGTCTATAATATGGATATCCATGGAAAACGGAGGGCTTGTAGTGATCGATGGGTTATTGTATTGTGGGGTGTCTAGGTTCTGCTTGAAAGTATAAGGACATTCACAAATGAAAAAGATATAATACAAGGTTTACTTAAATCTTGCAAATGAGAAAACAGGTGTACTGGTGTGATAATTCTAATAATCCAGGTGCATCTCACTAAATTAGAATATCATCAAAAAGTTAATTTATTTCAGTTCTTCAATGCAAAAAGTGAAACTCATATAGAGTCATTACAGACAGAGTCATCTATTTCAAGTGTTTATTTCTGTTAATGTTGATGATTATGGCTTACAGCCAATGAAAACACAAAAGTCATTATCTCAATAAATTAGAATAATTAACAAAAAACACCTGCAAAGGCTTCCTAAGCATTTAACAAGGTCCTTTAGTCTGTTTCAGTAGGCTCCACAATCATGGGGAAGACTGCTGACTTGACAGATGTCCAGAAGGCAGTCACTGACACACTCCACAAGGTCTCAGAGTCTGGAGGAAGAGTGGAGAGCCCACAATCCAAGCTGCTTGAGGTCTAGTGTGAAGTTTCCACAATCGGTGATGGTTTGGGGAGCCATGTCATCTGCTGGTGTAGGTCCACTGTGTTTTATCAAGACCAAAGTCAGCACAGCCGTCTACCAGGACATTTTACAGCACTTCATGCTTCCCTCTGCCGACAAGCTTTTTGGAGATGGAAATGTCATTCTCCAGCAGGACTTGGCCCCTGTCCACACTGCCAAAAGTACCAATACCTGGTTTAAAAACAACAGTATCACTGTGCTTGGTTGGTAGCAAACTCGCCTGACCTTAACCCCATAGAGAATCTATTATAGAGAATCTATGGGGTATTGTCAAGAGGAAGATGAGAGACATCAGACCCAACAACGATGACGAGCTGAAGGCTGCTATCAAAGCCATTTAAAAGTGTACTCAATAGTACAACTAGGACAAAAATTAACTACACATATCAATAAAAGCACCATATGAGGGATGGATAATAAGGGTGGTAGGTAGTACAGACAGACTTGCCCTAAGCAGCCCTAGTGGAGTATCTCTCCCTCCCTAACATCGGAGTGTTTTCACCCTAGTAGTGCAGATTGGTGTCCCCGCTCCTCGGAGGCTGTCCCTTGCTTATCCCTACGTATCCCTAAGCACACACACAAACAATAAACATATTGACCAGCAGTATATACTAGTCATGCCATAATTGACATGCTAAGCATCAAAAAATCACACAACATTTATGTCAGTGGAAAAAAAAATAAATACACAGAGGAATGGATCCCATAAATAATTTGTCAACAAATAAGGACCACCCCCTCTAAATTTTTGCTCATATAGGTAGATAGATAAGAGCAGCAATCACCCACTTATACAAATGAGTACCATTACATGACAGAAATACTGGTCAAAACACCAAAAAGGAGAAATGGACTTATCTGATCTCTAGTCCATCTGAGGTCACGGTAGATGCCTTGGGCGATGTTTCTTTTAAATCCCTCAATAGGTAACTGTCCAGGACAAATCACAGAGGTTCTACAATGTTTCAAAGTATGGTTCCAAACACACCAGACATCCGCTTTTCCAATCCCTCAAAGAAATATATAGCCATCAGCAAAGAACAAAAGTCCCAACGCGTTTCACCCCCTCCTCGATATGGGGCTCATCAGGGGACAGGGAAATGTTAGAGGAGAGAGACCATAATAGGTGCACCCAGGATAAGTGCTTCCATTCCTATATTTCTTTGAGCGATTGGAAAAGCGGATGCCTGGTGTGTTTGGAACCATACTTTGAAACATTGTGGAACCTCTGTGATTTGTCCTGGACAGTTACCTATTGAGGGATTTAAAGGAAACATCGCCCAAGGCATCTACCGTGACCTCAGATGGACTAGAGATCAGATAAGTCCATTTCTCTTTTTTGGTGTTTTGAACAGTATTTCTGTCATGTAATGGTACTCATTTGTATAAGTGGGTGATTGCTGCTCTTATCTATCTACCTACAGTACAGACCAAAAGTTTGGACACACCTTCTCATTTAAAGATTTTTCTGTATTTTCATGACTATGAAAATTGTACATTCACACTGAAGGCATCAAAACTATGAATTAACACATGTGGAATTATATACTTAACAAAAAAGTGTGAAACAACTGAAAATATATCTTATATTCTAGGTTCTTCAAAGTAGCCACCTTTTGCTTTGATGACTGCTTTGCACACTCTTGGCATTCTCTTGATGAGCTTCAAGAGGTAGTCACCAGAAATGGTTTTCACTTCACAGGTGTGCCCTGTCAGGTTTAATAAGTGGGATTTCTTGCCTTATAAATGGGGTTGGGACCATCAGTTGTGTTGTGCAGTAGTCTGGTGGATACACAGCTGATAGTCCTACTGAATAGACTGTTAGAATTTGTATTATGGTAAGAAAAAAGCAGCTAAGTAAAGAAAAACGAGTGGCCATCATTACTTTAAGAAATGAAGGTCAGTCAGTCCGAAAAATTGGGAAAACTTTGAAAGTGTCCCCAAGTGCAGTTGCAAAAACCATCAAGCGCTACAAAGAAACTGGCTCACATGAGGACCACCCCAGGAAAGGAAGACCAAGAGTCACCTCTGCTTCTGAGGATAAGTTTATCCGAGTCACCAGCCTCAGAAATCGCAGGTTAACAGCAGCTCAGATTAGAGACCAGGTCAATGCTACACAGAGTTCTAGCAGCAGACACATCTCTTCAACAACTGTTAAGAGGAGACTTTGTGCAGTAGACCTTCATGGTAAAATAGCTGCTAGGAAACCACTAAGGACAGGCAACAAGCAGAAGAGACTTGTTTGGGCTAAAGAACACAAGGAATGGACATTAGACCAGTGGAAATCTGTGCTTCGGTCTGATGAGTCAAATTTGAGATCTTTGGTTCCAACCACCGTGTCTTTGTGCAACGTAGAAAAGGTGAACGGATGGACTCTACATGCCTGGTTCCCACCGTGAAGCATGGAGGAGGAGGTGTGATGGTGCTTTGCTGGTGACACTGTTGGGGATTTATTCAAAATTGAAGGCATACTGAACCAGCATGGCTACCACAGCATCTTGCAGCGGCATGCTATTCCATTCGGTTTGTGTTTAGTTGGACCATCAATTATTTTTCAAAAGGACAATGACCCCAAACACACCTCCAGGCTGTGTAAGGGCTATTTGACCAGGAAGGAGAGTGATGGGGTGCTACGCCAGATGACCTGGCCTCCACAGTCACCAGACCTGAACCCAATCGAGATGGTTTGGGGTGAGCTGGACCGCAGAGTGAAGGCAAAAGGGCCAACAAGTGCTAAGCATCTCTGGGAACTCCTTCAAGATTGTTTGAGGACCATTTCCGGTGACTACCTCTTGAAGCTCATCAAGAGAATGCCAAGAGTGTGCAAAGCAGTCATCAAAGCAAAAGGTGGCTACTTTGAAGAACCTAGAATATAAGACATATTTTCAGTTGTTTCACACTTTTTTGTTAAGTATATAATTCCACATGTGTTAATTCATAGTTTTGATGCCTTCAGTGTGAATGTACAATTTTCATAGTCATGAAAATACAGAAAAATCTTTAAATGAGAAGGTGTGTCCAAACTTTTGGTCTGTACTGTATATGAGCAAAAATTTAGGGGGGTGGTCCTTATTTGTTGACAAATTATTTATGGGATCCATTCCTCTGTGTATTTATTGTTGGGTTCAGGTCTGGTGACTGTGGAGGCCAGGTCATCTGGCGTAGCACCCCATCACTCTCCCTCCTGGTCAAATAGCCCTTACACAGCCTGGAGGTGTGTTTGGGGTCATTGTCCTTTTGAAAAATAAATGATGGTCCAACTAAACGCAAACCGGATGGAATAGCATGCCGCTGCAAGATGCTGTGGTAGCCATGCTGGTTCAGTATGCCTTCAATTTTGAATAAATCCCCAACAGTGTCACCAGCAAAGCACCCCCACACCATCACACCTCCTCCTCCATGCTTCACGGTGGGAACCAGGCATGTAGAGTCCATCCGTTCACCTTTTCTGCGTTGCACAAAGACACGGTGGTTGGAACCAAAGATCTCAAATTTGGACTCATCAGACCAAAGCACAGATTTCCACTGGTCTAATGTCCATTCCTTGTGTTCTTTAGCCCAAACAAGTCTCTTCTGCTTGTTGCCTGTCCTTAGCAATGGTTTCCTAGCAGCTATTTTACCATGAAGGTCTACTGCACAAAGTCTCCTCTTAACAGTTGTTGAAGAGATTTGTCTGCTGCTAGAACTCTGTGTAGCATTGACCTGGTCTCTAATCTGAGCTGCTGTTAACCTGCGATTTCTGAGGCTGGTGACTCGGATAAACTTATCCTCAGAAGCAGAGGTGACTCTTGGTCTTCCTTTCCTGGGGTGGTCCTCATGTGAGCCAGTTTCTTTGTAGCGCTTGATGGTTTTTGCAACTGCACTTGGGGACACTTTCAAAGTTTTCCCAATTTTTCGGACTGACTGACCTTCATTTCTTAAAGTAATGATGGCCACTCGTTTTTCTTTACTTAGCTGCTTTTTTCTTGCCATAATACAAATTCTAACAGTCTATTCAGTAGGACTATCAGCTGTGTATCCACCAGACTTCTGCACAACACAACTGATGGTCCCAACCCCATTTATAAGGCAAGAAATCCCACTTATTAAACCTGACAGGGCACACCTGTGAAGTGAAAACCATTTCCGGTGACTACCTCTTGAAGCTCATCAAGAGAATTCCAAGAGTGTGCAAAGCAGTCATCAAAGGAAAAGGTGGCTACTTTGAAGAACCTAGAATATAAGATATATTTTCAGTTGTTTCACAATTTTTTGTTAAGTATATAATTCCACATGTGTTAATTCATAGTTTTGATGCCTTCAGTGTAAATGTACAATTTTCATAGTCATGAAAATACAGAAAAATCTTTAAATGAGAAGGTGTGTCAAAAAATTTGGTCTGTACTGTAGGTAGATAGATAAGAGCAGCAATCACCCACTTATACAAATGAGTACCATTACATGACAGAAATAGTGTTCAAAACACCAAAAAAGAGAAATGGACTTATCTGATCTCTAGTCCATCTGAGGTCACGGTAGATGCCTTGGGCGATGTTTCTTTTAAATCCCTCAATAGGTAACTGTCCAGGACAAATCACAGAGGTTCTACAATGTTTCAAAGTATGGTTCCAAACACACCAGACATCCGCTTTTCCAATCCCTCAAAGAAATATATAGCCATCAGCAAAGAACAAAAGTCCCAACGCGTTTCACCCCCTCCTCGATATGGGGCTCATCAGGGGACAGGGAAATGTTAGAGGAGAGAGACCATAATAGGTGCACCCAGGATAAGTGCTTCCATTCCTATATTTCTTTGAGCGATTGGAAAAGCGGATGCCTGGTGTGTTTGGAACCATACTTTGAAACATTGTGGAACCTCTGTGATTTGTCCTGGACAGTTACCTATTGAGAGATTTAAAGTGTTATGCACACGCCCGGGCTGAGCGGCGTGTGCGTGTGATTGTAGTGATTCCACTGGACCATGAACCGGAGAGTGAATGCCTGGAGGGGCGTGACTAAGTATTCACCCGATCCGACCAGGGTCGCACGACGGCATACGACGCCAGTGCACCAAGGAGGAACCGAGCAGAGGGACCAGGTGCTACTCCAGGACAGACCCCGGACACGGCTGTTGACCCACACAGGGGAATACAGGAACAGGCTGGTAGGCTGGCACACAGACTGGTGGGTATAGGCAGGCACGACTGGTATGCAGGCAGGCGGGTATGCAGGCAGGGGGGTAAAGGCAAGCACAGCTAGAGTGCAGACAGGGAGGCACTAGCAGGTAGGAACACAGGCGGGATAGGACCCAGTACACACCGGGACTCAGGAACAATACAGGCAGAGGGTTACAGGCAAGCACAGCTAGAGTGCAGACAAGGCTGAGCAGGGCAGGACAGGACTGCCGGAGCAGCGGGCAGAAGCAGGGCAGGACAGGACTGCCGGAGCAGCGGGCAGAAGCAGGGCAGGACAGGACTGCCAGAGCAGCGGGCAGAAGCAGGGCAGGACAGGACTCTGTTCACACGGAACAGACAGGAAGGGAAAGACAGAGCCAGACACCCACAGGGTACTTGCAGTGAAGTAGCGAGTGGACCACAAACTCACAAACGGGAGTACAGAGACAACAGGCAGGAGTTAGGTACGAGTTCAGACTCTGCAGAAAAAGGAAGGGAACGGACATAGAGGCAAAACAGGTAAAGGATAGGAGAGAGTTCAGACTGGAACTGAGTGTACGGAGGAGACCGACACTGCAGCGGGATACAGGAGCGGGTCTGGGAATACTGCCCCCAGAGAGGCGGGACGAACAGGCAAGGTGCGTGTTCAGACAGGACAGACAAGATACAGGAGCGGGTCTAGGTAATCGGCCCCTAGAAGGCGGGAGGAACAGGCTAGGAGCGTGTTCAGACAGGACAGACAAGATACACAGAAAGGACTCAGTTCAGACACGGGAACTAATACCGCAAAGCAGGAGACATACAGGACTCAGTTCAGACACGGGAGCTGATACCGCAAAGCAGGAGACATACAGGACACAGTTCAGACACGGGAGCTGATACCGCAAAGCAGGAGACATACAGGACTAAGTTCAGACAGGCCTGGAAATACAGCCTCCAGGAAAGGCAGACAAGGAAACAAAGACGGGACCTGGCACCTTCAGAATGCAAGCACACACTGAAGGAAACACTTATGCTCAGGCAGGGAAAGAAGGGAGCTGCCGAGCTATATACCAAGTGACAGACAGCAATAGGCTGAGGACGCACAAGGGGTGTGACCCACAGCAGGTACAAAAGGCAGGAAGTGATCGGGCGCCGCCCTTAAGCAGCAGAAACAGACACAAACAGACAGCATGGAGGGAAGCCAGAGAGACATTCTGGACAGGAGATCAAGTGCGCTCTCTTGCACAGTGGGAGATGGACCACCATGCAAGGACGCCGCCAGGTATGTTACAGTACCTCCCCCCTTACGCCCCCTCTTCTTCAGGCCTGCCAGAATCTTCCGCAGGGAATTCGAGGACCAGTCGTTCACTGGGTTGGAGGGGGACAGAGACTTGAGGGTAATCTCTGCTTCGAGGTACATCTTGTCAAGCTCACAGGAAAAAATAGACGGGTTATCAGGTACATAATGAGGAAAAGTCACTGTCTCTTTGTTATCTGGTGGTACCCCGGAGGATTCAGGAAACAACTGGAGGTCCTCCGCCGGGTCAGAAGAGTGCAGAGGCTCAGAGAAAACAACTGCTTCAGAGTACACTAGGTCGGACTCACTGGAGGAAGCAGGCGAGGTATCGGGTACCGAGTATAGGAAAGTCTCTGTCCATTCACCACCAGGTGGCACCCCGAAGGGTTCTGAACACAACTGGAGGTCCTCCGCCTGGTCGGAGGGGTGTAGAGACTCGGGAGTAACCTCTGCTTCGGAGTACACTAGGTTGGACTCACTGGACGAAGCGAGCGAGGTATCAGGTACAGGATATAGGAAAGTCTCTGTCCATTCACCACCAGGTGGCACCCCGAAGGATTCTGAACACAACTGGAGGTCCTCCGCCTGGTCGGAGGGGTGTAGAGACTCAGGAGTAACCTCTGCTTCGGAGTACACTAGGTTGGACTCACTGGACGAAGCGAGCGAGGTATCAGGTACAGAGTATAGGAGAGTCTCTGTCCTTTCGCTACCAGGTAGCACCCCGAAGGGTTCAGGAGACAACTGGAGATCCTCCGCCTGGTCGGAGGGGTGTAGAGACTCGGAGGTAACTACCACTTTGGGGTACCCATTGTCAGGCTCACAGGACGAAGCGGACAAAGTATTGAGTACCGGGTGTAGAGAAGTCTCTCTCCATTTGTCATCGAGTGGTATCCCGGAGGATTCAGGAGGCAACAGGGGATCCTCCGCCAGGTAGTAGAGGTGCACAGACTCAGAGGTAACCACAGCTTTGGAGCATCCTTGGACATGCACACCGGTTAAAGAGAGAGAAGCATCTGATGCCGGGTGCAGGAAGTTCTCCTGTGTGGAGTCTGGATGGGCAGAAGTCTCTTCGGGCAGGAGAACTGGTGCACTACCCACGCACATTACCCATTGGGGTTTCTCCGGGATACAGGGAGATGAAGCTTCAGTAGGGACTTCAAGGTTGGGGTCAGGAGGTCTCAGGGAGGACAGACCCTGGCGTGACGGCTTGCCTCTACGTCTAGCACGTCTGGACTGCCTCTTGAGGTTGAGAGAAGTATTCCGGAAAGCGTAGTCACCCTGTGAGGATTCTGGGTGGGCAGTAGTCTCATTGGGCTGGAGGACTATTGCGCTACCCACACACATTACCCATCGGGGCTGCTCCGGGATATTGGGAGGTGAAGCTTCAGCAGGAGCCTCCGGGTTAGGATCATCGAAGACCATTAGAAAGGCCACCAGGAAGGCCATTAGGTCCCGGAGGATCGGATCCTGTGTTTCATATAGGGGGTTGATCCATTCCAAGGCATCACCCGCCAGGTAAGACATCATAAAGGCCACTTTAGCCCAATCGGAAGGAAAGTAGAGAGGGTAGGCCTTAAAGTGTAGCATGCATTGCTCCACAAATGCACGACACTGTCTTGGATCCCCATAGTAACGTGGCGGATCCGCAGGAACGAGAGCTGATAGATCCATCTGGACGGTGCGTAATTTCGCCTGGAACTCAGCTAAGAGAAAAAAAAATTTATTTATTTATTTTAATGCATATATTCGCTGGAAAACTTCTCAGAGGGCGAAGGCCGTGGGGCTCAACGGGAACCATGGCCTGAGCATGCTGTTATGCACACGCCCGGGCTGAGCGGCGTGTGCGTGTGATTGTAGTGATTCCACTGGACCATGAACCGGAGAGTGAATGCCTGGAGGGGCGTGACTAAGTATTCACCCGATCCGACCAGGGTCGCACGACGGCATACGACGCCAGTGCACCAAGGAGGAACCGAGCAGAGGGACCAGGTGCTACTCCAGGACAGACCCCGGACACGGCTGTTGACCCACACAGGGGAATACAGGAACAGGCTGGTAGGCTGGCACACAGACTGGTGGGTATAGGCAGGCACGACTGGTATGCAGGCAGGCGGGTATGCAGGCAGGGGGGTAAAGGCAAGCACAGCTAGAGTGCAGACAGGGAGGCACTAGCAGGTAGGAACACAGGCGGGATAGGACCCAGTACACACCGGGACTCAGGAACAATACAGGCAGAGGGTTACAGGCAAGCACAGCTAGAGTGCAGACAAGGCTGAGCAGGGCAGGACAGGACTGCCGGAGCAGCGGGCAGAAGCAGGGCAGGACAGGACTGCCGGAGCAGCGGGCAGAAGCAGGGCAGGACAGGACTGCCAGAGCAGCGGGCAGAAGCAGGGCAGGACAGGACTCTGTTCACACGGAACAGACAGGAAGGGAAAGACAGAGCCAGACACCCACAGGGTACTTGCAGTGAAGTAGCGAGTGGACCACAAACTCACAAACGGGAGTACAGAGACAACAGGCAGGAGTTAGGTACGAGTTCAGACTCTGCAGAAAAAGGAAGGGAACGGACATAGAGGCAAAACAGGTAAAGGATAGGAGAGAGTTCAGACTGGAACTGAGTGTACGGAGGAGACCGACACTGCAGCGGGATACAGGAGCGGGTCTGGGAATACTGCCCCCAGAGAGGCGGGACGAACAGGCAAGGTGCGTGTTCAGACAGGACAGACAAGATACAGGAGCGGGTCTAGGTAATCGGCCCCTAGAAGGCGGGAGGAACAGGCTAGGAGCGTGTTCAGACAGGACAGACAAGATACACAGAAAGGACTCAGTTCAGACACGGGAACTAATACCGCAAAGCAGGAGACATACAGGACTCAGTTCAGACACGGGAGCTGATACCGCAAAGCAGGAGACATACAGGACACAGTTCAGACACGGGAGCTGATACCGCAAAGCAGGAGACATACAGGACTAAGTTCAGACAGGCCTGGAAATACAGCCTCCAGGAAAGGCAGACAAGGAAACAAAGACGGGACCTGGCACCTTCAGAATGCAAGCACACACTGAAGGAAACACTTATGCTCAGGCAGGGAAAGAAGGGAGCTGCCGAGCTATATACCAAGTGACAGACAGCAATAGGCTGAGGACGCACAAGGGGTGTGACCCACAGCAGGTACAAAAGGCAGGAAGTGATCGGGCGCCGCCCTTAAGCAGCAGAAACAGACACAAACAGACAGCATGGAGGGAAGCCAGAGAGACATTCTGGACAGGAGATCAAGTGCGCTCTCTTGCACAGTGGGAGATGGACCACCATGCAAGGACGCCGCCAGGTATGTTACATAAAGGAAACATCGCCCAAGGCATCTACCGTGACCTCAGATGGACTAGAGATCAGATAAGTCCATTTCTCTTTTTTGGTGTTTTGAACAGTATTTCTGTCATGTAATGGTACTCATTTGTATAAGTGGGTGATTGCTGCTCTTATCTATCTACCTACAGTACAGACCAAAAGTTTGGACACACCTTCTCATTTAAAGATTTTTCTGTATTTTCATGACTATGAAAATTGTACATTCACACTGAAGGCATCAAAACTATGAATTAACACATGTGGAATTATATACTTAACAAAAAAGTGTGAAACAACTGAAAATATATCTTATATTCTAGGTTCTTCAAAGTAGCCACCTTTTGCTTTGATGACTGCTTTGCACACTCTTGGCATTCTCTTGATGAGCTTCAAGAGGTAGTCACCAGAAATGGTTTTCACTTCACAGGTGTGCCCTGTCAGGTTTAATAAGTGGGATTTCTTGCCTTATAAATGGGGTTGGGACCATCAGTTGTGTTGTGCAGTAGTCTGGTGGATACACAGCTGATAGTCCTACTGAATAGACTGTTAGAATTTGTATTATGGTAAGAAAAAAGCAGCTAAGTAAAGAAAAACGAGTGGCCATCATTACTTTAAGAAATGAAGGTCAGTCAGTCCGAAAAATTGGGAAAACTTTGAAAGTGTCCCCAAGTGCAGTTGCAAAAACCATCAAGCGCTACAAAGAAACTGGCTCACATGAGGACCACCCCAGGAAAGGAAGACCAAGAGTCACCTCTGCTTCTGAGGATAAGTTTATCCGAGTCACCAGCCTCAGAAATCGCAGGTTAACAGCAGCTCAGATTAGAGACCAGGTCAATGCTACACAGAGTTCTAGCAGCAGACACATCTCTTCAACAACTGTTAAGAGGAGACTTTGTGCAGTAGACCTTCATGGTAAAATAGCTGCTAGGAAACCACTAAGGACAGGCAACAAGCAGAAGAGACTTGTTTGGGCTAAAGAACACAAGGAATGGACATTAGACCAGTGGAAATCTGTGCTTCGGTCTGATGAGTCAAATTTGAGATCTTTGGTTCCAACCACCGTGTCTTTGTGCAACGCAGAAAAGGTGAACGGATGGACTCTACATGCCTGGTTCCCACCGTGAAGCATGGAGGAGGAGGTGTGATGGTGCTTTGCTGGTGACACTGTTGGGGATTTATTCAAAATTGAAGGCATACTGAACCAGCATGGCTACCACAGCATCTTGCAGCGGCATGCTATTCCATTCGGTTTGTGTTTAGTTGGACAATCAATTATTTTTCAAAAGGACAATGACCCCAAACACACCTCCAGGCTGTGTAAGGGCTATTTGACCAGGAAGGAGAGTGATGGGGTGCTACGCCAGATGACCTGGCCTCCACAGTCACCAGACCTGAACCCAATCGAGATGGTTTGGGGTGAGCTGGACCGCAGAGTGAAGGCAAAAGGGCCAACAAGTGCTAAGCATCTCTGGGAACTCCTTCAAGATTGTTTGAGGACCATTTCCGGTGACTACCTCTTGAAGCTCATCAAGAGAATGCCAAGAGTGTGCAAAGCAGTCATCAAAGCAAAAGGTGGCTACTTTGAAGAACCTAGAATATAAGACATATTTTCAGTTGTTTCACACTTTTTTGTTAAGTATATAATTCCACATGTGTTAATTCATAGTTTTGATGCCTTCAGTGTGAATGTACAATTTTCATAGTCATGAAAATACAGAAAAATCTTTAAATGAGAAGGTGTGTCCAAACTTTTGGTCTGTACTGTATATGAGCAAAAATTTAGGGGGGTGGTCCTTATTTGTTGACAAATTATTTATGGGATCCATTCCTCTGTGTATTTATTGTTGGGTTCAGGTCTGGTGACTGTGGAGGCCAGGTCATCTGGCGTAGCACCCCATCACTCTCCCTCCTGGTCAAATAGCCCTTACACAGCCTGGAGGTGTGTTTGGGGTCATTGTCCTTTTGAAAAATAAATGATGGTCCAACTAAACGCAAACCGGATGGAATAGCATGCCGCTGCAAGATGCTGTGGTAGCCATGCTGGTTCAGTATGCCTTCAATTTTGAATAAATCCCCAACAGTGTCACCAGCAAAGCACCCCCACACCATCACACCTCCTCCTCCATGCTTCACGGTGGGAACCAGGCATGTAGAGTCCATCCGTTCACCTTTTCTGCGTTGCACAAAGACACGGTGGTTGGAACCAAAGATCTCAAATTTGGACTCATCAGACCAAAGCACAGATTTCCACTGGTCTAATGTCCATTCCTTGTGTTCTTTAGCCCAAACAAGTCTCTTCTGCTTGTTGCCTGTCCTTAGCAATGGTTTCCTAGCAGCTATTTTACCATGAAGGTCTACTGCACAAAGTCTCCTCTTAACAGTTGTTGAAGAGATTTGTCTGCTGCTAGAACTCTGTGTAGCATTGACCTGGTCTCTAATCTGAGCTGCTGTTAACCTGCGATTTCTGAGGCTGGTGACTCGGATAAACTTATCCTCAGAAGCAGAGGTGACTCTTGGTCTTCCTTTCCTGGGGTGGTCCTCATGTGAGCCAGTTTCTTTGTAGCGCTTGATGGTTTTTGCAACTGCACTTGGGGACACTTTCAAAGTTTTCCCAATTTTTCGGACTGACTGACCTTCATTTCTTAAAGTAATGATGGCCACTCGTTTTTCTTTACTTAGCTGCTTTTTTCTTGCCATAATACAAATTCTAACAGTCTATTCAGTAGGACTATCAGCTGTGTATCCACCAGACTTCTGCACAACACAACTGATGGTCCCAACCCCATTTATAAGGCAAGAAATCCCACTTATTAAACCTGACAGGGCACACCTGTGAAGTGAAAACCATTTCCGGTGACTACCTCTTGAAGCTCATCAAGAGAATTCCAAGAGTGTGCAAAGCAGTCATCAAAGGAAAAGGTGGCTACTTTGAAGAACCTAGAATATAAGATATATTTTCAGTTGTTTCACAATTTTTTGTTAAGTATATAATTCCACATGTGTTAATTCATAGTTTTGATGCCTTCAGTGTAAATGTACAATTTTCATAGTCATGAAAATACAGAAAAATCTTTAAATGAGAAGGTGTGTCAAAAAATTTGGTCTGTACTGTAGGTAGATAGATAAGAGCAGCAATCACCCACTTATACAAATGAGTACCATTACATGACAGAAATAGTGTTCAAAACACCAAAAAAGAGAAATGGACTTATCTGATCTCTAGTCCATCTGAGGTCACGGTAGATGCCTTGGGCGATGTTTCCTTTAAATCCCTCAATAGGTAACTGTCCAGGACAAATCACAGAGGTTCCACAATGCTTCAAAGTATGGTTCCAAACACACCAGGCATCCGCTTTTCCAATCCCTCTTTTCGCCGCACTTCCGCAGAATAATTGGTAGTGCTGCGGATTTTTCCGCAATGATAATCCGCAGCGGAAATTTCCGCATGTGCACAGCACATGCGGATTATCATTGGGGAACATGGCAGACCTTCTACCAAGCATTTTTAAGCGTTTCTGCAGCGGAATTGCCGCTGCGGAAACGCTTAAAAAGCGAATAGTGGGCACACAGCCTAAAAAAAATTATTATAATTAATATTGTGCCAAATTAATTTCACGTGAACTATCATATGATCTATCACAGGGGATCATGTGACATGTCACATGATACATCAGGTGTGTGTGTGTCCTGGGCCCTTGCCACTCTTAATCCACTCCTGGCCCCCTCACACCACCCACACAGCCCCCTGGATGCCCCTCACACCACCCCCCTTTATGCCAGCACAGCATTTATTCACATGGTCAGTTCTCCCCGCCTCAGTCCTCACAGCACAACGCTGAACACGAGCTCCTCATCACCAGTCCTCCTGTCCCGGCACAATGTGCGCACTGCTGCAGCTGCAGGTGGAATAGTGTCCACTGGACTGAGAAGGCCCCGCCCCTTCCGGTGACGTCATGATTCCATAAAATCACTCCTCACCCTCAAGAAATCAACTCCAATCTAGACGCTCCCCTGTTGCTGAGGCGTGGTGACGCTGTAGCTGGGTGATTGCAGTCAGAGTAGTGGTGTTTGGCGTCTGTACTACAGGTAAGAAGATGGGAATGTGCCAAGGTGACTACTACATTCAGGACAATAAGTAGCTAGCTGTAGGTGTGCAGAATCCCACTCCCAATATTGTCAGGCTCAGGCACCCCCTGGTGTCATGGGCTGTCGGGCTCCCGCACCCCCTGGTGTCGTGGGCTGTCGGGCTCCCGCACCCCCTGGTGTCGTGGGCTGTCGGGCTCCCGCACCCCTTCGTGTCGTGGGCTGTCGGGCTCCCACACCCCCTCGTGTCGTGGGCTGTCGGGCTCCCGCACCCCCTCGTGTCGTGGGCTGTCGGGCTCCCGCACCCCCTCGTGTCGTGGGCTGTCGGGCTCCCGCACCCCCTGGTGTCGTGGGCTGTCGGGCTCCCACACCCCCTCGTGTCGTGGGCTGTCGGGCTCCCGCATCCCCTCGTGTCATGGGCTGTCGGGCTCCCGCACCCCCTCGTGTCGTGGGCTGTCGGGCTCCCGCACCCCCTCGTGTCGTGGGCTGTCGGGCTCCCGCACCCCCTCGTGTCGTGGGCTGTCGGGCTCCCGCACCCTTCATGTTGTGGGCTGTCGGGCTCCCGCACCCCCTCGTGTCATGGGCTGTCAGGCTCCCGCACCCCCTCGTGTCGTGGGCTGTCAGGCTCCCGCACCCCCTCTTGTCGGGGGCTGTCAGGCTCCCACACCCCCTCGTGTCGTGGGCTGTCAGGCTCCCACACCCCCTCATGTCGTGAGCTGTCAGGCTCCCGCACCCCCTCGTGTCGTGGGCTGTCAGGCTACTGCGCCCCATCGTGCCGTGGGCTGTCAGGCTCCCGCACCCCCTGGTGTCGTGGGCTGTCAGGCTCCCGCACCCCCTGGTGTCATGGGCTGTCGGGCTCCCGCACCCCCTGGTGTCGTGGGCTGTCGGGCTCCCGCACCCCCTGGTGTCGTGGGCTGTTGGGCTCCCGCACCCCCTGGTGTCGTGGGCTGTCGGGCTCCCGCACCCCTTCGTGTCGTGGGCTGTCGGGCTCCCACACCCCCTCGTGTCGTGGGCTGTCGGGCTCCCGCACCCCCTCGTGTCGTGGGCTGTCGGGCTCCCGCACCCCCTCGTGTCGTGGGCTGTCGGGCTCCCGCACCCCCTGGTGTTGTGGGCTGTCGGGCTCCCGCACCCCCTCGTGTCGTGGGCTGTCGGGCTCCCGCATCCCCTCGTGTCGTGGGCTGTCGGGCTCCCGCACCCCCTCGTGTCGTGGGCTGTCGGGCTCCCGCACCCCCTCGTGTCGTGGGCTGTCGGGCTCCCGCACCCCCTCGTGTCGTGGGCTGTCGGGCTCCCGCACCCTTCATGTCGTGGGCTGTCGGGCTCCCGCACCCCCTCGTGTCATGGGCTGTCAGGCTCCCGCACCCCCTCGTGTCGTGGGCTGTCAGGCTCCCGCACCCCCTCTTGTCGGGGGCTGTCAGGCTCCCACACCCCCTCGTGTCGTGGGCTGTCAGGCTCCCACACCCCCTCATGTCGTGAGCTGTCAGGCTCCCGCACCCCCTCGTGTCGTGGGCTGTCAGGCTACTGCGCCCCATCGTGCCGTGGGCTGTCAGGCTCCCGCACCCCCTGGTGTCGTGGGCTGTCAGGCTCCCGCACCCCCTGGTGTCGTGGGCAGTGGGGCTCCCGCGCCCCTTCGTGCCATGGGCTGTCAGGCTCCCGCACCCCCTGGTGTCGTGGTCTGTCAGGCTCCTGCACCCCCTGGTGTCGTGGGCTGTCAGGCTTCCGCACCCCCTCGTGCCGTAGGCCGTCAGGCTCCCACACCCCCTCGTGCCGTGGGCTGTCAGGCTCCCGCACCCCCTCGTGTCGTGGGCTGTCAGGCTCCCGCACCCCCTCGTGCCGTGGGCTGTCAGGCTCCCGCACCCCCTCTTGCCCTGGGCTGTCAGTCTCCCGCACCCCGTCGTGCCGTGGGCTGTCAGGCTCCCGCACCCCCTCGTGTCGTTGGCTGGCAAGGTCCCGCACCCCCTCGTGTCGTGGGCTGTCAGGCTCCCGCACCCCCTCGTGCCCTGGGCTGTCAGTCTCCCGCACCCCGTCGTGCCATGGGCTGTCAGGCTCCCGCACTCTCCCCTTGTCGTTGTCTGTGGAGAAGATTAATACATATTTTCATTTTTCAGGTTTTCTCTTATAAAACAAGATCCCTGAGCTTCTGTCTTTGACCGAAAAAATGGCGTCTGACAAGTCGCTGCTGTCTGCAGAAATGAACACAAACATGGAGGAAGCGCTGTATGAACAGATGCTGATGAAGGTACGAAAGATGAATTGGAGAGGCCAGCAATCACCGGGTGAATGTCTCCTCCGTCAGCCACCGGGGGCGCTGCAGTCTCCAACATTTACCTAATGTGTATTGTTGGCTTTAGACCCCTCACAGTTGTACTATTTTGGTGCAGGAAAAATCAGTTTGCAGAACCATCCTGTTCATGTTACTCACTGATTCTCACTTGTTGCCTCATTTCAGGCCAAACAGGAGATGGAGAGCAGAATACCGAACTTACCAGAAAGCAGACAGATCAGACCCCAATCGGGTGAGATGGGCGTCCTCTGATTATTATCCAGATTACTTTGTGAATATTATGTGACAGATACCACAGTGGGGCAGTGGGGTCTTATTGACTGCAACTGTCACATGATGCAACCAACGTGGGGGGGTCACATCGTTTTTTCTTATACAGTTGGTTACATGTAAATGCTGCTTGGCTTTTGCCAATTTTATTGTATTTTTGTTCACTTTTTGTTTTTATTTCTGTGTTAGGTTTCTGCATTAAAACTCGCACATCCAAAAATACCAAAATCTTTATTAACATCTGCAAGTCGAACCAGATCCCAGCGTCCCCGGACCTGACGGAGCAGGAGTTAGTCAGCATCCTGGAATCGGATGATCCCTCTGGCTATCGAGTCCCCATGAGCCTTGGAGAGCCCCACGTTGAAGTTGATAATAGTACGGTTTTTTTTAATACAGCGCGTCTCTTTTTAAAGGGGTAGTCCAGAGATATCCTTAAAGGGGTTAAAATAGCAAGTATTACAACTTACTAATCCTCAATGGTCAAAGGTGCCATCTCCACAGGTTCTGGTAGGTCCACTTCCAGTCTGCGGAATAAAGTTTGACATCTTGTTGTTAACTTTTGAACTTTTTTGGTTTAGATTTGGGACTTAAAGGGATTGTCCACTACTTGGATTCCCCTTTAAGAACTTATACCACTTATTCATAGCAGCCCTACTAAGGTCAATGGATTGAGTCGGCACCGCAAAGTATCTAAGTCCTGGTGCACTTTGTCCTACAGGTGGATGCGGCTGCACTGCATACGACATAGTGATTAATGGCACCTTCTTTGAGAAAATTAAGGTAACTGCAATTGCTTATTTTGACATACGAGTTGTCTGCTCTCCTTTGTGTCAGCTCCTTACTTTGTATTTTTTTATTAGAATAATGAGCTTTTCAGGGAATTTTTTATCACCGTGGCCATGGAGGGACTAGAGAACAAGTACCAAATGGAGCTGTCAAGAGGTAACGACCGCATCACTGATATTTTCCTTGCTTTTTCCATCGACCACACAAGGACTTGTTCTTTCGTGGAGCAAGTTTACCATATAATATATTGAAAATTTTTATGTACCAACCTGTTGTATGGCACCGTATCAAATGCCTTTGAAAAGTCCAGATAGACAACATCCACTAAGTTTCCCTGGTCCAACCTAGAACTTACCTCCCCATAGAATCTTTTCAGATTAGTTTGCAGGACAGATCCCTCATAATCATATGTTTAGGTTATTCTTATTGAGGTGCTCCAGGTTAGTATCTCTTAGAAAACCCTCAAAGATGTTGCCCACAGTACAAGTTAAACTTACCGGTCTATAAATTCCAGGCTCAGATGTTATCCCCTTCTTGAATATTGGTACCACATTTGCTATGTGGGTGCAACACTGGTGGATATGGACCCACTGCCCCACGGGAGGGTTGTGATTAGGTGTCTACTGGGTCTCCACTAGAACCTCTGGCGGTGAGGATAGACTGGGCCGCCGATAGACACCAGGTACCACTTCAGGGCAGTCCCCGGGACTGTAGCAGCATTCCGGAGGTACCAGGGTACCAGACACAGGAGAGCGAAGACAAGGACTAGGTCAGACAGTCTGAGATCGGGGCAGGCAGCACAGGTTCAGGATAGAGAAAAATGGCAAGGGGGACAGGGGTTTTTGATACCAGAAAACTCCTTTAACGCTTGCAACCTCTGTTGCTTGACTGCAACTCAAACAGTCAAATCAGTCAGTAAGAATTTAGGGCACTTCCATGGCGATATTTTGCATCAGTATTTGTTAGCAGATGCCAAGAGTGGATCCAAAACAGAAGAGGTGAAAGTGTTTCAGTTACTATTTTTCACTGTGTTTGTTCCCCTCTGGTTTTCAGCTTACAAATACTGATGTAAATTAGTGCCCAAAATACTCACTGTGTGAATGAGGCGAGGAAGCTGCTTGTAGTACTGTAATAGAAGTCCTTATTCTGAGGATGAGTGCTATAATTCTTGTCTTCTCTGCTCCATCAAACTCCCCAGAGCAGGGGCAACCCCTGGGGCAAAACTGCTGGCAGCAGATGTCCAGACGTATGACTCAGTGAAGTGTGATGGACCCCGACTCCCAAACAAAATGAATCAGACACATACAAAATAAATACACAAAGCATTGCAATTAGGTGTCAAACGTTCTCAACTTTATTTAAATTTACATGACACCGAAAATGGCACAACCCTCGACTCACGAAGAGTCACCCTCCAGCACTCAGGAGAGGAAAAACCCATGTGGAGGAAACCTCTAGGGAACCATGGCTGGAGGGCTGCCCTTCCCTTGGGCTTAGAGAGTTAGTGCCGATATATGACGGAGTTTTAGAATTTCTACATATTTACAGAGAACGACATAACAAATATAGACTATTAATGTGATAAACTGGATGTGGGAGAGATCTGGCTGCGATATCTGTCACCACATTTGTTGCTGGAACGAATTTAGTTGATCTGATTTCCCAGATTTATCTACCACTTCTCCCTTACAGATCCAGCTCCGTCTCTCAAGAAGTTGGGTACTTGGTTACAGGGGTTGCTCATTATGGATAACCCCTAATAGGATGAGTATCCCCTCCCCCTCCCAATTTATCACCCATTAAAGTCAAGGATCCATCCATGAACTCCCAAAGAAGAGCAGCTGTTTGTACATAGTAACAGAAGGGGATCCTGTTTTGGGGACCCCCCGTTCTGTTACCTTCCCTTCCCCCCGGGGTGTCTAAGAAGACAACCCCTTTCCCTGCTAGAACCTCCAAATTACACCAACGTTGGCACATTACGTGGGGTGGTCAAGCTCAAGGTCCTCAGGCGCATCATCAGTAATGGCGCTGATCGTGGCAGCGCGGCATTCTTTTATGGAATCTTCTTTATGACACTTGTTTATGCCCTCACAATAGTTGTCATGATTACTACAAGGGCTATTACTGATGCAGGGTCCAAGTATTAACCCTTTCATCATTGGTAATTCATTTTCATTATGGAGGCAAATAACTGCACTTGTTACCAAGCAGGAGTCTTATAATTACGGCTTCCCTTAGGCACCATAAGAAACATAGATTATAGAACATACGTACAAGTGTTTCAGGAGTGTTTTGCACTTTTTAGATCCATAGATTGGGCTTATAACTAGCACTTTACAAAGCAGAAAATTAAGAGGAAATTACTTGTAAAATAATATTATAGGGAATTGCATTTCAAGCATTTTCCTAATGTGCATTCTGCATACTTGCATAGTTACATAGGTTGAAAAAGTTTGAACTTTAATGTCCTTGGTCTATCTCCAAAGTTATCCATTTTCTTTTTACTAGATTATTTATAACCCACAATGTCATGTTTTGTTAAAAAAGTATCCAGCCCTTCTATAAATGCTGTTATACTATCTGCCATTACTATATCTTGTGGTTGGCATTCCACAGTCTGACTGCTCTAACTGTAAAGAATCCTTTCCTATTAAGTTGCCAGAATCGCTTCTCCTCCGCTTGTTATGAATGTTCCTGGTGCTTTGTAAGGTCCTGGAAAGTGATAAGTCATGTGCCAGTACTATGCATTGACCACATATGTATTTATACATATAAATGTATATTTATGAAGGAGATGATAATTACCCTTCATAGAGGTGTTACGATCATTCATAAATTGCTTTCATAGGTTTGATCTCCAGGATTAGCAGAGATTTGGGGTGTAAACGTAATAAATAATGAGTAAAACATCAAAGCAAACGAAAAAGGGTTTTTGACCCAAACTGGTAGGTGAGACCGGCTAGCCCCATATTATACGAGGTCACAACCAGGTTTCGCCTGAGGAGGGCAGCACTAATGAGTCCTCAGGAGCGCATAACCCTGAAATATGCAGCGATTCTACACTGCCCATTATAAAAGGGTTTAATATGCTACTTACTACCATGTTTTAGCTAAGATACAAGGCATACTTGTAAGGAGAGATGAAAAAGGTGATGGGGGACAACATATAAATATACTGAGGAACTCTATACACTAGTGGCCAAAATTGAGGCAACACCCCCAAGATTTATAAATTTTTAGCATTTTGCCAATACAAATACAAATTTCATGAATGTTTTTGATTTCACAGTAAAGTTTTTAAGTAGAAATAAAATCTCATATAGAAACACAATATTAGCAGGAAATTTGTTCATTTGTCAACAAATTGGACACTATTGTCACTCAGATGACTGTGGGAGAAAAGCCATTGATTTGTCCTATTTTCATATCTAACACTAAATGTTAATACTCAGTTGGATAGCCCTCGGCCTTGATGACTGCCTGGCATCTACTTGGCATGCTATCTACCAGTTTGTGTAAATCAGATGGTGTGATGATATGAAGCCATGATTTGATGATGGCTGCAATGAGTTCCTGCTTGTGTGAAGCCCGCTGTTTTGACACCGCTCTTTTGAGGCGAGCCCAGAGATTCTCAATAGGATTGAGATCTGGGCTGTTTCCTGGCCAATTCAATAGCTGGACATTTTTGTCCTTGAACCAAGAGAGACATTTTTTAGCTGTATGGCATGGGGCTCCATCTTAAAATAAACGGTGTCCCTTCACTAAATACATCATGTGCCGAAGGAATGAGTTTAGGCTGAAGGACTTCCTTGACGTACTTTTCAGCATTAACTGTTTCTTCAATTACCTGCAGCCGACCACCTGCATCTCTGGACACGCAGCCCCCTACCATAACACTCAGAGGAGGCTTCATGGTGGGTACTGTACCCTCTGGCAACCAGTCCTCTCCAGGTCGTCGTCGAACGTAGCGGACACCGTCGCTGCCAAAGATGGATATGCGTGTCTCATCGCTCCATATAACATTTCTCCATTGTTCAATGGTCCATTTACAATGTTCTTTGGCCCCTGCAGACGTTTCTGATGCTGTGAGGCATTCAAAAATGGCTTTTTACCTGGTATTCTGGCTCTTAACCCCGCGTTTACCAGTCGTCGTCGAACCATCCGATCAGACACTGTCACTCCGGTGTTGATAAGCTCCTTGTTGATGTTAACAGCAGTTTATTCCCTGTTATTTAGGGTGATTCTAACAATTCTTCTATCAGTCTGAGGAGTTGTAGCCTTCTTCCTTTCTCTACCTGGTTTATTCTTTATCGAACCAGTCTCTTGAAACCGCTTACACACTTTGAGAACGAATACATGTAATTGCTTACCTTCTGATGACAAACTGGCTTTAAAATATAAAAACCGCATTTTAATCGCACAATATCTGTCTTAAATCACACCCAGGTCACTATAAACCAACATAGAATACATATCGCAGAAGAGGGCGTGTGTACAAGTAAGTAGGTCAGTGAAAACTTCCATTAAATATTGGTCATGGTGAAAAACTGAAAGTGTTGCCTCAATTTTGGCCACTAGTGTATAACACAAAATATAAACAAAAAAGAAAGGGAAGAACATTTCTGCACAAAAAACATGTCGCTCGGCAGGAAAATCCCCTTGATATTGCGTTTTTTGAGATTTTTTTTGTCCCGTTCTTTAGAAACGCTGCAAAAATACTGAAAGAATAGACATGAAACTGCTTCAAATCTGCAAGGATTCACTTTTCCTGGTACTATCAAACATAGCGTTTTTGGGAACTTGGAGCTCTATATTACAAATATGTCCGTCCCTCCAGTTGAAAGAAATTAACATTTTCCTGGAGGGAAGTTTATATTTTACATTATGTCAGTTTTTGTCTATCGATGATAAAGTGCAGTTTGCAGCAATTTTTATTGTGACATATACCCAAATCATTCACGAAAATATTTCAAATTCAACGCGTGTCGGGCGGGCCTGCGTGCTCTCACATGCCAGAGCTGAGTTTCAGTTCCAGTCCGACCCTGTTAATCATCTATGGTTTCCCTTCAGAGTGGAAAATGCCGAAAAATCGGAAGTTCCTGGGATCCATTTTTGAACAGAATATCAGAACCAAATCAAAACCGATGATTCAGGAAATGGACACAATGGGGTAAGTCCAAACTCTAAGGTACAAGTCTATGGCATACAGTCTGTAAAAGACGACAGAGTAGGCTGCTGTTGAGCATCGGCGGCTTCTTCTCTGATGTTCCTCGCTCATCCATGCAGTACATGGTCGGCCATTCAATTGATTGGATGTCTTATAATACCACATTTCCTCTAGGTACACAAAGTATGAAGAGCGCCACTCCTCCTGGTGATAGGTTATACCCAACAGAAGCGGCAGCGCCACTCCTCATGGTGATAGGTTACACCCAACAGATGGGGGAGCGCCACTCCTCATGGTGATGGGTTACACCCAACAGATGGGGGAGCGCCACTCCTCGTGGTGATGGGTTAAACCCAACAGATGGGGGAAGTTGCAGAATGGCTTGTTATGGTGCAAGAACAATGTGGACATTGTTTTTTTTTTGTTTTAACTATTATGCCTTTATGTTCTTTATTTTTTTCCTACAGACCCTCCCAGCTAACTCCAAGCAAGTCCCTCATCTCAGAAGTTGAAAGGTTTGGGTTACTTTGAGGTTTAATGCCTGCATTTACTTTTTTTAGAATCCCATCTTACAAAAGATATAGGATATCCAACTTCTTGGACTCCAAGAATAAGGGGGCTGCAGCCTGGAAGTAACCCCGCTGCCCTTTTTAAAGAATATGCTGGTGTGGGGCAGCTATCCGGATTTTCACTGTGCAGGAGAACTGCAGCTAAGCCCATTCACTTTGCTGGATCTATGCTGTCGTTCCGCTGCACAGTGGAGGCCATGATGCCAATGTGCAGGGAATGACTGTGATAGGGGCTGTTCCTCATTACCAGCATCAGTGCCCCTTTATTATATTAGAGATTGACCCCAACAGATCATAAATTGATGGTGTACCCTTGCAATATACTGCTGCCTTCCTTTTTTTTATCAGTTCACCCGTGAAACCAGATTACATGATTGTGGCGGAACCTCCTGTAGGACACCCAAGTTTTCTGGTGGCTGAAATCTCTTTACCTAAAGTGGTGAGACCCTCAGATGTGGTTTAGGATTGTGACCTTTTTGCATTTCATGTGATTTCCAAAAGTCTTCCCTTATTAAAAGTCTGTGCCAACCTCGTGCTACCGGTCCTCCTCTGCCAACTTTTATCATCACAGCTTTGATGTGTCCACAGTAGCCAATTGCTGGCAGCTGTGACACATTTGCTGGATGATGATGATATAATTTTTTTTTCATACCATGGTGGGTTGTTTGCAAGCTGTTGGAATTGGAAAGAAGATCTCTGTAAACGACTCTGTCAGCGGAGAATGACTGTTCAAACCAAGCACAGACGCCCAGTGCTTCACGGCGGGACCAGTCATTTATATAAGCCTTCCCCCCTGCTTGTTTCCCCTCCATCTCCACCATCACCTCTTCTTTGACAGTTCTGGCTTCATAGATCCAGAGAGGAGATAGAGGGAAAACAAGCTGGTGGGAAGATGTATATATTATTATTATTATTTAATTATATAGTGCCATTGATTCCATGGTGCTGGTGCATATAAATGATGTTATAATGATGATAGAAATGATGAAAGAGGCTTGTTGCAATAGTGTAGAACACGCCGCTCTTTATTTTTTCTATATTAATGCGACATTTGGAGGAATCGCACAGAAAATGCTTTAAATGTATTTATTTTTTAATTTGATTTTTCTCATGTCCATGATTCACATTGCGTTAAATGAGGCATAATGAAGATTAAGAATGTTTCAGCTAATGTAGCCTTCATCAGACAGGATAATGTAGCTTAAGGGGACCCACTTGGTTAAATATAGGGGTCAGTTCTGGTCTTCCCAAAAAGCAGATTAAGTAGTCACCACACGGGAATCTGGTGATTACTGGGTTTGCTTTTGGGGACCCCAGATTTCTTCATATAACCGAGTGGGCCTTCTGCCTAATGAAGGCTACATTATCTGAAATTCTGGTACCATTCATTATGCCTCACTTAAAGGGGTTGTCTGGCACTTTAATATTGATGACCTATCCTAAGGAAATTCCATTAGTATTAAAGTGGTGGACAACCCCTTTTAATGCGGTGTGAATCCTAAAAAATATTTGAAGCCTTTTCTGTGAGCAGTTCCTCCACGTGTCAGATTTAATCTTTGAGACGTGTGGAGCTACATAGTAACTTCTAGTTGGCCACGTATCAAGATAAAAGTTTAGATTTTTGTGCACTTGTTGGTTACAACTTTCTTTCCCGTACAGAAGCATTCAGCGACATAAGCGTTGTTACCACGCTGGTCTTCTCTTTACAGTCTTCTGCTAGATCTCTTGTGTTGGACTTGGGTGAAGACAGAATAGTCAGACGTCCCGATTTGTATCATCTAGACGTCTTCATTCCTTACAATATCATCCAAGAACAAAGTGGAGCTCAGTTCAACAAGGACAGTAAGGTGAGACAATTAAGCAAAGCTGGACATGTCTTCTAGCCCATTCTGAAATCTCCTTCTTAAAGAGGTTCTCTGAGAAAATGTATAAAATAAAATTTTAAAAAATGTATACATTTATTTACCAAAAATAAATTATTTTAATTAGTGGATAATTCTATGTGAATACTTTTATGCCCAAAAATGGCAAAAGTATTCTTGGAGTGATACCTTTATTGGCTAACCAGAAAAAAAAATATATGCAAGCTTTCAGAGCACAGATGCTCCTTCTTCAGGCAATATTACAAATGAATTCTTAACATTTGTAATCCTGCCTGAAGAAGGTATCACTCCGAGAATACTTTTGCCATTTTTGGGCATAAAATTATTTCCATCAAATTTTCTGGCTAACACGGTACCACAATATAAATTTGTATTGTACATCACAATTAGGGGATAATAATTGTGTATGGACATAATGGCCAACGATGTCAGCAGCCATCCATCCTAGATGGGTGAAGGTAAACTGTTTGAGACGGACATCTCTGACCTACCTGTCGGAATCAAGAACGTGCATCTATGTCATTGATTGACTGACTGATCACGTCCATGAGTCAACATGTTGTAAACCTGTCATGATGAGTGAGCAGATAGGATGCTGCCCCTCACCCTGACAGGAACTTATCTATCACAACATATAGTTGCCCAGAGACATCTGAATGCATCGGCTTTCCTTTATGCCATTCATCAAACATGTCGTATATTTTGTGTATAGCGAGTCACAAGCCTCGCACTGCTCTGCGTCTTATCATTTGGTTCTATGAGCTGCAGTAAAACGTGACGTATATTCCAGGTGCTGACGATCACAATGCCGGTCCAGCCAGCATAGCGGTGGGCTCAGAAGATCAGCTTTGGAAAGTGTTCCTCTTATATAGATCCAGTGGATCCTACTTACATTTGCTGCTGTTTACATTGTATGGTTACAATTCTATTTACACTTCAATATGACTCCAGAATAAATTTTTGTCTTTCTTATACTTGCCGTATATTTTTCCCAAGGAGGGGGTTTAGGTATTGTGCTTTTTTTTTTTTATTTCTACTGTAATATTTCATAATATCTGTGAATAAGTCTTGAAAATAATTTGCATTGAAAAGGTTGAGATCCTCTGAATCTACAGGGATTTTTAGGAATTAAAAATCTACAGCAGTAAATCTGCAGCAGAATTTACATTTTGCACCATGTCTGGATTTAGTAGCAGCTGCCCCTTTAAATGGAATATGTCAGCAGGTTTTTGCTATCCCATTTGAGAGCAGCATAATCCGAGGCCCTGATTCCAACGATGTATCACTTACTGGGCTGCTTGGTGTTATTTTGATAAAATTGCAGGTTTTTTTTTCTCATGCAGATCTCTGAATGCTGAGCTCTGTATAATAACTCCACCCACACCTCTGATTGGCAGCTTTCTGTGTACACTGTATTTAAACTGCCAATCAGTGGTGGGGGGCGTGGTTGGACTACCTGGCTGCAGGTTTACTAGTCCTCTAGTGATAATCTTCTGCTAATAAAAGTGTGATTTTTATCAAAACTACAACAAGCAGCCCTGTAAGTGAGACGTCCCTAGAATCAGGGTCTTTGTCTCTACATCATGCTGCTCTCAACAACAACCAATATATAGTACATCCGACAAGGGGTCAATGTGTTAAAAAAGACCTTTATTATAATAATTTGGGTACATGGCGGCAAAGAAAAGAGCACACACACATATATATAGTAATACCATATAATAGTGAGGAGGTATAATGTAAATATTTGAATTGCAGAGACACCAGGGCTAAATAGTAGTAGCTCCAATTGTGCTAATGCATACTGATAGTATATCCTAGGTCACATAGTAAAAGGATATAATCCCAAATAATAAAAGCCAATATAGGCATTCCCAAGATAATGACCTTTTGGTATATACATATCAAGGGATGTATTATATCCAAGTAGGTTAATTCCTAAGTAACAATAATGTTGTATTGGATTCATTCATACCTGGTATATATTGTCTGCACGTCTTGCAATAGCTCTGGGCTCGGTGGTCCTACTCCTAGTGTGGCGCTCACCCCATCATGCTGCTCTCAGAATAGCCAAGAAAAACCTGCTGACAGATTCCCTTTACAAATAGCTGAAATGGCTCCTAGATACCAGAGAAGGAAAACGTTATTAAAACGGTTTTGTTTCCTCAATAGAAAAGCAAATTAAACACCACTGGATAATGTGGTGTGTGAAACCGTCCATTGGATTGCTGTTTCGGGTGGGCTCAGGAGCAGAGCCCCCATCCTACACAGCTGACATCTTGCTGTAACAGCAGCGGCCAGAGCGGAGCGTCAATCACTGCTGTTTAACCATTTATATGCCGTCAATCACTGATGGCAAGTTAAATAGCGCAATCGCCGGTACGCTATGCAATGTTACTAGAATTTTTTTTTTTACTTTTCCATTTCCTTGAATTACTTGTTGTGATTTGCGGATCCATTGACTGGCCACGTGGAAGGGCTGCAGCCGATCATTCATGTCCGTAGCAGATACACATTTACATGTGTAAATAGGCCCTTATAGAAATCAATCAATAGAACGTATACCTGGATATCCAGGTTTATCCTTTGCATACATTTAAAGAGGTATAAGTCATGGCATATTACTAGGATGTCATTCTTGGGGGTCTGACAGCCTGATTTAGAAAGAAGTGGATGCATTATTTTTTTCACGCTCCCAATTTAACAATTTGAGTACAGTTGGATCTATTGTTTTTTTTATTTTTTGCACTATGGGTGGGTGGTTGGGAGCACAGCTGTGCAGGAAAAAAAAAGCTTATAGGTGCTCAATTCCTTCATTCTTGGGATCGGTGGCGGAACCACAGGTCGGACAATCGCCAATCAAGATATTATATTCCTTCACACTCATCATTGCTCCCAATTAACAATTTGAGTACGTGCATTTTTTTAGGGTATTTTTGCGCAATGGGTGGGAGCACAGCTGTGCAGGAAAAAAAGCTGATAGGTTCCCCATTCCTTCTTTCTCAGAATCAGTGGATGGAACATCGCCAATCACAATATTATATCCTTCACACTAATCGTTGCTCCCAATTATCAATTTGAGTACGGTTATACCTATTGTTTTTTTAGGGGTTTTTTTGCACTGTGGGTGGTTGGGAGCACAGCTGTGCAGGAAAAAAAAAAGCTGATAGGTTCCCCATTCCTTCATTCTCAGGATCAGTGGTGGAACTAGAGGTTGGATCATCTCCAATCAAAATATTATTTTATTCACACTAATGATTGCTCCTAGTTAACAATTTGAGTACGGTTGAACCCATTGTGTTTTTTTGGGGTTTTTGTTTTTTTTTGCACTATGGGTGCAAGTTATAGTAATATGTGTCACCGTAAAAAAAAAAACTAATAGTGTCTCCTGATTGTTCAGACACAAATATATCTGTTGAAAATAGTCTGATATACACCAGTAAATTATAACTGTGGTTTTGCTGTTCCACGGTAAAAAATCTCTATTATCCTGCTTTTGGCATTTTTTGCTGCAAAGAAAAACAGTAGTAGTGTCTCCTGATTGTTCAGACACAAATATATCTGTTGAAAATAGTCTGGTGTAGGCCCGAGAAATACAAGTGTGGTTTTGCAGTTCCACGGGTCAAATCTCTGTATTATCCTGCTTTTTTGCATTTTTTGCTGTAAAGAAAAACAGTACTGTCTCCTGATTGTTCAGACACAAATATATCTATTTAAAATTTTCTGGTATACCCCAGTAAACAATAACTGTGGTTTTGCCATTCCACGGTAAAAAATCTCTATTATTCACCTTTTGGTATTTTTTCCGTAAAGAAAAACAGTAATAGTTTCTCCCTGATTGTTCAGATTGTTTAAAAGAGTCGGGTGTAGGCCAGAGAAATAGAACTGTGGTTTTCCTCTTCCATGGTTCTAATCTACTTTATTACCCTTTTTCCATTGATGGTGCGAGTGTAAGCTATTTTACTTACTTTACAATGGGCAAGGCGCGTGGCAAGGGACATGGAAGTGGACGTTCTGGTGATGGTACATGCAGAGGACGGGGCCGTGGCCAAGGTGAAAATGTGCCACAACCAACAGCCATATCTTCTCGCTCCCACTTCTTGACCGAATTACTAGGGAAGCACAGAACAACACCAGTATTGCGAACTGATCAGTGTGAACAGGTTATTAATTGGATAGCAGACCACCACTTCCGGTCTGTCTTCCACACGGTCAACTCTTAGTAGCCGTGAGTCTCGACCGCATACTCCTCCTCACCCTGATGCTCCTTCCTCCCACCATGCCGAGTGTCGTCAGACAGCAACTGATCCCACACTTGGACACTCTGAAGAGCTGTTCACTGGTCCATCTCCAGATTTGTGCCCCTCGCCTGCCCCGCTTGAAGTGGTGGAAGAGGAGATCCCATGTAGAGATGCCCAAATATTTGAACAGCCACGGCCACAGGAAGTCAACGCTGGCAATTTGTCACAAGAGGTTGACGATGACGAAACACAATTGCCAAGAAGTGAGGAGGAGGATCGTGGTGCGCAAGTGGAAGAGGAGGAGGTGGTGGATGATCTAGTAACTGACCCAACGTGGCAGGAGGACATGCAGAGCAAGGCCAGCAGCAGACCGGGTGAGGGAGACAGAGTACCCCAACAGGCAGGAAGAAGCAGTGTGGTGGCCGGACACAGAAGGCCGGCAACAGTTCCCCGTAACACCAACACGAGGGACGTTGCCAGTACAACCTGTGGGTCTTCCAGAGTCTGGAATTTTTTTAAAGACTCTGCTGATAACCCCAAAAAGGCCATTTGTACCATCTGCCATGCCAGCATCAGCAGGGGTGACAAAACTACCAGCCTGACCACCACCAGCATGATCAGGCACATGGCAGTAAAGCACCCGACTTTGTGGGGCGAACCCCAGGGTCCACGACCAGTGTCAGCAGGTGTCACCTGTTGTGTGTGCATGGCAATCCCCTGTCCATACTGCATGCAAAGATGCCCCCTCCTCTCAGTCTTTATGGCAGTCTCTCAAGTGTGTGCAAAGCAGTCATCAAAGCAAAAGGTGGCTACTTTGAAGAATCTAGAATATAAGACATATTTTCAGTTGTTTCACACTTTTTTGTTAAGTATATAATTCCACATGTGTTAATTCATAGTTTTGATGCCTTCAGTGTGAATGTACAATTTTCATAGTCATGAAAATACAGAAAAATCTTTAAATGAGAAGGTGTGTCCAAACTTTTGGTCTGTAATGTATGTACCATCTTGACCAACTTTGAGGAGTCCACCAAGATGGTGAGTGGCGATGACTCCATCATTAGCGTCAGCATTCCACTTGTCTGTCTTTTGCAATGCTCTCTGCAGAGAATTAAAGAGGAGGCATTGCAGCCAGAGTATGATGAGATGGATCAAGAAGCTGTAGCGGTCGATTACACACAGCCCAGCCTCATCTCATCCCAACGTGCATTGGGGGACAATGAGGGAGAGGAGGAGGAGGAAGAACAGGAGCTTGTATCATGCGCTGTAGGCGGTAGTACCTGTACAACTGTCATACCGTCGGTTCAGCGTGGGTGGCCTGAGGACAGGGGGGAGGAGGAGGAGGAGAGCATGGTCATTCGTCATCTTGGTGTGGACACGGAAGTCTTGCCCGTTACCAGTCTGGCGCGCATGGCTGACTTTGTTACTCTGCCTTAACCGTGACCCTCGCGTTGTCAAAATGTTGGGTGACAGTCATTACTGGTTGGTGACACTTTTAGACCCCCGCTACAAGGAGAACGTTCACTCTCTTATTCCTGAGGTGGAGAGGTCTACAAAAATGGGGCAGTACCAGAAGGCCCTTGCTGCAGAACTGTTAAAAAAAAATTCCCATCTGAAGACACTAGCGGCAGAGGTCACAGTTCGTTGACCAACCAAGGCGTACAAGCGAGAGAGAGGCAACTCCAATCCAGCAGAGGCAGGGGAACACTGTCAACATTCTGGGAAAGTTTTCTGAGACCTGCCCAGCTTACAGGCCCTGAGGCGCGGGGTACTCTCACAAGGAGTGGAAAGTTTCAAAAGATGGTGAGGGAGTACCTTGCCGACCGTACCAGCGTCCTCCGTGATTCCTCTGTGCCTTTTAATTATTGGGTATCCAAGCTGGACACTTGGAATTAAATCGCTCTGTACGCCTTGGAGGTCCTGGCCTGCCCTGCCGCTAGCGTGTTATCGGAGCGTGTTTTTAGTGCTGCTGGGGTAATTATAACTGATAAGCGCACTCGCCTGTCAACTGACAATGCTGACAAGCTGACCCTTATCAAAATGAACAAGAGCTGGATTGGGCCAGACTTCTCATCACCACCAAATGACAGCAGAGTAACATAAAGTCAAATCCACTGTGTTATTTCGGGAGGTGTATTCAAATGCACCACTTCACACCCACACATGGGTATACGCTTCCTCATTTCGGCTGTTTTATGTTCTTCTCCTTATCCTCAGCCTCCACCACCACTATACCACCAGGGTGACCGTGGTCCGTGTTGCCATTATTGAAAGTTCCTCAGTCCTTATTTTTGTCAGCTTTTGCTTGGAAGGCATAAGCAAAGACTGTGGGAGACCCACTCCCCAATAATGGGAATAATATATTTAAAATGCTGTACTGTATGGCTCTTGTAAGGGGCATTAAAAGCATCTTGTTAAGCTACTGCGACCTCCACCACTTTTCCGAGGGCCATTAAAAGCGTCTTGTTAAGCTACTGGGACGTCCACCACTTTTCCGAGGAGCATTAAAACCGTCTTGTTAATCTACTGGGACTTCCACGTCTCTTCCAAGGGGCATTCAAACCGTCTTGTTAAGCTACTGCGATCTCCACCACTTTTCCGAGGGGCATTAAAAACGTCTTGTTAAGCTAGTTGGACCTCCACGTCTCTTCCAAGGGGAATTCAAACTGTCTTGTTAAGCTACTGGGACATCCACGTCTCTTCCAAGGGGCATTCAAACCGTCTTGGTAAGCTACTGCGACCTCCACCTCTTTTTCGAGGGGCATTAAAAGCGTCTTATTAAGCTACTGGGACCTCCACCACTTTTCCGAGAAGCATTAAAACCGTCTTGCTAAGCTACTGGGACCTCCACGTCTCTTCCAAGGGGCATTCAAACCGTCTTCTTAAGCTACTGGGACCTCCACATCTCTTCCAAGGGGCATTCAAACCGTGTTGTTAAGCTACTGGGACCTCCACGTCTCTTCTGAGAGGCATTAAAAGCGTCTTCTTAAGCTACTGGGACCTCCACCACTTTTCCGAGGGGCATTAAAACCGTCTTTTTAAGGTACTGGTACCTCCACGTCTCTTCCAAGGGGCATTCAAACCGTCTTGTTAAGCTACTGGGACCTGCACCACTTTTCCAAGGGGCATTCAAACAGTCTTGTTAAGCTACTGCGAACTCCACCACTTTTCCAAGGGGCATTAAAACCGTCTTGTTAAGCTACTGGGACCTCCACCACTTTTCCGAGGGGCATTAAAAGCATCTTGTTAAGCTACTGGGACCTCCACCACTTTTCTGAGGAGCATTAAAACCGTCTTGTTAAGCTACTGGGACCTCCATGTCTCTTCCAAGGGGCATTCAAACAGTCTTGTTAAGCTACTTAGACCTCCACGTCTCTTCTGAGGACATTAATAGCGTCTTGTTAAGCTACTGTGACCTCCACCACTTTTCCGAGGGGCATTCAAACCGTCTTGTTAAGCTACTGGGACCTCCACGTCTCTTCCAAGGGGCATTCAAACAGTCTTGTTAAGCTACTGGGACCTCCACGTCTCTTCCAAGGGGCATTCAAAGCGTCATGTTAAGCTACTGGGACCTCCACCACTTTTCCGAGGGGCATTAAAAGCATCTTGTTAAGCTACTGGGACCTCCACCACTTTTCCGAGGAGCATTAAAACCATCTTGTTAAGCTACTGGGACCTCCACCACTTTTCCGAGGAGCATTAGAACCATCTTGTTAAGCTACTGTGACCTCCACGTCTCTTCCAAGGAGCATTCTGACCGTCTTGCTAAGCTACTGCGACCTCCACCACTTTGGCGAGGGGCATTAAAACCGACTTGTTAAGCTACTGGGACCTCCACGTCTCTTCAAAGGGGCATTTAAACCGTCTTGTTAAGCTACTGGGACCTAAACGTCTCTTCCAAGGGGCATTCAAACCGTCTTGTTAAGCTACTGCGACCTCCACCACTATTCAAAGGGGCATTAAAACCGTCTTGTTAAGCTACTGGGACTTCCACCACTTTTCCGAGGGGCATTAAAACAGTCTTGTTAAGCTACTGGGACCTCTACGTCTCTTCCAAGGGGCATTCAAACCGTCTTGTTAAGCTACTGGGACCTCCACTTCTCTTCTGAGGGGCATTAAAAGCGACGTGTTAAGCTACTGTGACCTCCACCACTTTTCCGAGGGGCATTAAAAAAGTCGTGTTAAGCTACTGGGACCTCAACGTCTCTTCCAAGGGGCATTCAAACCGTCTTGTTAAGCTACTGGGACCTCCATGTCTCTACCAATGGGCATTCAAACCGTCTTGTTAAGCTACTGCTACCTCCACCACTTTTTCGAGGGGCAGTAAAAGTGTCTTATTAAGCTACTGGGTCCTCCACCACTTTTCCGAGAAGAATTAAAACCGTCTTGTTAAGCTACTGGGACCTCCACGTCTCTTCCAAGGGGCATTCAAGCCGTCTTGTTAAGCTCCTGGGACCTCCACGTCTCTTCCATGGGGCATTCAAACAGTCTTGTTAAGCTACTTAGACCTCCACGTCTCTTCTGAGGACATTAATAGCGTCTTGTTAAGCTACTGTGACCTCCACCACTTTTCCGAGGGGCATTCAAACCGTCTTGTTAAGCTACTGGGACCTCCACGTCTCTTCCAAGGGGCATTCAAACAGTCTTGTTAAGCTACTGGGACCTCCACGTCTCTTCCAAGGGGCATTCAAAGCGTCATGTTAAGCTACTGGGACCTCCACCACTTTTCCGAGGGGCATTAAAACCGTCTTTTTAAGGTACTGGGACCTCAAAGTCTCTTCCAAGGGGCATTCAAACCGTCTTGTTAAGCTACTGGGACCTCCACGTCTCTACCAAGGGGCATTCAAACCGTCTTGTTAAGCTACTGCGACCTCCACCACTTTTTCAAGGGGCAGTAAAAGCATCTCATTAAGCTACTGGGTCCTCCACCACTTTTCCGAGAAGCATTAAAACCGTCTTGTTAAGCTACTGGGACCTCCACGTCTCTTCCAAGGGGCATTCAAGCCGTCTTGTTAAGCTCCTGGGACCTCCACGTCTCTTCCAAGGGGCATTCAAACCATCTTGTTAAGCTACTGGGACCTCCACGTCTCTTCTGAGAGGCATTAAAAGCGTCTTTTTAAGCTACTGTGACCTCTACCACTTTTCCGAGGGGCATTAAAACCGTCTTGTTAAGCTACTGGGACCTCCATGTCTCTTCCAAGGGGCATTCAAACCGTCTTGTTAAGCTAATGGGACCTCCACCACTTATCTGCGGGGCATTAAAAGCGTCTTGTTAAGCTACTGTGACCTCCACCACTTTTTCGAGGGGCATTAAAACCGTCTTGTTAAGCTACTGGGACCTCCACGTCTCTTCCGAGGGGCATTCAAACCGTCTTGTTAAGCTACTGGGACCTCCACATCTCTTCCAAGGGGCATTCAAACCATCTTGTTAAGCTACTGCAACCTCCACCACTTTTCCAAGGGGCATTAAAACCGTCTTGTTAAGCTACTGGGACCTCCACCACTTTTCCGAGGGGCATTGAAAGCATCTTGTTAAGCTACTGGGACCTCCACCACTTTTCTGTGGAGCATTTAAACCATCTTGTTAAGCTACTGGGACCTCCACGTCTCTTCCAAGGGGCATTCAAACCGTCTTGTTAAGCTACTGGGACCTCCACGTCTCTTCTGAGGGGCATTAAAAGCGTCTTGTTAAGCTACTGTGACCTCCACCACTTTTCCGAGGGGCATTAAAACCGTCTTGTTAAGATACTGGGACCTCCACATCTCTTCCGAGGGGCATTCAAACCGTCTTGTTAAGCTACTTGGACCTCCACGTCTCTTCCGAGGGGCATTAAAAGCGTCTTGTTAAGCTACTGTGACCTCCACCACTTTTCCGAGGGGCATTAAAACCGTCTTGTTAAGCTACTGGGACCTCCACCACTTTTCTGAGGAGCATTAAAACCGTCTTGTTAAGCTACTGGGACCTCCACGTCTCTTCCAAGGGGCATTCAAACCGTCTTGTTAAGCTACTGGGACCTCCACGTCTCTTCTGAGGGGCATTAATAGCGTCTTGTTGAGCTACTGTGACCGCCACCACTTTTCCAAGGGGCATTAAAACCGTCTTGTTAAGCTACTGGGATCTCCACTTTTCTTCTGAGGGGCATTAAAAGCTTTTTCTTAAGCTACTGTGACCTCCACCACTTTTCCGAGGGGCATTAAAACCGTCTTGTTAAGCTACTGGGACCTCCACCACTTTACCAAGGGGTATTAACACCGTCTTGTTAAGCTACTGGGACCTCCACATCTCTTTTGAGGGGCATTAAAAGTGTCTTGTTAAACCACTCTGAACTCCACAGCTCTTCCAAGGGGCATTGATATGTTGTTTTTAATTAACTCTAACCTCCACGACTCTTCGAACGGGCATTGCATTTCCTCTTAATATAATGTTTGTAATATGCTGTACTGCATGGCTCTTGTAAGGGGCACTGCAAGTTCCTCCGTCCTAATTTTTGGCATCTTTTGCTTGGAAGGCATAAGCAAAGACTATGGGAGACCCACTCCCCAATAATGGGAATAATGTTTGTAATATGCTGTACTGCATGGCTCTTGTAAGGGGCATTGCAAGTTCCTCCGTCCTAATTTTTGGCAGCTTTTGCTTGGAAGGCATAAGGAAAGACTATGGGAGACACATTCCAAATAATGGGAATAATGTTTGTAATATGCTGTACTGCATGGCTCGTGTAATGGGCATTGCTAGTTCCTCCGTCCTAATTTTTGGCAGCTTTTGCTTGGAAGGCATAAGCAAATACTATGGGAGACCCACTCCCCAATAATGGGAATAATGTTTGTACTATGCTGTACTGTATGGCTCTTGGAAGGGGCATTCAAATCGTCTGGTTAAGCTATTGGGACCTCCACGTCTTTTCCGAGGGGCATTAAAACCATCTTGTTAAGCTACTGTGACCTCCACGTCTGTTCAAAGGGACATCAAAAGTCTTCTTAAGCCACTCTGAACTCCACAGCTCTTCCTAGGGGCATTGAAATGTTGTTTTTAATTACCTCTTACCTCCACGACTCTTCCAACGGACATTGCATTTCCTCCTAATTTTAGTCAGCTTTTGCTTTTCAATGCAAAGGCGAAAACTAAGGGAGACCCACTCCCCAATAGTGGGTAGAAGGTTTTTAGTACGCTGTAATCCATGTCTGTTTCAAGGGGCATTGCAGTTCCTCATAATTTTTGGAAAGCCTTCCATTCACTGCTTAGGCCAACAGTGTACAGGAGACCCAGTTGCTATAAATGGAAAAAAACGGTTTAGTTAAGGCCCTCTGACCTCCATGTCATTTCCAAGGTACATTGGAGTGCCTCGAAATTTTTGGTAGGCATTGCACTCACTGTATGCCCTATAACTGTGTAGCCAAACTGCTCCTTTTGTTACAGAAACATATCCTACAAGACATATGTGGTTGACTGGCCTGATATTGATGTGAATGGTCCCTGTTCCTCCTGCTCTTTCTCCTTTGCCACCACCTCATCCATCATTCATCACCTGAAGCTTTGTTTTAACGGGAGTCATAGAACTGGGATAGTAGCAGGAAAACATCCAGCAATCCTCGGAGGAGGTAGGATATGCGCGAAAACGCTGACCACCTCAGGCCTAGCCGCTACTACATACATGCGCTTGCATTCCAACAAAACAAAGCAGATGCTAACTTGTATCATTATCATCATGGTCCTCACCTTGTCACTCTCAACTCCCCTGATGGAGAAGCCAGGGCCCACCGGAGGAGTCTGGTTCTCTGGTGGGCTCGTCCAATGCTGCCCTAAAGCAGGCCAGGCTAAGAAAAGTGTGTGGGGGGATGTTCCAAGGAGAAATAGGGGCGACTGGGGACCGTTTATGGACACCCGGCTGCCCCCAGGCGGCTGGGGACCGAGTGTGGACACCTGGCAGCCGGGCGGCTGGGGACTGAGTATGGATTACAAGCCGCCAATGCTGCCTTGACGCGGTTGTCAGATTCCGCCTCCACGTGCCTAAAAAGGTCCAATTTCAAGTGCAAGCAAGCAAGCAGTATGGTATTGCAGCCTGGCGGTGGGTGGGTGGATGGCAGGCTGCACACTTTGCTTGCATTCCAAGAAAACAAAGCAGATGCTAACTTGTATCATCATCATCATGGTCCTCACCTTGTCACTCTCAACTCCTCTGATGGAGAAGCCAGGGCCCACCGGAGGAGTCTGGTTCTCTGGTGGTCTCGTCGAATGCTGCCCTAAAGCAGGCCGGGCTAAGAAAAGTGTGTGGGGGGATGTTTCAAGGAGAAATAGGGGCGGCTGGGGGCCATTTATGGACACCCGGCTGCCCCCAGGCGGCTGGGGACCGAGTATGGACACCCGGCCGCCCCCTGGCGGTTGGGGACCGAGTGTGGACACCCCGCCGCCGGGCGGCTGGGGACTGAGTATGGATACCAGGCCGCCAACGCTGCCATGACATGGTGGCCAGATTCCGCCTCCACATGCCTAAAAGGCCCAATTTCAAGTGCAAGCAAGCAGTATGGTATTGCAGCCTGGGGGTGGGTGGGTGGTTGGCTGCATATTTGAGCTTGCATTGCAAGGAATGGGAGAGGTACAATTGAACCCTGCCCTGGGACAAGAACTTGCACGGGGATAATTGCAAGTCTGCATCTTCTGATGCTTCAAGGATGACTTCTGATGGGCACACTTTTAGGCAGTGACCGGGGAGTCAGAGATGCTTCCAGGGGTCTTCCCCATGCTGTCCCCATGTCTTTTCAGCACTGTATGCATGTGTCACACAGCACATGGCCAGATAAGGTTGTAAAATGTTAAAATGACATTTCCCGGTGAATGCATTTGTCACGGTTGAAGCAATACAAAAGTGCAAAAACGCATAAAAAATGCAACTTGTGAACATAGCCCAAGGTGTGGAGGAGTATTTTTTTTTTGTTATTTATTTTACCTTATACACAAGTCTTTACCCTGGAAAGGAACTTCCTTAACTGAAAGCAGTTTCAGTTTAGTTTTTGAACGTTTTATTGTGAGCCCTTAAAAGTGGCTTAATACCTCTGACCACGTTGTTGACAGCAGTGACCTGGGGGTCAGAAATGCTTCCTGGGGCGATCCCCATGCTGTCCCCATGTCATTTTAGCACTGTCACTATCGTTTTGGGCACTTGTTAGGCTTTTAACAGACAGCCGGGGATGCCGCCGCGAAAATTCTCGGGTCTCCCATTGACTAACATTGGGCTCGTGGCTCAGGTCGAGCAACCGAGTATCATGGCGAGCTCGGCCCGAGCTTCGAGCCCCCGAGCATTTTAGTGCTCGCTCTTCACTACTAAATACCCTTCATTATTTATTATTTTTGCACTTTGCGATTTACCCATTCACTTCCGGTTACTTGGGTATTTTGCTTGTCTTTGGTTTTTCTTTGTCTAGTGGCCTTGTGTGAACATACATTTACATTTTGCATGCACATCAATTTATGTTTCAGTTCAGACTTCTAGGTTTTTTCTTTGTAGTTCAGTGTGCTTTAGTACATATAAGGGTGTGGCCGCCCTTTGTCTGAGCTGAAATGTTTATTCTGCCTCAGGTCTATGCTTCTACTAGGGGGTCAGTCTCTCTGCCCTTATCCATATGTACGTCACTTGACAAATGGTAAGGTTTTAATATTAGAGTTAGGACTGTCCCATAAGGGTTGCCGTGATGTGGCGGTATAGCTTTTGCATTATTTTTATCAAAATTATGTTAACTAAATACCCTTCATTATTTATTATTTTTGCACTTTGCGATTTACCCATTCACTTCCGGTTACTTGGGTATTTTGCTTGTCTTTGGTTTTTCTTTGTCTAGTGGCCTTGTGTGAACATGCATTTACATTTTGCATGCACATCAATTTATGTTTCAGTTCAGACTTCTAGGTTTTTTCTTTATATGCTATATATGCTGTATGTGCGGGAAGGGATGTACACTGCTTGCTATGTATGGGGGAGGGAAGCTGTCGGACAAAGAGGGGTCCTGCAAACATCCAACTAATGGCCCCCCATATATATTACAGGAAGGTAGGTCAAACCCAAGGAATTTTGCTGGAGCAGCCGACCATGTGCTGTGTATGGGGCCATCTCCCCCACACATATAACCACATTCATGTATATGGGGGAGTCGGGATGTGTTGTGTGGACAAGCGTCCGGTCTAAAGCTAACAAGTGTATGGGCATCTGAGACTAAGGCAAGTTATCATCCAGAAAGTCTTTCTCCAGCCTGTTGAAAAAATGCCGGATAGAGAAAGGCTTTTATCACCTAAGCCAGATCTCACAGGAGGGGAAGCAAGAAGAAAAAAGGAGAAATGTAAAATAAGACACAAGTGCAGACAGTTGTCATCCAAAACTTTATCTGGTATCGACCAAGAAAATTACAATCAGTAAAAGTATAAACCACATTTAGGAAAAACACAGATGAGCTGCGGGACCATCGCTTCTTCTTCTGGGACTTTTTGGCGGACAGGTTGCTCTGCTGTCGGAGGCCTTTCTTGTTCTTGGACTTCTCCTTCATGTGGATTCTGAAGACTAGGAGGCTCCTGAGGGTCCATCTCTCCTGCCGGCAGCTCAGAGTGACTTGGAGATATGTTTCCTTCAGTCCAGGAAAGCAAGAGAGCAAAAAGATGAATGTGATGTAATAACAAGACAAACCTAAAAAAAAACATGTATAAAAAATCATGTAACTGCAAACTGCACAAAAATGACCCCAATAACGTAAGTGCTGTAGTATTAAAGAACCTGCAAAACGAGTGGTGTGAAAAGACCTGGGACTTGTCAGAAATATGTAATGTTTTGTCTAAAATGACAAAAAAAAAGAAAAGATTCAAGGGATGAGCAGCATTTTATAACAGGTAAAAAATATACAAATTTGTGACAAGTGATCGGTATTAAGTATTGTGGATGATAACCAGACGTTTATTTCAAATGAAGAGTTTAATGAACGTCTTGTATTCGGCCAATTGGAACCTTCCCGGAAATGTCTGCGCCGGTGATAAAATCTACTTACTAATAGAGCTCCCGACTGGACACAAAGAACTGCAGCTCATGGAGGAATGAAGCTTCTTTCCTTCTCAGCCAAGAACTTCTTATACCAGTCCCGTACGGCCTCTATCATGTGCTGATATCTAGCAGAAAGAGAAAAAATCAATTATAAACTAAATAAAATTTATTAAAGAAAAAAAAACCTCCTGCGAACATGAAGCATTTGTAGCAAAGCACAGCCATTATTTACAGAGCACAATTGTTTTACTTTATTCTATATTAGTGGCCGCTCTGTGCAAAAACTTGTGGGAAATTACTGCAGCACTAATATTGTCCGTCCAGAGAGCACCCAAGTATTCCCCAATTTCTGACTCCACCGCCCGATTGCCCTCACAAGCACAATGCTGCACCGCTGTCACCTGCCTGGTACAGGCTCCTTTATAGGGTCCTTTCAGCTGTTGTTCACCAAGATGTGAAGTAATCCGAGTACAGGGTTTCCCATGTCTGAGTGCAGGGGTGGAGAGCAGAGAGGATCAGACAGGGACAGGCCCATACACAGACTGCTGGTATATAGAGGACAAATCTCACTGAACAGCAGCTACAAGAAGCTTCTGGATGGGGGCAGTGGGGGTGAGACAGCACTTCAGCAACGTGTTTGGGAGAGAAGGAAGAAAATAAGCAAATGAAGAAAATTTATAAAGTTCACAAGTCTGCAATGTGAGGAGGATAATTACATGAAGAAAACCCTCTAGGTGCAGCGTCCGCAACCGGAAAACCGCCCCAAGGTCCACCTGTGTCATCAGCGCACCCTGCTGGACCCCTAATCAGTTGTACTGCAGACTCTGATGATTGATAGTGACACTAGGTCAGCTCTTTCCCAATGGCGGCACTAGCTGACCATCCTGTGGATAGGACAGGTGCCGGATCATTCAGTCCTTTCCCTCTTCCCCAACGTGAAGCAAACATCCCTCTGACCAGACAAACATCACTCTGACCAGACAAACATCCCTCTAACCAGACAAACATCCACCTGACCAGACAAACATCCTCCTGACCACACAACCATCCCCCTGACCAGGCAAACATCCCCCTGACCAGGCAAACATCCCCCTTACCAGGCAAACATCCCTCTGACCAGGCAAACATCCCCCTGACCAGACAAACATCCCCATGAACAGGCAAACATCCTCCTGACCAGGCAACCATCCCCCTGACCAGGCAAACATCCCCCTGACCAGGCAAACATCCCCCTGACCAGACAAACATCCCCATGACCAGGCAAACATCCCTCTGACCAGGCAAACATCCCCCTGACCAGGCAAACATCCCTCTGACCAGGCAAACATACAACCCCTTTTTTTCTTTCCCATTTTACTTGCTTTATTAATTTCACCTCCAACATTACTGTCAACTCCAAGTTCAATAGTTTGATAGTCTCATCTCCTGCCTTTGTATGTGGAGGAGGCAATAAACCGCCGTATGCATCCTAAACCTGTCACAAGGACTTTCTCTGCAACTCCCTACTCTCAGCTATCCCCCTGTAACAATCCACCTTTTTCTGTTTCTCGCTTATACATTTCAGACACTTTATTAACATGTTAATCATATTTCCAAACTTACTGCATTCCACTTCATCTGATCATACATCACCGTTTAAAAGAATCACAATCACTTACTTGTCTGCTGCGGTAATTCTTGGATTGTTTTCTTGCTGTTGCTTGGTCTTATTTTGCTGTTTGCTGTCCTTAAACCACCATCTGTCGCACAGTGTCCACATCTTGTTCCACCGGGTCGCTCTTTTGATCCCTGCAAAAACAGACACTATGCGAGTATGACTTCACATGTGACATTTCCAAGTCCCTTGACCATTGTGGTGCCAATGGAGTACCCCATTTCTCGTTATCATGCCACCGAAGCACACCATTTCCGGCTAGCATGCCACCGTAGCACACCTTTTCCCGTTAGTATGCCACCGGGCACACCTATTCCCGTTAGCATGCCATCGGAGCACACCTATTCCCGTTAGCATGCCACCGGAGCACACCTTTACCATTAGCATGTGACCGCAGCACACCTTTACCGTTAGAATGCCACTGGAGCACACCTTTACCATTAGCATGCCACCGGAGCACACCTTTTCCCGTTGGCTTGCCACCGGAGCACGCCACTTTCCCGTTGGCTTGCCACCGGAGCACGCCACTTTCCCGTTGGCTTGCCATCGGAGCACGCCACTTTCCCGTTGGCTTGCCACCGGAGCACGCCACTTTCCCGTTGGCTTGCCACCGGAGCACGCCACTTTCCCGTTGGCTTGCCACCGGAGCACGCCACTTTCCCGTTGGCTTGCCACCGGAGCACGCCACTTTTCCGTTGGCTTGCCACCGGAGCACGCCACTTTTCCGTTGGCTTGCCACCGGAGCACGCCACTTTCCCGTTGGCTTGCCACCGGAGCACGCCACTTTCCCGTTGGCTTTCCACCGGAGCACGCCACTTTCCCGCTGGCTTGCCACCGAAGCACGCCACAGTCCCGTTGGCTTGCCACCGGAGCACGCCACTTTCCCGTTGGCTTGCCACCGGAGCACGCCACTTTCCCGTTGGCTTGCCACCGGAGCACGCCACTTTCCCGCTGGCTTGCCACCGGAGCACGCCACTTTCCCGCTGGCTTGCCACCGGAGCACGCCACAGTCCCGTTGGCTTGCCACCGGAGCACGCCACAGTCCCGTTGGCTTGCCACCGAAGCACGCCACTTTCCCGTTGGCTTGCCACCGGAGCACGCCACTTTCCCGTTGGCTTGCCACCGGAGCACGCCACTTTCCCGTTGGCTTGCCACCGGAGCACGCCACTTTCCCGTTGGCTTGCCACCGGAGCACGCCACTTTCCCGTTGGCTTGCCACCGGAGCACGCCACTTTCCCGTTGGCTTGCCACCGGAGCACGCCACTTTCCCGTTGGCTTGCCACCGGAGCACGCCACTTTTCCGTTGGCTTGCCACCGGAGCACGCCACTTTTCCGTTGGCTTGCCACCGGAGCACGCCACTTTCCCGTTGGCTTGCCACCGGAGCACGCCACTTTCCCGTTGGCTTGCCACCGGAGCACGCCACTGTCCCGTTGGCTTGCCACCGGAGCACGCCACTGTCCCGTTGGCTTGCCACCGGAGCACGCCACAGTCCCGTTGGCTTGCCACCGGAGCACGCCACTTTCCCGTTGCCACAGGAGCACGCCACTTTCCCGTTGGCTTGCCACCGGAGCACGCCACTGTCCCGTTGGCTTGCCACCGGAGCACGCCACTGTCCCGTTGGCTTGCCACCGAAGCACGCCACTGTCCCGTTGGCTTGCCACCGGAGCACGCCACTTTCCCGTTGGCTTGCCACCGGAGCACGCCACTTTCCCGTTGGCTTGCCACCGGAGCACGCCACTTTCCCGTTGGCTTGCCACCGGAGCACGCCACAGTCCCGTTGGCTTGCCACCGGAGCACGCCACTTTCCCGTTGGCTTGCCACCGGAGCACGCCACTTTCCCGTTGGCTTGCCACCGGAGCACGCCACTTTCCCGTTGGCTTTCCACCGGAGCACGCCACTTTCCCGCTGTCTTGCCACCGAAGCACGCCACAGTCCCGTTGGCTTGCCACCGGAGCACGCCACTTTTCCGTTGGCTTGCCACCGGAGCACGCCACTTTTCCGTTGGCTTGCCACCGGAGCACGCCACTTTTCCGTTGGCTTGCCACCGGAGCACGCCACTTTCCCGTTGGCTTGCCACCGGAGCACGCCACTTTCCCGTTGGCTTGCCACCGGAGCACGCCACTGTCCCGTTGGCTTGCCACCGGAGCACGCCACTGTCCCGTTGGCTTGCCACCGGAGCACGCCACTTTCCCGTTGGCTTGCCACCGGAGCACGCCACTTTCCCGTTGGCTTGCCACCGGAGCACGCCACTTTCCCGTTGGCTTGCCACCGGAGCACGCCACCTTCGCGTTGGCTTGCCACCGGAGCACGCCACTTTCCCGTTGGCTTGCCACCGGAGCACGCCACAGTCCCGTTGGCTTGCCACCGGAGCACGCCACAGTCCCGTTGGCTTGCCACCGGACCACGCCACAGTCCCGTTGGCTTGCCACCGGAGCACGCCACTTTCCCGTTGCCACAGGAGCACGCCACTTTCCCGTTGGCTTGCCACCGGAGCACGCCACTGTCCCGTTGGCTTGCCACCGGAGCACGCCACTGTCCCGTTGGCTTGCCACCGAAGCACGCCACTGTCCCGTTGGCTTGCCACCGGAGCACGCCACTGTCCCGTTGGCTTGCCACCGGAGCACGCCACTTTCCCGTTGGCTTGCCACCGGAGCACGCCACTTTCCCGTTGGCTTGCCACCGGAGCACGCCACTTTCCCGTTGGCTTGCCACCGGAGCACGCCACTTTCCCGTTGGCTTGCCACCGGAGCACGCCACTTTCCCGTTGGCTTGCCACCGGAGCACGCCACTTTCCCGTTGGCTTGCCACCGGAGCACGCCACAGTCCCGTTGGCTTGCCACCGGAGCACGCCACAGTCCCGTTGGCTTGCCACCGGAGCACGCCACTTTCCCGTTGGCTTGCCACCGGAGCACGCCACTTTCCCGTTGGCTTGCCACCGGAGCACGCCACTTTCCCGTTGGCTTGCCACCGGAGCACGCCACTTTCCCGTTGGCTTGCCACCGGAGCACGCCACTTTCCCGCTGGCTTGCCACCGGAGCACGCCACTTTCCCGCTGGCTTGCCACCGGAGCACGCCACTGTCCCGCTGGCTTGCCACCGGAGCACGCCACTGTCCCGCTGGCTTGCCACCGGAGCACGCCACTTTCCCGCTGGCTTGCCACCGGAGCACGCCACTTTCCCGCTGGCTTGCCACCGGAGCACGCCACTTTCCCGCTGGCTTGCCACCGGAGCACGCCACTTTCCCGTTGGCTTGCCACCGGAGCACGCCACTTTCCCGTTGGCTTGCCACCGGAGCACGCCACTTTCCCGTTGGCTTGCCACCGGAGCACGCCACAGTCCCGTTGGCTTGCCACCGGAGCACGCCACTTTCCCGTTGGCTTGCCACCGGAGCACGCCACTTTCCCGTTGGCTTGCCACCGGAGCACGCCACTTTCCCGTTGGCTTGCCACCGGAGCACGCCACTTTCCCGTTGGCTTGCCACCGGAGCACGCCACTTTCCCGTTGGCTTGCCACCGGAGCACGCCACTGTCCCGCTGGCTTGCCACCGGAGCACGCCACTTTCCCGTTGGCTTGCCACCGGAGCACGCCACTTTCCCGCTGGCTTGCCACCGGAGCACGCCACTTTCTCGCTGGCTTGCCACCGCAGCACGCCACTTTCCCGCTGGCTTGCCACCGGAGCACGCCACTTTCCCGCTGGCTTGCCTCCGGAGCACGCCACTTTCCCGCTGGCTTGACACCGGAGCACGCCACTGTCCCGCTGGCTTGCCACCGGAAGCACGCCACTTTCCCGCTGGCTTGCCAAGGGAGCACGCCATCATCCATTTAATAAAATGGGCCACACTTAGCTTTTTCTTTTATATAATGGGCCCATATAGTTTTTCATTGAATATATTGGGCCCTACATAACCTTACATTTAATATATATAATCGTCTTATCATGTCTGTCTGTCTGTCCTTCTGTCCAGGAAGTCCTGCATCGCTGATTGGTCCGACCGTGGTCAATCAGCGACGTGGGATTTCAGAAAAAGATGGCGGCCATTAGCAGCTCATCTGCCGCACGGAGGTCAGCGGCGATGTAGCCGGGAGATGACCGGCGCTAGCCGGTCAACTCCCGGTTGCTCGCAGCAGAAGTACCCCGACCAGCGGCGCCGCTGACCTCCATGTGGCTACCGTCGGGAGATCAGCGGTTAGGGCCGCTGATCTTCCGACGGAAAGTGTGAAGGGAGGACCGGGGAGCGGCGCCACCGGTCCGAATACTTCTGCTGCGAGCAGCCGGTCATTTCCCAGCTGCTCGCAATGGAAGTACCCGCACAGGCAGCGCCGCTCCCCTGTCCTCACTAATACGATTCGGCGGCCACGACCAATCAGCGATATTGGCTCCAAATTTAAACACCGCTCTGCACAGAAGTCAGTGGCGATGCAGCCGGTCATCTCCCGGCTGCTTGCAGCAGAAGTACCCTGACCTGCGGCGCCGCTGACCTCCATGCGGCTACCGTCCCTAGATCAGCGGCTAGGGCCGCTGATCTCCCGACGGCAAGTGTGAAGGGAGGACCGGGGAGCGGCGCCGCCGGTTGGGATACTTCTGCTGCGAGCAGCCGGTCATCTCCCGGCTGCTCACAGTGGAAGTACCCGCTCCCCGGTTCTCACTAATACGATTCGCTGATTGGTCGCGGCCGCCAGCCGGTTTTGGCGCCAAATTTAAACATGCTCTCCGGTCCTCACTAACACGGTTCGCTGATTGGTCGCGGCCGGCCGCATACATATTCTAGAATACCCGATGAGTTAGAATCGGGCCACCATCTAGTTTAATATAATGGGCCACAAATTGCCTTCTAGTTATTACAAGAGGTCCTGCATAGTCTTCCATTTATTTTAATAGGCCCCATATAACCTTTCAGCATCTGAAACAACGGATACTGAAAGCCTGTGCTAGCATTTCTTCTGCGGTGTTGCTATCAGTGTGTCAAGAGTGGGAGAAGAGGGTTGCATTGACAATCCAACACAATGGGCAGCACTTTAAACACATTTTATAAGTGGTCATAAACTTGTAAAAAATTCATGAAAGAATAAAGTTATGTTAAAACCAAGCACACCATTGTATTTTCTTATGAAATTCTCAATGAGTTTGATGTGTCACATCACCCTCTTCCCATTGAAAAAATAAAGTTAGATCCAAAATGGCCGACTTCAAAATGGCCGCCATAGTCACCACCCATCTGGAAAAGTTTCCCCCTCCCATATACTAATGTGCCATAAACAGGAAGTTGACATCACCAACCATTCCCATTTAATTTAGGTGTATCCATATAAATAGCCCACCCTGTATTATTACCATTTTTATTATTGCTGTACATACTGTAGCTTTTCATTTAATTTATTGGGCCCCATATAGGCTTCCATTTAATATAATGGGCCCCACATAGGCTTCCATTTAATTTAATGGGGTCCACATAGCCTTCCATTTTATTTAATGGGACCCACATATGTTTTTATTTAATATAAAGAGCCCCACATAAGCCCCTAATTAATATAATGGGCCCCACCTTGCTTTCCATATAAAATAATGGGTCCCACATAGCCCTCCCTTTTGTTATGATGAGCCTTACATATCACACCATTTCCCGATGATCTGCCACCGAAGTACACCATTGGCTGCTGGGATGCCACTGGAACACACTCTTTACAGTTGGGGTGCTAACAGAGCACACCTTTCACCATTAGCATGCCACCGGAGTACACTTTTTGCCACTGGCATGCCACTGAAGCACACCCTTTACCATTGGAGTACCATCGGGCACACCCTTTACCGTTGGTGTGCCATCGGAGAACTCTATTTCCCGTAGGCCTACCAGAGGGGCCCAATATGTGACCTTTTTTGCTTACCACCGGGGCACCCATCTTGGGCTTTTTAGCTTCCACCGGGGTGCACTCTTTGGCCTTTTAGCTTACCACCGGGGCACCCAACTTGGGCTTTTTAACTGCGACCGGGGTACACTCTGACCATTTTGCTTACCACCGGGGCACTCATTTTAGGATTTTTTAGCCTGCCACCGGGGTGCACTTTTTGGCCTTATTGCTTACCACTGGGGCGCACTCTAGGGCTTTTTAGCCTACCACCAGGGTACATTCTTTGGCCTTATTGCTTATCACTGGGGCGCACTCTAGGGCTGCTCAGTCTGCCACCAGAGTCTACTCTTTGGCCTTTTTGCCATTGGTGTGCCACCAGAGCACACCCTATGACGTTGGAGTGCCACCGGAGAACACCCTTTACCTTTGGAGTGCCACCGGAACACACAATTTGCCATTGGCAAAAGTATAATGGACCCCCACATAGAATTCTATAAAGTATAATGGCCCCCACATAGCCCTCTATATAGTATAATGAGCCGCACATTGCCTTCCATGTACTATAATTTAATTTATTGGGCTCCACATAGCTTTTCATTTAATTTATTGAACCCCACATAACCGTCAATTTAATATAATAGGCCGCACTGGACTCCATTTAATATATTGGACCTGACATAGCCTTCCATTTAATAAAATGGGGCCAAAATATCCCTCTATTTAATATAATGGGCACCAAAAAGCCTTCCATGTTTTATATTGGGCACCACATAGCCCTCTATTTAATACAATTGGCCCCACTTAACCTTCCATTTAAAATATTGGGCCCCACATAGCTTTACATTTAATTTACTGGGCTCCATATAGGCTTCCATTTAATATAATGGGCCCCACATAACCCTCCATTTAATATAATGGTCCCCACATTGCCTTCCATTTATTATAATGGAGCCAAGATACATCTCTATTTAATATAATGGACAAAACACAGGCTTCCATTTAATATAATTGGCGCTACATAGCCCTTTATTTGATAAATGCGCCTCACATAGCCCTCCATATAATATTATGGGCCCCGCAACGCTTTCCATTTAATTTAATAGGCCTCACATAGCCCTCAATTTAATACAGAGGGCCCCACAAAACCTTCCAGATAACATAGTGGGCCCCAATATAGCTTTCTTTTTAATGTATTGGTCCCCACATAGCTCTCTATTTAATATAATGGGCCTCACATAGCCTTCCATTAAATATCATGGGCCCCATATAGAATTTATCATATACGTAGATGTCCCTTTAAGATAACGGGCCCCACATAGCTTTCCCTTTAATATAATGGGCCCCACATAGATTTTATTATTATATAATGGGCCCCACATAGCTTTCCCTTTAATATAATGGGCCCCACATAGCTTTCTCTTTAATATAATGGGCCCCACATAGCTTTCCCTTTAATATAATAGGCCCCACATAGCTTTCTCTTTAATATAATGGGCCCCACATAGCTTTCTCTTTAATATAATGGGCCCCACATAGCTTTCTCTTTAATATAATGGGCCCCACATAGCCATCCATTTAATATAATGGGCCCTACGTAGATGTCCCTTTAAGATAACGGGCCCCACATAGCTTTCCCTTTAATATAATGGGCCCCACATAGCTTTCCCTTTAATATAATGGGCCTCACATAGCTTTCTCTTTAATATAATGGGCCCCACATAGCTTTCCCTTTAATATAATGGGCCCCACATAGCTTTCCCTTTAATATAATGGGCCCCACATAGCTTTTTCTTTAATATAATGGGCCCCACATAGCTTTCCCTTTAATATAATGGGCCCCACATAGCTTTCTCTTTAATATAATGGGCCCCACATAGCTTTCTCTTTAATAAAATGGGCCCCACATAGCTTTCTCTTTAATATAATGGGCCCCACATAGCTTTCCCTTTAATAAAATGGGCCCCACATAGCTTTCTCTTTAATATAATGGGCCCCACATAGCTTTCTCTTTAATATAATGGGCCCCACATAGCTTTCTCTTTAATATAATGGGCCCCACATAGCCATCCATTTAATATAATGGGCCCTACGTAGATGTCCCTTTAAGATAACGGGCCCCACATAGCTTTCCCTTTAATATAATGGGCCCCACATAGCTTTCCCTTTAATATAATGGGCCCCACATAGCTTTCTCTTTAATATAATGGGCCCCACATAGCTTTCCCTTTAATATAATGGGCCCCACATAGCTTTCCCTTTAATATAATGGGCCCCACATAGCTTTCCCTTTAATATAATGGGCCCCACATAGCTTTTTCTTTAATATAATGGGCCCCACATAGCTTTTTCTTTAATATAATGGGCCCCACATAGCTTTCCCTTTAATATAATGGGCCCCACATAGCTTTCTCTTTAATATAATGGGCCCCACATAGCTTTCTCTTTAATAAAATGGGCCCCACATAGCTTTCTCTTTAATATAATGGGCCGCACATAGCTTTCCCTTTAATATAATGGGCCCCACATAGCTTTTTCTTTAATATAATGGGCCCCACATAGCTTTTTCTTTAATATAATGGGCCCCACATAGCTTTCTCTTTAATATAATGGGCCCCACATAGCTTTCCCTTTAATATAATGGGCCCCACATAGCTTTTTCTTTAATATAATGGGCCCCACATAGCTTTCTCTTTAATATAATGGGCCCCACATAGCTTTCCCTTTAATATAATGGGCCGCACATAGCTTTCTCTTTAATATAATGGGCCCCACATAGCTTTCTCTTTAATATAATGGGCCCCACATAGCTTTCCCTTTAATATAATGGGCCCCACATAGCTTTCTCTTTAATATAATGGGCCCCACATAGCTTTCTCTTTAATATAATGGGCCCCACATAGCTTTCACTTTAATATAACGGGCCCCACATAGCTTTCCCTTTAATATAATGGGCCCCACATAGCTTTCTCTTTAATATAATGGGCCCCACATAGCTTTCCCTTTAATATAATGGGCCCCACATAGCTTTCTCTTTAACATAATGGGCCCCACATAGCTTTCCCTTTAATATAATGGGCCCCACATAGCTTTCTCTTTAATATAATGGGCCCCACATAGCTTTCTCTTTAATATAATGGGCCCCACATAGCTTTCACTTTAATATAACGGGCCCCACATAGCTTTCCCCTTAATATAATTGGCCCCACATAGCTTTCCCCTTAATATAATTGGCCCCACATAGCTTTCCCTTTAATATAATGGGCACCACATAGATTTATTATAATATAATGGGCCCCACATATCCGTCCCTTTAATATTATGGACCGCACATAGATTTATTATAATATAATGGGCCCCACATAGATTTATTATAATATAATGGGCCCCACCTAACCCTCCAGTTTATACACTGCAGTCGCTCTCTTTCTTCTCTTCTTTACCTAGTCCAGTCTTTCGTGACGACTTCCCGCCATGATTCGTCTTTGCAGTTTGCTGTCCAGGTTTCGGCAGCTCCGCACTTTTCAGCAGATCACCGCACTCCTGAAAAACAAAAATGTTACAAATATAAGTGACTTAAATAAATAATGCCGCCCACTGTGCCACCAAATGCAAATATGTGCCACACTGTGCCCATGAGTATATCATTCACCGCAATGAAGTCTGCTCCACTGAGAATATAAATCAGTCACTAGCTTGTGCCCCCGTTATAAATAGTGTTGAGCGAGCACTAAAATGCTCGAGTGCTCGAAGCTCGGCCCGAGCTCGCCGTGATACTCGGGTGCTCGACCTGAGCAACGAGCCCATGTTAGTCTATGGGAGACCCGAGCATTTTTGCGGAGGCACCCCCGGCAGTCTGTAGAAAGCCTAAAAAGTGCCCAAAATGATAGTGACAGTTCTCAGATGACATGGGGACAGCATGGGGATCGCCCCAGGAAGCATTTCTGACCCCCAGGTCACTGTTGTCAACAACGTGGTCAGAGGTATTAAGCCACTTTTACAGGCTCATAAGAAAATGTTCAAAAACGAAAGTGAAACTTTTTTCCTGTGAAATATGTTAAGGAATTTCTTTTCCAGGGTAAAGACTTGTGTATAAGGTAAAATAAATAACCAAAAACAAAAATACTCCTCCACACCTTGGGCTATGTTCACAAGTAGCATTTTTTATGCGTTTTTGCACGTTTGTATTGCTTTCAACTGTGACAAATGCATTCACCGAGAAATGTCATTTTAACATTTTACAACCTTATCTGGCCATGTGCTGTGTGACACATGCATACAGTGCTGAAAAGACATGGGAACAGCATGGGGAAGACCCCTGGAAGCATCTCTGACTCCCAGGTCACTGCCTAAAAGTGTGCCCATTAGAAGTGATCCTTGCCGCATCAGAAGATGCAGACTTGCAACTATCCCCGTGCAAGTCCTTGTCCCAGGGCAGTGTTCAATTGTACCTCCCCATTCCTTGCAATGCAAGCGCAAATGTGCAGCCAACCACCCACCCACCCCCAGGCTGCAATACCATACTGCTAGCTTGCACTTGAAATTGGGCCTTTTAGTTTTGAGGAGGCCGAAGCTGGCCACTACCTCATGGCTGCTTCGGCAGCGAGGTATCCATACTCAGTCCCCAGCCGCCCGGCGGCCGGGTGTCCACACCTGGTCCCCAGCCGCCTGGGGGCGGCGGGGTGTCCATAGACGGTCCCCAGCCACCCCGATTTCTCCGCGGAACATCCCCACACACTTTTCTTAGACTGGCCTGCTTTAGGGCAGCATTGGACGAGCCCACTAGAGAACCCGACTCCATCAGGGGAGGTGAGAATGCCAAGGTGAGGAGCATGATGATGATAGAAGTTAGCATCTGCTTTGTTTTGTTGGAATGCAAGCATAAGTGTGCAACCTGCCACCAACCCACCCCGAGGCTGCAATACCATACTGCTAGCATGCGTGCACTTGAAATTGGGCGTTTTAGGCATGTGGAGGCCAGAGCTGGCCAGTACCTCATGGCTGCTTCGGCAGCGAGGTATCGATACTCAGTCCCCAGCCGCCCGGCGGCCGGGTGTCCATGCTCGGTCCCCAGCCGCCAGGGGGCGGCCGGGTGTCCACACTCGGTCCCCAGCCGCCCCGCGGCCAGGTGTCCATAAACGGTTCCAAGCCGCCCCGATTTCTCCGCGGAACATCCCCACACACTTTTCTTAGACTGGCCTGCTTTAGGGCAGCATTGGACGAGCCCACCAAAGAACCCGACTTCTCCGGTGGGCCCTGGCTTCTCTATCAGGGGAGTTGAGAGTGCCAAGGTGAGGAGCATGATGAGGATGATAGAAGTTAGCATCTGCTTTGTTTTCAAGGAATGCAAGCGCATGTATGTAGTAGCGGCTAGGCCTGAGGTGGTCAGCGTTTTGGCGCATATCCTACCTCCTCCGAGGATTGCTGGATGTTTTCCTGCTACTATCCAAGTTCTATGACTCTCGTTAAAACAAAGCTTCAAGTGATAAATGATGGATGAGGTAGTGGCAAAGGAGAAAGAGCAGGAGGAACAGGGACCATTCACATCAATATCAGGCCAGTCAACCACATATGTCTTGTAGGATATGTTTCTGTAACAAAAGGAGCGGTTTGGCTACACAGTTATAGGGCATACAGTGAGTGCAATGCCTACCAAAACTTTTGAGGCACTCCAATGCCCCTTGGAAATGACATGGAGGTCAGAGGGCCTTAACTAAACCTTTTTTTCCATTTATGGCAACTGGGTCTCCTGTGCACTGTTGGCCTAAGCAGTGAATGGAAGGCTTTCCAAAAATTATAAGGAACTGCAATGCCCCTGGAAACAGATGTGGATTACAGCGTACTAAAAACCTTCTACCCATTATTGGGGAGTGTGTCTCCCTTAGTTTTCACCTTTGCATTGAAAAGCAAAAGCTGACTAAAATTAGGAGGAAATGCAATGCCCGTTGGAAGAGTCATGGAGATTAGAGGTAAGGTAATTAAAAACAACATTTCAATGCCCCTTGGAAGAGCTGTGGATTTCAGAGTGGCTTAAGAAGACGCTTTTAATGCCCCTTTGAAGAGACGTGGAGGTCACAGTAGCTTAACAAGACGGTTTTAATGCCCCTTACAAGAGCCATACAGTACAGCATCTTAAAAACATTATTCCCATTATTGGGGAGTGGGTCTCCCATAGTATTTGCTTATGCCTTCCAAGCAAAAGCTTCCAAAAATTATGAGGAAATGCAATGCCCGTTCAAAGAGTTGTGGAGGTCCCAGTAGCTTAACAAGACGCTTTTAATGCCCCTCAGAAGAGACGTGGAGGTCAGAGTGGCATAACAAGACGGTTTTAATGCCCCTTACAAGACACGTGGAGGTCAGAGTGGTATAACAAGACGCTTTTAATGCCCCTCAGAAGAGACGTGGAGGTCAGAGTGGTATAACAAGACGGTTTTAATGCCCCTTACAAGAGACGTGGAGGTCAGAGTGGTATAACAAGATGGTTTTAATGCCCCTCAGAAGAGACGTGGAGGTCAGAGTGGTATAACAAGACGGTTTTAATGCCCCTCTGAAGAGACGTGGGGGTCAGAGTGGTATAACAAGACGGTTTTAATGCCCCTTACAAGACACGTGGAGGTCAGAGTGGTATAACAAGATGGTTTTAATGCCCCTCAGAAGAGACGTGTAGGTCAGAGTGGTATAACAAGACGGTTTTAATGCCCCTCTGAAGAGACGTGGGGGTCAGAGTGGTATAACAAGACGGTTTTAATGCCCCTTACAAGACACGTGGAGGTCAGAGTGGTATAACAAGACTCTTTTAATGCCCCTTACAAGAGACGCTCATTATTCTGGCATTTGGCAAATATTAAAAATGATGGTAATCCTAATTGACCTAAAATGGGAAAGGTTTATTCTGATTTCATGTCAGATATTGAGAAAAACCTGCAGATGTGTCTATTTATACAGTGTATGGAAACTTCTGATTTCAACTCTGTATATATATATATATATGTGTATAATATATACACGGCGAAGCTCACACAACACAACACCCACAGCAGAGGAACTGGCTGCACACACACCTGCTCCTGTCAGTGCTGTGAGCGCTCCTCATATCACTGCTGGCTCCGCCCCTCATATCGCTGCTGGCTCCGCCCCTCATGTCGCTGCTGGCTCCGCCCCTCATGTCGCTGCTGGCTCCGCCCCTCATATCGCTGCTGGCTCTGCCCCTCATGTCGCTGCTGGCTCCGCCCCTCATATCGCTGCTGGCTCTGCCCCTCACATCGCTGCTGGCTCCGCATCTCATGTCGCTGCTGGCTCCGCCCCTCACACCGCTGCTGGCTCCGCCCATCAGCCGCTCACAGTCCTCAGCAATATGGAGACGTCCGCACTGATCAGAATCCTCGGGGGCGTGGTCTGTCACTGTAGTCACACAAGGGTTGTCATGGAGATCTCAAGGGAAGGCAGGTGGGCGGGGCTTAGAGCAGTAAGTAGAAGCCGTGCAGTGTGATTGGCTCCTTACCTTCTGCCAGTAATGGAGCAGATATATGGCTCCTATATAATGGAGGGGGCTCAGGAGGGGTTCCCCACCCTAAAGGTCAGGGGATAAATAATACTGGACATGAGCGAGGGCAGGAGGACATTATTCTATATTGTAAGAAATCTGATTTCTTCTTTCCTCACAGTTTTTCCTGTGCAAGGCCACATGTATTGTGCGATAATCTGTGAATATGGGGGGGATCTGCTCCTCACATCCACATCAATCCCCCCACGTCTGAGCTCTCCCTTACAGGGGTCTTCTGCTCTGCACACTGATGCCGTATCCATGGAGATGACATCATGGCCGGTACATGCGGATCTCCCCGATGGGACCCTCATGTATCTGGAGGACGAGGCACTGCTGCTCCTCGGGGAGAGGGGACACAATTCCTGTACACATGATACAGGGGCTTCTGCCATCTCTGGGCTGAGAATAATGCTGGCAGCGCGCAGTCTACATGATGTGAGGATTACAAGTCTGCAGTCACAGAGAGTCACACAGATGACTGCAGGCCTTCAGCTTCACACCGGACAATCCCTTTAAATACATGTATATTGGTCTAAAAAGACTTTTTACTATTTTGCTTCATGTAACATTTGCTCTGTTCGGCCTTTACCAGCTTTTTGTTTCCCAGCAGCACATTGATGGCTGCAGAATGAGTTAACTTGAGATTCAGTCAGTGAGCTCCTTACAAAGTGGAGTTTCCAGCTCTTTTATTTCTGCGATGATTTATGACTGCATCAGAGATCAGCCCAACTTTCATGCTGGTCTGTGAACATAATCAGCACAGAGAAGGTCAGAATGAGCTCACTGATAAATTCTCAGTGAGCTCATTCTGCAACTAGCAATGCAAAGGAAATAAAAAAGCCAAATTGTTTATGAAACGTTATTGAAAAAATATTTGTATGTATATATTTAGCCCAAAATGTCTGAGTGTCCATATCCTTAGTACCAGCACAGCTGAGGATTTGGTACAATCAGGGGCGGACATAGGAATCATGGGGCCCCATAGCAGAAGTTCTAATTGGGCCCCCCCCCCAACAAAAATATGTAAAAATGTAAATAATTGTCGGGGTCACAGAAGAGCAGATCTCACAACCTTCCAGCCTTTACATAGTAATTTTCCTCCTGCTGAAGTCCTAGATCCCTTTTTCATTGCCCATAAAGTGTGGTGCCAACAAAAGTGCCCCCCAAACACGGTATGATACCCCCATGGTGAATTCCTCCATATGCGCAGTATAATGACCCTACTGTACCCCACCTCAACTCACAGGGTAAAGTATGACACCAACACAGTATGATCCCCCAACTGCCCCACACCTCTCCACACTCCATAGAGTATAATGCACTCGCCATGGTCCTCCACACAGTATAAGACTCTCGCCATGGTCCTCCACACAGTATAAGGCACTCGCCATGGTCTTCCACGCAGTATAATACACTCCCCATGGTCCTCCACGCAGTATAATGCACTCCCTCGTGGTCCTCCACGCAGTATAATGCACTCCCTCGTGGTCCTCCACGCAGTATAATGCACTCCCACGTGGTCCTCCACACAGTACAATGCACTCTCCGTGGTCCTCCACACAGCACAATGCACTCCCCGTGGTCCTCCACACAGTACAATGCACTCCCCCATGGTCCTCCACACAGTACAATGCACTCCCCCATGGTCCTCCACACAGTACAATGTACTCCCCCATGGTCCTCCACACAGTACAATGCACTCCCCCATGGTCCTCCACACAGTATAAGACACTCGCCATGGTTCTCCACTCAGTATAATGCATTCCCCCATGGTCCTGTACGCAGTATAATGCAGCCCCCCATAGGGTAAAATGCAGCCCCCCCCCCCACCCGTAGGGTAAAATGCAGCCCCAGTCCTCCAGTATTATCAGTACTCACTGATTTAAAAATAAATACATACTTACAGCTCCTCGTTCCCCGCTGCTTCAGTCTCTGCAGCTGATCACCTCAGCAGCTGCCAGCTCCACTGTCTGACACAGCGTGGCGCGTCATCATGCCGCTGCGTCAGACGCAGAGGAGGAATGATGGGAGAGGGGGTGTCACATGATGCTCCCTCCTCCAGGTTTTCGTGGGCCCCGGGCGAAAGAGTCTCAGTGGCCCCTTTAACACATCCAACCATTCATGATGCACAGATACAGCAGAGAAATTATAGATATAGATATAGTACAATGCCAAAAATTTCACTGACTTCTTACATTTCATGAGCGATATCTATTGTAAATTCTACAATAGCTCAGAAACCGGTGAATCCTCACAGCGCACAGTGCAGACCGGACAGTATAGTCCTCCATACAGTGTTATGGCACCACTAAGTCCTCCATACAATATTATGGGCACAACATAGTCCTCCATACAGTATTATGAGCCCCATATAATGCTCCATACAAAATACTGGATCTCATATAATTCACCATAGAGAATACTGCCTGGTCCCCATGTAATGCCATATGCAGGCTGGACCCCATACAGAGGCCCCACAAGCCTGCAGCATCCCCCCCAGAGCCCCCACAAGCCCGCAGCATCCCCCCCCAGAGCACCCACAAGCCGGCAGCATCCCCCCCAGAGCACCCACAAGCCCGCTGCATCCCCCCCAGAGCACCCACAAGCCCGATGCATCCCCCCCAGGGCCCCCACAAGCCTGCTGCATCCCCCCGGGACCCCCACAAGCCTGCAGCACACCCCCCCAGAGCTCCCACAAGCTCGCAGTATCCCCCAAGGGCCCCCACAAGCCCACAGCATCCCCCCCAGGGCCCCCACAAGCCCACAGCATCCCCCCACCAGAGCCCCCACAAGCTCACAGCATCCCCCTCCCAGAGCCCCCACAAGCTCGCAGCATCCCCCCCAGAGCCTCCACAAGCCCGCAGCATCCCCCCAGAGCACCCACAAGCCCGCAGCATCCCCCCCCCAGAGCACCCACAAGCCCACAGCATCCCCCCCAGAGCACCCACAAGCCCACAGCATCCCCCCAGGTCCCCACAAGCCCACAGCATCCCCCCAGGGCCCCACAAGCCCGCAGCATCCCCCCCAGGGCCCCACAAGCCCACAGCATTCCCGCCCCAGAGCCCCCACAAGCCCACAGCATCCCCCCAGGGCCCCACAAGCCCGCAGCATCCCCCCCAGGGCCCCACAAGCCCACAGCATTCACCCCCCCAGAGCCCCCACAAGCTCGCAGCATCCCCCCCAGAGCCCACACAAGACCGCGGAATCCCCCTTAGGGCCCCCCTAAGCCCGCAGCATCCCCCCCAGAGCCCTCACAACCCCGTAGCATCCCCTTAGGACCCCCACAAGCACGCATTATCCCTGCATTATTCCCCAGAGCCCCCTAAGATCTCCACAAGCATTAATTAACCCCACCAGACTGCCCTCCAGCATTAACCCCCCCAAATCCCTCACTCGCAAGTATCAAGCCCCCTCACCCCAAAAACAACAAGAAGAAAAGACATCAGACCAGCAATTAATAGAACAATCTCCTGTTTCTCAGCTTAGGATACTGACCTCCTCCTGCAGCTTCACCGGCAGCTCTGTCTCTGCATGAGACTCTGGCGTCTGGTGCTGAACTAGAACACGCCCCCGGAAATTACATCACACCTGGAAGGATCCCATACATTCTAGCGTCTAGGGCACAGGAAGAGGTAATTATTGTGACGGCCGGGGCCCTGAGCAGGCGGGGGGGCCCATAGTGCGCCGGGATGCCCGACGGCGAGTAAGCCCCCCGCCTGCTCAGGGCCCCGCCGCTTGCCTGGGTGCAGGAGGGGGACCCGATGCGGGGGTACACAGTGCAGGCGACTGCTATGGGGCCCCCCCAGCTCACGGGCCCCATAGCAGTCGCGTGGCCTGCCGCCATTGGCGGGACGCCACTGGGTACAATGGTGTCTGGCCTGGACAATCCTCTGTAAGGGAAACCAAGTCCAAACTGATAGATTTTCCCTGCACTGATACATTGTAGCAAACGGTCAGGACAGGAGGGGGATCGTCTAGACTGAATACCATTGTAATAAATGCTCCGCTGCTGTCAGGATTAGATTTTTTTCAGGTTCTGGATATTAACAAGAATGATTTTATTCTCAGACAACAAGCAGAGATCTTACAAATGGCAGAAAAGTGGAATAATCCTTCATTGCAGAGAGGAGAACTTTCCTCCTGTATCCGGCGGATCGTCCTGTGGCTGAGAACAGTCTTTGCGGAGCGATTCCTCCCTATGAGGGGAACGTCGGCGCGGTGGAGCTGCTGTATCAGCCACGGAGGGGAATGAAGAGCAAGAAAGATTTATCCCTCATCCTGGAGGATCCGGAACTGAAGACTGCGGAGATCAAAGCTGAAGGTGAAGCCACATGTGATCTGTATACATCGGCAGAGGGGTCGTCACATGAGGAAATCCCCCCATATATATGGAGATGGCGATCTGTGGGGGCCGGACACAGAATGGGTGTGTGGTGTAACCAAAGAGAACACTAAGTCAGCACAGGAGCTGTGTACACAAAACGGAAGCATTCTGCAAAGTTACTTTATTCTCTTTATCCCCTTCCCGACATCCGCAGAATTTAAGTGTCGCAATTCCAATGAGTTGTGGATTTTTGGTTCAAGTTGCCCAACGGGACCAAAAAATAATGTGATAGAAAAGTATTAAAATTGAAATTTATATATATAAAAAAATCCTTTGAAATTTCCTACCTCCATTTGTCAATACAAAGCAAGACTAAAAGATTATATATATATATTTATTTATTTAGTATTGACACACTGACAAAAAGTCCGATCTATCACATCATAAATATATTAACCCCTACAGCAAATGCCCAACAGCAAAGATAATCTAAACACCCAATTTTTTTTTCTTTTTGGGTAATTTTACCTCCCAAAAAATGCATCAAAAAGAGATGAAAAGTTTGTAGACAGCAGAGAATGGCATCAATAACCCCCGCAGGTCGGCGAGCAGAAAGCGAACCTCGCCCAGATTCATCAGCAGAAACATGGAACAAATGCCGGGTCTCACAAAATGGTGACACAATACCGGGTTATTTATTACTGTTTGGTGACACCATAATACGGCAATTCTGGCTTCTTCATTTATTTTTCCGCTATTTAACGTGCGGTTTAAATAATTTGGGCTTTGATAGGTCGGACTTTTACAGACACGACAATATAAAATGTTTCTTTTTTAATTTCTTTTTTTTTACCTCGGAAAATAGGGGTGATTTAACATTTTTGTTTATTTTTTTTCCTTTATAAAACTTTTTCTTTTTTTTCCATTTTTACTTTCTTTTTTTATGTCCCCTTAGGGCACTTGAACCTGCGATCTCTTGACTGCTTATTCTATATACAGTAATCCTCTAGTAATGCAGTATACAGTTTATAAGATTAAGTCCAGACTGTGGATGAACTTCACAGGAGTACCAAGATGGCAGCCATGCAGGCCTTCACCATTCCCCTGACTGCCATTGTCATCCATTTCCTGGCGATCGCGCAATATAAATGCCACTGTTGGCTCAGGTGGCCACAGTCTACTCAAGTCGCTGCTGTCGGCTCATGTCACCGCTGTTCTGGGCTGGCTGGCAAATTGCACACAGTAGCAACCCATCCTTATTGAGTTTTATCTGTGGCTGATTCATAAAGTGAGTAAAGGTTACAAAGCTTTAAAAAGATAAAGCCGGTGTTATGATGTAATAGTTGAGGTCAAATGCCGACTAGATTCTCATCCACTTCTATCAGTGGGCTACTCAGAGAGGTGTCTGAGACTCTAGTCAGCATGTGACCAGGCTCGGACTGGCCTGCTGGGGAATTCCCCGGTGGGCTCCACTGCAGGGCCAGCACTGACAAGAGAAGGAAGGCTCCTCACACTGCTACCCTAGCACAGCTATGCACTTGTCTATATATCGTATGCTGTGTGTGTGGGGGTGTGTGGTTTGACTTGTCTATATACCGTATGCTGTGTGTGGGGTACTTGTCTATATACTGTATGCTGTGTGGGGGGGACTTGTCTATATACTGTATGCTGTGTGTGTGGGGGGGGACTTGTCTATATACCGTATGCTGTGTGTGGGGGACTTGTCTATATACCGTATGCTGTGTGTGGGGGACTTATCTATATACTGTATGCTGTGTGTGGGGGACTTGTCTATATACCGTATGCTGTGTGTGGGGGACTTGTCTATATACCGTATGCTGTGTGGGGGGGACTTGTCTATATACCGTATGCTGTGTGGGGGGGACTTGTCTATATACCGTATGCGTGTATGGTGGACTTGTCTATATACCGTATGCTGTGTGTGGGGGACTTGTCTATATACTGTATGCTGTGTGTGGGGGACTTGTCTATATACTGTATGCTGTGTGTGTGGGACTTGTCTATATACTGTATGCTGTGTGTGTGGGACTTGTCTATATACCGTATGCTGTGTGTGGGGGACTTGTCTATATACTGTATGCTGTGTGGGGGGGACTTGTCTATATACCGTATGCTGTGTGTGTGGGACTTGTCTATATACCGTATGCTGTGTGGGGGGGACTTGTCTATATACCGTATGCTGTGTGTGGGAGACTTGTCTATATACTGTATGCTGTGTGTGTGGGACTTGTCTATATACCGTATGCTGTGTGTGGGGGACTTGTCTATATACTGTATGCTGTGTGTGGGGGACTTGTCTATATACTGTATGCTGTGTGTGAGGGACTTGTCTATATACCGTATGCTGTGTGGGGGGGACTTGTCTATATACTGTATGCTGTGTGGGGGGGACTTGTCTATATACCGTATGCTGTGTGTGTGGGACTTGTCTATATACCGTATGCTGTGTGTGGGGGACTTGTCTATATACTGTATGCTGTGTGGGGGGGACTTGTCTATATACCGTATGCTGTGTGTGGGGGACTTGTCTATATACCGTATACTGTGTGTGTGGGACTTGTCTATATACCGTATGCTGTGTATGGTGGACTTGTCTATATACCGTATGCTGTGTGTGGGGGACTTGTCTATATACCGTATGCTGTGTATGGGGGACTTGTCTATATACTGTATGCTGTGTGTGGGGGACTTGTCTATATACCGTATGCTGTGTATGGGGGACTTGTCTATATACCGTATGCTGTGTGTGGGGGACTTGTCTATATACCGTATGCTGTGTATGGGGGACTTGTCTATATACCGTATGCTGTGTATGGGGGACTTGTCTATATACTGTATGCTGTGTGTGGGGGACTTGTCTATATACCGTATGCTGTGTGTGGGGGACTTGTCTATATACCGTATGCTGTGTGTGGGGGACTTGTCTATATACCGTATGCTGTGTATGGGGGACTTGTCTATATACTGTATGCTGTGTGTGGGGGACTTGTCTATATACCGTATGCTGTGTATGGGGGACTTGTCTATATACCGTATGCTGTGTATGGGGGACTTGTCTATATACTCTATGCTGTGTGTGGGGGACTTGTCTATATACCGTATGCTGTGTGTGGGGGACTTGTCTATATACCGTATGCTGTGTGTGGGGGACTTGTCTATATACTGTATGCTGTGTATGGGGGACTTGTCTATATACTGTATGCTGTGTGTGGGGGACTTGTCTATATACCGTATGCTGTGTGTGGGGGCTTGTCTATATACTGTATTCTGTGTGTGGGGGACTTGTCTATATACCGTATGCTGTGTGGGGGGGAGTTGTCTATATACTGTATGCTGTGTGGGGGGACTTGTCTATATACCGTATGCTGTGTGGGGGGGACTTGTCTATATACCGTATGCTGTGTGGGGGGGACTTGTCTATATACCGTATGCTGTGTGGGGGGACTTGTCTATATACTGTATTCTGTGTGTGGGGGACTTGTCTATATACCGTATGCTGTGTGGGGGGGAGTTGTCTATATACTGTATGCTGTGTGGGGGGACTTGTCTATATACCGTATGCTGTGTGGGGGACTTGTCTATATACTGTATGCTGTGTGGGGGGGACTTGTCTATATACCGTATGCTGTGTGTGGGGGACTTGTCTATATACCGTATGCTGTGTATGGGGGACTTGTCTATATACCGTATGCTGTGTGTGGGGGACTTGTCTATATACCGTATGCTGTGTGGGGGACTTGTCTATATACCGTATGCTGTGTGGGGGACTTGTCTATATACTGTATGCTGTGTGGGGGGGACTTGTCTATATACCGTATGCTGTGTGTGGGGGACTTGTCTATATACCGTATGCTGTGTATGGGGGACTTGTCTATATACCGTATGCTGTGTGTGGGGGACTTGTCTATATACCGTATGCTGTGTGTGGGGGACTTGTCTATATACCGTATGCTGTGTGTGGGGGACTTGTCTATATACCGTATGCTGTGTATGGGGGACTTGTCTATATACTGTATGCTGTGTGTGGGGGACTTGTCTGTATACCGTATGCTGTGTGTGGGGGACTTGTCTGTATACCGTATGCTGTGTGTGGGGGACTTGTCTATATACCGTATGCTGTGTGGGGGACTTGTCTATATACCGTATGCTGTGTGGGGGGACTTGTCTATATACTGTATGCTGTGTGGGGGGGACGTGTCAATATACTTTATGCTGTGTGTGGGGGACTTGTCTGTATACCGTATGCTGTGTGGGGGACTTGTCTATATACTGTATGCTGTGTGTGGGGGAGCGGGGACCTGGCTATATACTTTGTGTGGGGGAGCAGAGACCTGGCTATATACTTTGTGTGGGGGAGCGGGGATCTTGGCTATATACTGTGTGTGGGGGAGCGGGGGCCTGGCTATATACTGTGTGTGGGGGAGCGGGGACCTGGCTATATACTTTGTGTGGGGGAGCGGGGGCCTGGCTATATACTTTGTGTGGGGGAGCGGGGGCCTGGCTATATACTGTGTGTGGGGGAGCGGGGACCTGGCTATATGTGGTAGGTGTGGGGCAGTTGATGTTACGGGGGCAGCTTTATTGTGAATGTATATGTAGTGGGTACAATGTGGAGGACTCTTTATAGATCACAGACATCATATGTGCTGATCAGGAGCCTTTCTGTGAATGCTATGTGTCAGGTCAGAGTTGCACTATTGCTAGATGATCTTGTTGGGTGAACGTCTCATTCAGACGTCTGTTTTTTTACATCCATGTTATTGACAGACATAATACGCACCTTTATCATCTATGGGGCAGCTCACATATCCATATATATATATATTTTTTTTATTTGCATATAGTAACAAACATTGATACAATTCGGATCGATCCCTTTGATGAAAATCAGTTTTGTTTTTTTTTGCTTTTTTTTTAATGTACCAGAAAACTACAGATGTCTGAATGAGGCCTGAAGATCTGTTCAAATGTGGCAGATTGTTCCTGGAGGATTTCCATAGAAAATCAGAGCAAATTAGCAAAAATCCGCAAGAAAATCCACAACAGCAAATTTGCACTGCATGATTATGGTGCAGATCTTTCTGGTAATTCACTGTGGAAAACAGCAGCGTGTAAAATAAAAAGAAATAAACTTGCTGGGAGTTGTAGTCCCTCACCACATACTGCAGTGCTATTATGACGCAGTGATGGTTTAGTTACATGATCGGTGCCTGCGCTGTCACTTGCTGGGAGTTGTAGTCCCTCACCACATACTGCAGTGCTATTATAACGCAGTGATGGTTTAGTTACATGACCAGTGCCTGCGCTGTCACTTGCTGGGAGTTGTAGTCCCTCACCACATACTGCAGTCCTATTATGACGCAGTGATGGTTTAGTTACATGATCGGTGCCTGCACTGTCACTTGCTGGAAGTTGTAGTCCCTCACCACATACTGCAGTGCTATTATGACGCAGTGATGGTGAACTGTGTATCTAATCCTATCCTGTGTGATACTGTTTGCTGAGCCATGTATCTAATCCCGCCCTGTGCGATACTGTCTGCTGAGCCGTGTATCTAATCCTCTCCTGTGCGATACTGTCTGCTGAGCCGTGTATCTAATCCTCTCCTGGTGAAACTGTCTGCTGAGCTGTGTATCTAATGCCATCCTGTGTGATACTGTCTGCTGAGCTGTGTATCTAATCCCCTCCTGTGTGATACTGTCTGCTGAGCTGTGTATCTAATCCTCTAATGTGTGATACTGTCTGCTGAGCTGTGTATCTAATCGTCTCCTGTGTGATACTGTCTGATGAACTGTGTATCTAATCCACTCCTGTGTGATACTGTCTGCTGAGCTGTGTATCTAATCCTATGCTGTGTGATACTGTCAGCTGAGCTGTGTATCTAATCCTCTCCTGTGTGATACTGTCTGCTGAGCCGTGTATCTAATCTTATCCTGTGTGATACTGTCTGCTGAGCTGTGTATCTAATCCCCTCCTGTGTGATACTGTCTGCTGAGCTGTGTATCTAATCCTATGATGTGTATCTAATCCTCTCCTGTGTGATACTGTCTACTGAGCCGTGTATCTAATCCCCTCCTGTGATACTGTCTGCTGAGCCGTGTATCTAATCCTATCCTGTGTGATACTGTCTGCTGAGCTGTGTATCTAATCCCATCCTGTGTGATACCATCTGCTGAGCAGTGTATCTAATCCTATCCTGTGTGATACTGTTTGCTGACCTGTGTATCTAATCCTGTACAGTGATACTGTCTGCTGAGCAGTGTATCTAATCCTATCCTGTGTGATACTGTCTGCTGAGCTGTGTATCTAATCCTGTCCTGTGTGATACTGTCTGCTGAGCTGTGCATCTAATCCTATCCCGTGTGATACTATCTGCTAAACAGTGTATCTAATCATCCCCTGTGTGATACTGTCTGCTGAGCTGTGTATCTAATCCTCTCCTGTGTGATACTGTCTGCTGAGCCGTGTATCTAATCCTATCCTGTGTGATACTGTCTGCTGAGCCGTGTATCTAATCCTATCCTGTGTGACACTGTCTGCTGAGCCGTGTATCTAATCCTCTCCTGTGTGATACCGTCTGCTGAGCCGTGTATCTCTAATCCTACCCTGTGTGACACTGTCTGCTGAGCCGTGTATCTAATCCTCTCCTGTGTGATACTGTCTGCTGAGCAGTGTATCTAATACTCTCCTGTGTGATACTGTCTGCTGAACCGTGTATCTAATCCCGCCCTGTGCGATACTGTCTGCTCAGCCGTGTATCTAATCCACTCCTGTGTGATACTGTCTGCTGAGCTGTGTATCTAATCCTATGCTGTGTGATACTGTCTGCTGATCTGTGTATCTAATCCTCTCCTGTGTGATACTGTCTGCTGAGCTGTGTATCTAATCCTACGCTGTGTGATACTGTCTGCTGAGCTGTGTATCTACTCCTCTCCTGTGTGATACTGTCTGCTGAGCTGTGTATCTAATCCTGTCCTGTGTGATACTGTCTGCTGAGCCGTGTATCTAATCCTATGCTGTGTGATACTGTCTGCTGAGCTGTGTATCTAATCCTCTCCTGTGTGATACTGTCTGCTGAGCTGTGTATCTAATCCTGTCCTGTGTGATACTGTCTGCTGAGCCGTGTATCTAATCCTATGCTGTGCGATACTGTCTGCTGAGCTGTGTATCTAATCCTATGCTGTGTGATACTGTCTGCTGAGCTGTGTATCTAATCCTATGCTGTGTGATACTGCCTGCTGAGCTGTGTATCTAATCCTATGCTGTGTGATACTGTCTCCTCAGCTGTGTATCTAATCCCCTCCTGAGTGATACTGTCTGCTGAGCCGTGTATCTAATCCTATGCTGTGTGATACTGTCTGCTGAGCCATGTATCTAATCCTCTCCTGTGAGATACTGTCTGCTGAGCTGCGTATCTAATCCTCTCCTGTGTGATACTGTCTGATGAACTGTGTATCTAATCCTGTCCTATGTGATACTGTCTGCTGAGCTGTGCATCTAATCCTCTCCTGTGTAATACTGTCTGCTGAGCTGTGTATCTAATCCTCTCCTGTGTAATACTGTCAGCTGAGCTGTGTATCTAATCCTACCCTGTGTGATACTGTCTGCTGCGCAGTGTATCTAATCCTATCCTGTGTGATACCATCTGCTGAGCTGCGTATCTAATCCTCTCCTGTGTGATACTGTCTGATGAACTGTGTATCTAATCCTGTCCTATGTGATACTGTCTGCTGAGCTGTGCATCTAATCCTCTCCTGTGTAATACTGTCAGCTGAGCTGTGTATCTAATCCTACCCTGTGTGATACTGTCAGGTGAGCTGTGTATCTAAGCCTATCCTGTGTGATACTGTCTGCTGAGCTGTGCATCTAATCCTCTCCTGTGTAATACTGTCTGCTGAGCTGTGTATCTAATCTTATCCTGTGTGATACTGTCTGCTGAGCTGTGTATCTAATCTTATCCTGTGTGATACTGTCTGCTGAGCTGTGTATCTAATCCCCTCCTGTGTGATACTGTCTGCTGAGCTGTGTATCTAATACTCTCCTGTGTGATACTGTCTGCTGAGCTGTGTATCTAATTCTCTCCTGTGTGATACCGTCTGCTGAGCTGTGTATCTAATACTATCCTGTGTGATACTGTCTGCTGAGCAGTGTATCTAATACTCTCCTTTGTGATACTGTCTGATGAACCGTGTATCTAATCCCGCCCTGTGCGATACTGTCTGCTGAGCCGTGTATCTAATCCACTCCTGTGTAATACTGTCTGCTGAGCTGTGTATCTAATCCTATGCTGTGTGATACTGTCTGCTGATCTGTGTATCTAATCCTCTCCTGTGCGATACTGTCTGCTGAGCTGTGTATCTAATCCTACGCTGTGTGATACTATCTGCTGAGCTGTGTATCTAATCCTCTCCTGTGTGATACTGTCTGCTGAGCTGTGTATCTAATCCTGTCCTGTGTGATACTGTCTGCTGAGCCGTGTATCTAATCCTATGCTGTGTGATACTGTCTGCTGAGCTGTGTATCTAATCTTATACTGTGTGATACTGCCTGCTGAGCTGTGTATCTAATCCTATGCTGTGTGATACTGTATGCTGAGCAGTGTATCTAATCCTCTCCTGTGTGATACTGTCTCCTCAGCTGTGTATCTAATCCCCTCCTGTGTGATACTGTCTGCTGAGCCGTGTATCTAATCCTATGCTGTGTGATACTGTCTGCTGAGCCATGTATCTAATCCTCTCCTGTGAGATACTGTCTGCTGAGCTGCGTATCTAATCCTCTCCTATGTGATACTGTCTGCTGAGCTGTGTATCTAATCCTGTCCTGTGTGTTACTGTCTGCTGAGCTGTGCATCTAATCCTCTCCTGTGTAATACTGTCTGCTGAGCTGTGTTTCTAATCTTATCCTGTGTGATACTGTCTGCTGAGCTGTGTATCTAATCTTATCCTGTGTGATACTGTCTGCTGAGCTGTGTATCTAATCCCCTCCTGTGTGATACTGTCTGTTGAGCCGTGTATCTAATCCTATGCTGTGTGATACTGTCTGCTGAGCTGTGTATCTAAACCTATGCTGTGTATCTCATCCTCTCCTGTGTGATACTGTCTGCTGAGCTGTGTATCTAATCCTCTCCTGTGTGATACTGTCTGCTGAGCTATGTATCTAATCCTGTGTGATACTGTCTGCTGAGCTGTGCATCTAATCCTATCCTGTGTGATACTATCCGCAGAGCAGTGTATCTAATCTTATCCTGTGTGATACTGTCTGCTGAGCTGTGTATCTAATCCCCTCCTGTGTGATACTGTCTGCTGAGCTGTGTATCTAATCCCCTCCTGTGTGATACTGTCTGCTGAACCGTGTATCTAATCCTATGCTGTGTGATGCTGTCTGCTGAGCCATGTATCTAATCCTCTCCTGTGTGATACTGTCTGCTGAGCTGTGTGTCTAATCCTATCCTGTGTGATACTGTCTGCTGAGCTGTGTATCTAATCCTCTCCTGTGTGATAATGTCTGCTGAGCCGTGTATCTAATCCACTCCTGTGTGATACTGTCAGCTGAGCTGTGTATCTAATCCTCTCCTGTGTGATACTGTCTGATGAGCTGTGTATCTAATCCTCTCCTGTGTGATACTGCCTACTGAGCTGTGTATCTAATCCTATCCTGTGTGATACTGTCTGCTGAGTCGTGTATCTAATCCCGCCCTGTGCGATACTATCTGCTGAGCCGTGTATCTAATCCACTCCTGTGTGATACTGTCAGCTGAGCTGTGTATCTGATCCTCTCCTGTGTGATACTGTCTGCTGAGCCGTGTATCTAATCCTCTCCTGTGTGATACTGCCTACTGAGCTGTGCATCTAATCCTATCCTGTGTGATACCATCAGCTGAGCAGTGTATCTAATCCTATCCTGTGTGATACCATCTGCTGAGCTGTGTATCTAATCCACTCCTGTGTGATACTGTCTGGTGAGCTGTATATCTAATCCTATCCTGTGTGATACTATCTGCTGAGCTGTGTATCTAATCCTCTCCTGTGTGACACTGTCTGCTGAGCTGTGTATCTAATCCTCTCCTGTGTGATACTGTCAGCTGAGCTGTGTATCTAATCCTCTCCTGTGTGATACTGTCTGCTGAGCCGTGTATCTAATCCTGTCCTGTGTGATACTGTCTGATGAGCTATGTATCTAATCCTCTCCTGTGTGATACTGTCTGCTGAGCTGTGTATCTAATCCTGTCCTGTGTGATACTGTCTGATGAGCTATGTATCTAATCCTCTCCTGTGCGATACTGTCTGATGAGCCGTGTATCTAATCCTCTCCTGTGTGATACTGTCTGCTGAGCTGTGCATCTAATCCTATCCTGTGTGATACCATCTGCTGAGCTATGTATCTAATCCTCTCCTGTGCGATACTGTCTGATGAGCCGTGTATCTAATCCTCTCCTGTGTGATACTGTCTGCTGAGCTGTGTATCTAATCCTCTCCTGTGTGATACTGTCTGCTGAGCTATGTATCTAATCCTGTGTGATACTGTCTGCTGAGCTGTGCATCTAATCCTATCCCGTGTGATACTATCTGCTAAACAGTGTATCTAATCATCCCCTGTGTGATACTGTCTGCTGAGCTGTGTATCTAATCCTCTCCTGTGTGATACTGTCTGCTGAGCCGTGTATCTAATCCTATCCTGTGTGATACTGTCTGCTGAGCCGTGTATCTAATCCTATCCTGTGTGACACTGTCTGCTGAGCCGTGTATCTAATCCTCTCCTGTGTGATACCGTCTGCTGAGCCGTGTATCTCTAATCCTACCCTGTGTGACACTGTCTGCTGAGCCGTGTATCTAATCCTCTCCTGTGTGATACTGTCTGCTGAGCAGTGTATCTAATACTCTCCTGTGTGATACTGTCTGCTGAACCGTGTATCTAATCCCGCCCTGTGCGATACTGTCTGCTCAGCCGTGTATCTAATCCACTCCTGTGTGATACTGTCTGCTGAGCTGTGTATCTAATCCTATGCTGTGTGATACTGTCTGCTGATCTGTGTATCTAATCCTCTCCTGTGTGATACTGTCTGCTGAGCTGTGTATCTAATCCTACGCTGTGTGATACTGTCTGCTGAGCTGTGTATCTACTCCTCTCCTGTGTGATACTGTCTGCTGAGCTGTGTATCTAATCCTGTCCTGTGTGATACTGTCTGCTGAGCCGTGTATCTAATCCTATGCTGTGTGATACTGTCTGCTGAGCTGTGTATCTAATCCTCTCCTGTGTGATACTGTCTGCTGAGCTGTGTATCTAATCCTGTCCTGTGTGATACTGTCTGCTGAGCCGTGTATCTAATCCTATGCTGTGTGATACTGTCTCCTCAGCTGTGTATCTAATCCCCTCCTGAGTGATACTGTCTGCTGAGCCGTGTATCTAATCCTATGCTGTGTGATACTGTCTGCTGAGCCATGTATCTAATCCTCTCCTGTGAGATACTGTCTGCTGAGCTGCGTATCTAATCCTCTCCTGTGTGATACTGTCTGATGAACTGTGTATCTAATCCTGTCCTATGTGATACTGTCTGCTGAGCTGTGCATCTAATCCTCTCCTGTGTAATACTGTCTGCTGAGCTGTGTATCTAATCCTCTCCTGTGTAATACTGTCAGCTGAGCTGTGTATCTAATCCTACCCTGTGTGATACTGTCTGCTGCGCAGTGTATCTAATCCTATCCTGTGTGATACCATCTGCTGAGCTGCGTATCTAATCCTCTCCTGTGTGATACTGTCTGATGAACTGTGTATCTAATCCTGTCCTATGTGATACTGTCTGCTGAGCTGTGCATCTAATCCTCTCCTGTGTAATACTGTCAGCTGAGCTGTGTATCTAATCCTACCCTGTGTGATACTGTCAGGTGAGCTGTGTATCTAAGCCTATCCTGTGTGATACTGTCTGCTGAGCTGTGCATCTAATCCTCTCCTGTGTAATACTGTCTGCTGAGCTGTGTATCTAATCTTATCCTGTGTGATACTGTCTGCTGAGCTGTGTATCTAATCTTATCCTGTGTGATACTGTCTGCTGAGCTGTGTATCTAATCCCCTCCTGTGTGATACTGTCTGCTGAGCTGTGTATCTAATACTCTCCTGTGTGATACTGTCTGCTGAGCTGTGTATCTAATTCTCTCCTGTGTGATACCGTCTGCTGAGCTGTGTATCTAATACTATCCTGTGTGATACTGTCTGCTGAGCAGTGTATCTAATACTCTCCTTTGTGATACTGTCTGATGAACCGTGTATCTAATCCCGCCCTGTGCGATACTGTCTGCTGAGCCGTGTATCTAATCCACTCCTGTGTAATACTGTCTGCTGAGCTGTGTATCTAATCCTATGCTGTGTGATACTGTCTGCTGATCTGTGTATCTAATCCTCTCCTGTGCGATACTGTCTGCTGAGCTGTGTATCTAATCCTACGCTGTGTGATACTATCTGCTGAGCTGTGTATCTAATCCTCTCCTGTGTGATACTGTCTGCTGAGCTGTGTATCTAATCCTGTCCTGTGTGATACTGTCTGCTGAGCCGTGTATCTAATCCTATGCTGTGTGATACTGTCTGCTGAGCTGTGTATCTAATCTTATACTGTGTGATACTGCCTGCTGAGCTGTGTATCTAATCCTATGCTGTGTGATACTGTATGCTGAGCAGTGTATCTAATCCTCTCCTGTGTGATACTGTCTCCTCAGCTGTGTATCTAATCCCCTCCTGTGTGATACTGTCTGCTGAGCCGTGTATCTAATCCTATGCTGTGTGATACTGTGTGCTGAGCCATGTATCTAATCCTCTCCTGTGAGATACTGTCTGCTGAGCTGCGTATCTAATCCTCTCCTATGTGATACTGTCTGCTGAGCTGTGTATCTAATCCTGTCCTGTGTGTTACTGTCTGCTGAGCTGTGCATCTAATCCTCTCCTGTGTAATACTGTCTGCTGAGCTGTGTTTCTAATCTTATCCTGTGTGATACTGTCTGCTGAGCTGTGTATCTAATCTTATCCTGTGTGATACTGTCTGCTGAGCTGTGTATCTAATCCCCTCCTGTGTGATACTGTCTGTTGAGCCGTGTATCTAATCCTATGCTGTGTGATACTGTCTGCTGAGCTGTGTATCTAAACCTATGCTGTGTATCTCATCCTCTCCTGTGTGATACTGTCTGCTGAGCTGTGTATCTAATCCTCTCCTGTGTGATACTGTCTGCTGAGCTATGTATCTAATCCTGTGTGATACTGTCTGCTGAGCTGTGCATCTAATCCTATCCTGTGTGATACTATCCGCAGAGCAGTGTATCTAATCTTATCCTGTGTGATACTGTCTGCTGAGCTGTGTATCTAATCCCCTCCTGTGTGATACTGTCTGCTGAGCTGTGTATCTAATCCCCTCCTGTGTGATACTGTCTGCTGAACCGTGTATCTAATCCTATGCTGTGTGATGCTGTCTGCTGAGCCATGTATCTAATCCTCTCCTGTGTGATACTGTCTGCTGAGCTGTGTGTCTAATCCTATCCTGTGTGATACTGTCTGCTGAGCTGTGTATCTAATCCTCTCCTGTGTGATAATGTCTGCTGAGCCGTGTATCTAATCCACTCCTGTGTGATACTGTCAGCTGAGCTGTGTATCTAATCCTCTCCTGTGTGATACTGTCTGATGAGCTGTGTATCTAATCCTCTCCTGTGTGATACTGCCTACTGAGCTGTGTATCTAATCCTATCCTGTGTGATACTGTCTGCTGAGTCGTGTATCTAATCCCGCCCTGTGCGATACTATCTGCTGAGCCGTGTATCTAATCCACTCCTGTGTGATACTGTCAGCTGAGCTGTGTATCTGATCCTCTCCTGTGTGATACTGTCTGCTGAGCCGTGTATCTAATCCTCTCCTGTGTGATACTGCCTACTGAGCTGTGCATCTAATCCTATCCTGTGTGATACCATCAGCTGAGCAGTGTATCTAATCCTATCCTGTGTGATACCATCTGCTGAGCTGTGTATCTAATCCACTCCTGTGTGATACTGTCTGGTGAGCTGTATATCTAATCCTATCCTGTGTGATACTATCTGCTGAGCTGTGTATCTAATCCTCTCCTGTGTGACACTGTCTGCTGAGCTGTGTATCTAATCCTCTCCTGTGTGATACTGTCAGCTGAGCTGTGTATCTAATCCTCTCCTGTGTGATACTGTCTGCTGAGCCGTGTATCTAATCCTGTCCTGTGTGATACTGTCTGATGAGCTATGTATCTAATCCTCTCCTGTGTGATACTGTCTGCTGAGCTGTGTATCTAATCCTGTCCTGTGTGATACTGTCTGATGAGCTATGTATCTAATCCTCTCCTGTGCGATACTGTCTGATGAGCCGTGTATCTAATCCTCTCCTGTGTGATACTGTCTGCTGAGCTGTGCATCTAATCCTATCCTGTGTGATACCATCTGCTGAGCTATGTATCTAATCCTCTCCTGTGCGATACTGTCTGATGAGCCGTGTATCTAATCCTCTCCTGTGTGATACTGTCTGCTGAGCTGTGTATCTAATCCTCTCCTGTGTGATACTGTCTGCTGAGCCGTGTATCTAATCCTCTCCTGTGTGATACTGTCTGCTGAGCTGTGTATCTAATCCTCTCCTGTGTGATACTGTCTGCTGAGCCGTGTATCTAATCCTACCCTGTGTGATACTGTCTGCTGAACCGTGTATCTAATCCTGCCCTGTGTGATACTGTCTGCTGAGCAGTGTATCTAATTCTATCCTGTGTGATACCATCTGCTGAGCTGTGTATCTAATCCTCTCCTGTGTGATACTGTCTGCTGAGCTGTGTATCAAATCCTCTCCTGTGTGATACTGTCTGCTGAGCCGTGTATCTAATCCTACCCTGTGTGATACTGTCTGCTGAACCGTGTATCTAATCCTGCCCTGTGTGATACTGTCTGCTGAGCAGTGTATCTAATCCTATCCTGTGTGATACCATCTGCTGAGCTGTGTATCTAATCCTCTCCTGTGTGATACTGTCTGCTGAGCTGTGTATCAAATCCTCTCCTGTGTGATACTGTCTGCTGAGCCGTGTATCTAATCCTACCCTGTATGATACTGTCTGCTGAACCGTGTATCTAATCCTGCCCTGTGTGATACTGTCTGCTGAGCTGTGTATCTAATCCTATCCTGTGTGATACCATCTGCTGAGCCGTGTAACTAATCCTCTCCTGTGTGATACTGTCTGATGAGCCCTGTATCTAATCATATCCTGTGTGATACCATCTGCTGAGCAGTGTATCTAAACCTATCCTGTGTGATACCAGCTGCTGAGCTGTGTATCTAATCCTATCCTTTGTGATACTGTCTGCTGAGCTGTGTATCTAATCCTTTCCTGTGTGATACCATCTACTGAGCTGTGTATCTAATCCTCTCCTGCGTGATAATGTCTGCTGAGCCGTGTATCTAATCCTCTCCTGTGTGATACTGTCTGCTGAGCTGTGTATCTAATCCTGTCCTGTGTGATACAGTCCGCTGAGCTATGTATCTAATCCTCTCCTGTGCGATATTCTCTGCTGAGCTGTGTATCTAATCCTCTCCTGTGTGATACCGTCTGCTGAGCTGTGTATCTAATCCTCTCCTGTGTGATACTGTCTGCTGAGCCATGTATCTAATCCTATGCTGTGTGATACTGTCTGCTGAGCAGTGTATCTAATCCTATCCTGTGTGATACTGTCTGCTGAGCCGTGTATCTAATCCCGCCCTGTGCGATACTGTCTGCTGAGCCGTGGATCTAATCCACTCCTGTGTGATACTGTCTGCTGAGCTGTGTATCTAATCCCGCCATGTGCGATACTGTCTGCTGAGCCGTGTATCTAATCCATTCCTGTGTGATACTGTCTGATGAACTGTGTATCTAATCCTATCCTGCGTGATACTGTCTGCTGAGCCATGTATCTAATCCCGCCCTGTGCGATACTGTCTGCTGAGCCGTGTATCTAATCCACTCCTGTGTGATACTATCTGCTGAGCTTTGTATCTAATCCTGTGCTGTGTGATACTGTCAGCTGAGTTGTGTATCTAATCCTATCCTGTGTGATACCATCTGCTGAGCTGTGTATCTAATCCTTTCCTGTGTGATATTGTCTGCTGAGCTGTGTATCTAATCCCCTCCTGTGTGATACTGTTTGCTGAGCTGTGTATCTAATCCTTTCCTGTGTGATACTGCCTGCTGAGCTGTGTATCTAAGCCTATCCTGTGTGATACTGTCTGCTGAGCCATGTATATAATCCTCTACTGTGTGATACTGTCAGGTGAGCTGTGTATCTAAGCCTATCCTGTGTGATACTGTCTGCTGAGCCGTGTATCTAATCCTCTCCTGTGTGATACTGTCTGCTGAGCTGTGTATCTAATCCTCTCCTGTGTGATATTGTCAGCTGAGCTGTGTATCAAATCCTCTCCTGTGTGATACTGACTGCTGTGCTGTGTATCTAATCCTATGCTGTGTGATACTGTCTGCTGAGCCGTGTATCTAATCCTCTCCTGTGTGATATTGTCAGCTGAGCTGTGTATCAAATCCTCTCCTGTGTGATACTGTCTGCTGAGCTGTGTATCTAATCCTATGCTGTGTGATACTGTCTGCTGAGCTGTGTATCTAATCCTATCCTGTGTGATATTGTCAGCTGAGCTGTGTATCAAATCCTCTCCTGTGTGATACTGACTGCTGTGCTGTGTATCTAATCCTATGCTGTGTGATACTGTCTGCTGAGCTGTGTATCTAATCCTATGCTGTGTGATACTGTCTGCTGAGCTGTATCTCTAATCCTACCCTGTGTGATACTGTCTGCTCAACCGTGTATCTAATCCTCTCCTGTGTGATACCCTCTGCTGAGCAGTGTATCTAATCCTCTCCTGTGTGATACCGGCTGCTGAGCTGTGTATCTAATCCTCTCCTGTGCGATACTGTCTGCTGAGCTGTGTATCTAATCCTCTCCTGTGTGATACTGTCAGCTGAGCTGTGTATCTAATCCTCTCCTGTGTGATACTGTCTGCTGAGCTGTGTATCTAATCCTGTCCTGTGTGATACTGTCTGATGAGCTATGTATCTAATCCTCTCCTGTGCGATACTGTCTGCTGAGCTGTGTATCTAATCCTCTCCTGTGTGATACTGTCAGCTGAGCTGTGTATCTAATCCTCTCCTGTGTCATACTGTCTGCTGAGCCGTGTATCTAATCCTCTCCTGTGTGATACTGTCTGCTGAGCCATGTATCTAATCCTGTCCTGTGTGATACTGTCTGATGAGCTATGTATCTAATCCTCTCCTGTGTGATACTGTCTGCTGAGCTGTGTATCTAATCCTGTCCTGTGTGATACTGTCTGATGAGCTATGTATCTAATCCTCTCCTGTGTGATACTGTCTGCTGAGCCGTGTATCTAATCCTCTCCTGTGTGATACTGTCTGCTGAGCTGTGCATCTAATCCTCTCCTGTGTGATACTATCTGCTGAGCAGTGTATCTAATCCTCTCCTGTGTGATACTGTCTGCTGAGCCGTGTATCTAATCCTCTCCTGTGTCATACTGTCTGCTGAGCTGTGTATCTAATCCTCTCCTGTGTGATACTGTCTGCTGAGCTGTGCATCTAATCCTCTCCTGTGTGATACTATCTGCTGAGCTGTGTATCTAATCTTCTCCTGTGTGATACTGTCTGCTGAGCTGTGTATCTAATCCTCTCCTGTGTGATACTGTCTGTTGAGCTGTGTATCTAATCCTCTCCTGTGTGATACTGTCTGCTGAGCCGTGTATCTAATCCTACCCTGTGTGATACTGTCTGCTGAACCGTGTATCTAATCCTGCCCTGTGTGATACTGTCTGCTGAGCAGTGTATCTAATTCTATCCTGTGTGATACCATCTGCTGAGCTGTGTATCTAATCCTCTCCTGTGTGATACTGTCTGCTGAGCTGTGTATCAAATCCTCTCCTGTGTGATACTGTCTGCTGAGCCGTGTATCTAATCCTACCCTGTGTGATACTGTCTGCTGAACCGTGTATCTAATCCTGCCCTGTGTGATACTGTCTGCTGAGCAGTGTATCTAATCCTATCCTGTGTGATACCATCTGCTGAGCTGTGTATCTAATCCTCTCCTGTGTGATACTGTCTGCTGAGCTGTGTATGAAATCCTCTCCTGTGTGATACTGTCTGCTAAGCCGTGTATCTAATCCTACCCTGTGTGATACTGTCTGCTGAACCGTGTATCTAATCCTGCCCTGTGTGATACTGTCTGCTGAGCTGTGTATCTAATCCTATCCTGTGTGATACCATCTGCTGAGCCGTGTAACTAATCCTCTCCTGTGTGATACTGTCTGCTGAGCCCTGTATCTAATCATATCCTGTGTGATACCATCTGCTGAGCAGTGTATCTAAACCTATCCTGTGTGATACCAGCTGCTGAGCTGTGTATCTAATCCTATCCTTTGTGATACTGTCTGCTGAGCTGTGTATCTAATCCTCTCCTGTGTGATACTATCTGCTGAGCAGTGTATCTAATCCTCTCCTGTGTGATACTGTCTGCTGAGCCGTGTATCTAATCCTCTACTGTGTGATACTATCTGCTGAGCAGTGTATCTAATCCTATCTTGTGTGATACCATCTGCTGAGCTGTGTATCTAATGCTCTCCTGTGTGATACTGTCTGCTGAGCTGTGTATCTAATCCTGTCCTGTGTGATACAGTCCGCTGAGCTATGTATCTAATCCTCTCCTGTGCGATATTGTCTGCTGAGCTGTGTATCTAATCCTCTCCTGTGTGATACTGTCTGCTGAGCTGTGTATCTAATGCTCTCCTGTGTGATACTGTCTGCTGAGCTGTGTATCTAATCCTGTCCTGTGTGATACAGTCCGCTGAGCTATGTATCTAATCCTCTCCTGTGCGATATTGTCTGCTGAGCTGTGTATCTAATCCTATCCTGTGTGATACTATCTGCTGAGCAGTGTATCTAATCCTATCCTGTGTGATACTGTCTGCTGAGCCGTGTATCTAATCCCGCCCTGTGCGATACTGTCTGCTGAGCCGTGGATCTAATCCACTCCTGTGTGATACTGTCTGCGGAGCTGTGTATCTAATCCCGCCCTGTGCGATACTGTCTGCTGAGCCGTGTATCTAATCCATTCCTGTGTGATACTGTCTGATGAACTGTGTATCTAATCCTATCCTGCGTGATACTGTCTGCTGAGCCGTGTATCTAATCCCGCCCTGTGCGATACTGTCTGCTGAGCCGTGTATCTAATCCATTCCTGTGTGATACTGTCTGATGAACTGTGTATCTAATCCTATCCTGTGTGATACTGTCTGCTGAGCCGTGTATCTAATCCCGCCCTGTGCGATACTGTCTGCTGAGCCATGTATCTAATCCACTCCTGTGTGATACTATCTGCTGAGCTTTGTATCTAATCCTGTGCTGTGTGATACTGTCAGCTGAGTTGTGTATCTAATCCTATCCTGTGTGATACCATCTGCTGAGCTGTGTATCTAATCCTTTCCTGTGTGATTCTGTCTGCTGAGCTGTGTATCTAATCCTCTCCTGTGTGATACTGTCTGCTGAGCAGTGTATCTAATCCTCTCCTGTGTGATACTGTCTGCTGAGCTATGTATCTAATCCTCTCCTGTGTGATACTGTTTGCTGAGCTGTGTATCTAATCCTTTCCTGTGTGATACTGCCTGCTGAGCTGTGTATCTAAGCCTATCCTGTGTGATACTGTCTGCTGAGCCATGTATATAATCCTCTACTGTGTGATACTGTCTGCTGAGCTGTGGATCTAATCCTATCCTGTGTGATATTGTCAGCTGAGCTGTGTATCTAATCCTGTCCTGTGTGATACTGTCTGCTGAGCTGTGTATCAAATCCTCTCCTGTGTGATACTGACTGCTGTGCTGTGTATCTAATCCTATGCTGTGTGATACTGTCTGCTGAGCTGTATCTCTAATCCTACCCTGTGTGATACTGTCTGCTCAACCGTGTATCTAATCCTCTCCTGTGTGATACCCTCTGCTGAGCAGTGTATCTAATCCTCTCCTGTGTGATACCGGCTGCTGAGCTGTGTATCTAATCCTCTCCTGTGCGATACTGTCTGCTGAGCTGTGTATCTAATCCTCTCCTGTGTGATACTGTCAGCTGAGCTGTGTATCTAATCCTCTCCTGTGTGATACTGTCTGCTGAGCTGTGTATCTAATCCTGTCCTGTGTGATACTGTCTGATGAGGTATGTATCTAATCCTCTCCTGTGCGATACTGTCTGCTGAGCTGTGTATCTAATCCTCTCCTGTGTGATACTGTCAGCTGAGCTGTGTATCTAATCCTCTCCTGTGTGATACTGTCTGCTGAGCCGTGTATCTAATCCTCTCCTGTGTGATACTGTCTGCTGAGCCGTGTATCTAATCCTGTCCTGTGTGATACTGTCTGATGAGCTATGTATCTAATCCTCTCCTGTGTGATACTGTCTGCTGAGCTGTGTATCTAATCCTGTCCTGTGTGATACTGTCTGATGAGCTATGTATCTAATCCTCTCCTGTGTGATACTATCTGATGAGCCGTGTATCTAATCCTCTCCTGTGTGATACTGTCTGCTGAGCTGTGCATCTAATCCTCTCCTGTGTGATACTATCTGCTGAGCAGTGTATCTAATCCTCTCCTGTGTGATACTGTCTGCTGAGCCGTGTATCTAATCCTCTCCTGTGTGATACTGTCTGCTGAGCTGTGTATCTAATCCTCTCCTGTGTGATACTGTCTGCTGAGCCGTGTATCTAATCCTACCCTGTGTGATACTGTCTGCTGAACCGTGTATCTAATCCTGCCCTGTGTGATACTGTCTGCTGAGCAGTGTATCTAATCCTATCCTGTGTGATACCATCTGCTGAGCTGTGTATCTAATCCTCTCCTGTGTGATACTGTCTGCTGAGCTGTGTATCAAATCCTCTCCTGTGTGATACTGTCTGCTGAGCCGTGTATCTAATCCTACCCTGTGTGATACTGTCTGCTGAACCGTGTATCTAATCCTGCCCTGTGTGATACTGTCTGCTGAGCTGTGTATCTAATCCTATCCTGTGTGATACCATCTGCTGAGCCGTGTAACTAATCCTCTTCTGTGTGATAATGTCTGCTGAGCCCTGTATCTAATCATATCCTGTGTGATACCATCTGCTGAGCTGTGTATCTAATCCTATCCTTTGTGATACTGTCTGCTGAGCTGTGTATCTAATCCTCTACTGTGTGATACTATCTGCTGAGCAGTGTATCTAATCCTATCTTGTGTGATACCATCTGCTGAGCTGTGTATCTAATGCTCTCCTGTGTGATACTGTCTGCTGAGCTGTGTATCTAATCCTGTCCTGTGTGATACAGTCCGCTGAGCTATGTATCTAATCCTCTCCTGTGCGATATTGTCTGCTGAGCTGTGTATCTAATCCTCTCCTGTGTGATACTGTCTGCTGAGCTGTGCATCTAATCCCATCCTGTGTGATACTATCTGCTGAGCAGTGTATCTAATCCTATCCTGTGTGATACTGTCTGCTGAGCTGTGTATCAAATCCTCTCCTGTGTGATACTGTCTGCTGAGCCGTGTATCTAATCCTACCCTGTGTGATACTGTCTGCTGAACCGTGTATCTAATCCTGCCCTGTGCGATACTGTCTGCTGAGCCGTGTATCTAATCATATCCTGTGTGATACCATCTGCTGAGCAGTGTATCTAAACCTATCCTGTGTGATACCAGCTGCTGAGCTGTGTATCTAATCCTATCCTTTGTGATACTGTCTGCTGAGCTGTGTATCTAATCCTCTCCTGTGTGATACTATCTGCTGAGCAGTGTATCTAATCCTCTCCTGTGTGATACTGTCTGCTGAGCCGTGTATCTAATCCTCTACTGTGTGATACTATCTGCTGAGCAGTGTATCTAATCCTATCTTGTGTGATACCATCTGCTGAGCTGTGTATCTAATGCTCTCCTGTGTGATACTGTCTGCTGAGCTGTGTATCTAATCCTGTCCTGTGTGATACAGTCCGCTGAGCTATGTATCTAATCCTCTCCTGTGCGATATTGTCTGCTGAGCTGTGTATCTAATCCTCTCCTGTGTGATACTGTCTGCTGAGCTGTGCATCTAATCCTATCCTGTGTGATACTATCTGCTGAGCAGTGTATCTAATCCTATCCTGTGTGATACTGTCTGCTGAGCCGTGTATCTAATCCCGCCCTGTGCGATACTGTCTGCTGAGCCGTGTATCTAATCCACTCCTGTGTGATACTGTCTGATGAACTGTGTATCTAATCCTATCCTGTGTGATACTGTCTGCTGAGCCGTGTATCTAATCCACTCCTGTGTGATACTGTCTGCTGAGCTGTGTATCTAATCCCGCCCTGTGCGATACTGTCTGCTGAGCCGTGTATCTAATCCACTCCTGTGTGATACTGTCTGATGAACTGTGTATCTAATCCTATCCTGTGTGATACTGTCTGCTGAGCCGTGTATCTAATCCCGCCCTGTGCGATACTGTCTGCTGAGCCATGTATCTAATCCACTCCTGTGTGATACTATCTGCTGAGCTTTGTATCTAATCCTGTGCTGTGTGATACTATCAGCTGAGTTGTGTATCTAATCCTATCCTGTGTGATACCATCTGCTGAGCTGTGTATCTAATCCTTTCCTGTGTGATACCGTCTGCTGAACTGTGTATCTAATCCTCTCCTGTGTGATACTGTCTGCTGAGCCGTGTATCTAATCCTGTCCTGTGTGATACTGTCTGATGAGCTATGTATCTAATCCTCTCCTGTGTGATACTGTCTGCTGAGCTGTGTATCTAATCCTGTCCTGTGTGATACTGTCTGATGAGCTATGTATCTAATCCTCTCCTGTGCGATACTGTCTGATGAGCCGTGTATCTAATCCTCTCCTGTGTGATACTGTCTGCTGAGCCGTGTATCTAATCCTCTCCTGTGTGATACTGTCTGCTGAGCTGTGCATCTAATCCTATCCTGTGTGATACTATCTGCTGAGCAGTGTATCTAATCCTCTCCTGTGTGATACTGTCTGCTGAGCCGTGTATCTAATCCTCTCCTGTGTGATACTGTATGCTGAGCTGTGTATCTAATCCTCTCCTGTGTGATACTGTCTGCTGAGCCGTGTATCTAATCCTACCCTGTGTGATACTGTCTGCTGAACCGTGTATCTAATCCTGCCCTGTGTGATACTGTCTGCTGAGCAGTGTATCTAATTCTATCCTGTGTGATACCATCTGCTGAGCAGTGTATCAAATCCTCTCCTGTGTGATACTGTCTGCTGAGCCGTGTATCTAATCCTATGCTGTGTGACACTGTCTGCTGAGCTGTGCATCTAATCCTATCCTGTGTGATACTATCTGCTGAGCAGTGTATCTAATCCTCTCCTGTGTGATACTGTCTGCTGAGCCGTGTATCTAATCCTCTCCTGTGTGATACTGTATGCTGAGCTGTGTATCTAATCCTCTCCTGTGTGATACTGTCTGCTGAGCCGTGTATCTAATCCTACCCTGTGTGATACTGTCTGCTGAACCGTGTATCTAATCCTGCCCTGTGTGATACTGTCTGCTGAGCAGTGTATCTAATTCTATCCTGTGTGATACCATCTGCTGAGCTGTGTATCTAATCCTCTCCTGTGTGATACTGTCTGCTGAGCTGTGTATCTAATCCTATGCTGTGTGATACTGTCTGCTGAGCCGTGTATCTAATCCTATGCTGTGTGATACTGTCTGCTGAGCTGTGTATCTAATCCTCTCCTGTGTGATACTGTCTGCTGAGCTGTGTATCTAATCCTGTCCTGTGTGATACTGTCTGCTGAGCCGTGTATCTAATCCTATGATGTGCGATACTGTCTGCTGAGCTGTGTATCTAATCCTATGCTGTGTGATACTGTCTGCTGAGCTGTGTATCTAATCCTATGCTGTGTGATACTGCCTACTGAGCTGTGTATCTAATCCTATGCTGTGTGATACTGTCTGCTGAGCCATGTATCTAATCCTCTCCTGTGAGATACTGTCTGCTGAGCTGCGTATCTAATCCTCTCCTTGTGATACTGTCTGATGAACTGTGTATCTAATCCTGTGCTATGTGATACTGTCTGCTGAGCTGTGCATCTAATCCTCTCCTGTGTAATACTGTCTGCTGAGCCGTGTATCTAATCTTATCCTGTGTGATACTGTCTGCTGAGCTGTGTATCTAATCTTATCCTGTGTGATACTGTCTGCTGAGCTGTGTATCTAATCCCCTCCTGTGTGATACTGTCTGCTGAGCTGTGTATCTAATCCTATGCTGTGTGATACTGTCTGTTGAGCCGTGTATCTAATCCTATGCTGTGTGATACTGCCTGCTGAGCTGTGTATCTAATCCTGTGTGATACTGTCTGCTGAGCTGTGTATCTCATCCTCTCCTGTGTGATACTGTCTGCTGAGCTGTGTATCTAATCCTCTCCTGTGTGATACTGTCTGCTGAGCTGTGTATCTCATCCTCTCCTGTGTGATACTGTCTGCTGAGCAGTGTATCTAATACTCTCCTGTGTGATACTGTCTGATGAACCGTGTATCTAATCCCGCCCTGTGCGATACTGTCTGCTGAGCCGTGTATCTAATCCACTCCTGTGTGATACTGTCTGCTGAGCTGTGTATCTAATCCTATGCTGTGTGATACTGTCTGCTGATCTGTGTATCTAATCCTCTCCTGTGTGATACTGTCTGCTGAGCTGTGTATCTAATCCTACGCTGTGTGATACTGTCTGCTGAGCTGTGTATCTAATCCTCTCCTGTGTGATACTGTCTGATGAGCTATGTATCTAATCCTCTCCTGTGCGATACTGTCTGATGAGCCGTGTATCTAATCCTCTCCTGTGTGATACTGTCTGCTGAGCTGTGCATCTAATCCTCTCCTGTGTGATACTATCTGCTGAGCAGTGTATCTAATCCTCTCCTGTGTGATACTGTCTGCTGAGTCGTGTATCTAATCCTCTCCTGTGTGATACTGTCTGCTGAGCTGTGTATCTAATCCTCTCCTGTGTGATACTGTCTGCTGAGCCGTGTATCTAATCCTACCCTGTGTGATGCTGTCTGCTGAACCGTGCATCTAATCCTGCCCTGTGTGATACTGTCTGCTGAGCTGTGTATCTAATTCTATCCTGTGTGATACTGTCTGCTGAGCAGTGTATCTAATCCTCTCCTGTGTGATACTGTCTGCTGAGCTATGTATCTAATCCTGTGTGATACTGTCTGCTGAGCTGTGTATCTAATTCTCTCCTGTGTGATACCGTCTGCTGAGCTGTGTATCTAATCCCCTCCTGTGTGATACTGTCTGCTGAGCCGTGTATCTAATCCTATGCTGTGTGATACTGTCTGCTGAGCCATGTATCTAATCCTCTCCTGTGAGATACTGTCTGCTGAGCTGCGTATCTAATCCTCTCCTGTGTGATACTGTCTGCTGAGCTGTGCATCTAATCCTCTCCTGTGTAATACTGTCTGCTGAGCTGTGTATCTAATCTTATCCTGTGTGATACTGTCTGCTGAGCTGTGTATCTAATCCCCTCCTGTGTGATACTGTCTGTTGAGCCGTGTATCTAATCCTATGCTGTGTGATACTGTCTGCTGAGCTGTGTATCTAAACCTATGCTGTGTATCTCATCCTCTCCTGTGTGATACTGTCTGCTGAGCTGTGTATCTAATCCTCTCCTGTGTGATACTGTCTGCTGAGCTATGTATCTAATCCTGTGTGATACTGTCTGCTGAGCTGTGCATCTAATCCTATCCTGTGTGATACTATCCGCAGAGCAGTGTATCTAATCTTATCCTGTGTGATACTGTCTGCTGAGCTGTGTATCTAATCCCCTCCTGTGTGATACTGTCTGCTGAGCTGTGTATCTAATCCCCTCCTGTGTGATACTGTCTGCTGAACCGTGTATCTAATCCTATGCTGTGTGATGCTGTCTGCTGAGCCATGTATCTAATCCTCTCCTGTGTGATAATGTCTGCTGAGCCGTGTATCTAATCCACTCCTGTGTGATACTGTCAGCTGAGCTGTGTATCTAATCCTCTCCTGTGTGATACTATCTGCTGAGCTGTGTATCTAATCCTCTCCTGTGTCATACTGTCTGATGAGCTGTGTATCTAATCCTCTCCTGTGTGATACTGCCTACTGAGCTGTGTATCTAATCCTATCCTGTGTGATACTGTCTGCTGAGTCGTGTATCTAATCCCGCCCTGTGCGATACTGTCTGCTGAGCCGTGTATCTAATCCCCTCCTGTGTGATACTGTCTGCTGAGCTGTGTATCTAATCCCCTCCTGTGTGATACTGTCTGCTGAACCGTGTATCTAATCCTATGCTGTGTGATGCTGTCTGCTGAGCCATGTATCTAATCCTCTCCTGTGTGATACTGTCTGCTGAGCTGTGTGTCTAATCCTATCCTGTGTGATACTGTCTGCTGAGCTGTGTATCTAATCCTCTCCTGTGTGATAATGTCTGCTGAGCCGTGTATCTAATCCACTCCTGTGTGATACTGTCAGCTGAGCTGTGTATCTAATCCTCTCCTGTGTGATACTATCTGCTGAGCTGTGTATCTAATCCTCTCCTGTGTCATACTGTCTGATGAGCTGTGTATCTAATCCTCTCCTGTGTGATACTGCCTACTGAGCTGTGTATCTAATCCTATCCTGTGTGATACTGTCTGCTGAGTCGTGTATCTAATCCCGCCCTGTGCGATACTGTCTGCTGAGCCGTGTATCTAATCCACTCCTGTGTGATACTGTCTGCTGAGCCGTGTATCTAATCCTCTCCTGTGTGATACTGCCTACTGAGCTGTGCATCTAATCCTATCCTGTGTGATACCATCAGCTGAGCAGTGTATCTAATCCTATCCTGTGTGATACCATCTGCTGAGCCGTGTATCTAATCCTCTCCTGTGTGATACTGTCTGCTGAGCTGTGTATCTAATCCACTCCTGTGTGATTCTGTCTGCTGAGCTGTGTATCTAATCCTATCCTGTGTGATACTGTCTGCTGAGCTGTGTATCTAATCCACTCCTGTGTGATTCTGTCTGCTGAGCTGTATATCTAATCCTATCCTGTGTGATACTATCTGCTGAGCTGTGTATCTAATCCTCTCCTGTGTGATACTGTCTGCTGAGCTGTGTATCTAATCCTCTCCTGTGTGATACTGTCAGCTGAGCTGTGTATCTAATCCTCTCCTGTGTGATACTGTCTGCTGAGCCGTGTATCTAATCCTGTCCTGTGTGATACTGTCTGATGAGCTATGTATCTAATCCTCTCCTGTGTGATACTGTCTGCTGAGCTGTGTATCTAATCCTGTCCTGTGTGATACTGTCTGATGAGCTATGTATCTAATCCTCTCCTGTGCGATACTGTCTGATGAGCCGTGTATCTAATCCTCTCCTGTGTGATACTGTCTGCTGAGCTGTGCATCTAATCCTATCCTGTGTGATACTATCTGCTGAGCAGTGTATCTAATCCTCTCCTGTGTGATACTGTCTGCTGAGCCGTGTATCTAATCCTCTCCTGTGTGATACTGTATGCTGAGCTGTGTATCTAATCCTCTCCTGTGTGATACTGTCTGCTGAGCCGTGTATCTAATCCTACCCTGTGTGATACTGTCTGCTGAACCGTGTATCTAATCCTGCCCTGTGTGATACTGTCTGCTGAGCAGTGTATCTAATTCTATCCTGTGTGATACCATCTGCTGAGCTGTGTATCTAATCCTCTCCTGTGTGATATTGTCTGCTGAGCTGTGTATCAAATCCTCTCCTGTGTGATACTGTCTGCTGAGCCGTGTATCTAATCCTATGCTGTGTGATACTGTCTGCTGAGCTGTGTATCTAATCCTCTCCTGTGTGATACTGTCTGCTGAGCTGTGTATCTAATCCTGTCATGTGTGATACTGTCTGCTGAGCCGTGTATCTAATCCTATGATGTGCGATACTGTCTGCTGAGCTGTGTATCTAATCCTATGCTGTGTGATACTGTCTGCTGAGCTGTGTATCTAATCCTATGCTGTGTGATACTGCCTACTGAGCTGTGTATCTAATCCTATGCTGTGTGATACTGTCTCCTCAGCTGTGTATCTAATCCCCTCCTGTGTGATACTGTCTGCTGAGCCGTGTATCTAATCCTATGCTGTGTGATACTGTCTGCTGAGCCATGTATCTAATCCTCTCCTGTGAGATACTGTCTGCTGAGCTGCGTATCTAATCCTCTCCTTGTGATACTGTCTGATGAACTGTGTATCTAATCCTGTGCTATGTGATACTGTCTGCTGAGCTGTGCATCTAATCCTCTCCTGTGTAATACTGTCTGCTGAGCCGTGTATCTAATCTTATCCTGTGTGATACTGTCTGCTGAGCTGTGTATCTAATCTTATCCTGTGTGATACTGTCTGCTGAGCTGTGTATCTAATCCCCTCCTGTGTGATACTGTCTGCTGAGCTGTGTATCTAATCCTATGCTGTGTGATACTGTCTGTTGAGCCGTGTATCTAATCCTATGCTGTGTGATACTGCCTGCTGAGCTGTGTATCTAATCCTGTGTGATACTGTCTGCTGAGCTGTGTATCTCATCCTCTCCTGTGTGATACTGTCTGCTGAGCTGTGTATCTAATCCTCTCCTGTGTGATACTGTCTGCTGAGCTATGTATCTAATCCTGTGTGATACTGTCTGCTGAGCTGTGTATCTAATTCTCTCCTGTGTGATACCGTCTGCTGAGCTGTGTATCTAATACTCTCCTGTGTGATACTGTCTGCTGAGCAGTGTATCTAATACTCTCCTGTGTGATACTGTCTGATGAACCGTGTATCTAATCCCGCCCTGTGCGATACTGTCTGCTGAGCCGTGTATCTAATCCACTCCTGTGTGATACTGTCTGCTGAGCTGTGTATCTAATCCTATGCTGTGTGATACTGTCTGCTGATCTGTGTATCTAATCCTCTCCTGTGTGATACTGTCTGCTGAGCTGTGTATCTAATCCTACGCTGTGTGATACTGTCTGCTGAGCTGTGTATCTAATCCTCTCCTGTGTGATACTGTCTGCTGAGCTGTGTATCTAATCCTGTCCTGTGTGATACTGTCTGCTGAGCCGTGTATCTAATCCTATGCTGTGTGATACTGTCTGCTGAGCTGTGTATCTAATCTTATACTGTGTGATACTGCCTGCTGAGCTGTGTATCTAATCCTATGCTGTGTGATACTGTATGCTGAGCAGTGTATCTAAACCTCTCCTGTGTGATACTGTCTCCTCAGCTGTGTATCTAATCCCCTCCTGTGTGATACTGTCTGCTGAGCCGTGTATCTAATCCTATGCTGTGTGATACTGTCTGCTGAGCCATGTATCTAATCCTCTCCTGTGAGATACTGTCTGCTGAGCTGCGTATCTAATCCTCTCCTGTGTAATACTGTCTGCTGAGCTGTGTATCTAATCTTATCCTGTGTGATACTGTCTGCTGAGCTGTGTATCTAATCTTATCCTGTGTGATACTGTCTGCTGAGCTGTGTATCTAATCCCCTCCTGTGTGATACTGTCTGTTGAGCCGTGTATCTAATCCTATGCTGTGTGATGCTGTCTGCTGAGCCGTGTATCTAATCCTACCCTGTGTGATACTGTCTGCTGAACCGTGTATCTAATCCTGCCCTGTGTGATACTGTCTGCTGAGCCGTGTAACTAATCCTCTCCTGTGTGATACTGTCCGCTGAGCCCTGTATCTAATCATATCCTGTGTGATACCATCTGCTGAGCAGTGTATCTAAACCTATCCTGTGTGATACCAGCTGCTGAGCTGTGTATCTAATCCTATCCTTTGTGATACTGTCTGCTGAGCTGTGTATCTAATCCTTTCCTGTGTGATACCATCTGCTGAGCTGTGTATCTAATACTCTCCTGTGTGATAATGTCTGCTGAGCCGTGTATCTAATCCTCTCCTGTGTGATACTGTCTGCTGAGCTGTGTATCTAATCCTGTCCTGTGTGATACAGTCCGCTGAGCTATGTATCTAATCCTCTCCTGTGCGATATTCTCTGCTGAGCTGTGTATCTAATCCTCTCCTGTGTGATACTGTCTGCTGAGCTGTGCATCTAATCCTATCCTGTGTGATACTATCTGCTGAGCAGTGTATCTAATCCTATCCTGTGTGATACTGTCTGCTGAGCCGTGTATCTAATCCCGCCCTGTGCGATACTGTCTGCTGAGCCGTGGATCTAATCCACTCCTGTGTGATACTGTCTGCTGAGCTGTGTATCTAATCCCGCCCTGTGCGATACTGTCTGCTGAGCCGTGTATCTAATCCACTCCTGTGTGATACTGTCTGATGAACTGTGTATCTAATCCTATCCTGTGTGATACTGTCTGCTGAGCCGTGTATCTAATCCCGCCCTGTGCGATACTGTCTGCTGAGCCGTGTATCTAATCCACTCCTGTGTGATACTATCTGCTGAGCTTTGTATCTAATCCTGTGCTGTGTGATACTGTCAGCTGAGTTGTGTATCTAATCCTATCCTGTGTGATACCATCTGCTGAGCTGTGTATCTAATCCTTTCCTGTGTGATACTGTCTGCTGAGCTGTGTATCTAATCCTCTCCTGTGTGATACTGTCTGCTGAGCTATGTATCTAATCCTCTCCTGTGTGATACTGTTTGCTGAGCTGTGTATCTAATCCTTTCCTGTGTGATACTGCCTGCTGAGCTGTGTATCTAAGCCTATCCTGTGTGATACTGTCTGCTGAGCCATGTATATAATCCTCTACTGTGTGATACTGTCAGGTGAGCTGTGTATCTAATCCTCTCCTGTGTGATACTGTCTGCTGAGCTGTGTATCAAATCCTCTCCTGTGTGATACTGACTGCTGTGCTGTGTAGCTAATCCTATGGTGTGTGATACTGTCTGCTGAGCTGTGTATCTAATCCTATGCTGTGTGATACTGTCTGCTGAGCTGTATCTCTAATCCTACCCTGTGTGATACTGTCTGCTCAACCGTGTATCTAATCTTCTCCTGTGTGATACTGTCTGCTGAGCCGTGTATCTAATCCTACCCTGTGTGATACTGTCTGCTGAACCGTGCATCTAATCCTGCCCTGTGTGATACTGTCTGCTGAGCTGTGTATCTAATTCTATCCTGTGTGATACCATCTGCTGAGCTGTGTATCTAATCCTCTCCTGTGCGATACTGTCTGCTGAGCTGTGTATCTAATCCTCTCCTGTGTGATACTGTCAGCTGAGCTGTGTATCTAATCCTCTCCTGTTTGATACTGTCTGCTGAGCCGTGTATCTAATCCTGTCCTGTGTGATACTGTCTGATGAGCTATGTATCTAATCCTCTCCTGTGTGATACTGTCTGCTGAGCTGTGTATCTAATCCTGTCCTGTGTGATACTGTCTGATGAGCTATGTATCTAATCCTCTCCTGTGCGATACTGTCTGATGAGCCGTGTATCTAATCCTCTCCTGTGTGATACTGTCTGCTGAGCTGTGCATCTAATCCTCTCCTGTGTGATACTATCTGCTGAGCAGTGTATCTAATCCTCTCCTGTGTGATACTGTCTGCTGAGTCGTGTATCTAATCCTCTCCTGTGTGATACTGTCTGCTGAGCTGTGTATCTAATCCTCTCCTGTGTGATACTGTCTGCTGAGCCGTGTATCTAATCCTACCCTGTGTGATACTGTCTGCTGAACCGTGCATCTAATCCTGCCCTGTGTGATACTGTCTGCTGAGCTGTGTATCTAATTCTATCCTGTGTGATACCATCTGCTGAGCTGTGTATCTAATCCTCTCCTGTGTGATACTGTCTGATGAGCCGTGTATCTAATCCTATCCTGTGTGATACCGTCTGCTGAGCTGTGTATCTAATCCTCTCCTGTGTGATACTGTCTGCTGAGCCGTGTATCTAATCCTACCCTGTATGATACTGTCTGCTGAGCAGTGTATCTAATTCTATCCTGTGTGATACCATCTGCTGAGCTGTGTATCTAATCCTCTCCTGTGTGATACTGTCTGCTGAGCTGTGTATCAAATCCTCTCCTGTGTGATACTGTCTGCTGAGCCGTGTATCTAATCCTACCCTGTGTGATACTGTCTGCTGAACCGTGTATCTAATCCTGCCCTGTGTGATACTGTCTGCTGAGCTGTGTATCTAATCCTATCCTGTGTGATACCATCTGCTGAGCCGTGTAACTAATCCTCTTCTGTGTGATAATGTCTGCTGAGCCCTGTATCTAATCATATCCTGTGTGATACCATCTGCTGAGCAGTGTATCTAAACCTATCCTGTGTGATACCAGCTGCTGAGCTGTGTATCTAATCCTATCCTTTGTGATACTGTCTGCTGAGCTGTGTATCTAATCCTCTCCTGTGTGATACTATCTGCTGAGCAGTGTATCTAATCCTATCCTGTGTGATACTGTCTGCTGAGCCATGTATCTAATCCTCTACTGTGTGATACTATCTGCTGAGCAGTGTATCTAATCCTATCTTGTGTGATACCATCTGCTGAGCTGTGTATCTAATGCTCTCCTGTGTGATACTGTCTGCTGAGCTGTGTATCTAATCCTGTCCTGTGTGATACAGTCCGCTGAGCTATGTATCTAATCCTCTCCTGTGCGATATTGTCTGTTGAGCTGTGTATCTAATCCTCTCCTGTGTGATACTGTCTGCTGAGCTGTGCATCTAATCCTATCCTGTGTGATACTATCTGCTGAGCAGTGTATCTAATCCTATCCTGTGTGATACTGTCTGCTGAGCCGTGTATCTAATCCACTCCTGTGTGATACTGTCTGATGAACTGTGTATCTAATCCTATCCTGTGTGATACTGTCTGCTGAGCCGTGTATCTAATCCACTCCTGTGTGATACTGTCTGCTGAGCTGTGTATCTAATCCCGCCCTGTGCGATACTGTCTGCTGAGCCGTGTATCTAATCCACTCCTGTGTGATACTGTCTGATGAACTGTGTATCTAATCCTATCCTGTGTGATACTGTCTGCTGAGCCGTGTATCTAATCCCGCCCTGTGCGATACTGTCTGCTGAGCCGTGTATCTAATCCACTCCTGTGTGATACTGTCTGCTGAGCTGTGCATCTAATCCTATCCTGTGTGATACTATCTGCTGAGCAGTGTATCTAATCCTATCCTGTGTGATACTGTCTGCTGAGCCGTGTATCTAATCCCGCCCTGTGCGATACTGTCTGCTGAGCCGTGTATCTAATCCACTCCTGTGTGATACTGTCTGATGAACTGTGTATCTAATCCTATCCTGTGTGATACTGTCTGCTGAGCCGTGTATCTAATCCACTCCTGTGTGATACTGTCTGCTGAGCTGTGTATCTAATCCCGCCCTGTGCGATACTGTCTGCTGAGCCGTGTATCTAATCCACTCCTGTGTGATACTGTCTGATGAACTGTGTATCTAATCCTATCCTGTGTGATACTGTCTGCTGAGCCGTGTATCTAATCCCGCCCTGTGCGATACTGTCTGCTGAGCCATGTATCTAATCCACTCCTGTGTGATACTATCTGCTGAGCTTTGTATCTAATCCTGTGCTGTGTGATACTGTCAGCTGAGTTGTGTATCTAATCCTATCCTGTGTGATACCATCTGCTGAGCTGTGTATCTAATCCTTTCCTGTGTGATACCGTCTGCTGAGCCGTGTATCTAATCCTCTCCTGTGTGATACTGTTTGCTGAGCTATGTATCTAATCCTCTCCTGTGTGATACTGTTTGCTGAGCTGTGTATCTAATCCTTTCCTGTGAGATACTGCCTGCTGAACTGTGTATCTAAGCCTATCCTGTGTGATACTGTCTGCTGAGCTGTGTATCTAATCCTCTCCTGTGTGATATTGTCTGCTGAGCTGTGGATCTAATCCTATCCTGTGTGATATTGTCAGCTGAGCTGTGTATCTAATCCTGTCCTGTGTGATACTGACTGCTGTGCTGTGTATCTAATCCTATGCTGTGTGATACTGTCTGCTGAGCTGTGTATCTAATCCTATGCTGTGTGATACTGTCTGCTGAGCTGTATCTCTAATCCTACCCTGTGTGATACTGTCTGCTCAACCGTGTATCTAATCCTCTCCTGTGTGATACCCTCTGCTGAGCAGTGTATCTAATCCTCTCCTGTGTGATACCGGCTGCTGAGCTGTGTATCTAATCCTCTCCTGTGCGATACTGTCTGCTGAGCTGTGTATCTAATCCTCTCCTGTGTGATACTGTCAGCTGAGCTGTGTATCTAATCCTCTCCTGTGTGATACTGTCTGCTGAGCTGTGTATCTAATCCTGTCCTGTGTGATACTGTCTGATGAGGTATGTATCTAATCCTCTCCTGTGCGATACTGTCTGCTGAGCTGTGTATCTAATCCTCTCCTGTGTGATACTGTCAGCTGAGCTGTGTATCTAATCCTCTCCTGTGTGATACTGTCTGCTGAGCCGTGTATCTAATCCTCTCCTGTGTGATACTGTCTGCTGAGCCATGTATCTAATCCTGTCCTGTGTGATACTGTCTGATGAGCTATGTATCTAATCCTCTCCTGTGTGATACTGTCTGCTGAGCTGTGTATCTAATCCTGTCCTGTGTGATACTGTCTGATGAGCTATGTATCTAATCCTCTCCTGTGTGATACTATCTGATGAGCCGTGTATCTAATCCTCTCCTGTGTGATACTGTCTGCTGAGCTGTGCATCTAATCCTCTCCTGTGTGATACTATCTGCTGAGCAGTGTATCTAATCCTCTCCTGTGTGATACTGTCTGCTGAGCCGTGTATCTAATCCTCTCCTGTGTGATACTGTCTGCTGAGCTGTGTATCTAATCCTCTCCTGTGTGATACTGTCTGCTGAGCCGTGTATCTAATCCTACCCTGTGTGATACTGTCTGCTGAGCTGTGTATCTAATCCTATCCTGTGTGATACCATCTGCTGAGCCGTGTAACTAATCCTCTTCTGTGTGATAATGTCTGCTGAGCCCTGTATCTAATCATATCCTGTGTGATACCATCTGCTGAGCAGTGTATCTAAACCTATCCTGTGTGATACCAGCTGCTGAGCTGTGTATCTAATCCTATCCTTTGTGATACTGTCTGCTGAGCTGTGTATCTAATCCTCTCCTGTGTGATACTATCTGCTGAGCAGTGTATCTAATCCTCTCCTGTGTGATACTGTCTGCTGAGCCGTGTATCTAATCCTCTACTGTGTGATACTATCTGCTGAGCAGTGTATCTAATCCTATCTTGTGTGATACCATCTGCTGAGCTGTGTATCTAATGCTCTCCTGTGTGATACTGTCTGCTGAGCTATGTATCTAATCCTGTCCTGTGTGATACAGTCCGCTGAGCTATGTATCTAATCCTCTCCTGTGCGATATTGTCTGCTGAGCTGTGTATCTAATCCTCTCCTGTGTGATACTGTCTGCTGAGCTGTGCATCTAATCCTATCCTGTGTGATACTATCTGCTGAGCAGTGTATCTAATCCTATCCTGTGTGATACTGTCTGCTGAGCCGTGTATCTAATCCCGTCATGTGCGATACTGTCTGCTGAGCCGTGTATCTAATCCACTCCTGTGTGATACTCTTTGATGAACTGTGTATCTAATCCTATCCTGTGTGATACTGTCTGCTGAGCCGTGTATCTAATCCACTCCTGTGTGATACTGTCTGCTGAGCTGTGTATCTAATCCCGCCCTGTGCGATACTGTCTGCTGAGCCGTGTATCTAATCCACTCCTGTGTGATACTGTCTGATGAACTGTGTATCTAATCCTATCCTGTGTGATACTGTCTGCTGAGCCGTGTATCTAATCCCGCCCTGTACGATACTGTCTGCTGAGCCGTGTATCTAATCCACTCCTGTGTGATACTATCTGCTGAGCTTTGTATCTAATCCTGTGCTGTGTGATACTGTCAGCTGAGTTGTGTATCTAATCCTATCCTGTGTGATACCATCTGCTGAGCTGTGTATCTAATCCTTTCCTGTGTGATACCGTCTGCTGTGCCGTGTATCTAATCCTCTCCTGTGTGATACTGTCTGCTGAGCTATGTATCTAATCCTCTCCTGTGTGATACTGTTTGCTGAGCTGTGTATCTAATCCTCTCCTGTGTGATACTGTCTGCTGAGCCATGTATATAATCCTCTACTGTGTGATACTGTCAGGTGAGCTGTGTATCTAATCCTCTCCTGTGTGATATTGTCAGCTGAGCTGTGTATCTAATCCTGTCCTGTGTGATACCGGCTGCTGAGCTGTGTATCTAATCCTCTCCTGTGCGATACTCTCTGCTGAGCTGTGTATCTAATCCTTTCCTGTGTGATACTGTGTGCTGAGCTGTGTATCTAATCCTCTCCTGTGTGATACTGTCTGATGAGCTGTGTATCTAATTCTCTCCTGTGTGATACTGTCTGCTGAGCTGTGTATCTATTCCTCTCCTGTGTGATACTGTCTGATGAACTGTGTATCTAATCCTATCCTGTGTGATACTGTCTGCTGAGCCGTGTATCTAATCCCGCCCTGTGCGATACTGTCTGCTGAGCCGTGTATCTAATCCACCCGTGTGATACAGTCTGCTGAGCTGTGTATCTAATCCTATGCTGTGTGATACTGTCTGATGAACTGTGTTTCTAATCCTCTCCTGTGTGATACTGTCTGCTGAGCTGTGTATCTAATCCTCTCCTGTGTGATACTGTCAGCTGAACTGTGTATCTAATCCTCTCCTGTGTGATACTGTCTGCTGAGCTGTGTATCTAATCCTCTCCTGTGTGATACTGTCTGCTGAGCTGTGTATCTAATCCTCTCCTGTGTGATACTGTCTGATGAGCTGTGTATCTAATCCTCTCCTGTGTGATACTGTCTGCTGAGCCGTGTATCTAATCCTCTCCTGTGTGATACTGTGTGCTGATATGTGTATCTTATCCTATCCTGTGTGATACTGTTTGATGAGCTGTATATCTAAACCTGTCCTGTGTGATACCGTCTGCTGAGCTATGCATCTAATCCTGTCCTGTGTGATACCGTCTGCTGAGCAGTGTATCTAATCTTATCCTGTGATACTGTCTGCTGAGCTGTGTATCTAATCCCCTCCTGTGTGATTCTGTCTGCTGAGAAGTGTATCTAATCCTATGCTGTGTGATACTGTCTGCTGAGCTGTGTATCTAATCCTATGCTGTGTATCTAATCATCTCCTGTGTGATAATGTCTGCTGAGCCGTGTATCTAATCCTATCCTGTGTGATACTGTCAGCTGAGCTGTGTATCTAATCCTATCCTGTGTAATACCATCTGCTGAGCAGTGTATCTAATCCTATCCTGTGTGATACTGTCTGCTGACCTGTGTATCTAATCCTCTCCTGTGTGATACTGTCTGCTGAGCCGTGTATCTAATCCTCTCCTGTGTGATACTGTGTGCTGAGCTGTGTATCTAATCCTCTCCTGTGCGTTACTGTCTGCTGAGCTGTGTATCTAATCCTCTCCTGTGTGATAATGTCTGATGAACTGTGTATCTAATCCTGTCCTATGTGATACTGTCAGCTGAGCTGTGTATCTAATCCTCTCCGGTGTGATACTGTCTGCTGAGCTGTGTATCTAATCCTGTCCTATGTGATACTGTCAGCTGAGCTGTGTATCTAATCCTATCCTGTGTGATACCATCTGCTGAGCTGTGCATCTAATCCTCTCCTGTGTGATACCGTCTGCTGAGCTATGTATCTAATCCTTTCCTGTGTGATACTGTCTGCTGACCTGTGTATCTAATCCTCTCCTTTGCGGTACTGTCTGCTGAGCCGTGTATCTAATCCTCTCCTGTGCGATACCGTCTGCTGAGTAGTGTGTCTAATTCTTTCCTGTGCGATACTGTCTGCTGAGCTGTGTATCTAATCCTCTCCTGTGTGATACTGTCTGCTGAGCAGTGTATCTAATCTTATACTGTGTGATACTGTCTCCTGAGCTGTGTATCTAATCCCCTCCTGTGTGATACTGTCTGTTGAGCCGTGTATCTAATCCTATGCTGTGTGATAGTCTGCTGAGCTGTGTATCTAATCCTCTCCTGTGTGATACTGTCTGCTGAGCAGTGTATCTAATCTTATACTGTGTGGAACTGTCTGCTGAGCTGTGTATCTAATCCCCTACTGTGTGATACTGTCTGCTGAGCTGTATATCTAAACCTGTCCTGTGTGATACCGTCTGCTGAGCTATGTATCTAATCCGCTCCTGTGTGATACTGTCTGCTGAGCTGTGTGTCTAATCCTATCCTGTGTGATACTGTCTGCTGAGCCGTGTATCTAATCCTCTCCTGTGTGATACTGTCTGCTAAGCCGTGTATCTAATCCTATCCTGTGTGATACTATCTGCAGAGCAGTGTATCTAATCCTATCCTGTGTGATACTGTCTGCTGAGCCGTGTATCTAATCCTGTCCTGTGTGATACCGTCTGCTGAGCCGTGTATCTAATCCTTTCCTGTGTGATACCATCTGCTGAGCTGTGTATCTAATCCTCTCCTGTGTGATACTGTCTGTGGAGCCGTGTATCTAATCCTCTCCTCTGCGATACCGTCTGCTGAGCTGTGTATCTAATCCTATCCTGTGTGATACTGTCTGCTGAGCCGTGTATCTAATCCCATCCTGTGTGATACTGTCTGCTGAGCTGTGTATCTAATCATGTAATGTGTGATACTGTCTGCTGAGCTGTGTATCTAATCGTCTCCTGTGTGATACTGTCTGATGAACTGTGTATCTAATCCTATCTTTCGTGATACTGTCTGCTGAGCCGTGTATCTAATCCAGTCCTGTGTGATACTGTCTGATGAACTGTGTATCTAATCCTGTCCTATGTGATACAGTCAGCTGAGCTGTGTATCTAATCCTCTCCTGTGTGATACTGTCTGCTGAGCTGTGCATCTAATCCTGTCCTGTGTGATACCGTCTGCTGAGCTATGTATCTAATCCTTTCCTGTGTGATACCATCTGCTGAGCTGTGTATCTAATCCTCTCCTGTGTGATACTGTCTGCTGAGCTGTGTATCTAATCCTCTCCTGTGTGATACTGTCTGTGGAGCCGTGTATCTAATTCTCTCCTCTGCGATACCGTCTGCTGAGCTGTGTATCTAATCCTCTCCTGTGTCATACTGTCTGCTGAGCTGTGTATCTAATCCTCTCCTGTGTGATACTGTCTGCTGAGCAGTGTATCTAATCTTATACTGTGTGATACTGTCTGCTGAGCTGTGTATCTAATCCTCTCCTGTGTGATACTGTCTGCTGAGCTGTGTATCTAATCCTCTCCTGTGTGATACTGTCTGCTGAGCCGTGTATCTAATCCTATGCTGTGATAATCTGCTGAGCAGTGTATCTAATCTTATACTGTGTGATACTGTCTTCTGAGCTGTGTATCTAATCCCCTCCTGTTTGATACTGTCTGCTGAGCTGTGTATCTAATCCTCTCCTGTGTGATACTGTCTGCTGAGCAGTGTATCTAATCTTATACTGTGTGGTACTGTCTGCTGAGCTGTGTATCTAATCCCCTCCTGTGTGATACTGTCTGCTGAGCCGTGTATCTAATCCTCTCCTGTGTGATACCGTCTGCTGAGCTATGTATCTAATCCTGTCCTGTGTGATACTGTCTGCTGAGCTGTGTATGTATCTAATCCCCTCCTGTATGATAATGTCTGCTGAGCTGTGTATCTAATCCTCTCCTGTGTGATAATGTCTGCTGAGCTGTGTATCTAATCCTGACCTGTGTGATACCGTCTGCTGAGCTGTGTATCTAATCCTATCCTGTGTGATACTATCTGCTGAGCCGTGTATCTAATCCTCTCCTGTGTGATACTGTCTGCTGAGCTGTGTATCTAATCCTACCCTGTATGATACTGTCTCCTGAGCCGTGTATCTAATCCTCTCCTGTGTCATACTGTCTGCTGAGCCGTGTATCTAATCCTCTCCTGTGTCATACTGTCTGCTGAGCTGTGTATCTAATCCTCTCCTGTGTGATACTGTCTGCTGAGCCATGTATCTAATCCTGTCCTGTGTGATACTGTCAGCTGAACTGTGTATCTAATCCTCTCCTGTGTGATACTGTCTGCTGAGCTGTGTATCTAATCCTCTCCTGTGTGATACTGTCTGCTGAGCTGTGTATCTAATCCTCTCCTGTGTGATACTGTCTGATGAGCTGTGTATCTAATCCTCTCCTGTGTGACTCTGTCTGCTGAGCCGTGTATCTAATCCTCTCCTGTGTGATACTGTTTGATGAGCTATGCATCTAATCCTGTCCTGTGTGATACCGTCTGCTGAGCAGTGTATCTAATCTTATCCTGTGATACTGTCTGCTGAGCTGTGTATCTAATCCCCTCCTGTGTGATTCTGTCTGCTGAGAAGTGTATCTAATCCTATGCTGTGTGATACTGTCTGCTGAGCTGTGTATCTAATCCTATGCTGTGTGATACTGTCTGCTGAGCTGTGTATCTAATCATCTCCTGTGTGATAATGTCTGCTGAGCCGTGTATCTAATCCTATCCTGTGTGATACTGTCAGCTGAGCTGTGTATCTAATCCTATCCTGTGTAATACCATCTGCTGAGCAGTGTATCTAATCCTATCCTGTGTGATACTGTCTGCTGACCTGTGTATCTAATCCTCTCCTGTGTGATACTGTCTGCTGAGCCGTGTATCTAATCCTCTCCTGTGTGATACTGTGTGCTGAGCTGTGTATCTAATCCTCTCCTGTGCGTTACTGTCTGCTGAGCTGTGTATCTAATCCTCTCCTGTGTGATAATGTCTGATGAACTGTGTATCTAATCCTGTCCTATGTGATACTGTCAGCTGAGCTGTGTATCTAATCCTCTCCGGTGTGATACTGTCTGCTGTGTCATATATCTAATCCCGCCCTGTGCGATACTGTCTGCTGAGCCGTGTATCTAATCCACTCCTGTGTGATACTGTCTGATGAACTGTGTATCTAATCCTGTCCTATGTGATACTGTCAGCTGAGCTGTGTATCTAATCCTATCCTGTGTGATACCATCTGCTGAGCTGTGCATCTAATCCTCTCCTGTGTGATACTGTCTGCTGAGCTGTGCATCTAATCCTGTCCTGTGTGATACCGTCTGCTGACCTATGTATCTAATCCTTTCCTGTGTGATACTGTCTGCTGACCTGTGTATCTAATCCTCTCCTTTGCGGTACTGTCTGCTGAGCCGTGTATCTAATCCTCTCCTGTGCGATACCGTCTGCTGAGTAGTGTGTCTAATCCTTTCCTGTGCGATACTGTCTGCTGAGCTGTGTATCTAATCCTCTCCTGTGTGATACTGTCTGCTGAGCAGTGTATCTAATCTTATACTGTGTGATACTGTCTCCTGAGCTGTGTATCTAATCCCCTCCTGTGTGATACTGTCTGCTGAGCTGTGTATCTAATCCTCTCCTGTGTGATACTGTCTGTTGAGCCGTGTATCTAATCCTATGCTGTGTGATAGTCTGCTGAGCAGTGTATCTAATCTTATACTGTGTGATACTGTCTGCTGAGCTGTGTATCTAATCCCCTCCTGTGTGATACTGTCTGCTGAGCTGTGTATCTAATCCTCTCCTGTGTGATACTGTCTGCTGAGCAGTGTATCTAATCTTATACTGTGTGGAACTGTCTGCTGAGCTGTGTATCTAATCCCCTACTGTGTGATACTGTCTGCTGAGCTGTATATCTAAACCTGTCCTGTGTGATACCGTCTGCTGAGCTATGTATCTAATCCTCTCCTGTGTGATACTGTCTGCTGAGCTGTGTGTCTAATCCTATCCTGTGTGATACTGTCTGCTGAGCCGTGTATCTAATCCTCTCCTGTGTGATACTGTCTGCTAAGCCGTGTATCTAATCCTATCCTGTGTGATACTATCTGCAGAGCAGTGTATCTAATCCTATCCTGTGTGATACTGTCTGCTGAGCCGTGTATCTAATCCTGTCCTGTGTGATACCGTCTGCTGAGCTATGTATCTAATCCTTTCCTGTGTGATACCATCTGCTGAGCTGTGTATCTAATCCTCTCCTGTGTGATACTGTCTGTGGAGCCGTGTATCTAATCCTCTCCTCTGCGATACCGTCTGCTGAGCTGTGTATCTAATCCTATCCTGTGTGATACTGTCTGCTGAGCCGTGTATCTAATCCCATCCTGTGTGATACTGTCTGCTGAGCTGTGTATCTAATCATGTAATGTGTGATACTGTCTGCTGAGCTGTGTATCTAATCGTCTCCTGTGTGATACTGTCTGATGAACTGTGTATCTAATCCTATCTTTCGTGATACTGTCTGCTGAGCCGTGTATCTAATCCACTCCTGTGTGATACTGTCTGATGAACTGTGTATCTAATCCTGTCCTATGTGATACTGTCAGCTGAGCTGTGTATCTAATCCTCTCCTGTGTGATACTGTCTGCTGAGCTGTGCATCTAATCCTGTCCTGTGTGATACCGTCTGCTGAGCTATGTATCTAATCCTTTCCTGTGTGATACTGTCTGCTGAGCCGTGTATCTAATCCTCTCCTCTGCGATACCGTCTGCTGAGCTGTGTATCTAATCCTCTCCTGTGTCATACTGTCTGCTGAGCTGTGTATCTAATCCTCTCCTGTGTGATACTGTCTGCTGAGCAGTGTATCTAATCTTATACTGTGTGATACTGTCTGCTGAGCTGTGTATCTAATCCTCTCCTGTGTGATACTGTCTGCTGAGCTGTGTATCTAATCCTCTCCTGTGTGATACTGTCTGCTGAGCCGTGTATCTAATCCTATGCTGTGATAATCTGCTGAGCAGTGTATCTAATCTTATACTGTGTGATACTGTCTTCTGAGCTGTGTATCTAATCCCCTCCTGTTTGATACTGTCTGCTGAGCTGTGTATCTAATCCTCTCCTGTGTGATACTGTCTGCTGAGCTGTGTATCTAATCCTATCCGGTGTGATACTGTCTGCTGAGCTGTGTATCTAATCCTACCCTGTATGATACTGTCTGCTGAGCCGTGTATCTAATCCTCTCCTGTGTCATACTGTCTGCTGAGCCGTGTATCTAATCCTCTCCTGTGTGATACTGTCTGCTGAGCTGTGTATCTAATCCTCTCCTGTGTGATACTGTCTGCTGAGCCGTGTATCTAATCCTCTCCTGTGTCATACTGTCTGCTGACCCGTGTATCTAATCCTCTCCTGTGTGATACTGTCTGCTGAGCTGTATCTCTAATCCTCTCCTGTGTGATACCATCTGCTGAGCCGTGTATCTAATCCTCTCCTGTGTGATAGTCTGCTGAGCCGTGTATCTAATCCTCTCCTGTGTGATACTGTCTGCTGAGCCGTGTATCTAATCCTCTCCTGTGTGATACTGTCTACTGAGCATTGTATCTAATCCTCTCCTGTGTGATACTGTCTGCTGAGCTGTGTTTCTAATCCTCTCCTGTGTGATACTGTCTGTTGAGCTGTGTATCTAATCTTCTCCTGTGTGATACTGTCTGCTGAGCTGTGAATCTAATCCTATTCGGTGTGATACTGTCTGCTGAGCTGTGTATCTAATCCTATTCGGTGTGATACTGTCTGCTGAGCTGTGTATCTAATCCTATCCGGTGTGATACTGTCTGCTGAGCTGTGTATCTAATCCTATCCGGTGTGATACTGTCTGCTGAGCTGTGTATCTAATCTTCTCCTGTGTGATACTGTCTGCTGAGCTGTGTATCTAATCCTTTCCTGTGTGATACTGTCTGCTGAGCTGTGTATCTAATCCTCTCCTGTGTGATACTGTCTGCTAAGCTGTGTATCTAATCCTCTCCTGTGTGATACTGTCTGCTGAGCTGTGTATCTAATCCTATTCGGTGTGATACTGTCTGCTGAGCTGTGTATCTAATCTTCTCCTGTGTGATACTGTCTGCTGAGCTGTGGATCTAATCCTATCCGGTGTGATACTGTCTGCTGAGCTGTGTATCTAATCTTCTCCTGTGTGATACTGTCTGCTGAGCTGTGTATCTAATCCTATCCGGTGTGATACTGTCTGCTGAGCTGTGTATCTAATCCTCTACTGTGTGATACTATCTGCTGAGCTGTGTATCTAATCTTCTCCTGTGTGATACTGTCTGCTGAGCTGTGTATCTAATCCTATCCGGTGTGATACTGTCTGCTGAGCTGTGTATCTAATCCTCTACTGTGTGATACTGTCTGCTGAGCCGTGTATCTAATCCTATCCAGTGTGATACTGTCTGCTGAGCTGTGTATCTAATCTTCTCCTGTGTGATACTGTCTGCTGAGCTGTGTATCTAATCCTATCCGGTGTGATACTGTCTGCTGAGCTGTGTATCTAATCCTATCCGGTGTGATACTGTCTGTTGAGCTGTGTATCTAATCTTCTCCTGTGTGATACTGTCTGCTGAGCTGTGTATCTAATCCTCTCCTGTGTGATACTGTCTGCTGAGCTGTGTATCTAATCCTATCCGGTGTGATACTGTCTGCTGAGCTGTGTATCTAATCTTCTCCTGTGTGATACTGTCTGCTGAGCTGTGTATCTAATCCTCTCCTGTGTGATACTGTCTGCTGAGCTGTGTATCTAATCCTCTCCTGTGTGATACTGTCTGCTGAGCTGTGTATCTAATCCTGTCCTGTGTGATACTGTCTGCTGAGCTGTGTATCTAATCCTCTCCTGTGTGATACTGTCTGCTGAGCAGTGTATCTAATCCTCTCCTGTGTGATACTGTCTGCTGAGCAGTGTATCTAATCCTATCCGGTGTGATACTGTCTGCTGAGCAGTGTATCTAATCCTATCCTGTGTGATACTGTCTGCTGAGCTGTGTATCTAATCCTCTCCTGTGTGATACTGTCTGCTGAGCTGTGTATCTAATCCTCTCCTGTGTGATACTGTCTGCTGAGCTGTGTATCTAATCCTGTCCTGTGTGATACTGTCTGCTGAGCTGTGTATCTAATCCTATCCTGTGTGATACTGTCTGCTGAGCTGTGTATCTAATCCTCTCCTGTGTGATACTGTCTGCTGAGCTGTGTATCTAATCCTCTCCTGTGTGATACTGTCTGCTGAGCTGTGTATCTAATCCTCTCCTGTGTGATACTGTCTGCTGAGCTGTGTATCTAATCCTGTCCTGTGTGATACTGTCTGCTGAGCTGTGTATCTAATCCTCTCCTGTGTGATACTGTCTGCTGAGCAGTGTATCTAATCCTCTCCTGTGTGATACTGTCTGCTGAGCTGTGTATCTAATCCTATTCGGTGTGATACTGTCTGCTGAGCTGTGTATCTAATCCTATTCGGTGTGATACTGTCTGCTGAGCTGTGTATCTAATTCTATCCAGTGTGATACTGTCTGCTGAGCTGTGTATCTAACCCTATCCGGTGTGATACTGTCTGCTGAGCTGTGTATCTAATCCTATCCGGTGTGATACTGTCTGCTGAGCTGTGTATCTAATCCTATCCGGTGTGATACTGTCTGCTGAGCTGTGTATCTAATCCTATCCGGTGTGATACTGTCTGCTGAGCTGTGTATCTAATCCTCTCCTGTGTGATACTGTCTGCTGAGCTGTGTATCTAATCCTCTCCTGTGTGATACTGTCTGCTGAGCTGTGTATCTAATCCTGTCCTGTGTGATACTGTCTGCTGAGCTGTGTATCTAATCCTATCCTGTGTGATACTGTCTGCTGAGCTGTGTATCTAATCCTCTCCTGTGTGATACTGTCTGCTGAGCTGTGTATCTAATCCTCTCCTGTGTGATACTGTCTGCTGAGCTGTGTATCTAATCCTCTCCTGTGTGATACTGTCTGCTGAGCTGTGTATCTAATCCTGTCCTGTGTGATACTGTCTGCTGAGCTGTGTATCTAATCCTCTCCTGTGTGATACTGTCTGCTGAGCAGTGTATCTAATCCTCTCCTGTGTGATACTGTCTGCTGAGCTGTGTATCTAATCCTATTCGGTGTGATACTGTCTGCTGAGCTGTGTATCTAATCCTATTCGGTGTGATACTGTCTGCTGAGCTGTGTATCTAATTCTATCCAGTGTGATACTGTCTGCTGAGCTGTGTATCTAACCCTATCCGGTGTGATACTGTCTGCTGAGCTGTGTATCTAATCCTATCCGGTGTGATACTGTCTGCTGAGCTGTGTATCTAATCCTATCCGGTGTGATACTGTCTGCTGAGCTGTGTATCTAATCCTATCCGGTGTGATACTGTCTGCTGAGCTGTGTATCTAATCCTATCCAGTGTGATACTGTCTGCTGAGCTGTGTATCTAATCCTATCCGGTGTGATACTGTCTGCTGAGCTGTGTATCTAATCCTATCCGGTGTGATACTGTCTGCTGAGCCGTGTATCTAATCCTATCCGGTGTGATACTGTCTGCTGAGCTGTGTATCTAATCCTATCCTGTGTGATACCATCTGCTGAGCTGTATATCTAATCCTATCCGGTGTGATACTGTCTGCTGAGCTGTGTATCTAATCCTATCCGGTGTGATACTGTCTGCTGAGCTGTGTATCTAATCCTCTCCTGTGTGATACTGTCTGCTGAGCTGTGTATCTAATCCTATCCTGTGTGATACTGTCTGCTGAGCTGTGTATCTAATCCTATCCGGTGTGATACTGTCTGCTGAGCTGTGTATCTAATCCTATCCTGTGTGATACTGTCTGCTGAGCTGTGTATCTAATCTTCTCCTGTGTGATACTGTCTGCTGAGCTGTGTATCTAATCTTCTCCTGTGTGATACTGTCTGCTGAGCTGTGTATCTAATCCTCTCCTGTGTGATACTGTCTGCTGAGCTGTGTATCTAATCTTCTCCTGTGTGATACTGTCTGCTGAGCTGTGTATCTAATCCTATTCGGTGTGATACTGTCTGCTGAGCTGTGTATCTAATCCCCTCCTGTGTGATACTGTCTGCTGAGCTGTGTATCTAATCCCCTCCTGTGTGATACTGTCTGCTGAGCAGTGTATCTAATCTTCTCCTGTGTGATACTGTCTGCTGAGCTGTGTATCTAATCCTATCCGGTGTGATACTGTCTGCTGAGCTGTGTATCTAATCCTATCCGGTGTGATACTGTCTGCTGAGCAGTGTATCTAATCCTCTCTCATGTTATGTCTTCATCTTTTAATATTTCTAACGGCACCAGGCAGGGATGCCCGCTTTCCCCTCTCCTTTTTATTCTTACACTAGAACCTTTACTACAAAAGCTCAGAGAGGAGGGGAGGATCGTTGGCATCAAATCAGCTGGTACTGAACATAAAATCGCAGCATACGCAGACGATCTACTGATCATGACCTCTAACCCGAGAATATCTGTCCCAGTTATCCTGACATTACTCAAGGAATACGGTGCACTATCAAATTTTAAGGTGAATCTTAGCAAATCTCAAGTCTTAAATATAAATATCCCAGAACCACAAAAAACACAAATGGCAATCGGGTCCCCCTTTACCTGGTCCCCCCCATCAATACGTTTCTTGGGAGTTGAGATTTCTCCAAACCTACAAGAACTTTATAAGTTAAACTTCCCACCGCTATTGCAGAAAATCCAGAAACTTACCCCCAACTGGAATATCTCATACATCTCCTGGTTGGGTAGGAAAAATCTCCTTAAATGTATGATATGGCCAAAAATAACTTATCTAGTGCAAGCCTTTCCAATCCACCTACCTAATTCTTTTTTCATTGACATACGAAAACTCCTCAGCCGTTTTCTGTGGCACAACCAAAAACCCAGACTTCCCTTACAAATATTATCCCTCCCACACTCTGAAGGAGGTATAGATCTGCCAGATCTAAAGATACTTCAACAAGCCACTCATCTCCAAAGAGTCGTGGATTGGATCAGGCTCCCACCACAGAAGCAATGGATTAAAGTAGAAGAAACAATCCTTAAATTCCCCCTTAGACAGCTCATCCTCACGCCCTCAAGTAGTACTAGGTATACATCAATTAAAAACCCTTTCACCGCCACTACTTTTAAAATCTGGTCCAATCCCCATATAAGACAAATATGCTCCCCGTTTCCCTCCCCTCTCCTACAAGTTAGAGACCTAGTTCTCTCCTTTCTCCAGCCCATAATGCCACAATACACAACTCAATTCCCAACTTGATAACACCACTCCAAAAAATTACAGATAATGGGGTCATGCCCTGCTTGGCAGAACTCAATCAAATGCTAGATACTATCTCTTTTCACCCCTTTATGTACCAGAAATTTATGTCTAACTTAAAACTAGTCTTTAAAACTCCAAATTATATTAGGGAAATGACTGATTTTGAAAAACTTATAGCTGCAAAAAACCCCTAAAAAAGAACGTTATCAGCTCTACAAAATCAATTATGCCTAGCCAGAACCCCTAAGAAACTGCCATATGTAATGAAGTGGGAACAGGATCTGAATAGGCCTTTCACCCCATCTGAAATTAAAAGATGACTACTAGCACCTAAAGTCTCCTCTAGATGTGTTAGAGTACAAGAGAATGGCTATAAAGTTCTCTCCAGGTGGTATATGACTCCATCAAAACTTCAGAAATGTTACAAAGGACTTGATCCTAACTGCTGGAGATGCTCTTCTGATGTGGGCACTATGCTCCACATGTGGTGGAACTGTACATTGATTAAGCCCTTCTGGACAAAAAGAATTCAAACTATTAATACAATTTTAAACTTGCAACTCTTGACCTCCCCGGAGATCTGCCTTCTGTTTCTGTTCCTAGATAACTTCCCTAAAATAAAATTAACCCTTCTTAGACAGCTCCTGGCCTCGGCTAAGTTACTTGTGACATCCTTATGGAAATCTGCGAAGACCCCAAATATCTCACTCTGGGAAATGAAGGTTGAACAAGTATACAGGCTAGAAGAATTGGCTAGTTGGGATGAAAAAAGGCATAAACAATTCTCGTTGATATGGCGTCCCTGGCACAAATATATTACAGACCGCACAATACTAACCTAAAATACTCAGATCGCTAGCCCATTCTAATCCCAACTCCCTCCCCCCCTCCCATCATCTATATCTTTGTAGTCCCCCCCCCCCATCATCTATATCTTTGTAGTCCCCCCCCCCTCCCATCATCTATATCTTTGTAGTCCCCCCCCCCCCCTCCATCTCATCTCCCCGTTCATCCCACTTCCCTTTCAACCTTCCCCCCTTCTCCAGGTTTTTTTTTTTTCTTTTTCTCTTCTGAAGTTTTTATTTCCAGGATATCACAATAAACCTTCTTGAATATGATAACATGTTATGTGACCACAATTTTGTACTACGACATGTTCAAAAGAATTGAACCTCTCTTATATTTTTTCTCTCTTCCGAAACGTGTCAATGTTTGGCTGAAATTTATGCAGTCTGGTCAATTTCTGCTCTTATAATCTATGTGATATCGTTATCTTTGATTTGTTTCATTAACAATGTGACTTTTCTTTGTTCAATTGTTAACCTTCTTTAAAAAAAACCTTAATAAAAAGATGTTTAAAAGAAAAGAATAAGCAGGACAAATAAAGGGTTTATCCAACATGTAAAACTAATTTGGAAGCTATAGTTAGGCTTTTAATAGGACTCTTTCAGCATGACTGTGCAAACCAAGCACAGGAGCTGACTGCCAATCATTTAACTACTGTTTTTCCACTATAGGATTAGATATTAAGTGCAAATTGCTTGTTTCTTGGTAATGGCCGCATGCTTTTGCAAAAACTGTGCAGCCATTAACAATAAGTGAACCATTTGTAATTAATTTCTACCAGTACAGCTGAAAAAAGCTGTGATCTTTATGAAATGGGTTGTTAGCAGATGTACCTTGGTCGCACACATGCTATACTCATCAGGTGCTACATGAAACTCAAGCCTAAAGATGGCCGCGACACTCATGGGCCGCTGCATTGTGCTTGCCCCCCAGGCTAAAATTTGCCAGCCAATAATATGTGACTGGTATATCAAATACTGTGATACAGACATCAGATGTTTTACAGTAGATACACTGTCATATATATGACTACCAACATAAGGAGCATGAGTAATCCAAGACTTTATCACTACAGGCAACACCAAAACTATAGATACCACCAAAATGAAACAATAGGCGCTTATTGCCGCTAAAATAAATCTTTATTAAATATTGCAAAAATTAAAAGACAATCATACAGAGTATAGCAATGGAGGATCACAAACACATGAGTATCACATTTATAGAGACATAGTAGTCACATATATATATATATATATATACAGTACAGACCAAAAGTTTGGACACACCTTCTCATTTAAAGATTTTTCTGTATTTTCTTGAGTATGAAAATTGTACATTCACACTGAAGGCATCAAAACTATGAATTAACACATGTGGAATTATATACTTAACAAAAAAGTGTGAAACAACTGAAAATATGTCTTATATTCTAGGTTCTTCAAAGTAGCCACCTTTTGCTTTGATGACTGCTTTGCACACTCTTGCCATTCTCTTGATGAGCTTCAAGTGGTAGTCACCGGAAATGGTTTTCACTTCACAGGTGTGCCCTGTCAGGTTTAATAAGTGGGATTTCTTGCCTTATAAATGGGGTTGGGACCATCAGTTGTGTTGTGCAGAAATCAGCTGGATACACAGCTGATAGTCCTACTGAATAGACTGTTAGCTGCTTTTTTCTTACCATAATACAAATTCTAAGTAAAGAAAAACGAGTGGCCATCATTACTTTAAGAAATGAAGGTCTGTCAGTCCGAAAAATTGGGAAAACTTTGAATGTATCCCCAAGTTCAGTTGCAAAACCCATCAAGAAAACAAAGAAACTGGCTCACATGAGGACCGCCCCAGGAAAGGAAGACCAAGAGTCACCTCTGCTTCTGAGGATAAGTTTATCCGAGTCACCAGCCTCAGAAATCGCAGGTTAACAGCAGCTCAGATTAGAGACCAGGTCAATGCCACACAGAGTTCTAGCAGCAGACACATCTCTACAACAACTGTTAAGAGGAGACTTTGTGCAGCAGGCCTTCATGGTAAAATAGCTGCTAGGAAACCACTGCTAAGGACAGGCAACAAGCAGAAGAGACTTGTTTGGGATAAGGAACACAAGGAATGGACATTAGACCAGTGGAAATCTGTGCTTTGGTCTGATAAGTCCAAATTTGAGATCTTTGGTTCCAACCACTGTGTTTTTGTGCGACGCAGAAAAGGTGAACGGATGGACTCTACATGCCTGGTTCCCACCGTGAAGCATGGAGGAGGAGGTGTGATGGTGTGGGGGTGCTTTGCTGGTGACACTGTTGGGGATTTATTCTAAATTTAAGGCATACTGAACCAGCATGGCTACCACAGCATCTTGCAGCGGCATGCTATTCCATCCGGTTTGCGTTTAGTTGGACCATCATTTATTTTTCAACAGGACAATGACCCCAAACACACCTCCAGGCTGTGTAAGGGCTATTTGACCAAGAAGGAGAGTCATGGGGTGCTACGCCAGATGACCTGGCCTCCACAGTCACCAGACCTGAACCCAATCGAGATGGTTTGGGGTGAGCTGGACCGCGGAGTGAAGGCAAAAGGGCCAACAAGTGCTATGCATCTCTGGGAACTCCTTCAAGATTGTTGGAAGACCATTTCCGGTGACTCCCTCTTGAAGCTCATCAAGAGAATGCCAAGAGTGTGCAAAGCAGTCATCAAAGCAAAAGGTGGCTACTTTGAAGAACCTAGAATAGAAGACATATTTTCAGTTGTTTCACACTTTTTTGTTAAGTATATAATTCCACATGTGTTAATTCATACTTTTGATGCCTTCAGTGTGAATGTACAATATTCAGAGTCATGAAAATACAGAAAAATCTTTAAATAAACTTTTGGTCTGTACTGTATATATAATATAATGCTACATGTCTCCCTCTGTCTGAAGCCTTTAAAGACTTGGCAAGTGCTACATGCCTGCGCAGTCTGGCTCTAGACAGAAGAACCCATTACGTTACAGGTAAGAGGAGTGTGTATGGCGCCGGAGATTGCGGTATGCGTAGACAATGAACACATACCGCGATCTCCGACGCCATACTTACCTGACCGGGAGGAGCGTTGCAGCGGTGCTTCTCTTCTCGCCGGAGACCAGGGCAGGAGTGAAGGCGTTGGAATCGGCACATATGCATAGCTCTATCCGGCGCCATTTTACTGAAGACATATTTGCAGTGTGTCTTCAGCAAAATGGCGTTGAACAGCACGGTATCGGCACACGCGTACTCTGGCGCCGCACTGCTCCCCCGGCAGAACAGGATACAGAAGTGCTGGAGCACAGGGAAGAAAGGTGAGTATGTGTTTATTTTTTTGTATCTGTGCACCGTGAAAGGGATGAGGGGTGCCATACATACCAGCAATGGGGTGTGAAGGGTACCATACATACCAGGAAAGGGGTGTGAGGAGTACAATGCATACCAGGATTTGGGGGCTGACTGAACCATGAAAACCAGGATTGGGGGGTGAGGGGTGCCATACATACCAGGATTGGGGGGTGAGGGGTGCCATATATACCAGGATTGGGGGGTGAGGGGTGCCATACATACCAGGATTTGGGGGGTGACTGAACCATGAAAACCAGGATTGGGGGTGAGGGGTGCCATACATACCAGGATTGGGGGGTGAGTGGTGCCATACATACCAGGAATGGGGGGTGAGGGGTACCATACATACCAGGAAAGGGGTGTGAGGGGACCATGCATACCAGGATTGGGGGATGAGGGGTACAATGCATACCAGGATTTGGGGGGTGACTGAACCATGAAAACCAGGATTGGGGGGTGAGGGATGCCATACATACCAGGATTGGGGGGTGAGGGGTGCCATACATACCAGGATTTGGGGGGTGACTGAACCATGAAAACCAGGATTGGGGGTGAGGGGTGCCATACATACCAGGATTGGGGGGTGAGTGGTGCCATACATACCAGGATTGGGGGGTGAGGGGTACCATGCATACAAGGATAGGAAAGTGGGGTTCTATGCATACCAGAATAGGGATGAGGGGTACCATGCATACCTGGATTGGGGGATGAGGGGACCATGCATACCAGGATTGGGGGATGAGGGAACCATGCATACCAGGATTGGGGGATGAGTGAACCATGCATACCAGGATTGGGGGATGAGGAGGCCATATGTACCAGGATTGGGGATGAGAGAGTCATGCATACCAGGATTGGGGATGAGAGAGCCATGCATACCAGGATGGGGGATGAGGAGGCCATACATACCAGGGTAACGCTGAGGGGGCCATGTGCAGCATGATGGGGATTAGAGGTGCCATACATACCAGGACAGGGATGAGGGGTGCCATGCATACCACTATACCAGGACAGGGATGAGGGGTGCCATGCATACCACTATACCAGGATAAGGATGAGGGGTGTCATGCATACCGGGACAGGGATGAGGGGTGCCATGCATACCGGGACAGGGATGAGGGGTGCCATGCATACTGGGACAGGGATGAGGGGTGCCATGCATACCAGGATGGGGATGGGGACCACGTATAAAAGGAAGGGGGGGGGCATATATACCAGGATGGGGGATATTGTCAGAATTGGGGGACATTACCCCTATACCAGTGTCAGCAGAAGACCCCCTCCCCCTTAAAAGTGCATCAGGAACACATTTTTGGCTTAAATTTTTTTATTTTTATTTTCCTCCTCTAAAACCTAGGTGCGTCTTATGGTCCGGTGCATCTTATAGTCCGAAAAATACGGTACTTCTTACATTACATGAGTGATATCTATTGTAAATTCTATAATAGCTCAGAAACCGGCGAATCCTCACAGTGCATGGGGCGTGTCATGGGGGGATTCAAAAGTTTTCATTTTAGACTGTACATTATAGTCCTCCATACAGTAGTATGAGCACCACATAGTCCTCCATACAGTATTGTGGACACCACATAGTCCTCCATACAGTATTATGGGCACTACATAGCACTCCATACAGTATTATGGGCACCACATAGTCCTCTATACAGAATGGGCTCCATACTGAATAATGGACCCCATATAATGTTCCATACAGAATAATAGGCCCCATATAATGCTCTATACAGAATAATGAACCCCATATAATGCTCATTACACCATAATTGACCCCATATATTACTCCATGAAGAATAATGGGCGTCATGTAATATGCCATACAGAATAATGGGCCCCATATAATGCTCCATAGAGAATGGGCCCCATATAATGCTCCATAGAGAATGGGCCCCATATAATGCACCATAGAGAATGGCCCCATATAATGCACCATAGAGAATGGGCCCCATATAATGCTCCATAGAGAATGGGCCCCATATAATGCTCCATAGAGAATGGGCCCCATACATAAAAAATAAATAATAAAATACTCACCTCTCCTCATACCCTGCTGGCTACAAGTCCTGTCTCTTCAACACTGAGACGTGACAGAGTCAGAAGACGCAGAGGAGACTGGACCTGCGGCCAGCAGGGTATGACGAGAGGTGAGTATTTCAAACACCGTAAAGCACGGGGGTGGGGGGGGGGTTACACCGGGCCCCCCCAACTCACAGGCCCAATAGCGTTCCAGTGTCCCCAACTGTGAGTGGGGCCCCCCTCTTGCCCAGGGCCCTGGCACTTGCCATGGTGCAATGGGTGGTTAAGCCGGCTCTGGCCCTGTAGCTGGTGCAGGATCAGTCTGGGGCAGGGGTCTGTATAGTAAGGTCTGAAGTGTCTCGATCTCAGATCCGATGTGATTTGAACATTCATACAGATCGAGAGCCGATGATCTCACACTGACAGCACGACCCCAACCTGCTTGAAGGGTCCATCTGCTACAATAAATCTTTCTGATCCTCAGCAGAGCGACCATAGATAACATTCAGGATCTGGCCCTGGACTTGTCAGGAGGTGAGCAGCGTCCTGCCACTTCCACACTCTACAAAAAGTATAAATCTCCTGTCCTGACCACTATCCGGAGCTCAGGCTAAGGCCACGGCCCCACTATCAGTATTTGGTCAGTATATTTTCTCAGGAGTGGGAGCCAAAACCAGGTCAGTAACAATCAGAGAAAAGGTATAATAGAAACAAGTCACCAATTCTGCATTTATCACCAACTCCTGGTTTTGTCTCCCACTCCTGTGAAAAAATACTGACCGAATACTGACCAAATACTGATAGTGGGGTCGTGGCCTTACAAGAATCAAAGATGTCTGCCCTCTCGTACTGCTCAGCGGCTGAAGCTTCTCTCCGGCAGGCATAAGAACGTGGCCTGTGCCTGCTGTTCTGGGCTGCAGATGCCCAGCTGGCACATGTACACAATGAAAGAGACAGGGCCGCCCTGCAGTCTGTAAAGAAGCAGCTGCTTGGCCACCGGCTTGGATGGCATGTGCCCCTCTGGCCCACCTCGCCCCTGGTCAATATGATACCATCTTTTTCATTAGTTGGTGAGGTTAGAAGAAATTTCACTCCAAGACAGTGGATTTTGTACTTTATTCCAGTATATTTATACATAGAAAACATGGCAATGAAAAACAAGTAGATGCACATGCATAAAAATGTCCCAACATTAATTAAAAAAAACCCTTTAAGATACAGATAATACTTGTATACAAAAATATTAACACATTCTCAAATTGTATATAAAGTGCACAAAAGTCAATAGCCCTGACATATAGTGTACACAGGGTCCCGTCCCCCCACATGGTATACACAAAATACAATGTCATCCAGGAAATAACAAAAAATAACAAATACATTTAATCTATTCTGAAATCCCATGTCTATGCAAGATAATAATATGTAAAATTCTACAGTGTGAAAGAAATGAGCTAGAGACTACTACATGGCGATGATGCCTCCAAACAAGATAATGCCCAGCTAATGCTGTAAATGATACAAATATTACCAGTCACCCAATTAGACACATGAGGTCCGGGCAAGTGATTTTCTACAGTTCATTGACCTCTATGATGACATCTAATATTTTCAATCATTTATAGAGCGGGATACATTGGGCCTCATTAATAAATCTGCTCACTAGAAAACTAGTTGCCCATACTAACCAATTAGAGCTCAGCTAAGGTTGTTTTAACTGACCTGGAAAAGTAAAAGCTGTTCTGTGATTGGCTGGGATAAGTAAAAAGGCTGTTTTAATAAAGGATTCCCAATGTACCAAGCCCCGCCATAAATGTTATTGATTACAGTAGGGGCCACAATATCCCATGTGTATAGTCATCACATTCATCTTATTGTCTGCGGTTACCTTGGGACATGCTATATTGAAATGTAAGATGATATCAGTGGGGTCCATGAGGCAGAGCAGTGTGTGGTACGTGTGACATTTCCTAATATCGAGCAATCAATACTGTACCTTGGTCTGGAATGCAAAGCCTGCGTGGACAAGGAAGGGGCTCCCAGATGCCAGCTGTAAAACCCGTCGCTCCACCATCACACGCTCATCACCGTCAGCAAGCAGGGCTCTTTTGCCGATGATCTTAACAGCAAAATGTTTGCGGGTAGATGAATCTTCCGCCAGCAGGACCGTTCCATAGCATCCCCGGCCAAGCACTTGATGGAATAATAATCTCCTCTTGATGGTATCAGAGACTGTGCTTTTGGAGCCGGTTGGCCGAACACCGCTGCTTCCTGCAGCTTCTTCAGCCTTCTGCTTTAGATCCATGGGTTTCTGTCCTAATGTAATCCTTCTTCTTTTCTTCTCCTTTTTGTCCCCTGATGAGATGAAGATGGCTCCTCTCTTCTTGGCTCCCATCTTCTGACTTTCTACCTTCTCCTTTTCTTCCACTTCTTCTTTCTTCTGGACTGGTTGTTTTGTCCTGTTGACTGAAGACTTCCTCTCATCATCAGATGTGTCATGGGAAGGTCTTAGTCTCTTCGCTCCTTCTCTCCTCACCACGTTCTCCTCTACTTCTTCTTCTTTCTTCTGGACTGGTGGTTTTGTCCTGTTGACTGAAGACTTCCTCTCATCATCAGATGTGTCATGGGAAGGTCTTCGTGTCTTCACTTTCTCTGCTCACCACAATCTCCTCCTCTTTTATATCCATATTATTGCTTTGCTTAGAGTTAGCCGACATCTCCTCCACTGTTGTTGGTCAATTCCAACTGTCACTCAGTGCATTTCATATGGAATCATCATGCATGCACCACCACTGGTCATGTGATCAGCATCTGACCAATGATATTTAAGAGATAAATGAACATTAGCTGAGATTAAATATTCAGGTAATATTCAGATATTCTGTGGAACACAAGGTGCCACATTTAGTAATAGTAATAGAACTGCACTAAGTCGCCAATTTAATTTACATTGTTACTACAGAGCATCAGATGAATGTAATATAATAAATATTAGCAAGATGTATGATTTCCATCCACTCTACGTATCATAGAAATACAGATGTACTATCTTTTTATATAGAGATGTAGCAGAAGCCATCCTGATTGTTTGCAGCATGCTATGGTGATGGAGAAGCATGCATGACTGTGCCATGCAAATGGTGAGGAGCACCAAAATGGGACATATGATTCACGTAGCCAGGGGCGTAATGTCCGCGGTCGCAGTGGCAGTCACTGCGACCGGGCCCAGGGGGATTGGGGCTTGTAAACGCCAGCAGAAATTTCAACAGGATGTGTGTATCGCAGTGCACAGTCGCTTCGGGTCCGTGCGTGACAAATCAGGGGCGGACTGGGTCGGGGGCAGAGCCGGACTGGGGTGTCTGGGGCCCACCAGGGACATTGACTCCAGGGGCCCACCCACCCGGGCCCACCCTTCAGCTATTAGCAAATACCTGTTAGCCGCTATACCCATTATATTGGCGGCTCCTGCCCATCACTGTGCGCTCACCAGAACTGCGATGTACAATTACTGTAGTTTGCATTAAAGGGTTTTTATTGGTGAAAACAAGTTCTCAGCGATGCACAGGTTGGGAAGGTGATCACTTATTTATTGGTGGAATCCGTCAGAAGATTGTGGCACTTTGAGTATTTGGTGAGATTTTTACCTCTGTATTTATAAGACAAAACCAGACAAAATCTCACCAAATGCCAACTTGCTTTCTCTGGTGAACCTCTGTAACTGCATCTCTGCTGCTGTGTAATAGTCACAGGGCAGGGAGGGGTTAAACATTCAAGTATTTAATATCTATCGGAAAAAAAGAGGTTTCCCCTTATTGATATCAGATAAAACAAATGACCAACCACAATCCACTCTACCAAGACAAATATTACCAGATAGAAGGCAGAAATACCACCACACCGTGACCAGATCACATATTACCACCACATAGTGCCCAAATAATGCCACATACAAGGCACAAATACCGCCACACCATGACCAAAGCACATAATACCACCACATAGTGATCAAATGCTACCAGATACAAGGTATAAATACTGACACCATGAGACCACATATTACCACCACATAGTGACTGAATAATACCACATACAAGGGACAAATATCGTCATGTCATGACCAAAGCACATAATGCCACCACATAGTGACAAATAATGCTAAAATAATAAAAATGTAAAAAAGCTCAGTATATTGGGTCAGTGTACAGGTTATACAGTGATCACCAGTGACATTATACACAGGAGTTCTGTATATAGTGTACAGGTTATACAGTCATCACTAGTGACATTATACACAGGAGCTCTGTATATAGTGTCAGTGTACAGGTAATGCAATGATCACCATTGATATTATACACAGGAGCTCGGTATATAGTGTACAGGTAATACAGTGATCACCAGTGACATTATACACAGGAGCTCTGTATATAGTGTCAGTGTACAGGTAATACAGTGATCACCAGTGACATTATGCACAGGAGCTCTGTATATAGTGTCAGTGTGTGTGTGTATAGGTAATACACATACTCACCAGTGATGTCTCTAGGTGAAGTTCTTTATCTGCAGACCGATATATCCCATCATCTATGCAGGACTTATATCTGCAGAAAATAACATAGTTAGCTATAACTAATCACTTCCAGAGCACAATCCACACTTTTCCCAAGATTTCTACACTGCATGAAATGACAAAAAAGCAACACAGTGCCGCACTACACAGTAAAAATAAAACACAAAATACATTTAGGGACTCCATCTTTAATAAAAAAAAAAAATCATGAGAGATCAGAGATTATGGGGCCCAGTCAGGGATCGTACATAGAAATCATGTGGCTCAGTCAGGGGCGTATACAGAAATCATGGGGCCAATCAGGTTAGGGGTGTACATAGAGATCATGGGGCCCAGTCAGCGGTGTACATAGAGATCATGGGGCCCAGTCAGCGGCGTACATAGAGATCATGGGGCCCAGTCAGGGATCGTACATAGAGATCATGGGGCCCAGTCAGGGATCGTACATAGAGATCATGGGGCCCAGTCAGCGGTGTACATAGAGATCATGGGGCCCAGTCAGCGGCGTACATAGAGATCATGGGGCCCAGTCAGCGGCGTACATAGAGATCATGGGGCCCAGTCAGGGATCGTACATAGAGATCATGGGGCCCAGTCAGCTGCGTACATAGAGATCATGGGGCCCAGTCAGCGGCGTACATAGAGATCATGGGGCCCAGTCAGCGGCATACATAGAGATCATGAGGCCCAGTCAGCGGTGTACATAGAGATCATGGGGCCCAGTCAGGGATCGTACATAGAGATCATGGGGCCCAGTCAGGGATCGTACATAGAGATCATGGGGCCCAGTCAGCGGTGTACATAGAGATCATGGGGCCCAGTCAGCGGCGTACATAGAGATCATGGGGCCCAGTCAGCGGCGTACATAGAGATCATGGGGCCCAGTCAGGGATCGTACATAGAGATCATGGGGCCCAGTCAGCTGCGTACATAGAGATCATGGGGCCCAGTCAGCGGCGTACATAGAGATCATGGGGCCCAGTCAGCGGCATACATAGAGATCATGAGGCCCAGTCAGCGGTGTACATAGAGATCATGGGGCCCAGTCAGCGGTGTACATAGAGATCATGGGGCCCAGTCAGCGGCGTACATAGAGATCATGGGGCCCAGTCAGCTGCGTACATAGAGATCAAGGGGCCCAGTCAGCGGCGTACATAGAGATCATGAGGCCCAGTCAGCGGTGTACATAGAGATCATGGGGCCCAGTCAGCGGCGTACATAGAGATCATGGGGCCCAGTCAGCTGCGTACATAGAGATCAAGGGGCCCAGTCAGCGGCGTACATAGAGATCAAGGGGCCCAGTCAGCGGTGTACATAGAGATCATGGGGCCCAGTCAGCGGCGTACATAGAGATCATGGGGCCCAGTCAGCTGCGTACATAGAGATCAAGGGGCCCAGTCAGCGGTGTACATAGAGATCATGAGGCCCAGTCAGCGGTGAACATAGAGATCATGAGGCCCAGTCAGCGGTGTACATAGAGATCATGGGGCCCAGTCAGCGGCGCACATAGAGATCATGGGGCCCAGTCAGCTGCGTACATAGAGATCAAGGGGCCCAGTCAGCGGCGTACATAGAGATCATGGGGCCCAGTCAGGGATCGTACATAGAGATCATTGGGCCCTATGAGGTGAGGCTCTCACCTCCTCAGGGAGGTCTCACAGGGCATCACAGGCCTAAGTATGAAGCAATACTAGAAGACTTGTGGAATTGCTTCATACTAAGGCCTGTGATGCCCTGTGGGAGCTCCTGAGGGCACCATACTGGGGAGGTGAGATCCTCACTTGGCAGTAGTAGGAGCAGCATCTCCATAGTGTGGCATTCACATCACACTACATGCTGCACTGTACAGGACTCCCAGCCGGCAGCAGGACAGATGAGGAGGTAACTGTCTGGGACCAGCGCCGGACTGGAGTACCTGGGGCCACCAGGAAAAAATCAATCTTGGGGCCCACCAGCACCATGCAGTTACCGTATATAGGAATAACATAAGTCCACAAACTCTTTCAAAATGAATCAACTTTATTAACCAATAAATCTCTGCTGCTGTGTAGTAGTCACAACACAGGGAGAGGTTAAACATCAAAGTATTTAATATGTATTGCAAATAAAGAATGTCCCCATTCTTAATATCCGAAAAACAAATGACTGACAACCATCCACTATACCTAGACTAATAATACCATATAGAAGAGAGAAATACCGCCACACCATGACCAGAACACATACCACCACATAGTGATCAAATACTACCAAGTACAAGGTATATATACTGCCACACCATGAGAAGACCACATATTACCACCACATAGTGACTGTCTGAATAATACCACATACAAGGGACAAATACCGCCACGCCATGACCATGGCACATAATGGCACCAGATAGTGACTGATAATGAAAATGTAAAAAGCTCTGTATATAGAGTCAGTGTACAGATAATGTAGAGATTATCAGTGACATTACACACAGGAGCTCTGTGTATAGTGTCAGTGTACAGGTAATACAGTGATCACCTGTGACATTATACAGGAGCTCTGTATATAGTGTCAGTGTACAGGTAATACAGGGATCACCAGTGACATTATGCACAGGAGCTCTGTATATAGTGTCAGTGTACAGGTAATACAGGGATCACCAGTGACATTATACACAGGAGCTCTGTATATAGTGTCAGTGTACAGGTAATACAGAGATCACCAGTGACATTATGCACAGGAGCTCTGTATATAGTGTCAGTGTACAGGTAATATAGTGATCACCAGTGACATTATACACAGGAGCTCTGTGTTTGGTGTCAGTGTACAGGTAATACAGGGATCACTAGTGACATTATGCACAGGAGCTCTGTATATAGTGTCAGTGTACAGGTAATACAGTAATCACCTGTGACATTATACACAGGAGCTCTGTGTATGGTGTCAGTGTACAGGTAATACAGGGATCACCAGTGACATTATGCACAGGAGCTCTGTATATAGGGTCAGTGTGTGTGTATAGGTAATACATGGATCACCAGTGACATTATACACAGGAGCTCTGTATATAGTGTTAGTGTAGAGGTAATACAGGGATCACCAGTGACATTATGCACAGGAGCTCTGTATATAGTGTCAGTGTAGAGGTAATACAGGGATCACCAGTGACATTATGCACAGGAGCTCTGTATATAGTGTCAGTGTACAGGTAATACAGGGATCACCAGTGACATTATGCACAGGAGCTCTGTATATAGTGTCAGTGTACAGGTAATACAGTGATCACCAGTGACATTATGCACAGGAGCTCTGTATATAGTGTCAGTGTACAGGTAATACAGAGATCACCAGTGACATTATGCACAGGAGCTCTGTATATAGTGTCAGTGTACAGGTAATACAGTGATCACCAGTGACATTATGCACAGGAGCTCTGTATATAGTGTCAGTGTACAGGTAATACAGTGATCACCAGTGACATTATGCACAGGAGCTCTGTATATAGTGTCAGTGTGTGTGTGTATAGGTAATACACATACTCACCAGTGATGTCTCTAGGTGAAGTTCTTTAACTGCAGACCGATATATCACATCTTCTATGCAGGACTTATCTCTGCAGAAAATAACATAGTTAGCTATAACTGATCACTTCCAGAGCACAATCCACACTTTTCCCAAGATTTCTACACTGCATGAAATGACAAAAAAGCAACATAGCACTGCACTACACAGTAACAGTGCTCCAGTGTCATTCTGTGCCTGCTCATCTGTCAGCAGACATATTTGTCTGATGGCAAAGATCTAACAGAGATGAAGACAGAAGACCTATGGATTACGTTGGAGTGAGGATTTTTCTTTATTAAAGATGGAGTCCCTAAATGTGTTTTATTTTTAATTAAAAAAAAAAATTCTGTCTTTTTTTTCTGTTTACCAGAAATTGATGGAGGCTATGTCTAATTTGGCGTGAAACCATGAATTTCGGGCTTAGTACCAGCTGATAATGCAAAGCTGGCCTGGTACTAACCCTATTATTACCCAGGGTGCCACTCACCACCAGGGCCGCTGGAAGAGCCGGGTAAAGCACCTGGAAATGGTGCCATGATGAATGCGCCATTTTCAGGGGTGGCTGTGGGCTGTGATTTTCAGCGTGGAGGGCCAAGAACGCTTGGGTCTTACCATGCTGCGAATCCCAGCCTCCAGCTGCCTTGTTTTATCTGGCTGGCGATCAACATATGGCGGGAAAAAAAAAAGTTAAGTTTAAAACAAATATTCGGCTTCTCTGTCTTTTGATCGCCAGCCAAGGTAAAGCCAGGCAGCTGGGGGTGGCAGTACGTAGCGGTCTGCTTTATCTGCAGTGAGAATCAAAAATTCTGCGGAGTGCTACATCGTTTTTAAAAATTTATTTTCACACTTCTATATGTGACAGACCCAACAGGCAATCGCAGATGCTGTCAAAGAGGATGGGCGTCTGTGATTGGCTGTTTGAGTAATGTACAATCAGCCCATAGTACCATACTAGAATGTATGGGCTGATTGTACATTACTCAAACAGCCAATCACAGACGCCCATCCTCTTTGACAGCATCTGCGATTGGCTGTTGGGTCTGTCACACATATAGAAGTGTGAAAATATATAAATAATAAAACAAAAATGACATAGCGCTCTGCAGAAATTTTGATTCTCAGTGTAGATAGAGGTGGCAGCCCGTAGCTGTCTGCTTTATCTGCCTGGTTTTACCTTTGCTGGCGATCAAAAGTCAGGAAAGCCCAGTTTTTTTTATTTAAAAAAATAATTTAAAAAAAAAATGCGTGGGCTTCCGCCATATTTTGATCGTCAGTCTGGTAAAACCAGGCAGCTGGGGGCTGGGATTCTCAGCATGGTAAGGCCCAAGCATTCTGGGCCCCCCACGCTGAAAACGGCAGCCCGCAGCCACCCCTGGAATTGGCGCATTCATTGTAGCTCCATTTCCAAGCACTTTATCCGGCTCTTCCAACGGCCCTGGTGGGGGGTGGCACGCTGGGTAATACTGGGGTTAGTACCAGCTTTGCATTATCAGCTAGCACTAAGCCTGAAATTCATGGCGTCACGCCAAACTAGACATGGCCACCATGAATTTCTAGCAAACAGAAAAAAAAAACACAACACAGAATTTTTTTTTAATAAAAATAAAACACAAAACACATGTAGGGACTCCATCTTTAATAAAAAACAAAATCCTTGCTCTGACGTAATCCACGGATCTTCTGTCTCCAGCTCTGCTACATCTTTGCCATTAGACAAATATGCCGGCTGACAGAGATGAGCAGGCACAGAATAACACTAGAACCCAGTTGTCAGAGTAGTGCTCAGCTGGCCTCCAGCCGCCGACCATGTTTTGCTGTGCGTTGCAAATAATGCATACTTTCAAACACATGCCTATTTTTGCTATGCAAGTCTACGGTACATTGCGTCTGCACTGATTTACAACCGATGCGTTGTAACGCACAGCATAAACGCAATGCTAACCCAGCCTAACAGCAGCGAGAAGGGGAGACGGAGCCCTGGAGACCGCCTAGTCAGTCTACTGGTGGTACTATCATGCCCATTGCCCAGTATGTACTGCCAGCCTCTGTGGTACTAGCATTCAAGCTCACATGGCATGTCCTGCCAGCCAGCCACTGGTGTTAGTACTAGCATGATAGTACCACACCACCAGTGGCAGGGCAATGGGCATGCATGATGGTACCAACAGTGGCTGGGCAATGGGCATGCATGATGGTTCCACCAGTGGCTGGCTGGCAGGACATGCTGGGTGGGCATGATATTACCACAGAGGCTGGCAGGACATGCTAGGCATGATTCATGCCTTGTATGTCTTGCCAGCCTCTGTGGTAATATCATGCCCACCCAGCATGTCCTGCCAGCCCCTGGTGGTAGTACATGCTGCTGGGCATAGTATCAGTAACCAGAGACTGGCAGCAGGACATGCTGGGCAATGGGCATGATGATGCTAGTATTTACTGCCAGCCTCGGCCAGGGGTCCTCCCAGTCACCCCTCCCCGTTTCATACTCACGCGTCGAGATGAGCTGCAGCCGCTGCCTGGAGCGACGCAGGGTCCATACTCCACAGCGCGCACAGGAAGCAGTCCCAGGGCAATGACGTCATCACCCTGAGACTGACCTCCTGCGCACGCGCCGGCAGTGTCGCGCTGCGCAGAGGAGGCAGAGGGCCCATCACTAATCATATCGGCAGTGCTGCGAACCGGGGGGGGCCCTCTGTTCTCTGTACAGGGCCCAGGGGTGTAGAGGGGCGGGACCATCGGGACCCGGGGGTTTTCCCGATCCTCCGGTGGGCCAGTCCCCCCTGCAGAGGGGCATATGTATACATGCAGGTCGGGCACATCCCAGTGGTGCAGACACATCCACACTGCACCCTGTATACTTGTGCACTGCCGTCTGCTGCAGTGGTAGGAGCCGCCTGAATGCATCTTCTTCCTGCCGGAGAGGAGCTTGTGGGCCTGTGCGGTGAGGAGGTGGACGCTGCGCACCTCCTGAGAAGTATATGGCACTCCATGTATCTGTGCACATAGTATACCACTCTAGTGTATAGCAGAAAGGAGACATCGACCAGAAGAGTCCAGGCATGTGGGTGATGCACATAATTATTATATTGATAACCAGGTGGAAGAGGAGGAAATGCAGAAAAAGGGGGGAATTAACTATACGCAAAGGGGACGTCGAGACAGGAATTACCATTAACACCAGTGGGAATGGATCATGATTAGAACAGCAAAGGGATAATACAGAGAATCAAGCCACAAATTAAACCAGTATATAAAAATATATATACATATCATTAGCTAGATATATCTGTACATATGATTGTTTAATTATCATAAACTTTACATAAAGTGCAAGTGCCTCCAAAGAATAAATCTACATAAATTATATATCTCATATGTGAACAAATACAGGTGTTTCTCACTAAATTAGAATATAATCAAACAGTTATTGTTTATTTCTGTTCTTCAATGCAAAAAGTGAAAGTCCTATATTATATAGAGTCATTACAGAGTGATCTATTGTTTATTTCTGTTAATGCTGATGATTATGGCTATACGAGTTTCACTTTTTTATATTGAACTGAAATAAATTAACTTTTTGATGATATTCTATTTTAGTGAGATGCACCTGTGTATGTATATATACAAGGGCTGGTCCCTTATTATTTGGATGTCGGTGTGAATCCTGTAGAGAGTAGTGCACTGACTTGGGCATATGTGCTGTTGACAGATATGTATTTGTATCCACTTTAAGCGTTTTTAAAAAAGGTGACCACATGTGCATTGTACTCACGCTATAGCAGATGCAGATCCCACTCCTGAATGGCGTCCACCCGACGTATGTTTCGGCTTCTTGTCTTCGTCAGGGGGTGGCATCATTTGGAAAGAGCTAAGAGTTAAATGGCCAACTATAGCCAATCAGGATGGAGGTATGTCTCCACCAACCAATGGGTGCTGAGGTGGCGTGGCGCGATACACAACGCGCACCAACGCTACGAGGAAACTATGTGACCTGTGATGCTGCGAGCACGTGATGGAGACACTTGATCGGGGGTCACGGGGCACATATAGATACAGTCGGGGAGGATGATGTGGAGACGTTCATGTGTATCGCCTCTCCAGCAGACATCTAATCTACTGATTGAGTGTGGATATATCGGATAAAGTGGAAAATCTTCTTAATTTATAATGATGGATAACGAGTATAGGTTATATATTACAGCAATACACAGGAATAGGGGGTAGTGAGTGTTACATGTATATAAGCATAGGCGGATTATAATGAGGACGATATGGGCTACCGCCCGGGGCCCCGAACCTCCAGGGGGCTCCGGGGTGTCTATGGTCAGATTGTCCTCATTATATGTGCGGCGCCACGGCACATACCGGCAGACAGTGGGGGGGGGGCCCAGGATCGCTCCCCCAGCAGCGGCACACAGCCGCTGCTTCTTCTTCGGCCGGGCCAGCACTGCAGCAGTTAACTTCCCTGTGCTGGCCCGGCCACGTCACTGCTAGGAGACACGGCCCTGTGCGCGGCCGTGTCTCCTAGCTGTGACGTCACGCAGTGCGCACCCGGCCTGCAGTGCTGCACCGGAAAAGAGCTGGAGCCGAGTCGGGGGATGGTGAGTGTGTGTGTGTGTATGTATATGTGTGTGTGTGTGCAGGCAGATGTCATTGTGTGATGTCTGTTTATATGTATTTTTATGTTTCAAATGTGTTTATGCGTGTATGTATATGTCTGTATATGTTTGTGTGTGCGTGACTGCGTGCGGCCTCCTGCTGAGTATAGATGGTGCCGTGCGGCCTCCTGCTGTCTCTGGGGGGGGCGCCGTGCGGCCTCCCGCTGTGTATAGATGGCGCTGTGCGGCCTCCTGCTGTCTCTGGGGGGGGGCGCCGTGCGGCCTCCCGCTGTGTATAGATGGCGCCGTGCGGCCTACTGCTGTCTCTTGGGGGGGGGCGCCGTGCAGCCTCCCGCTGTGTATATATGGCGCCGTGCAGCCTCCCGCTGTGTATAGATTGCGCCGTGCGGCCTCCCGCTGTGTATAGATGGCATTGTGCGGCCCCCTGTGTATAGATGGCATCGTGCGGCCTTCCGCTGTTTATAGGTGGCGCCGTGGGGCCTCCCGCTGTGTATAGGTGGCGCCGTGCGGCCTCCCGCTGTGTATAGGTGGCGCCGCCCGCTGTGCATAGGTGGCGCCGTGCGGCCTCCCGCCGTGTATAGGTGGCGCCTCCCGCTGTGTATAGGTGGCGCCTCCCGCTGTGTATAGGTGGCGCCGTGCGGCCTCCCGCTGTGTATAGGTGGCGCCGTGCTGCCTCCCGCTGTGTATAGGTGGCGCCGTGCGGCCTCCCGCTGTGTATAGGTGGCGCCGTGCGGCCTCCCGCTGTGCATAGGTGGCGCCGTGCGGCCTCCCGCTGTGTATAGGTGACGCCGTGCGGCCTCCTGCTGAGTATAGATGGCGCCGTGCGGCCTCCTGCTGTCTTTGCGGTCGGGTGCGCCGTGCGGCCTCCTGCTGAGTATAGATGGCGCCGTGCGGCCTCCTGCTGTCTCTGTGAGGGGGACGCTGTGCGGCCTCCCGCTGTGTATAGATTGCGCCGTGCGGCCTCCTGCTCTCTCTGGGGGGGGCGCTGTGGGCCTCCCGCTGTGTATAGGTGGCGCCGTGTGGCCTCCCGCTGTGTATAGATGGCGCCGTGCGTCCTCCCGCTGTGTATAGATGGCTACGTGCGGCCTCCCGCTGTGTATAGATGGCTACGTGCGGCCTCCCGCTGTGTATAGATGGCTACGTGCGGCCTCTCGCTGTGTATAGATGACTTAGTGCGGCCTCCCGCTGTGTATAGATGGCTACGTGCGGCCTCCCGCTGTGTATAGATGGCTACGTGCGGCCTCCCGCTGTGTATAGATGGCTACGTGCGGCCTCCTGCTGTGTATAGATGGCTACGTGCGGCCTCCAGCTGTGTATAGATGGTTACGTGTGCTCAATATTGAGTCATACAATTAATGTAAGGCTATGTGCCCACGATGCAGAAATGCTCCGGATTTTTTTTGAGCGTTTCCGCATCTCCCTGGCAGAAAAAACGCATGTGGATTGTACATGCGGATTGTACATGCTTTTTTCCTGCCTGGGACTTGCTGATGTGAAGCGTTCTTCACTTGCATTTCCGCATGCGGGTTGACAAGCGCTTTCCAAGCGATTTTAGCATCACTTGAAAAGTGCTTGACAACTTGGTCACACTATATAAATACATGCAACCGGCATGGATTTATATAGTGTGACCATAAAAGAATGGTAAAAAATAAATATATAATTACCTTCTGATGGCCTGCCGACGTCAGCGGTCGCGTGACCCGTCACATGACTAAATGACGTCACGGCAGGTCCTTTTCAGACCATCGCGAGCTGCCGGCAAGCCAGGACGCATCGGATAAAGACACCGGGGGCCATCAGAAGGTAAGTATAATATTTATTTTTTATTTTATTCTTTTTTTACAGGTTCTATGGTACCCGGGTCCGGAGGACAGTCTCCTCTTCTCCAAACCCGGGTACCATCCGCACATTGAAACGCATGGAATCTGCATGTACAGATCCAGTGATGCGGATTCCATGTGTTCTAATGCAAATCAATGGCGGCGAAAGCGCCACGCTTCCGCAAAATAATTGGTAGTGCAGCGGATTTTTCCGCAATGATAATTCGCAGCGGAAATTTACACAGCATGTGCACAGCACATGCGGATTATCATTGGGGAACATGGCCGACCTTCTATCAAGCGTTTTTAAGCGTTTCTGCAGCGGAATTGCCACCGCGGAAACGCTTAAAAAACGCATAGTGGGCACACAGCCTAAAAAAAATTATTATAATTAATATTGTGTTCTCCCCGCCTCAGTCCTCACAGCACAACGCAGAACACGAGCTCCTCATCACCAGTCCTCCTGTCCCAGCACAATGTGCACACTGCTGCAGCTGCAGGTGGAATAGTGTCCACTGGACTGAGAAGGCCCCGCCCCTTCCGGTGACGTCATGATTCCATGAAATCACTCCTCCCCCTCAAGAAATCAACTCCAATCTAGACGCTCCCCTGTTGCTGAGGCGTGGTGACGCTGTAGCTGGGTGATTGCAGTCAGAGTAGTGGTGTTTGGCGTCTGTACTACAGGTAAGAAGATGGGAATGTGCCAAGGTGATTACTACATTCAGGACAATAAGTAGCTAGCTGTAGGTGTGCAGAATCCCACTCCCAATATTGTCAGGGTCTCGCACCCCCTCGTGTCGTGGGCTGTCAGGCTCCCGCACCCCCTCGTGTCGTGGGCTGTCAGGCTCCCGCACCCCCTCGTGTCGTGGGCTGCCAGGCTCCCACATCCCCTCGTGCTGTGGGCTGTCAGGCTCCCGCACCCCCTCGTGTCGTGGGCTGCGAGGCTCCCGCACCCCCTCGTGTCGTGGGCTGCGAGGCTCCCGCACCCCCTCGTGTCGTGGGCTGTCAGGCTCCCGCACCCCCTCGTGTCGTGGGCTGTCAGGCTCCCGCGCCCCCTCGTGTCGTGGGCTGTCAGGCTCCCGCACCCCCTCGTGTCGTGGGCTGTCAGGCTCCCGCACCCCCTCGTGTCGTGGGCTGTCAGGCTCCCGCACCCCCTCGTGTCGTGGGCTGTCGGGGCTCCCGCACCCCCTCGTGTCATGGGCTGCCAGGCTCCCGCACCCCCTCGTGTCGTGGGCTGTCAGGCTCCCGCACCCCCTTATGTCGTGGGCTGTCAGGCTCCCGCACCCCCTCGTGTCGTGGGCTGCCAGGCTCCCGCACCCCCTCGTGTCGTGGGCTGCCAGGCTCCCGCACCCCCTCGTGTCGTGGGCTGCCAGGCTCCCGCACCCCCTCGCGTCGAGGGCTGTCAGGCTCCCGCCCCCCCGTCGTGTCATGGGCTGTCAGGCTCCCGCACCCCCTCGTGTCGTGGGCTGTCAGGCTCCCGCACCCCCTCGTGTCGTGGGCTGTCAGGCTCCCGCACCCCATCTTGTCGTGGGCTGTCAGGCTCCCGCACCCCCTCGTGTCGTGGGCTGTCAGGCTTCCGCACCCCCTCGTGTCGTGGGCTGTCAGGCTCCCGCACCCCCTCTTGTCGTGGGCTGCCAGGCTCCCGCACCCCCTCGTGTCGAGGGCTGTCAGGCTCCCGCACCCCCTCATGTCGTCGGCTGTCAGGCTCCCGCACTCTCCCCTTGTCGTTGTCTGTGGAGAAGATTAATACATATTTTCATTTTTCAGGTTTTCTCTTATAAAACAAGATCTCTGAGCTTCTGTCTTTGACCGAAAAAATGGCGTCTGACAAGTCGCTGCTGTCTGCAGAAATGAACACAAACATGGAGGAAGCGCTGTATGAACAGATGCTGATGAAGGTACGAAGATGAATTGGAGAGGCCAGCAATCACCGGGTGAATGTCTCCTCCGTCAGCCGCCGGGGGCGCGGCAGTCTCCAACATTTACCTAATGTGTATTGTTGGCTTTAGACCCCTCACAGTTGTACTATTTTGGTGCAGGAAAAATCAGTTTGCAGAACCATCCTGTTCATGTTACTCACTGATTCTCACTTGTTGCCTCATTTCAGGCCAAACAGGAGATACAGAGCAGAATACCGAACTTACCAGAAAGCAGAGAGATCAGACCCCAGCCGGGTGAGATGGGCGTCCTCTGATTATTATCCAGATTACTTTGTGCATATTATGTGACAGATACCACAGTGGGGCAGTGGGGTCTTATTGACTGCAACGGTCACATGATGCAACCAACGTGGGGGGTCACATAATTTCTTATGCAGTTGATTACATGTAAATGCTGCTTGGCTTTTGCCGATTTTATTGTGTTTTTGTTCACTTTTTGTTTTTATTTCTGTGTTAGGTTTCTGCATTAAAACTCGCACATCCAAAAATACCAAAAGCTTTATTAACATCTGCAAGTCGAACCAGATCCTAGCGGCCCCGGACCTGACGGAGCAGGAGTTAGTCAGCATCCTGGAATCTGATGATCCCTCCGGCTATCGAGTCCCCATGAGCCTTGGAGAGCCCCACGTTGAAGTTGATAATAGTACGTTTTTTTTTAATACAGCGCTTCTCTTTTTAAAGGGATAGTCCAGAGATATCCTTAAAGGGGTTAAAATAGCAAGTATTACAACTTACTAATCCTCAATGGTCAAAGGTGCCATCTCCACAGGTTCTGGTAGGTCCACTTCCAGTCTGCGGAATAAAGTTTGACATCTTGTTGTTGACTTTTGAACTTTTTTGGTTTAGATTTGGGACTTAGAGGGATTGTCCACTACTTGGATTCCCCTTTAAGAACTTATACCACTTATTCATAGCAGCCCTACTAAGGTCAATGGATTGAGTCGGCACCGCAATGTATCTAAGTCCTGGTGCACTTTGTCCTACAGGTAGAGGCGGCTGCTCGGGGTACGACATAGTGATTAATGGCACCTTCTTTGAGAAAATTACGGTAACTGCAATTGCTTATTCCGACATACGAGCTGTCTGCTCTCCTTTGTGTCAGCTCCTTACTTTGTATTTTTTTTATTAGAATAATGAGCTTTTCAGGGAATTTTTTATCACCGTGGCCATGGAGGGACTAGAGAACAAGTACGAAATGGAGCTGTCAAGAGGTAACGACCGCATCACTGATCTTTTCCTTGATTTTTCCATCGACCACACAAGGACTTGTTCTTTCGTGGAGCAAGTTTACCATATAATATATTGAACATTTTTATGTACCAACCTGTTGTATGGCACCGTATCAAATGCCTTTGAAAAGTCCAGATAGACAACATCCACTAAGTTTCCCTGGTCCAACCTGAACTTACCTCCCCATAGAATCTTTTCAGATTAGTTTGCAGGACAGATCCCTCATAATCATATGTTTAGGTTATTCTTATTGAGGTGCTCCAGGTTAGTATCTCTTAGAAAACCCTTAAAGTTGTTGCCCACAGTACAAGTTAAACTTACCGACCTATAAATTCCAGGCTCAGATGTTATCCCCTTCTTGAATATTGGTACCACATTTGCTATGTGGGTGTAACCCTGGTGGATATGGAACCACTGCCCCACGGGAGGGTTGTGACTAGGTGTCTACTGGGTCTCCACTAGAACCTCTGGTGGTGAGGATAGACTGGGCCTCCGGTAGACACCAGGTACCACTTCATTGCAGTTCCCGGGACTGCAACAGCATTCCGGAGGTACCAGGGTACCAGACTCAGGAGAGCGAAGACAAGGACTAGGTCAGACAGTCCGAGATCAGGGCAGGAAGCACAGGTTCAGGATAGAGAAAAATGGCAAGGGGGACAGGGGTTTTTGATACCAGAAAACTCCTTTAACGCTTGCAACCTCTGTTGCTTGACTGCTACTCAAACAGTCAAATCAGTCAGTAAGAATTTAGGGAACTTCCATGGCGATATTTTGCATCAGTATTTGTTAGCAGACGCCAGGAGTGGATTCAAAACAGAAGAGGTGAAAGTGTTTCAGTTACTATTTTTCACTGTGTTTGTTCCCCTCTGGTTTTCAGCTTACAAATACTGATGTAAATTAGTGCCCAAAATACTCACTGTGTGAATGAGACGAGGAAGCTGCTTGTAGTACTGTAATAGAAGTCCTTATTCTGAGGATGAGTTCTGTAATTCTTGTCTTCTCTGCTCCATCAAACTCCCCAGAGCAGGGGCAACCCCTGGAGCAAAACTTCTGGCGGCAGATGTCCAGACGTATGACTCAGTGATGTGTGATGGACCCCGACTCCCAAACAAAATGAATCAGACACATACAAAATAAATACACAAATCATTGCAATTAGGTGTCAAACGTTCTCAACTTTATTTAAATTTACATGACACCGAAAATGGCACAACCCTCGACTCACGAAGAGTCACCCTCCAGCTCTCAGGAGAGGAAAACCCCCTGTGGAGGAAACCTCTAGGGAACCATGGCTGGAGGGCTGCCCTTCCCTTGGGCTTAGAGAGTTAGTGCCGATATATGACGGAGTTTTAGAATTTCTACATATTTACAGAGAACGACATAACAAATATAGACTATTAATGGGATAAACTGGATGTGGGAGAGATCTGGCTGCGATATCTGTCACCACATTTATTGCTGGAACGAATTTAGTTGATCTGATTTCCCAGGTGGATCTACCACTTCTCCCTTACAGATCCAGCTCCGTCTCTCAAGATGTTGGGTACTTGGTTACAGGGGTTGCTCATTATGGATAACCCCTAATAGGATGAGTATCCCCTCCCCCTCCCAATTTATCACCCATTAAAGTCAAGGATCCATCTATGAACTCCCAAAGAAGAGCAGCTCTTTGTACATAGTAACAGAAGGGGATCCTGTTTTGGGGACCCCCCCCGCTGTTACCTTCCCTTCCCCCCGGGGTGTCTAAGAAGACAACCCCTTTCCCTGCTAGAACCTCCAAATTACACCAACATTGGCACATTACGTGGGGTGGTCAAGCTCAAGGTCCTCAGGCGCATCATCAGTAATGGCGCTGATCATGGCAGCGCGGCATTCTTTTATGGAATCTTCTTTATGACACTTGTTTATGCCCTCACAATAGTTGTCATGGTTACTACAAGGGCTATTACTGATGCAGGGTCCAAGTATTAACCCTTTCATCATTGGTAATTCACTTTCATTATGGAGGCAAATAACTGCACTTGTTACCAAGCAGGAGTCTTATCATTACGGCTTCCCTTAGGCACCATAAGAAATAAAGATTATAGAACATACGTACAAGTGTTTCAGGAGTGTTTTGCACTTTTTAGATCCATAGATTGGGCTTATAACTAGCACTTTACAAAGCGGAAAATTAAGAGGAAATTACTTGTAAAATAATATTATAGGGAATTGCATTTCAAGCATTTTCCTAATGTGCATTCTGCATACTTGCATAGTTACATAGGTTGAAAAAGTTTTAACTTTAATGTCCTTGGTCTATCTCCAAAGTTATACATTTTCTATTACTAGATTATTTATAACCCACAATGTCATGTTTTGTTAAAAAAGTATCTAGCCCTTCTATAAATGCTGTTATACTATCTGCCATTACTATATCTTGTGGTTGGCATTCCACAGTCTGACTGCTCTAACTGTAAAGAATCCTTTCCTATTAAGTTGCCAGAATCGCCTCACCTCCGCTTGTTATGAATGTTCCTGGTGCTTTGTAAGGTCCTGGAAAGTGATAAGTCATGTGCCAGTACTATGCATTGACCACATACAGTGCCTACAAGTAGTATTCAACCCCCTGCAGATTTAGCTGGTTGACACATGCGGAATTAACTTGGCATTGTGACATTTGTACTGTAGATCAGCCTGGAAGTGGGAAATGCACTGCAGCAAATTTTGTTTTTGCTTTTTTTTTTTTTTTTTTTTTAAAGAAAAACGTTAAAAGTTAATTCAGAGTGTCATTTATTATTCAACCCCTCAAACCACAAGAATTCTGTTTGGTCCCCCAAAAGTATTAAGAAGTAGTTCAGGCACCAAGAATAATGAGCTTCACATGTGTGGATTAAAGATCTCTTTTGCCAGCCTTTTCTGACTATTTAAGACCCTCCCCAAACTTGTGAACAGCACTCAGACATGGTCAACATGGGAAAGACAAAGGAGCATTCCAAGGCCATCAGAGACAAGATCGTGGAGGGTCACAAGGCTAGCAAGGGGTACAAAACCCTTTCCAAGGAGTTGGGCCTACCTGTCTCCACTGTTGGGAGCATCATCCGTAAGTGGAAGGCTTATGGAACTACTGTTAGCCTTCCACGGCCAGGACAGCCTTTGAAAGTGTCCTCCCGTGCCGAGGCCAGGCTTGTCCGAAGAGTCAAGGCTAACCCAAAGACAACAAGGAAGGAGCTCCGGGAAGATCTCATGGCAGTGGGGACATTGGTTTCAGTCAATACCATAAGTAACGTACTCCACCGCAATGGTCTCCGTTCCAGACGAGCCCGTAAGGTACCTTTACTTTCAAAGCGTCATGTCAAGGCTCGTCTACAGTTTGCTCATGATCACTTGGAGGACTCTGAGACAGACTGGTTCAAGGTTCTATGGTCTGATGAGACCAAGATCGAGATCTTTGGTGCCAACCACACACGTGACGTTTGGAGACTGGATGGCACTGCATACGACCCCAAGAATACCATCCCTACAGTCAAGCATGGTGGTGGCAGCATCATGCTGTGGGGCTGTTTCTCTGCCAAGGGGCCTGGCCATCTGGTCCGCATCCATGGGAAGATGGATAGCACGGCCTACCTGGAGATTTTGGCCACGAACGTCCGCTCCTCCATCAAGGATCTTAAGATGGGTCGTAATTTCATCTTCCAACAAGACAACGACCCAAAGCACACAGCCAAGAAAACCAAGGCCTGGTTCAAGAGGGAAAAAGTCAAGGTGTTGGAGTGGCCTAGTCAGTCTCCTGACCTTAACCCAATTGAAAACTTGTGGAAGGAGCTCAAGAATAAAGTCCACATGAGACACCCAAAGAACCTAGATAACTTGGAGAAGATCTGCATGGAGGAGTGGGCCAAGATAACTCCACAGACCTGTGCCGGCCTGATCAGGTCTTATAAAAGACGATTATTAGCTGTAATTGCAAACAAGGGTTATTCCACAAAATATTAAACATAGGGGTTGTATAATAATTGACCCACACTTTTATGTTTAAAATTTAATAAAATTCAACTGAGCAACATAACTATTTGGTTTGTAAGATTTATGCTTCTGTTCATAAAACCTACTCTCGTTTGCAGTTTGAAGGCTCTAACTTATTTGCATCTTATCAAACCAGCTAAATCTGCAGGGGGTTGAATACTACTTGTAGGCACTGTATGTATTTATACATATAAATGTATATTTATGAAGGAGATGATAATTACCCTTCATAGAGGTGTTATGATCATTCATAAATTGCTTTCATAGGTTTGATCTCCAGGATTAGGAGAGATTTGGGGTGTAAACGTAATAAACAATGAGTAAAACATCAAAGCAAACGAAAAAGGGTTTGTGACCCAAACTGGTAGGTGAGACCGGCTAGCCCCATATTATACAAGGTCACAACCAGGTTTCGCCTGAGGAGGGCAGCACTAATGAGTCCTCAGGAGCGCATAACCCTGAAATATGCAGCGATTCTACACTACCCATTATAAAAGGGTTTCATATGCTACTTACTACCATGTTTTAGCTAAGATACAAGGCATACTTGTAAGGAGAGATGAAAAAGGTGATGGGGGACAACATATAAATATACTGATGAACTCTATACACTAGTGGCCAAAATTGAGGCAACACCCCCAAGATTTATGAATTTTTAGCATTTTGCCAATACAAATACAAATTTCATGAATGTTTTTGATTTCACAGTAAAGTTTTTAAGTAGAAATAAAATCTCATATAGAAACACAATATTAGCAGGAAATTTGTTCATTTGTCAACAAATTGGACACTATTGTCACTCAGATGACTGTGGGAGAAAAGCCATTGATTTGTCCTATTTTCATATCTAACACTAAATGTTAATACTCAGTTGGATAGCCCTCGGCCTTGATGACTGCCTGGCATCTACTTGGCATGCTATCTACCAGTTTGTGTAAATCAGATGGTGTGATGATATGAAGCCATGATTTGATGATGGCTGCAATGAGTTCCTGCTTGTGTGAAGCCCGCTGTTTTGACACCGCTCTTTTGAGCCGAGCCCAGAGATTCTCAATAGGATTGAGATCTGGGCTGTTTCCTGGCCAATTCAATAGCTGGACATTTTTGTCCTTGAACCAAGAGAGCCATTTTTTAGCTGTATGGCATGGGGCTCCATCTTAAAATAAACGGTGTCACTTCACCAAATACATCACGTGCCGAAGGAATGAGTTTAGGCTGAAGGACGTCCTTGATGTACTTTTCAGCATTAACTGTTTCTTCAATTACCTGCAGCCGACCACCTGCATCTCTGGACACGCAGCCCCCCACCATAACACTCAGAGGAGGCTTCATGGTGGGTATTGTACCCTCTGGCAACCAGTCCTCTCCAGGTCGTCGTCGAACGTAGCGGACACCGTCGCTGCCTAAGATGGATATGCGTGTCTCATCGCTCCATATAACATTTCTCCATTGTTCAATGGTCCATTTACAATGTTCTTTGGCCCCTGCAGACGTTTCTGACGCTGTGAGGCATTCAGAAATGGCTTTTTACCTGGTATTCTGGCTCTTAACCCTGCGTTTACCAGTCGTCGTCGAACCGTCCGATCAGACACTGTCACTCCGGTGTTGACAAGCTCCTTGTTGATGTTAACAGCCGTTTATTTCCTGTTATTTAGGGCGATTCTAACAATTCTTCTATCAGTCTGAGGAGTTGTAGCCTTCTTCCTTTCTCTACCTGGTTTATTCTTTATCGAACCAGTCTCTTGAAACCGCTTACACACTTTGAGAACGAAAACATGTAATTGCTTACCTTCTGATGACAAACTGGCTTTAAAATATAAAAAACGCATTTTAATCGCACAATATCTGTCTTACAACCCACACCCAGGTCACTATAAACCAACATAGAATACATATGGCAGAAGAGGGCATGTGTACAAGTAAGTAGGTCAGTGAAATCCTCCATTAAATATTGGTGATGGTGAAAAACTGAAAGTGTTGCCTCAATTTTGGCCACTAGTGTATAACACAAAATATAAACAAAAAAGAAAGGAAAGAACATTTCTGCACAAAAAACGTGTCGCTCGGCAGGAAAATCCCGTTGATGTTGCGTTTTTTGAGATTTTTTTTTCCCTTTCTTTAGAAACGCTGCAAAAATACTGAAAGAATAGACATGAAACTGCTTCAAATCTGCAAGGATTCACTTTTCCTGCTTTTCCTGGTACTATCAAGCATAGCGTTTTTGGGAACTTGGAGCTCTATATTACAAATATGTCCGTCCCTCCAGTTGAAAGAAATTAACATTTTCCTGGAGGGAAGTTTATATTTTACATTATGTCAGTTTTTGTCTATCGATGATAAAGTGCAGTTTGCAGCAATTTTTATTGTGACATATACCCAAATCATTCATGAAAATATTTCACATTCAACGCGCGTCGGGCGGGCCTGCGTCCTCTCACATGCCAGGGCTGAGTTTCAGTTCCAGTCCGACCCTGTTAATCATCTATGGTTTCCCTTCAGAGTGGAAAATGCTGAAAAATTGGAAGTTCCTGGGATCCATTTTTGAACAGAATATCAGAACCAAATCAAAACCGATGATTCATAATAGGGGTAAGTCCCAACTCTAAGGTACAAGTCTATGGCATACAGTCTGTAAAAGACGACAGAGTAGGGTGCTGTTGAGCATCGACGGCTTCTTCTCTGATGTTCCTCGCTCATCCATGCAGTACATAGTCGGCCATTCAATTGATTGGATATCTTATAATACCACATTTCCCCTAGGGACACAAAGTATGACGAGCGCCACTCCTCCTGGTGATAGGTTATACCCAACAGATGGGGCAGCGCCACTCCTCGTGGTGATGGGTTACACCCAACAGATGGGGGAGCGCCACTCCTCGTGGTGATGGGTTACACCCAACAGATGGGGGAGCTCCACTCCTCTTGGTGATGGGTTATACCCAACAGATGGGGGAGCGCCACTCCTTGAGGTGATAGGTTATACCCAACAGATGGGGGAGCGCCACTCCTTGTGGTGATGGGTTATACCCAACAGATGGGGGAGCGCCACTTCTCGTGGTGATGGGCTGCACCCAACAGATGGGGGAGCTCCACTCCTTGTGGTGATGGGTTACACCCAACAGATGGGGGAGCTTCACTCCTTGAGGTGATGGGTTATACCCAACAGATGGGGGAGCGCCACTCCTCGTGGTGATGGGTTATACCCAACAGATGGGGGAGTGCCACTCCTCGTGGTGATGGGTTATACCCAACAGATGGGGGAGCCCCACTCCTCGTGGTGATGGGTTAAACCCAACAGATGGGGGAAGTTGCAGAATGGCTTGTTATGGTGCAAGAACAATGTGGACATTGTTTTTTTTTGTTTTTGTTTTAACTATTATGCCTTTATGTTCTTTATTTTTTTCCTACAGACCCTCCCAGCTAACTCCAAGCAAGTCCCTCATCTCAGAAGTTGAAAGGTTTGGGTTTCTTTGAGGTTTAATGCATGCATTTACTTTTTTTAGAATCCCATCTTACAAAAGATATAGGATATCCAACTTCTTGGACTCCAAGAATAAGGGGGCTGCAGCCTGGAAGTAACCCCGCTGCCCTTTTTAAAGAATATGCTGGTGTGGGGCAGCTACCCGGATATTCACTATGCAGGAGAACTGCAGCTAAGCCCATTCACTTTGCTGGATCTATGCTGTCGTTCCGCTGCACAGTGGAGGCCATGATGCCAATGTGCAGGGAATGACTGTGAAAGGGGCTGTTCCTCATTACCAGCATCAGTGCCCCTTTATTATATTAGAGATCGACCCCAACAGATCATAAATTGATGGTGTACCCTTGCAATATACTGCTGCCTTCCTTTTTTTTATCAGTTCACCCGTGAAACCAGATTACATGATTGTGGCGGAACCTCCTGTAGGACACCCAAGTTTTCTGGTGGCTGAAATCTCTTTACCTAAAATGGTGAGACCCTTAGATGTGGTTTAGGATTGTGACCTTTTTGTATTTCATGTGATTTCCAATAGTCTTCCCTTATTAAAAGTCTGTGCCAACCTCGTGCTACCGGTCCTCCTCTGCCAACTTTTATCATCACAGCTTTGATGTGTCCACAGTAGCCAATTGCTGGCAGCTGTGACACATTTGCTGGATGATGATGATATAATTTTTTTTTCATACCATGGTGGGTTGTTTGCAAGCTGTTGGAATGGGAAAGAAGATCTCTGTAAACGACTCTGTCAGCAGAGAACGACTGTTCAAACCAAGCACAGACGCCCAGTGCTTCACGGCGGGACCAGTCATTTATATAAGCCTCCCCCCCTGCTTGTTTCCCCTCCATCTCCACCATCACCTCTTCTTTGACAGTTCTGGCTTCATAGATCCAGAGAGGAGATAGAGGGAAAACAAGCTGGTGGGAAGATGTATATATTATTATTATTATTTAATTATATAGTGCCATTGATTCCATGGTGCTGGTGCATATAAATGATGTTATAATGATGATATAAATGATGAAAGAGGCTTGTTGCAATAGTGTAGAACACGCCGCTCTTTATTTTTTCTATATTAATGCGACATTTGGAGGAATCGCACAGAAAATGCTTTAAATGTATTTATTTTTTAATTTGATTTTTCTCATGTCCATGATTCACATTGCGTTAAATGAGGCATAATGAAGATTAAGAATGTTTCAGCTAATGTAGCCTTCATCAGACAGGATAATGTAGCTTAAGGGGACCCACTTGGTTAAATATAGGGGTCAGTTCTGGTCTTCCCAAAAAGCAGATTAAGTAGTCACCACACGGGAATCTGGTGATTACTGGGTTTGCTTTTGGGGATCCCAGATTTCTTCATATAACCGAGTGGGCCTTCTGCCTAATGAAGGCTACATTATGTGAAATTCTGGTACCATTCATTATGCCTCACTTAAAGGGGTTGCCTGGCACTTTAATATTGATGACCTATCCTAAGGATATTCCATTAGTATTAAAGTGGTGGACAACCCCTTTTAATGCAGTGTGAATCCTAAAAAATATTTTTCAGCATTTTCTGTGAGCAGTTCCTCCACGTGTCAGATTTAATGTAGGAGACGTGTGGAGCTACACAGTAACTTCTAGTTGGCCACGTATCAAGATAAAAGTTTAGATTTTTGTGCACTTGTTGGTTACAACTTTCTTTCCCGTACAGAAGCATTCAGCGACATAAGCGTTGTTACCACTCTGGTCTTCTCTTTACAGTCTTCTGCTAGATCTCTTGTGTTGGACTTGGGTGAAGACAGAATAGTCGGACGTCCCGATTTGTATCATCTAGACGTCTTCATTCCTTACAATATCATCCAAGAACAAAGTGGAGCTCAGTTCAACAAGGACAGTAAGGTGAGACAATTAAGCAAAGCTGGACATGTCTTATAGCCCATTCTGTAATCTCCTTCTTAAAGAGGTTCTCTGAGAAAATGTCTAAAATAAAATTTTAAAAAATGTATACATTTATTTAGCAAAAATAAATTGTTTTAATTAGTGAATAATTCTATGTGAATACTTTTATGCCCAAAAATGGCAAAAGTATTCTCGGAGTGATACCTTTATTGGCTAATCAGAAAAAAATATATATATATGCAAACTTTCAGAGCACAGAGGCTCCTTCTTCAGGCAATATTACAAATGAATTCATAACATTTGTAATCCTGCCTGAAGAAGGAGCCTGTGTGCTCTGTAAGTTTGCATATATATATTTTTTTTTCTGGTTAGCCAATAAAGGTATCACTCCGAGAATACTTTTGCCATTTTTGGGCATAAAATTATTTCCATCAAATTTTCTGGCTAACACGGTACCACAATATAAATTTGTATTGTACATCACAATTAGGGGATAATAATTGTGTATGGACATAATGGCCAACGATGTCAGCAGCCATCCATCCTAGATGGGTGAAAGTAAACTGTTTGAGACGGACTTCTCTGACCTACCTGTCGGAATCAAGAACGTGCATCTGTCATTGATTGACTGACTGATCACGTCCATGAGTCAACATGTTGTAAACCTGTCATGATGAGTGAGCAGATAGGATGCTGCCCCTCACCCTGACAGGAACTTATCTATCACAACATATAGTTGCCCAGAGACATCTGAATGCATCGGCTTTCCTTTATGCCATTCATCAAACATGTCGTATATTTTGTGTATAGCGAGTCACAAGCCTCGCACTGCTCTGCGTCTTATCATTTGGTTCTATGAGCTGCAGTAAAACGTGACGTATATTCCAGGTGCTGACGATCACAATGCCGGTCCAGCCAGCATAGCGGTGGGCTCAGAAGATCAGCTTTGGAAAACGTTCCTCTTATATAGATCCAGTGGATCCTACTTACATTCGCTGCTGTTTACATTGTATGGTTACAATTCTATTTAGACTTCAATATGACTCCAGAATAATTTTTTGTCTTTCTTATACTTGCCGTATATTTTTCCCAAGGAGGGGGTTTAGGTATTGTGCTTTTTTTTTTTTATTTCTACTGTAATATTTCATAATATCTGTGAATAAGTCTTGAAAATAATTTGCATTGAAAAGGTTGAGATCCTCTGAATCTACAGGGATTTTTAGGAATTAAAAATCTACAGCAGTAAATCTGCAGCAGAATTTACATTTTGCACCATGTCTGGATTTAGTAGCAGCTGCCCCTTTAAATGGAATATGTCAGCAGGCTTTTGCTACCCCATTTGAGAGCAGCATAATCCGAGGCCCTGATTCCAACGATGTATCACTTACTGGGCTGCTTGGTGTTATTTTGATAAAATTGCAGTTTTTTTTTTCTCATGCAGATCTCTGAATGCTGAGCTCTGTATAATAACCCCACCCACACCACTGATTGGCAGCTTTCTGTGTACACTGTATATAAACTGCCAATCAGTGGTGGGGGGCGTGGTTGGACTACCTGGCTGCAGGTTTACTAGTCCTCTAGTGATAATCTTCTGCTAATAAAAGTGTGATTTTTATCAAAACTACAACCAGCAGCCCTGTAAGTGAGACGTCCCTAGAATCAGGGTCTTTGTCTCTACATCATGCTGCTCTCAACAACAACCAATATATAGTACATCCGACAAGGGGTCAATGTGTTAAAAAAGACCTTTATTATAACAATTTGGGTACATGGCGGGAAAGAAAAGAGCACACACACATATATATAGTAATACCATATAATAGTGAGGAGGTATAATGTAAATATTTGAATTGCAGAGACACCAGGGCTAAATAGTAGTAGCTCCAATTGTGCTAATGCATACTGATAGTATATCCTAGGTCACATAGTAAAAGGATATAATCCCAAATAATAAAAGCCAATATAGGCATTCCCAAGATAATGACCTTTTGGTATATACATATCAAGGGATGTATTATATCCAAGTAGGTTCATTCCCAAGTAACAATAATGTTGTATTGGATTCATTCATACCTGGTATATATTGTCTGCACGTCTTGCAATAGCTCTGGGCTCGGTGGTCCTACTCCTAGTGTGGCGCTCACCCCATCATGCTGCTCTCAGAATAGCCAAGAAAAACCTGCTGACAGATTCCCTTTACAAATAGCTGAAATGGCTCCTAGATACCAGAGAAGGAAAACGTTATTAAAACGGTTTTGTTTCCTAAATAGAAAAGCAAATTAAACACCACTGGATAATGTGGTGTGTGAAACCGTCCATTGGATTGCTGTTTCGGGTGGGCTCAGGAGCAGAGCCCCCATCCTACACAGCTGACATCTTGCTGTAACAGCAGCGGCCAGAGCGGAGCGTCAATCACTGCTGTTTAACCATTTATATGCCGTCAATCACTAATGGCAAGTTAAATAGCGCAATCACCGGTACGCTATGCAATGTTACTAGAATTTTTTTTTTTACTTTTCCATTTCCTTGAATTACTTGTTGTGATTTGCGGATCCATTGACTGGCCAAGTGGAAGGGCTGCAGCCGATCATTCATGTCCGTAGCAGATACACATTTACGTGTGGAAATAGGCCCTTATAGAAATCAATCAATAGAACGTATACCTGGATATCCAGGTTTATCCTTTGCATACATTTAAAGAGGTAGAAGTCATGGCATATTACTAGGATGTCATTCTTGGGGGTCTGACAGCCTAATTTAGAAAGAAGTGGATGCATTATTTTTTTCGCGCTCCCAATTTAACAATTTGAGTACAGTTGGATCTATTGTTTTTTTTATTTTTTGCACTGTGGGTGGGTGGTTGGGAGTGCAGGAAAAAAAAAGCTTATAGGTTCTCAATTCCTTCATTCTTGGGATCGGTGGCGGAACCACAGGTCGGACCATCGCCAATCAAGATATTATATCCCTTCACACTCATCATTGCTCACAATTAACAATTTGAGTACGTGCATTTTTTTAGGGTATTTTTTTTAGGGTATTTTTGCTCAATGGGTGGGAGCACAACTGTGCAGGAAAAAAAGCTGATAGGTTCCCCATTCCTTCATTCTCAGAATCAGTGGATGGAACATCGCCAATCACAATATTATATCCTTCACACTAATCGTTGCTCCCAATTATCAATTTGAGTACGGTTATACCTATTGTTTTTTTAGGGTTTTTTTTTGCACTGTGGGCGGTTGGGAGCACAGCTGTGCAGGAAAAAAAAAGCTGATAGGTTCCCCATTCCTTCATTCTCAGGATTAGTGGTGGAACCAGAGGTTGGATCATCTCCAATCAAAATATTATATTATTCACAATAATCATTGCTCCTAGTTAACAATTTGAGTACGGTTGAACCCATTGTGTTTTTTTAGGGTTTTTTTTTTTTTGCACTATGGGTGCAAGTTATAGTAATATGTGTCACTTAAAAAAAAAACTAATAGTGTCTCCTGATTGTTCAGACACAAATATATCTGTTGAAAATAGTCTGGTATTCACCAGTAAATTATAACTGTGGTTTTGCTGTTCCACGGTAAAAAATCTCTATTATCCTGCTTTTGGCATTTTTTGCCGCAAAGAAAAACAGTAGTAGTGTCTCCTGATTGTTCAGACACAAATATATCTGTTGAAAATAGTCTGGTATACACCACTAAATTATAACTGTGGTTTTGCTGTTCCACGGTAAAAATCTCTATTATCCTGATCTTGGCATTTTTTGCCGTAAAAAAAAACTAATAGTGTCTCCCTGATTTTTCAGACACAAATATATCTGTTGAAAATAGTCTGGTGTGGGCCCGAGAAATACAAGTGTGGTTTTGCAGTTCCACGGGTCAAATCTTTGTATTATCCACTTTTGGGCCATTTTTGCCTAAAAATAAACAGTTTGAGTGTGTCGCTCATTGTTCAGCCGCAAATATATCTATTCAAAATTTTCTGGTATACCCCAGTAAACAATAACTGTGGTTTTGCCATTCCACGGTAAAAATCTCTATTATTCACCTTTTGGTATTTTTTCCGTAAAGAAAAACAGTAATAGTTTCTCCCTGATTGTTCAGATTGTTTAAAAGAGTCGGGTGTAGGCCAGAGAAATAGAACTGTGATTTTCCTCTTCCACGGTTCTAATCTACTTTATTACCCTTTTTCCATTGATAGTGCGAGTGTAAGCTATTTTACTTACTTTACAATGGGCAAGGCGCGTGGCAAGGGACATGGAAGTGGACGTTCTGGTGATGGTACATGCAGAGGACGGGGCCGTGGCCAAGGTGAAAATGTGCCACAACCAACAACCATATCTTCTCGCTCCCACTTCTTGACCGAATTACTAGGGAAGCACAGAACAACACCAGTATTGCGAACTGATCAGTGTGAACAGGTTATTAATTGGATAGCAGACCACCACTTCCGGTCTGTCTTCCACACGGTCAACTCTTAGTAGCCGTGAGTCTCGACCGCATACTCCTCCTCACCCTGATGCTCCTTCCTCCCACCATGCCGAGTATCGTCAGACAGCAACTGATCCCACACTTGGACACTCTGAAGAGCTGTTCACTGGTCCATTTCCAGATTTGTGCCCCTCGCCTGCTCCGCTTGAAGTGGTGGAAGAGGAGATCCCATGTAGAGATGCCCAAATATTTGAACAGCCACGGCCACAGGAAGTCATCGCTGGCAATTTGTCACAAGAGGTTGACGATGACGAAACACAATTGCCAAGAAGTGAGGAGGAGGATCGTGGTGCGCAAGTGGAAGAGGAGGAGGTGGTGGATGATCTAGTAACTGACCCAACGTGGCAGGAGGACATGCAGAGCAAGGCCAGCAGCAGACCGGGTGAGGGAGACAGAGTACCCCAACAGGCAGGAAGAAGCAGTGTGGTGGCCGCACACAGAAGGCCGGCAACAGTTCCCCGTAACACCAACACGAGGGACGTTGCCAGTACAACCTGTGGGTCTTCCAGAGTCTGGAATTTTTTTAAAGACTCTGCTGATAACCCCAAAAAGGCCATTTGTACCACCTGCCATGCCAGCATCAGCAGGGGTGACAAAACTACCAGCCTGACCACCACCAGCATGATCAGGCACATGGCAGTAAAGCACCCGACTTTGTGGGGCGAACCCCAGGGTCCACGACCAGTGTCAGCAGGTGTCACCTGTTGTGTGTGCATGGCAATCCCCTGTCCATACTGCATGCAAAGATGCCCCCTCCTCTCAGTCTTTATGGCAGTCTCTCAAGTGTGTGCAAAGCAGTCATCAAAGCAAAAGGTGGCTACTTTGAAGAATCTAGAATATAAGACATATTTTCAGTTGTTTCACACTTTTTTGTTAAGTATATAATTCCACATGTGTTAATTCATAGTTTTGATGCCTTCAGTGTGAATGTACAATTTTCATAGTCATGAAAATACAGAAAAATCTTTAAATGAGAAGGTGTGTCCAAACTTTTGGTCTGTACTGTATGTGCCATCTTGACCAACTTTGAGAAGTCCACCAAGATGGTGAGTGGCGATGACTCCATCATTAGCGTCAGCATTCCACTTGTCTGTCTTTTGCAATGCTCTCTGCAGAGAATTAAAGAGGAGGCATTGCAGCCAGAGTATGATGAGATGGATCAAGAAGCCGTAGCGGTCGATTACACACAGCCCAGCCTCATCTCATCCCAATGTGCATTGGGGGACAATGAGGGAGAGGAGGAGGAGGAAGAACAGGAGCTTGTATCATGCGCTGTAGGCGGTAGTACCTGTACAACTGTCATACCGTCGGTTCAGCGTGGGTGGCCTGAGGACAGGGGGGAGGAGGAGGAGGAGAGCATGGTCATTCGTCATCTTGGTGTGGACACGGAAGTCTTGCCCGTTACCAGTCTGGCGCGCATGGCTGACTTTCTTACTCTGCCTTAACCGTGACCCTCGCGTTGTCAAAATGTTGGGTGACAGTCATTACTGGTTGGTGACACTTTTAGACCCCCGCTACAAGGAGAACGTTCACTCTCTTATTCCTGAGGTGGAGAGGTCTACAAAAATGGGGCAGTACCAGAAGGCCCTTGCTGCAGAACTGTTAAAAAAAAATTCCCATCTGAAGACACTAGCGGCAGAGGTCAGAGTTCGTTGACCAACCAAGGCGTACAAGCGAGAGAGAGGCAACTCCAATCCAGCAGAGGCAGGGGAACACTGTCAACATTCTGGGACAGTTTTCTGAGACCTGCCCAGCTTACAGGCCCTGAGGCGCGGGGTACTCTCACAAGGAGTGGAAAGTTTCAAAAGATGGTGAGGGAGTACCTTGCCGACCGTACCAGCGTCCTCCGTGATTCCTCTGTGCCTTTTAATTATTGGGTATCCAAGCTGGACACTTGGAATGAAATCGCTCTGTACACCTTGGAGGTCCTGGCCTGCCCTGCCGCTAGCGTGTTATCGGAGCGTGTTTTTAGTGCTGCTGGGGTAATTATAACTGATAAGCGCACTCGCCTGTCAACTGACAATGCTGACAAGCTGACCCTTATCAAAATGAACAAGAGCTGGATTGGGCCAGACTTCTCATCACCACCAAATGACAGCAGAGTAACATAAAGTCAAATCCACTGTGTTATTTCGGGAGGTGTATTCAAATGCACCACTTCACACCCACACATGGGTATACGCTTCCTCATTTCGGCTGTTTTATGTTCTTCTCCTTATCCTCAGCCTCCACCACCACTATACCACCAGGGTGACCGTGGTCCGTGTTGCCATTATTGAAAGTTCCTCAGTCCTTATTTTTGTCAGCATTTGCTTGGAAGGCATAAGCAAAGACTGTGGGAGACCCACTCCCCAATAATGGGAATAATATATTTAAAATGCTGTACTGTATGGCTCTTGTAAGGGGCATTAAAAGCGTCTTGTTAAGCTACTGCGACCTCCACCACTATTCCGAGGAGCATGAAAAGCATCTTGTTAAGCTACTGTGACCTCCACCACTTTTCCGAGGGCCATTAAAAGCGTCTTGTTAAGCTACTGGGACGTCCACCACTTTTCCGAGGAGCATTAAAACCGTCTTGTTAATCTACTGGGACTTCCACGTCTCTTCCAAGGGGCATTCAAACCGTCTTGTTAAGCTACTGCGATCTCCACCACTTTTCCGAGGGGCATTAAAAACGTCTTGTTAAGCTAGTTGGACCTCCACGTCTCTTCCAAGGGGAATTCAAACTGTCTTGTTAAGCTGCTGGGACATCCACGTCTCTTCCAAGGGGCATTCAAACCGTCTTGGTAAGCTACTGCGACCTCCACCTCTTTTTCGAGGGGCATTAAAAGCGTCTTATTAAGCTACTGGGACCTCCACCACTTTTCCGAGAAGCATTAAAACCGTCTTGCTAAGCTACTGGTACCTCCACGTCTCTTCCAAGGGGCATTCAAACCGTCTTGTTAAGTTACTGGGACCTGCAGCACTTTTCCAAGGGGCATTCAAACAGTCTTGTTAAGCTACTGCGAACTCCACCACTTTTCCAAGGGGCATTAAAACCGTCTTGTTAAGCTACTGGGACCTCCACCACTTTTCTGAGGGGCATTAAAACCGTCTTGTTAAGCTACTGGGACCTCCACGTCTCTTCCAAGGGGCATTCAAACAGTCTTGTTAAGCTACTTAGACCTCCACGTCTCTTCTGAGGACATTAATAGCGTCTTGTTAAGCTACTGTGACCTCCACCACTTTTCCGAGGGGCATTCAAACTGTCTTGTTAAGCTACTGGGACCTCCACGTCTCTTCCAAGGGGCATTCAGACAGTCTTGTTAAGCTACTGGGACCTCCACGTCTCTTCCAAGGGGCATTCAAAGCGTCATGTTAAGCTACTGGGACCTCCACCACTTTTCCGAGGGGCATTAAAAGCATCTTGTTAAGCTACTGGGACCTCCACCACTTTTCCGAGGAGCATTAAAACCATCTTGTTAAGCTACTGGGACCTCCACCACTTTTCCGAGGAGCATTAAAACCATCTTGTTAAGCTACTGTGACCTCCACGTCTCTTCCAAGGAGCATTCTGACCGTCTTGCTAAGCTACTGCGACCTCCACCACTTTGGCGAGGGGCATTAAAACCGACTTGTTAAGCTACTGGGACCTCCACGTCTCTTCAAAGGGGCATTCAAACCGTCTTGTTAAGCTACTGGGACCTAAACGTCTCTTCCAAGGGGCATTCAAACCGTCTTGTTAAGCTACTGCGACCTCAACCACTATTCAAAGGGGCATTAAAACCGTCTTGTTAAGCTACTGGGACCTCCACCACTTTTCCGAGGGACATTTAAACAGTCTTGTTAAGCTACTGGGACCTCCACGTCTCTTCCAAGGGGCATTGAAACCGTCTTGTTAAGCTACTGGGACCTCCACTTCTCTTCTGAGGGGCATTAAAAGCGACGTGTTAAGCTACTGGGACCTCCACTTCTCTTCTGAGGGGCATTAAAAGCGACGTGTTAAGCTACTGTGACCTCCACCACTTTTCCGAGGGGCATTAAAACAGTCTTGCTAAGCTACTGGGACCTCAACGTCTCTTCCAAGGGGCATTCAAACCGTCTTGTTAAGCTACTGGGACCTCCATGTCTCTACCAAGGGGCATTCAAACCGTCTTGTTAAGCTACTGCGACCTCCACCACTTTTTCGAGGAGCAGTAAAAGCGTCTTATTAAGCTACTGGGTCCTCCACCACTTTTCCGAGAAGCATTAAAACCATCTTGTTAAGCTACTGGGACCTCCACGTCTCTTCCAAGGGGCATTCAAGCCGTCTTGTTAAGCTCCTGGGACCTCCACGTCTCTTCCAAGGGGCATTCAAACAGTCTTGTTAAGCTACTTAGACCTCCACGTCTCTTCTGAGGACATTAATAGCGTTTTGTTAAGCTACTGTGACCTCCACCACTTTTCCGAGGGGCATTCAAACCGTCTTGTTAAGCTACTGGGACCTCCACGTCTCTTCCAAGGGGCATTCAAACAGTCTTGTTAAGCTACTGGGACCTCCACGTCTCTTCCAAGGGGCATTCAAAGCGTCATGTTAAGCTACTGGGACCTCCACCACTTTTCCGAGGGGCATTAAAAGCATCTTGTTAAGCTACTGGGACCTCCACCACTTTTCCGAGGAGCGTTAAAACCATCTTGTTAAGCTACTGGGACCTCCACCACTTTTCCGAGGAGCATTAAAACCATCTTGTTAAGCTACTGTGACCTCCACGTCTCTTCCAAGGGGCATTCTGACCGTCTTGCTAAGCTACTGCGACCTCCACCACTTTGGCAAGGGGCATTAAAACCGACTTGTTAAGCTACTGGGACCTCCACGTCTCTTCAAAGGGGCATTCAAACCGTCTTGTTAAGCTACTGGGACCTAAATGTCTCTTCCAAGGGGCATTCAAACCGTCTTGTTAAGCTACTGCGACCTCCACCACTATTCAAAGGGGCATTAAAACCGTCTTGTTAAGCTACTGGGACCTCCACCACTTTTCCGAGGGGCATTAAAACAGTCTTGTTAAGCTACTGGGACCTCCACGTCTCTTCCAAGGGGCATTCAAACCGTCTTGTTAAGCTACTGGGACCTCCACTTCTCTTCTGAGGGGCATTAAAAGCGACGTGTTAAGCTACTGTGACCTCCACCACTTTTCCGAGGGGCATTAAAACCGTCTTTTTAAGCTACTGGGACCTCAACGTCTCTTCCAAGGGGCATTCAAACCGTCTTGTTAAGCTACTGGGACCTCCACGTCTCTACCAAGGGGCATTCAAACCGTCTTGTTAAGCTACTGCGACCTCCACCACTTTTTCAAGGGGCAGTAAAAGCGTCTTATTAAGCTACTGGGTCCTCCACCACTTTTCCGAGAAGCATTAAAACCGTCTTGTTAAGCTACTGGGACCTCCACGTCTCTTCCAAGGGGCATTCAAGCCGTCTTGTTAAGCTCCTGGGACCTCCACGTCTCTTCCAAGGGGCATTCAAACCATCTTGTTAAGCTACTGGGACCTCCACGTCTCTTCTGAGAGGCATTAAAAGCGTCTTGTTAAGCTACTGTGACCTCCACCACTTTTCCGAGGGGCATTAAAACCGTCTTGTTAAGCTACTGGGACCTCCATGTCTCTTCCAAGGGGCATTCAAACCGTCTTGTTAAGCTACTGGGACCTCCACCACTTATCTGCGGGGCATTAAAAGCGTCTTGTTAAGCTACTGTGACCTCCACCACTTTTTCGAGGGGCATTAAAACCGTCTTGTTAAGCTACTGGGACCTCCACGTCTCTTCCGAGGGGCATTCAAACCGTCTTGTTAAGCTACTGGGACCTCCACGTCTCTTCCAAGGGGCATTCAAACCATCTTGTTAAGCTACTGCAACCTCCACCACTTTTCCAAGGGGCATTAAAACCGTCTTGTTAAGCTACTGGGACCTCCACCACTTTTCCGAGGGGCATTGAAAGCATCTTGTTAAGCTACTGGGACCTCCACCACTTTTCTGAGGAGCATTTGAACCATCTTGTTAAGCTACTGGGACCTCCACGTCTCTTCCAAGGGGCATTCAAACCGTCTTGTTAAGATACTGGGAACTCCACGTCTCTTCTGAGGGGCATTAAAAGCGTCTTGTTAAGCTACTGTGACCTCCACCACTTTTCCGAGGGGCATTAAAACCGTCTTGTTAAGATACTGGGACCTCCACGTCTCTTCCGAGGGGCATTCAAACCGTCTTGTTAAGCTACTTGGACCTCCACGTCTCTTCCGAGGGGCATTAAAAGCGTCTTGTTAAGCTACTGTGACCTCCACCACTTTTCCGAGGGGCATTAAAACCGTCTTGTTAAGCTACTGGGACCTCCTCCACTTTTCTGAGGAGCATTAAAACCGTCTTGTTAAGCTACTGGGACCTCCACGTCTCTTCCAAGGGGCATTCAAACCGTCTTGTTAAGCTACTGGGACCTCCACGTCTCTTCTGAGGGGCATTAATAGCGTCTTGTTAAGCTACTGTGACCTCCACGTCTGTTCAAAGGGACATCAAAAGTCTTCTTAAGCCACTCTGAACTCCACAGCTCTTCCTAGGGGCATTGAAATGTTGTTTTTAATTACCTCTTACCTCCACGACTCTTCCAACGGACATTGCATTTCCTCCTAATTTTAGTCAGCTTTTGATTTTCAATGCAAAGGCGAAAACTAAGGGAGACCCACTCCCCAATAGTGGGTAGAAGGTTTTTAGTACGCTGTAATCCATGTCTGTTTCAAGGGGCATTGCAGTTCCTCATAATTTTTGGAAAGCCTTCCATTCACTGCTTAGGCCAACAGTGTACAGGAGACCCAGTTGCTATAAATGGAAAAAAACGGTTTAGTTAAGGCCCTCTGACCTCCATGTCATTTCCAAGGTACATTGGAGTGCCTCGAAATTTTTGGTAGGCATTGCACTCACTGTATGCCCTATAACTGTGTAGCCAAACTGCTCCTTTTGTTACAGAAACATATCCTACAAGACATATGTGGTTGACTGGCCTGATATTGATGTGAATGGTCCCTGTTCCTCCTGCTCTTTCTCCTTTGCCACCACCTCATCCATCATTCATCACCTGAAGCTTTGTTTTAACGGGAGTCATAGAACTGGGATAGTAGCAGGAAAACATCCAGCAATCCTCGGAGGAGGTAGGATATGCGCGAAAACGCTGACCACCTCAGACCTAGCCGCTACTACATACATGCGCTTGCATTCCAACAAAACAAAGCAGATGCTAACTTGTATCATCATCATCATGGTCCTCACCTTGTCACTCTCAACTCCCCTGATGGAGAAGCCAAGGCCCACCGGAGGAGTCTGGTTCTCTGGTGGGCTCGTCCAATGCTGCCCTAAAGCAGGCCAGGCTAAGAAAAGTGTGTGGGGGGATGTTCCAAGGAGAAATAGGGGCGACTGGGGACCGTTTATGGACACCCGGCTGCCCCCAGGCGGGTGGGGACCGTGTGTGAACACCCGGCCGCGGGGCGGCTGGGGACCGAGTATGGACTCCCGGCCGCCCCCTGGCGGCTGGGGACCGAGTGTGGACACCTGGCAGCCGGGCGGCTGGGGACTGAGTATGGATTACAGGCCACCAATGCTGCCTTGACGCGGTGGTCAGATTCCGCCTCCACGTGCCTAAAAAGGCCCAATTTCAAGTGCAAGCAAGCAAGCAGTATGGTATTGCAGCCTGGCGGTGGGTGGGTGGATGGCAGGCTGCACACTTCGCTTGCATTCCAAGAAAACAAAGCAGATGCTAACTTGTATCATCATCATCATGGTCCTCACCTTGTCACTCTCAACTCCCCTGATGGAGAAGCCACGGCCCACCGGAGGAGTCTGGTTCTCTGGTGGGCTCGTCCAATGCTGCCCTAAAGCAGGCCGGGCTAAGAAAAGTGTGTGGGGGGATGTTTCAAGGAGAAATAGGGGCGGCTGGGGGCCGTTTATGGACACCCGGCTGCCCCCAGGCGGCTGGGGACCGAGTATGGACACCCGGCCGCCCCCTGGCGGTTGGGGACCGAGTGTGGACACCCCGCCGCCGGGCGGCTGGGGACTGAGTATGGATACCAGGCCGCCAACGCTGCCATGACATGGTGGCCAGATTCCGCCTCCACATGCCTAAAAGGCCCAATTTCAAGTGCAAGCAAGCAGTATGGTATTACAGCCTGGGGGTGGGTGGGTGGTTGGCTGCATATTTGCGCTTGCATTGCAAGGAATGGGAGAGGTACAATTGAACCCTGCCCTGGGACAAGAACTTGCACGGGGATAATTGCAAGTCTGCATCTTCTGATGCTTCAAGGATGACTTCTGATGGGCACACTTTTAGGCAGTGACCGGGGAGTCAGAGATGCTTCCAGGGGTCTTCCCCATGCTGTCCCCATGTCTTTTCAGCACTGTATGCATGTGTCATACAGCACATGGCCAGATAAGGTTGTAAAATGTTAAAATGACATTTCCCGGTGAATGCATTTGTCACGGTTGAAGCAATACAAAAGTGCAAAAACGCATAAAAAATGCCACTTGTGAACATAGCCCAAGGTGTGGAGGAGTATTTTTTTTTTTGTTATTTATTTTACCTTATACACGAGTCTTTACCCTGGAAAGGAACTTCCTTAACTGAAAGCAGTTTCAGTTTCGTTTTTTGAACGTTTTATTGTGAGCCCTTAAAAGTGGCTTAATACCTCTGACCACGTTGTTGACAGCAGTGACCTGGGGGTCAGAAATGCTTCCTGGGGCGATCCCCATGCTGTCCCCATGTCATTTTAGCACTGTCACGATCGTTTTGGGCACTTGTTAGGCTTTTAACAGACAGCCGGGGATGCCGCCGCGAAAATTCTCGGGTCTCCCATTGACTAACATTGGGCTCGTGGCTCAGGTCGAGCAACCGAGTATCATGGCGAGCTCGGCCCGAGCTTCGAGCCCCCGAGCATTTTAGTGCTCGCTCTTCACTACTAAATACCCTTCATTATTTATTATTTTTGCACTTTGCGATTTACCCATTCACTTCCGGTTACTTGGGTATTTTGCTTGTCTTTGGTTTTTCTTTGTCTAGTGGCCTTGTGTGAACATACATTTACATTTTGCATGCACATCAATTTATGTTTCAGTTCAGACTTCTAGGTTTTTTCTTTGTAGTTCAGTGTGCTTTAGTACATATAAGGGTGTGGCCGCCCTTTGTCTGAGCTGAAATGTTTATTCTGCCTCAGGTCTATGCTTCTACTAGGGGGTCAGTCTCTCTGCCCTTATCCATATGTACGTCACTTGACAAATGGTAAGGTTTTAATATTAGAGTTAGGACTGTCCCATAAGGGTTGCCGTGATGTGGCGGTATAGCTTTTGCATTATTTTTATCAAAATTATGTTAACTAAATACCCTTCATTATTTATTATTTTTGCACTTTGCGATTTACCCATTCACTTCCGGTTACTTGGGTATTTTGCTTGTCTTTGGTTTTTCTTTGTCTAGTGGCCTGGTGTGAACATGCATTTACATTTTGCATGCACATCAATTTATGTTTCAGTTCAGACTTCTAGGTTTTTTCTTTATATGCTATATATGCTGTATGTGCGGGAAGGGAGCTTGTATGTACACTGCTTGCAATGTATGGGGGAGGGAAGCTGTCGGACAAAGAGGGGTCCTGCAAACATCCAACTAATGGCCCCCCATATATATTACAGGAAGGTAGGTCAAACCCAAGGATTTTTGCTGGAGCAGCCGACCATGTGCTGTGTATGGGGCCATCTCCCCCACATATATAACCACATTCATGTATATGGGGGAGTCGGGATGTGTTGTGTGGACAAGCGTCCGGTCTAAAGCTAACTAGTGTATGGGCACCTGAGACTAAGGCAAGTTATCATCCAGAAAGTCATTCTCCAGCCTGCTGAAAAAATGCCGGATAGAGAAAGGCTTTTATCACCTAAGCCAGATCTCACAGGAGGGGAATCAAGAAGAAAAAAGGAGAAATGTAAAATAAGACACAAGTCCAGACAGTTGTCATCCAAAACTTTATCTGGTATCGACCAAGAAAATTACAATCAGTAAAAGTATAATCCACATTTAGGAAAAACAGATGAGCTGCGGGACCATCGCTTCTTCTTCTGGGACTTTTTGGCGGACAGGTTGCTCTGCTGTCGGAGGCCTTTCTTGTTCTTGGACTTCTCCTTCATGTGGATTCTGAAGACTAGGAGGCTCCTGAGGGTCCATCTCTCCTGCCGGCAGCTCAGAGTGACTTGGAGATATGTTTCCTTCAGTCCAGGAAAGCAAGAGAGGAAAAAGATGAATGTGATGTAATAACAAGACAAACCTAAAAAAAAACATGTATAAAAAATCATGTAACTGCAAACTGCACAAAAATGACCCCAATAACGTAAGTGCTGTAGCATTAAAGAACCTGCAAAACGAGTGATGTGAAAAGACCTGGGACTTGTCAGAAATATGTAATGTTTTGTCTAAAATGACAAAAAAAAAGAAAAGATTCAAGGGATGAGCAGCATTTTATAACAGGTAAAAAATGTACAAATTTGTGACAAGTGATCGGTATTAAGTATTGTGGATGATAACCAGACGTTTATTTCAAATGAAGAGTTTAATGAACGTCTTGTATTCAGCCAATTGGAACCTTCCCGGAAATGTCTGCGCCGGTGATAAAATCTACTTACTAATAGAGCTCCCGACTGGACACAAAGAACTGCAGCTCATGGAGGAATGAAGCTTCTTTCCTTCTCAGCCAAGAACTTCTTATACCAGTCCCGTACGGCCTCTATCATGTGCTGATATCTAGCAGAAAGAGAAAAAATCAATTATAAACTAAATAAAATGTATTAAAGAAAAAAAACCTCCTGCAAACATGAAGCATTTGTAGCAAAGCACAGCCATTATTTACAGAGCACAATTGTTTTACTTTATTCTATATTAGTGGCCGCTCTGTGCAAAAACTTGTGGGAAATTACTGCAGCACTAATATTGTCCGTCCAGAGAGCACCCAAGTATTCCCCAATTTCTGACTCCACCGCCCGATAGCCCCCACAAACACAATGCTGCACCGCTGTCACCTGCCTGGTACAGGCTCCTTTATAGGGTCCTTTCAGCTGTTGTTCACCAAGATGTGAAGTAATCCGAGTACAGGGTTTCCCATGTCTGAGTGCAGGGGTGGAGAGCAGAGAGGATCAGACAGGGACAGGCCCATACACAGACTGCTGGTATATAGAGGACAAATCTCACTGAACAGCAGCCACAAGAAGCTTCTGGATGGGGGCAGTGGGGGTGAGACAGCACTTCAGCAACGTGTTTGGGAGAGAAGGAAGAAAATAAGCAAATGAAGAATATTTATAAAGTTCACAAGTCTGCAATGTGAGGAGGATAATTACATGAAGAAAACCCTCTAGGTGCAGCGTCGGCAACCGGAAAACCGCCCAAGGTCCACCTGTGTCATCAGCGCCCCCCTGCTGGACCCCTAATCAGTTGTACTGCAGACTCTGATGATTGATAGTGACACTAGGTCAGCTCTTTCCCTATGGCGGCACTAGCTGACCATCCTGTGGATAGTACAGGTGCCGGATTATTCAGTCCTATCCCTCTTCCCCAACGTGAAGCAAACATCCCTCTGACCAGACAAACATCCCCCTGACCAGACAAACATCCCCCTGACCAGACAAACATCCCCCTGACCAGGCAAACATCCCCCTGACCAGGCAAACATCCCCCTGACCAGGCAAACATCCCCCTGACCAGACAAACATCCCCCTGACCAGACAAACATTCCCCTGACCAGACAAACATCCCCCTGACCAGGCAAACATCCCCCTGACCAGGCAAACATCCCCCTGACCAGGCAAACATCCCTCTGACCAGGCAAACATCCCTCTGACCAGGCAAACATACAACCCCTTTTTTTCTTTCCCATTTTACTTCCTTTATTAATTTCTCCTCCAACATTACTGACAACTCCAAGTTCGATAGTTTGATAGTCTCATCTCCTGCCTTTGTATGTGGAGGAGACAATAAACAGCCGTATACATCCTAAACCTGTCACAAGGACTTTCTCTGCAACTCCCTACTCTCAGCTGTCCCCCTGTAACAATCCACCTTTTTCTCTTTCTCGCTCATACATTTCAGACACTTTATTAACATGTTAATCATATTTCTAAACTTACTGCATTCCACTTCATCTGATCATACATCACCGTTTAAAAGAATCACACTCACTTACTTGTCTGCTGCTGTAATTCTTGGATTGTTTTCTTGCTGTTACTTGGTCTTATTTTGCTGTTTGCTGTCCTTAAACCAGCATCTGCCGCACAGTGTCCACATCTTGTTCCACCGGGTCGCTCTTTTGATCCCTGCAACAACAGACACTATGCGAGTATGACTTCACATGTGACATTTCCAAGTCCCTTTACCATTGTGGTGCCAATGGAGTACCCCTTTTCTCATTATCATGCCCCCGAAGCACACCATTTCCCGCTAGCATGCCACCGTAGCACACCTTTTCCCGTTAGTATGCCACCGGGCACACCTATTCCCGTTAGCATGACATCGCAGCACACCTATTCCCGTTAGCATGCCACCGGAGCACACCTTTACCATTAGCATGTCACGTCTCCACGTCTCTTCCAAGGGGCATTCAAACCGTCTTGTTAAGCTACTGGGACCTCTACCACTTATCTGAGGGGCATTAAAAGCTTCTTGTTAAGCTGCTGTGACCTCCACCACTTTTTCGAGGGGCAATAAAACTGTCTTGTTAAGCTACTGGGACCTCCACGTCTCTTCCGAGGGGCATTCAAACTGTCTTGTTAAGCTACTGGGACCTCCACGTCTCTTCCAAGGGGCATTCAAACCGTTTTGTTAAGCTACTGCGACCTCCACGTCTCTACCAAGGGGCATTCAAACCGTCTTGTTAAGCTACTGTGACCTCCGCCACTTTTTCGAGGGGCAGTAAAAGCGTCTTATTAAGCTACTGGGACCTCCACCACTTTTCTGAGAAGCATTAAAACCGTCTTGTTAAGCTAGTGGGACCTCCACGTCTCTTCCAAGGGGCATTCAAACCGTCTTGTTAAGCTACTGCGACCTCCACTTCTCTTCTCAGGGGCATTAAAAGCGACTTGTTAAGCTACTGTGACCTCCACCACTTTTCCGAGGGGCATTAAAACCGTCTTGTTAAGCTACTGGGACCTCCACGTCTCTTCCAAGGGGCATTCAAACCGTCTTGTTAAGCTACTGGGACCTCCACGTCTCCACCAAGGGGCATTCAAACCGTCTTGTTAAGCTACTGCGACCACCACTTTTTCGAGGGGCAGTAAAAGCGTCTTATTAAGCTACTGGGACCTCCACCACTTTTCCGAGAAGCATTAAAACCGTCTTGTTAAGCTACTGGGACCTCCACGTCTCTTCCAAGGGGCATTCAAACCGTCTTGTTAAGCTACTGGGACCTCCACGTCTCTTCCAAGGGGCATTCAAACCATCTTGTTAAGCTACTGGGACCTCCACGTCTCTTCTGATAGGCATTAAAAGCATCTTGTTAAGCTACTGTGACCTCCACAACTTTTCTGAGGGGCATTAAAACCATCTTGTTAAGCTATTGGGACCTCCACGTCTCTTCCAAGGGGCATTCAAACCATCTTGTTAAGCTACTGGGACCTCCACCACTTATCTGAGGGGCACTAAAAGTGTCTTGTTAAGCTGCTGTGACCTCCACCACTTTTTCAAGGGGCAATAAAACCGTCTTGTTAAGCTACTGGGACCTCCACGTCTCTTCCGAGGGGCATTCAAACCGTCTTGTTAAGCTACTGGGACCTCCACGTCTCTTCCAAGGGGCATTCAAACCGTCTTGTTAAGCTACTGCGACCTCCACCACTTTTCCAAGGGGCATTAAAACCGTCTTGTTAAGCTTCTGGGACCTCCACCACTTTTCCGATGGGCATTAAAAGCATCTTGTTAAGCTACTGGGACCTCCACCACTTTTCTGAGGAGCATGAAAACCGTCTTGTTAAGCTACTGGGACCTCCACGTCTCTTCCAAGGGGCATTCAAACCGTCTTGTTAAGCTACTGGGACCTCCACGTCTCTTCTGAGGGACATTAAAAGCGTCTTGTTAAGCTACTGTGACCTCCACCACTTTTTCGAGGGGCATTAAAACCACCTTGCTAAGATACTGGGACCTCCACGTCTCTTCCGAGGGGCATTCAAACCGTCTTGTTAAGCTACTGGGACCTCCACGTCTCTTCCAAGGGGCATTCAAACCGTCTTGTTAAGCTACTTGGACCTCCACGTCTCTTCCGAGGGGCATTAAAAGCGTCTTGTTAAGCTACTGTGACCTCCACCACTTTTCCGAGGAGCATTAAAACCGTCTTGTTAAGCTACTGGGACCTCCTCGTCTCTTCCAAGGGGCATTCAAACTGTCTTGTTAAGCTACTGGGACCTCCACTTCTCTTCTGAGGGGCATTAATAGTGTCTTGTTAAGCTACTGTGACCTCCACCACTTTTCCCAGGGGCATTTAAACCGGCCAGTTAAGCTACTGGGACCTCCACGTCTCTTCCAAGGAGCATTCAAACAGTCTTGTTAAGCTACTGGGACCTCTACCACGTTTCTGAGGGGCATTAAAATCATCTTGTTAAGCTACTGGGACCTCCACCACTTTTCTGAGGAGCATTAAAACCATCTTGTTAAGCTGCTGGGACCTCCACGTCTCTTCTGAGGGGCATTAATAGCGTCTTGTTAAGCTACTGCGACCTCCACGTCTCTTCCAAGGGGCATTCAAACCGTCTTGTTAAGGTACTGTGACCTCCACGTCTCTTCCAAGGATCATTCAAACCGTCTTGTTAAGCTACTGCGACCTCCACCACTTTTCCAAGGGGCATTAAAACCATCTTGTTAAGCTTCTAGGATCTCCACGTTTCTTCTGAGGGGCATTAAAAGCGTCTTCTTAAGCTACTGTGACCTCCACCACTTTTCTGAGGGGCATTAAAACCGTCTTGTTAAGCTACTGGGACCTCCACATCTCTTTTGAGGGGCATTAAAAGTGTCTTGTTAAACCACTCTGAACTCCACAACTCTTCCAAGGGGCATTGATATGTTGTTTTTAATTAACTCTAACCTCCACGACTCTTCGAACGGGCATTTCATTTCCTCTTAATTTTTGGCTGCTTTTTCTTGGAAGGCATAAGCAAATACTATGGGAGACCCACTCCCCATTAATGGGAATAATGTTTGTAATATGCTGTACTGCATGGCTCTTGTAAGGGGCACTGCAAGTTCCTCCGTCCTAATTTTTGGCAGCTTTTGCTTGGAAGGCATAAGCAAAGACTATGGGAGACCAACTCCCCAATAATGGGAATAATGTTTGTAATATGCTGTACTGCATGGCTCTTGTAAGGGGCATTGCAAGTTTCTCCATCCTAATTTTTGGCAGCTTTTGCTTGGAAGGCATAAGCTATGACTATGGGATACACACTCCCCAATAATGGGAATAATGTTTGTACTATGCTGTACTGTATGGCTCTTGGAAGGAGCATTAAAAGCCCCTTTTCCGAGGGGCATTCAAAACGTCTGGTTAAGCTACTGGGACCGCCACGTCTTTTCCGAGGGGCATTAAAACCATCTTGTTAAGCTACTGTGACCTCCACGTCTGTTCAAAGGGACATCAAAAGTCTTCTTAAGCCACTCTGAACTCCACAGCTCTTCCTAGGGGCATTGAAATGTTGTTTTTAATTACCTCTAACCTCCACGACTCTTCCAACGGACATTGCATTTCCTCCTAATTTTAGTCAGCTTTTGCTTTTCAATGCAAAGGCGAAAACTAAGGGAGACCCACTCCCCAATAGTGGGTAGAAGGTTTTTAGTACGCTGTAATCCACGTCTGTTTCAAGGGGCATTGCAGTTCCTCATAATTTTTGGAAAGCCTTCCATTCACTGTTTAGGCCAACAGTGTACAGGAGACCCAGTTGATATAAATGGAAAAAACGGTTTAGTTAAGGCCCTCTGACCTCCATGTCATTTCCAAGGTACATTCGAGTGCCTCAAAATTTTTGGTAGGCATTGCACTCACTGTATGCCCTATAACTGTGTAGCCAAACCGCTCCTTTTGTTACAGAAACATATCCTACAAGACATAGGTGGTTGACTGGCCTGATATTGATGTGAATGGTCCCTGTTCCTCCTGCTCTTTCTCCTTTGCCACCACCTCATCCATCATTCATCACCTGAAGCTTTGTTTTAATGGGAGTCATAGAACTGGGATAGTAGCAGGAAAACATCCAGCAATCCTCGGAGGAGGTAGGATATGCGCCAAAACGCTGACCACCTCAGGCCTAGTCGCTACTACATACATGCGCTTGCATTCCAAGAAAACAAAGCAGATGCTAACTTGTATCATCATCATCATGGTCCTCACCTTGGCACTCTCAACTCCCCTGATGGAGAAGCCAGGGCCCACCGGAGGAGTCTGGTTCTCTGGTGGGCTCGTCCAATGCTGCCCTAAAGCAGGCCAGGCTAAGAAAAGTGTGTGGGGGGATGTTCCAAGGAGAAATAGGGGCCCCTGGGGACCGTTTATGGACACCCGGCTGCCCCCAGGGGGCTGGGGACCGTGTGTGAACACCCGGCCGCGGGGCGGCTGGGGACCGAGTATGGACACCCGGCCGCCCCCTGGCGGCTGGGGACCGAGTGTGAACACCTGGCAGCCGGGCGGCTGGGGACTGAGTATGGATTCCAGGCCGCCAATGCTGCCATGACTCGGTGGTCAGATTCCGCCTCCACGTACCTAAAAAGGCCCAATTTCAAGTGCAAGCAAGCAAGCAGTATGGTAATGCAGCCTGGCGGTGGGTGGGTGGCAGGCTGCACACTTACGCTTGCATTCCAAGAAAACAAAGCAGATGCTAACTTGTATCATCATCATCATGGTCCTCACCTTGTCACTCTCAACTCCCCTGATGGAGAAGCCAGGGCCCACCGGAGGAGTCTGGTTCTCTGGTGGGCTCGTCCAATGCTGCCCTAAAGCAGGCCGGGCTAAGAAAAGTGTGTGAGGGGATGTTCCAAGGAGAAATAGGGGCGGCTGGGGACCGTTTATGGACACCCGGCTGCCCCAAGGCGGCTGGGGACTGAGTATGGACTCCCGGCCGCCACCTGGCGGTTGGGGACCGAGTGTGGACACCCCGCCGCCGGGCGGCTGGGGACTGAGTATGGATACCAGGCCGCCAACGCTGCCATGACATGGTGGCCAGATTCCGCCTCCACATGCCGAAAAGGCCCAAGTTCAAGTGCAAGCAAGCAGTATGGTATTGCAGCCTGGGGGTGGGTGGGTGGTTGGCTGCATATTTGCGCTTGCATTGCAAGGAATGGGGGAGGTACAATTGAACCCTGCCCTGGGACAAGAACTTGCACGGGGATAGTTGCAAGTTTGCATCTTCTGATGCGGCAAGGATGACTTCTGATGGGCACACTTTTAGGCAGTGACTGGGGAGTCAGAGATGCTTCCAGGGGTCTTTCCCATGCTGTCCCCATGTCTTTTCAGCACTGTATGCATGTGTCATACAGCACATGGCCAGATAAGGTTGTAAAATGTTAAAATTACATTTCCCAGTGAATGCATTTGTCACGATTGAAGCAATACAAAAGTGCAAAAACGCATTAAAAATGCTACTTGTGAACATAGCCCAAGGTGTGGAGCAGTATTTTTTTTTTTGGTTATTTATTTTACCTTATACACAAGTCTTTACCCTGGAAAGGAACTTCCTTAACATATTTCACAGGAAAGCAGTTTCAGTTTAGTTTTTGAACGTTTTATTGTGAGCCCTTAAAAGTGGCTTAATACCTCTGACCACATTGTTGACAGCAGTGACCTGGGGGTCAGAAATGCTTCCTGGGGCGATCCCCATGCTGTCCCCATGTCATTTGAGCACTGTCACTATCGTTTTGGGCACTTGTTAGGCTTTTAAAAGACATCCGGGGATGCCGCCGCGAGAATGCTGGGGTCTCCCATAGACTAACATTGGGCTCGTGGCTCAGGTCGAGCACCCGAGTATCATGGCGAGCTCGGCCCGAACTTCGAGCACCCGAGCATTTTAGTGCGCGCTCTTCACTACTAAATACCCTTCATTATTTATTATTTTTGCACTTTGCGATTTACCCATTTACTTCCGGTTACTTGGGTATTTTGCTTGCCTTTGGTTTTTCTTTGTCTAGTGGCCTTATGTGAACATGCATTTACATTTTGCCTGCAATTTATGTTTCAGTTCAGACTTCTAGGTTTTTTCTTTGTAGTTCAGTGTGCTTTAGTGCATATTAGGGTGTGGCCACCCTTTGTCTGAGCTGAAATGTTTATTCTGCCTCAGGTCTATGCTTCTACTAGGGGGTCAGTCTCTCTGCCCTTATCCATATGTACGTCACTTGACAAATGGTAAGGTTTTAATATTAGAGTTAGGACTGTCCCATAAGGGTTGCCGTGATGTGGCGGTATAGCTTTTGCATTATTTTTATCAAAATTATGTTAACTAAATACCCTTCATTATTTATTATTTTTGCACTTTGCGATTTACCCATTCACTTCCGGTTACTTGGGTATTTTGCTTGTCTTTGGTTTTTCTTTGTCTAGTGGCCTTGTGTGAACATGCATTTACATTTTGCATGCACATCAATTTATGTTTCAGTTCAGACTTCTAGGTTTTTTCTTTATATGCTATATATACTGTATGTGCGGGAAGGGAGCTTGTATGTACACTGCTTGCTATGTGTGGGGGAGGGAAGCTGTCGGACAAAGAGGGGTCCTGCAAACATCCAACTAATGGCCCCCCATATATATTACAGGAAGGTAGGTCAAACCCAAGGATTTTTGCTGGAGCAGCCGACCATGTGCTGTGTATGGGGCCATCTCCCCCACACATATAACCACATTCATGTATATGGGGGAGTCGGGATGTGTTGTGTGGACAAGCGTCCGGTGTAAAGCTAACTAGTGTATGGGCACCTGAGACTAAGGCAAGTTATCATCCAGAAAGTAATTCTCCAGCCTGCTGCAAAAATGCTGGATAGAGAAAGGCTTTTATCACCTAAGCCAGATCTCACTGGAGGGGAAGCAAGAAGAAAAAAGGAGAAATGTAAAATAAGACACAAGTCCAGACAGTTGTCATCCAAAACTTTATCTGGTATCGACCAAGAAAATTACAATCAGTAAAAGTATAAACTACATTTAGGAAAAACACAGATGAGCTGCGGGACCATCGCTTCTTCTTCTGGGACTTTTTGGCGGACAGGTTGCTCTGCTGTCGGAGGCCTTTCTTGTTCTTGGACTTCTCCTTCATGTGGATTCTGAAGACTAGGAGGCTCCTGAGGGTCCATCTCTCCTGCCGGCAGCTCAGAGTGACTTGGAGATATGTTTCCTTCAGTCCAGGAAAGCAAGAGAGGAAAAAGATGAATGTGATGTAATAACAAGACAAAGCTAAAAAAAACATGTATAAAAAATCATGTAACTGCAAACTGCACAAAAATGACCCCAATAACGTAAGTGCTGTAGTATTAAAGAACCTGCAAAACGAGTGGTGTGAAAAGACCTGGGACTTGTCAGAAATATGTAATGTTTTGTCTAAAATGACAAAAAAAAAGAAAAGATTCAAGGGATGAGCAGCATTTTATAACAGGTAAAAAATATACAAATTTGTGACAAGTGATCGGTATTAAGTATTGTGGATGATAACCAGACGTTTATTTCAAATGAAGAGTTTAATGAACGTCTTGTATTCGGCCAATTGGAACCTTCCCGGAAATGTCTGCGCCGGTGATAAAATCTACTTACTAATAGAGCTCCCGACTGGACACAAAGAACTGCAGCTCATGGAGGAATGAAGCTTCTTTCCTTCTCAGCCAAGAACTTCTTATACCAGTCCCGTACGGCCTCTATCATGTGCTGATATCTAGCAGAAAGAGAAAAAATCAATTATAAACTAAATAAAATTTATTAAAGAAAAAAAAACCTCCTGCGAACATGAAGCATTTGTAGCAAAGCACAGCCATTATTTACAGAGCACAATTGTTTTACTTTATTCTATATTAGTGGCCGCTCTGTGCAAAAACTTGTGGGAAATTACTGCAGCACTAATATTGTCCGTCCAGAGAGCACCCAAGTATTCCCCAATTTCTGACTCCACCGCCCGATTTCCCCCACAAGCACAATGCTGCTCCGCTGTCACCTGCCTGGTACAGGCTCCTTTATAGGGTCCTTTCAGCTGTTGTTCACCAAGATGTGAAGTAATCCGAGTACAGGGTTTCCTATGTCTGAGTGCAGGGGTGGAGAGCAGAGAGGATCAGACAGAGACAGGCCCATACACAGACTGCTGGTATATAGAGGACAAATCTCACTGAACAGCAGCTACAAGAAGCTTCTGGATGGGGGCAGTGGGGGTGAGACAGCACTTCAGCAACGTGTTTGGGAGAGAAGGAAGAAAATAAGCAAATGAAGAAAATTTATAAAGTTCACAAGTCTGCAATGTGAGGAGGATAATTACATGAAGAAAACCCTCTAGGTGCAGCGTCGGCAACCGGAAAACCGCCCCAAGGTCCACCTGTGTCATCAGCGCCCCCCTGCTGGACCCCTAATCAGTTGTACTGCAGACTCTGATGATTGATAGTGACACTAGGTCAGCTCTTTCCCTATGGCGGCACTAGCTGACCATCCTGTGGATAGGACAGGTGCCGGATCATTCAGTCCTTTCCCTCTTCCCCAACGTGAAGCAAACATCCCTCTGACCAGACAAACATCACTCTGACCAGACAAACATCCCTCTGACCAGACAAACATCCACCTGACCAGACAAACATCCTCCTGACCAGGCAACCATCCCCCTGACCAGGCAAACATCCCCCTGACCAGGCAAACATCCCCCTGACCAGGCAAACATCCCTCTGACCAGGCAAACATCCCCCTGACCAGACAAACATCCCCATGACCAGGCAAACATCCTCCTGACCAGGCAAACATCCTCCTGACCAGGCAACCATCCCCCTGACCAGGCAAACATCCCCCTGACCAGGCAAACATCCCCCTGACCAGGCAAACATCCCCCTGACCAGACAAACATCCCCATAACCAGGCAAACATCCCTCTGACCAGGCAAACATACAACCCCTTTTTTTCTTTCCCATTTTACTTGCTTTATTAACTTCACCTCCAACATTACTGACAACTCCAAGTTCAATAGTTTGATAGTCTCATCTCCTGCCTTTGTATGTGGAGGAGGCAATAAACCGCCGTATACATCCTAAACCTGTCACAAGGACTTTCTCTGCAACTCCCTACTCTCAGCTGTCCCCCTGTAACAATCCACCTTTTTCTCTTTCTCGCTCATACATTTCAGACACTTTATTAACATGTTAATCATATTTCCAAACTTACTGCATTCCACTTCATCTGATCATACATCACCGTTTAAAAGAATCACAATCACTTACTTGTCTGCTGCGGTAATTCTTGGATTGTTTTCTTGCTGATGCTTGGTCTTATTTTGCTGTTTGCTGTCCTTAAACCACCATCTGTCGCACAGTGTCCACATCTTGTTCCACCGGGTCGCTCTTTTGATCCCTGCAACAACAGACACTATGCGAGTATGACTTCACATGTGACATTTCCAAGTCCCTTGACCATTGTGGTGCCAATCGAGTACCCCATTTCTCGTTATCATGCCACCGAAGCACACCATTTCCCGCTAGCATGCCACCGTAGCACACCTTTTCCCGTTAGTATGCCACCGGGCACACCTATTCCCGTTAGCATGCCATCGGAGCACACCTATTCCCGTTAGCATGCCACCGGAGCACACCTTTACCATTAGCATGTAACCGCAGCACACCTTTACCGTTAGAATGCCACTGGAGCACACCTTTACCATTAGCATGCCACCGGAGCACACCTTTTCCCGTTGGCTTGCCACCGGAGCACGCCACTTTCCCGTTGGCTTGCCACCGGAGCACGCCACTTTCCCGTTGGCTTGCCACCGGAGCACGCCACTTTCCTGTTGGCTTGCCATCGGAGCACGACACTTTCCCGTTGGCTTGCCACCGGAGCACGCCACTTTCCCGTTGGCTTGCCACCGGAGCACGCCACTTTCCCAATGGCTTGCCACCGGAGCACGCCACTTTCCCGGTGGCTTGCCACCGAAGCACGACACAGTCCCGTTGGCTTGCCACCGGAGCACGCCACAGTCCCGTTGGCTTGCCACCGGAGCACGCCACTTTCCCGTTGGCCTGCCACCGGAGCACGCCACTTTCTCGTTGGCTTGCCACCGGAGCACGCCACTTTCCCGTTGGCTTGCCACCGAAGCACGCCACTTTCCCGTTGGCTTGCCACCGGAGCACGCCACTTTCATGTTGGCTTGCCACCGGAGCACGCCACTTTCCCGTTGGCTTGCCACCGGAGCACGCCACTTTCCCGTTGGCTTGCCACCGGAGCACGCCATTTTCCCGTTGGCTTGCCACCGGAGCACGCCACTTTCCCGTTGGCTTGCCACCGGAGCACGCCACTTTTCCGTTGGCTTGCCACCGGAGCACGCCACTTTCCCGTTGGCTTGCCACCGGAGCACGCCACTTTCCCGTTGGCTTGCCACCGGAGCACGCCACTTTCCCGTTGGCTTGCCACCGGAGCACGCCACTTTCCCGCTGGCTTGCCACCGAAGCACGCCACAGTCCCGTTGGCATGCCACCGGAGCACGCCACAGTCCTGTTGGCTTGCCACCGGAGCACGCCACTTTCCCGTTGATTGCCACCGGAACACGCCACTTTCCCGCTGGCTTGCCACCGGAGCACGCCACAGTCCCGCTGGCTTGCCACCGGAGCACGGCACAGTCCCGTTGGCTTGCCACCGGAGCACGCCACTTTCCCGTTGGCTTGCCACCGGAGCACGCCACTTTCCCGTTGGCTTGCCACCGGAGCACGCCACTTTCCCGTTGGCTTGCCACCGGAGCACGCCACTTTCCCGTTGGCTTGCCACCGGAGCACGCCACTTTCCCGTTGGCTTGCCACCGGAGCACGCCACTTTCCCGTTGGCTTGCCACCGGAGCACGCCACTTTCCCGTTGGCTTGCCACCGGAGCACGCCACTTTCCCGTTGGCTTGCCACCGGAGCACGCCACTTTCCCGTTGGCTTGCCACCGGAGCACGCCACTTTCCCGTTGGCTTGCCACCGGAGCACGCCACTTTCCCGTTGGCTTGCCACCGGAGCACGCCACTTTCCCGTTGGCTTGCCACCGGAGCACGCCACTTTTCCGTTGGCTTGCCACCGGAGCACGCCACTTTCCCGTTGGCTTGCCACCGGAGCACGCCACTTTCCCGTTGGCTTGCCACCGGAGCACGCCACTTTCCCGTTGGCTTGCCACCGGAGCACGCCACTTTCCCGTTGGCTTGCCACAGGAGCACGCCACTTTCCCGTTGGCTTGCCACCGGAGCACGCCACTTTCCCGTTGGCTTGCCACCGGAGCACGCCACTTTCCCGTTGGCTTGCCACCGGAGCACGCCACTTTCCCGTTGGCTTGCCACCGGAGCACGCCACTTTCCCGTTGGCTTGCCACCGGAGCACGCCACTTTCCCGTTGGCTTGCCACCGGAGCACGCCACTTTCCCGTTGGCTTGCCACCGGAGCACGCCACTTTCCCGTTGGCTTGCCACCGGAGCACGCCACTTTCCCGTTGGCTTGCCACCGGAGCACGCCACTGTCCCGTTGGCTTGCCACCGGAGCACGCCACTGTCCCGTTGGCTTGCCACCGGAGCACGCCACAGTCCCGTTGGCTTGCCACCGGAGCACGCCACTTTCCCGTTGGCTTGCCACCGGAGCACGCCACTTTTCCGTTGGCTTGCCACCGGAGCACGCCACTTTCCCGTTGGCTTGCCACCGGAGCACGCCACTTTCCCGTTGGCTTGCCACCGGAGCACGCCACTGTCCCGTTGGCTTGCCACCGGAGCACGCCACTGTCCCGTTGGCTTGCCACCGGAGCACGCCACTGTCCCGTTGGCTTGCCACCGGAGCACGCCACTTTCCCGTTGGCTTGCCACCGGAGCACGCCACTTTCCCGTTGGCTTGCCACCGGAGCACGCCACTTTCCCGTTGGCTTGCCACCGGAGCACGCCACTTTCCCGTTGGCTTGCCACCGGAGCACGCCACTTTCCCGTTGGCTTGCCACCGGAGCACGCCACTTTCCCGTTGGCTTGCCACCGGAGCACGCCACTTTCCCGTTGGCTTGCCACCGGAGCACGCCACTTTCCCGTTGGCTTGCCACAGGAGCACGCCACTTTCCCGTTGGCTTGCCACCGGAGCACGCCACTTTCCCGTTGGCTTGCCACCGGAGCACGCCACTTTCCCGTTGGCTTGCCACCGGAGCACGCCACTTTCCCGTTGGCTTGCCACCGGAGCACGCCACTTTCCCGTTGGCTTGCCACCGGAGCACGCCACTTTCCCGTTGGCTTGCCACCGGAGCACGCCACTTTCCCGTTGGCTTGCCACCGGAGCACGCCACTTTCCCGTTGGCTTTCCACCGGAGCACGCCACTTTCCCGTTGGCTTGCCACCGGAGCACGCCACTTTCCCGTTGGCTTGCCACCGGAGCACGCCACTTTCCCGTTGGCTTGCCACCGGAGCACGCCACTTTCCCGTTGGCTTGCCACCGGAGCACGCCACTTTCCCGTTGGCTTGCCACCGGAGCACGCCACTGTCCCGTTGGCTTGCCACCGGAGCACGCCACAGTCCCGTTGGCTTGCCACCGGAGCACGCCACAGTCCCGATGGCTTGCCACCGGAGCACGCCACAGTCCCGTTGGCTTGCCACCGGAGCACGCCACAGTCCCGTTGGCTTGCCACCGGAGCACGCCACTTTCCCGTTGGCTTGCCACCGGAGCACGCCACTTTCCCGTTGGCTTGCCACCGGAGCACGCCACTTTCCCGTTGGCTTGCCACCGGAGCACGCCACTGTCCCGTTGGCTTGCCACCGGAGCACGCCACTGTCCCGTTGGCTTGCCACCGGAGCACGCCACTGTCCCGTTGGCTTGCCACCGGAGCACGCCACTGTCCCGTTGGCTTGCCACCGGAGCACGCCACTTTCCCGTTGGCTTGCCACCGGAGCACGCCACTTTCCCGTTGGCTTGCCACCGGAGCACGCCACTTTCCCGTTGGCTTGCCACCGGAGCACGCCACTTTCCCGTTGGCTTGCCACCGGAGCACGCCACTTTCCCGTTGGCTTGCCACCGGAGCACGCCACTTTCCCGTTGGCTTGCCACCGGAGCACGCCACTTTCCCGTTGGCTTGCCACCGGAGCACGCCACTTTCCCGTTGGCTTGCCACCGGAGCACGCCACTTTCCCGTTGGCTTGCCACCGGAGCACGCCACTTTCCCGTTGGCTTGCCACCGGAGCACGCCACTTTCCCGTTGGCTTGCCACAGGAGCACGCCACTTTCCCGTTGGCTTGCCACCGGAGCACGCCACTTTCCCGTTGGCTTGCCACCGGAGCACGCCACTTTCCCGTTGGCTTGCCACCGGAGCACGCCACTTTCCCGTTGGCTTGCCACCGGAGCACGCCACTTTCCCGTTGGCTTGCCACCGGAGCACGCCACTTTCCCGTTGGCTTGCCACCGGAGCACGCCACTGTCCCGTTGGCTTGCCACCGGAGCACGCCACAGTCCCGTTGGCTTGCCACCGGAGCACGCCACAGTCCCGTTGGCTTGCCACCGGAGCACGCCACAGTCCCGTTGGCTTGCCACCGGAGCACGCCACTTTTCCGTTGGCTTGCCACCGGAGCACGCCACTTTCCCGTTGGCTTGCCACCGGAGCACGCCACTTTCCCGTTGGCTTGCCACCGGAGCACGCCACTGTCCCGTTGGCTTGCCACCGGAGCACGCCACTGTCCCGTTGGCTTGCCACCGGAGCACGCCACTGTCCCGTTGGCTTGCCACCGGAGCACGCCACTGTCCCGTTGGCTTGCCACCGGAGCACGCCACTGTCCCGTTGGCTTGCCACCGGAGCACGCCACTTTCCCGTTGGCTTGCCACCGGAGCACGCCACTTTCCCGTTGGCTTGCCACCGGAGCACGCCACTTTCCCGTTGGCTTGCCACCGGAGCACGCCACTTTCCCGTTGGCTTGCCACCGGAGCACGCCACTTTCCCGTTGGCTTGCCACCGGAGCACGCCACTTTCCCGTTGGCTTGCCACCGGAGCACGCCACTTTCCCGTTGGCTTGCCACAGGAGCACGCCACTTTCCCGTTGGCTTGCCACCGGAGCACGCCACTTTCCCGTTGGCTTGCCACCGGAGCACGCCACTTTCCCGTTGGCTTGCCACCGGAGCACGCCACTTTCCCGTTGGCTTGCCACCGGAGCACGCCACTTTCCCGTTGGCTTGCCACCGGAGCACGCCACTTTCCCGTTGGCTTGCCACCGGAGCACGCCACTTTCCCGTTGGCTTGCCACCGGAGCACGCCACTTTCCCGTTGGCTTGCCACCGGAGCACGCCACTTTCCCGTTGGCTTGCCACCGGAGCACGCCACTGTCCCGTTGGCTTGCCACCGGAGCACGCCACTTTCCCGTTGGCTTGCCACCGGAGCACGCCACTTTCCCGTTGGCTTGCCACCGGAGCACGCCACTTTCCCGTTGGCTTGCCACCGGAGCACGCCACTTTCCCGTTGGCTTGCCACCGGAGCACGCCACTTTCACGTTGGCTTGCCACCGGAGCACGTCACTTTCCCGTTGGCTTGCCACCGGAGCACGCCACTTTCCCGTTGGCTTGCCACCGGAGCACGCCACAGTCCCGTTGGCTTGCCACCGGAGCACGCCACTTTCCCGTTGGCTTGCCACCGGAGCACGCCACTTTCCCGTTGGCTTGCCACCGGAGCACGCCACTTTCCCGTTGGCTTGCCACCGGAGCACGCCACTTTCCCGTTGGCTTGCCACCGAAGCACGCCACTTTCCCGTTGGCTTGCCACCGGAGCACGCCACTTTCCCGCTGGCTTGCCACCGGAGCACGCCACTTTCCCGCTGGCTTGCCACCGGAGCACGCCACTGTCCCGCTGGCTTGCCACCGGAGCACGCCACTGTCCCGCTGGCTTGCCACCGGAGCACGCCACTGTCCCGCTGGCTTGCCACCGGAGCACGCCACTTTCCCGCTGGCTTGCCACCGGAGCACGCCACTTTCCCGCTGGCTTGCCACCGGAGCACGCCACTTTCCCGTTGGCTTGCCACCGGAGCACGCCACTTTCCCGTTGGCTTGCCACCGGAGCACGCCACTTTCCCGTTGGCTTGCCACCGGAGCACGTCACTTTCCCGTTGGCTTGCCACCGGAGCACGCCACTTTCCCGCTGGCTTGCCACCGGAGCACGCCACTTTCCCGCTGGCTTGCCACCCGAGCACGCCACTTTCCCGCTGGCTTGCCACCGCAGCACGCCACTTTCCCGCTGGCTTGCCACCGGAGCACGCCACTTTCCCGCTGGCTTGCCACCGGAGCACGCCACTTTCCCGCTGGCTTGCCACCGGAGCACGCCACTGTCCCGCTGGCTTGCCACCGGAAGCACGCCACTTTCCCGCTGGCTTGCCAAGGGAGCACGCCATCATCCATTTAATAAAATGGGCCACACTTAGCTTTTTCTTTTATATAATGGGCCCATATAGTTTTTCATTGAATATATTGGGCCCTACATAACCTTACATTTAATATATATAATCGTCTTATCATGTCTGTCTGTCTGTCCTTCTGTCCAGGAAGTCCTGCGTCTCTGATTGGTCAGACCGTGGTCAATCAGCGACGTGGGATTTCAGAAAAAGATGGCGGCCATTAGCAGCTCATCTGCCGCACGGAGGTCAGCGGCGATGTAGGCGGGAGATGACCGGCGCTAGCCGGTCAACTCCCGGTTGCTCGCAGCAGAAGTACCCCGACCAGCGGCGCCGCTGACCTCCATGCGGCTACCGTCGGGAGATCAGCGGTTAGGGCCGCTGATCTTCCGACGGAAAGTGTGAAGGGAGGACCGGGGAGCGGCGCCACCGGTCCGGATACTTCTGCTGCGAGCAGCCGGTCATTTCCCGGCTGCTCGCAGTGGAAGTACCCGCACAGGCAGCGCCGCTCCCCTGTCCTCACTAATACGATTCGGCGGCCACGACCAATCAGCGATATTGGCTCCAAATTTAAACACCGCTCTGCACAGAGGTCAGTGGCGATGCAGCCGGTCATCTCCCGGCTGCTTGCAGCAGAAGTACCCTGACCTGCGGCGCCGCTGACCTCCATGCGGCTACCGTCGCTAGATCAGTGGCTAGGGCCGCTGATCTCCCGACGGCAAGTGTGAAGGGAGGACCGGGGAGCGGCGCCGCCGGTTGGGATACTTCTGCTGCGAGCAGCCGGTCATCTCCCGGCTGCTCACAGTGGAAGTACACGCTCCCCGGTTCTCACTAATACGATTCGCTGATTGGTCGCGGCCGCCATCCGTGACCAATCACCGGTTTTGGCGCCAAATTTAAACATGCTCTCCGGTCCTCACTAACACGGTTCGCTGATTGGTCGCGGCCGGCCGCATACATATTCTAGAATACCCGATGAGTTAGAATCGGGCCACCATCTAGTTTAATATAATGGGCCACAAATTGCCTTCTAGTTATTACAAGAGGTCCTGCATAGTCTTCCATTTATTTTAATAGGCCCCATATAACCTTTCAGCATCTGAAACAACGGATACTGAAAGCCTGTGCTAGCATTTCTTCTGCGGTGTTGGTATCAGTGTGTCAAGAGTGGGAGAAGAGGGTTGCATTGACAATCCAACACAATGGGCAGCACTTTAAACACATTTTATAAGTGGTCATAAACTTGTAAAAAATTCATGAAAGAATAAAGTTATGTTAAAACCAAGCACACCATTGTATTTTCTTATGAAATTCTCAATGAGTTTGATGTGTCACATCACCCTCTTCCCATTGAAAAAAATAAAGTTAGATCCAAAATGGCCGACTTCAAAATGGCCGCCATAGTCACCACCCATCTGGAAAAGTTTCCCCCTCCCATATACTAATGTGCCATAAACAGGAAGTTGACATCACCAACCATTCCCATTTAATTTAGGTGTATCCATATAAATAGCCCACCCTGTATTATTACCATTTTTATTATTGCTGTACATACTGTAGCTTTTCATTTAATTTATTGGGCCCCATATAGGCTTCCATTTAATATAATGGGCCCCACATAGCCTTCCATTTAATTTAATGGGGTCCACATAGCCTTCCATTTAATTTAATGGGGTCCACATAGCCTTCCATTTTATTTAATGGGACCCACATATGTTTTTATTTAATATAAAGAGCCCCACATAAGCCCCTAATTAATATAATGGGCCCCACCTTGCTTTCCATATAAAATAATGGGTCCCACATAGCCCTCCCTTTTGTTATGATGAGCCTTACATATCACACCATTTCCCGATGATCTGCCACCGAAGTACACCATTGGCTGCTGGGGTGCCACTGGAACACACTCTTTACAGTTGGGGTGCTAACAGAGCACACCTTTCACCATTAGCATGCCACCGGAGTACACTTTTTGCCACTGGCATGCCACTGAAGCACACCCTTTACCATTGGAGTACCATCGGGCACACCCTTTACCGTTGGTGTGCCATCGGAGAACTCTATTTCCCGTAGGCCTACCAGAGGGGCCCAATATGTGACCTTTTTTGCTTACCACCGGGGCACCCATCTTGGGCTTTTTAGCTTCCACCGGGGTGCACTCTTTGGCCTTTTAGCTTACCACCGGGGCACCCAACTTGGGCTTTTTAACTGCGACCGGGGTACACTCTGACCATTTTGCTTACCACCGGGGCACTCATTTTAGGCTTTTTTAGCCTGCCACCGGGGTGCACTTTTTGGCCTTATTGCTTACCACTGGGGCGCACTCTAGGGCTTTTTAGCCTACCACCAGGGTACATTCTTTGGCCTTATTGCTTATCACTGGGGCGCACTCTAGGGCTGCTCAGTCTGCCACCAGAGTCTACTCTTTGGCCTTTTTGCCATTGGTGTGCCACCAGAGCACACCCTATGACGTTGGAGTGCCACCAGAGCACACCCTTTACCTTTGGAGTGCCACCGGAACACACAATTTGCCATTGGCAAAAGTATAATGGACCCCCACATAGAATTCTATAAAGTATAATGGCCCCCACATAGCCCTCTATATAGTATAATGAGCCGCACATTGCCTTCCATGTACTATAATTTAATTTATTGGGCTCCACATAGCTTTTCATTTAATTTATTGAACCCCACATAACCGTCAATTTAATATAATAGGCCGCACTGGACTCCATTTAATATATTGGACCTGACATAGCCTTCCATTTAATAAAATGGGGCCAAAATATCCCTCTATTTAATATAATGGGCACCAAAAAGCCTTCCATGTTTTATATTGGGCACCACATAGCCCTCTATTTAATACAATTGGCCCCACTTAACCTTCCATTTAAAATATTGGGCCCCACATAGCTTTACATTTAATTTACTGGGCTCCATATAGGCTTCCATTTAATATAATGGGCCCCACATAACCCTCCATTTAATATAATGGTCCCCACATTGCCTTCCATTTATTATAATGGAGCCAAGATACATCTCTATTTAATATAATGGACAAAACACAGGCTTCCATTTAATATAATTGGCGCTACATAGCCCTTTATTTGATAAATGCGCCTCACATAGCCCTCCATATAATATTATGGGCCCCGCAACGCTTTCCATTTAATTTAATAGGCCTCACATAGCCCTCAATTTAATACAGAGGGCCCCACAAAACCTTCCAGATAACATAGTGGGCCCCAATATAGCTTTCTTTTCAATGTATTGGTCCCCACATAGCTCTCTATTTAATATAATGGGCCTCACATAGCCTTCCATTAAATATCATGGGCCCCATATAGAATTTATCATATACGTAGATGTCCCTTTAAGATAACGGGCCCCACATAGCTTTCCCTTTAATATAATGGGCCCCACATAGATTTTATTATTATATAATGGGCCCCACATAGCTTTCCCTTTAATATAATGGGCCCCACATAGCTTTCTCTTTAATATAATGGGCCCCACATAGCTTTCCCTTTAATACAATGGGCCCCACATAGCTTTCTCTTTAATATAATGGGCCCCACATAGCTTTCTCTTTAATATAATGGGCCCCACATAGCTTTCTCTTTAATATAATGGGCCCCACATAGCCATCCTTTAATATAATGGGCCCTACGTAGATGTCCCTTTAAGATAACGGGCCCCACATAGCTTTCCCTTTAATATAATGGGCCCCACATAGCTTTCCCTTTAATATAATGGGCCCCACATAGCTTTCTCTTTAATATAATGGGCCCCACATAGCTTTCCCTTTAATATAATGGGCCCCACATAGCTTTCCCTTTAATATAATGGGCCCCACATAGCTTTCCCTTTAATATAATGGGCCCCACATAGCTTTTTCTTTAATATAATGGGCCCCACATAGCTTTTTCTTTAATATAATGGGCCCCACATAGCTTTCCCTTTAATATAATGGGCCCCACATAGCTTTCTCTTTAATATAATGGGCCCCACATAGCTTTCTCTTTAATAAAATGGGCCCCACATAGCTTTCTCTTTAATATAATGGGCCGCACATAGCTTTCCCTTTAATATAATGGGCCCCACATAGCTTTCCCTTTAATATAATGGGCCCCACATAGCTTTTTCTTTAATATAATGGGCCCCACATAGCTTTTTCTTTAATATAATGGGCCCCACATAGCTTTCTCTTTAATATAATGGGCCCCACATAGCTTTCCCTTTAATATAATGGGCCCCACATAGCTTTCCCTTTAATATAATGGGCCCCACATAGCTTTTTCTTTAATATAATGGGCCCCACATAGCTTTTTCTTTAATATAATGGGCCCCACATAGCTTTCTCTTTAATATAATGGGCCCCACATAGCTTTCCCTTTAATATAATGGGCCCCACATAGCTTTCTCTTTAATATAATGGGCCCCACATAGCTTTCTCTTTAATATAATGGGCCCCACATAGCTTTCTCTTTAATATAATGGGCCCCACATAGCTTTCTCTTTAATATAATGGGCCCCACATAGCTTTCTCTTTAATATAATGGGCCCCACATAGCTTTCTCTTTAATATAATGGGCCCCACATAGCTTTCCCCTTAATATAATTGGCCCCACATAGCTTTCCCTTTAATATAATTGGCCCCACATAGCTTTCCCTTTAATATAATGGGCACCACATAGATTTATTATAATATAATGGGCCCCACATATCCGTCCCTTTAATATTATGGACCGCACATAGATTTATTATAATATAATGGGCCCCACATAGATTTATTATAATATAATGGGCCCCACATAGATTTATTATAATATAATGGGCCCCACCTAACCCTCCAGTTTATACACTGCAGTCGCTCTCTTTCTTCTCTTCTTTACCTAGTCCAGTCTTTCGTGACGACTTCCCGCCATGATTCGTCTTTGCAGTTTGCTGTCCAGGTTTCGGCTGCTCCGCACTTTTCAGCAGATCACCGCACTCCTGAAAAACAAAAATGTTACAAATATAAGCGACTTAAATAAATAATGCCGCCCACTGTGCCACCAAATGCAAATATGTGCCACACTGTGCCCATGAGTATATCATTCACCGCAATGAAGTCTGCTCCACTGAGAATATAAATCAGTCACTAGCTTGTGCCCCCGTTATAAATAGTGTTGAGCGAGCACTAAAATGCTCGGGTGCTCAAAGCTCGGCGTGATACTCGGGTGCTCGACCCGAGCAACGAGCCCATGTTAGTCTATGGGAGACCCTAGCATTTTTGCGGAGGCACCCCCGGCAGTCTGTAGAAAGCCTAAAAAGTGCCCAAAATGATAGTGACAGTGCTCAGATGACATGGGGACAGCATGGGGATCGCCTCAGGAAGCATTTCTGACCCCCAGGTCACTGTTGTCAACAACGTGGTCAGAGGTATTAAGCCACTTTTACAGGCTCACAAGAAAATGTTCAAAAACGAAAGTGAAACTTTTTTCCTGTGAAATATGTTAAGGAATTTCTTTTCCAGGGTAAAGACTTGTGTATAAGGTAAAATAAATAACCAAAAACAAAAATACTCCTCCACACCTTGGGCTATGTTCACAAGTAGCATTTTTTATGCGTTTTTGCACGTTTGTATTGCTTTCAACTGTGACAAATGCATTCACCGGGAAATGTCATTTTAACATTTTACAACCTTATCTGGCCATGTGCTGTGTGACACATGCATACAGTGCTGAAAAGACATGGGAACAGCATGGGGAAGACCCCTGGAAGGATCTCTGACTCCCAGGTCACTGCCTAAAAGTGTGCCCATCAGAAGTGATCCTTGCCGCATCAGAAGATGCAGACTTGCAACTATCCCCGTGCAAGTCCTTGTCCCAGGGCAGTGTTCAATTGTACCTCCCCCATTCCTTGCAATGCAAGCGCAAATATGCAGCCAACCACCCACCCACCCCCAGGCTGCAATACCATACTGCTAGCTTGCACTTGAAATTGGGCCTTTTAGTTTTGAGGAGGCCGAAGCTGGCCACTACCTCATGGCTGCTTCGGCAGCGAGGTATCCATACTCAGTCCCCAGCCGCCCGGCGGCCGGGTGTCCACACCTGGTCCCCAGCCGCCTGGGGGCGGCGGGGTGTCCATAGACGGTCCCCAGCCACCCCGATTTCTCCGCGGAACATCCCCACACACTTTTCTTAGACTGGCCTGCTTTAGGGCAGCATTGGACGAGCCCACTAGAGAACCCGACTCCATCAGGGGAGGTGAGAATGCCAAGGTGAGGAGCATGATGATGATAGAAGTTAGCATCTGCTTTGTTTTGTTGGAATGCAAGCATAAGTGTGCAACCTGCCACCAACCCACCCCGAGGCTGCAATACCATACTGCTAGCATGCGTGCACTTGAAATTGGGCCTTTTAGGCATGTGGAGGCCAGAGCTGGCCACTACCTCATGGCTGCTTCGGCAGCGAGGTATCGATACTCAGTCCCCAGCCGCCCGGTGGCCGGGTGTCCATGCTCGGTCCCCAGCCGCCAGGGGGCGGCCGGGTGTCCACACTCGGTCCCCAGCCGCCCCGCGGCCAGGTGTCCATAAACGGTTCCAAGCCGCCCCGATTTCTCCGCGGAACATCCCCACACACTTTTCTTAGACTGGCCTGCTTTAGGGCAGCATTGGACGAGCCCACCAAAGAACCCGACTTCTCCGGTGGGCCCTGGCTTCTCTATCAGGGGAGTTGAGAGTGCCAAGGTGAGGAGCATGATGAGGATGATAGAAGTTAGCATCTGCTTTGTTTTCAAGGAATGCAAGCGCATGTATGTAGTAGCGGCTAGGCCTGAGGTGGTCAGCGTTTTGGCGCATATCCTACCTCCTCCGAGGATTGCTGGATGTTTTCCTGCTACTATCCAAGTTCTATGACTCTCGTTAAAACAAAGCTTCAAGTGATAAATGATGGATGAGGTAGTGGCAAAGGAGAAATAGCAGGAGGAACAGGGACCATTCACATCAATATCAGGCCAGTCAACCACATATATCTTGTAGGATATGTTTCTGTAACAAAAGGAGCGGTTTGGCTACACAGTTATAGGGCATACAGTGAGTGCAATGCCTACCAAAACTTTTGAGGCACTCCAATGCCCCTTGGAAATGACATGGAGGTCAGAGGGCCTTAACTAAACCTTTTTTTCCATTTATGGCAACTGGGTCTCCTGTGCACTGTTGGCCTAAGCAGTGAATGGAAGGCTTTCCAAAAATTATAAGGAACTGCAATGCCCCTGGAAACAGATGTGGATTACAGCGTACTAAAAACCTTCTACCCATTATTGGGGAGTGTGTCTCCCTTAGTTTTCACCTTTGCATTGAAAAGCAAAAGCTGACTAAAATTAGGAGGAAATGCAATGCCCGTTGGAAGAGTCATGGAGATTAGAGGTAAGGTAATTAAAAACAACATTTCAATGCCCCTTGGAAGAGCTGTGGAGTTCAGAGTGGCTTAAGAAGACGCTTTTAATGCCCCTTTGAAGAGACGTGGAGGTCACAGTAGCTTAACAAGACGGTTTTAATGCCCCTTACAAGAGCCATACAGTACAGCATCTTAAAAACATTATTCCCATTATTGGGGAGTGGGTCTCCCATAGTATTTGCTTATGCCTTCCAAGCAAAAGCTTCCAAAAATTATGAGGAAATGCAATGCCCGTTCGAAGAGTCGTGGAGATCCCAGTAGCTTAACAAGACGCTTTTAATGCCCCTCACAAGAGACGTGGAGGTCAGAGTGGCATAACAAGACAGTTTTAATGCCCCTTACAAGACACGTGGAGGTCAGAGTGGTATAACAAGACGCTTTTAATGCCCCTCAGAAGAGACGTGGAGGTCAGAGTGGTATAACAAGACGGTTTTAATGCCCCTTACAAGAGACGTGGAGGTCAGAGTGGTATAACAAGATGGTTTTAATGCCCCTCAGAAGAGACGTGGAGGTCAGAGTGGTATAACAAGACGGTTTTAATGCCCCTCTGAAGAGACGTGGAGGTCAGAGTGGTATAACAAGACGGTTTTAATGCCCTTTACAAGACACGTGGAGGTCAGAGTGGTATAACAAGACGGTTTTAATGCCCCTTACAAGACACGTGGAGGTCAGAGTGGTATAACAAGACTCTTTTAATGCCCCTTACAAGAGACGCTCATTATTCTGGCATTTGGCAAATATTAAAAATGATGGTAATCCTAATTGACCTAAAATGGGAAAGGTTTATTCTGATTTCATGTCAGATATTGAGAAAAACCTGCAGATGTGTCTATTTATACAGTGTATGGAAACTTCTGATTTCAACTGTGTATGTATATATATATATATGTGTATAATATATACACGGCGAAGCTCACACAACACAACACCCACAGCAGAGGAACTGGCTGCACACACACCTGCTCCTGTCAGTGCTGTGAGCGCTCCTCATGTCGCTGCTGGCTCCGCCCCTCATATCGCTGCTGGCTCTGCCCCTCACATCGCTGCTGGCTCCGCCCCTCTGTCGCTGTTGGCTCCGCCCCTCATATCGCTGCTGGCTCCGCCCCTCACATCGCTGCTGGCTCCGCCCATCAGCCGCTCACAGTCCTCAGCAATATGGAGACATCCGCACTGATCAGAATCCTCGGGGGCGTGGCCTGTCACTGTAGTCACACAAGGGTTGTCATGGAGATCTCAAGGGAAGGCAGGTGGGCGGGGCTTAGAGCAGGAAGTAGAAGCCGTGCAGTGTGATTGGCTCCTTACCTTCTGCCAGTAATGGAGCAGATATATGGCTCCTATATAATGGAGGGTGTTCAGGAGGGGTTCCCCACCCTAAAGGTCAGGGGATAAATAATACTGGACATGAGCGAGGGCAGGAGGACATTATTCTATATTGTAAGAAATCTGATTTCTTCTTTCCTCACAGTTTTTCCTGTGCAAGGCCACATGTATTGTGCGATAATCTGTGAATATGGGGGGATCTGCTCCTCACATCCACATCAATCCCCCCACGTCTGAGCTCTCCCTTACAGGGGTCTTCTGCTCTGCACATTGATGCCGTATCCATGGAGATGACATCATGGCTGGTACATGCGGATCTCCCCGATGGGATCCTCATGTATCTGGAGGACGAGGCGCTGCTGCTCCTCGGGGAGAGGGGGCACAATTCCTGTACACATGATACAGGGGCTTCTGCCATCTCTGGGCTGAGAATAATGCTGGCAGCGCGCAGTCTACATGATGTGAGGATTACAAGTCTGCAGTCACAGAGAGTCACACAGATGACTGCAGGCCTTCAGCTTCACACCGGACAATCCCTTTAAATACATGTATATTGGTCTAAAAAGACTTTTTACTATTTTGCTTCATGTAACATTTGCTCTGTTCGGCCTTTACCAGCTTATTGTTTCCCAGCAGCACATTGATGGCTTCAGAATGAGTTAACTTGAGATTCAGTCAGTGAGCTCCTTATGATGTGGAGTTTCCAGCGCTTTTATTTCTGCGATGATTTATGACTGCATCAGAGATCAGCCCAACTTTCATGCTGGTCTGTGAACATAATCAGCACAGAGAAGGTCAGAATGAGCTCACTGATAAATTCTCAGTGAGCTCATTCTGCAACTAGCAATGCAAAGGAAATAAAAAAGCCAAATTGTTTATGAAACGTTATTGAAAAAATATTTGTATGTATATATTTAGCCCAAAATGTCTGAGTGTCCATATCCTTAGTACCAGCACAGCTGAGGATTTGGTATAATCAGGGGCGTACATAGGACGCAGAAGTTCTAATTGGGCCCCCCCCCAGCAACAAAAATGTAAATAATTGTCGGGGTCGCAGAAGATCAGATCTCACAACCTTCCAGCCTTTACATAGTAATTTTCCTCCTGCTGAAGTCCTAGATCCCTTTTTCATTGCCCATAAAGTGTGGTGCCAACAAAAGTGCCCCCCAAACACGGTATGATACCCCCATGGTGAATTCCTCCATATGCGCAGTATAATGACCCTACTGTACCCGACCTCAACTCCCAGGGTAAAGTATGATCCCCCAACTGCCCCACACCTCTCCACACTCCATAGAGTATAATGCACTCAGTATAAGACTCTCGCCATGGTTCTCCACACAGTATAAGGCACTCGCCATGGTCCTCCACGCAGTATAATGCACTCCCTCGTGGTCCTCCACGCAGTACAATGCACTCCCACGTGGTCCGCCACGCAGTATAATGCACTCCCTCGTGGTCCTCCACACAGTACAATGCACTCCCCGTGGTCCTCCACACAGTACCATGCACTCCCCCATGGTCCTCCACACAGTACCATGCACTCCCCCATGGTCCTCCACACAGTACAATGCACTCCCCCATGGTCCTCCACACTGTACAATGTACTCCCCCATGGTCCTCCACACAGTATAAAGCCCCCGTCTCACATAGCGATATCGCTAGCGAGATCGCTGCTGTGTCACGGTTTTGGTGACTCACCAGCGACCTCACCAGCGATGTCGCTATGTGTGACACTTTGCAACGATCAGGCCCCTGCTGTGAGGTTGCTGATCGCTGCAAAGTGTCCTGGACCATTTTTTGGTCGTTGGCCTCCCGCTGGCCAGCACACATCGCTGTGTGTGACCAGCAGGACCAACGATCTGGCTGGTAACCATAGTAAACATCGGGTTACTAGGGGCACGCGCGCACTTAGTAACCCGCTGTTTACCATGGATACCACTCTGCTACGGTGCGCGGAGGCTACCGTTCACCTTAGCAGAGTGGTATCCATGATAAACAGCGGGTTACTAGGGGCACACGCGCACTTAGTAACCCGATGTTTACCATAGTTACCAGCCTGCTCCTGCTTAAGCAGCAGGCTGGTAACAGGAGCAGGACATCGTGGAACGATTCTTTCCACGATATCGCTGCTCCCCTGATCGCTGGTGAGCCTGCCTGTTTGACAGCTCCCCAGCGATGTATTAGCGATGCAGCAACGATCCCTGACAGGTCGTATCGTTGTCGGGATCGCTGCTGCATCGCTTAGTGTGACGGGGCCTTAAGACACTCGCCATGGTTCTCCACTCAGTATAATGCATTCCCCCATGGTCCTGTACGCAGTATAATGCAGCCCCCCATAGGGTAAAATGCAGCCCCCCCCCCCCACCCGTAGGGTAAAATGCAGCCCCAGTCCTCCAGTATTATCAGTACACAATGATTTAAAAAATAAATACATACTTACCGCTCCTCGTTCCCCGCTGCTTCAGTCTCTGCAGCTGATCACCTCAGCAGCTGCCAGCTCCACTGTCTGACACAGCGTGGCGCGTCATCATGCTGCTGCGTCAGACGCAGAGGAGGAATGATGGGAGAGGGAGTGTCACATGATGCTCCCTCCTCCAGGTTTTCGTGGGCCCCGGGCGAAAGAGTCTCAGTGGCCCCTTTAACACATCCAACCATTCATGATACACAGATACAGCAGAGAAATTATAGATATAGATATAGTACAATGCCAAACATTTCACTGACTTCTTACATTTCATGAGTGATATCTACTGTAAATTCTACAATAGCTCAGAAACCGGTGAATCCTCACAGCGCACAGTGCAGACCGGACAGTATAGTCCTCCATACAGTGTTATGGCACCACATAGTCCTCCATACAGTATTATGAGCCCTATATAATGCTCAATACAAAATACTGGATCCCATATAATTCACCATAGAGAATACTGCCTGGTCCCCATGTAATGCCATATGCAGGCTGGACCTCATACAGAGGCCCCATAAGCCCGCTGCATCCTCTCCGGGGCCCCCACAAGCCGGCTGCATCCCCCCAGGGCCCCCCTCAAGCCTGCATCACCCCCCCCCCCAGAGCCCCCACATGCCTGCAGCATCCCCCCCATAGACCCCACAAGCCTGCAGCATCCCCCCCAGAGCACCCACAAGCCCACAGCATCCCCTCCAGGGCCCCACAAGCCCGCAGAATCCCCCCCAGGGCCCCACAAGCCCGCAGCATCCCCTTAGGGCCCCCACAAGCCCGCAGCATCCCCCCGGGGCCCCCACAAGCCCTGGACCGTACCTGCATCACCACCAGTAAAGGTATTGAAGGTTACCCTTGTGTGTGTGCCTGTACTTCCTCTGGAACCGTCCTGCAGTCTCCCTCCTGCTTCCACCATCTTTCTACACCTCTACACTGCCCTGAGGCCTGCTCTACCTGTGGGGAGCCGTCCCATCATAGCTGCCCCTAACATCAGCCTCAGTGGACTGTCGCAGCGCTGGTAACCTCTTACCAGAATCCACAGGTGGCGTCACGACAATTTCCCCTATAAGCATTCCCCCCCCCCCCCCCTTGAGTGACTGCCCTGGGCCACGGACTGGGCCAGCCACCGTGATATCCCCCGGCAACCAGAGGCCCGGCTGCCGAGTGCCCCACGGCCCTGGGGGCGAGTCACTATGCACAGTGGTTCATGAATTAATATTCACAGTGACCCTCCATCCTGTGATTAAAAGGGTCCGTACATTTGACACCTCCGTCTGACTCCCACAGTCTCCTCCGCACAGATCGATATTAAGATGGCCACCGCAATGGCATGGGGAGTGCAGCGGTGAGTCCAGAGCGCAGCTCCTCGCTCTAAAATGCCCATCAGAAAGAAGAGGTCAGACATTTATTTTCTATGAGCGCTCTATTATCCTATTTATCAAACATCAGCACTACAAGAATCCGTCCTGAGCCGTGCTGGGATCTTTGAACGTGGGCCCCCGGGAGGATCGGGCCCCTCATGGTGGAGCAGATCACACTCATTATAATCCATCACTGATAGAAGATACATAAACAACAACACAGGATGATTGTAAAACAGTGAGGTAATATTTTATTGAGCCACCAAACACACAATAAACATATCGAACAGTCCCAGCAAATACCTAATATGGTGCAAATTACAGAGTCTCACCCTTCCGCTGACTCGCTGGGATTAAAGCAGCTGCCAATCCGAGGGGCTTCTGGGGCTGACTACCCCCACCAATGGCACCCCCACCAAAGAGCACCCACAAAGAGGAGGTAACAACAAGCTTAGAAAGCTGACAGTCCATTGAGGTACGTGGCCAGGAGACCAGAAAGTTCCAACCTGGCTTCTCCGAACATATCCATGGAACTAGGTGACCGGAAGGTCCCGACTTGGCTTTTTCCGAGCATATTCACGAGTTCCAGGTGGCCGGAGTGTCCCAACCTGGCTACTCCAAACATCTCCATGGGACCAGGTGACTGGTGGGTCCCAACCTGGTTTTCCCAGATGTATCCATGGGTTCTATAGTAGTCAATGGAGCAGATCTGTATTCCTCCAGCCAGGGCTGTGGTCCCTTAAGCTGGCATCCTGTAGAAACCAAATCTATGTCCCTCTTAATGGATTCATGGTGTTCTTTAGAGCTGTCCCATAGAGTGTTCCTGGCAGTGGTTTTGTAAAAAGACTCTATGTAGTTCACAACTGTCCTTCTTCAAGACTTCATCCACAGGTCAAGAGAAAGGGGTGGTGTTACTAATTCCCATTACTGGAGCATCCACAGTTCATCCCCCAATGTTGACTTGCAAACATTGCAAACATTGAAGGATAAACTATAAATTCCGAAACAATGCAAGTCAACAAATTGCATGGACTTATAAAATGGTAATCAACATATTTAGCAAACATCCATTGTTCAAAGAGCCGGCGTCCCTGTATTGCAAAGATAACAGTACAATAAACCAGAAGAGTTGATATAAGAGGTAAATAACCATTTATCAGTGAACAAATATCACCTCAACCTACAAGATGAGTCAACATTCAGACTCATGACAAAAGATCATGTGCGTTGACCAACCGAAGAAAGAAACACATAAATTTAATAGTTAATAATTCAGGCAATAGTCTATCATTCTGGGCCTATGGAATTTACATCTGGATAATTACGATTAAATGCTGTGTCGTCACAGGCCCCTTTAGTTTTAGGGACTGGCAGGGGTCCTTTACAGTTGCTCTCCCACTAGTTCATCCTTCTTTCCTTTACTCCGTTTCAATAAAATATTTGGAAATATACAAAGTAAAAACTCAAATATAATTTTTTTTCTTACATTAAAACTAGATTTTATTAAAATAAACCCCCAAAAAACAAGAACAAAAAAACTAAACCTGATTAACATCGCAGAGAACAACAATCCAAACTGTACAACGATCACATGATTTATCCGGCACGAAAAACAGCATCAAGAATAAAATAGTAAGAATTAATGGCAAAATTGTAGCTTTTGTTCATTTTGTCTCTATACTGCACGATAAACGCTGGAAAGAAAAAATATAAGAACCATTCCTGGGGTTTTGCCATTGAATGCTGGAAAAAATAAAAAAACATCAGCAGAATTGTTTTTTATTAATCTCACGCAAAAGAAAAATGGAATAAAAATTATAAAAACGTTGTCTGTTCCCCAAAATGTTCCCAGTGAATCCTATAGCTGCTCCGCATGGACCCAAACTGGTAAACTAAAAACTCCTGCATGCCCCGTGTGTGTGTATGTGTGTGTATGTATATATATATATATATACATACACATATATATATACTCCTCTGTACTATATACACGGCAGAGCTCACACACCACAACACGCTCCGCTGCGGCGCCACAAAAAGAGCGGACCTGGCTGCACACACACCTGCTCCTGTCACCTGTATACACAGTTGAAACCAGAAATTTACATACACTATATAAATGTTAGAACCCTTCTGTTTGTTTTTTCCATCTTGTGTTTTGCGGTCACAAGACCATCTGCCTTTATATTCCAGCTCCGCCCTTTTGGCTGTGTTGGACTTCAGTGTTGTTTGACTGCTTTTCTAGCCAGGTGCTTCTGTGCCTTTCTCTGTCAGTTCGCTTGGTCCTTCTGGGACCTCTAGTACCTTTTTGTCAGTTTATCTTTTTGTGTTCTGTAACAACTTCTCTGTTTAGGAGATGTCCCATTTTTGTTCCAGTCCTTAGTTCTTTTTGGGACCCCTCTCCTTTATGCTATAGGTCTTCGTTCAGACTAGCCGAGGACTAAGGCGGGTCTGTTCGCTAGGAACAGGCAGCCGCTACATCGTAGGGATTCAGCTTAGTCTTACTGTAGGGATAGCTTTCTCCTTTCTTTCCTTAGTACTTGTTGCAGATCATAACAATAAAAAGACACATCTGCATGTTTTTCTCAATATCTGACATGAAATTAGAATAAACCTTCCCGTTTTAGGTCAATTAGGATTACCATAATTTTTAAGATTTGCCAAATGCCAGAATAATAAGAGAGAGAGAGAATGTTTTAAAGCATTTTTATTACTTACTGCAAAGTCATAAGTTTACATGCACTAATATTGCTATACCTTTAAACAATTCTGGACTGCCCATATGATGATGTCATGTGTTTGGAAACTTCTGATAGTTTTTTTGGCAACATCTCAGTTAATTAGAGACACACCTGTGGATGTATTTTAATGCACACCTGAAACACACTGCTTCTTTGTGTAGCATCATGGGAAAGTCTAAAGAAATCAACCAAGATATCAGGAAGAGAATTGTGGACTTGCACAAGTCTGGCTCATCCTTGGGTACAATTTCAAGATACCTGAAGGTGTCTCGTTAATCTGTACAAACAATTATATGCAAGTACAAACAAGATGGGACTGTCCAGCCATCATACCGCTCAGGAAGGAGACGGGTTCTGTGTCCCAGAGATGAACGTGCTTTGGTCCGATATGTGCATATCAAGGACAAAAGCAAAAGATCTTGTGAAGATGATAGGGGAAGCTGATAAGATTGTGTCTATATCCACAGTGAAATGAGTACTGTATCAATATAGGCTGAAAGGCCACTGTGCCAGGAAGAAGCCATTACTCCAAAAGAAAGATAAAAAAGCCAGATTAATGATTGCAAATGCACACAGGAACAAAGACCTTAATTTTTGGAGACATGTCCCGTGGTCTGATGAAACTAAAACTGAACTTTTTGGGCATAGTGACCATCGTTACTTTTGGAAGAAAAAAGGAGAAGCTTGGAAGCCTAAGAACACCATCCCAACTGTGAAACACGGGGGTGGCAGCATCATGTGGGGTTGATTTCCTGTAGGAGGGACTGGCGATAGCGCCCCTCACAGGCATCACGTGACCTCCCGGCTGCAGCCGCCTCTTTCTTCCGCTGATGTCACGTCAAATGAGGCATAACATTAGTGTCGCGGACCCCGCGGTGGATGCTGGGCTGTGGGCGGGGGTTACCCCGCGCGTCCCACCCAGCATCCTCCGCGCCCCACTCCCAATGAATGAGGACAGGGAAAGAGGTAAACTTTTGACTTAGCAGTAAGTAATAAAAATGTCCTAAAACATTCTCTCTCATTATTCTGGCATTTGGCAAATATTAAAAATGATGGTAATCCTAATTGACCGAAAATGGGAAGGTTTATTCTGATTTCATGTCAGATATTGAGAAAAACCTGCAGATGTGTCTATTTATACAGTGTATGGAAACTTCTGATTTCAACTCTGTATATATATATATATATATGTGTATATTATATACACGGCGAAGCTCACACACCACAACACCCACAGCAGAGGAACTGGCTGCACACACACCTGCTCCTGTCAGTGCTGTGAGCGCCCCTCATATCGCTGCTGGCTCCGCCCCTCATATCGCTTCTGGCTCCGCCCCTCACATCGCTGCTGGCTCCGCCCATCAGCCGCTCACAGTCCTCAGCAATATGGAGACATCCGCACTGATCAGAATCCTTGGGGGCGTGGCCTGTCACTGTAGTTACACAAGGGTTGTCATGGAGATCTCAAGGGAAGGCAGGTGGGCGGGGCTTAGAGCAGGAAGTAGAAGCCGTGCAGTGTGATTGGCTCCTTACCTTCTGCCAGTAATGGAGCAGATATATGGCTCCTATATAATGGAGGGGGTTCAGGAGGGGTTCCCCACCCAAAAGGTCAGGGGATAAATAATACTGGACATGAGCGAGGGCAGGAGGACATTATTCTATATTGTAAGAAATCTGATTTCTTCTTTCCTCACAGTTTTTCCTGTGCAAGGCCACATGTATTGTGCGATAATCTGTGAATATGGGGGGATCTGCTCCTCACATCCACATCAATCCCCCCACGTCTGAGCTCTCCCTTACAGGGGTCTTCTGCTCTGCACACTGATGCCGTATCCATGGAGATGACATCATGGCCGGTACATGCGGATCTCCCCGATGGGACCCTCATGTATCTGGAGGACGAGGCACTGCTGCTCCTCGGGGAGAGGGGGCACAATTCCTGTACACATGATACAGGGGCTTCTGCCATCTCTGGGCTGAGAATAATGCTGGCAGCGCGCAGTCTACATGATGTGAGGATTACAAGTCTGCAGTCACAGAGAGTCACACAGATGACTGCAGGCCTTCAGCTTCACACCGGACAATCCCTTTAAATACATGTATATTGCTCTAAAAAGACTTTTTACTATTTTGCTTCATGTAACATTTGCTCTGTTCGGCCTTTACCAGCTTTTTGTTTCCCAGCAGCACATTGATGGCTGCAGAATGAGTTAACTTGAGATTCAGTCAGTGAGCTCCTTATGATGTGGATTTTCCAGCTCTTTTATTTCTGCGATGATTTATGACTGCATCAGAGATCAGCCCAACTTTCATGCTGGTCTGTGAACATAATCAGCACAGAGAAGGTCAGAATGAGCTCACTGATAAATTCTCAGTGAGCTCATTCTGCAACTAGCAATGCAAAGGAAATAAAAAAGCCAAATTGTTTATGAAACGTTATTGAAAAAATATTTGTATGTATATCTTTAGCCCAAAATGTCTGAGTGTCCATATCCTTAGTACCAGCACAGCTGAGGATTTGGTACAATCAGGGGCGTACATAGGAATCATGGGGCCCCATAGCAGAAGTTCTAATTGGGCCCCCCCCAACAAAAAAAATGTAAAAATGTAAATAATTGTCGGGGTCACAGAAGAGCAGATCTCACAACCTTCCAGCCTTTACATAGTAATTTTCCTCCTGCTGAAGTCCTAGATTCCTTTTTCATTGCCCATAAAGTGTGGTGCCAACAAAAGTGCCCCCCAAACATGGTATGATACCCCCATGGTGAATTCCTCCATATGCGCAGTATAATGACCCTACTGTACCCCACCTCAACTCCCAGGGTAAAGTATGATCCCCCAACTGCCCCACACCTCTCCACACTCCATAGAGTATAATGCACTCGCCATGGTCCTCCACACAGTATAAGACTCTCGCCATGGTCCTCCACACAGTATAAGGCACTCGCCATGGTCCTCCACGCAGTATAATACACTCCCCATGGTCCTCCACGCAGTATAATGCACAACTTCGTGGTCCTCCACGCAGAATAATGCACTCCCTCGTGGTCCTCCACGCAGTATAATGCACTCCCACGTGGTCCTCCACACAGTACAATGCACTCCCCGTGGTCCTCCACACAGTATAATGCACTCCCCCATGGTCCTCCACACAGTACAATGCACTCCCCCATGGTCCTCCACACAGTACAATGCACTCCCCCATGGTCCTCCACACAGTACAATGCACTCCCCCATGGTCCTCCACACAGTACAATGCACTCCCCCATGGTCCTCCACACAGTATAAGACACTCGCCATGGCTCCCCACTCAGTATAATGCATTCCCCCATGGTCCTCCACACAGTACAATGTACTCCCCCATGGTCCTCCACACAGTATAATGCACTCCCCCATGGTCCTCCACACAGTATAAGACACTCGCCATGGCTCCTCACTCAGTATAATGCATTCCCCCATGGTCCTGTACGCAGTATAATGCAGCCCCCCATAGGGTAAAATGCAGCACCCCCACCCGTAGGGTAAAATGTAGCCCCCCCCCACCCGTAGGGTAAAATGCAACCCCCGTCCTCCAGTATTATCAGTACACACTGATTTAAAAATAAATACATACTTACCGCTCCTCGTTCCCTGCTGCTTCAGTCTCTGCAGCTGATCACCTCAGCAGCTGCCAGCTCCACTGTCTGACACAGCGTGGCGCGTCATCATGCCGCTGCGTCAGACGCAGAGGAGGAATGATGGGAGAGGGAGTGTCACATGATGCTCCCTCCTCCAGGTTTTCGTGGGCCCCGGGCGAAAGAGTCTCAGTGGCCCCTTTAACACACCATTCATGATACACAGATACAGCAGAGAAATTATAGATATAGATATAGTACAATGCCAAAAATGTCACTGACTTCTTACATTTCATGAGTGATATCTATTGTAAATTCTACAATAGCTCAGAAACCGGTGAATCCTCACAGCGCACAGTGCAGACCGGACAGTATAGTCCTCCATACAGTGTTATGGCACCACTAAGTCCTCCATACAATATTATGGGCACCACATAGTCCTCCATACAGTATTATGAGCCCCATATAATGCTCCATACAAAATGTTGGACCCCATATAATTCACCATAGAGAATACTGCCTGGTCCCCATGTAATGCCATATGCAGGCTGGACCCCATACAGAGGCCCCACCAGCCCGCTGCATCCCCCCCAGGGCCCCCACAAGCCTGCTGCATCCCCCCAGAGCCCTCATAAGCCCGCAACATTCCCTTAGGGCCCCCACAAGCACGCATTATCCCTGCATTATTCCCCAGAGCCCCCTAAGATCTCCACAAGCATTAATTAACCCCACCAGACTGCCCTCCAGCATTAACCCCCCCAAATCCCTCACTCGCAAGTATCAAGCCCCCTCACCCCAAAAACAACAAGAAGAAAAGACATCAGACCAGCAATTAATAGAACAATCTCCTGTTTCTCAGCTTAGGATACTGACCTCCTCCTGCAGCTTCACCGGCAGCTCTGTCTCTGCATGAGACTCTGGCGTCTGGTGCTGAACTAGAACACGCCCCCGGAAATGACATCATACCTGGAAGGATCCCATACATTCTAGCGTCTAGGGCACGGGAAGAGGTAAGTATTGTGCCGGCCGGGGCCCTGAGCAGGCGGGGGGGCCCATAGTGCGCTGGGATGCCCGACGGCGAGTAAGCCCCCCGCCTGCTCAGGGCCCCGCCGCTTGCCTGGGTGCAGGACAGGGACCCGATGCGGGGGTACACAGTGCAGTCGACTGCTATGGGGCCTCCCCAGCTCACGGGCCCCATAGCAGTCGCGTGGCCTGCCGCCATTGGCGGGACGCCACTCGGTACAATGGTGTCTGGCCTGGACAATCCTCTGTAAGGGAAACCAAGTCCAAACTGATAGATTTTCCCTGCACTGATACATTGTAGCAAACGGTCAGGACAGGAGGGGGATCGTTTAGACTGAATACCATTGTAATAAATGCTCCGCTGCTGTCAGGATTAGATTTTTTTCAGGTTCTGGATATTAACAAGAATGTTTTTATTCTTAGACAACAAGCAGAGATCTTACAAATGGCAGAAAAGTGGAATAATCCTTCATTGCAGAGAGGAGAACTTTCCTCCTGTATCCGGCGGATCGTCCTGTGGCTGAGAACAGTCTTTGCGGAGCGATTCCTCCCTATGAGGGGAACGTCGGCGCGGTGGAGCTGCTGTATCAGCCACGGAGGGGAATGAAGAGCAAGAAAGATTTATCCCTCATCCTGGAGGATCCGGAACTGAAGACTGCGGAGATCAAAGCTGAAGGTGAAGCCACATGTGATCTGTATACATCGGCAGAGGGGTCGTCACATGAGGAAATCCCCCATATATATGGAGATGGCGATCTGTGGGGGCCGGACACAGAATGGGTGTGTGGTGTAACCAAAGAGAACACTAAGTCAGCACAGGAGCTGTGTACACAAAACGGAAGCCTTCTGCAAAGTTACTTTATTCTCTTTATCCCCTTCCCGACATCCGCAGAATTTAAGTGTCGCAATTCCAATGAGTTGTGGATTTTTGGTTCAAGTTGCCCAACGGGACCAAAAAATAATGTGATAGAAAAGGATTAAAATTGAAATTTATATATATAAAAAAAATCCTTTTAAATTTCCTACCTCCATTTGTCAATACAAAGCAAGACTAAACGATTATATATATATATTTATTTATTTAGTATTGACACACTGACAAAAAGTCCGATCTATCAAATCATAAATATATTAACCCCTACAGCAAATGCCCAACAGCAAAGATAATCTAAACACCCCATTTTTTTTTCTTTTTGGGTAATTTTACCTCCCAAAAAATGCATCAAAAAGAGATGAAAAGTTTGTAGACGGCAGAGAATGGGATCAATAACCCCCGCAGGTCGGCGAGCAGAAAGCGAACCTCGCCCAGATTCATCAGCAGAAACATGGAACAAATGCCGGGTCTCACAAAATGGTGACACAATACCGGGTTATTTATTACTGTTTGGTGACACCATAATACGGCAATTCTGGCTTCTTAATTTATTTTTCCGCTATTTAACGTGCGGTTTAAATAATTTGGGCTTTGATAGGTCGGACTTTTACAGACATGACAATATAAAATGTTTCTTTTTTAATTTCTTTTTTTTTTACCTTGGAAAAAAGGGGTGATTTAACATTTTTGTTTATTTTTTTTCCTTTGTAAAACTTTTTTCTTTTTTTTCCATTTTTACTTTATTTTTTTATGTCCCCTTAGGGCACTTGAACCTGCGATCTCTTGACTGCTTATTCTATATACAGTAATCCTCTAGTAATGCAGTATACAGTTTATAAGATTAAGTCCAGACTGTGGATGAACTTCACAGGAGTACCAAGATGGCAGCCATGCAGGCCTTCACCATTCCCCTGACTGCCATTGTCATCCATTTCCTGGCGATAGCGCAATATAAATGCCGCTGTTGGCTCAGGTGGCCACAGTCTACTCAAGTCGCTGCTGTCGGCTCAGGTCACCGCTGTTCTGGGCTGGCTGGCAAATTGCACACAGTAGCAACCCATCCTTATTGAGTTTTATCTGTGGCTGATTCATAAAGTGAGTAAAGGTTACAAAGCTTTAAAAAGATAAAGCCGGTGTTATGATGTAATAGTTGAGGTCAAATGCCGACTAGATTCTCATCCACTTCTATCAGTGGGCTACTCAGAGAGGTGTCTGAGACTCTAGTCAGCATGTGACCAGGCTCGGACTGGCCTGCTGGGGAATTCCCCGGTGGGTCCCACTGCAGGGCCAGCACTGACAAGAGAAGGAAGGCTCCTCCCACTCCTATCATAGCACAGCTATGCACTTGTCTATATACTGTATGCTGTGTGTGTGGGGGTGTGTGGTTTGACTTGTCTATATACTGTATGCTGTGTGTGTGTGGGGGGGACTTGTCTGTATACCGTGTGTGGGAGGTGGGGGACTTGTCTATATACTGTATGCTGTGTGGGGGACTTGTCTATATACCGTATACTGTGTGTGGGGGACTTGTCTATATACCGCATGCTGTGTGTGGGGGACTTGTCTATATACTGTATGCTGTGTGGGGGACTTGTCTATATACCGTATGCTGTGTGGGGGACTTGTCTATATACCGTATGCTGTGTGGGGGACTTGCCTATATACTGTATGCTGTGTGGGGGACTTGTCTATATACTGTATGCTGTGTGGGGGACTTGTCTATATACCGTATGCTGTGTGGGGGACTTGTCTATATACTGTATGCTGTGTGGGGGACTTGTCTATATACTGTATGCTGTGTGTGGGGGGCTTGTCTATATACTGTATGCTGTGTGGGGGACTTGTCTATATACTGTATGCTGTGTGGGGGACTTGTCTATATACTGTATGCTGTGTGGGGGACTTGTCTATATACTGTATGCTGTGTGTGGGGGACTTGTCTATATACTGTATGCTGTGTATGAGGGACTTGTCTATATACCGTATGCTGTGTGTGGGGGACTTGTCTATATACCGTATGCTGTGTGTGGGGGACTTGTCTATATACTGTATGCTGTGTGTGGGGGACTTGTCTATATACTGTATGCTGTGTGTGGGGGACTTGTCTATATACCGTATGCTGTGTGTGGGGGACTTGTCTATATACTGTATGCTGTGTGTGTGTGGGGGGGACTTGTCTGTATACCGTATGCTGTGTGTGGGGGACTTGTCTATATACCGTAAGCTGTGTGTGGGGGACTTGTCTATATACTCTATGCTGTGTGTGGGTGACTTGTCTATATACCGTATGCTGTGTATGGGGGACTTGTCTATATACCGTATGCTGTGTGTGGGGGACTTGTCTATATACTGTATGCTGTGTGTGGGGGACTTGTCTATATACTGTATGCTGTGTGTGGGGGACTTGTCTATATACCGTATGCTGTGAGTGGGGGACTTGTCTATATACTGTATGCTGTGTGTGTGTGGGGGGGACTTGTCTGTATACCGTGTGTGGGAGGTGTGGGACTTGTCTATATACCGTATGCTGTGTGTGGGGGACTTGTCTATATACTGTATGCTGTGTATGGGGGACTTGTCTATATACCGTATGCTGTGTGTGGGGGATTTGTCTATATACTGTATGCTGTGTGGGAGGGACTTGTCTATATACCGTATGCTGTGTGGGGGACTTGTCTATATACCGTATGCTGTGTGGGGTACTTGTCTATATACCGTATGCTGTGTGTGTGGGACTTGTCTATATACTGTATGCTGTGTGTGGGGGACTTGTCTATATACCGTATGCTGTGTGTGGGGGACTTGTCTATATACCGTATGCTGTGTGGGGGGGACTTGTCTATATACCGTATGCTGTGTGTGGGGGACTTGTCTATATACTGTATGCTGTGTGTGGGGGACTTGTCTATATACCGTATGCTGTGTGTGGGGGACTTGTCTATATACCGTATGCTGTGTGTGGGGGACTTGTATATATACTGTATGCTGTGTGTGGGTGACTTGTCTATATACTGTATGCTGTGTGGGGGGGACTTGTCTATATACCGTATGCTGTGTGGGGGACTTGTCTATATACCGTATGCTGTGTGGGGTACTTGTCTATATACCGCATGCTGTGTGTGGGGGACTTGTCTATATACTGTGTGCTGTGTGTGGGGGACTTGTCTATATACCGTATGCTGTGTGTGGGGGACTTGTCTATATACTGTATGCTGTGTGTGGGGGACTTGTCTATATACCGTATGCTGTGTGTGGGGGACTTGTCTATATACTGTATGCTGTGTGTGGGGGACTTGTCTATATACCGTATGCTGTGTGTGGGGGACTTGTCTATATACCGTATGCTGTGTGTGGGGGACTTGTCTATATACTGTATGCTGTGTGGGGGGGACTTGTCTATATACTGTATGCTGTGTGGTGGGGTACTTGTCTATATACTGTATGCTGTGTGGGGGACTTGTCTAAATACTGTATGCTGTGTGTGGGGGACTTGTCTATATACTGTATGCTGTGTGTGGGGGACTTGTCTACATACCGTATGCTGTGTGTGGGGGACTTGTCTATATACCGTATGCTGTGTGGGGGACTTGTCTATATACCGTATGCTGTGTGGGGGACTTGTCTATATACTGTATGCTGTGTGTGGGGGACTTGTCTATATACTGTATGCTGTGTATGGGGGACTTGTCTATATACCGTATGCTGTGTGTGGGGGGGACTTGTCTATATACCGTATGCTGTGTATGGGGGACTTGTCTATATACCATATGCTGTGTGTGGGGAACTTGTCTATATACCGTATGCTGTGTGTGGGGGACTTTTCTATATACTGTATGCTGTGTGGGGGTCTTGTCTATATACCGTATGCTGTGTGTGGGGGACTTGTCTATATACCGTATGCTGTGTGTGGGGGACTTGTCTATATACTGTATGCTGTGTGGGGGGACTTGTCTATATACCGTATGCTGTGTGTGGGGGACTTGTCTATATACCGTATGCTGTGTGTGGGGGACTTGTGGGGGACTTGTCTATATACTGTATGCTGTGTGGGGGAACTTGTCTATATACCGTATGCTGTGTGAGGGGGACTTGTCTATATACCGTATGCTGTGTGGGGGACTTGTCTATATACCGTATGCTGTGTGTGGGGGACTTGTCTATATACTCTATGCTGTGTGTGGGGGACTTGTCTATATACCGTATGCTGTGTGTGGGGGACTTGTCTATATACCGTATGCTGTGTGTGGGGGACTTGTCTATATACCGTATGCTGTGTGTGGGGGACTTGTCTATATACTGTATGCTGTGTGTGGGGGACTTGTCTATATACTGTATGCTGTGTGGGGGGGACTTGTCTATATACTGTATGCTGTGTGTGGGGGACTTGTCTATATACCTTATGCTGTGTGGGGGACTTGTCTATATACCGTATGCTGTGTGGGGGACTTGTCTATATACCGTATGCTGTGTGTGGGGGACTTGTCTATATACCGTATGCTGTGTGTGGGGGACTTGTCTATATACCGTATGCTGTGTGTGGGAGACTTGTCTATATGCTGTATGCTGTGTGGGGGACTTGTCTATATACCGTATGCTGTGTGTGGGGGACTTGTCTATATACCGTATGCTGTGTGTGGAGGACTTGTCTATATAGTGTATGCTGTGTGTGGGGGACTTGTCTATATACTGTATGTTGTGTGGGGGGGACTTGTCTATATACTGTATGCTGTGTGGGGGACTTGTCTATATACCGTATGCTGTGTGTGGGGGACTTGTCTATATACCGTATGCTGTGTGTGGGGGACTTGTCTATATACCGTATGCTGTGTATGGGGGACTTGTCTATATACCGTATGCTGTGTGTGGGGGACTTGTCTATATACCGTATGCTGTGTGTGGGGGACTTGTCTATATACCGTATGCTGTGTGTGGGGGACTTGTCTATATACCGTATGCTGTGTGTGGGGGACTTGTCTATATACCGTATGCTGTGTGTGGGGGACTTGTCTATATACCGTATGCTGTGTGTGGGGAACTTGTCTATATACTGTATGCTGTGTGGGGGGACTTGTCTATATACTGTATGCTGTGTGTGGGGGACTTGTCTATATACCGTATGCTGTGTGAGGGGGACTTGTCTATATACTGTATGCTGTGTGTGGGGGACTTGTCTATATACCGTATGCTGTGTGAGGGGGACTTGTCTATATACTGTATGCTGTGTGGGGGGACTTGTCTATATACCGTATGCTGTGTGAGGGGGACTTGTCTATATACCGTATGCTGTGTGTGGAGGACTTGTCTATATACCGTATGCTGTGTGTGGGGGACTTGTCTATATACCGTATGCTGTGTATGGGGGACTTGTCTATATACCGTATGCTGTGTGTGGGGGACTTGTCTATATACCGTATGCTGTGTGTGGGGGACTTGTCTATATACCGTATGCTGTGTGTGGGGACTTGTCTATATACCGTATGCTGTGTGTGGGGACTTGTCTATATACCGTATGCTGTGTGGGGGGGACTTGTCTATATACCGTATGCTGTGTATGGGGGACTTGTCTATATAGTGTATGCTGTGTGTGGGGGACTTGTCTATATATCATATGCTGTGTGTGGGGGACTTGTCTATATACCGTATGCTGTGTGGGGGGGACTTGTCTATATACCGTATGCTGTGTATGGGGGACTTGTCTATATAGTGTATGCTGTGTGTGGGGGACTTGTCTATATATCATATGCTGTGTGTGGGGGACTTGTCTATATACCGTATGCTGTGTGTGGGGGACTTGTCTATATACCGTATGCTGTGTGGGGGACTTGTCTATATACCGTATGCTGTGTGTGGGGGACTTGTCTATATACTGTATGCTGTGTGTGGGGGACTTTTCTATATACTGTATGCTGTGTGTGGGGGACTTGTCTATATACCGTATGCTGTGTGGGGGGGACTTGTCTATATACTGTATGCTGTGTGGGGGACTTGTCTATATACCGTATGCTGTGTGTGGGGGACTTGTCTATATATACCTTATGCTGTGTGGGGGACTTGTCTATATACCTTATGCTGTGTGGGGGACTTGTCTATATACCGTATGCTGTGTGTGGGGGACTTGTCTATATACCGTATGCCGTGTGTGGGGGACTTGTCTATATACCGTATGCTGTGTGTGGGGGACTTGTCTATATACCGTATGCTATGTGTGGGGGACTTGTCTATATACCGTATGCTGTGTGTGGGGGACTTGTCTATATACCGTATGCTGTGTGTGGGGGACTTGTCTATATACTGTATACTGTGTGTGGGGGACTTGTCTATATACTGTATACTGTGTGTGGGGGACTTGTCTATATACCGTATGCTGTGTGTGGGGGATTTGTCTATATACTGTATGCTGTGTGGGGGACTTGTCTATATACTGTATGCTGTGTGTGGGGGACTTGTCTATATACCGTATGCTGTGTGTGGGGGACTTGTCTATATACTGTATGCTGTGTGTGGGGGACTTGTCTATATACTGTATGCTGTGTGTGGGGGATTTGTCTATATACTATATGCTGTGTGTGGGGGACTTGTCTATATACCGTATGCTGTGTGGGGGACTTCTCTATATACTGTATGCTGTGTGGGGGACTTGTCTATATACTGTATGCTGTGTGTGGGGGATTTGTCTATATACTATATGCTGTGTGTGGGGGACTTGTCTATATACCGTATGCTGTGTGGGGGACTTGTCTATATACTGTATGCTGTGTGGGGGGACTTGTCTATATACCGTATGCTGTGTGTGGGGGACTTGTCTATAACCGTATGCTGTGTGTGGGGGACTTGTGGGGGACTTGTCTATATACTGTATGCTGTGTGGGGGGACTTGTCTATATACCGTATGCTGTGTGAGGGGGACTTGTCTATATACCGTATGCTGTGTGAGGGGGACTTGTCTATATACCGTATGCTGTGTGAGGGGGACTTGTCTATATACCGTATGCTGTGTGTGGGGGACTTGTCTATATACTGTATGCTGTGTGTGGGGGACTTGTCTATATACTGTATGCTGTGTGTGGGGGACTTGTCTATATACCGTATGCTGTGTGTGGGGGACTTGTCTATATACCGTATGCTGTGTGTGGGGGACTTGTCTATATACTGTATGCTGTGTGTGGGGGACTTGTCTATATACTGTATGCTGTGTGGGGGGGACTTGTCTATATACTGTATGCTGTGTGGGGGGGACTTGTCTATATACTGTATGCTGTGTGTGGGGGACTTGTCTATATACCTTATGCTGTGTGTGGGAGACTTGTCTATATGCTGTATGCTGTGTGGGGGACTTGTCTATATACCGTATGCTGTGTGTGGGGGACTTGTCTATATACCGTATGCTGTGTGTGGAGGACTTGTCTATATACCGTATGCTGTGTGTGGGGGACTTGTCTATATACCGTATGCTGTGTATGGGGGACTTGTCTATATACCGTATGCTGTGTGGGGGGGACTTGTCTATATACTGTATGCTGTGTGTGGGGGACTTGTCTATATACTGTATGTTGTGTGGGGGGGACTTGTCTATATAATGTATGCTGTGTGGGGGACTTGTCTATATACCGTATGCTGTGTGTGGGGGACTTGTCTATATACCGTATGCTGTGTGTGGGGGACTTGTCTATATACCGTTTGCTGTGTATGGGGGACTTGTCTATATACCGTATGCTGTGTGTGGGGGACTTGTCTATATACCGTATGCTGTGTGTGGGGGACTTGTCTATATACCGTATGCTGTGTGTGGGGGACTTGTCTATATACCGTATGCTGTGTGTGGGGGGGACTTGTCTATATACCGTATGCTGTGTGTGGGGGACTTGTCTATATACCGTATGCTGTGTGTGGGGGACTTGTCTATATACTGTATGCTGTGTGTGGGGGACTTGTCTATATACTGTATGCTGTGTGGGGGGGACTTGTCTATATACTGTATGCTGTGTGTGGGGGACTTGTCTATATACCTTATGCTGTGTGGGGGACTTGTCTATATACCGTATGCTGTGTGGGGGACTTGTCTATATACCGTATGCTGTGTGTGGGGGACTTGTCTATATACCGTATGCTGTGTGTGGGGGACTTGTCTATATACCGTATGCTGTGTGTGGGAGACTTGTCTATATGCTGTATGCTGTGTGGGGGACTTGTCTATATACCGTATGCTGTGTGTGGGGGACTTGTCTATATACCGTATGCTGTGTGTGGAGGACTTGTCTATATAGTGTATGCTGTGTGTGGGGGACTTGTCTATATACTGTATGTTGTGTGGGGGGGACTTGTCTATATACTGTATGCTGTGTGGGGGACTTGTCTATATACCGTATGCTGTGTGTGGGGGACTTGTCTATATACCGTATGCTGTGTGTGGGGGACTTGTCTATATACCGTATGCTGTGTATGGGGGACTTGTCTATATACCGTATGCTGTGTGTGGGGGACTTGTCTATATACCGTATGCTGTGTGTGGGGGACTTGTCTATATACCGTATGCTGTGTGTGGGGGACTTGTCTATATACCGTATGCTGTGTGTGGGGGACTTGTCTATATACCGTATGCTGTGTGTGGGGGACTTGTCTATATACCGTATGCTGTGTGTGGGGAACTTGTCTATATACTGTATGCTGTGTGGGGGGACTTGTCTATATACTGTATGCTGTGTGTGGGGGACTTGTCTATATACCGTATGCTGTGTGAGGGGGACTTGTCTATATACTGTATGCTGTGTGTGGGGGACTTGTCTATATACCGTATGCTGTGTGAGGGGGACTTGTCTATATACTGTATGCTGTGTGGGGGGACTTGTCTATATACCGTATGCTGTGTGAGGGGGACTTGTCTATATACCGTATGCTGTGTGTGGAGGACTTGTCTATATACCGTATGCTGTGTGTGGGGGACTTGTCTATATACCGTATGCTGTGTATGGGGGACTTGTCTATATACCGTATGCTGTGTGTGGGGGACTTGTCTATATACCGTATGCTGTGTGTGGGGGACTTGTCTATATACCGTATGCTGTGTGTGGGGACTTGTCTATATACCGTATGCTGTGTGTGGGGACTTGTCTATATACCGTATGCTGTGTGGGGGGGACTTGTCTATATACCGTATGCTGTGTATGGGGGACTTGTCTATATAGTGTATGCTGTGTGTGGGGGACTTGTCTATATATCATATGCTGTGTGTGGGGGACTTGTCTATATACCGTATGCTGTGTGGGGGGGACTTGTCTATATACCGTATGCTGTGTATGGGGGACTTGTCTATATAGTGTATGCTGTGTGTGGGGGACTTGTCTATATATCGTATGCTGTGTGTGGGGGACTTGTCTATATACCGTATGCTGTGTGTGGGGGACTTGTCTATATACCGTATGCTGTGTGGGGGACTTGTCTATATACCGTATGCTGTGTGTGGGGGACTTGTCTATATACTGTATGCTGTGTGTGGGGGACTTTTCTATATACTGTATGCTGTGTGTGGGGGACTTGTCTATATACCGTATGCTGTGTGGGGGGGACTTGTCTATATACTGTATGCTGTGTGGGGGACTTGTCTATATACCGTATGCTGTGTGTGGGGGACTTGTCTATATATACCTTATGCTGTGTGGGGGACTTGTCTATATACCTTATGCTGTGTGGGGGACTTGTCTATATACCGTATGCTGTGTGTGGGGGACTTGTCTATATACCGTATGCCGTGTGTGGGGGACTTGTCTATATACCGTATGCTGTGTGTGGGGGACTTGTCTATATACCGTATGCTGTGTGTGGGGGACTTGTCTATATACCGTATGCTGTGTGTGGGGGACTTGTCTATATACCGTATGCTGTGTGTGGGGGACTTGTCTATATACTGTATACTGTGTGTGGGGGACTTGTCTATATACTGTATACTGTGTGTGGGGGACTTGTCTATATACCGTATGCTGTGTGTGGGGGATTTGTCTATATACTGTATGCTGTGTGGGGGACTTGTCTATATACTGTATGCTGTGTGTGGGGGACTTGTCTATATACCGTATGCTGTGTGTGGGGGACTTGTCTATATACTGTATGCTGTGTGTGGGGGACTTGTCTATATACTGTATGCTGTGTGTGGGGGATTTGTCTATATACTATATGCTGTGTGTGGGGGACTTGTCTATATACCGTATGCTGTGTGGGGGACTTCTCTATATACTGTATGCTGTGTGGGGGACTTGTCTATATACTGTATGCTGTGTGTGGGGGATTTGTCTATATACTATATGCTGTGTGTGGGGGACTTGTCTATATACCGTATGCTGTGTGGGGGACTTGTCTATATACTGTATGCTGTGTGGGGGGACTTGTCTATATACCGTATGCTGTGTGTGGGGGACTTGTCTATAACCGTATGCTGTGTGTGGGGGACTTGTGGGGGACTTGTCTATATACTGTATGCTGTGTGGGGGGACTTGTCTATATACCGTATGCTGTGTGAGGGGGACTTGTCTATATACCGTATGCTGTGTGGGGGACTTGTCTATATACCGTATGCTGTGTGTGGGGGACTTGTCTATATACTGTATGCTGTGTGTGGGGGACTTGTCTATATACTGTATGCTGTGTGTGGGGGACTTGTCTATATACCGTATGCTGTGTGTGGGGGACTTGTCTATATACCGTATGCTGTGTGTGGGGGACTTGTCTATATACTGTATGCTGTGTGTGGGGGACTTGTCTATATACTGTATGCTGTGTGGGGGGGACTTGTCTATATACTGTATGCTGTGTGGGGGGGACTTGTCTATATACTGTATGCTGTGTGTGGGGGACTTGTCTATATACCTTATGCTGTGTGTGGGGGACTTGTCTATATACCGTATGCTGTGTGGGGGGGACTTGTCTATATACCTTATGCTGTGTGTGGGAGACTTGTCTATATGCTGTATGCTGTGTGGGGGACTTGTCTATATACCGTATGCTGTGTGTGGGGGACTTGTCTATATACCGTATGCTGTGTGTGGAGGACTTGTCTATATACCGTATGCTGTGTGTGGGGGACTTGTCTATATACCGTATGCTGTGTATGGGGGACTTGTCTATATACCGTATGCTGTGTGGGGGGGACTTGTCTATATACTGTATGCTGTGTGTGGGGGACTTGTCTATATACTGTATGTTGTGTGGGGGGGACTTGTCTATATAATGTATGCTGTGTGGGGGACTTGTCTATATACCGTATGCTGTGTGTGGGGGACTTGTCTATATACCGTATGCTGTGTGTGGGGGACTTGTCTATATACCGTTTGCTGTGTATGGGGGACTTGTCTATATACCGTATGCTGTGTGTGGGGGACTTGTCTATATACCGTATGCTGTGTGTGGGGGACTTGTCTATATACCGTATGCTGTGTGTGGGGGACTTGTCTATATACCGTATGCTGTGTGTGGGGGGGACTTGTCTATATACCGTATGCTGTGTGTGGGGGACTTGTCTATATACCGTATGCTGTGTGTGGGGAACTTGTCTATATACTGTATGCTGTGTGGGGGGACTTGTCTATATACTGTATGCTGTGTGTGGGGGACTTGTCTATATACCGTATGCTGTGTGAGGGGGACTTGTCTATATACCGTATGCTGTGTGTGGGGGACTTGTCTATATACCGTATGCTGTGTGAGGGGGACTTGTCTATATACTGTATGCTGTGTGGGGGGACTTGTCTATATACCGTATGCTGTGTGAGGGGGACTTGTCTATATACCGTATGCTGTGTGTGGAGGACTTGTCTATATACCGTATGCTGTGTGTGGGGGACTTGTCTATATACCGTATGCTGTGTATGGGGGACTTGTCTATATACCGTATGCTGTGTGTGGGGGACTTGTCTATATACCGTATGCTGTGTGTGGGGGACTTGTCTATATACCGTATGCTGTGTGTGGGGACTTGTCTATATACCGTATGCTGTGTGTGGGGACTTGTCTATATACCGTATGCTGTGTGGGGGGGACTTGTCTATATACCGTATGCTGTGTATGGGGGACTTGTCTATATAGTGTATGCTGTGTGTGGGGGACTTGTCTATATATCATATGCTGTGTGTGGGGGACTTGTCTATATACCGTATGCTGTGTGTGGGGGACTTGTCTATATACCGTATGCTGTGTGGGGGACTTGTCTATATACCGTATGCTGTGTGTGGGGGACTTGTCTATATACCGTATGCTGTGTGGGGGACTTGTCTATATACCGTATGCTGTGTGTGGGGGACTTGTCTATATACCGTATGCTGTGCGTGGGGGACTTGTCTATATACTGTATGCTGTGTGTGGGGGACTTGTCTATATACTGTATGCTGTGTGTGGGGGACTTGTCTATATACCGTATGCTGTGTGGGGGGGACTTGTCTATATACTGTATGCTGTGTGGGGGACTTGTCTATATACCGTATGCTGTGTGTGGGGGACTTGTCTATATATACCTTATGCTGTGTGGGGGACTTGTCTATATACCTTATGCTGTGTGGGGGACTTGTCTATATACCGTATGCTGTGTGTGGGGGACTTGTCTATATACCGTATGCCGTGTGTGGGGGACTTGTCTATATACCGTATGCTGTGTGTGGGGGACTTGTCTATATACCGTATGCTGTGTGTGGGGGACTTGTCTATATACCGTATGCTGTGTGTGGGGAACTTGTCTATATACCGTATGCTGTGTGTGGGGGACTTGTCTATATACTGTATACTGTGTGTGGGGGACTTGTCTATATACCGTATACTGTGTGTGGGGGACTTGTCTATATACCGTATGCTGTGTGTGGGGGACTTGTCTATATACCGTATGCTGTGTGTGGGGGACTTGTCTATATACCGTATGCTGTGTGTGGGGGACTTGTCTATATACCGTATGCTGTGTGTGGGGACTTGTCTATATACCGTATGCTGTGTGTGGGGACTTGTCTATATACCGTATGCTGTGTGGGGGGGACTTGTCTATATACCGTATGCTGTGTATGGGGGACTTGTCTATATAGTGTATGCTGTGTGTGGGGGACTTGTCTATATACTGTATACTGTGTGTGGGGGACTTGTCTATATACCGTATGCTGTGTGTGGGGGACTTGTCTATATACCGTATGCTGTGTGTGGGGGACTTGTCTATATACCGTATGCTGTGTGTGGGGGACTTGTCTATATACCGTATGCTGTGTGTGGGGGACTTGTCTATATACCGTATGCTGTGTGTGGGGACTTGTCTATATACCGTATGCTGTGTGGGGGGGACTTGTCTATATACCGTATGCTGTGTATGGGGGACTTGTCTATATAGTGTATGCTGTGTGTGGGGGACTTGTCTATATACCGTATGCTGTGTGTGGGGGACTTGTCTATATACCGTATGCTGTGTGTGGGGGACTTGTCTATATACCGTATGCTGTGTGTGTGGGACTTGTCTATATACCGTATGCTGTGTGTGGGGGACTTGTCTATATAGTGTATGCTGTGTGTGGGGGACTTGTCTATATACCGTATGCTGTGTGTGGGGGACTTGTCTATATACCGTATGCTGTGTGTGGGGGACTTGTCTATATACCGTATGCTGTGTGTGGGGGACTTGTCTATATACTGTATGCTGTGTATGGGGGACTTGTCTATATACTGTATGCTGTGTGTGGGGGACTTGTCTATATACCGTATGCTATGTATGGGGGACTTGTCTATATACCGTATGCTGTGTGTGGGGGCTTGTCTATATACCGTATGCTGTGTGTGAGGGACTTGTCTATATACTGTATGCTGTGTATGGGGGACTTGTCTATATACTGTATGCTGTGTGTGGGGGACTTGTCTATATACTGTATGCTGTGTGTGGGGGACTTGTCTATATACTGTATGCTGTGTGTGGGGGACTTGTCTATATACTGTATGCTGTGTGTGGGGGGGACTTGTCTATATACTGTATGCTGTGTGTGGGGGACTTGTCTATATACTGTATGATGTGTGTGGAGGACTTGTCTATATACTGTATGCTGTGTGGGGGGGACTTGTCTATATACTGAATGCTGTGTGTGGGGGACTTGTCTATATACTGTATGCTGTGTGTGGGGGGGACTTGTCTATATACTGTATGCTGTGTGTGGGGGGGACTTGTCTATATACTGTATGCTGTGTGTGGGGGACTTGTCTATATACTGTATGCTGTGTGTGGAGGACTTGTCTATATACTGTATGCTGTGTGTGGGGGACTTGTCTATATACCGTATGCTGTGTGGGGGGGACTTGTCTATATACCGTATGCTGTGTATGGGGGACTTGTCTATATAGTGTATGCTGTGTGTGGGGGACTTGTCTATATATCATATGCTGTGTGTGGGGGACTTGTCTATATACCGTATGCTGTGTGTGGGGGACTTGTCTATATACCGTATGCTGTGTGGGGGACTTGTCTATATACCGTATGCTGTGTGTGGGGGACTTGTCTATATACTGTATGCTGTGTGTGGGGGACTTTTCTATATACTGTATGCTGTGTGTGGGGGACTTGTCTATATACCGTATGCTGTGTGGGGGGGACTTGTCTATATACTGTATGCTGTGTGGGGGACTTGTCTATATACCGTATGCTGTGTGTGGGGGACTTGTCTATATATACCTTATGCTGTGTGGGGGACTTGTCTATATACCTTATGCTGTGTGGGGGACTTGTCTATATACCGTATGCTGTGTGTGGGGGACTTGTCTATATACCGTATGCCGTGTGTGGGGGACTTGTCTATATACCGTATGCTGTGTGTGGGGGACTTGTCTATATACCGTATGCTGTGTGTGGGGGACTTGTCTATATACCGTATGCTGTGTGTGGGGGACTTGTCTATATACCGTATGCTGTGTGTGGGGGACTTGTCTATATACTGTATACTGTGTGTGGGGGACTTGTCTATATACTGTATACTGTGTGTGGGGGACTTGTCTATATACCGTATGCTGTGTGTGGGGGATTTGTCTATATACTGTATGCTGTGTGGGGGACTTGTCTATATACTGTATGCTGTGTGTGGGGGACTTGTCTATATACCGTATGCTGTGTGTGGGGGACTTGTCTATATACTGTATGCTGTGTGTGGGGGATTTGTCTATATACTGTATGCTGTGTGTGGGGGATTTGTCTATATACTATATGCTGTGTGTGGGGGACTTGTCTATATACCGTATGCTGTGTGGGGGACTTCTCTATATACTGTATGCTGTGTGGGGGACTTGTCTATATACTGTATGCTGTGTGTGGGGGATTTGTCTATATACTATATGCTGTGTGTGGGGGACTTGTCTATATACCGTATGCTGTGTGGGGGACTTGTCTATATACTGTATGCTGTGTGGGGGGACTTGTCTATATACCGTATGCTGTGTGTGGGGGACTTGTCTATATACCGTATGCTGTGTGTGGGGGACTTGTGGGGGACTTGTCTATATACTGTATGCTGTGTGGGCGGACTTGTCTATATACCGTATGCTGTGTGAGGGGGACTTGTCTATATACCGTATGCTGTGTGGGGGACTTGTCTATATACCGTATGCTGTGTGTGGGGGACTTGTCTATATACTGTATGCTGTGTGTGGGGGACTTGTCTATATACTGTATGCTGTGTGTGGGGGACTTGTCTATATACCGTATGCTGTGTGTGGGGGACTTGTCTATATACCGTATGCTGTGTGTGGGGGACTTGTCTATATACTGTATGCTGTGTGTGGGGGACTTGTCTATATACTGTATGCTGTGTGGGGGGGACTTGTCTATATACTGTATGCTGTGTGGGGGGGACTTGTCTATATACTGTATGCTGTGTGTGGGGGACTTGTCTATATACCTTATGCTGTGTGTGGGAGACTTGTCTATATGCTGTATGCTGTGTGGGGGACTTGTCTATATACCGTATGCTGTGTGTGGGGGACTTGTCTATATACCGTATGCTGTGTGTGGAGGACTTGTCTATATACCGTATGCTGTGTGTGGGGGACTTGTCTATATACCGTATGCTGTGTGTGGGGGACTTGTCTATATACCGTATGCTGTGTGTGGAGGACTTGTCTATATACCGTATGCTGTGTGTGGGGGACTTGTCTATATACCGTATGCTGTGTATGGGGGACTTGTCTATATACCGTATGCTGTGTGGGGGGGACTTGTCTATATACTGTATGCTGTGTGTGGGGGACTTGTCTATATACTGTATGTTGTGTGGGGGGGACTTGTCTATATACTGTATGCTGTGTGGGGGACTTGTCTATATACCGTATGCTGTGTGTGGGGGACTTGTCTATATACCGTATGCTGTGTGTGGGGGACTTGTCTATATACCGTATGCTGTGTATGGGGGACTTGTCTATATACCGTATGCTGTGTGTGGGGGACTTGTCTATATACCGTATGCTGTGTGTGGGGGACTTGTCTATATACCGTATGCTGTGTGTGGGGGACTTGTCTATATACCGTATGCTGTGTGTGGGGGGGACTTGTCTATATACCGTATGCTGTGTGTGGGGGACTTGTCTATATACCGTATGCTGTGTGTGGGGAACTTGTCTATATACTGTATGCTGTGTGGGGGGACTTGTCTATATACTGTATGCTGTGTGTGGGGGACTTGTCTATATACCGTATGCTGTGTGAGGGGGACTTGTCTATATACCGTATGCTGTGTGTGGGGGACTTGTCTATATACCGTATGCTGTGTGAGGGGGACTTGTCTATATACTGTATGCTGTGTGGGGGGACTTCGTCTATATACCGTATGCTGTGTGAGGGGGACTTGTCTATATACCGTATGCTGTGTGTGGAGGACTTGTCTATATACCGTATGCTGTGTGTGGGGGACTTGTCTATATACCGTATGCTGTGTATGGGGGACTTGTCTATATACCGTATGCTGTGTGTGGGGGACTTGTCTATATACCGTATGCTGTGTGTGGGGGACTTGTCTATATACCGTATGCTGTGTGTGGGGACTTGTCTATATACCGTATGCTGTGTGTGGGGACTTGTCTATATACCGTATGCTGTGTGGGGGGGACTTGTCTATATACCGTATGCTGTGTATGGGGGACTTGTCTATATAGTGTATGCTGTGTGTGGGGGACTTGTCTATATATCATATGCTGTGTGTGGGGGACTTGTCTATATACCGTATGCTGTGTGTGGGGGACTTGTCTATATACCGTATGCTGTGTGGGGGACTTGTCTATATACCGTATGCTGTGTGTGGGGGACTTGTCTATATACCGTATGCTGTGCGTGGGGGACTTGTCTATATACTGTATGCTGTGTGTGGGGGACTTGTCTATATACTGTATGCTGTGTGTGGGGGACTTGTCTATATACCGTATGCTGTGTGGGGGGGACTTGTCTATATACTGTATGCTGTGTGGGGGACTTGTCTATATACCGTATGCTGTGTGTGGGGGACTTGTCTATATATACCTTATGCTGTGTGGGGGACTTGTCTATATACCTTATGCTGTGTGGGGGACTTGTCTATATACCGTATGCTGTGTGTGGGGGACTTGTCTATATACCGTATGCCGTGTGTGGGGGACTTGTCTATATACCGTATGCTGTGTGTGGGGGACTTGTCTATATACCGTATGCTGTGTGTGGGGGACTTGTCTATATACCGTATGCTGTGTGTGGGGGACTTGTCTATATACCGTATGCTGTGTGTGGGGGACTTGTCTATATACTGTATACTGTGTGTGGGGGACTTGTCTATATACCGTATACTGTGTGTGGGGGACTTGTCTATATACCGTATGCTGTGTGTGGGGGACTTGTCTATATACCGTATGCTGTGTGTGGGGGACTTGTCTATATACCGTATGCTGTGTGTGGGGGACTTGTCTATATACCGTATGCTGTGTGTGGGGACTTGTCTATATACCGTATGCTGTGTGTGGGGACTTGTCTATATACCGTATGCTGTGTGGGGGGGACTTGTCTATATACCGTATGCTGTGTATGGGGGACTTGTCTATATAGTGTATGCTGTGTGTGGGGGACTTGTCTATATACTGTATACTGTGTGTGGGGGACTTGTCTATATACCGTATGCTGTGTGTGGGGGACTTGTCTATATACCGTATGCTGTGTGTGGGGGACTTGTCTATATACCGTATGCTGTGTGTGGGGGACTTGTCTATATACCGTATGCTGTGTGTGGGGGACTTGTCTATATACCGTATGCTGTGTGTGGGGACTTGTCTATATACCGTATGCTGTGTGGGGGGGACTTGTCTATATACCGTATGCTGTGTATGGGGGACTTGTCTATATAGTGTATGCTGTGTGTGGGGGACTTGTCTATATACCGTATGCTGTGTGTGGGGGACTTGTCTATATACCGTATGCTGTGTGTGGGGGACTTGTCTATATACCGTATGCTGTGTGTGTGGGACTTGTCTATATACCGTATGCTGTGTGTGGGGGACTTGTCTATATAGTGTATGCTGTGTGTGGGGGACTTGTCTATATACCGTATGCTGTGTGTGGGGGACTTGTCTATATACCGTATGCTGTGTGTGGGGGACTTGTCTATATACCGTATGCTGTGTGTGGGGGACTTGTCTATATACTGTATGCTGTGTATGGGGGACTTGTCTATATACTGTATGCTGTGTGTGGGGGACTTGTCTATATACCGTATGCTATGTATGGGGGACTTGTCTATATACCGTATGCTGTGTGTGGGGGCTTGTCTATATACCGTATGCTGTGTGTGAGGGACTTGTCTATATACTGTATGCTGTGTATGGGGGACTTGTCTATATACTGTATGCTGTGTGTGGGGGACTTGTCTATATACTGTATGCTGTGTGTGGGGGACTTGTCTATATACTGTATGCTGTGTGTGGGGGGGACTTGTCTATATACTGTATGCTGTGTGTGGGGGACTTGTCTATATACTGTATGATGTGTGTGGAGGACTTGTCTATATACTGTATGCTGTGTGGGGGGGACTTGTCTATATACTGAATGCTGTGTGTGGGGGACTTGTCTATATACTGTATGCTGTGTGTGGGGGGGACTTGTCTATATACTGTATGCTGTGTGTGGGGGGGACTTGTCTATATACTGTATGCTGTGTGTGGGGGACTTGTCTATATACTGTATGCTGTGTGTGGAGGACTTGTCTATATACTGTATGCTGTGTGTGGGGGACTTGTCTATATACTGTATGCTGTGTGTGGGGGACTTGTCTATATACTGTATGCTGTGTGTGGGGGGGACTTGTCTATATACTGTATGCTGTGTGTGGGGGACTTGTCTATATACTGTATGCTGTGTGTGGAGGACTTGTCTATATACTGTATGCTGTGTGTGGGGGACTTGTCTATATACTGTATGCTGTGTGGGGGGGACTTGTCTATATACTGTATGCTGTGTGTGGGGGACTTGTCTATATACCGTATGCTGTGTATGGGGGACTTGTCTATATACTGTATGCTGTGTGTGGGGGACTTGTCTATATACTGTATGCTGTGTGTGGGGGATTTGTCTATATACTGTATGCTGTGTGGGGGACTTGTCTATATACTGTATGCTGTGTGTGGGGGACTTGTCTATATACCGTATGCTGTGTGTGGGGGACTTGTCTATATACTGTATGCTGTGTGTGGGGGACTTGTCTATATACTGTATGCTGTGTGTGGGGGATTTGTCTATATACTATATGCTGTGTGTGGGGGACTTGTCTATATACCGTATGCTGTGTGGGGGACTTGTCTATATACTGTATGCTGTGTGGGGGACTTGTCTATATACTGTATGCTGTGTGTGGGGGATTTGTCTATATACTATATGCTGTGTGTGGGGGACTTGTCTATATACCGTATGCTGTGTGGGGGACTTGTCTATATACTGTATGCTGTGTGGGGGACTTGTCTATATACCGTATGCTGTGTGTGGGGGATTTGTCTATATACTGTATGCTGTGTGGGGGACTTGTCTATATACCGTATGCTGTGTGTGGGGGACTTGTCTATATACCGTATGCTGTGTGTGGGGGACTTGTCTATATACCGTATGCTGTGTGTGGGGGACTTGTCTATATACTGTATGCTGTGTGGGGGGGGGACTTGTCTATATACCGTATGCTGTGTGTGGGGGGGGGACTTGTCTATATACCGTATGCTGTGTGTGGGGGACTTGTCTATATACCGTATGCTGTGTGTGGGGGACTTGTCTATATACCGTATGCTGTGTGTGGGGGACTTGTCTATATACCGTATGCTGTGTTGGGGGGGGACTTGTCTATATACCTTATGCTGTGTGTGGGGGACTTGTCTATATACCGTATGCTGTGTGTGGGGGACTTGTCTATATACTGTATGCTGTGTGTGGGGGTCTTGTCTATATACCGTATGATGTGTGGTGGGGGAGGGGGTGCTGGACTTGGTTCTCTTTGCTATATGTGGGGGAGGGAGACCTGGATAAATATGCTATACATGGAGGAGGGGAGCTTGGCTATATACTTTGTGTGGGGGAGCGGGGATCTTGGCTATATACTTTGTGTGGGGGAGCGGGGACCTGGCTATATACTTTGTGTGGGGGAGCGGGGACCTGGCTATATACTGTGTGTGGGGGAGCGGGGACCTGGCTATATACTTTGTGTGGGGGAGCGGGGACCTTGGCTATATACTTTGTGTGGGGGAGCGGGGACCTGGCTATATACTGTGTGTGGGGGAGCGGGGATCTTGGCTATATACTGTGTGTGGGGGAGCGGGGACCTGGCTATATACTGTGTGTGGGGGAGCGGGGACCTGGCTATATACTGTGTGTGGGGGAGCGGGGACCTGGCTATATACTGTGTGTGGGGGAGCGGGGACCTGGCTTTATACTGTGTGTGGGGGAGCGGGGACCTGGCTATATGTGGTAGGTGTGGGGCAGTTGATGTTACGGGGGCAGCTTTATTGTGAATGTATATGTAGTGGGTACAATGTGGAGGACTCTTTATAGATCACAGACATCATATGTGCTGATCAGGAGCCTTTCTGTGAATGCGATGTGTCAGGTCAGAGCTGCACTATTGCTAGATGATCTTGTGGGTGAACGTCTCATTCAGACGTCTGTTTTTTTACATCCATGTTATTGACAGACATAATACGCACCTTTATCATCTATGGGGCAGTTCACATATCCATATATATATATTTTATTTGCATATAGTAACAAACATTGATACAATTCGGATCGATCCCTTTGATGAAAATCAGTTTTGTTTTTTTTCCTTTTTTTTAATGTACCAGAAAACTACAGATGTCTGAATGAGGCCTGAAGATCTGTTCAAATGTGGCAGATTGTTCCTGGAGGATTTCCATAGAAAATCAGAGCAAATTAGCAAAAATCCGCAAGAAAATCCACAACAGCAAATTTGCACTGCATGATTATGGTGCAGATCTTTCTGGTAATTCACTGTGGAAAACAGCAGCGTGTAAAATAAAAAGAAATAAACTTGCTGGGAGTTGTAGTCCCTCACCACATACTGCAATGCTATTATGGCGCAGTGATGGTTTAGTTACATGACCGGTGCCTGCGCTGTCACTTGCTGGGAGTTGTAGTCCCTCAGCACATACTGCAAGGCTATTATGGCGCAGTGATGGTTTAGTTACATGACCGGTGCCTGCGCTGTCACTTGCTGGGAGTTGTAGTCCCTCAGCACATACTGCAATGCTATTATGGCGCAGTGATGGTTTAGTTACATGATCGGAGCCTGCGCTGTCACTTGCTGGGAGTTGTAGTCCCTCACCACATACTGCAGTGCTATTATGATGCAGTGATGGTTTAGTTACATGATCGGTGCCTGCGCTGTCACTTGCTGGGAGTTGTAGTCCCTCACCACATACTGCAGTGCTATTATGACACAGTGATGGTTTAGTTACATGATCGGTGCCTGCGCTGTCACTTGCTGGGAGTTGTAGTCCCTCACCACATACTGCAGTGTTATCATGATGCAGTGATGGTTTAGTTACATGATCGGTGCCTGCGCTGTCACTTGCTGGGAGTTGTAGTCCCTCACCACATACTGCAGTGCTATTATGACGCAGTGATGGTTTAGTTACATGACCGGTGCCTGCGCTGTCACTTGCTGGGAGTTGTAGTCCCTCAGCACATACTGCAGTGCTATTATGATGCAGTGATGGTTTAGTTACATGATCGGAGCCTGCGCTGTCACTTGCTGGGAGTTGTAGTCCCTCAGCACATACTGCAATGCTATTATGGCGCAGTGATGGTTTAGTTACATGACCGGTGCCTGCGCTGTCACTTGCTGGGAGTTGTAGTCCCTCAGCACATACTGCAATGCTATTATGACGCAGTGATGGTTTAGTTACATGATCGGTGCCTGCGCTGTCACTTGCTGGGAGTTGTAGTCCCTCACCACATACTGCAGTGCTATTATGACACAGTGATGGTTTAGTTACATGATCGGTGCCTGCGCTGTCACTTGCTGGGAGTTGTAGTCCCTCACCACATACTGCAGTGTTATCATGATGCAGTGATGGTTTAGTTACATGACCGGTGCCTGCGCTGTCACTTGCTGGGAGTTGTAGTCCCTCAGCACATACTGCAATGCTATTATGGCGCAGTGATGGTTTAGTTACATGACCGGTGCCTGCGCTGTCACTTGCTGGGAGTTGTAGTCCCTCAGCACATACTGCAATGCTATTATGGCGCAGTGATGGTTTAGTTACATGATCGGAGCCTGCGCTGTCACTTGCTGGGAGTTGTAGTCCCTCAGCACATACTGCAATGCTATTATGGCGCAGTGATGGTTTAGTTACATGACCGGTGCCTGCGCTGTCACTTGCTGGGAGTTGTAGTCCCTCAGCACATACTGCAATGCTATTATGACGCAGTGATGGTTTAGTTACATGATCGGAGCCTGCGCTGTCACTTGCTGGGAGTTGTAGTCCCTCACCACATACTGCAGTGCTATTATGATGCAGTGATGGTTTAGTTACATGATCGGTGCCTGCGCTGTCACTTGCTGGGAGTTGTAGTCCCTCACCACATACTGCAGTGCTATTATGACACAGTGATGGTTTAGTTACATGATCGGAGCCTGCGCTGTCACTTGCTGGGAGTTGTAGTCCCTCACCACATACTGCAGTGCTATTATGATGCAGTGATGGTTTAGTTACATGATCGGTGCCTGCGCTGTCAGTTGCTGGGAGTTGTAGTCCCTCACCACATACTCAAGTGCTATTATGATGCAGTGATGGTTTAGTTACATGATCGGTGCCTGCGCTGTCACTTGCTGGGAGTTGTAGTCCCTCACCACATACTGCAGTGCTATTATGACGCAGTGATGGTTTAGTTACATGATCGGTGCCTGCGCTGTCACTTGCTGGGAGTTGTAGTCCCTCACCACATACTGCAGTGCTATTATGATGCAGTGTTGGTTTAGTTACATGACTGGTGCCTGCTCTGTCACTTGCTGGGAGTTGTAGTGCCTCACCACATACTGCAGTGCTATATGATGCAGTGATGGTTTAGTTACATGATCGGTGCCTGCACTGTCACTTGCTGGGAGTTATAGTCCCTCACCACATACTGCAGTGCTATTATTATGCAGTGATGGTTTAGTTACATGATTGGTGCCTGCGCTGTCACTTGCTGGGAGTTGTAGTCCCTCACCACATACTGCAGTGCTATTATGATGCAGTGATGGTTTAGTTACATAATCAGTGCATGCGCTGTCACTTGCTGGGAGTTGTAGTCCCTCACCACACACTGCAATGCTATTATGATGCAGTGATGATTTAGTTACATGATCGGTGCCTGTGCTGTCACTTGCTGGGAGTTGTAGTCCCTCACCACATACTGCAGTGCTATTATGATGCAGTGATGGTTTAGTTACATGACCGGTGCCTGTGCTGTCACTTGCTGGCAGTTGTAGTCCCTCATCACATGCTGCAGTGCTATTATGATGCAGTGATGGTTTAGTTACATGACCGTTGCCTGCGCTGTCACTTGCTGGGAGTTGTAGTCCCTCACCACATACTGCAGTGCTATTATGACGCAGAGATGGTTTAGTTACATGATCGGTGCCTGCGCTGTCACTTGCTGGGAGTTGTACTCCCTCACCACATACTGCAGTGCTATTATGATGCAGTGATGGTTTAGTTACATGACCGTTGCCTGCGCTGTCACTTGCTGGGAGTTGTAGTCCCTCACCACATACTGCAGTGCTGTTATGACGCAGAGATGGTTTAGTTACATGATCGGTGCCTGCGCTGTCACTTGCTGGGAGTTGTAGTCCCTCACCACATACTGCAGTGCTATTATGATGCAGTGATGGTTTAGTTACATGATCGGAGCCTGCGCTGTCACTTGCTGGGAGTTGTAGTCCCTCAGCACATACTGCAATGCTATTATGGCGCAGTGATGGTTTAGTTACATGACCGGTGCCTGCGCTGTCACTTGCTGGGAGTTGTAGTCCCTCACCACATACTGCAGTGCTATTATGATGCAGTGATGGTTTAGTTACATGATCGGTGCCTGCGCTGTCACTTGCTGGGAGTTGTAGTCCCTCACCACATACTGCAGTGCTATTATGACGCAGTGATGGTTTAGTTACATGACCGGTACCTGCGCTGTCACTTGCTGGGAGTTGTAGTCCCTCACCACATACTGCAGTGCTATTATGACGCAGTGATGGTTTAGTTACATGATCGGTGCCTGCGCTGTCACTTGCTGGGAGTTGTAGTCCCTCACCACATACTGCAGTGCTATTATGATGCAGTGATGGTTTAGTTACATGATCGGTGCCTGCGCTGTCACTTGTTGGGAGTTGTAGTCCCTCACCACATACTGCAGTTCTATTATGATGCAGTGAAGGTTTAGTTACATGATCGGTGCCTGTGCTGTCACTTGCTGGGAGTTGTCCCTCACCACATACTGCAGTGCTATTATGACGCAGTGATGGTTTAGTTACATGATCGGTGCCTGCGCTGTCACTTGCTGGGAGTAGTAGTCCCTCACCACATACCGCTGTGCTATTATGACTCAGTGATGGTGAATTGTGTATCTAATCCTATCCTGTGTGATACTGTCTGCTGAGCCGTGTATCTAATCCCGCCCTGTGCGATACTGTCTGCTGAGCTGTATCTCTAATCCTCTTCTGTGTGATACTGTCTGCTGAGCTGTGTATCTAATCCTATGCTGTGTGATACTGTCTGCTGAGCTGTGTATCCAATCCTGTCCTGTGCGATACTGTCTGCTGAGCTGTGCATCTAATCCTCTCCTGTGCGATACTGTCTGCTGAGCTGTGCATCTAATCCTCTCCTGTGCGATACTGTCTGCTGAGCTGTGTATCTAATCCTCTCCTGTGTGATACTGTCTGCTGAGCAGTGTATCTAATCATCTCTTGTGTAATACTGTCTACTGAGCTGTGTATCTAATCCTCTCCTGTGTGATACTGTCTGCTGAGCCGTGTAGCTAATCCTCTCCTGTGTGATACTGTCTGCTGAGCCGTGTAGCTAATCCTCTCCTGTGTGATACTGTCTGCTGAGCTGTATCTCTAATCCTACCCTGTGTGATACTGTCTGCTGAGCCGTGTAGCTAATCCTCTCCTGTGTGATACTGTCTGCTGAGCCGTGTAGCTAATCCACTCCTGTGTGATACTGTCTGCTGAGCAGTGTATCTAATCCTATCCTGTGTGATAATATCTGCTGAGCCATGTATCTAATCCTCTCCTGTGTGATACTGTCTGCTGAGCTGTGTATCTAATACTCTCCTGTGTGATACTGTCTGCTGAGCTGTGTATCTAATCCCCTCCTGTGTGATACTGTCTGCTGAGCCGTGTATCTAATCCTACCCTGTGTGATACTGTCTGCTGAGCTGTATCTCTAATACTACCCTGTGTGATACTATCTGCTGAGCCGTGTATCTAATCCTCTCCTGTGTGATACTGTCTACTGAGCTGTGTATCTAATCCTCTCCTGTGTGATACTGTCTGCTAAGATGTGTATCTAATCCTCTCCTGTGTGATACTGTCTGCTAAGATGTGTATCTAATCCTCTCCTGTGTGATACTGTGTGCTGAGCTGTGTATCTAATCATCTCCTGTGTAATACTGTGTGTTGAGCTGTGTATCTAATCCTCTCCTGTGTGATACTGTCTGCTGAGCTGTGTATCTAATCCTCACCTGTGTGATACTGTCTGCTGAGCTGTGTATCTAATCCCCTCCTTTGTGATACTGTCAGCTGAGCTGTGTCTCCAATCCCCTCCTGTGTGATACTGTCTGCTGAGTCATGTATCTAATCCTATGCTGTGTGATACCGTCTGCTGAGCTGTGTATCTAATCCTATGCTGTGTATCTAATCCTCTCCTGTGTGATACTGTCTGCTGAGCTGTGTATCTAATCCTCTCCTGTGTGATACTGTCTGCTGAGCTATGCATCTAATCCACTTCTGTGTGATACTATCTGCTGAGCTGTGTATCTAATCCCCTCCTGTGTGATACTGTCTGCTGAGCCGTGTATCTAACCCTATGCTGTGTGATACTGTCTGCTGAGCCATGTATCTAATCACCTCCTGTGTGATACTGTCTGCTGAGCAGTGTCTCTAATCCCCTGCTGTGTGATACTGTCCGCTGAGCCGTGTATCTAACCCTATGCTGTGTATCTAATCCTCTCCTGTGTGATAATGTCTGCTGAGCCATGTATCTAATCCTCTCCTGTGTGATACTGTCTGTGGAGCCGTGTATCTAATCCTATCCTGTGTGATACGGTCTGCTGAGCTGTGTATCTAATCCTATCCAGTGTAATACCATCTGCTGAGCAGTGTATCTAATCCTATCCTGTGTGATACTGTCTGCTGAGCTGTGTATCTAATCCTCTCCTGTGTGATACTGTCTGCTGAGCCGTGTATCTAATCCTCTCCTGTGTGATGCCATCTGCTGAGCAGTGTATCTAAGCTGTGTGATACCTTCTGCTGAGCTGTGTATCTAATCCTCTCCTGTGCGATACTGTCTTTTGAGCTGTGTATCTAATCCTCTCCTGTGTGATACTGTCGGCTGAGCCTTGTATCTAATCCTCTCCTGTGTGAAACTGTGTGCTGAGCTGTGTATCTAATCCCATCCTGTGTGATACTGTCTGATGAACTGTGTATCTAATCCTATCTTGCGTGATACTGTCTGCTGAGTCGTGTATCTAATCCCGCCCTGTGCGATACTGTCTGCTGAGCCGTGTATCTAATCCACTCCTGTGTGATACTGTCTGATGAACTGTGTATCTAATCCTCTCCTGTGTGATACTGTCTGCTGAGCTGTGTATCTAATCCTCTCCTGTGTGATACTGTCAGCTGAGCCGTGTATCTAATCCTCTCCTGTGCGATACTGTCTGCTGAGCTGTTTATCTAATCCTCTCCTGTGTGATACTGTCTGCTGAGCTGTGTATCTAATCATCTCCTGTGTGATACTGTCAGCTGAGCTGTGTATCTAATCCTCTCCTGTGTGATACTGTCTGCTGAGCTATGTATCTAATCCCCTCCTGTGTGATACTGTCTGCTGAGCTGTGTATCTAATCCTATCCTGTGTGATACTGTCTGCTGAGCTATGCATCTAATCCTGTCCTGTGTGATACCGTAGGCTGAGCTATGTATCTAATCCTTTCCTGTGTGATACTGTCTGCTGAGCTGTATCTCTAATCCTACCCTGTGTGATACTGTCTGTGGAGCCATGTATCTAATCCTCTCCTGTGCGATACCGTCTGCTGAGCAGTGTATCTAATCCTCTCCTGTGTGATACTGTCTCCTGAGCTGTGTATCTAATCCCCTCCTGTGTGATACTGTCTGCTGAGCTGTGTATCTAATCCTCTCCTGTGTGATACTGTCTGCTGAGCAGTGTATCTAATCATCTCCTGTGCGATACTGTCTGCTGAGCTGTGTATCTAATCCTCTCCTGTGTGATACTGTCTGCTGAGCAGTGTATCTAATCTTATACTGTGTGATACTGTCTCCTGAGCTGTGTATCTAATCCCCCCTGTGTGATACTGTCTGCTGAGCTGTGTATCTAATCCTCTCCTGTGTGATACTGTCTGCTGAGCTGTGTATCTAATCCTCTCCTGTGTGATACTGTCTGCTGAGTTGTGTATCTAATCCTATTGTCGTCACTGAATTTTGGGTCTTCTATCCTTTGGATTACGAGCTCGGAGAGAATGAAGACACAGGACAGGATGTTTGTGTCTAAACATACTCTAAAAACTTTATTACAAAACACAGGGCTAATATACACCCTAAAAGGCAGGAAACGGATTTGCCATATATGGTTTGATTATACAGTTTAGCTGAACAAGCGAAAAAAAGCTAGTTTCTGTATGCTTTAAAATATTTAATTAGACTTATCTAGTTAGCAAGGTCATTTCATCTTTCTGCAAGAACACATTATTGCTACAAGAAGAAACATCTGGCCAGGGAGTATACTTTATCTTCTCCCAATGATACAAGAAGGAACATTCATAGCTGTTGTTTTCACCTAAAATAACTGTCAGACTTATATAGCATAGATTGGGCCTTTAAACTTGAGGGACTCCATCTTCTGCTATAACACTATCCTGTGTGATACTGTCTATTGAGCTGTGTATCTAATCCTATCCTGTGTGATACCATCTGCTGAGCTGTGTATCTAATCCCATCCTGTGTGATACTGTCTGATGAGCTGTGTATCTAATCCTATGCTGTGTGATACTGTCTGCTGAGCTGTGTATCTAATCCTATGCTGTGTGATACTGTCTGCTGAGCCGTGTATCTAATCCTCTCCTATGTGATACTGTCTGATGAACTGTGTATCTAATCCTCTCCTGTGTTCTACTGTCTGCTGAGCTGTGTATCTAATCCTATGCTGTGTGATACTGTCTGCTGAGCTGTGTATCTAATCCTATGCTGTGTGATGCTGTCTGCTGAGCCGTGTATCTAATCCTTTCCTATGTGATACTGTCTAATGAACTGTGTATCTAATCCTCTCCTGTGTTCTACTGTCTGCTGAGCTGTGTATCTAATCCTATGCTGTGTGATACTGTCTGCTGAGTTGTGTATCTAATCCTATGCTGTGTGATGCTGTCTGCTGAGCCGTGTATCTAATCCTTTCCTATGTGATACTGTCTGCTGAGCTGTGTATCTAATCCACTCCTTTGTGATACTGTCTGCTGAGCCGTGTATCTAATCCTCTCCTGTGTGATACTGTCTGCTGAGCTGTGTATCTAATCCACTCCTTTTTGATACTGTCTGCTGAGCTGTGTATCTAATCCTATGCTGTGTGATACTGTCTGCTGAGCAGTGTATCTAATCCTATGCTGTGTGATACTGTCTGCTGAGCCGTGTATCTAATCCTCTCCTATGTGATACTGTCTGCTGAGCCGTGTATCTAATCCTCTCCTATGTGATAGTGTCTGCTGAGCCGTGTATCTAATCTTCTCCTATGTGATACTGTCTGATGAACTGTGTATCTAATCCTCTCCTGTGTTCTACTGTCTGCTGAGCTGTGTATCTAATCCTATGCTGTGTGATACTGTCTGCTGAGCTGTGTATCTAATCCTCTCCTATGTGATACTGTCTGATGAACTGTGTATCTAATCCTCTCCTGTGTGATACTGTCTGCTGAGCTGTGTATCTAATCCACTCCTTTGTGATACTGTCTGCTGAGCCGTGTATCTAATCCTATGCTGTGTGATACTGTCTGATGAGCTGTGTATCTAATCCTCTCCTGTGTGATAGTGTCTGCTGAGCCGTGTATCTAATCCTATGCTGTGTGATACTGTCTGCTGAGCCGTGTATCTAATCCTCTCCTATGTGATACTGTCTGATGAACTGTGTATCTAATCCTCTCCTGTGTGATACTGTCTGCTGAGCTGTGTATCTAATCCACTCCTTTGTGATACTGTCTGCTGAGCCGTGTATCTAATCCTATGCTGTGTGATACTGTCTGCTGAGCCGTGTATCTAATCCTCTCCTATATGATACTGTCTGATGAACTGTGTATCTAATCCTCTCCTGTGTGATACTGTCTGCTGAGCTGTGTATCTAATCCACTCCTTTGTGATACTGTCTGCTGAGCCGTGTATCTAATCCTCTCCTGTGTGATAGTATCTGCTGAGCCGTGTATCTAATCCTCTCCTATGTGATACTGTCTGATGAACTGTGTATCTAATCCTCTCCTGTGTGATACTCTCTGCTGAGCTGTGTATCTAATCCTCTCCTACGAGAGTCCCTATCCACATTCTACAAGTACTCAACAACAGGCCCAGCCGATCTAACCTACCCGTCGCATCTGAGAAGGAAGATTAATTTCAATCATCAAATTTCTTTCTATGTTTTATGTTTTTATCATATTAGCCTGGTGCATTTTTAAAGAAATTTGTACACTAATCCTGGTGATACATATCACCCTTTTAAAACTTATTTTTTTTCCCACCCCCATATATTTTATATTTTATATCTTAATAAAAGCTTCAAGCAAATTAAGTTATCCACCTCTGGTTTTCTTTCTCCAAACCCACTACCATTAGCGCGAATTTACACAATTATCTTAACCCTAGAACAAAAGATCCTCTAAAGCTAGACATCATGCTGCGATCCAAAGAAATTCAGGACCAAATGAGAAACAAAGTCATTGAGATCTATCAGTCTGGAAAAAGTTCTAAAGCCATTTCTAAAGATTTGGGACTCCAGCGAACCACAGTGGGAGTCATTATCCACAATAGGCGAAAATATGGAACAATGGTGAACTTTCCTAGGCATGGCCGGCTGATCAAAATTACCCCAAGAGCGCAGCAACGACTCATCCAAGAGGTCACAAAAGACCCCACAACAACATCCAGAGAACTGCAGGTCTCACTTGCCTCAGTTAAGGACAGTGTTCATGACTCCACCATAAGAAAGAGACTGGGCAAAAATGACACGCATAGCAGAGTTCCAAGACAAAAACCACTGCTGAGCAATAAGAACAAAGGCTCATCTCAGTTTTGGCAGAAAACATCTTGATGATCGCCAAGACTTTTGGGAGAATACTCTGTGGACTGACAAGACAAAAGTTGAACTTTTTGGAAGGTGTATGTCCCATTACATCTGGCGTAGAAGTAACACTGCATTTCAAAAAAGGAACATCATACCAACAGTAAAATATGGTGGCGGTAGCGTGATGGTCTGGGACTGTTATGCTGCTTCAGGACCTGGAAGACTTGCTGTGGTAAATGGAACCATGAATTCTGCTGGTTAACCAAAAAATCCTGAAAGAGAATGTCCGGCCATCTGTTCATGACCTCAAGCTGAAGTGCACTTGGGTTATGCAGCAGGACAATGATCCAAAACACACCATTAAGTCCACCTCTGATGGCTTAAGGAAAACAAAATTAAGACTTTGCAGTGGCTTAGTCAAAGTCCTGACCTTAAGAAAGCGGTTCATGCTCGGAAACCCTCCAATGTGGCTAAATTACAACAATTTTGCAAAGATGAGTGGGCAAAAATTCCTCCAGAGTGTTGTAAAAGACTCATTGCCAATTATCCCAAACACTTGATTGTAGTTGTTGTTGCTGAGGGTGTTTCAAACAGTTATTAGGTTTAGAGGGCAATCACTTTTTCACACAGGGCCCTGTAGGTTTGGATTTCTTTTTCCCTTAATAATTAGGGTCTTCATTTAAAAACTGCATTTTGTGTTTACTTGTGTTATCTTTGTCTAATATTAAAATTTGTTTTGAGATCTGAAATATTTAAGTATGACAAACATGCAAAAGAATGAGAAATCAGGAAGGGGCAAACAACTTTTCACACATACACATATACATATATATATATATTCATCCCACAATGTCACATTCATGGTAGAAGAGAGGGATTGGTAAGATGGGACAACCATTACAAACCAGCCACCTGATCAGACGTTATTGAACACCTTTCCAGAAGCATTAATCAATCGTATCTACTATTATTTTCTGAAGAGAGGAAACAAATGTCCTAAAAATAAAAAAATAGAAAAATGAAAGTTAAAAAAAATAAAAATAAATAATAGCCTCACCTCCACTATGAGCATTTTTTGCTCTTCTAATAATCCAAGCTTTCCTAATTGTTCTTCTATTTGCTCCTGCGTCCTCATATTCCTCTCCAGCACAAATGATGAATGCTGGGGCTGTAAGAGCTGTAATAGAAGCCTAGAAGAACCATCAGAGGTCAGGCCCATCTGGTTACAGAAAGAACACAGATACACGCTGTATAAGACAATGGGATGGAAACAAGATTTTAAAAGGAGTTATCTAACACTTTTATACTCCACTGGATAGGTCATTAATATAAGATAGGTGGGGGTCCAACCATCGGCCCCCCGATGATCAGCCGTCATCACCTCTGGCAAGATGCAGGCAATGTTCAAAGTGGAACAAAACCGCTCCGTACACTGCGGCCGCTGCCGGGTGCAGACCAGCTATTGAGGAGTATCGGAGGTGATCTGCAGCACCAGGCAGTGGCCACTGGGGTGCGCTCTGTTCACAAGTTACATCCGGCCGTTGCCAGAGCTATAAACAGCTTATTGGTGGGGAGCCAAGAGTCGGACCTACAACGATCTGATATAGACCACCTATTTTATGCATAAATCATCTGCATTAAAGTATTAGAGAACGTCTTTAAGAGCCCTGCATTTTCAGAGCCAAACTTCAGTCAACATCTAATAACCAATTACAATGTCTTTCTTAGGACTCGTTCACACGAATGTATTTTCAGTAGGAAAGTTGTCTGTGGAACAAATGGACGGCACTCAGACCAATGGGATTCAATGGGAAAGTGCAGAGGAGTCATTTTTCTTTTTTGTCACTGATCGAATCTGTGTGTGAGCAAAAAATAAAGAAAGAAAATGGCAGCATGTCCTCGTTTCATCCGTCAGACAAGATTCACCCATTCAAGTCTATGGGTACAGAAAAAAATCTGCTTTTTACAGATACATTGCAATCCTGTAGCCCTGGAAACTGTAAATGGTTAAAAAGCCAGATTAGATCTGGACTGCACATGGACGACAAGTGAGAAAAGAATTCTCCCACTTTTCTGGATGAAACTCTGAATGATATTTTATCTGCTTGTGTGAACCGGCCCTTAGAGGTCTCGACAAGACGGAGGAGCTGATCCAGAGTGTCCAGGGAAAGCTAGCAGTCCAGGTAATGGCGGATACGGAGGCAACCATCCACATCGTGCTCCATGCCCTTCTAATCTGACCTCCGTGACAGTGATGCTCAGTGTAAAGCCTGAGCTCAGGAGATGTGGGCTCGGACCCTGTTCAGACACACTGGAACTGATCAATCTCCATTCAACATTATGAACGTAAAACTGGAGCACTGGCCCCACTGAAATATATTGTATTATGGTCAAATCATTCTCTTTAGGAGCTGAGTGCTGTGTAATAGAGGAGGATAAGGCCCCCCGTATACAGCCATCTATTCTCTGATAGGCGAGAGGGCAGAGACGTCATCTCCTCCTTTCTGATAATGTCCCCTGTATCCTGCTGACCGTGATTGTGCCATCCCAGCAGGTGGCACTAGAGCCGCTCCCCGCTCTTAGGCTATGTGCCCATGTAAAACCGTCTGCCATGCAAAGCAATGTGAATTGGGATGTGCTGTGCACAAGATGCGCTAATTAGCGCGCCGAATTCGCATTGCGTTGCAAAACGCAGCATGACCATTTCTACCGCGATTACGCGGCCATTGAAAAGCAGCAAACCTGCAGCTATATGTGGATTTGCTGCGTTTCAATTAAATTCAATGGCCGAGAATTTGCAGCGTAATCGGGGTGCGTGTGGCACCCAGGATGAAGAAGAGACTACAACTCCTCTTCATCCCGGCTACCAAGCGGTGAAAAAAAGAAATAAATAAGTTAAAAATAAAAAAACCCTGTATACTCACCTCTCCGGTCTGCTCCCGGCGGCGATCCTCTCTCCTCGGCGTCCAGCGGTGTACTTGCAGGACCTGCGGTGACGTCATCTAGTCAGCTGATGGTCACTCGACCGCTGACGTCAGAGGTCAGGTGATGGTCGCGTGACCACCAGCTGACTAGGTGGCGCTCATAGCAAGCAAGACATGACAACCACAGGGGTCTGCTGCAGACCCCGGATTGACATGCCCACGCATCGGTAACCCGCGATCACGTGACAGGTCACCGATGGGCGGGGCTAATGCCGCTGTCGGAGATTGACTGCGGCATTTAAGTGGTTAACAGCTGCGGGTGGATCGCATTTCCACCAACGGCTGTTGCAGCCACATGTCAGCTGTAAGAATCAGCTGACATGTGCCTGGTTCAGTGCGGGCTCAGCGCCGGAGCCAGTGCTGAACCGGGGGTGATGGCCTGGGGCGTACTAATGCGCCCCTGGCCAGTAAGGGGTTAAAGACCACTCCGAGTTGGCTAAAAAGACTACTTTACACAAGGCGTAAAGTGCCATATTTTAGAAACGAAGGGGCACAGGAAAGAAAAACAAAATGACGCAGATTCATGAGAATGGAAAAAAATACACATTTATGTCAAGTGACAGCTTCTCTACAAAGGAAGTTGTTCAACAGAAAAAGTTGTCTTAATGTCCTTAAAATAAAAACTGCTGAAACTTCCTGTAACACGGCTGGGTGTGGACCCACTGCTCCTGGGGCCGGGCTTACCCTGGAGTGGCGTGACTAAGCAACTAACTGGTTTTCACTAGAGCCTCTGGTGGCGAGGATAGTCTTGGCCGCAGGTAGTCGCCAGGTACCACTCCTGATCTCTGCAGGACAAAGCAGGGTTAAATTCCTGCAGAGACCGGCCACGCCCCCTAAGGCCAAATGGAAAACACCATGCTGTTGCAGCTGTGCAGAGGAGAGCGGCAAGAGGCAAACCTCAGCGAGCCGACCTGATGGGAGGAGACGCCGAACGCTGACGATGGAGAGTAGGACGACGCTGAGGAGGCACGTGAGTTACTGCTGTGACAGCACCCCCCTTACGCCCCACTGTTCTTTAGGCCAACCCGACGGAGAAACTGCTCAAAAATGGCAGGGGGGAGAACGATGTTGTCGGTAGGCTCCCAAGACCTTTCCTCAGGACCGACACCCCTCCAATCAACTAGAGAGGCAGGTGTGGAAAAATACTGCATAGTGAAAATGGTTTAAAAAGTAGAAGTGGGGAGCGTGGCCTGGGCTTGGCTGATGTAGGTTGCAGAAGAGCTGAGCTCCGTACAGGCAACCAAATCAAAGCTACCTCAAAGCAATTTAAATGAGGAAATCCCAAATGCTCCTACAAAATCCGTCTGGGGAACTTCTCAGGAGTATTTTGAGACCTTCCCTGAAGAAATCGCACCAAAATTGAAGTTGTTCCAGCTACTTGAAGCCGGCGGCTGCACTTTCCCACCATCAGAAGCACAGCTCAAGTTCCCAAGGGAGAAGAGGGAAGGCGACAGCACCTCAGGCACCATTAACAAGCTGTGCCTCATCACAAACCCACATCCTTCCTGACACCCTTGGATCACGAAAAGGCCGACCGAGGTCCCACACAGGAAGGCACGGAGGAGAAGATCCAGCACCACGGTGAGGAGGACAGCGCAGACTGCACGGAGGGAGCGAAGAGGACACCGAATCAGCGGAGACATAGTACAGGCTAGTACATACTCCCCCGTCCCGTCCCCCCCTACTACCCGGCGAACGAAGGAATCATGGCGTCCTTCTCAGCTCCCACAGTGTGAATACAGACTGCTGACTGCTCTGCATTTAAATATTAACTGGCCCTTGTGGCACATTGCATCTATACATTGCAGTTCTGTCTCTTTTTGAACTCAGAGTGTGAATACAGATTGCCATCTGCATATCACAGCTACAACTCCCCTAACACCTACAGTGTTACACCTGACAGTCAACTGCCTCAACAGCAGAATCTAAGTGCATCTCGCAGCACTAATTGGAATTGCAAAACGTAACACTGTTCCCTACTTGAATCTACAGAATTACTTCTGCCAACTGCCAATCTTGAGCATAGATCACATCTGAATGCAAAATCTATGACACATATAACACGACAAAGTTGTGACTTCCTCAATTTTGGCACAATAAATCAGTGCTACTGATCTCTTAAGGTTCAATTCTCGTATCATTTACTTGGATCCCCTACAAAACTCTCCTATGTTCAGGCAATAGGTCTCAACCTGTCACTGGAAAAGAAGGAAAATCATATTAAACGTTAGGATTACAGAGTCCCACGGACTTATTTCCAACCGTCTAACTTGTATTTTTCTCACTTAGTAATACAGGTTAATTATATCTCTGACAGATTACCTCTGCTTGGTTGTTATCATTTAATATCCAATAACATTTTTTTTTCTTTACAAAAACCTATAAACTACAGACGTGTCGGATAAACTCATTTCAAAATCAAATCCTGTCTAAAAATTTCAAATTTTGCTCTAACTGACACAGTCAAACATGAGCTCTACTAAAAAAAGTGCTACTGCAAGTAGCAAATCCTCTAATTCTACAAATAAATCTAAAAATCCTGCCGAGAAAAATCCTCATTACCACACATACTGTAATACCCTGGAGGACTCTCCAAATACAGCCAGCCCTCTCAAGTCCAGATCTCCCCTCAAAAGGGAAGAAAAATCAACCTCCAGAAAAAAATCCCAAAAAGAAGTGTCACAAACTTCTTTCCAAAATCCCTCTTCCTCTATCCTATCCCCTCCAACAGTCATAAACAAGGACCATCCTCCTTCAATCGCACCTAACAATCTGAACTTTGAGGGAATGGACACCTCAATATCTCATAAAAGATCAAAACCTGAAAGCTGGGGTCACAAGGGCACAGTGTGCCAGGATCACGCTGAGTCTGACTCAGACTCTGACTTCACAGACTCATCCCCAAATCATAGCCCGGAAAAAATAAGCAGAAAACAGATCACGGGCCCAAGACCCCCGATAAAGCTTCTTACAATTCAGGCAGTTTCAAGGAATTTCCACCTCCCTCAAATAACACTGAATCTTACATGTTAGAATTGGCCAGAGTGATCAACGATAATATGAAAATTACTCTGGACAAACAAACAGAAACAATAAATTCCACTTTCCAAGTTTTCAATAAAAGACTGGAGGATTATGAAAAAAGACTTACTCTTGTAGAAGTCAAAACCGAAAAAACAACAAACGACCAGTATAATACCCACGCAGAGATCAACAAGCTCAGAGCAAAACTTGCGGATTTGGAGGACCGTAACCGCAGGAACAACCTCAAAATACGAGGTATCCCGGAGACAGTCCCACCACAAGATCTATCTGAATACGCTAAATCAGTGTTCAAAAAATCTCTGCCCTTATTATCCAATCAAGAACTCACTATAGACAGGATCCACAGACTACTCCGTCCCAACTCAGTTGCAGCCGACACCCCAAGAGATACAATCTTACGAATTCACTTCTACCAAACAAAAGAAAAAATTCAAAACTTTATCAAGGTAGAAAAAACCTTTCCTGAACCATTTAAAGATCTAAAAATCTACACAGACCTGTCTAAGGAAACAATAGATGCCAGAAAATCCTTCAGAGACACCACGACATATTTGAGAGAATCGGGAGTGCCCTACAGATGGGGCTTCCCGCTAAAACTATTAGTTTTTCACAAAGGAAAAACCATCGTTCTTTTCTCCCCCGAGGAAGGGCGTAAATTTATTGCCTCGCTGAAGGACGATTCCTCATTTAAAGTCCCTCCTCTCTCCCAAAGGGACAATCGTTGAACTTCCGGCTAACCATTACCTTTTCTAAAAATTTGTTTACTGCTTAAAGCTGCAGTTTCCCTCCACGTTGTTGAAGGATTTAATGTTATGTTATAATTATATAACCTTTTCATCATACAGGTATTATGCGTTTCGTAGTGTGTTATATACCAACTGTATGCAATCCTAACTGGACCTCTTTCACACTGGGATTTTCTCTTCTAACAACTTGGTTGTTCTACATTGGACAATTTCACAAACTTTTTTCCCCCAGAAAAAAAACCCTACGGACTAGTAGGTATCCCCTGGAGGTTTGTCTAGAAGTCGTGATTTTATTACACAAATATTCACTTCGCTTATCACGTACAATCCTAAAGTTGTGTTATTGTTCTCATTTGTTTGTTGTTTGCATTGTGAATTGTTCACACATTTTATGACACATTTATAATAACTCACCTGTGTAGTCATCTAAAAAGCTTTAACATACTACCTGATTCCAACTCCTAAATCTCTCCACCTTTCCCTATTGAATATAAGCATTCTCCAACTTGAGTATTAAAATATCATCATATAATGTTAAGGGACTAAATAGCCCGAATAAAAGATTCTCCCTCTGGAAAGAAATTAACTCCCAAAAAGCGGACATTATCTGTCTACAAGAGACAAAATTCTCTGAATCCAATCATCCCAAATTCGGCCACAAAAACTTTACGAACATTTTTGAGTCTACAAACAAGAATAAAAAAAAAGCGGGGGTTGCCACTATAATCAAAAATACCGTCCCCTTTAAACTTGAAGAAGAGGTTTCTGACCCTAATGGCAGATATCACATTCTTGTTTGTGGGGTCAATAACAAGATTTGTACAATTGTAAACATTTATGCTCCCAACAAAAGACAAATCAGCTTTCTTAACAAGGTGATGAAAAAGATTTCCAAAATCAAGAAGGGAGAACTGTTTATACTGGGTGATTTCAATATGGTTCCTGATGGTCATATGGACTCCTCATCCCCCAGAAGATGTCTATCTGCTTCCCTAAACCTGTGGCTAATAAAAAACGAGCTGTTTGATGCATTTAGGTGTATCAACACTACCTCAAAAGAGTACATGTTTTTTTCAGACGTCCACCAGACTGCGTCCAGAATAGTCCTTATTCTAACTGATGTCTTTTCCATCTCAAAAATTGAAAAAATTGAAATTCTCCCAAAAACTATCTCTGACCACTCCCCTTTGCTGGGAGAAATTAGGTTAGGCCCACCCCTCACTAATAGCTTTCTTTGGAAATGCAACCCGTCCCTCCTTTATTCACCAGAGTACAGATCTATAATTGAGGAAAATTTAAAACAATACTTCAATGAAAATGAAGATGAAACCATTAGTCCATTTACTCTCTGGAATGCTCATAAGGCAGTCCTCAGAGGGACATTGCTGAAACTGTCATCCTCCATCAAAAAGAAGAATAGGGCTAAAAGTATAGAACTCCAAGCCTTAATTAGATCTAAGGAGGAGATCCAAACCAACACTTACCCACCCTCTCAAAAAATTGGCCAAGAAATTAATAATTTAAGAGTAGAACTCAAAAAAAGAATTATTTGCCCCCTTTGAATCTCTAGTCAAGAACTCACAATTTAAAGTATATGCATCCTTGAACAAACCGACTAAATTTATGATGAACCGTATTAAGAAAAAGAGGATACAAAACAGGATCAATAAAGTTCTATCGGAGGATGGCACACTTAAACATCACCCAAAAGAGATAGTCTCCATTTTTGAGAAATACTGTCATAAACTATATAATATTAACACAAATGATTCCATACCAAAGCCTAACAAAGAACTCATCAACAAATTCCTTTCCTCAATTAATCTACCAAAAGCCAGTAAACATGACTTAGAAACCCTATCATCCCCCTTTACAGAAAAAGAGGTCGTCGAGGCAATAACACAACTAAAACCCTATAAATCCCCAGGCCCCGACGGATTCACCAACGAATATTTCAAAACGTTCGAATCTATTCTTACCCCTCACCTCACCCAAGTATTTAATAAGGCAGCGTCTCAGGGCTCATTCCCAGACGAAATGCTGGAAGCCATAATCATACTTATACCCAAACCCAAAGGAAATCCGGAGGATGTCAAAAACTTCAGGCCCATCTCCCTTATAAACACCGATGTCAAACTATACTCCAAAGTGTTGGTAAATAGATTAAAATCTATATTACCTACCTTAATAAACAACGATCAAATTGGCTTTGTCGAAAAAAGACAATCTACAGACGGAACGAGACGCCTCATTAATATTATCAAATTATTGAATTTATCCAAAACCCCATCAATCCTCCTGACTCTTGACGCTGAAAAAGCGTTCGATCGTCTCAACTTGCTATATTTAAAACTTGCACTAATGAAATTTGGTTTTGACGAAAAAATTTTGTCTTCCATCCTCGCGTTATACTCTAACCCCTCTGCCAAAATATACGCCAACAATCACTTATCTAGCCCAATAAAAATAAATAACGGAACCAGGCAGGGTTGCCCCCTACCACCTCTTTTGTTTGCTTTGGCAATTGAACCCCTCGCACAAAAAATCAGGGAAAATGAAAATATCAAAGGGATACAGGCAGGCTCCCGACAATTTACAATTAGTTTGTTTGCAGACGATATTCTCCTTACACTAGCTGACCCCCTCAATTCGGTCAAAGAGGTAACAAACACCCTGGAAAAATTCTCAGAAATATCGTATTTCAAAATAAACAACAAAAAATCAAAAATAATCCAAATCAACTTAAGCAACTGCATAATAAATAAAATCAAAAAAGACTTTAACTACGATTGGGAAGAGGAGGAATTCACATACCTAGGAATCATCATCACAAAAAATATAAACTCAATTATCACCAAAAATATGGTTTCAATTACAGAAACAATAAAGACTTACAATACTTTAACGACAAAGACCTATCGTGGCTAGGCAAGTCGCTAATCCTGAAAGCATTTGTACTTCCTAAAATCTTATACGTACTAAGAAACCTTCCCTTAATTATTCCCGCCCCATACATAACCAAGATGCAATGCCTTATCAATACATTCTTTTGGAGCGGTAAAAAAGTGAGGACCCCGACAGCTTTGCTATATAAAAGCAAAGTTAACGGTGGCATTGGTCTCATCAATGTGAACGCTTACTATTTAGCAAATTTAATTAAACAAAGCCAATACTGGTTACATTCAAAACACCCTCCAGCATGGATTGAATTGGAGACATTGCTCAATGGTAACCTTCTTCCCCAAAATCTACTCCTTAATAATCTTTTCAAAAAATCCCGGTATACTCCATCCCACCCTATCTTCCAAGCTGCTTTATTTGCTTGGGGAAAGTTCATTACTCTCAATAGAAGCAAAAACAATTCAAATAACTCACTGAATTTTCCTCTTTCATATATCGCAGCAATCTACAATCACCCATTCCCCTCTCATTGGCCCATCATAGGCATAAGCAAAATCAAAGACATTTTTAACAGTAGCAACTTTATTCCCTTCGCAGAACTAAAATCCAAATTTAAATTGACATCCGACGAGTTCTTCTACTACTCAATGACTAAGGACATGATTGGAATATTTCTATCCAGCAGGAAATCAATGTCTGAGGCCTCTATAAACTTACTTCGTAATACAAACCATAACATCTTCTGGAGTCTGAAATATATTTACTCAAGTTTTAACAAAGACGCATTTTTAAAAAAAACTACATTCATGAAAAAATGGGAAGTAGACTTAAATACATCCTTCACAATGGAGATGTGGGAAAACGCCCTCTGCTCACCATATTCCTCCAACATTTGCATGGCGTTACATGAGGGATACTATAAAACGTTATCACGCTGGTACTATACCCCTTTAAGACCCTCGCATATAGACCCCAACAATTCCCCTCTCTGTTGGAGAAATTGCAGGCAATACGGAGATCTGATCCACATTTTCTGGAACTGCCCCAAAATTAAAAAAATCTGGGCTCAGACGTCTAAACTAATTAATAACCTAACCAACCAAGAAATCGCCCTTATACCTCAGAAGGCTCTCTTGTCCTTAGAGTTGGAATCACTGACCTCACACACTAGATACCTTATCATCCACATATGTTTGGTAATAAAAAATTCAATCGCATATAACTTGAAGAAACCAGATCCCCCTCGTTTCTTCGAACTTCTAGGCAGAATCTCACTCCATAAATCGTATGAGTTCAGATATGCTTCCAGCATAAATGGCTCAACAAGAAACTTAAAAAAATGGTCATTATGGTCAAAAAAATTCCCCGATTAAAGAGAAACCATAGACAGACAATCGTCATTCCCAAACCTTTCACACAGATTTAACATGTTGTTCCAATGTGTCATTGCTAAGCGTATTCGCTTTTACTTGTTCTGTTTTGTTTTGATTTATATTATCTTGGATAAACAATGCTAATGTACCTGATTACCCTCCTTCCCCTTTCACAAATTCCCCCTCCCCTTTCCTTCCCTCCCCACCCCCCCCCATACGAACCATGTTCGAGTTCGTGTTTAAATGTTGATAAAATTCAATAAAAATATTGTGAAGCAAAATTAGAAAAATTTTGTCTCTGTCCAAATATATATGGACCTAACTGTAAGTTTACCACTAAAAGTACAATGTGTCAAAAACAAACAACCCAATCTCAATCATTGGGATTTGAAGCGTTCAGAGTTACTACAATATAAAGTGGCAGTGGTCTAAATTGTACAAGTTGGCCTAGTCATGAAGGTGAAACAAGGGTGAAGGGGTTAAAGAACTGATTAGCTCTTCACATGACATGGCTATCATTATCAGAAGGGATATTTTTACCACTTTTAAAATTACATTCATTGGGCAAGAAAAAAGCGAAAAGGACATCTACAGAATGGGAAGAATAGAACCAAGCAACAGCACATGTGAAAAAGACTTGGGTATAATAATAGATCACAGACTGCACATAAGTCAACCGTGTGATGCAGCAGAAATAAAGGCAAACAGTTCTGGGATGTATTAAGAGAAGCATAGAATCTAGATAAAGGGAAGTAATTATCCCCCTCTACTCCTCCATGGTCAGACCTCATCTGAAATACTGTGTCCACTTCTGGGCACCACATTTGAAAAAGACATCGAAAAACTGGAACAAGTTCAGAGAAGATCCACGAGGATATTGAGCGGGCTGCAAACTATGTCCAACGAGGAACGGTTAAAGGATCTGAGAATGTTTAGCTTGCAAAAAGAAGGCCAAGAGGAGACTTAATAGCTGTCTACAAATATCTGAAGGGATGGGACAGTGTAGAGGGATCATCTTTATTCTAATTTGCACATGGAAACACGAGAAGCAATGGAATAAAACTGAAAAGGGAGCAGATACAGATTAGATATTAGAAAAAACATTTTGACAGGGTGATCAATGAGTGGAACAGGCTGCCACGAGAGGTGGCGAGTTCGCCTTCAATAGAAGTCTTCAAACAGAGGCTGGACAGACATCTGTCCGGAGATGGTTTATTGAATCTTGCATTGAGCAGGGGGTTGAACACGATGAACCTGGAGGTCACTTACAGCTACGAATCTATGATTCTATTCAATGGCCCCAATTTTGATAGGTTGGGGTATCCTCATTATGAAAAAGCTAAATCTGTATAGTAATATTATGGACCAGGTTATCAATGAGACTTCTGATGCTCTGGCAGAAATCTCTTTAGAATTAGAACAGACATGTAGAGTAGCAGATTTCTTACTGGCAGCTCAAGGTTGTGTGTTCATTCGTGGAGGATTAATGTTGTATCTTTGATAGCTCTGAAGTTGTGATTGAGCATCTCAAGAATGTAAAAGAGCTCCAAGTGATAGCATCCAAAATAGGTTCCCTAGGAGCTCAGTTGATTGAGTTCTTTGTTTCATTCCTCAAAACCTATTGTTGCAATTTGTGTTATTATATTGCAAATACACATGAAGATTCAAAATAGAAACAGTGTACTTTTAAGCTTGAAAAAGTAGCTATTGCTTTTAATTTTGTGATTCATAGAGTTGTTTACGTGCAAAACAAAGGTGGGAACTGATGAAAATAATCCGTATAGCTATTATAACAAGTAATATAACATATTGGCAAATGATGGATTATATGTCAGCTTTATAAAGTGATGTTTTGTTTCAGCTAAAAGAAACCAATTCTAATCAGGGGCGTATCTAAGGGGGTGCAGGTGTGGCATTAAACTTCAGTGCAGCCGGCCAGGGGGTGCCATCGGGCCACCTAAAGTCACGGTCAGACGTGTCTCTGCCGCCCCCATAGTGGGATTCAGCTATTAGCTTGATGGCCGGCTCAGAGAAGGTGCAACAACGGCTCCCAGCAATCAACTTTACTCACGTCTTTCATGCACAAGAACAATTCAAGCACTGACTTCCCGCATTTCTGGGTCAGGGCGACGTCAGCAGCGTCATCAGGTCATCTGATTACACTGCTGATGACACTCTTCAGCGACACATAGGCGTGAAGAATGTCTGTTGGTGTGGCAAGCGCTCCAATTAAGCTGAAGGAACCAAAGAATTATTGTAATGCTGGGTGAATTTGAGGAGACAGTATGGAGAGAATGTGTGAAGAAACAGTACGGAGAGCGAGGGGAGAATGTGTGAGGAAACAGAATAGTGAGCGGGGGTGAGGAATGGGTGTGGAAACACTGCGGGGAGGGAATGTGCGAGGAGCAAGCGTGAATGGGTGTGTGGAAATAATGAGGAACGGGGGGGGGATGTGTGCAGAAATAGTATAAGGAATGGTGGGGGGGGGTGTCAGGAGACAGTATAGGAGGAGAAAAGCTTGTGCGGGCACATAATAGAGACTGGGTAATGTGGGGAAAGGGGTAACATGAAGAGACAGTGTGAGGACATACCAAGGAGGAGACAGTACATGTACTGATGGTGGTTCTGGTGTTGTACTGTACTGATGAGGGTTGTGATGCTGTATTTTTGCATACTGCTGGTAGTTATGTTGATGTATTATTGTGCAGTTATTGGTTCTGATCCTGTACACATTGAACAGTCCATAACTTATAAAATTACATGATACATGGCCATATTAATAAAGTGTTGTGCTGTCTGACAAGAGTTACTCTGTTTTTATTTGTTTTAGGAAAATTAAAAGGGTTGTTCAAATTTGTGATGAAAGTCTGCAATCACTGACAGCAGACCTCTGAATTTTCACCGTGCGCATGTGCACTGCATGCGGTCAGGATTCTCTGGCGCTAGTGGTGAGAGCAGGAAATCTTGAAACCACAATTATGCGATTTGCATACACTTGGTCACATGCCAACTAGACATGCGTGGCCTCATTCTATACAAATGACTTGAGTGAGGCTGGTCACGTTTAGTTGGAATGTGGCCAGAAGTATGAAAATCTCATACTTGCACTCACATGACCTTTCAGGATTCTCCTGTGCTGGAGGAAAGGTGAAAGTGTGCAGTGCATGCGCTGCGAGTATTCAGAAGTCTGCAGCCACCTAGAGTTACTGCCGACTTTAATCACAAACCTGGACAACCCTTTTAATTATAAAATTAAGTACTGTAGCATGCCCAACCTTAACAGCGTGCAATATACTCAATGTCAGGATTCAGCTCTGCTAGCTGGGTCCAGCAGACACCACATGACCACTCGTATGTGATTTTCATACTTACGGTTATGTGACAACTAGCCTTTAATCCTGCTTCTCTTCATGAAATAGGGGCTGTCGTTTTTCACTGAAATTGAGAGAATTAGGAAGAGCAGCTAGTCACGTGACTGTCAAAAAGCAAATCGTATATGAGCGATCACATGACTACTATTCAAACTGCATGAGCGGTGTGTGTGGGGGGCGCCAAACTGAATTCTTGCTCCGGGTGCCGGAAAACAGATCTGCCTCTGTGCTAAGCTTCCGATATGGTCAGAAGGTTCTGTAAGACATTGCTCTATAGATCAGATATTCTTTCAGAAACAAACCGCCTGGAAGCCTCCTTGTCAGATTTATGCTTAAGTACTAATTATATTTTACTTTAAATATTTCTAATAAAGAAAATAATCAATACAGTAATTATAATCCATAATTTTCCAATATGTTATATTACTTGTGATACGTCTGATATAGTCTAGCTTTACTAAATCATGTTTTGTTTCTGTAAGGGAAATCAAGGCTGAGCCTGCAGATATTGTTAGAAAGTTCTGTACCATGTTATTCCATAGATAAAATGTACTCCCAGAAACCAGGCGTCTGGAGGTCTCCTGCAACAGACTTATCCTTGAGAACTAAGAATTGTAATGTTTAATCTGAACATGCATGGAAACTTTGTTACTGTGAGCCAGAACTTTGGTTTAGATCCTGCACTCTTCTGTAACAGAGTAGGTCCCTCTCTCATTCATAGGGGTCCTGTATACGCATTTTATGTCTCATCTCCATCTCTGAACTGTAACTATTATTCAAAATACATTTTTCTCTCATTCTAATCACCTGTGAATATGGATGTTTTGCTTGGAATACAGATTTCCATGTCATTTCATTATATTGTCTGGGCGTGCGTGGAAACTCCATGCATGAGAGAAATTTACATTTAAATACTGCACCCTTTTGCAAGAAGGCAGACCCACTTCTCATTCATAGAGGTTTCTGGATAAGGTTTTTATATCTTATCCTTATCTATACCTTTACTTGTAACTTTATTCTAAATAAACCTCCATTTTATTCAATTACCTATGAAGACCTGGTTTGGCCATTCCAGCAGTGTCAGCACTGGCTCTCCCGGGGCCCGCGATCCCTGCGGCCAATCAGAGGTGTCGTCACTCTCTCGTACTTTGGAGGAATTGACCGCTGCAGCTGCTCTCCCACCTCCTCCAGATGTCAATGATGTCTGTAGGAGAGGAAAGTGAAGCCAGCACTGAATGTCACGCCAAATATGGCTGCCCTCCTATTATATAAATCTCACTAGAACTCCACCACCAGCCTATCACATTCCTAGTTCCACATCCAACCTCCATACCAAACCCTGTAATAAACCCTTCATTACCTGGTCTTGTCAGGACCTCAATAAACCCAGCCTTTTTGAGGGCTAGTTCTGTACGGCCATTAATAATGCACTGGTGTAAATAATGTGTGTGAGGTAAATTGTGTGGAAAACCGGATTGTAATCAAGCAATGATTTCTTCAATTGGACTGCAATGTCCTGAACCATACGACTTGTACCAGTCATGTGACTTATGCTGCCCCAGGACTACAGCCATATTGGCCAAAGCTGTGATATCACAGAGGCACATACCAGCATGTGGAAGCATGGCGACATAGCGATGACATCACAATGGCAGGTGCCGGAATGTGGAATCTATGACATAGCGATGACATCACAATGGCAGGTGCCTGCATACACAGGAGCGCAGGTGAGAGGAGACACACGGGAGCTCACAAACCACAAGGAAGGCAAGAAGAATCGATTGGAGAATAGGGACAGGAGAAAGCCAAGAAGAACAGAATAACCCGCTTCTTAGCCTTCACTGAGCCATGACAAGACTGAGCGGATGGAAGCGGAGGAGGAGACCCAGGACCCCGTCACATCCACCTGAATGATGAGAAAGGGGAGAAATTATGTAGATTATGGAGCAGAATTACAAATATTCTCGTTACCCATAGCAACCAGTCAGACCTCAGCTTTTATTACAGGGGTATTCCCATCTCCAAAATCCTCTCCCAATATGGAGTAGGTTGTAGTGGAGAGAAGATTTCCCTTTTTCGGCGCTTCCAGAGGATAAGGATCGTTACAGATGAATTCTTTTTCTCAAAATCAGATTTATTCGGACACTATATTAAGAACAAACAACGCGTTTCTGCCAGCAACGGCCTTCATCAGGTATAATATGCACTTGTAAGGACTTTAAGGGAAGACAATCTTTATAGACTAGTTACTCTTAAGATGTCGTGTTTTTTTTTTTCTTTCCTTGACTTGGTTGAATTGATTAGGATTGACACCACACCCCAATTAAGTTAGGAGAGTGGGTAGTTGTTCAGCATTACATTCTAGCACCATTCTGTGTACTAGAATGGTATATTTTTTGATATTAGAATGAACATATATATAATAAAATTCCTTTCTCTTATCATTTCCTTCACTTTCCCCTCCTTATATATATAGAAAGAGAAAGTGATATATAATAGTAATTTTAGAATACATAGTTGTGATTAAAATATACCTGGTGATGGTTATATTTATATAAAAAAATAAATTACATAGTACTGATCATAAAAATACATAATTGTTAGTCTAGTATATAAAAAAAAATCATAAAATATAACAGTTATTTTTACAGGAATGAGATCTTACAATAAAACAAATATTATTTTCAGTATTGGTAAATAGGGCTGTGCATTATTAAATATACATTTTTTTTCTTCTTTTTCCCCCTCACACATTTTCCACTATATCATTGAGACCATCTGGATATAGGGTTTTCAATCTAAAGATCCAATAAGACTCTTTTCTGTTTAGTTTCTGGATCCTATTTATGTCATTCTGTGGTATTTGTTCAACAGGAGTTACCTTTATGTCAAATTGTTTGTGGTGTTTAACTAAAAGGTGTCTGGACAAACTGTGTTTTAAAAAACCTTTTTTGGTGTTGTGTCTGTGGCCATTCATACGCGACCGCAGTGTCTGTGTAGTGCGGCCCACGTATTGAAGACCACAGGCACAATTGATCACGTAGATAATGTGATCACTCTCACAAGTAAGGTGCTGGTTTATATTTATTGTCTCTGCTGTGCTTCTTGATGTGATACATTTTTGTTTGTGACTAATGATATTGCAGCAATGACATTTTTTTGATCCACATCTAAAAACTCCAAGGGGATTTTGTATAGGAGTCTTTTTTGGTCTTAAAGGAGAGAGGGGTTTCCCTAAGACACTAGGCGCAATAATGTTCCCAATAGTAACCCCCCTCCGGAATGTGATACCAGGATTCTCCGGTAGCCACTTTTTGAGAAAGGAATCCCTTCTTAGAATGTACCAATACTTTTTTAAAATCTGTCTTACTTTCACACTTCCCTGATTAAAAGCAGTAATAAAATTATATTGCCATCTTGTATTATTTTCTTTATCTCTCTTTTTGTACGTATTTGTTTGTTCATTGTCTATAACAGAGCACTGTTTTTTTTCTGTGAGTTTTTCATACAGACATTCATTTTGAGTTTTTTTCAGGTTGGTTTCATAGGCTTCTGCTATCAATTTTTTGGGGTGTTTTTTATCCAAGAATTTTTTAGTCCGAATTTTGGATTGTTCCACATAATCTTTGTCTTTCGTATTGTTCTTTCGGATGCGCAGCTATTGGCTGAACAGTATGTTCTGCTTCCATTTTGGATAATGTGCGCTCCGAAAGTCCAAAAATCCATTAGAATCCGTTTTTTTTAAAAAAGGTTTTACTTATAATTTTATTATTAGAGTGACTGATTTCCAGGTCCAGATAATGGATTTTTTCTTTATCCATGTTATATGTGAATGAAATACCCCAACTATTTTTGTTAAGTTCCTCTATAAGAGAAATAGCTTGTTTTTCTGTGCCCTTCCAGAAGATGATTAAATCATCTATATAGCTTCTATATAGAAATATGTGTTCCTTAAATGGTGTTTGGCTGATGGGAGATGAGGACTCGAATCGCCCCATAAAAAGATTAGCGAAACTTGGCGCGACCCGAGTCCCCATCGCGGTGCCAAACTGCTGCAGGAACAATTCACCCTGGAATTCAAAAACATTATGCTCCAATATAAACTTTAAGCCTGATAGAAGGAAATCTCTCTGGGCCGACGGCATATTTGGAATCTCAGATAAATAGTGTGATACTGCTTCAACTCCCATATTATGTTCTATATTGGAGTACAGAGCATTCACATCCAGTGTAATGAAAAGATAATCATTTTCCCAGTTTAAAGAACTATATTCCTTTATAAGTTGGTAAGAATCATGGAGGAAAGACGGTAGCTTTTTTACAAGGTCCTGAAGATGTAAGTCTATATAGTGAGATAACTGACTAGTTAGAGATCCAATACCGGAAATAATCGGTCTACCTGGTGGTACTACAGGGTTTTTGTGGACCTTTGGTAAATGATAAAAAATTGCTGTGTTTGGGTTTTTGTTTGTCAGGAAACGTTTTTTTTTTTATTGATAATATTTTGTGAATATGCTACATTTATGAACATGTGGTATTCTGATTTAAATGTTTTTGCAGGATCTGTATCTAATTTGTTATAGTATTTTTTATCTGTTAGGATATTGTGAGCTTCCTGCAGATATGTTTCCCTGTCCTGAATGACCACTCCACCTCCTTTATCAGCTTGTCTGATGACTATTTTTTTATTATTTTTCAATTGCTTGAGAGCTAACTTCTCTGATTTTGAAATATTGTCTTTGGTACTGAATGATATTTTTTCAGTATTTTTGTATTTATTATTTTTAAAAAAAGTATTGGTACATTCTAAGAAGGGATTCCTTTCTCAAAAAGTGGCTACCGGAGAATCCTGGTATCACATTCCGGAGGGCGGTTACTATTGGGAACATTATTGCGCCTAGTGTCTTAGGGAAACCCCTCTCTCCTTTAAGACCAAAAAAGACTCCTATACAAAATCCCCTTGGAGTTTTTAGATGTGGATCAAAAAAATGTCATTGCTGCAATATCATTAGTCACAAACAAAAATGTATCACATCAAGAAGCACAGGAGAGACAATAAATATAAACCAGCACCTTACTTGTGAGAGTGATCACGTTATCTACGTGATCAATTGTGCCTGTGGTCTTCAATACGTGGGCCGCACTACACAGACACTGCGGTCGCGTATGAATGGCCACAGACACAACACCAAAAAAGGTTTTTTAAAACACAGTTTGTCCAGACACCTTTTAGTTAAACACCACAAACAATTTGACATAAAGGTAACTCCAGAAACTAAACAGAAAAGAGTCTTTTTGGATCTTTAGATTGAAAACCCTATATCCAGATGGTCTCAATGATATAGTGGAAAATGTGTGAGGGGGAAAAAGAAGAAAAAAAATGTATATTTAATAATGCACAGCCCTATTTACCAATACTGAAAATAATATTTGTTTTATTGTAAGATCTCATTCCTGTAAAAATAACGGTTATATTTTATGAATTTTTTTATATACTAGACTAACAATTATGTATTTTTATGATCAGTACTATGTAATTTATTTATTATTATTTTTTTATATATAAATATAACCATCACCAGGTATATTTTAATCACAACTATGTATTCTAAAATTACTATTATATATCACTTTCTCTTTCTATATATATAAGGAGGGGAAAGTGAAGGAAATGATAAGAGAAAGGAATTTTATTATATATATGTTCATTCTAATATAAAAAAATCTACCATTCTAGTACACAGAATGGTGTTAGAATGTAATGCTGAACAACTACCCACTCTCCTAACTTAATTGGGGTGTGGTGTCAATCCTAATCAATTCAACCAAGTCAAGGAAAGAAAAAAAAAAAAAAAAAACACGACATCTTAAGAGTAACTAGTCTATAAAGATGGTCTTCCCTTAAAGTCCTTACAAGTGCATATTATACCTGATGAAGGCCGTTGCTGGCAGAAACACGTTGTTTGTTCTTAATATAGTGTCCGAATAAATCTGATTTTGAGAAAAAGAATTCATCTGTAACGATCCTTATCCTCTGGAAGCGCCGAAAAAGGGAAATCTTCTCTCCACTACAATATCCAACATGCAAGCCTTATACCAGGGCTGACATAGTTCCCGCATTTGTGCTGCAGACCAGAGGATTGCAAAGAGCTGATCCACTATTCAGATCATTTGAGTGAAAATACAAGACATCTAAAGGGTGAGTGCAAAAAACAAATATTGTTGTGGCAAATGCACATTTTCATCTACACTTAGACTCTGCGCCCCTTGTCTCCCCTTTTTATTCTTTTTTTATATCACTGTGGAATATGGAGTAGGTGTAATAATAATAATGTTAGCAAATACGTCCAATTAGAAATGTAGAATAGTTTTTCTGATTCGCCATGTCTCTTCCCTCATGTGCAGGCATTGCAGGACCTTAGCTATCCATGCTTACAAACCACTTATAGCGATAGTTATCTAGTTGCTAGTGGTCGTAACCATAGATACCTAAGGTCCTGCAATGCCTGCACATGAGGAAAGAAACATAGCGAATCAGAAAAAGTATTCTACATTTCTTATTGGAGGTATTTGCTAATATTATTATTATTACACCTACTATATATTGCGATAGGATCTTGGAGATGGGAATACCCTTTTAATTTCTGATTGCTATGGGTAACTAGGAGAGTTTTTTGTTGCTCAGCTTTGATAAGGGATGATAGATTTTACTAGGCTAAGTGGATATCATTGGTGCAACCAGTGCAGCTGCACAGGGGACTAATAGGTTAGGGGCTACCCTCTGGTGACTGTGGGGCGGTCATAAAACTACCCTCTGGTGACTGTGGGGCGGTCATAAAACTACCCCCTCGGCTGACTGTGGGGCGGTCATAAAACTACCCCCTCGGCTGACTGTGGGGCGGTCAAAAAACTACCCCCTCGGCTGACTGTGGGGCGGTCAGAAAACTACCCCCTCGGCTGACTGTGGGGCGGTCAGAAAACTACCCCCTCGGCTGACTGTGGGGCGGTCAGAAAACTACCCCCTCGGCTGACTGTGGGGCGGTCAGAAAACTACCCCCTCGGCTGACTGTGGGGCGGTCAAAAAACTACCCCCTCGGCTGACTGTGGGGCGGTCAATAAACTACCCCCTCGGCTGACTGTGGGGCGGTCAATAAACTACTCCCTCGGCTGACTGTGGGGCGGTCAAAAAGCTACCCCCTCGGCTGACTGTGGGGCGGTCAAAAAGCTACCCCCTCGGCTGACTGTGGGGCGGTCAAAAAGCTACCCCCTCGGCTGACTGTGGGGCGGTCAAAAAGCTACCCCCTCGGCTGACTGTGGGGCGGTCAAAAAGCTACCCCCTCGGCTGACTGTGGGGCGGTCAAAAAGCTACCCCCTCGGCTGACTGTGGGGCGGTCAAAAAGCTACCCCCTCGGCTGACTGTGGGGCGGTCAAAAAGCTACCCCCTCGGCTGACTGTGGGGCGGTCAAAAAGCTACCCCCTCGGCTGACTGTGGGGCGGTCAAAAAGCTACCCCCTCGGCTGACTGTGGGGCGGTCAAAAAGCTACCCCCTCGGCTGACTGTGGGGCGGTCAAAAAGCTACCCCCTCGGCTGACTGTGGGGCGGTCAAAAAGCTACCCCCTCGGCTGACTGTGGGGCGGTCAAAAAGCTACCCCCTCGGCTGACTGTGGGGCGGTCAAAAAGCTACCCCCTCGGCTGACTGTGGGGCGGTCAAAAAGCTACCCCCTCGGCTGACTGTGGGGCGGTCAAAAAGCTACCCCCTCGGCTGACTGTGGGGCGGTCAAAAAGCTACCCCCTCGGCTGACTGTGGGGCGGTCAAAAAGCTACCCCCTCGGCTGACTGTGGGGCGGTCAAAAAGCTACCCCCTCGGCTGACTGTGGGGCGGTCAAAAAGCTACCCCCTCGGCTGACTGTGGGGCGGTCAAAAAGCTACCCCCTCGGCTGACTGTGGGGCGGTCAAAAAACTACCCCCTCGGCTGACTGTGGGGCGGTCAAAAAACTACCCCCTCGGCTGACTGTGGGGCGGTCAAAAAACTACCCTCTGCTGACTGTGGGGCGGTCAAAAAACTACCCTCTGCTGACTGTGGGCGGTTCTCAAACTACTCCTAGTGCTGGCGGGCGGGTTCTAGTACTGCTCCTGGCGGGGCGGTTCTAGTACTGCTCCTGGCGGGGCGGCTCTAGTACTGCTCCTGGCGGGGCGGCTCTAGTACTGCTCCTGGCGGGGCGGCTCTAGTACTGCTCCTGGCGGGGCGGCTCTAGTACTGCTCCTGGCGGGGCGGCTCTAGTACTGCTCCTGGCGGGGCGGCTCTAGTACTGCTCCTGGCGGGGCGGCTCTAGTACTGCTCCTGGCGGGGCGGCTCTAGTACTGCTCCTGGCGGGGCGGCTCTAGTACTGCTCCTGGCGGGGCGGCTCTAGTACTGCTCCTGGCGGGGCGGTTCTAGTACTGCTCCTGGCGGGGCGGTTCTAGTACTGCTCCTGGTGCTGGCGGTTCTAGTACTGCTCCTGGTGCTGGCGGTTCTAGTCCTGCTCCTGCTGCTGGTGGGCGGGTCTAGTACTGCTCCTGGCGGGGCGGTTCTAGTCCTGCTCCTGCTGCTGGTGGGCGGGTCTAGTACTGCTCCTGGCGGGGCGGGTCTAGTACTGCTCCTGGCGGGGCGGGTCTAGTACTGCTCCTGGCGGGGCGGGTCTAGTACTGCTCCTGGCGGGGCGGGTCTAGTACTGCTCCTGGCGGGGCGGGTCTAGTACTGCTCCTGGCGGGGCGGGTCTAGTACTGCTCCTGGCGGGGCGGGTCTAGTACTGCACCTGGTGCTGGCGGTTCTAGTCCTGCTCCTGGTGCTGGCGGTTCTAGTCCTGCTCCTGGTGCTGGCGGTTCTAGTCCTGCTCCTGGTGCTGGCGGTTCTAGTCCTGCTCCTGGTGCTGGCGGTTCTAGTCCTGCTCCTGGTGCTGGCGGTTCTAGTCCTGCTCCTGGTGCTGGCGGTTCTAGTACTGCTCCTGGTGCTGGCGGTTATAGTACTGCTCCTGGTGCTGGCGGGGCGGGTCTAGTACTGCTCCTGGCGGGGCGGGTCTACTACTGCTCCTGGCGGGGCAGGTCTTGTACTGCTCCTGGCGGGGCGGGTCTAGTACTGCTCCTGGCGGGGCGGGTCTAGTACTGCTCCTGGTGGGGCGGGTCTAGTACTGCTCCTGGCGGGGCGGGTCTAGTACTGCTCCTGGTGATGGCGGGTCTAGTACTGCTCCTGGCGGGGCGGGTCTAATACTGGTGCTGGCGGTTCTAGTACTGCTCCTGGCGGGGCGGTTCTAGTACTGCTCCTGGTGATGGCGGTTCTAGTACTGCTCCTGGTGCTGCCGGTTCTACTGTAGTACTGCTCCTGGTGCTGGCAGTTCTAGTACTGCTCCTGGTGTTGGCAGTTCTAGTACTGCTCCTGGTGCTGGTGGTTCTAGAACAACCCCTGGCGGATGGTTCTGGAACAACCCCTGGTGCTGATGGGCGGTTTTAGAAGTACTCCTAGTGTGCAGTTCTAGTACTGCTCCTGGTGGGCGGTTATATAACTACTCCTAGTTTTGGTGGGCGGTTCTAGAACTACCCTGGTGGGCGGTTCCAGAACAACCCCTGGTGATGGTGGGTGGTTCTAGAATTACTCCTGGAGGGCGGTTCTAGAGCTACCCCTGGCGGGTGGTTCCTGAACAACCCCTGGTGATGGTGGGCGGTTCTAGAATTACCCCTGGTGGTTGGTTCTAGAACTACCCCTAGTTTTGGTGGGCGGTTCTAGAACTACCCCTGGTGGGCGGTTCCAGAACAACCCCTGGTGATGGTGGGCGGTTCTAGAATTACTCCTGGTGCTGGAGGGCGGTTCTAGATCTACCCCTGGCGGGCGGTTCCTGAACAACCCCTGGTGCCGGTGGGCGGTTCTAGAATTACTCCTAGCGTGCAAGTCCTCGTGGGCGGTTCTAGTACTGTTCCTGGTATGCTCCTGGTGGGCGGTTCAAGAACTACCCCTGGCGCCAGTGGGCGGTTCCAGTACGACCCCTGGCGCCAGTGGGCGGTTCCAGTACGACCCCTGGCGCCAGTGGGCGGTTCCAGTACGACCCCTGGCGCCAGTGGGCGGTTCCAGTACGACCCCTGGCGCCAGTGGGCGGTTCCAGTACGACCCCTGGCGCCAGTGGGCGGTTCCAGTACGACCCCTGGCGCTAGTGGGCGGTTCCAGTACGACCCCTGGCGCCAGTGGGCGGTTCCAGTACTACCCCTGGCGCCAGTGGGCGGTTCCAGTACTACCCCTGGCGCCAGTGGGCGGTTCCAGTACTACCCTTGGCGCCAGTGGGCGGTCCCAGTACTACCCTTGGCGCCAGTGGGCGGTCCCAGTACTACCCCTGGCACCAGTGGGCGGTTCCAGTACTACCCCTGGCGCCAGTGGGCGGTTCCAGTACTACCCCTGGTGCCAGTGGGCGGTTCCAGTACTAACCCTGGCGGGCGGTTCTACACCTACCCCTGGTGTGCGTTCTAGAACTACTCCTGGTAGTATACATCTATTCTATATTTTTCTATTTTAACTATTGTATGTACATTGGTGTGAGTGCCTGTCTCTACGGTGTCACTTACTTAACCGTGTATTCATTATACGTTTTTTAAATTTCCTATTTTTGCAGAATTTGACTATTTAGTTTGGTTGTTCTTGATTGGTTCTTTGGCATTCCTAGTTTGTCTATGGGCTCAATGCAACAAAATGAGTCATCTAGCGTCAATGAACTTTAACCACCTTCACTGCACACGTCAGTGTTGTGTCCTCCTCTCCCCACCCCCAAATAGCTGCAAAGTCCCACCTGTATAGTGGAGCCCAAGACCACACTCTGGATCTCTGGCACTCCTGATGTCACGTGCAGGGGCCCCAGGAGCCTCCGAACACCACACTGACATCTGTCTGCTCTCCTCCACAACTGAGCAGCAGCAGAAGCCCAGCTAACAGACATTGCTGTCACTGCAAACACTCATTGGATTAACTGACACGATGTCAGCGAGTTTCTGAAGATCCGGATACTGCAGCCATGAGATCTGTGGCTGCATTAGGCAGATGGGACATTGCAGCTAATAGAGAGTAAGAGTGTAACAGAGATGGCCCTAAACTGCATTTAAAGGGAATCTGTCACCAGGTTTATTGCCACCTGATCTGAGAGCAGCACAACGTGGGGACAAAGATCCCCAATTCCAGTGACGTGTTGCTTTCTGGGCTGATTGCTGTAGTTTTGATAAGAGATCCTCCACAAGCAGGAGACTGCCACCAGATGACTAGTAAAGCTTCTGCCATGTAGTCCAACCCTGTCCCCACAATGGATGGATAGTTCTGTACACTGTGCATAGGCAGAAAGCTACCAATCAGTGATGTGGGTGGGGTTATACAGAGCCCAGCATTCAGAGCATTTTTAGATCTGCAGCAGACACAGTTACTCTGAACTGCACCAAGTGATCCATCACTGTAATCAGGGTCTCTGCCCCTAAGTCATGCTGCTCTCAGATGAGGCAGCAAAATCCTGGTGACAAATTCACTAACCCCATCCAGATTCAGGTGCAAGTATTAGAATTGATTCTCATGCTCAAAATTAAATGTAAAGGCAAGTGGCTAATGGCAGGCAATAGGTACAGCAAGGTGTGGAAGAGTTACCTGCAGGATTGTAGGGAACAAACTTCTCAATGTCGGGGTACTGCTGCTCGTCTGTCTTATCAGAAGTGCCAGAAACCTAGAGGGGAACAGGAACCAGGTCACAAGCTTCATTTATCCAGTGTTTGCCATTAGGTTCTCCATATATGATCTGAAAAGGAGTCAGCCAAGCCCCTGTGGCATAGCTGTGGCCTGGCCATACACTGTTTGGCTAGCAGCCATCTCTCCCAACATACAGATGAGCTCTCATGTGTTCTGTGGGGAGGAGGGTAATCTGCTGCCTCTAAGCAATTTGTGCCTAGAGAACAAGGAGCGGGTATTTGAACTGAACATTTGTTAGGGCAGCCAGGAGACCCCCATACACATTACACAGCTAGATTAGCCAGATATTAGCCCACTTTAATCCAACAGATAATAATGGGACTTGTAATAGTAGAATATGCCATGTGATCTTCTTGCAGATGTTCCTGTGGCATTTTAGGATTATGTAGATACAAGTCTGTACATCAGTACAGGGCAGAACACAAGAGCGGTGTATGATCAGAGCTGCGGTAATACATTATACCTGTATAACAGCTGGCGCAGGCTTTGGCACTTTCCGGTCTCCTTTCAGAGGCTGCCCGTTCTTCTGGGTCATTACTTGCTTGTTGACATTTCCCAGAGCTTTTCTTGATGTTTTCCCACTTGATGCAGAACTGCGCACTTTGCCCTGGTGGCTTTTGACAAGCGACTTTCCTATAGGGAAAAAGTCAAGTTACTTACCGGTAACAGGATCTTTCGGAGACCATGACAGCACCATGGGGGGGGGGGGGTCAGCCCACCAAGGACAGCAAACCTACAGGCTTAACAAGGGGTGCCACTTCTCGCCTCAGTTTGGATTACAGAGTATTGAGAGGACTGCCAGGATAAACATAGCAAACAATCACAAAATGACTCTATCATACACCACCCATTAAGTCTGAAATTCTAACAAACAGAGTGCTCCCACAAACATGAAGGGAGGAAATATAAGGGTGCTGTCATGGTCTCAGAAAAATCCCGTTACCGGTAAGTAACTTATGACCATCGGTCGACCATGACAGCACCACAAGAGAATTGTAGAGATTAAGAAGTCTTGGGAGGGTCCACAGCTTGGAGCACCCATCTCCCAAAGGTGAGGTCAGATGAAACACCCATATCCAGTCTATAGTGCCTATAGAATGTAGAGGGAGAAGACCAGGTAGCAGCCTTACATATGTCTATCGAGACACCCGTCTTCTCTGCCCAGGAGATAGACAGCCCGGGTGGAGTGAGCGTTCAACCCTTGTGATACTTCTTCGTCACTAAACGCATAAGCTAGAGAAATAGCCTCCCTCATCCATCTAGCTACGGGGACCTTGACTTTAAACCCTTTCCTAACCCCTTGGTAGGATATAAACAATGAGCTCTCTTTCCTAAAGTCTTTGGTAACCGAGAGGTACCTAACCACACAACTCCTTACGTCTAATGTATGCAACTCTGCTTCCTTCTGGTTACTCGGATTAGGACAGAAGGAGGGTAGTACTACTTCCTGAAGTCAGTGGAAATGAGTAGCTACCTTAGGGAGATAGAGTCATTCTTAAACCTGATCCTGCCTATCATCCAGGATTTGAGTAAATGGTAAGGCCGTAGACAGAGCCTGAATGTGACCAATCCTCCTAGCAGAGGTTAAAGCTATTAGTAGTGCTGTTTTAAGGGAGAGGGATTTAAGGGTTGCTAATTCTACCACTGGGCGTGCCACCTGCTGGCCGTAGAGGTTATTGCAGCACTCCCTTTGGAGTCGGCACACATGTGGCCGGAACTTCCTGGTCCGGTCACGTGACCACCGGGGCGCACAGCAGCATCATGCCACGCCTCCGGCTACATAGAGAGACCGGAAGCGTGTGGCCCCGCCGTATCATGCGGCACTGAAGCTGCAACTTCCCACAGGGACACCACTGCCTGGCGCCACAACGACACTGGGGCGGCCCACCCCAGACAGGGGCGCAGCTCCCCCTTACCATCTGGCACCAGCATGATGTTGGGGCTGCCAACCCCAGACAGGGGCACAGCCCCTGCTGCCATCCAGCGCCCATTTGATGCTGGGGCTGCCAACCCCAGACATAGGCGCCGCTCCACAGCCACTGACGCAGAGCGATGCTGGAGCTGCCGACCCCAGGCTGTGGGCGCTGCTCGACAGCTCGATTCTTCAGAATCCGTACATCTTCAACAGGTAAGCCTGCCACAGGTTCCCTTCATCAAGGATAGGAAACCAAACTGAGGCGAGAGGTGCCGCCCCTTTTAAGCCTGTAGGTTTCTTGTACTTGGTGGGCGGATTCCCTCTCTCGTGGTGCAGTCATGGTCGACCGATAAATAGATACTTTGAGGACTGTTCCCGAGCATCAATGGGCAAGAAACTGAAAGATTGCCAACACCAAAGCAGCAGTGGCAGAGTCTTCCAATACGCAAGGAACAGAATTATGCCCACCTGGATGTCAGGTGTACTAGTAATCCCAGCACCCATGCCCAATCTGAGCACATACTTGAAAATCATTTCTGCACTAAAAGTGAAAGAAAAAAAACCCACTGGAGTGGCACTTTAACCCCTTACCAACATGATTTGCAGTTACATCATATGCCAGCTGTGATATTTAGCCATCATCAACCTCTAATAGCCACATGTAGGGCAGAGCTCCACCTGTTAGAGACGGACAGCGGCATTAACAGCGAACTGAGAAGGGAGTCATGCCATGTGCCCATCTGTGCTCCTGTAACACGATCGTGGGATGCCATCACTGCCAGAAAGGAGTCTGCTGAAAAGACCCATGCCTGTCATGACAGATCTGTGAATGCTGGCTATATACTGCAGTATTGCTGTACGTAACAAGAAATCAGATGATTGCATGTTCAAGTCCCCTAAGGCTATGTGCCCACGATGCAGAAATACTCCGGATTTTTCCTGAGCGTTTCTGCATCTCCCCTGGCAGAAAAAACGCATGTGGATTGTACATGTGGATTGTACATGCGGATTGTACATGCGGATTGTACATGCATTTTCCTGCCAGGGACATGCGGAAATGAAGAGTTCTTAACATGCATTTCCGCATGCGGGTTGTCAAGCGCTTTCCAAGCGATTTTAGCATCACTTGGAAAGTGCTTGTCAACTTGGTCACACTATATAAATCCATGCAAACGGCATGGATTTATATAGTGTGACCCGAGAGAATGTCAAAAAATAAAAAATAAATCTATACTTACCTTCCGATAGACCCCAGAGTCTTGCTTCACTCGGTGCTGACTGCAGGCAGATCGCGGTACACTGCACTGAAGGACCTGCCGACGTCAGCGTCGCGTGACCCATCACATGACTATGACATCAGCGCAGGTCCTTCAGTCCATCGCGATTTGCCGGCATGAGAGGAGGAGCGCAGCGGGGGCCGCCAGAAGGTAAGTATCATATTTAGTTTTTATTTTATTCTTTTTTTCACAGTTTCTATAGTACCCGGGTCCGGAGGACGGTCTCCTCTCCTCTAGACCTGGGAACCATCCGCACATTGGAACGCGTGGATTGTGCATCTACATATACAGTGATGCGTAATCCATGCGTTCTAATGCAAGTAAGTGGTGGCGAAAAAGCAGCACTTCCACAAAATAATTGGTAGTGCTGCGTTTTTTTTCCGCAATGATAATCCGCAGCAGAAATTTCCGCAGCATGTGCACAGCACATGCGGGTTATCATTGGGGAACATGGCAGGCCTTCTACCATGTGTTTTTTAAGCGTTTCTGCAGCATTTTTGCCGCTGCGGAAATGCTTAAAAAATGCATCGTGGGCACACAGCCTAAGGGGACAAAAAGGAAAAAGTATAATCTGAACCTTCAAATCACCCCTGCCCCTCTATGACCCATTTTAAAATAAACCATATGGGCGTTACTTCTGTAAAAGTCCAATCAAAATATAAAAATAATTTACCTGATCAGTGAACGGCATAAAAACAAAAACCCTCATATGGCTGTATTGACAGAAAGATAAAGTTACTGCTCTTAGAAGAATAAGAAAAATGCAGAGATGGGAAATAACACGGTCAGGAAGGGGTTAAATTCTGCCACTTCTATAGAAAATTGAACCCATTTCGCTGACTGCTTTCAATGGCAGCCAAATAAGGCAGAGGGTTAGAGGAATACTGACCTTATATTGTAGACTTCTAGGATGCTTAAGAAGTGGACATTCCCTTTAAGCTACATTGTGCAGACAAAGCCATGGCAGTGTAGAAGGCCGACAAGATCTCAGTGGAAAGGCTGCAGGTTTGCGTCTGCATTAGGCAAGTTATAGAGGTAGAAGTGTTGGGACCTTGTTGCTGTGCAGGTAGAATCTGGAGCCTCGGCACCGTCCTGCGTAGCCCATACTACAGGGAGGAGCAGCGCCATGTGTAGTAATCTGAGCAGGATAGTCAGTGTTCAGCCAGCACTGATGGAGACTGACACCCCAACTCATTACCCAATACATGACAGGCTTAAAGAACCTCTCCCATCAGAGCTTATCCTCTTAGTATATTGTAATTATATAGAACTGTGTACTAACAATTGCTCACTTTACCTTTCTACCCAGTAAATTCTTTTCTATGTAGAAACAGGAAGCCTCTTCCCTGCAAAAATCATTCTCCTCTTCACCTCCTGACCCAGCTGCCCCCTCCTCCTCTGCAGGGACTTATGACTCATGCAGGAAAAGTTCACCTTGTGTTAACATAGAGATTAGAAGGATTCAGCTAGTCAGTTTTTAATCACATCTCTTTTCCATTAGGTAAATGACAATAAGCTGGGTAGAAAGGCAAAATGAGCAATTGTAAGTACACAGTGCTATATAATATGATGACTGCAATATATAGAGAATAAAAACTGATGGGAGAGATTCTTTAAAGATGGGTGGGCAAAAGTAAAAGCAAAGTTTATTATGAGGTGGACTCCACTTAACACTTCTGGTGAGGCGCACCATAGTGATGGGGTGCACTTAATTTATGGAAAGTTGTGACTCAGGTGGCTTCACCATGCTCCGTCCACTTGGCAGAGCTGGAGTGAAAGTGCTTAAATAAATAAATATATATATATTGAGTGCAAGGGATAATTTTACTTAATCGAACACGATGACAAAATCCCAAACCGACCCAAATTCATCTTCAAAAAGGCACGTAACCTAGGATCAATTATAGCCCCCACAGTAAGGATACACACCAGTTCTCAAAAACCTCAAACCCCATTCCATCAAAAACTAAAAGGCTTCTTTCCATGCAAAAAATGTAAGACATGCAAAACCCTAAACACACCAAAACAACACACCGTCAGCCACCAAAAAGAAATATACCCCATCACAGATTTTATAACATGCAACACCACAGGGGTCATATACGGGCTATATTGCCCATGTGGCAAATTATATATAGGCAGAACAAAAAGACCTATGAACATCAGGATCAACGAACATTTAAGGAACATCAAAAATAAATACATGGGCCACCCTCTCTCAAAACACTTTATAAAAAAACACAATGGGTCAATAAAAGGAATTAAAATAGTAGGTATACAAATCGTCCACAAGAACTGGAGACAAGGAGATTTTATTAAGAGCATGTCCAGGAAAGAAAGTGAGTGGATTTTTAAACTGAACACCTTAAGACCAAGAGGATTGAACAGCGAAATAGAGCTCTTTGCATTTAATGACTAACAAATTGACCTATGACGTCACCAGCCCTGCATATATAAGGACACCATTTGACTGGGTTAAGCCATCCCTGAGGAAGACAGCCGCAGTTGTTGAAAAGCGTCGGACTGACCCTTAACACAGCTAAAGAGGCGCCCACAGGCCTCCGTACCTTGTGCACGCTGCACACCACGTGACCCCACGTCACGCTGCCCCCCTCTCGCGCGCTCTCCACATACTCTCTCTCTCCTCCTCCTACCCGGAAGTAGCGAGCACGCGGCAGTCACCGGCCAGGACTCCGCTCTCGCTCCGGACCTCGACCACCCCCAGACGGTGAAGCCCTCTACAGACCGTAAGTAACAACGGGCCCCTGCCCCACCAAGTCCATACTGTACGCAGCTGACCCTCTAACGGTTTTTCCCTGTTCCCCGCAGTACTTGCTATCAACCCCTTCAGTTGGGCTCTGCACCAGCCACCCTCCCTATTGCTGAATCTGGCACCCACTGTTTCCAGCCAGAGCCTCCTGGTGCACCCAACATAGGAAAACATAAGCCTCCTACTGTATCCTATCTCTGGTTACCTCTGACATAACTATAGCCTCCTACTACAGCACCCTGCTGTATCTACATTATGGAGACCTGAACCAGCATCTACTATTGACACCCTAATCCCTACGAAGCAGGTAAATCACGATCTCTGGGTAAAAACTGGAGGCTACAGCCACAATCCAGTGATACCTTAACAGATACACCCCCTCCCCCTCCCTACAGATCTCTATACAGCGAACAGAGGCATTACATGCTAGTACAAGCCTCTTGCTGCATCCTACTTCTGACCTCCTCGTGCTACCTCCACTCAACAAGGGACCAGGACTACTACCTCCAGCTCATTCTAAGACGTCCCTGGATGCCCCTTGTACCTACCAACAGGTAACCCAAAACCTCTTGTCTCCAAGGCTTGTACCACAGCTACATCAGTTAATTTATGATCTATCCCTATTCCTTCCCCCTGCAGATCTAACTCAGATCATCAACCCACAGCCGTGTGTGACATATCCTCTACCTCTCTCCAAGAAGGACCAGGACCGATACCTCCTAGTCATCCAAAATAATCAGGACACCCCCGCTACCCTCTAGAAGGTAACTAATCCAAAACTACCCTCTTTGAACCCCATACCTTAACCCTTGAGCCCTGCGCCCTATTCTTAATACTTGCCTCCTCTCACTCCCTATAGTACTACTCCGGTGAATCCAGTATTATCTACACAGCCTGCTGACTGTCATACCAGTAGCAGTGCTACTGTGGATCAACAGCTAACTACTACCACAGTCTATTGAGTACCATACCAAGAACAGGTAACTCACGACCCAACTCAGAGTCCAGCAGAGACATCTCTGTCGAGTTCCACCCCCACTTATCCATACATTTTTTTTGTGTACCCCACTCTAGGTACCCCTCGTCCTCCCTCCCAGGCACCAACACGTGCCACCAGTGAACCTCCATACCCCATACGAGGCACCAGTATCAGGTAACCACAGACAAACAGATACCTACCCCTTCCCCCATCGCTTATTAGTATACCATATTTATACATTCCTATTCTATCCCACCAGGTCTACAAGCCTTTGCCTCCTTATACATCTACTGCAACCGAACATCCTCAGACTACGAGGGAAAAAGGCCTATTTTTATCAATCAGTGATTACCTTGTATCAGTGGACACCGATCTATTTATCGATTTTATAACTTTTAATACTTTTAATAACTATTCTTATATCCGACCCAGTGACCTCACTGAGTCTGAATCATTTTAACTAGCTATTTTTAAGCACATGTTCGATTAAATAAAATTATCCCTTGCACTCAAAATCTCTCGTGCCGTCCTTCTGTTCACTACCACTAGCGCAAATTTACTTCTTCTCGGCTATATCAACACTTATTTGGACAACCCTGGTTCCCTGTCCACAAATTTGCTGCCACTAGTAGTGACGAGCCCACAGCGCCTCCTGTACCCATATACTAACCAATTATATATATATATTATATAAAAAAATTAACATCTAGTTGCATAAAAGTTTTGACCTGTCAGAGTTCTGCTAGAAATCTATTAAACCCCTTGATGAATTGGGGCCAGATCGGCCGTTACCTTTAGAAACCACTTACCGGCACCTGATAGTTGTGCACGATCTCTGGACAACAGCGCAGCATTAACATCACCGTTCTCCTGGTCACTGTAGATCACGGTCGCCATTATAGTCAGATTCTGCAGGCAAAATATAAGAATGAGACACGTTTCATTTTAGAACACACCAACAAGTAGTGTCCTCCTCACCAACCCCTGGACAATCTCCTGACACCACAACTCAGGAATATTAGAGGAGCCCTTCATAATGCTGGTCCTTGTCAGGAGGAGTATAGCGTGAGCTCAGGAGAGGAAGCCATTCCTGGTAAGCAGGTGCCCAGTGTTATAGCGATGATCCTCCTACAGATGCCAGGACCAGAGAATAGAGGACTGTGCCTCCAACCACAGCAACAACCCATTACAGGAACCGGACAGATCCATAGAGCCATGAGCAGCACTGATCAGTAGCCATGTCTACACTGCAGCAATTACCCATTACCGGAACCGGACAGATCCATAAAGCCATGAGCAGCACTGATCAGCAGCCATGTCTACACTGCAGCAATTACCCATTACAGGGACCTGACAGATCCATAGTGCTATGAGCAGCACTGATCAGCCGCCATGTCTACACTGCAGCAATTACCCATTACAGGGTCCTGACAGATCCATAGGGCTATGAGCAGCACTGATCAGCAGCCATGTCTACACTGCAGCAATTACCCATTACAGGGTCCTGACAGATCCATAGTGCTATGAGCAGCACTGATCAGCCGCCATGTCTACACTGCAGCAATTACCCATTACAGGGTCCTGACAGATCCATAGGGCTATGAGCTGCACTGATCAGGAGCCATGTGTACACTGCAGCAATTGCCCATTACAGGGACCTGACAGATCCATAGTGCTATGAGCAGCACTGATCAGCAGCCATGTCTACACTGCAGCAATTACCCATTACAGGGACCTGACAGATCCATAGTGTTATGAGCAGCACTGATCAGTAGCCATGTCTACACTGCAGCAATTACCCATTACAGGGTCCTGACAGATCCATTCTGCTATGAGCAGCACTGAGCAGCAGCCATGTCTACACTGCAGCAACTACCCATTACAGGGACCTGACAGATCCATAGTGTTATGAGCAGCACTGATCAGCCGCCATGTCTACACTGCAGCAATTACCCATTACAGAGTCTTGATCGATCCATAGTGCTATGAGCTGCACTGATCAGCAGCCATATCTACACTGCAGCAATTACCCATTACAGGGTCCTGACAGATCCATAGTGCTATGAGCAGCACTGATCAGCAGCCATGTCTACACTGCAACAATTACCCATTACAGGGACCTGACAGATCCATAGTGCTATGGGCAGCACTGATCAGCAGCTATGCCTACACTGCAGCAATTACCCATTACAGGGACCTGACAGATCCATAGTGCTATGAGCAGCACTGATCAGTAGCCATGTCTACACTGCAGCAATTACCCATTACAGGGTCCTGACAGATCCATTCTGCTATGAGCAGCACTGAGCAGCAGCCATGTCTACACTGCAGCAATTACCCATTACAGGGACCTGACAGATCCATAGTGTTATGAGCAGCACTGATCAGCCGCCATGTCTACACTGCAGCAATTACCCATTACAGGGTCTTGATCGATCCATAGTGCTATGAGCAGCACTGATCAGCAGCCATGTCTACACTGCAGCAATTACCCATTACAGAGACCTGACAGATCCATAGTGCTATGAGCAGCACTGATCAGCAGCCATGTCTACACTGCAGCAATTACCCATTACAGGGTCCTGACAGATCCATATTGCTATGAGCAGCACTGATCAGCAGCCGTGTCTACACTGCAGCAATTACGCATTACAGGGTCCTGACAGATCCATAGTGCTATGAGCAGCACTGATCAGCAGCCATGTCTACACTGCAGCAATTACCCATTACAGGGTCCTGACAGATCCATAGTGCTATGAGCAGCACTGATCAGCAGCCATGTCTACACTGCAGCAATTACCCATTACAGGGACCTGACAGATCCATAGTGCTATGAGCAGCACTGATCAGCAGCCATGTCTACACTGCAGCAATTACCCATTACAGGGTCCTGACAGATCCATAGTGCTATGAGCAGCACTGATCAGCAGCCATGTCTACACTGCAGCAATTACCCATTACAGGGTCCTGACAGATCCATAGTGCTATGGGCAGCACTGATCAGCAGCCATGTCTACACTGCAGCAATTACCCATTACAGGGACCTGACAGATCCATAGTGCTATGAGCAGCACTGATCAGCAGCCATGTCTACACTGCAGCAATTACCCATTACAGGGTCCTGACAGATCCATATTGCTATGAGCAGCACTGATCAGCAGCCATGTCTACACTGCAGCAATTACGCATTACAGGGTCCTGACAGATCCATAGTGCTATGAGCAACACTGATCAGCAGCCATGTCTACACTGCAGCAATTACCCATTACAGGGTCCTGACAGATCCATAGTGCTATGAGCAGCACTGATCAGCAGCCATGTCTACACTGCAGCAATTACCCATTACAGGGACCTGACAGATCCATAGTGCTATGAGCAGCACTGATCAGCAGCCATGTCTACACTGCAGCAATTACCCATTACAGGGTCCTGACAGATCCATAGTGCTATGAGCAGCACTGATCAGCAGCCATGTCTACACTGCAGCAATTACCCATTACAGGGTCCTGACAGATCCATAGTGCTATGGGCAGCACTGATCAGCAGCCATGTCTACACTGCAGCAATTACCCATTATAGGGACCTGACAGATCCATAGTGTTATGAGCAGCACTGATCAGCCGCCATGTCTGCACTGCAGAAATTACCCATTACAGGGTCCTGACCAATCCATAGTGCTATGAGCAGCACTGATCAGCAGCCATGTCTACACTGTAGCAATTGCCCATTACAGGGTCCTCACAGATCCATAGTGCTATGAGCAGCACTGATCAGCAGCCATGTCTAAACTGCAGCAATTACCCATTACAGGGTCCTGACAGATCCATAGTGCTATGAGCAGCACTGATCAGCAGCCATGTCTACACTGCAGCAATTACCCATTACAGGGTCCTGACCGATCCATAGTGCTATAAGCAGCACTGATCAGCAGCCATGTCTACACTGCAGCAATTACCCATTACAGGGTCCTCACAGATCCATAGTGCTATGAGCAGCACTGATCAGCAGCCATGTCTACACTGCAGCAATTACCCATTACAGGGTCCTGACAGATCCATAGTGCTATGAGCAGCACTGATCAGCAGCCATGTCTACACTGCAGCAATTACCCATTACAGGGTCCTGACAGATCCATAGTGCTATGAGCAGCACTGATCAGCCGCCATGTCTACACTGCGGAATTACCCATTACTGGGTCCTGACAGATCCATAGTGCTATGAGCAGCACTGATCAGCAGCCATGTCTACACTGCAGCAATTACCCATTACAGGGTCCTGACAGATCCATAGTGCTATGAGCAGCACTGATCAGCAGCCATGTCTACACTGCAGCAATTACCCATTACAGGGTCCTGACAGATCCATAGTGCTATGAGCAGCACTGCTCAGCAGCCATGTCTGCACTGCAGCAATTACCCATTACAGGGTCCTGACAGATCCATAGTGTTATGAGCAGCACTGATCAGCAGCCATGTCTACACTGCAGCAATTACCCATTACAGGGTCCTGACAGATCCATAGTGCTATGGGCAGCACTGATCAGCAGCCATGTCTACACTGCAGCAATTACCCATTACAGGGACCTGACAGATCCATAGTGCTATGAGCAGCACTGATCAGCAGCCATGTCTACACTGCAGCAATTACCATTACAGGGTCCTGACAGATCCATAGTGCTATGAGCAGCACTGATCAGCCGTCATGTCTACACTGCAGCAATTACCCATTACAGGGTCCTGACAGATCCATTCTGCTATGAGCAGCACTGATCAGCAGCCATGTCTACACTGCAGCAATTACCCATTACAGGGTCCTGACAGATCCATTCTGCTATGAGCAGCACTGATCAGTAGCCATGTCTACACTGCAGCAATTACCCATTACAGGGTCCTGACAGATCCATAGTGCTATGAGCAGTACTGATCAGCAGCCATGTCTACACTGCAGCAATTACCCATTACAGGGACCTGACAGATCCATAGTGCTATGAGCAGCACTGATCAGCCGCCATGTCTACACTGCAGCAATTACCCATTACAGGGTCCTGACAGATAACATACAACATAAAAAAATTTTTTTATGGGCATCATAAACACCCTTTAAAAAAATTTGTGGGTGTTGCATCACGGACCACGGTCACCCTGGTGATATGGTGGTGGATGATGAGGAGAAGGAGGAGGACAAGAGCAAATAGCCACCAAAATCAGGAAGCGTATACCCATGTGTGGGTGTGAAAAGGTGCATGTGAATACACCTCCCAAAAAAAGACACTGGTTTGAGTTTATGTTACGCTGCTTTCATACTGTGGTGTTGAGAAGTCTGGCCCAAACCAGCCCTTGTTCATTTTTATAAGAGACAGCCTGTCAGCATTTTCAGTTGACAGGTGGATTTGCTTATCAGTTATAATTCCACCAACGTCACTAAAAACCCGCTCTGATAAAACACTAGCGGCAGGGCAGGCCAGGACCTCCAAGGCGTAGAGAGCCAGTTCATTCCACGTATCCAGCTTGGATACCAAACAATTATAAGGCACAGAGGAATTACAGAGGACGTTGGTACGGTCGGCAAGGTACTCCCTCAGCATCTTCCCAAACTTTGCTCTCCTTGTGAGAGTACCCCGAGCCTCAGGGCCTGGGAGGGGCAGAGAAAATTCTCCCAGAACTTGGACAGTGTTCCACTGCCTCTGCTGGATTGGAGTTGTGTCTCTCGCCTCTGCTGCTTGGTTGTCCAACGAACTGTGACCTCTGCCACCAGCGTTTTCAGATTTTTAATAGTTCCGCAACAAGGGCCTTCTGGTACTGCCCCATTTTTGTAGACCTGTCCGCCTCAGGAATAAGAGATAGAAAGTTCTCCTTGTAGCGTGGGTCTAGAAGTGTCACCAACCAGTAATGACGGTCACCCAAAATTTTGAGAACGCGAGGGTCATGGGAAAGGCAGCGCAACAAACTCAGCCATGCGTGCCAGACTGCTAACAGGCAATACTTCTGTGTCCTCACCAATAGGACCACTGACCATGCTCTCCTCCTCTCTGTCCCCAGGCCATCCACGCTGAACAGACGGTATGACAGTAGTGCAGATAGTACCATCTATAGCGCAGGAAACTAGCTCCTGTTCTTACTCCTCCTCTTCCTCATTGTCACCCAATCCACATTGGGATGAGATGAGGCTGGGCTGTGTGTAATCACCCTGTATGGTTCCTTGCTCCATCTCATCGTGCTCCGCCAGCAGTGCATACTCTTTTATTGTGAGCAGAGAGCATTTCAGAAGACAGAAGCAGGATGGTGACGCTAAGGCTAAGTGCCCACATAGCGTTTTTCAAGCGTATATGCTGTGGAATTTCCGCAGCATAAACGCTTGTTAAACGCTAGGTAATCCGCCCCCCATGGTCCCCAAGGGGATTCCGCAAGTTCTATGCCCATGCTGCGGATGTTTCCGCAGCGTTTATGCTGCGCTCAAAAATCCGCAGCATGTCCATTAATTTTGCGGAAGCGCAGCGTAATCGCCGCCATTGACTTGCATTGAGACGCACATAATTCGTGTCAGTACATTTGTACTCACGGATTATATGCGTTTCAATGTGCGGATGGTACCCAGTTCTGGAGGAGAGGAGACTCTCATCCAGACCTGGGTACCATTGTACCTGTTATAAAAAGAATAAAATAAAAAATAAAGTTTATATTCACCTTCCGACGGCCCCCGGTCTCCTTCCCTTTGCTTCCGGGCAGGACTGAAGGACCTGCGGTGACGTCACAGTCATGTGACCGCAGGCCCTTCAGTACAGTGTCCCGCGATCAGCTGGCAGACAGGAGCGAGCGCAGCTACACACGCCGGGCCATCGGAGGGTAAGTATAGGTTTATTTTTTTATTTTTAAACATTCTTACGGTCACACTATATAAATCAATGCTGGTTGCATGGATTTATATAGTGTGACCTAGTTGTCAAGCACTTTCCAGGTGGTGCTAAAATCGCTTGGAAAGCGCTTGTCAATCCGCATGCAGAAACGCATGTGAAAACGCTTCAAATCCGCATGTATTTGGCAGGAAAAACGCATGCATAATCTGCCAGGGAGATGCAGAAATGATGCAGAAATTTTCTGCTTCATTTCTGCATCGTGGGCACATAGCCTAATTATGGCGTCATCGCCACTCACCATCTTGGTGGAGTCCTCAAAGTTTTGGAGGATATGTCTGACATCCATGTCCACTCCTGAGGTGTTACGTGTGGAGTCTGAACTGAATACCGACGGCCTTGTTGATGCTGGTAGTCAACAACTGCCGTCTTCTGCTCACAAATCCTTCCCAACATCTGCAGTGTAGAGTTCCAACGCGTAGGGACATCACATACCAGTCTATGAGCCGGAAGCTGCAAACGCTGCTGAAACACGGCAAGGGTGGCGGAAGCTGGAGGTGATTTTCTAAAATGGCACACAGGCGGCGTACTTTAACAAGCAGATCCGGCAGCTCCAGGTAGGATTTGAGACAGCGCTGAACCACGAGGTTAAGCACATGGGCCAGGCATGGTACGTGTGTGAGCTCGCCTCAGAGCTGCCACCAGGGTCCGGCCATTGTCACACACGACCATGCCTGGCTTTAGGCTCGGTGGTGTGAGCCACAGATCTACCTGCTCTCCCTCCACTGTCTGATTCCGGAGTGACTGACGAGCACAGCGGCCCCAGGTCTGATATAGACCTGATGACTCTGTGCGGCCAGCCAATCACTGTAATGCCACAACCAACATGGCTGCGGCATTACAATGAGTGACAGGCAATCCCTGCATGTTCATTAGCTCGGTAAAGAGCAACAAGCATGCAGGGAGGGGACTCGAGCTCCCGCCGAGCAACCCCGGAAATACTCGGCGAGCGTGGAGCATCTCCAGCAGTGAGATGCTGGGGCGAGCACCGAGCAGTAGAGAGCATGCTCGCTCATCACTAGTCTTCATGCATCAGGTCCATGTATTCAGCAGTACATGATTCATCTGCACTACCACAGACTGTAGAGACAAGGAGAAGAGGAAACCCCAGAGAATTAGTAGGGAGGTTTCTCTCTAACTACAGAAGCCGGGCGAAGAGCAGCTCACCATTCAGCCCCATGCTATACCTGCATCCACCACCAGGGGGAGCCCGGGGAACAGACTTGGGTTATAGAGCCCATATATGAAATCCTATGCACAGGGCTCCCCCTACTGGTGTCTAGCAGCAGCGCAAGACTAGAGTAAGCCACAGGAGAGCCAACATGGCGACATTACAGCTCCCGGCACACCAGCACCATCAGGACATAGGCGGGCATGCTGGGAGTTGTAGTCTCACGGCAGCTGACAAGCCAGCGCTTGTCATGTAACGGAGGTAATAAGACGCCATAACACAAACCGCCCTCCACCAGCAGCGTAACAGGCAGGGAAGCCGGGAACGTATTCACAGACGGTTACTAGACACCGCCTGACAGCCGCTCCTGAGAGCGGAGCGGACACCGATAAAGAGCACGGACGGGAAGCCGGGACCGCCGATCCAGAACTGTCATCAGCGCGTCCTGATTGGTCGCTGCCCCGGCGCCTCTGTAATCTGATTGGATAATGGACGGGCCGCTCTTATTGGCTGGAGACACGTTACCTACTCGCCTGTAATAGCGCTATAATAGTCCTGTTATCACTGTACAGGGGAGGAGCTTGGCTGCGCTTTATAGGGGGGGTTATAGGATTTCATCCCTGGTGGGTCTCATCTGTTTTATCTTATGTAACGTAAATCTGTAGGCTCCAAGATACATAAAAGCACGGGGTTTCCTGTGTCCCTGCTGGGCTCTTGTGGTTATTCTCAGCGGGGGGATACCCGTGTTACATTGTGGGGTCCAGCACAGAGTCTCGCAGTGTCTGCCAGTAAGGCTGTGTTCACACTGCTCTTCTCACAGGCGGATTCCGCCACAGAAAGCCCCTGAGGAAGCCGGAGGCCGCTGCCAGGAATAGACGGCGTCTCTGTACTCCCCCGCGGGGCCCATGGTGGCTCAGACACGTCTCTTATCAAGCCGCAGAGAAGTGTCCGCTCCGTCCTCTGCTCCGCCCTCCGCTCCGTCCTCCCCTCCGTCCTCCCCTCCGTCCTCCGCTCCGTCCTCCGCTCCGTCCTCCCCTCCGGCCTCCGCTCCGTCCTCCGCTCTGTCCTCGGCTCCTCTGTCCTCCGCTGCAGAATATTATAATATACAACTCATCTTCTGCAGAATATTATAATATACAACTCACCTACTGCAGAATATTATAATATACAGCTCATCTTCTGCAGAATATTATAATATACAGCTCATCTTCTGCAGAATATTATAATATACAGCTCATCTACTGCAGAATATTATATATACAGCTCATCTTCTGCAGAATATTATAATATACAGCTCATCTTCTGCAGAATATTATAATATACAGCTCATCTACTGCAGAATATTATATATACAGCTCACCTGCTACAGAATATTATATATACAGCTCACCTGCTGCAGAATATTATAATATACAACTCAACTTCTGCAGAATATTATAATATACAGCTCATCTTCTGCAGAATATTATATATACAGCTCACCTGCTACAGAATATTATATATACAGCTCACCTGCTGCAGAATATTATAATATACAACTCAACTTCTGCAGAATATTATAATATACAGCTCATCTTCTGCAGAATATTATATATACAGCTCATCTTCTGCAGAATATTATAATATACAGCTCACCTGCTGCAGAATATTATAATATACAGCTCACCTGCTACAGAATATTATATATACAGCTCACCTGCTGCAGAATATTATATATACAGCTCATCTGCTACAGAATATTATATATACAGCTCACCTGCTGCAGAGTATTATATATATGCAGCTCACCTGCTGCAGAATATTATATATACAGCTCACCTGCTGCAGAATATTATATATACAGCTCATCTACTGCAGAATATTATAATATACAGCTCATCTTCGGCAGAATATTATAATATACAGCTCATCTACTGCAGAATATTATATATACAGCTCATCTTCTGCAGAATATTATAACATACAGCTCATCTACTGCAGAATATTATATATACAGCTCATCTACTGCAGAATATTATAATATACAGCTCATCTACTACAGAATATTATAATATACAGCTCATCTACTGCAGAATATTATAATATACAGCTCATCTACTGCAGAATATTATAATATACAACTCATCTACTGCAGAATATTATAATATACAGCTCATCTACTGCAGAATATTATAATATACAGCTCATCTTCTGCAGAATATTATAATATACAGCTCATCTTCTGCAGAATATTATAATATACAGCTCATCTTCTGCAGAATATTATATATACAGCTCATCTACTGCAGAATATTATAATATACAGCTCATCTACTGCAGAATATTATAATACACAGCTCACCTGCTGCACAATATTATAATATACAGCTCTTCTACTGCAGAATATTATAATATACAGCTCATCTTCGGCAGAATATTATAATATACAGCTCTTCTACTGCAGAATATTATAATATACAGCTCATCTACTACAGAATATTATAATATACAGCTCATCTACTGCAGAATATTATAATATACAGCTCATCTACTGCAGAATATTATATATACAGCTCATCTACTGCAGAATATTATAATATACAGCTCACCTGCTGCAGAATATTATATATACAGCTCATCTACTGCAGAATATTATAATATACAGCTCATCTACTGCAGAATATTATAACATACAGCTCATCTTCTGCAGAATATTATAATATACAGCTCATCTGCAGAATATTCTAACATACAACTCATCTTCTGCATAATATTATAATGTACAGCTCATCTTCTGCAGAATATTATAACATACAACTCATCTTCTGCAGAATATTATATATACAGCTCATCTACTGCAGAATATTATAATATACAGCTCATCTTCTGCATAATATTATAACATACAGCTCATCTTCTGCAGAATATTATAATATACAGCTCATCTGCAGAATATTATAATATACAACTCATCTGCAGAATATTATATATACAGCTCATCTTCGGCAGAATATTATATTATACAACTCATCTTCTGCAGAATATTATAATATACAGCTCATCTTCTGCAGAATATTATAACATACAACTCATCTTCTGTAGAATATTATAATATACAGCTCATCTACTGCAGAATATTATATATACAGCTCATCTACTGCAGAATATTATAATATACAGCTCATCTTCTGCAGAATATTATAACATACAACTCATCTTCTGCAGAATATTATAATATACAGCTCATCTTCTGCAGAATATTATATATACAGCTCATCTGCTGCAGAATATTATAACATACAGCTCATCTACTGAAAAATATTATAATATACAGCTCATCTACTGCAGAATATTATATATACAGCTCACCTGCTGCAGAATATTATAATATACAGCTCATCTACTACAGAATATTATAATATACAGCTCACCTGCTGCAGAATATTATAATATACAGCTCATCTACTGCAGAATATTATAATATACAGCTCATCTTCTGCAGAATATTATAATATACAGCTCATCTACTGCAGAATATTATAATATACAGCTCATCTTCTGCAGAATATTATAATATACAGCTCATCTTCTGCAGAATATTATATATACAGCTCATCTACTGCAGAATATTATAATATACAGCTCATCTACTGCAGAATATTATAATACACAGCTCACCTGCTGCACAATATTATAATATACAGCTCTTCTACTGCAGAATATTATAATATACAGCTCATCTTCTGCAGAATATTATAATATACAGCTCACCTGCTGCAGAATATTATAATATACAGCTCATCTACTGCAGAATATTATAATATACAGCGCATCTACTGCAGAATATTATAATATACAGCTCACCTGCTGCAGAATATTATAATATACAGCTCATCTACTGCAGAATATTATAATATACAGCTCATCTACTGCAGAATATTCTAATATACAACTCATCTTCTGCAGAATATTATAATATACAGCTCATCTTCTGCAGAATATTATAATATACAGCTCATCTTCTGCAGAATATTATAACATACAACTCATCTTCTGCAGAATATTTTAATATACAGCTCATCTACTGCAGAATATTATAATATACAGCTCATCTACTGCAGAATATTATATATACAGCTCATCTGCTGCAGAATATTATATATACAGCTCATCTACTGCAGAATATTATAATATACAGCTCATCTACTGCAGAATATTATAATATACAGCTCATCTTCTGCAGAATATTATATATACAGCTCATCTGCTGCAGAATATTATAATATACAGCTCATCTACTGCAAAATATTATAATATACAGCTCATCTACTGCAGAATATTATAATATACAGCTCACCTGCTGCAGAATATTATAATATACAGCTCATCTACTGCAGAATATTATAATATAAAGCTCATCTTCTGCAGAATATTATAATATACAACTCATCTACTGCAGAATATTATAATATACAGCTCATCTACTGCAGAATATTATAATATACAGCTCATCTTCTGCAGAATATTGTATATACAGCTCATCTACTGCAGAATATTATAATATACAGCTCACCTGCTGCAGAATATTATAATATACAGCTCATCTACTGCAGAATATTATAATATACAGCTCATCTTCTGCAGAATATTATAATATACAGCTCTTCTACTGCAGAATATTATACAGCTCATCTTCTGCAGAATATAATATACAGCTCATCTACTGCAGAATATTATAATATACAGCTGATCTACTGCAGAATATTATAATATACAGCTCTTCTACTGCAGAATATTATACAGCTCATCTTCTGCAGAATATAATATACAGCTCACCTGCTGCAGAATATTATAATATACAGCTCATCTACTGCAGAATATTATAATATACAGCTCATCTTCTGCAGAATATTATATATACAGCTCATCTACTGCAGAATATTATAATATACAGCTCATCTTCTGCAGAATATTATATATACATCTCATCTACTGCAGAATATTATAATATACATCTCATCTACTGCAGAATATTATAATATACAGCTCATCTTCTGCAGAATATTATAACCTACAACTCATCTTCTGCAGAATATTATATATACAGCTCATCTTCTGCAGAATATTATAATATACAGCTCATCTTCTGCAGAATATTATATATACAGCTCATCTTCTGCAGAATATTATATATACAGCTCATCTACTGCAGAATATTATAATATACAGCTCACCTGCTGCAGAATATTATAATATACAGCTCATCTACTGCAGAATAATATAATATACAGCTCATCTACTGCAGAATATTATATATACAGCTCATCTACTGCAGAATATTATATATACAGCTCATCTACTGCAGAATATTATAATATACAGCTCATCTACTGCAGAATATTAGAATATACAGCTCATCTACTGCAGAATATTATAATATACAGCTCATCTACTGCAGAATATTATATATACAGCTCATCTACTGCAGAATATTATAATATACAGCTCATCTACTGCAGAATATTATATATACAGCTCATCTACTGCAGAATATTATAATATACAGCTCATCTACTGCAGAATATTATATATACAGCTCATCTACTGCAGAATATTATAATATACAGCTCATCTACTGCAGAATATTATATATACAGCTCATCTACTGCAGAATATTATAATATACAGCTCATCTACTGCAGAATATTAGAATATACAGCTCATCTACTGCAGAATATTAGAATATACAGCTCATCTACTGCAGAATATTATAATATACAGCTCATCTACTGCAGAATATTATATATACAGCTCATCTACTGCAGAATATTATAATATACAGCTCATCTACTGCAGAATATTATATATACAGCTCATCTACTGCAGAATATTATATATACAGCTCATCTTCTGCAGAATATTATAATATACAGCTCATCTTCTGCAGAATATTATAATATACAGCTCATCTACTGCAGAATATTATAATATACAGCTCATCTACTACAGAATATTATAATATACAGCTCATCTACTGCAGAATATTATAATATACAGCTCATCTACTACAGAATATTATATATACAGCTCATCTACTGCAGAATATTATAATATACAGCTCATCTACTGCAGAATATTATAATATACAGCTCATCTACTACAGAATATTATATATACAGCTCATCTTCTGCAGAATATTATAATATACAGCTCATCTTCTGCAGAATATTATAATATACAGCTCACCTACTGCAGAATATTATAATATACAGCTCATCTACTACAGAATATTATAATATACAGCTCACCTGCTGCAGAATATTATAATATACAGCTCATCTGCTGCAGAATATTATAATATACAGCTCATCTACTGCAGAATATTATAATATACAGCTCATCTACTACAGAATATTATAATATACAGCCATCTACTGCAGAATATTATAATATACAGCTCATCTACTACAGAATATTATAATATACAGCTCATCTACTACAGAATATTATAATATACAGCTCATCTACTACAGAATATTATAATATACAGCTCACCTGCTGCAGAATATTATAATATACAGCTCATCTGCTGCAGAATATTATAATATACAGCTCATCTACTGCAGAATATTATAATATACAGCTCATCTACTACAGAATATTATAATATACAGCCATCTACTGCAGAATATTATAATATACAGCTCATCTACTACAGAATATTATAATATACAGCTCATCTACTACAGAATATTATAATATACAGCTCATCTACTGCAGAATATTATAATATACAGCTCATCTTCTGCAGAATATTATAATATACAGCTCATCTACTGCAGAATATTAGAATATACAGCTCATCTACTGCAGAATATTATATATACAGCTCATCTACTGCAGAATATTATAATATACAGCTCATCTACTGCAGAATATTAGAATATACAGCTCATCTACTGCAGAATAATATAATATACAGCTCATCTACTGCAGAATATTATATATACAGCTCATCTACTGCAGAATATTATAATATACAGCTCATCTACTGCAGAATATTATATATACAGCTCATCTACTGCAGAATATTATAATATACAGCTCATCTACTACAGAATATTATATATACAGCTCATCTTCTGCAGAATATTATAATATACAGCTCATCTTCTGCAGAATATTATAATATACAGCTCATCTACTACAGAATATTATAATATACAGCTCATCTACTGCAGAATATTATATATACAGCTCATCTTCTGCAGAATATTATAATATACATCTCATCTACTGCAGAATATTATAATATACAGCTCACCTGCTACAGAATATTATAATATACAGCGCATCTACTGCAGAATATTATAATATACAGCTCATCTACTACAGAATATTATAATATACAGCTCATCTACTACAGAATATTATATATACAGCTCATCTACTGCAGAATATTATAATATACAGCTCATCTACTGCAGAATATTATAATATACAGCTCATCTACTGAAGAATATTATAATATACAGCTCACCTGCTGCTGAATATTATAATATACAGCTCATCTTCTGCAGAATATTATATATACAGCTCATCTACTGAAGAATATTATAATATACAGCTCATCTACTGCAGAATATTATAATATACAGCTCATCTACTGCAGAATATTATAATATACAGCTCATCTACTACAGAATAGTATAATATACAGCTCATCTACTGCAGAATATTATATATATATACAGCTCATCTACTGCAGAATATTATAATATACAGCTCATCTACTACAGAATAGTATAATATACAGCTCATCTACTGCAGAATATTATATATATATACAGCTCATATACTGCAGAATATTATAATATACAGCTCATCTACTGCAGAATATTATAATATACAGCTCATCTACTACAGAATATTACAATATACAGCTCACCTGCTGCAAACGGAGAGTGGTGGTCATGGGGGATTCCCTGTTAAGAGGAACAGAGGCCGCTATCTGCAGACCAGACATAACCTCAAGAGAAATGTGCTGTCTTCCAGGAGCAAAAATTAAAGATGTGTCTGACAGGATATCAAGACTCTTCAGACCTACAGATCACTACCCATTCCTGCTAATACATGTGGGGACAAATGACACCGCAAGAAAGGACCTGGAAACCATCTGCAGTGACTTTGAAGACTTAGGCAAGAAAGTGAAAGAATTGGGAGTGCAGGTGGTCTTCTCATCCATCCTCCCAGTGGATGGCCATGGAACAATGAGGTGGAATAAGATTCTACAGGTGAACAACTGGCTACGTCGATGGTGCCGTCAACAAGGATTTGGATTTCTGGATCACGGAATGAATTACCTATACGATGGACTACTTGCTAGAGATGGGGTGCACCTTACGAAGACTGGAAAACATGTATTTGGAAGTCGCCTTGCTACACTCATCAGGAGAGCTTTAAACTAGAACAATGTGGGAAGGGAAGCAAAAGGCCAGAAAAAGCCATGCAGCTGACAAATACTATTGAGATCTCTGCTACTGGAAGTGGAAAGGAAGAACAAAGACAAAAAAATCTAAATAATAAAAATATGGGGGGAAGAGAAACCAATCACAAACTAAAATGTTTTTATACAAATGCACAAAGCATGGGCAACAAACAAGGAGAATTGGAACTACTAATGCAGGAAAAGGAATATGATGTCATTGGAATCACTGAAACTTGGTGGGACGATACACATGATTGGAATAAAAGGCTAAAAGGATACAACTTATTTGCAAGAAACAGACTTGATAAACGAGGAGGAGGTGTTGCATTGTATGTTAGAAAAGCGTATATCTGCACAGAGATTGAAGCTTCAGAGACTGGGAGTTCTGTGGAAACTGTTTGGGTAAGAATACAAGGAGAGAACAACGGAAAGGACACCATTGTAGGCATTTACTACAGGCCACCTGGGCAAGCTGAAGATATGGATGAACTCTTTATGTATCAAATGACCAAGTTCTCCAAAAAATATGACGTAGTGGTCATGGGAGATTTCAACTATCCAGACATTTGTTGGGAATCTCTCTCAAGTAAAACTAACAGGTCAAGCAAATTCTTATCCTCTCTTGCTGACAACTTTATCTTCCAAAAGGTAGGGGAGAAAACAAGGGGATCTGCTACTTTGGATCTAATCCTTATAAACAGGGAGGAAATGGTTGAGGAGGTAAAGGTGGCTGGGACCCTAGGAGGCAGCGATCATGCTATTATAGAATTTTGGATAACTAGAGGAGGAAGACATGTGAAGACTCAAACTTCAAGGTTAGATTTTAGAAAGGCAGATTTTAAGAGACTCAGAAAGAGAATAGGAGGGATCCAATGGCTTGATGTCCTTAAGGACAAAAATGTCCAGGAAGGATGGGAAATTTTTAAAAATGAGATTCTCAAAGCACAATCGTTAACAATCCCGAAAAGTAGGAAGAATGGGAAGCATTTAAGGAAACCAGGATGGATGAACACAGAACTTAAACACATGCTAAAAAGAAAGAAAGAAATGTTTATTAAATGGAAAGAGGGAGGCATATCTAAAGAAGATTATAATGCAGTCTGCAGATCCTGCAGGGCACGTATCAGGTTAGCTAAAGCTGACAATGAATTAAGGCTTGCAAGAGATGTCAAAAGCAATAAAAAAGGATTTTGGGGGTATGTCAAAAGTAAAAGAAAAGTCAAAGATGCTATAGGATTTTTACAGGATGAAAATGGAGAAATGGTAAGAGAGGATGTTGAGAAGGCCGAACTTTTTAATTCCTATTTTGCATCTGTTTTCTCTCAGAAAGAAAATGTAACATCAACTGATTTTCACTGTCCTTTTAAAGGAATAGAGGAATCCAAGTTATCTGTAAACAGAAAGATTGTGAGGGAATATTTAGCTAACATAAATGAGTTCAAGTCTCCAGGTCCAGATGAATTACACCCCAGAGTACTGAAGGAGATCGTAGAAGAAATTTTAGAACCACTCTCCATAATCTTTGAAAATTCTTGGAGAACAGGAGAAGTCCCAGAAGACTGGAGAAGAGCAAATGTTGTTCCTATCTTCAAAAAGGGGAAGAAGGTGGACCCAGGGAACTATAGGCCGGTGAGTCTGACTTCTATACCAGGAAAGATCTTTGAACAAATTATTAAACAACATGTATGTAAGTACATGGATAAGAATGAAGTGATTAACCAGAGTCAGCATGGGTTTGTAACTAACAAGTCATGTCAGACTAACTTAATTTCCTTCTATGACAGAATCACTGACTGGGTGGATCAGGGAAATGCTGTAGATATAGTATATCTTGACTTCAGCAAAGCATTTGACAAAGTATCTCACACCATCCTTATTGAAAAAATGACCAAGTATGCAATGGACCAGGCAACTGTTAGGTGGATTCATAACTGGCTTAGTGATCGGACTCAAAGGGTGGTTGTAAATGGCTTCACATCCAGCTGGATGAATGTCTCAAGTGGGGTACCACAGGGCTCCGTCCTGGGACCTGTATTGTTCAACATCTTTATCAATGATTTAGATGAAGGAATTGAGGGTAAACTGATTAAATTTGCTGATGACACAAAGCTAGGAGGGATAGCTAATACTAGAGAAGAGAGAGAGAGGATTCAAAAAGACCTAAATAAACTGGAGCAGTGGGCAGCAACCAACAGAATGGTTTTTAACAGGGAAAAATGCAAAGTACTACATCTGGGCAATAAAAATGAAAAAAGCAGATACAGAATGGGAGGAATAGAGCTAAGCAACAGTACATGTGAAAAAGACTTAGGTATACTAATAGATCATAGACTGAACATGAGTCAACAGTGTGATGCAGCAGCAAAAAAGGCAAATACAATTCTGGGATGTATTAACAGAAGCATACAGTCTAGATCACGTGAAGTCATTATCGGTCTTTACTCCTCTTTGGTCAGACCTCATCTGGAATACTGTGTACAGTTTTGGGCACCACATTTTAAAAAAGACATAGACAAACTGGAGCAAGTTCAGAGAAGAGCGACCAGAATGGTGACTGGTCTGCAAACCATGTCCTATGAGGAACGGTTGCAGGATTTGGGAATGTTTAGCTTGCAAAAAAGAAGACTGAGAGGAGACTTAATAGCTGTCTACAAATATGTCAAGGGCTGTCACATTGTAGAAGGATCATCTTTATTCTCATTTGCACAAGGAAAGACTAGAAGCAATGGGATGAAACTAAATGGGAGGAGACACAGATTAGATATTAGAAAAAACTTTTTGACAGTTAGGGTGATTAATGATTGGAACAGGCTGCCACGAGAGGTGGTGAGTTCCCCTTCAATGGACGTCTTCAAACAGAGGCTGGACAGACATCTGTCTGAGATGATCTAGTGAATCCTGCTTTGAGCAGGGGGTTGGACCAGATGACCCAGGAGGTCCCTTCCAACTCTACCATTCTATGATTCTATGATTCTATGATTCTATGAATATTATAATATACAGCTCATCTACTGCAGAATATTATAATATATGTAGCACCCTGAGGATTCGGCTGCTACAGGGGTATTGCACCTCAACCCAGAGGTGTGATATTCCACTCCCGGGTAAGGATGGAGTGTGGAACTGAGCTCAGTTAGCTGCATGCACTACACACATCCCATTTCCGAGGAACAGACCGATGGTACTCCCACTAGAGAAATGTGCAGGTACGACAGTGTCTGTTCCTGGCTGGAGTGGGAGGGGGGTGGAACATCCCAGTAGTGTAGGGGCAGATAGGGGGAGCAGCCTGGGTAAAGCTAGGAGCTCATTGGGTGCTGGTCACCTGAGCTCACACATAGAGGGAGTATATAAGGTGGGAACCATTTTAGGACAGGGTCAGTCTGTCAGAGTTTAGTCAGAGGAGCAGAGCAGAGAAGCTCAGCCAGAAGGGCTGACAGGGAGTTGTGGTTCCGGCTGGGCCCAGCTCCAAGGCCAAGAGAGAGAGAGGAGTCAGAAGGACCCAGAGAGAAGGAGAAGGAACCCCAAGACCCCAGAATATAAACAACAGGGTGAAGGGTTGGCACCTAGGGTACCGGATCCCAAGCTGGCAGAGAGAAAAGCACACCTTAGCCAGAGACCGGAGGTCGTGGGCAGGATCTGCCACGACCCTCACCAAATTCACCAGGAAGGCAGACCAAGTATAGGGTCAGGGAACCCAGAGGAGGTGTACCCACCAAGAGACCCGAGGGAGCCGGACATAGGTGGATCCCTGGTGAGAACGGCCAGAAGAGAGGGAAAGTCAGACAGGAGCTCAGGACCACGCTCCAGAACTGCCTGGGGGTTAGCCGAGTCCAGGACCTGGTGGACGCAGCACGGCTCGGGTGGTCGCTTCAGGCCAGAGTGACCATAAGAACACCCGTAAGTAAAAACCCCTGAACTGCACAGCCCGACTCTGAGTCTTCTTGCTGATTCATCCTGCACCTTCACAACCACCATCCTCTACATCTGACCCCCTGAGGCTATACCCCTCCCGTTGGGGGTTATACTACCAAAGCTGCACACATACCAACAGCCTCAGTGGACCCTGCTGCAGCGGCGGCCTTTTGACCGCAAATCAAAGGGTGGCGTAGTCGACACAAAGAACTCTAATAACATCTGTAGGACTGCCACACACTGAGTTTGACACCCTGGGCACGGACCGGGTCACAGCCACTCGGAGACTACAACCCCCATCTGATCCGGCTCCGGGTATCCCTAACAACATGGCCCAGGGGGCGCGTCAACTTTGGCGTAGTCGGCAGGATAACGTGCCCGCAACAACCGGGTACTGCGTGCCTGAAGAAAAGTTCACCGTTACCTCAAAAAGAAGTCTCCCGCCGGTTCCGGAGGGTCCCCGCCAACGGACCCCATCACAGGTCGTTTCCCGCCGGTTGTCCGCCATTTGCAGCTTTTTCCCGCCATCCATGGAGTTTCCCGCCACTGGGAGACGATTCCCGCCATTTCCGAAGATTTCCCGCCTTGGAAGAGCGGACGCCATTATGGGCGTGCCAGAGGGTGGCAAAAGGCCACCTCCCATCGTGGGCCAGGTCGAAGAATGGCGCCAAAAGCGGAAACCGCGCCCACCAACAGAGACTGTGATGCTGGAAGTGTCCATCAGCGTGAGAGAACTGCCCCTGGAACTGACAATCACAAAGTTGCCCCGGGACCACCCTCGATGTGGGCGGAGACAGAAGAAGAGAACAAAGATGGGTGTCGCCTGGAGCAGTCTGGAGAGAGCGCACCCGGAGACAAGACGTCTGGAAGAGAGTCCAGAAGAAGCACACCCGGAGATGGAGGGAGAGCCAGGCAGCACCGACCCAGAGGTCAGGAGCCTGATGCGGGCCGCCACTCCAGGCAGCACCGACCCAGTGGTCAGGAGCCTGTTGCAGGTCGCCACTCCAGAAAGCCTGCTGGAGATTCTAGCACAGCTCCCCCGAGACCGGGAGTGTGCACAGACTGCGCTGGAGGGCCTCGCACAGAGGTTGGCCCGGGTGCAACGAGAGACGTTGGCGGAGTGGAGCCGAGAGATGGCCCAGCAGACCGAAACCCGTCAGCGGAGCACGCCACCCGAGACGAGGAGACAGACCGCCTCTGAGGATGGCGCAGGAGGACTGAAGGCCGGAGACGGCGCCGAGAAGGGAGCCGAACGAATGGAGGCAGGTAAAGGGGACGTCACTACCCCGAGCCGGGAAACCGCGTGCCTGCCCCAGCTGCCCGTCGCAGAGCCCGAAGTTCCCCCTGCCGTGCCCATCGCTGCATCGTCACCGCCGCCGACTAGGCCTCAACCGGAAACCGCGGCCGCGACCCCTGTGACGTCACACGCCTCGACCCCGAGCGTGGCCAAGCAGGAAGTACCATCGGCCTGGTCGCAAGGCCTAGTACCCCCGGGCGACGCAATACCAACAGCGCCCCCTACCTCCGCGGAGCCCCCGGCCTGGTCGCAGGGCCAAGTAACACAGGGCGCCGCCGTTCTTACGGTGCCCTTTACTTTCAAGGTGCCCCAAGCCTGGTCGCAAGGCCTGGGCAACCCGGGCGCCGCTACCACCACGGCGCCCATAACACCTAAAGTACCGCACCTGGGTGAGGACCTGTTCGCCCAGCATACGTGCCCGGATGGGCAGCCCTTCGTATGGCCCCAGGAATACATCCAGCTGGAGCTGCAAAAAGCAAGGGCCATGTGCGAACCCCTGATCCCGGCTCCAAAGCCCATGAAGAGGATCTCGCCCCCGCTAGAAGAGACCCAGTTTGAGTGGGATCCCACCGGAGAAGACCTCATGGGGTTCACTCAGGAGACTCGGGCAGCCGCAGCGGAGCGTGCAGAGTGCTGCCGCCAGCAGCTCGAGGTCTTTGAGAGGGAGCGGAGAGAGAGGCGGGTCTGGGAACAACAAGCCCAAATAAGGAGCGCAGAGCAGAAGAGCCGGACCAGGAGAAACCCCCGTGCAGCGCATGGTCCCCGTACCATCGGGACAGTGATAAAGTTCAATCTGCAGCATGGGTGGGGTTTCATCAGGGATCACCGCACCCCTGGCGACGTCTTCGTGACCAGGAGAGACGTTGAGTCCCACCTACCGGAGGGACACAGAGGTCGTGACCTGTATTTAGGGGACGAGGTCACCTTCACCCGGCACAAGTGTGCCAAAGGACCCTACGCCCTCCATGTGCATCGCCTGACGGAGGAGGAGCTGCGGTGTGAGGAGGAGCAAGAGGACCCGGACGGGTCTGAAACTGAAACTGTCCACAAAGAAAGAGCAGGAGGACGCCGTCGTTGAGTACGGTAGTGGAGAGACTGTATAAAGTTACCCGTCAGGGTATAAGAACTGTTGCTTATTTAAATATAGTCCCCGTTGGGACCAGCCAAGATTGAACTGTTAACCCCGTGTGTCCCTATTCCCACTGACCGAGGACTGAGAGCGGTCAATCCTCCCTAATACCTGGCCGAGGACTGAGAGCGGCCATATCCCCTTGTATATAGTTGCGCTTCCTAAAGCGCCCCCTACCGGTTTTATAGGAAAACCATTTTCTTAAAGAAACTGTCGCACTTTACCCGGTCACAAGTTGCACCGTGACCGGAGGTACCAGAAGACAAGAATGTTTATATGAAAAGTTTATTGCTGCTGATGATGTTTTATATGTTTTATATGTTTATGTTTTATGAAAAAAAAATGTATGTTTGTGGATGTTTATATCTTACAGCCCGAGGACGTGCTGTGATTTACCAGGGGGGAATGTAGCACCCTGAGGATTCGGCTGCTACAGGGGTATTGCACCTCAACCCAGAGGTGTGATATTCCACTCCCGGGTAAGGATGGAGTGTGGAACTGAGCTCAGTTAGCTGCATGCACTACACACATCCCATTTCCGAGTAACAGACCGATGGTACTCCCACTAGAGAAATGTGCAGGTACGACAGTGTCTGTTCCTGGCTGGAGTGGGAGGGGGGTGGAACATCCCAGTAGTGTAGGGGCAGATAGGGGGAGCAGCCTGGGTAAAGCTAGGAGCTCATTGGGTGCTGGTCACCTGAGCTCACACATAGAGGGAGTATATAAGGTGGGAACCATTTTAGGACAGGGTCAGTCTGTCAGAGTTTAGTCAGAGGAGCAGAGCAGAGAAGCTCAGCCAGAAGGGCTGACAGGGAGTTGTGGTTCCGGCTGGGCCCAGCTCCAAGGCCAAGAGAGAGAGAGGAGTCAGAAGGACCCAGAGAGAAGGAGAAGGAACCCCAAGACCCCAGAATATAAACAACAGGGTGAAGGGTTGGCACCTAGGGTACCGGATCCCAAGCTGGCAGAGAGAAAAGCACACCTTAGCCAGAGACCGGAGGTCGTGGGCAGGATCTGCCACGACCCTCACCAAATTCACCAGGAAGGCAGACCAAGTATAGGGTCAGGGAACCCAGAGGAGGTGTACCCACCAAGAGACCCGAGGGAGCCGGACATAGGTGGATCCCTGGTGAGAACGGCCAGAAGAGAGGGAAAGTCAGACAGGAGCTCAGGACCACGCTCCAGAACTGCCTGGGGGTTAGCCGAGTCCAGGACCTGGTGGACGCAGCACGGCTCGGGTGGTCGCTTCAGGCCAGAGTGACCATAAGAACACCCGTAAGTAAAAACCCCTGAACTGCACAGCCCGACTCTGAGTCTTCTTGCTGATTCATCCTGCACCTTCACAACCACCATCCTCTACATCTGACCCCCTGAGGCTATACCCCTCCCGTTGGGGGTTATACTACCAAAGCTGCACACATACCAACAGCCTCAGCGGACCCTGCTGCAGCGGCGGCCTTTTGACCGCAAATCAACGGGTGGCGTAGTCGACACAAAGAACTCTAATAACATCTGTAGGACTGCCACACACTGAGTTTGACACCCTGGGCACGGACCGGGTCACAGCCACTCGGAGACTACAACCCCCATCTGATCCGGCTCCGGGTATCCCTAACAACATGGCCCAGGGGGCGCGTCATATACAGCTCATCTACTGCAGAATATTATAATATACAGCTCATCTTCTGCAGAATATTATAATATACATCTCTTCTACTGCAGAATATTATAATATACAGCTCATCTATGGCAGAATATTATAATATACAGCTCATCTACTGCAGAATATTATAATATACAGCCATCTACTGCAGAATATTATAATATACAGCTCATCTACTACAGAATATTACAATATACAGCTCATCTACTACAGAATATTATAATATACAGCCATCTACTGCAGAATATTATAATATACAGCTCATCTACTACAGAATATTATAATATACAGCTCATCTACTGCAGAATATTATATATACAGCTCATCTTCTGCAGAATATTATAATATACATCTCATCTACTGCAGAATATTATAATATACAGCTCACCTGCTACAGAATATTATAATATACAGCTCACCTGCTGCAGAATATTATAATATACAGCTTATCTACTGCAGAATATTATAATATACAGCTCATCTACTGCAGAATATTATATATACAGCTCATCTTCTGCAGAATATTATAATATACATCTCATCTACTGCAGAATATTATAATATACAGCTCACCTGCTACAGAATATTATAATATACAGCTCACCTGCTGCAGAATATTATAATATACAGCTCATCTACTGCAGAATATTATATATACAGCTCATCTACTGCAGAATATTATAATATACAGCTCATCTACTACAGAATATTATAATATACAGCCATCTACTGCAGAATATTATAATATACAGCTCATCTACTACAGAATATTATAATATACAGCTCATCTACTGCAGAATATTATATATACAGCTCATCTTCTGCAGAATATTATAATATACATCTCATCTACTGCAGAATATTATAATATACAGCTCACCTGCTACAGAATATTATAATATACAGCGCATCTACTGCAGAATATTATAATATACAGCTCATCTACTACAGAATATTATAATATACAGCTCACCTGCTGCAGAATATTATAATATACAGCTCATCTACTGCAGAATATTATAATATACAGCTCATCTACTGCAGAATATTATAATATACAGCTCATCTACTGAAGAATATTATAATATACAGCTCACCTGCTGCTGAATATTATAATATACAGCTCACCTGCTGCAGAATATTATAATATACAGCTCATCTACTGCAGAATATTATAATATACAGCTCATCTACTGAAGAATATTATAATATACAGCTCACCTACTGCAGAATATTATAATATACAGCTCATCTACTACAGAATAGTATAATATACAGCTCATCTACTGCAGAATATTATATATATATACAGCTCATATACTGCAGAATATTATAATATACAGCTCATCTACTGCAGAATATTATAATATACAGCTCATCTACTACAGAATATTACAATATACAGCTCACCTGCTGCAGAATATTATAATATACAGCTCATCTACTGCAGAATATTATAATAAACAGCTCATCTACTGAAGAATATTATAATATACAGCTCATCTACTGCAGAATATTATAATATACAGCTCATCTACTGCAGAATATTATAATAAACAGCTCATCTGCTGCAGAATATTATAATATACAGCTCATCTACTGCAGAATATTATAATATACAGCTCATCTACTGCAGAATATTATAATATACAGCTCATCTACTACAGAATATTATAATATACAGCTCATCTGCTGCAGAATATTACAATATACAGCTCATATACTGCAGAATATTATAATATATACAGCTCATATACTGCAGAATATTATAATATACAGCTCACCTGCTGCAGAATATTATAATATACAGCTCATCTACTGCAGAATATTATAATATACAGCTCATCTACTGCAGAATATTATAATATACAGCTCATCTACTGCAGAATATTATAATATACAGCTCACCTGCTGCAGAATATTATAATATACAGCTCATCTACTGCAGAATATTATAATATACAGCTCATCTACTGCAGAATATTATAATATACAGCTCATCTACTACAGAATATTATAATATACAGCTCATCTGCTGCAGAATATTACAATATACAGCTCATATACTGCAGAATATTATAATATATACAGCTCATATACTGCAGAATATTATAATATACAGCTCACCTGCTGCAGAATATTATAATATACAGCTCATCTACTGCAGAATATTATAATATACAGCTCATCTACTGCAGAATATTATAATATACAGCTCATCTACTGCAGAATATTATATATACAGCTCATCTACTGCAGAATATTATAATATACTGCTCATCTACTACAGAATATTATAATATACAGCTCATCTACTGCAGAATATTATAATATACAGCTCATCTGCTGCAGAATATTATAATATACAGCTCACCTGCTGCAGAATATTATAATATACAGCTCATCTACTGCAGAATATTATAATATACAGCTCACCTGCTGCAGAATATTATAATATACAGCTCACCTGCTGCAGAATATTATAATATACAGCTCATCTACTGCAGAATATTATAATATACAGCTCACCTGCTGCAGAATATTATAATATACAGCTCATCTACTGCAGAATATTATATATACAGCTCATCTACTGCAGAATATTATAATATACAGCTCATCTTCTGCAGAATATTATAATATACAGCTCATCTACTGCAGAATATTATAATATACAGCTCACCTGCTGCAGAATATTATAATATACAGCTCATCTTCTGCAGAATATTATAATTTATATTATATTATAATATTCTGCAGTAGATGAGCTGTATATTATAATATTCTGCAGCAGATGAGCTGTATTTTATAATATTCTGCAGTAGATGAGCTGTATATTATAATATTCTGCAGCAGATGAGCTGTATATTATAATTTTTTTTACCAAATTTTGGAATTTTTTTTCACCACTTAAATAAAAAAGAACCTATACATGTTTGGTGTCTACGAACTCGTAATGACCTGGAGAATAATAATGGCCGGTCAGTTTTAGCATTCAGTGAACGTGGAAAAAAAGAAAAAAAAAAACAACTGTGGTATTGCACTTTTTTGCAATTTCACCGCACTTGGAATTTTTTTCCCATTTTCCCATACAATATATGGTAAAACTAGTAATGCCGTTGAAAAGTGCAACTCGTCCCGCAAAAAATAAGCCCTCACTCAGCCATATTGACCGAAAAATAAAAACGCTATGGCTCTGAGAACAAGGGGATCAAAAAACGAAAATACAAAAACTCAAAATCCCAGAGTTGCGAAGGGGTTAAAGTAATGATGGCCACTCGTTTTTCTTTACTTAGCTGCTTTTTTCTATTCAGTAGGACTATCAGCTGTGCATCCACCAGACTTCTGCACAACACAACTGATGTTCCCAACTCCATTTATAAGGCAAGAAATCCCACTTATTAAACCTGACAGGGCACACCTGTGAAGTGAAAACCATTTCCGGTGACTCCCTCTTGAAGCTCATCAAGAGAATGCCAAGAGTGTGCAAAGCAATCATCAAAGCAAAAGGTGGCTACTCTGAAGAACCTAGAATATAAGACATATTTTCAGTTGTTTCACATTTTTTTGTTAAGTATATAATTCCACATGTGTTAATTCATAGTTTTGATGCCTTCAGTGTGAATGTACAATTTTCATAGTCATGAAAATACAGAAAAATCTTTAAATGAGAAGGTGTGTCCAAACTTGTGGTCTGTACTGTACGTTTTACTTATCTCCTGAACTCTGTGTAACATTAAAATATTAGTTCATAATTACTCAATTATGTTGCAGCCATATAAAAGCTTGTACAATTTATAAGGTCAATGTTGACTTATGGGATTGCTACTTACAAGAGTCAGAGACCATTTGTGCTTCCTCTGTGAAGAGGCTCTCTGCATATTTTATTTCCCAAGGAGCATTGCCTGGTTTATAAGTCTCCCTACACCACCTCAGTGGTCTCATTAAAGGGAATCTGTCACCAGATCTTTTGCTACTTAATCTGAGTGCAACATACTGTAGAGACAGAGACCCTGATTCCAGCCATGTGTCACTTACTGGGCTATTTGGTGTAGTGTTATTATTATTTATTATTATAGCACCATTTATTCCATGGCACTTTACATGTGAAAAATGGGTATATGTAGCGCCCCGAGGACTCGGTCGCTACAGAGGTATTGCACCTCATCCAGAGGTGTGATATCCCACTCCCGGGCAAGGACGGAGTATGGATCAAGGCTCAGTAGGCTGCATACAGCACACACACCCCATTTCCGAGGGACAGCTCAACGGTGCTCCCACTAGACAGAAGTGCAGGCACGACAGCATCTGTCCCTGGCTGGAGTGGGGAGGGGGGTGGAATACTGCTGTAGGGTCAGGTAGGGGTTGGTTCCTGAGCATAGGAGGGAGCCCATTGGTTGCTAGTCACCTGGGTTCATGGTCAGAGGGAGGTATAAAAGGTGGGCACCATCTTAGAACAGTGTTCAGTCTGGGTTCAGTTCTGTGAAGAGGAGAAGGCAGGGAGCAGGGCTGCTGCATGGGTTCTGCTCCCTGGGCAGGCCTAGCACAGAGGCCGGAGCCTGAGGGAAGAGAGAGAGAGGAGAAGGAACAGTGGAAAGGAAAGGGAACAAGACCAGAACAGAAGTAACAAGTGAAACAGAAAGGCTCAGGAACGAGAAGGAAGAGAGAACCCTAAGGACCCAGGAGACTGTGGGTGACGGGTTGGCAGAACAGGGTACCAGATCCCAAATTGGTGGAAGCAAATTATCTTCAGCCAAGAACCGGAGGTCGTGACCAGCCCTTGGTGCGACCCCTCGCTACACCTTGCTAGGAAGGCATACCATATAGGGTCAGGGACGTGGGCACGTAGCCCCCCCGAGAGAAGGCCCGCGGGAGCTGGACATAAGCTTGGTCACTGGTGGGGCACGAGCCGGAGGAAGGACGGAAAGGAGCTTTGAGACATACTCCAGAAAGACCTGGGAGTTGACCGAGTCCCCTGCCTGGTGGACGCAGCACGGCTCGGGTGGTCACTGCTTCGCAAGAGTGACCTGGAGAATACAAACTGTGAGTAAAGGACATTGGATTGCAACACGTTGTCTGTGACTTCTTGCTCCTCCGGCACTATTGGTATTGGGACTATCTGCACTATCACCCCCACCATCCACGACACTGCCCTGGGGCTGCACTCTTCCCGTGGGGAGTCACACTACCTAAGCTGCATACAACATCAGCCCCAGCGGTCTGCCTTGCAGCGGCGGTCCCCACTGACCGCAATCCACGGGTGGCGTAGTCGGACTATTATCACACTAATAAGACTGCCACTGGTTTGACCGCCCTGGGCACGGACCGGGTCATCGCCACGGAGACTACAACCCCCCAGCGATCCGGCTCTGGGTATTCCCCGCACACACGTGCACGTACGACACAGGCCCAGGGGGTGCGTCATATACATAGCAAAAATAATTACAATAATCTTGAACAAAATGTGACGGCGACTGGTACAGGAGGAGAGAGGACCCTGCCCGCGAGGGCTCACAATCTACAAGGGATGGTTGGGATACAGTAGGTCAGGGTAGAGCTGGTCGTGCAGCAGTATGGTGGAGTGAGGGCTACTGCAGGTTGTAGGCTTGTCAGAAGAGGTAGGTCTTCAGGTTCCTTTTGAAGGCTTCCACGGTAGGCGAGAGTCTGATATGTTGGGGTAGAGAGTTCCAGAGTAGGAGGGATGCACAGGAGGAATCTTGCATGCAATTGTGGGAAGAAGAGATAAGAGGGGAGTAGAGAAGTAGATCTTGTGAGGATCGGAGGTTGCATGCAGGCCAGTACCAGGAGACTAGGTCACAAATGTAAGGAGGAGACAGGTTGTGGATAGCTTTGTATACCAAGGTTAGGGTTTTGAACTGGAGTCTCTGGGCAATGGGGAGCCAGTGAAGAGATTGACAGAGGGGACAAGCCAGTGACAGGTGGATTAGTCGGCCAGCACAGTTTAGGATGGATTGGAGGGGTGCGAGAGTTGTAGAAAGGAGGCCACAAAGCAGAAGGTTGCAGTAGTTGAGGCGGGAGATGATGAGGGCGTGCACTAGTGTTTTTGCAGATTCATGGTTGAGGAATGTGCGGATCCGGGAGATATTTTTGCGTTGGAGTCGGCAGGAAGTGAAAAGGGCATGGGGATATGTGGTTTGAAGGAGAGATTAGAGTCCAGGGTTACCCAAAGGCAGCGAGCTTGTGGGACTGGGGAGAGTGGACAGCCATTGAGGTTGATATATAGGTCAGATGAGGGGGTTGAGTGAGATGGGGGAAAGATGATGAATTCTGTTTTATCCATGTTAAGTTTTAGAAATCTATCAGAGAAGAAGGATGAAATAGCAGATCAACATTGTGGGATTCTGGTTAGTAGGAAGGAGATATCAGGTCCAGAGAGGCAGATCTGTGTGTCATCAGCATAGAGGTGATACTGAAAGCCGTGAGACTATGAGCTGTCCCAGGCCAAAAGGTGTAAATTGAGGTGTAAATTCATATTCATGAGCCACACAACTGATTGGCAGCTTTCTCCCTATGCACAGTGTACATAGAAAGCAGCCAATCAGTGGTGTGGGCAGGGTTATATAGAGGTCTGCATTCAGAGAACTGGTAGATCTGAAGCAGAAAAAATAATACTATTCTCAAAATGACAGCAAGGAGACCAGTAAGTGACACATCACTAGAATCAGGGTCTCTGCCCCTATATTATGCTGCTCTCAGATGGTGTAGCAAAAAACCTAGCGACAGATTCCTTTGAAGGTTGTAAGGTGATTACACGCGTGTCCTGGTGCTGATTTGCTGCATAAGTCAGATTTATCTCGGAATTGAAATGCACTCTAAAATGTGTCAATTTCACAATATAGGAGATCCAATGATGTTACAGTATCAGAAATGACTCTTATTTATTATCTATAGGTAACTCACCCCCTGCCCTGGTTCCAAAGAGGAGCCTACATGGCAAGGGACCTGAGAAGGCTGAATGAGTTTTATCAAGTTCCTTTACGGAGACCAAGTGATGTCTTTAATGTTATGATTAATGAAGGTTAGTATTTCCTGTGTCTGAGAAGGAATAGGAGGGTAGGATGGCCGTGTGGTGCAAAATAGGGACTGCAAACCCACCATTTACCCATATACTTCTATCCTATGTATCATGTAACATCACCTTTCCTGGGTGAGGACTATGCTATAAGTGTGGTGAGCCGGCAGCATGTGAACGCTATACTCACCTAAACATTGTTACAGAGCACGGCCCCATTCATGGCAGCGATGTCCCCCAATAGCAGTGGCCCCGTTCAGCAGGATAATGCCTTTACCACTCTGCAAAAACTACTCAGGAACATTTTGAAAAACCTGTCAAAAAGCCAAGGAATAAATGTTAGTTCCGTTCTTGGACACAGTTCAGGTCTTTGAATTATTTGGACTTTATTTATTATTATCCTAAGTCATATTGCACGACTCGTTAAAGGGTTGATTGTGACTTGTAGGATTGCTGCTTCCAATAGGTGGCGCTATAGAGTTCAAGTCCTCTTTTTCTCTGAAGAGGCAATTTGCATATTGGCCTTTACAGGGAGCCTTTCAGCCATGCGGTTTGTGACTGCTGCTCAGATGTCACATCCAGAGTTTCTCGAGGAGGTCTCCAGGAAGTTGTGGATGCGGATCTGCTCTGAGGTTGCTGTTACATTGTGTGCTATAGTATTCTTTCCATTAGCTTCTGATAACTGTACTTTTTCTTCCATTATATTACTTGGTAAAGGACAAGGAACACAGACCTAGTTATTTATTCTTCCACTGTGGGGTAAACTACAGATGTGGCATATCGCACATAGCACAGTGAGAAAAGTCCACACCTAGCTTGACATGTTTAGTGGCTTTTGATGTGTTACGTGTCCATTTACAGTTTCTGCATCAGGATATTTTTCGGCATCATGGTGTAGTTACCATTTCATGATTTAGGTTAGATAATAATACATCTGTATTAAATTGCAACACCAAGAAGGAAAAATTATGGAATTAATTACATCGTATGATCAATAGACATGTTAATGATATGCAAATGATGAAAAATTGTAAGCTTGTTGGTCCAAGCGTGCTACCATGTCTAGCAGCATCTCCAGACTTGTCTCCCATTGAGCGCATTTGTGATGTCATTGGCCGGCAATTACATGGGGAGCTGCCAGCAGCGGATCTTGATGATTTGCCAAAGTGACAGAACATTCCTTAAACAACCAATAATAACCTAATTGAAAGCAGACAAAGCATGCAAGTGTAGGGATTTCTGTGCATGGCTCTTTCATAGTCCATATTGAATAAATTGAGAGGTTTTAAATCATTTGTTTCCATTTTTTTTTCATCATTTGCATATCATTGACATGTCAATCCATCCTGTGATTTCCATAATGGTTTCATTGTTCCAGAGTTTCATTGTTGCATCTATAGAAACTGGAAACAAATTTATAATGAGCCAAATCTTGCAATACATTATTTTCTCCCTTCTTAAAAAAATGGACCAATTTTTTTTAGAATTGTTAAATCTTTGAATAGTCTGAAAATGAAGCATTTGCTTTTAATCCATTTTCATGCATTCAGTGTTCTTAGAGAGGTTTTCTGGTCTAAAATTACAAGTCTGCAGTCACTCTATGTGACTGCAGACTAGTGCATAGTAACATCGCATGCACTGCGCACTGTAAGGATTCTCCGGTGCCGACACAGAGCGAGCAGTCGCTCCTAGCCACATATTGCGACTAGACTGTTTCTGGCCTTGTTCAACGCAAGTATGCTAAGCGAGGCTTCCACGTCTAGTCGGAATGTGGACGGGGGGTGTGCGTAACGCATACTTGGAGTGACATGACTGCTGTTCCCGGCACTGAAACCGGTGAATCCTCATAGAGCGCTGTGCACACGATGTGGGGATTCCCAGGTCTGCAGTCACATAAGTGACTGCAGATATTGTAGCTTAAGACCGGACAACCACTTTAATATTATGGTCTCTTGTGAATTGTTTTATCTCTTATTTACCTGTGATTTCTTCTTCCAGGATGAAGACATTTCACAACCAGAGAGCTAGGCCCGGATTGGCAATGTTCTAAAGCGGGCAGATGCCCGGTGGCTCAGTACTACAGAGTGGGCTGGTAGCCCTTTAAAAGTCTCACCAAAGGCCCGGTGTGCGCGCGCGGCTGCGTGCCCTTTCACTTCTACACACTGGCAAGGGCCGCTGCGGCCCCTGTGAGAGCGTGCGCGCCGTGGCTGCGGCCCTGCCAGTCAGTGAGTGCGTGAGTGCATCACTTGTCAGTGTGTGCAAGCAAGAGAGCGTGCGGCCTCGCGCGCACAATGGGCCTTCAACCAAAGGTTTGAAAGGGCTACCGCGGCGCGCACAAGCCTGTACCAGCGTCAGACCACCATTTTTATGGTTCCGAATCCTGCTTCAATCACCAGCCCCAGCCAGGGATCCACTCTTCTCCACACCTAACGATGGACCCTCTTAAGCTTTTCATCCTACCCCCTTCTCAGGGATCTGAGTGAGTCCCAATATGGAAAGTTTTATGTATATACAGCAGTTGCAGTGTCACCTGTAGACTGTATATAGACTACTGTATATACAATATATAGGTGATACGGTGACTGCTGTGTATACAATATATATATGTGATACTGTGACTGCTGTATATATATTATATTACATAGCTGATACTGTGATTATATACAACAATCCCAGTATCACCTATATATTATATACACTGTGTTCCAAATTATTATGCAAATAATATTTTCTCAGATTTTCCCAAATTACCTATAAGAATTGCAGTCATTGTAATTTTCCAGTCAAATAACTATTAGAGTACAATTGAAAGGTTTTTGTACAAACTGCCTATGATAACAGTATATTTAAAAAAAAAAAAAAACTCAAACTGCACTCAAAATGCATGTTCCAAATTATTATGCACAGCAGAGTTTTCAACCTTTTCATTTTAATAAAGAACAAAAAAATGGTCATTTTTGAAATTATAAGCATTAGCAGGTTATTACAAACTGAAATCAAACAGTTTTCAACTCAAAACTTTATTCTAGGTGATGTTACATTTGCACATAGGACCCCTTGTTCGAAAGGAGCTTCTGAACTCTCTCGTCCATTGAATTTGTCAGGTTTTGGATGGTTTCTGCTTCAATTGTTTTGCATGAGGACAGAATACCCTCCCAGAGCTGTTGCTTAGATGTGAACTGCCTCCCACCATCATAGACACTCCTTTTGATGATGCTCCAGAGGTTCTCAATGGGGTTGAGGTCAGGGGAGCATGGGTGCCACATCATAAATTTGTCCCCTTTTATGCCCATAGCAGCCAGAGATGCAGATGTGTTATGTGCAGCATGAGACGGGGCATTATCATGCATGAAATTATCTCGATGGTCCAGATGGATGAAGTGGAGGATGGCTGGTTGATGGACACCCCATGCAAACACGGCTACGGCGCTAACAAGGAGGAGGTGGAGTAATGTTTTGGGCTGAAATCATGGGGAGATAGATTGTCGGCCCTTTTAGGATCCCTGAAGGGGTAAAGATGAACTCCATAATGTATGTTGAGTTTCTCAAACAGCACTTCCTTCCATGGTTCAAGAAGAAGAACCGTGCATTCATGCATGATAATGCCCCGTCTCATGCTGCACATAACACATCTGCATCTCTGGCTGCTATGGGCATAAAAGGGGACAAACTTATGGTGTGGCACCCATGCTCCCCTGACCTCAACCCCATTGAGAACCTCTGGAGCATCATCAAAAGGAGTGTCTATGATGGCGGGAGGCAGTTCACATCTAAGCAACAGCTCTGGGAGGGTATTCTGTCCTCATGCAAAACAATTGAAGCAGAAACCATCCAAAACCTGACAAATTCAATGGACGAGAGTGTTGAGAAGCTCCTTTCGAACAAGCGGTCCTATGTGCAAATGTTACATCACCTAGAATAAAGTTTTGAGTTGAAAACTGTTTGATTTCAGTTTGTAATAACTTGCTAATGCTTATAATTTCAAAAATGACCATTTTTTTGTTCTTTATTAAAATGAAAAGGTTGAAAACTCTGCTGTGCATAATAATTTGGAACATGCATTTTGAGTGCAGTTTGAGTTTTTTTTTTTTTTTTAAATATACTGTTATCATAGGCAGTTTGTACAAAAACCTTTCAATTGTACTCTAATAGTTATTTGACTGGAAAATTACAATGACTGCAATTCATATACAGTACAGACCAAAAGTTTGGACACACCTTCTCATTTAAAGATTTTTCTGTATTTTCATGACTATGAAAATTGTACATTCACACTGAAGGCATCAAAACTATGAATTAACACATGTGGAATTATATACTCAACAAAAAAGTGTGAAACAACTGAAAATATGTCTTATATTCTAGGTTCTTCAAAGTAGCCACCTTTTGCTTTGATGATTACTTTGCACACTCTTGGCATTCTCTTGATGAGCTTCAAGAGGTAGTCACCGGAAATGGTCTTCCAACAATCTTGAAGGAGTTCCCAGAGATGCTTAGCACTTGTTGGCCCTTTTGCCTTCACTCTGCAGTCCAGCTCACCCCAAACCATCTCGATTGGGTTCAGGTCTGGTGACTGCGGAGGGCAGGTCATCTGGCGTAGCACCCCATCACTCTCCTTCTTGGTCAAATAGCCCTTACACAGCCTGTAGGTGTGTTTGGGGTCATTGTCCTGTTGAAAAATAAATGATAGTCCAACTAAACGCAAACCGGATGGAATAGCATGCCGCTGCAAGATGCTGTGGTAGCCATGCTGGTTCAGTATGCCTTCAGTTTTGAATAAATCCCCAACAGTGTCACCAGCAAAGCACCCCCACACCATCACACCTCCTCCTCCATGCTTCACGGTGGGAACCAGGCATGTAGAGTCCATCCGTTCACCTTTTCTGCATTGCACAAAGACACGGTGGTTGGAACCAAAGATCTCAAACTTGGACTCATCAGACCAAAGCACAGATTTCCACTGGTCTGATGTCCATTCCTTGTGTTCTTTAGCCCAAACAAGTCTCTTCTGCTTGTTGCCTGTCCTTAGCAGTGGTTTCCTAGCAGCTATTTTATCATGAAGGCCTGCTGCACAAAATCTCCTCTTAACAGTTGTTGAAGAGATGTGTCTGCTGCTAGAACTCTGTGTGGCATTGACCTGGTCTCTAATCTGAGCTGCTGTTAACCTGCGATTTCTGAGGCTGGTGACTCGGATAAACTTATCCTCAGAAGCAGAGGTGACTCTTGGTCTTCCTTTCCTGGGGCGGTCCTCATGTAAGCCAGTTTCTTTGTAGCGCTTGATGGTTTTTGCAACTGCACTTGGGGACACTTTCAAAGTTTTCCAAATTTTTCAGACTGACTGACCTTCATTTCTTAAAGTAATGATGGCCACTTGTTTTTCTTTACTTAGCAGCTTTTTTCTTGCCATAATACAAATTCTAACAGCTTATTCCGTAGGACTATCAGCTGTGTATCCACCAGACTTCTGCACAACACAACTGATGGTCCCAACCCCATTTATAAGGCAAGAAATCCCACTTATTAAACCTGACAGGGCACACCTGTGAAGTGAAAACCATTTCCGGTGACTACCTCTTGAAGCTCATCAAGAGAATGCCAAGAGTATGCAAAGCAGTCATCAAAGCAAAAGGTGGCTACTTTGAAGAACCTAGAATATAAGACATATTTTCAGTTGTTTCACACTTTTTTGTTAAGTATATAATTCCACATGTGTTAATTCATAGTTTTGATGCCTTCAGTGTGAATGTACAATTTTCATAGTCATGAAAATACAAAAAAATCTTTAAATGAGAAGGTGTGTCCAAACTTTTGGTCTGTACTGTAGGTAATTTGGGAAAATCTGAGAAAATATTATTTGCATAATAATTTGGAACACAGTGTATATATAGCAGTCGCAGTATCACCTGTATATTGTATATACAGCAGTCGTAGTATCACCTGTATAATGTATATAGACAGCTGTGTATAAGTTATGGATGTGATACTGCAACTGCTGTTTACATTATATAGGTGATACTGCTGTATACACTGTGTGCAGACTTACTAGGCAAATGAGTATTTTGATCACATGATACTTTTTATACATGTTGTCCTACTCCAAGCTGCATAGGCTTGAGAGACAACTACCAATTAAGTAAATCTGGTGATGTGCATCTCTGTAATGAGGAGAGGTGTTGACTAATGACATAAACACCCTATATAAGGTGTGCTTAATTATTAGGAAACTTCATTTCCTTTGGCAAAATGGGTCAGAAGAGAGAGTTGACGGGCTCTGAAAAGTCCAAAATTGTGAGATGTCTTGCAGAGGGATGCAGCAGTCTTGAAATTTCCAAACTTTTGAAGCGTGATCACCGAACAATCAAGCGTTTCATGGCAAATAGCCAACAGGGTCGCAAGAAGCGTGTTGGCCAAAAAAGGCGCAAAATAACTGCCCACGAATTGAGGAAAATCAAGCGTGAAGACGCCAAGATGCCATTCACCACCAGCTTCGCCATATTTCAGAGCTGCAACGTTACTGGAGTATCAAAAAGCACAAGGTGTGCGATTCCTCAAGGTAAGGAAGGCTGAAAAACGACCACCTTTGAACAAGAAACATAAGATAAAAAGTCAAGCATGGGCCAAGAAATATCTTAAGACTGATTTTTCAAAGGTTTTATGGACTGATGAAATGAGAGTGACTCTTGATGGGCCAGATGGATGGGCCAGAGGCTGGATCAGTAAAGGGCAGAGAGCTCCACTCCGACTCAGACGCCAGCAAGGTGGAGGTGGGGTACTGGTATGGGCTGGTATAATCAAAGATGAACTTATGGGACCTTTTCGGGTTGAGGATGGAGTGAAGCTCAACTCCCAGACCTACTGCCACTTTCTGGAAGACAACTTCTTCAAGCAGTGGTACAGGAAGAAGTCGGTATCGTTCAAAAAAAACATGATTTAAATGCAGGACAATGCTCCATTGCATGCACCCAACTACTCCGCAGCGTGGCTGGCCAGTAAAGGTCTAAAAGAAGAAAAAATAATGACATGGTCCCCTTGTACACCTGATCTGAACCCCATAGAGAACCACTTTTCAGTTTTTAATTTATTAAAAAAGTTTCAAATATCCAATAAATTTCATTCCCACTTGTTGTTGATTCTTCCCAAAAAAATTTGAATTTTATATCTTTATGTTTGAAGCCAGAAATGTGGCAAAAGGTAGAAAAGTTCAAGGGGGCCAAATACTTTCCCAAGGCACTGTATAGTGTACAGGTGTTTAAATAGTATGGTGCTGTGTATATAGTGTGGAACCACACTATATACACAGCACACCGCTCCACTGTATATTACCTAACACAGTATATATTGTGGAGCTATGCATGTCGTGCATACTTCCGCTGTCCTGTATACATGAAACATTGCCACATGGGCTAATAAAGTGTCCTCCATTTATTTCACAATTAATCGGAGTGCTGCATATTTATATCTATATATATATATAATCGTCTTATCCCGTCTGTCTGTCTGTCTGTCCTGGAAATCCCGCGTCGCTCATTGGTCCGGCAGCGGCCAATCAGCGCCGTGGGATTTCTGAAAAAAGATGGCGGCCGTTAGCGGCTCATCTGCGGGACGGAGATGACCGGCGCGAGGCGCTCATCTCCCGGCCGGTAGCAGCAGAAGGACCGCCGGCGCCACTGACCTCCATGCAGAAGGGAGGACCGGGGAGCGGCGCTGTGGGTAGGGATACTTCTGCTGCGAGCAGTCGCTCATCTCTCGGCTTCTCGCAGCGGAAGTAGCCGCACAGGCAGTGGCGCTCCCCGGTCCTCACCAATACGATTCCGCTCCCCGGTCCTCACAATACGATTCGATGATTGGTCGCGGTCTTCGGCCGCGACCAATCACTGATCTTGCCGCAAAAGTTAAACACCGCTGTGCTGATTGGTCGCGGACGCTGCCCGCGACCAATCACCGATTTGGGCGCCACATTTAAACACTGCTGTGCTGATTGGTCGCGGACGCTGCCCGCGACCAATCACCGATTTGGGCGCCACATTTAAATAGCGGCCGCGACCAATCACCGATCTTACAGACACATTTAAACACCGCTGTACTGATTGGTCGCGGACACTATTTAAATGTGGCGCACAAATCGGTGATTGGTCGCGGGCAGCGTCCGTGACCAATCAGCACAGCAGTGTTTAAATGTTGCGCCAAGATCGGTGATTGGTCGCGGCCGCTATTTAAATGTGGCGCCCAAATCGATGATTGGTCGTGGGCAGCGTCCGCGACCAATCAGCACAGTGGTGTTTAAATGTGCGCCAAGATCGGTGATTGGTCGCGCCCGCTATTTAAATTTGGCGCCCAAATCGGTGATTGGTCGCGGGCAGCGCCCGCGAACAATCAGCGATTTTGAACACAAATGTCCGGTCCTTAGTAACACCATGCGGCTACTGTCGGGAGATCAGCGGCTAGCATGTCAAGGGAGGACTGGGGAGCGGCGCTGCGGGTCGGGATACTTCTGCTGCGAGCAGTCGCTCATCTCCCGGCTTCTCGGAGCGGAAGTAGCCGCACAGGCAGCCCCTCCCCGGTCCTCACTAATACAATTCGCTGATTGGTCGCGCCCTCCTTCCGTGACCAATCAGAGATTTTAACGCTAAATTCAAACACGATGTCCGCTCCTTAGTAACACGGCGCGCGAGATTTAAAACCCGCTTCTATGATTGGTCGCGGACGCCGCCAGCGACCAATCACAGATTTTCGCGCCAAATTTAAACACGCACTCTGGCCAATTACCGCAACATTTCAAATAGCTACGCCACCTTCGGAAGCTAGCAGGGCTAACTCCGCCCATGTGGTCATGTGACTCACAAACTGCTCATAACGTACTGAGCAGGTTTTCTCAGTCACACTGTGTGAGGGACTTCAGCCACACTGTGCACGGGACTTCAGCCACACTGTGCACGGGACTTCAGCCACACTGTGCGAGGGACTTCAGCCACACTGTGCGAGGGACTTCAGCCACACTGTGCGAGGGACTTCAGCCACACTGTGCGAGGGACTTCAGCCACACTGTGCGAGGGACTTCAGCCACACTGTGCGAGGGACTTCAGTCACACTGTGCGAGGGACTTCAGTCACACTGTGCGAGGGACTTCAGTCAGGTTTACTGAACACGTTCTGCCAGTGACAGCGCGCTGAAGAGATACTTCTTTACGCTTCCTGTTTTATAATGGGTCGTAAGCGAAAATACGCCACGGAGGAAGACAGAAAAGCAGCAGAAGCAGCAAGAAAACAACAACGTCGAGAGCAACAGACACCACAACATACTGCCGCCAGACAAGTCCAGGATGCGGAATCTCACAGACAATGTCGGAAACGGGAGACACCGCAACACACTGCCGCCAGACAAGCCCAGGATGCGGAATCTCACCAAAAACGCCGGGAACAGGAGACACCGCAACACACTGCTGCCAGACAAGCCCAGGATGCGGAATCTCACAAAAAACGCCGGGAACAGGAGACACCGCAACACACTGCTGCCAGACAAGCCCAGGATGCGGAATCTCACAAAAAACGCCGGGAACAGGAGACACCGCAACACACTGCCACCAGACAAGCCCAGGATGCGGAATCTCAAAAAAAACGCCGAGAACAGGAGACACCGCAACACACTGCTGCCAGACAAGTCCAGGATGCGGAATCTCACAAAAAACGCCGGGAACAGGAGACACCGCAACACACTGCCGCCAGACAAGTCCAGGATGCGGAATCTCACAAAAAACGCCGGGAACAGGAGACACCGCAACACACTGCCGCCAGACAAGCCCAGGATGCGGAATCTCACCAAAAACGCCGGAAAAAGGAGACACCACAGCACACTGCCGCCAGACAAGCGCACGATGCGGAATCTCACCAAAAACGCCGGGAACAGGAGACACCGCAACACACTGCCGCCAGACAAGCCAAGGATGCAGAATATCGTCAAAAACGCTGGGAACAGGAGACACCACAACACACTGCCGGCAGACAAGCCCAGGATGCGGAAGCTCACAGAAAACAACACCACACACTGAAGCCAGACAAGCCCAGGATGTGGAAAATCACAGAAAAATTCGGCAACAGGAGACACCAAGACACACTGCCGGCAGAAAAGCCCAGGATGCGGAAGCTCACAGAAAACGTCGGGAACAGGAGACACCACAACACACTGTCGCCAGACAAGCCCAGGATGCCGAATGTCAAAGACAACGTCGGGAACAAGAGACACCACAACACACTGGCGCCAGGCAAGCCCAGGATGCCGAATCTCACCAAAAACGCCAGGAACAAGAGACAGCACAACACACTGTCGCCAGACAAGCCCAGGATGCGGAATCTCACAGACAACACCACAACACACTGCCGCCAGACAAGCTCAGGATGCGGAATCTCACAGACCACGTCAGGAATGGGAAACACCGCAACACACTGCGGCTAGAAAGGAACACGATGCGGAATCCCATAGACAATGTCGGCTGAATGAATCTCCAGAATCCAGGACAAACCGAGAACAACACGATCGACAAATTTATCAAAAACGAATGCTCTACCAACTAAGGCAAACCCAGCAGAACATTCAACAACTTGCACGTTACGTAACAGACAAAGAAACCATAATTATTCAACACTACTGTGGGAATATGAATATAGTTTGTTCAAAATGTGACTCTCTGAATTTCATCGAGGAAAAACCATCTGACAGTTTACTCAATGCTGCCAAAAAGGAAAAGTGATGCTACTAAGATGTCACTACTCAGATCTGTTTGAGCAGTTGATGAAAGGAACGCTTGAACACAGTAGAAATTTTATGGAAAATATCAGAAGTATCAACAGTTCTCATGCGTTTGCTTCATTTGGTGCCAACATTGAACCGCCCCCTGGATTCGGACCGTATTGTTTTAAAATTCATGGCCAGATCTACCACCGCACTGGAACACTTCACCCAGAACTAGGACAACCACCAACATTTGCACAATTATACATCTTTGATCCAAATGAGGCTACAGAACAAAGGATGAACCGAAAAGAAAATGAAAAGTGTAATGCCGAACTGATGAACCTAATTGCCATACATTTACAAACAATCAGCCCATTTGCTGCCACATATCGCATGCTAAAAGACGGTGAAGCTGAGGAGGAACAGAGAGCTATACAAAATGGGACGGAAATGCCTTCTATTATCATGGCCATTAAACAAGAACGTCAACAAGATCCCCGATGTTACAACAAACCACGTGTAAGTGAGGTCGCAGTTGTTTTTCAAAACGATGATGGAGAGCCTCCTTTTCAAAGAGATATATTAGTCCATCTTAAGCCAGACAAAAACAACCCTTTCGTTCCTAAAACACAACGTATTAGCATTTTGCACAGCAACCTTGATGCTCTTCTGTATCCGCTATTCTTTCCAAGCGGTGATCAAGGGTGGCATGAAAACCTACACCAGCAAGGAAGTTCAAGAAGAATTACACAACTACAGTACTACAGTTTTCTTCTGTCTGTGCGAAATTACTTCAATCCTATTTTAAACGGTGGGAAACTGACACAACAGTACTTAGTCGACGCATACGTTAAAATTGAAGCTAATCGGCTAAATTTCATACGAATGAACCAAAAACAACTTAAAGTTGAAGACTACTGCGTTCTTCAAGAACATTTGCAAAAACAATCCATTCAAAAAGGAATTCCAATTGGAAAAACAGTAATTCTCCCGTCGTCCTTTGAAGGTAGCCCCCGCAACATGCAACAGCGTTATCAAGATGCAATGGCAATAGTAACAAAGTATGAAAGACCTGACATTTTTTTAACAATGACATGTAATCCTAAATGGCCAGAAATTACCGAAAATCTACAACCCTGGCAGCAAGTTGAACACAGGCCGGACTTAGTTGCACGCGTATTTCGACTAAAACTCAGCAGCCTTTTTAAAGACATCAAAAATGGGCTTTTTGGAACAGTCGTAGCAATGGTACATGTCATAGAGTTTCAGAAACGAGGTCTCCCACATGCGCATATACTAATTTTAGACGCGGATTCCAAGTTTCGCACGGAGGACGAAATTGACAACATAGTGTGGGCTGAAATTCCTAACCAAGAAAAGTATCCGGAATTGTATAATATTGTAATCGGTAATATGGTTCATGGCCCATGCGGTGTAGCAAATCCAAAAAGTCCATGCATGGAAAACGGAAAGTGTACAAAAGGGTTTCCAAAGCAGTTGAAACAGCACACTGTTAAAGATTTGGACGGCTACCCATCCTACCGGAGACAACTGATTGCTAACATTGTACACAACAAAAAGATTATAAATAACTCATGGATAGTTCCATACAACCAGTACTTATTAAAACGCTACAACTGTCACATCAACGTTGAAATCTGCGCTTCAATAAAAAGTGTTTAAATACCTTTTCAAGTACATCTACAAGGGACATGACAAAGCTAACGTCGAAATCCAACAAAAAACAGTCAATCACGATGAATCATCACGGTTTGTTGACTCAAGATATGTCAGTGCTCCAGAAGCTGCTTGGAGAATATTTGCGTTTCCAATGCATTCACAGTCCCATGCCATTTTACGTTTAGCTATTCATTTACCAAATCAACAGCATCTTTATTTCTTTGAAAATGCTCAAGTCGAAGATGTCTCAAAAAATTTAAGCACAACGTCAACATTAATGGAATGGTTTTTGCTGAAGCAACGTGACGAAAACGCAAGGCAGTATTTGTATCGAGAGATTCCAGAGCATTACGTTTGGAATAAAACTTGGAAGCCAAGACAACGAGGACTTAGCAGAATAATTGGACGCATGTATACGGTTAGTGTCAAGGATCAAGAAAGATATTGCCTTCGGCTGTTACTACTGCATGTCAAAGGAGCTAGAAGTTACGAAGATTTGAAAACAGTTAATGGTTATTGCACGATACATTTAAAGCTGCAGCTTTGGCTTTAGGACTTCTATTGGATGATACTATGTGGACACTTACTTTAGAAGACGCAGTTACCCTACATATGCCTAAGAAACTTTGTGAATTGTTTGCCTACATTTGTGTCTTTGGACCGCCTACAAATCCGGCTCAACTTTGGACAAATTTCAAAGAACATATAATTGAAGATTACGTCTTCACAACAAAAGTGGAAATTGTCAAAATTGCGAATCTTATGCCATGCAAGATGTCCAAAATGTCCTACTACTTCATGGAAAAACGTTTTCAGACTTTAATTTGCCGCAGCCTGCAAGTCAAGTTGCACAAATTCAAGAGTATGACGAAGCTTATGAATTATTGTTGGCAACAGAGAAGAAAAACTCCTTAAATCAACAACAACGGATTGCATATGACACTAATGTGAGCGCTGTAGAAAACCAAGCTGATCCAAAGCCAAAATGTTTCTTTATTGATGGTCCTGGAGGCAGGGGTAAAACATACCTCTATGAAGTTTTAATGCATCACGTTAGAGGGTTGGGAAAAGTCGTATTGCCATCGATTACAACAGGTATTGCAGCAAACCTTTTAAGAGGAGGTCGCACTATGCATTCACTCTTTGGGATACCAGTTCCAGTCAATGAAATCTCCATTTCCAGAATCAAACAAGACACATTTGCAGGAAAACAGTTAAACAGTGCAAATCTTTTGATACTTGATGAGTGCACCATGGCACCCAAATATGCTTTGAGCTTAATTGACAGACTTCTGCGTGAAGTTATGACTACAAATATTGCAGAAAAAAATGAAATTCCTTTTGGAGGTAAAGTTTTTGTCTTTGGCGGAGATTTTAGGCAATGCCTTCCAGTTGGACCAAATGGAACAAGAACAAATATTATCGAGTCAACCTTAAAAATGTCAGACCTTTGGAAAGAGTTTAATAAACTCCAACTAATTAACAACATGTGATCTTCTGACCCAGAGTACAGCAACTGGCTTCTTAAACTTGGTAATGGTGAACTTAGCAATGAATATAACCTTGGAGAAGACATTATTGAAATACCAGAAGACATGTTGTGCACTGACTGCATCGTAAGTGATGTTTTTGGACAACGCGTTGAAATAGATGTGAACGACCAAAGCAGTGTTGAGAGGGCCTCTTCCTATGCAATTCTCTGTCCCAAGAACGATGACGTAGCTCTGCTAAATTCCCGTGTGATGGATAGAATGCCTGGAGAGTATAAATTGTACAAAAGTGATGATTCGGTGGATGTCGACAATGAAGATGAACGAGAGCATTATCCAGTTGAATTTTTAAATAGTGTTACGCCATCAGGAATGCCATCCCACAGACTACAACTTAAAGTTGGAGCAATCGTAATGTTGCTGCGGAATCTAAATACAAGAAATGGTCTATGTAATGGAACTCGCCTTATTGTTACTGGACTCCATTCCCACATAATTCAAGCAACAGTGATCACTGGATCTGCAAAAGGAGACGAAGTGTTCATTCCACGCATTGATTTATGTCCTTCAGACACCGGTCTTCCATTTAGGCTTCAACGTCAACAGTTTCCAGTAAAACCAGCATTTGCCATGACAATAAACAAGTCACAAGGTCAAACTCTACACCGTGTTGGCATATATTTACCGGAGCCCGTTTTTGGTCATGGAGAACTCTATATTGCATTTTCAAGAGTTAAAATGAGATCCAATGTCAAGGTGCAAGTTTTGGATACCCATTTACAAGGAAAGTTGCTTACAGATAGTCCAAAAGTATTCACCAAAAATGTTGTGTACAAAAATATTTTAGGTTGATATTGTTAAGAAATATATTCTAGGGTCTTACTTCTTTTGTCCGATGATTTATTGTAAAATATTGTTAGATATTCATGGAATAGTTTATATATTTTGATCATCTGTTTAATAATTTTGTTCAGTTGTATTAAGTTCTATAACCCATAATAGTTAATAATAAAGTATTATTTTGTGTATTCATTGTATTATTCTTAAATCTTCATAGCGACATCTGCAGCATGTGCTACTATAGTGAATGCAGATTTGTGCCTCTCCACGCACTTAGTCCTGGCGTGGAAAGCAGCGAATCTACAGACAGCAGCTAATCACAGCAGTATCTGAGAGCGCGTGCTGTGCCTCCGATCCTGCCAGGAGCTGCTGAAAACAGGACAGACAGCGCTGGGGCAGAGAAAAGGAAACAAGGGGAGGATTAGGGTTTAGTTATTTAACTGTGCTGTGGAGATGGGAGACTGAGTAGGTCATACAAAACCAGGATAAGGAGGCCATACAAGCTAAGATCAGGAAGCCGTACAATCCAAAATAAGTCAGCCATACAAACCAAGATTAGAGGAATGACGGAGCCATACAAACCACATTGACAGACCGCGCTGTGGATGCTGGATGTGACACAATGTGGGATAACCCCGGCCACAGCCCGTCATTCACTGTGGTGCACGGAACAGCAGACTCCCGGCTGCAGCCGCAAATAGTCGCGATGTAAACGGAAGCAAGATCCGGCTGCAGGCGGGAGAATTACGTGCTGGCTGTGCGTCGTCAGCGATGTTGTCACAAGCAGGATTGACAACATGACGTAATGACAAAATTCATTAGGGGCACCGAGGGGATACATTGTGAAGTTAATTAAAAGTAGTGCACAACCCATTTAAACACTGCTTCGCTGCTTAGTGGCGCCCGGTCAGCCGCATGCATATTCTAGAATACCCGATGCATTAGAATCGGGCCACCATCTAGTATATATATATATTAGCCCATGTGGCAATGTTTCGGATCCACAACAGAACATTTCTCTGCTACAGAACTGAAATGTTGTTACATGGGCTAATAAAGAGTCCACTTCTTAAATGGAATCTGTCACCCCCTGGGATGTTTTTTAGCTATTAATACGGGCATACAGGTGATAGAATGGTTATAATAGTCCTACCTGTATGCCTCATATCTGCGGTCTTGTTGTGGAGAAATCATCTTATTTCTTTATAGTAATGATCTCTTCCAGGCACTGCGGGGTGTGATGCCTGGAAGAAAACTCTGCCTCCGGTGTCTTCATTTGCGTGTCACCTCTCCCATTAGCGTCACAGGACCCTGTGACCTGTACTCTGCCCATTGAATGACAGAAAAGGTGCGTATAATCACACTATTGCAGGGGCGGGATTCCTGGGCCACCAATACACATCACAGGACCCTGTGACGCTGATGGGAGAGGGATGGTACGCAAATGAAAGCCGGAGGCAGAGTTTTCTTCCAGGCACCGTGCGCCGCAGAACCTGGAAGAAATCATTACCATAAAGAAATAAAAGATGATTTCTCCACAACAAGACCACAGATATGAGCATACAGGTAGAATGGTGATAATAGTCCTATCACTTGTATGATCGTATTAATAGCTTAAAAACTTCCCAAGGGGTGACAGATTCCTTTGATTTAGTGCTGCACATGTTCTGTATATATACACACCACACAGTACCACTTGTCCTGTCCTGTATATATACACACACCGCACAGTACCACTTGTCCTGTCCTGTCTATATACACACACTGTACAGTACCACTCCTCCTGTCCTGTATACATACACACCGCACAGTACCACTTGTCCTGTCCTGTCTATATACACACACTGTACAGTACCACTCCTCCTGTCCTGTATACATACACTCCGCACAGTACCACTTGTCCTGTGTGTATATATATATATATATATATATATATATATATACACATACATACACATACACACACATACATACATACACACTACCGTTCAAAAGTCTGGGGTCACCCAGACAATTTTGTGTTTTCCATGAAAACTCATACTTATATTTATCAAATGAGTTGCAAAATGAATAGAAAATATAGTCCAGACATTGACAAGATTAGAAATAATGATTTTTATTTGAAAGAATAATTTCTGCTTCAAACTTTGCTTTCGTCAAAGAATGCTCCCTTTGCAGCAATTACAGCATTGCAGACCTTTGGCATTCTAGCTGTTAATTTGCTGAGGTAATCTTGAGAAATTTCCCCCCATGCTTCCTGAAGCCCCTCACACAAGTTGGATTGGCTTGATGGGCACTTTTTGTGCACCATATGGTCAAGCTGCTCCCACAACAGCTCAATGGGGTTGAGATCTGGTGACTGCGCTGGCCACTCCATTACAGATAGAATACCAGCTGCCTGCTTCTTCCCTAAATAGTTCATGCATAATTTGGAGGTGTGCTTTGGGTCATTGTCCGGTTGTAGGATGAAATAGGCTCCAATCAAGCCCTGTCCACAGGGTATGGCATGGCGTTGCAAATGGAGTGATAGCCTTCCTTACTCAAAATCCCATTTACCTTGTACAAATCTCCCACTTTACCAGCACCAAAGCAACCCCAGACCATCACATTACCTCCACCATGCTTGACAGATGGCGTTAGGCACTCTTCCAGCATCTTTTCAGTTGTTCTGCGTCTCACAAATGTTCTTCCGTGTGATCCAAACACCTCAAACTTTGATTCGTCTGTCCATAAAACTTTTTTCCAATCTTCCTCTGTCCAATGTCTGTGTTCTTTTTCCCATATTAATCTTTTCCTTTTATTAGCCAGTCTCAGATATGGCTTTTTCTTTGCCACTTTGCCCTGAAGGCCATCATCCCGGAGTCGCCTCTTCACTGTAGACGTTGACACTGGCGTTTTGTGTGTACTATTTAATGAAGCTGCCAGTTGAGGAGCTGTGAGGCGTTGATTTCTCAAACTAGAGACTCTAATGTACTTGTCTTGTTGCTCAGTTGTGCAGTGGGGCCTCCCACTTCTCTTTCTACTCTGGTTAGAGCCTGTTTGTGCTCTCCTCTGAAGGGAGTAGTAAACACCGTTGTAGGAAATCTTCAGTTTCTTGGCAACTTCTCGCATGGAATAGCCTTCATTTCTAAGAACAAGAATAGACTGTCGAGTTTCACATGAAAGTTCTCTTTTTCTGGCCATTTTGAGAGAGTCATAGAACAAACAAATGTAATGCTCCAGATTCTCAACTTGCTCAAAGGAAGGTCAATTTTATAGCTTCTCAAATCAGCCAAACCGTTTTCAGCTGGGCTAACATACTTGTGCAAGGGTTTTCTAGGGTTTTCTAAACATCCATTAGCCTTCTTACACAGTTAGCAAACACAATGTACCATTAAAACACTTGAGTGGTGATTGTTGGAAATGGGCCTCTATACACCTATGTAGATATTGCAATAAAAACAACACTTTTGCAGCTAGAATAGTCATTTACCACATTAATCATGTATAGAGTGTATTTCTGATTCATATAATGTTATTAGCTTCATCGAAAAAAAATGAGCTTTTCTTTCAAAAATAATGAAATTTCTAAATGACCCCAAACTTTTGAACGGTAGTATATATATATATATATATATATATATATATATATATATACACACACACACACAAAGCACAGTACCACTTGTCCTGTCCTGTGTATATACACACACACCGCACAGTACCACTTCTCCTGTCCTGTATACAGTGGGTTCGAAAAGTATTCAGACCCCTTTACATTTTTCACTTTTTGTTTCATTGCAGCCATTTGGTAAGTTCATTATTTTTCTCATTAAAGTACACTCTGCACCCCATCTTGACTGAAAAAAAACACAGAAATGTAGAAATTTTTGCAAATTTATTAAAGAAAAACTGAAATATCACAGTCATAAGTATTCAGACCCTTTGCTCAGACACTCATATTTAAGTCACATGCTGTCCATTTCCTTGTGATCCTCCTTCAGATAGTTCTACTCCTTCACTAGAGTCCAGCTGTCTATATATGACCTCACAGATCACAGTGCATGTCAGACCCTTTTGAGCTCCTGATTCTCATTTGAACTGCCCAAGGAGCTCAGAGATAGAATTGTGGCAAGGCACAGATTTGGCCAAGGTTACAGAATTTCTGCATTACTCAAGGTTCCTAAGAGCACAGTGGCTTCCATAATTTTTAAATGGAAGAAGTTTGGGACCACCAGAAGTCTTCATGACCTGGTCATCCAGCCAAACTGAGCAATCGGGGGAGAAGAGCCTTGGTGAGAGATGTAAAGAAGAACCCCAAGATCACTGTGGCTGAGCTCCAGAGATGCAGTAGGGAGATGGGAGAAAGTTCCACAAAGTCAACTATCACGGCAGCCCTCCACCAGTCAGGTCTTTATGGCAGAGTGGCTTGATTGAAGCCTCTCCTCAGTGCAAGACATATGAAAGCCCTCATATAGTTTGCTCAAAAACACATGAAGGACTCCCAGACTATGAGAAATAAGATTCTCTGGTCTAATGAGACGAAGATAGAATTATCACCAAAAAGTTCTAAGCGGTATGTGTGGAGAAAACCAGGCACTGCTCACCACCTGCCCAATATAATCCCAACAGTGAAACGTGGTGGCAGCATCATGCTATGGGGGTGTTTTTCAGCTGCAGGGACAGGACGACTGGTTGCAATTGAAGGAAACATGAATGCGGCCAAGTACAGAGATATCTTGGATGAAATCCTCTTTCAGAGTGCTCTGGACCTCAGACATGGCCGAAGGTTCACCTTCCAACAAGACAATGACCCAGCTAAAATAACAAAGGAGTGGCTTCAGAACAACTCTGTGATCATTTTTGACTGGCCCAGCCAGAGCCCTGACCTAAACCCAATTTACCATCTCTGGAGAGACCTGAAAATGGTTGTCCACCAACGTTCACCATCCAACCTGACGGAACTGGAGAGGATCTGCAAGGAAGAATGGCAGAGGATCCCCAAATCCAGGTGTGAAAGTAGGCATTAGACCTACCGGTAATACAGTCATGGCCAAAAGTTTTGAGAATGACACCAAAATTATATTTTCACATGAACTGCTGGCCTCTGATTTTTATTAGTGTTTGTCTGATGTTTATATCACATACAGAAATATAATTGCAATCATATTATGAGTATCAATAGGTTATATTGACAATTAGAATGTGTTAATGCAGCAAGTCAATATTTGCAGTGTTGCCCCTTCTTCTTCAAGACCTCTGTAATTCTCCCTGGCATGCTCTCAATCAACTTTTGGACCAAATCCTGACTGATAGCAGTCCATTCTTGCATAATCAATGCTTGCATTTTGCCAAAATTTGTTGGCTTCTGTTTGTCCACCCGTCTCTTGATGATTGACCACAAGTTCTCAATGGGATTAAGATCTGGGGAGTTTCCAGGCCATGGACCCAAAATCTCTATGTTTTGTTCCATAAGCCATTTAGTTATCACCTTTGCTTTATGGCAAGGTGCTCCATCATGCTGGAAAAGGCATTGTTGGGCGCCAAACTGCTCTTGGATGATTGGGAGAAGTTGCTCTTGGAGGACATTCTGGTACCATTCTTTATTCATGGCTGTGTTTTTAGGCAAGACTGTGAGTGAGCCGATTCCCTTGGCTGAGAAGCAACCCCACACATGAATGGTTTCAGGAGGCTTTACAGTTGGCATGAGACAAGACTGGTGGTAGCGCTCACCTCTTCTTCTCCGAATAAGCTGTTTTCCAGATGTCCCAAACAATCGAAAAGGGGATTCATCAGAGAAAATGACTTTGCCCCAGTCCTCAGCAGTCCACTCCCTGTACCTATTGCAGAATATTAGTCGGTCCCTGATGTTTTTTCTGGAGAGAAGTGGCTTCTTTGCTGCCCTCCTTGAAACCAGCCCTTGCTCAAAGAGTCTCCGCCTCGCAGTGCGTGCAGAAGCACTCACACCAGCCTGCTGCCATTCCTGAGCAAGCTCGGCACTGCTGGAAGTCCGATCCCGCAGCTGAAACAGTTTTAAGATACGGTCCTGGTGCTTGCTGGTCTTTCTTGGGCGCCCTGGAGCCTTTTTGACAACAATGGAAGCTCTCTCCTTGAAGTTCTTGATGATGCGATAGATTGTTGACTGAGGTGCAATCTTTGTAGCTGCGATACTCTTCCCTGTTAGGCCATTTTTGTGCAGTGCAATGATGGCTGCACGTGTTTCTTTAGAGATAACCATGGTTAACTGAAGAGAAACAATGATACCAAGAACCAGCCCCCTTTTAAAGTGTCCAGTGATGTCATTCTTACTTAATCATGACTGATTGATCGCCAGCCCTGTCCTCATCAACACCCACACCTGTGTTAATGGATCAATCACTAAAATGATGTTAGCTGCTCCTTTTAAGGCAGGATTGCAATGATGTTGAAATGTGTTTTGGGGGTTGAAGTTCATTTTCTGGGCAAATATTGACTTTGCAAGAACAGTAATTGCAGTTAAGCTGATCACTCTTTGACATTCAGGAGTATATGCAAATTGCCATTACAAAAAATGAAGCAGTATACTTTGGAAAAATTACTATTTGTCTCATTCTCAATACTTTTGGCCATGACTGTAGGGATTCCAGGAGTCCCTCATGACAGCACCATCAGGAGCTCGTCCTTCATATCCTTGATAGGGACAGGAAACACACAAGAGGTTAAAAGGCCCCTCCCTCCACCCTCACTCCAGTGATTTTCCAAGTACCACACCAGGATGGATGCAACTCTATTTTATTTGCCTTTCAACAATCTATGTTAATTTCACATAGCCGTTTAGGAATATTTAGAGAGGGAATATAATGGGTGCTGTCATGAGGGTCTCCTGGAAACCCTATTACCGGTAGGTCTAATGCCTACTTTCCAGGACGTCCCTCCTGACAGCACCATCAAGAGAATACCAGAGAATACATTTTAGGGGGGGACCACTGCCTGGAGGACCTTCCTTCCGAAGGCCATCTTTTGGCCTGATAGAATGTCCAATTTACAGTTATATGAAAAAGTTTGGGCTCCCCTATTAATCTTAAGCTTATTGTTTTATAAAAATTGGTGTTTTTGCAACAGCTATTTCAGTTTGATATATGTAATAACTGTTGGACACAGTAATGTTTCGCCTTGAAATGAGGTTTATTGTACTAACAGAAAATGTGCAATCTGCATTCAAACAAAATTTGACAGGTGCATAAGTATGGGCACCCTTATCATTTTCTTGTTTTAAACACTCCTACCTACTTTTTACTGACTTTTTTTGGTTTTGTAACCTCATTGAGCTTTGAACTTCATAGCCAGGTGTATGCAATCATGAGAAAAGCTACTTAAAGTGGCCACTATGTTGAACTACCTCCTGATTCATATGGAAAGGGGTAACCACTTTTGGCAAAAAAGCTGGGTCTAACCTAAGGATAATACAATCCTCTAGGCATTTCAAGTATGGGTCTCTGATAGAGAATGCTTGAATTTCCCCTATCCTTCTCGCTGTGGTTATTGTGACTAGGAACACTGTCTTAAGTGAGAAGAATTTTATGTTTGATTCTATGAGAGGCTCGAAGGGCTTGTTGCATAGGCTCTTTAGGGCCATATTCAAGTCCCATGGTGGGATATGGGTTTTAATTGTTGGTCTTAACCTTGTTGTAGCCTTAACAAATCTTTCTACCCATGGATGGTGAGATAGTGGGTAATCCATGAAAGCACTCAATGCAGCAATTTGTACTTTTAATGTGCTGGGCCTTAGACCTTTTTCAAACCCTGTCTGCAAGAATTCTAATATTTTGGGGAAGTCTGGAACGGAACTCTCAGATGCTGGTTGGTACTGCAAACAGAATCTCTTCCAGATTTTTGTATAGATGACCGATGTTACAAGTTTCCTACTATTTGCATGGTTGAGATTACTGCGTCTGATAGGCCTCTAGATCTCAGGATCTGCCTTTCAGGGTCCATGCCGAAAGCTGGAGAAATTTCACATCGGGATGGAATATCAGGCCCTGAAACAGCAAGTCCTGCCTCTCCGGAAGGATTATTGGATCCTCCAGGGACATTTTCTTCAGTAAGGGGAACCAACTTCTCTTGGGCCAGAAAGGGAGGATTATTATCACCCTGGCTCGGTCTTCCTGAATCTTCTTTAGCACCCACGGTATCAAGGGTATAGGAGGGAATGCATATGCTAGATTCATGTTCCATCTTTGAGATAAAGCATCTATCCCTTCAGGTCTGTCTTCTGGATTGAGGGAGAAGAATTTTTCTGCCTTTGCGTTTTTCCGAGTGGCGAAAAGATCCCATTGGGGAATGCCCCATCGATGTCTTACCTGACGAAACACCTTCCAATTCAACTCCCATTCTGACTGTAGAACAGTTTCTCGACTGAGGATGTCTGTTACTGTATTTTGAGAGCCTTTTAGATGTACTGCAGATATTGAAAGGACCGAACTTTCTGTCCACTGGAAGATTTTGCCCGCCAAGGATTGTAGAAGGTGGTGACGAGGACCTCCCTGATGTTTGAGGAAAGCCACTGATGTCATGTTGTCTGTTAATACTCTGACATGTTGACCTTTTAGATGTTTTTGACACTTTAACGCCTCCCAGACGGCCTGAAGCACTCTTAGATTTGATGATCTGGGATGATCCTGCGTCCGCCAGGTACCTTGTAGGTATTGACTGTTTACGTGAGCCCCCCAGCCTCTGCTGCTCGCATCGGTAGTGAGAGTCACGAATGGGGTTAATTTCCACATGACTCCTTCCTGTAGGTTGGCCTTGGAGGTCCACCAAGTCAATGATCTTTTGGTTACCTTTGATAAGGAAACCTTTTTGTCCAGATCGACCATTTTCCGATTCCAGGTTGATAGAATTTGTTGTTGCAATTGTCTTGAATGGAATTGGCTCCACCTGACTCCCGGTATGGAAGCTGTCATGAGACCCAGGATTTTCATACATTCCCGAATCGTAACTTTCATGTTCCTCATGAATTTCTTGATCTTGACCCTGAGCTCTGTCTGTTTCTTTTCCGGCAGACAAGACATTTGTTGTTCTGAGTCTAGTAGGATTCCCAAAAAAATCTTTCTTCTTTCTGGTACAAGATGTTATTTTTCCCAGTTTATAATCCATCCTAAATTTTTTAGGGTCAGGATGGTAGATGTTAGGTTCGTTTTTAGCTGCTGTGGAGAGTCTGCCAATACCAGGAAGTCGTCTAGATATTGAATGATTAATATTCCTTGTTCCCTGAGGAACGCCATAACTTCGGCCATCAGTTTGGTAAAGATACGTGGAGCTGAAGATAGGCCAAACGGAAGACAAGTAAACTGGTAGTGTAGAATGGTGTCTCCTTTTAGAGCAAACCGTAGAAATTTTTGACTGTGACGGTGAATTGGGACATGATGATAAGCCTCTTTGAGATCTATTGTACATATCACCATGTTGTGTCCGATTAAGGGAATTGTCGACCTGATTGATTCCATTTTGAATTTTTTGTAAATGACTGATTTGTTTAGAGATTTCAGATTTATTATGGTGCGATAATCGTCCCCGGGTTTTTTTATTGAAAAAAGACTCGAGTAAAAGCCCAGGAACTGTTCTGCTTCTGGTACTGGTATTACTGCTCCCGATTTTATCAGCTTCCTCACGTCTGTTAGCAGCCTTTTGGAGACCTGGGCGGAATGGGTTGTTGTTAGGTGAAACCTTCCCTGCGGAATCTGTCCGAATTCTATCTTGTAGCCCTGTGCGATAGACTGAAGAATCCATGGGCTGTTGGTAATCTTCATCCAAGCTCCGTGGAAAAATTGGAGTCTTCCACCCACTGTCCTGGCGTCATCTTCTACATGTGTTAGCACTTGTAGAGGGAAGGGGATTCCTCGAGATACCTCCCTTCTGGTAGCTCCATCTACCTGACTTCCTTTTCCGGAATATTCTGGCTTTTGCTGGTAACGAGGTTTCCGAAAGGAGGACACCTTCTTAGGTGTCTCCTCCGGAAATCCCTTTTTTTCATCTGAGGCCTTCTCCAGTATTTCATCCAATACTGGACGAAACACCCAGAGGCCTGAAAAGGGAATGGCACATAATTTACTTTTAGAATGACTGTCACCTGACCAGGTTTTTAGCCATATTGCTCTTCTGGATGTAGTAGAAAGGGCCCCATTCCGAGCAGCAAATCTTATTGATTCTGCCGAGGCATCTGCGACAAACCCTGTTGCCATCTTAAGTAGCGGAATGGAGTAGAGGATCTCCTCTCTGGATGTCTTCCTCCTCAGGTGGTCTTCCAGTTGTTCCAGTCATATACTCATGGATGCGATATTGGCTTTTATTATTGCTGCAGATGTTTCCCAGGTCTTTTTAAGGAGACTGTCTGCTTTCCTATCCATTGCATCCTTTAGAGATGATGAATCCTCAAACGGGATGGATGTTTTTTTCGCTACCCTGGCAATCGAAATATCAATTTTTGGGGTTTCCTCTCATAATTTTATATCTTCTGGTTTGCATGGTAGGCGAGTTCTGAAGCTTCTGGGAATTACTAGCTTCTACTCTGCGTCCTCCCACTCTTCCAGGATCATTGCCTTAATGTGATAGTTTACGGGAAAAACCTTATTCCTGCGGGTTCTCAACCCCCCAAACATCTCATCCTGCACTGATGACGGTTGATAAGTGTCTTCTATTTGCATAGTGTTTCTTACTGCGGTTAACAGTGTATCGGTATCTTCCCAGGAGAAGAGATTTTTTTTCTTCTCTTCTGGAGGGTTAATGATAGAGTCCTCCCTGTCCTGATCGGGGGCAGAAAAATCCGACAATTCTTCTTCCCCAGAACTGGACTCCAGCTCCTGAGGTGGCCTCTTGAGATGGGGCACACCCTGAGGAGCTTGGGGAGCGACTAAGTCTGTGACAGTACTCTGCAATTCCTCTCTTACTATGGGTTTTAAGTCTGACATGAAGGAGGAATGTAATTCTTTGACAATTTTTGCAATACAGGTAGAGCATAACTGCTTCCCGTATGTGTCCGGTAGTTTCTTGTTACAGATGGTGCATCTCGTTTTCTTAGGAGCTGATGTTATCGAGTCTTTTTTAGGTGTCTCCTTGTCCTAAAAAGACAAGGAGCACAAGACTTTTACTACCGTATACCAATGGTAATGAAGTGAGAAGAGGGGAAGTACCCAGTAAATTTACTTGGGCTGGAGGTTCAGTCTGAGTGTCAGAACGACCAGTGGTTTGATCTGCCATTGCTGGTGTGCTGGTTGACTGATAACCTTAGTCCCATCCCCCCTTAAATAGACCCTCTCACCTGTCTTCCATCTGAATCGTCAAAAAAAGGGCGTTTCTCCTTTAATTTTTAGTTTGGCGGCATTTTTTTCAAATTTTCCAGAAGTGCGTTCCACTGTGGAACGCACGTCGGTTACTAGAGGTTCGCGTATCGCTCCCTCTGTAACCGGAAGTGCTGTCTCCGCCATATTGCGCACGCCGGGGTATGCAGGGCTGCAGCTGCTGGAACCAAGAGCCCCCTTTCCGGGGAGACTGTTTCACTCCCACCGGAAAAAAAAAGGCTGAGGGACCCCTGGTTTCAGCGGGGTGTCGGCCTCCGGACCCTGGCAAGAGGGAAGGGAGGAGTGCGAGGACCCCGGCCCGATCCTCCTGCGCCCGGCTTCAGGAACTCCTGCTCCCGGTATGTAATCTTCTTCTGTGTCCGTCCCTGATAGGGACAGGAAAAACACTGGAGTGAGGGTGGAGGGAGGGGCCTTTTAACCTCTTGTGTGTTTCCTGTCCCTATCAAGGATATGAAGGACGACCTCCTGATGGTGCTGTCAGGAGGGACGTCCTGGAAAAACTTGTTGCATCATTCCCAAGAAGACTCATGGCTGTACTAGCTCAAAAGGGTGCTTCTACTCAATACTGAGCAAAGGGTCTGAATACTTATGACCATGGGGCAAGTGGTGAGCAGTGCCTGGTTTTCTCCACACATATCGCTTAGATGGTTCCAAACTTCTTCCATTTAAAAATTATGGAGGCCACTGTGCTCTTAGGAACCTTGAGTAATACAGAAATTCTGTAACCTTGGCCAAATCTGTGCCTTGCCACAATTCTGTCTCTGAGCTCCTTGGGCAGTTCCTTTTGAGCTCATGATTCTCATTTGGTCTGACATGCACTGTGATCTGTGAAGTCTTATATAGACAGCTGGACTCCAGTGAAGGAGTAGAACCATCTGAAGGAGGATCACAAGGAAATGGACAGCATGTGACTTAAATATGAGTGTCTGAGCAAAGGGTCTGAATACTTATGACTATGTGATATTTCAGTTTTTCTTTTTTAGTAAATTGAAAAAAAACTAAGATGGGGTGCAGAGTGTACTTTAATGAGAAAAAAATGAACTTTTTAGAATTTACCAAATTGCTGCAATGAAACAAAAAGTGAAAATTTTAAAAGGGGTCTGAATACTTTTCGTACCCACTGAATATACACACCGCACAGTACCACTCCTCCTGTCCACATACACCGCACAGTACCACTCCTCCTGTCCTGTATACATAAAATGCACAGTACCACTCCTCCTGTCCTGTATACATACACCACACAGTACCACTCCTCCTGTCCTGTATACATACACCGCACAGTACCACTCCTCCTGTCCTGTATACATACACCGCACAGTACCACTCCTCCTGTCCTGTATACATACACTGCACAGTACCACTCCTCCTGTCCTGTATACATACACCACACAGTACCACTCCTCCTGTCCTGTATACATACACCGCACAGTACCACTACTCCTGTCCTGTATACATAAACCGCACAGTACCACTCCTCCTGTCCTGTTGTTGGAGAGGCGTCAATATTGGTTTAGTATTTTCAATATTACTATGGCCAAATAAAAATAAATATTGGAAAATCTGTTTAAATTGATTATTCCAAGTAATGCCTTCTCCTCTGGATAGGGGATAACTGTCCAATCGCTGGAGATCCGACTGTTGGAACCCCCATGATCCCGAGAATCGGAGCTCTGTAGAGCACCATGTAAATGGAGCTGTAGTCAATCATACGCACTGTGGCGCCATTCACATGCACCTCTTCAAATAACTCCTTTTAAGAGAGTGAGGGGCACAACAAAGTAAAGCAATGATCGGGGGTAACGAGTGTTAGGGTATGTGCACACGATCATATGTTACAGCATATATGTAGTAGATGGGATTTGTACAATCACCCGCGGACACAGAGATGCGATGCGTCTTTCCAGACCGCAGCATGTCAATTTCTCTTGCGGAATTGCTAGTTTCCACAAGAGAAATTCAATCAGTGCAATGTATAGGATGCAGTGAATCCGCATGGTTCAATGAACACAAGCGGATTCACCTGCGTGCAGCGCTTTGGATGCAGCATAAAGTATACTGCGTTGAAAGCGCTGCCAATACCGACCGTGTGCACATACCCTTCTAGTGTGTGGGCTGGTGGGGTTTGTGTGGCAGGGCTGCTTTTTTGACCCAGTCCGGCCCTGGATACCTTTATTGACTAACCAGAATCTATATATATAATCGTCTTATCCCGTCTGTCTGTCTGTCCAGGAAATCCAGCGTCGCTGATTGGTCCGGCCGCGGCCAATCAGCGACGTGGGATTTGAGAAAAAGATGGCGGCAGTTAGCGGCTCATCTGCAGGAGAGAGGTCAGCGGCGATGCAGCCGGGAGATGAGGCGGCGCGAGGCACTCATCTCCCGGCTTCTCGCAGCGGAAGTAGCCGCACAGGCAGCGCCGCTGCCCGGTCCTCACTAATACGATTCGCTGATTGGTCGCGCGCCGCGACCATTCAGCGATTTTGGCGCAAAATTTAAACAACGCTCTGCTGATTGGTCGCGGTCGGCCGCGACCAATCAGCGAGATTGGCGCCAAATTTAAACAACGCACTGCTGATATCAGCGAGATTGGCGCCAAATTTAAACGCTCTGCTGATTGGTCGCGGCCACCAGCCAACCGCGACCAATCAGCGATATTGGCGCCAAATTTAAACCCTGCTCTGCTGATTGGTTGCGGCCGCGACCAATCAGCGATTTTATTGCCAAATTTCAACAAGCTCTCCGGTCCTCACTAACACAGTTCGCTGATTGGTCGCGGCCGCCACCCGCGACCAATCACCGATATTGCCGCCAAATTTAAACACCGTTTTTCTGCTTGGTCGCGGTTGCCGGCCGCGACCAATCAGCGATTTTGGCGGCAAATTTAAACAACGCTCTGCTGATTGCGCCCGGTCGGCCGCATACATATTCTAGAATACCCGATGCGTTAGAATCGGGCCACCATCTAGTAAATATATATGCAAGCTTTCAGAGCACAGGGGCTGCTTCTTCAGGCAGGATTACAAATTAATGAGACAAATTAAGAAGGCACAACGTTTATATCTATACTGTCCTCACACGATAGCACGGTGTGCAGTGAGACATGTAGCTAAACCCCTTGTCTTCTTTAAGAAAAAGAGACTGTGAACTTGTAACCTTCTTTTATTGATTGTAGATGGACAGGAAGCTGATGATTACCCATCTAATACATCAATACACTTCTAACATCAGTGCATTGTAACACAGATAGAAGCTTACCAACTATGCTAAAACAGGCTGTATGCAAAGAACAAGACAGAGCAACACGTGAGGTGGTTTTGCCTCAGAAGAATGCAGGAAATGGCTGCTGGTATTTTCACAGTGTCATAATAAGACCACAATGCATTGCAATAATAACAGAATGCCTCAGGAACCTCCCACAATACATTGCAAACTGAAACTAAAATGTATACATTAATCGCCAGGAGATGGAGCTGTTACCAAACATTAGGAGCAATAAACATTATTGTAGCAATTTCTCGGATGGGTTTTTTCTGTTTTTGCAGCTTATGGATGGCTTGTTTCACCTGCATGGAGAGCTCCTTTGACCGCATGTTTACTTCACAGCAAAACCTTCCAAATGCAAGCACCACACCTCAAATCAACTCCAGGCCTTTTATCTGCTTAATTGAGAATGACATAACGAAGGGATTGCCCACACCTGTCCATGAAATAACCTTGGAGTCAATTGTCCAATTACTTTTGGTCCCTTTAAAAACAGGGTGGCACATGTTAAGGAGCTGAAACTCCTAAACCCTTCATCCAATTTTAATGTGGATACCCTCAAATAAAAGCTGAAAGTCTGAACTTCAACTGCATCTGAATTGTTTTGTTTAAAATTCATTGTGGTAATGTCTAGAACCAAAATGAGAAAAATTTTGTCTCTGTCCAAATATATATGGACCTAACTGTAAGTTTACCACTAAAAGTACAATGTGTCAAAAAAAAACAACCCAATCTCAATCATTGGGATTTGAAGCGTTCAGAGTTACTACAATATAAAGTGGCAGTGGTCTAAATTGTACAAGTTGGCCTAGTCATGAAGGTGAAACAAGGGTGAAGGGGTTAAAGAACTGATTAGCTCTTCACATCACATGGCTATCATTATCAGAAGGGATATTTTTACCACTTTTAAAATTACATTCATTGGGCAAGAAAAAAGTGAAAAGGACATCTACAGAATGGGAAGAATAGAACCAAGCAACAGCACATGTGAAAAAGACTTGGGTATAATAATAGATCACAGACTGCACATAAGTCAACAGTGTGATGCAGCAGAAATAAAGGCAAACAGTTCTGGGATGTATTAAGAGAAGCATAGAATCTAGATAAAGGGAAGTAATTATCCCCCTCTACTCCTCCATGGTCAGACCTCATCTGAAATACTGTGTCCACTTCTGGGCATCACATTTGAAAAAGACATCGAAAAACTGGAACAAGTTCAGTGAAGATCCACAAGGATATTGAGCGGACTGCAAACTATGTCCAATGAGGAACGGTTAAAGGATCTGAGAATGTTTAGCTTGCAAAAAGAAGGCCAAGAGGAGACTTAATAGCTGTCTACAAATATCTGAAGGGATGGGACAGTGTAGAGGGATCATCTTTATTCTAATTTGCACATGGAAACACGAGAAGCAATGGAATAAAACTGAAAAGGGAGCAGATACAGATTAGATATTAGAAAAAACATTTTGACAGGGTGATCAATGAGTGGAACAGGCTGCCACGAGAGGTGGCGAGTTCGCCTTCAATAGAAGTCTTCAAACAGAGGCTGGACAGACATCTGTCCGGAGATGGTTTATTGAACCTTGCATTGAGCAGGGGGTTGAACACGCTGAACCTGGAGGTCACTTACAGCTACGAATCTATGATTCTATTCAATGGCCCCGATTTTGATAGGTTGGGGTATCCTCATTATGAAAAAGCTAAATCTGTATAGTAATATTATGGACCAGGTTATCAATGAGACTTCTGATGCTCTGGCAGAAATCTCTTTAGAATTAGAACAGACATGTAGAGTAGCAGATTTCTTACTGGCAGCTCAAGGTTGTGTGTTCATTCGTGGAGGATTAATGTTGTATCTTTGATAGCTCTGAAGTTGTGATTCAGCATCTCAAGAATGTAAAAGAGCTCCAAGTGATAGCATCCAAAATAGGTTCCCTAGGAGCTCAGTTGATTGAGTTCTTTGTTTCAATCCTCAAAACCTATTGTTGCAATTTGTGTTATTATAATTCTAGACATTGCAAATACACATGAAGATTCGAAATAGAAACTGTACTTTTAAGCTTGAAAAAGTAGCTATTGCTTTTAATTTTGTGATTCATAGAGTTGTTTACGTGCAAAACAAAGGTGGGAACTGATGAAAATAATCCGTATAGCTATTATAACAAGTAATATAACATATTGGCAAATGACGGATTATATGTCAGCTTTATAAAGTGATGTTTTGTTTCAGCTAAAAGAAACCAATTCTAATCAGGGGCGTATCTAAGGGGGTGCAGGTGTGGCATTAAACTTCAGTGCAGCAGGCCAGGGGGCGCCATCGGGCCACCTAAAGTCGCGGTCAGACGTGTCTCTGCCGCCCCCATAGTGGGATTCAGCTATTAGCTTGATGGCCGGCTCAGAGCAAGTGCAACAACGGCTCCCAGCAATCAACTTTACTCACGTCTTTCATGCACAAGAACAATTCAAGCACTGACTTCCCGCACTTCTGGGTCAGGGCGACGTCAGCAGCGTCATCGGGTCATCTGATTACACTGCTGATGACACTCTTCAGCGACACATAGGCGTGAAGAATGTCTGTTGGTGTGGCAAGGGCTCCAATTAAGCTGAAGGAACCAAAGAATTATTGTAATGCTGGGTGAATTTGAGGAGACAGTATGGAGAGAATGTGTGAAGAAACAGTACGGAGAGGAGGGGGGGGTGAGTGTGGGATCAGGATAGGAAGGGGGATGCATTGGGATACAGAATGGAGAGCGAGGGGAGAATGTGTGAGGAAACAGCATAGTGAGCGGGGGTGAGGAATGGGTGTGGAAACACTGCGGGGAGGGAATATGTGAGGAGCAAGCGTGAATGGGTGTGTGGAAATAATGAGGAACGGGGGGGATGTGTGCAGAAATAGTATAAGGAATGGTGGGGGGGATGTGTCAGGAGACAGTATAGGAGGAGAAAAGTTTGTGCGGGCACATAATAGAGACTGGGTAATGTGGGGAAAGGGGTAACATGAAGAGACAGTGTGAGGACATACCAAGGAGGAGACAGTACATGTACTGATGGTGGTTCTGGTGTTGTACTGTACTGATGAGGGTTGTGATGCTGTATTTTTGCATACTGCTGGTAGTTATGTTGATGTATTTTTGTGCAGTTATTGGTTCTGATCCTGTACACATTGAACAGTCCATAACTTATAAAATTACATGATACATGGCCATATTAATAAAGTGTTGTGCTGTCTGACAAGAGTTACTCTGTTTTTATTTGTTTTAGGAAAATTAAAAGGGTTGTTCAAATTTGTGATGAAAGTCTACAATCACTGACAGCAGACCTCTGAATTCTCACAGTGAACATGTGCACTGCATGCGGTCAGGATTCTCTGGCACTAGTGGTGAGAGCAGGAAATCTTGAAACCACAATTATGCGATTTGCATACACTTGGTCACATGCCAACTAGACATGCGTGGCCTCATTCTATACAAATGACTTGAGTGAGGCTGGTCACGTTTAGTTGGAATGTGGCCAGAAGTATGAAAATCTCATACTTGCACTCACATGACCTTTCAGGATTCTCCTGTGCTGGAGGAAAGGTGAAAGTGTGCAGTGCATGCGCTGCGAGTATTCAGAAGTCTGCAGCCACCTAGAGTTACTGCCGACTTTAATCACAAACCTGGACAACCCTTTTAATTATAAAATTAAGTACTGTAGCATGCCCAACCTTAACAGCGTGCAATATACTCAATGTCAGGATTCAGCTCTGCTAGCTGGGTCCAGCAGACACCACATGACCACTCGTATGTGATTTTCATACTTACGGTTATGTGACAACTAGCCTTTAATCCTGCTTCTCTTCATGAAATAGGGGCTGTAGTTTTTCACTGAAATTGAGAGAATTAGGAAGAGCAGCTAGTCACGTGACTGTCAAAAAGCAAATCGTATATGAGCGGTCACATGACTACTATTCAAACTGCATGAGCGGTGTGTGTGGGGGGCGCCAAACTGAATTCTTGCTCCGGGTGCCGGAAAACAGATCTGCCTCTGTGCTAAGCTTCCGATATGGTCAGAAGGTTCTGTAAGACATTGCACTATAGATCAGATATTCTTTCAGAAACAAACCGCCTGGAAGCCTCCTTGTCAGATTTATGCTTAAGTACTAATTATATTTTACTTTAAATATTTCTAATAAAGAAAATAATCAATACAGTAATTATAATCCATAATTTTCCAATATGTTATATTACTTGTGATACGTCTGATATAGTCTAGCTTTATTAAATCATGTTTTGTTTCTGTAAGGGAAATCAAGGCTGAGCCTGCAGATATTGTTAGAAAGTTCTGTACCATGTTATTCTATAGATAAAATGTACTCACAGAAACCAGGCGTCTGGAGGTCTCCTGCAACAGACTTATCCTTGAGAACTAAGAATTGTAATGTTTAATCTGAACATGCATAGAAACTTTGTTACTGTGAGCCAGAACTTTGGTTTAAATCCTGCACTCTTCTGTAACAGAGTAGGTCCCTCTCTCATTCATAGGGGTCCTGTATACGCATTTTATGTCTCATCTCCATCTCTGAACTGTAACTATTATTCAAAATACATTTTTCTCTCATTCTAATCACCTGTGAATATGGATGTTTTGCTTGGAATACAGATTTCCATGTCATTTCATTATATTGTCTGGGCGTGCGTGGAAACTCCATGCATGAGAGAAATTTACATTTAAATACTGCACCCTTTTGCAAGAAGGCAGACCCACTTCTCATTCATAGGGGTTTCTGGATAAGGTTTTTATATCTTATCCTTATCTATACCTTTACTTGTAACTTTATTCTAAATAAACCTCCATTTTATTCAATTACCTATGAAGACCTGGTTTGGCCATTCCAGCAGTGTCAGCACTGGCTCTCCCGGGGCCCGCGATCCCTGCGGCCAATCAGAGGTGTCTTCACGCTCTCGTACTTTGGAGGAATTGACCGCTGCAGCTGCTCTCCCACCTCCTCCAGATGTCAATGATGTCTGTAGGAGAGGAAAGTGAAGCCAGCACTGAATGTCACGCCAAATATGGCTGCCCTCCTATTATATAAATCTCACTATAACTCCACCACCAGCCTATCACATTCCTAGTTCCACATCCAACCTCCATATCAAACCCTGTAATAAACCCTTCATTACCTGGTCTTGTCAGGACCTCAATAAACCCAGCCTTCTTGAGGCCTAGTTCTGTACGGCCATTAATAATGCACTGGTGTAAATAATGTGTGTGAGGTAAATTGTGTGGAAAACCGGATTGTAATCAAGCAATGATTTCTTCAATTGGACTGCAATGTCCTGAACCATACGACTGGTACCAGTCATGTGACTTATGCTGCCCCAGGACTACAGCCATATTGGCCAAAGCTGTGATATCACAGAGGCACATACCAGCATGTGGAAGCATGGCGACATAGCGATGACATCACAATGGCAGGCGCCGGAATGTGGAATCTATGACATAGCGATGACATCACAATGGCAGGTGCCTGCATACACAGGAGCGCAGGTGAGAGGAGACACACGGGAGCTCACAAACCACAAGGAAGGCAAGAAGAATCGATTGGAGAATAGGGACAGGAGAAAGCCAAGAAGAACAGAATAACCCGCTTCTTAGCCTTCACTGAGCCATGACAAGACTGACCGGATGGAAGCGGAGGAGGAGACCCAGGACCCCGTCACATCCACCTGAATGATGAGAAAGGGGAGAAATTATGTAGATTATGGAGCAGAATTACAACTATTCTCGTTACCCATAGCAACCAGTCAGACCTCAGCTTTTATTACAGGGGTATTCCCATCTCCAAAATCCTCTCCCAATATGGAGTAGGTTGTAGTGGAGAGAAGATTTCCCTTTTTCGGCGCTTCCAGAGGATAAGGATCGTTACAGATGAATTCTTTTTCTCAAAATCAGATTTATTCGGACACTATATTAAGAACAAACAACGTGTTTCTGCCAGCAACGGCCTTCATCAGGTATAATATGCACTTGTAAGGACTTTAAGCGAAGACAATCTTTATAGACTAGTTACTCTTAAGATGTCGTGTTTTTTTTTTTTTTTCCTTGACTTGGTTGAATTGATTAGGATTGACACCACACCCCAATTAAGTTAGGAGAGTGGGTAGTTGTTCAGCATTACATTCTAGCACCATTCTGTGTACTAGAATGGTATATTTTTTGATATTAGAATGAACATATATATAATAAAATTCCTTTCTCTTATCATTTCCTTCACTTTCCCCTCCTTATATATATAGAAAGAGAAAGTGATATATAATAGTAATTTTAGAATACATAGTTGTGATTAAAATATACCTGGTGATGGTTATATTTATATAAAAAATAAATAAAAATAAATTGCATAGTACTGATCATAAAAATACATAATTGTTAATCTAGTATATAAAAAAAATTCATAAAATATAAGTTATTTTTACAGGAATGAGATCTTACAATAAAACAAATATTATTTTCAGTATTGGTAAATAGGGCTGTGCATTATTAAATATACATTTTTTTCTTCTTCTCCCTCACACATTTTCCACTATATCATTAAGACCATCCGGATATAGGGTTTTCAATCTAAAGATCCAATAAGACTCTTTTCTGTTTAGTTTCTGGATCCTATTTATGTCATTCTGTGGTATTTGTTCAACAGGAGTTACCTTTATGTCAAATTGTTTGTGGTGTTTAACTAAAAGGTGTCTGGACAAACTGTGTTTTAAAAAACCTTTTTTGGTGTTGTGTCTGTGGCCATTCATACGCGACCGCAGTGGCTGTGTAGTGCGGCCCACGTATTGAAGACCACAGGCACAATTGATCACGTAGATAACGTGATCACTCTCACAAGTAAGGTGCTGGTTTATGTTTATTGTCTCTCCTGTGCTTCTTGATGTGATACATTTTTGTTTGTGACTAATGATATTGCAGCAATCACATTTTTTTGATCCACATCTAAAAACTCCAAGGGGATTTTGTATAGGAGTCTTTTTTGGTCTTAAAGAAGAGAGGGGTTTGCCTAAGACACTAGGCGCAATAATGTTCCCAATAGTAACCCCCCTCCGGAATGTGATACCAGGATTCTCCGGTAGCCACTTTTTGAGAAAGGAATCCCTTCTTAGAATGTACCAATACTTTTTTAAAATCTGTCTTACTTTCACACTTCCCTGATTAAAAGCAGTAATAAAATTATATTGCCATCTTGTATTATTTTCTTTATCTCTCTTTTTGTACGTATTTGTTTGTTCATTGTCTATAACAGAGCACTGTTTTTTTTCTGTGAGTTTTTCATACAGACATTCATTTTGAGTTTTTTTCAGGTTGGTGTTATAGGCTTCTGCTATAAATTTTTTGGGGTATTTTTTATCCAAGAATTTTTTAGTCCGAATTTTGGATTGTTCCACATAATCTTTGTCTTTCGTATTGTTCTTTCGGATGCGCAGCTATTGGCTGAACAGTATGTTCTGCTTCCATTTTGGATAATGTGCGCTCCGAAAGTCCAAAAATCAATTAGAATCCGTTTTTTTTAAAAAAGGTTTTACTTATAATTTTATTATTAGAGTGACTGATTTCCAGGTCCAGATAATGGATTTTTTCTTTATCCATGTTATATGTGAATGAAATACCCCAACTATTTTTGTTAAGTTCCTCTATAAGAGAAATAGCTTGTTTTTCTGTGCCCTTCCAGAAGATGATTAAATCATCTATATAGCTTCTATATAGCAATATGTGTTCCTTAAATGGTGTTTGGCTGATGGGAGATGAGGACTCGAATCGCCCCATAAAAAGATTAGCGAAACTTGGCGCGACCCGAGTCCCCATCGCGGTGCCAAACTGCTGCAGGAACAATTCACCCTGGAATTCAAAAACATTATGCTCCAATATAAACTTTAAGCCTAATAGAAGGAAATCTCTCTGGGCCGACGGCATATTTGGAATCTCAGATAAATAGTGTGATACTGCTTCAACTCCCATATTATGTTCTATATTGGAGTACAGAGCATTCACATCCAGTGTAATGAAAAGATTAATCATTTTCCCAGTTTAAAGAACTATATTCCTTTATAAGTTGGTAAGAATCATGGAGGAAAGACGGTAGCTTTTTTACAAGGTCCTGAAGATGTAAGTCTATATAGTGAGATAACTGACTAGTTAGAGATCCAATACTGGAAATAATCGGTCTACCTGGTGGTACTACAGGGTTTTTGTGGACCTTTGGTAAATGATAAAAAATTGCTGTGTTTGGGTTTTTGTTTGTCAGGAAACGTTTTTTTTTTTTATTGATAATATTTTGTGAATATGCTACATTTATGAACATGTGGTATTCTGATTTAAATGTTTTTGCAGGATCTGTATCTAATTTGTTATAGTATTTTTTATCTGCTAGGATATTGTGAGCTTCCTGCAGATATGTTTCCCTGTCCTGAATGACCACTCCACCTCCTTTATCAGCTTGTCTGATGACTATTTTTTTTATTATTTTTCAATTGCTTGAGAGCTAACTTCTCTGATTTTGAAATATTGTCTTTGGTACTGAATGATATTTTTTCAGTATTTTTGTATTTATTATTTTTAAAAAAAGTATTGGTACATTCTAAGAAGGGATTCCTTTCTCAAAAAGTGGCTACCGGAGAATCCTGGTATCACATTCCGGAGGGCGGTTACTATTGGGAACATTATTGCGCCTAGTGTCTTAGGGAAACCCCTCTCTCCTTTAAGACCAAAAAAGACTCCTATACAAAATCCCCTTGGAGTTTTTAGATGTGGATCAAAAAAATGTCATTGCTGCAATATCATTAGTCACAAACAAAAATGTATCACATCAAGAAGCACAGGAGAGACAATAAATATAAACCAGCACCTTACTTGTGAGAGTGATCACATTATCTACGTGATCAATTGTGCCTGTGGTCTTCAATACGTGGGCCGCACTACACAGACACTGCGGTCGCGTATGAATGGCCACAGACACAACACCAAAAAAGGTTTTTTAAAACACAGTTTGTCCAGACACCTTTTAGTTAAACACCACAAACAATTTGACATAAAGGTAACTCCAGAAACTAAACAGAAAAGAGTCTTTTTGGATCTTTAGATTGAAAACCCTATATCCAGATGGTCTTAATGATATAGTGGAAAATGTGTGAGGGGGAAAAAGAAGGGAAAAAATGTATATTTAATAATGCACAGCCCTATTTACCAATACTGAAAATAATATTTGTTTTATTGTAAGATTTCATTCCTGTAAAAATAACTTATATTTTATGAATTTTTTATATACTAGACTAACAATTATGTATTTTTATGATCAGTACTATGTAATTTATTTATTATTATTTTTTTATATATAAATATAACCATCACCAGGTATATTTTAATCACAACTATGTATTCTAAAATTACTATTATATATCACTTTCTCTTTCTATATATATAAGGAGGGGAAAGTGAAGGAAATGATAAGAGAAAGGAATTTTATTATATATATGTTCATTCTAATATCAAAAAATATACCATTCTAGTACACAGAATGGTGCTAGAATGTAATGCTGAACAACTACCCACTCTCCTAACTTAATTGGGGTGTGGTGTCAATCCTAATCAATTCAACCAAGTCAAGGAAAGAAAAAAAAAAAAAAAAACACGACATCTTAAGAGTAACTAGTCTATAAAGATGGTCTTCCCTTAAAGTCCTTACAAGTGCATATTATACCTGATGAAGGCCGTTGCTGGCAGAAACACGTTGTTTGTTCTTAATATAGTGTCCGAATAAATCTGATTTTGAGAAAAAGAATTCATCTGTAACGATCCTTATCCTCTGGAAGCGCCGAAAAAGGGAAATCTTCTCTCCACTACAATATCCAACATGCAAGCCTTATACCAGGGCTGACATAGTTCCCGCATTTGTGCTGCAGACCAGAGGATTGCAAAGAGCTGATCCACTATACAGATCATTTGAGTGAAAATACAAGACATCTAAAGGGTGAGTGCAAAAAACAAATATTGTTGTGGCAAATGCACATATTCATCTACACTTAGACTCTGCGCCCCTTGTCTCCCCTTTTTATTCTTTTTTTATATCACTGTGGAATATGGAGTAGGTGTAATAATAATAATGTTAGCAAATACCTCCAATTAGAAATGTAGAATAGTTTTTCTGATTCGCCATGTCTCTTCCCTCATGTGCAGGCATTGCAGGACCTTAGCTATCCATGCTTACAAACCACTTATAGCGATAGTTATCTAGTTGCTAGTGGTCGTAACCATAGATACCTAAGGTCCTGCAATGCCTGCACATGAGGAAAGAAACATAGCGAATCAGAAAAAGTATTCTACATTTCTTATTGGAGGTATTTGCTAATATTATTATTATTACACCTACTATATATTGCGATAGGATCTTGGAGATGGGAATACCCTTTTAATTTCTGATTGCTATGGGTAACTAGGAGAGTTTTTTGTTGCTCAGCTTTGATAAGGGATGATAGATTTTACTAGGCTAAGTGGATATCATTGGTGCAACCAGTGCAGCTGCACAGGGGACTAATAGGTTAGGGGCTACCCTCTGGTGACTGTGGGGCGGTCATAAAACTACCCTCTGGTGACTGTGGGGCGGTCATAAAACTACCCTCTGGTGACTGTGGGGCGGTCATAAAACTACCCCCTCGGCTGACTGTGGGGCGGTCAAAAAACTACCCCCTCGGCTGACTGTGGGGCGGTCAGAAAACTACCCCCTCGGCTGACTGTGGGGCGGTCAGAAAACTACCCCCTCGGCTGACTGTGGGGCGGTCAGAAAACTACCCCCTCGGCTGACTGTGGGGCGGTCAGAAAACTACCCCCTCGGCTGACTGTGGGGCGGTCAGAAAACTACCCCCTCGGCTGACTGTGGGGCGGTCAATAAACTACCCCCTCGGCTGACTGTGGGGCGGTCAATAAACTACCCCCTCGGCTGACTGTGGGGCGGTCAATAAACTACTCCCTCGGCTGACTGTGGGGCGGTCAAAAAGCTACCCCCTCGGCTGACTGTGGGGCGGTCAAAAAGCTACCCCCTCGGCTGACTGTGGGGCGGTCAAAAAGCTACCCCCTCGGCTGACTGTGGGGCGGTCAAAAAGCTACCCCCTCGGCTGACTGTGGGGCGGTCAAAAAGCTACCCCCTCGGCTGACTGTGGGGCGGTCAAAAAGCTACCCCCTCGGCTGACTGTGGGGCGGTCAAAAAGCTACCCCCTCGGCTGACTGTGGGGCGGTCAAAAAGCTACCCCCTCGGCTGACTGTGGGGCGGTCAAAAAGCTACCCCCTCGGCTGACTGTGGGGCGGTCAAAAAGCTACCCCCTCGGCTGACTGTGGGGCGGTCAAAAAGCTACCCCCTCGGCTGACTGTGGGGCGGTCAAAAAGCTACCCCCTCGGCTGACTGTGGGGCGGTCAAAAAGCTACCCCCTCGGCTGACTGTGGGGCGGTCAAAAAGCTACCCCCTCGGCTGACTGTGGGGCGGTCAAAAAGCTACCCCCTCGGCTGACTGTGAGGCGGTCAAAAAGCTACCCCCTCGGCTGACTGTGGAGCGGTCAAAAAGCTACCCCCTCGGCTGACTGTGGGGCGGTCAAAAAGCTACCCCCTCGGCTGACTGTGGGGCGGTCAAAAAGCTACCCCCTCGGCTGACTGTGGGGCGGTCAAAAAGCTACCCCCTCGGCTGACTGTGGGGCGGTCAAAAAGCTACCCCCTCGGCTGACTGTGGGGCGGTCAAAAAGCTACCCCCTCGGCTGACTGTGGGGCGGTCAAAAAACTACCCCCTCTGCTGACTGTGGGGCGGTCAAAAAACTACCCCCTCGGCTGACTGTGGGGCGGTCAAAAAACTACCCCCTCGGCTGACTGTGGGGCGGTCAAAAAACTACCCCCTCTGCTGACTGTGGGGCGGTCAAAAAACTACCCTCTGCTGACTGTGGGGCGGTCAAAAAACTACCCTCTGCTGACTGTGGGGCGGTCAAAAAACTACCCTCTGCTGACTGTGGGTGGTTCTCAAACTACTCCTAGTGCTGGCGGGCGGGTTCTAGTACTGCTCCTGGCGGGGCGGTTCTAGTACTGCTCCTGGCGGGGCGGTTCTAGTACTGCTCCTGGCGGGGCGGCTCTAGTACTGCTCCTGGCGGGGCGGCTCTAGTACTGCTCCTGGCGGGGCGGCTCTAGTACTGCTCCTGGCGGGGCGGCTCTAGTACTGCTCCTGGCGGGGCGGCTCTAGTACTGCTCCTGGCGGGGCGGCTCTAGTACTGCTCCTGGCGGGGCGGCTCTAGTACTGCTCCTGGCGGGGCGGCTCTAGTACTGCTCCTGGCGGGGCGGCTCTAGTACTGCTCCTGGCGGGGCGGTTCTAGTACTGCTCCTGGTGCTGGCGGTTCTAGTACTGCTCCTGGTGCTGGCGGTTCTAGTCCTGCTCCTGCTGCTGGTGGGCGGGTCTAGTACTGCTCCTGGCGGAGCGGGTCTAGTACTGCTCCTGGCGGGGCGGGTCTAGTACTGCTCCTGGCGGGGCGGGTCTAGTACTGCTCCTGGCGGGGCGGGTCTAGTACTGCTCCTGGCGGGGCGGGTCTAGTACTGGTGCTGGCGGTTCTAGTACTGCTCCTGGCGGGGCGGTTCTAGTACTGCTCCTGGTGATGGCGGTTCTAGTACTGCTCCTGGTGCTGCCGGTTCTACTGTAGTACTGCTCCTGGTGCTGGCAGTTCTAGTACTGCTCCTGGTGTTGGCAGTTCTAGTACTGCTCCTGGTGCTGGTGGTTCTAGAACAACCCCTGGCGGATGGTTCTGGAACAACCCCTGGTGCTGATGGGCGGTTTTAGAAGTACTCCTAGTGTGCAGTTCTAGTACTGCTCCTGGTGGGCGGTTATATAACTACTCCTAGTTTTGGTGGGCGGTTCTAGAACTACCCTGGTGGGCGGTTCCAGAACAACCCCTGGTGATGGTGGGTGGTTCTAGAATTACTCCTGGAGGGCGGTTCTAGATCTACCCCTGGCGGGTGGTTCCTGAACAACCCCTGGTGATGGTGGGCGGTTCTAGAATTACCCCTGGTGGTTGGTTCTAGAACTACCCCTAGTTTTGGTGGGCGGTTCTAGAACTACCCCTGGTGGGCGGTTCCAGAACAACCCCTGGTGATGGTGGGCGGTTCTAGAATTACTCCTGGTGCTGGAGGGCGGTTCTAGATCTACCCCTGGCGGGCGGTTCCTGAACAACCCCTGGTGCCGGTGGACGGTTCTAGAATTACTCCTAGCGTGCAAGTCCTCGTGGGCGGTTCTAGTACTGTTCCTGGTATGCTCCTGGTGGGCGGTTCAAGAACTACCCCTGGCGCCAGTGGGCGGTTCCAGTACGACCCCTGGCGCCAGTGGGCGGTTCCAGTACGACCCCTGGCGCCAGTGGGCGGTTCCAGTACGACCCCTGGCGCCAGTGGGCGGTTCCAGTACGACCCCTGGCGCCAGTGGGCGGTTCCAGTACGACCCCTGGCGCCAGTGGGCGGTTCCAGTACGACCCCTGGCGCCAGTGGGCGGTTCCAGTACTACCCCTGGCGCCAGTGGGCGGTTCCAGTACTACCCTTGGCGCCAGTGGGCGGTCCCAGTACTACCCTTGGCGCCAGTGGGCGGTTCCAGTATGACCCCTGGCGCCAGTGGGCGGTTCCAGTACGACCCCTGGCGCCAGTGGGCGGTTCCAGTATGACCCCTGGCGCCAGTGGGCGGTTCCAGTACGACCCCTGGCGCCAGTGGGCAGTTCCAGTACGACCCCTGGTGCCAGTGGGCGGTTCCAGTATGACCCCTGGCGCCAGTGGGCGGTTCCAGTACTACCCCTGGCGCCAGTGGGCGGTTCCAGTACTACCCCTGGCGCCAGTGGGCGGTTCCAGTACTACCCTTGGCGCCAGTGGGCGGTCCCAGTACTACCCTTGGCGCCAGTGGGCGGTCCCAGTACTACCCTTGGCGCCAGTGGGCGGTCCCAGTACTACCCCTGGCACCAGTGGGCGGTTCCAGTACTACCCCTGGCGCCAGTGGGCGGTTCCAGTACTACCCCTGGTGCCAGTGGGCGGTTCCAGTACTAACCCTGGCGGGCGGTTCTACACCTACCCCTGGTGTGCGTTCTAGAACTACTCCTGGTAGTATACATCTATTCTATATTTTTCTATTTTAACTATTGTATGTACATTGGTGTGAGTGCCTGTCTCTACGGTGTCACTTACTTAACCGTGTATTCATTATACGTTTTTTAAATTTCCTATTTTTGCAGAATTTGACTATTTAGTTCGGTTGTTCTTGATTGGTTCTTTGGCATTCCTAGTTTGTCTATGGGCTCAATGCAACAAAATGAGTCATCTAGCGTCAATGAACTTTAACCACCTTCACTGCACACGTCAGTGTTGTGTCCTCCTCTCCCCACCCCCAAATAGCTGCAAAGTCCCACCTGTATAGTGGAGCCCAAGACCACACTCTGGATCTCTGGCACTCCTAATGTCACGTGCAGGGGCCCCAGGAGCCTCCGAACACCACACTGACATCTGTCTGCTCTCCTCCACAACTGAGCAGCAGCAGAAGCCCAGCTAACAGACATTGCTGTCACTGCAAACACTCATTGGATTAACTGACACGATGTCAGCGAGTTTCTGAAGATCCGGATACTGCAGCCATGAGATCTGTGGCTGCATTAGGCAGATGGGACATTGCAGCTAATAGAGAGTAAGAGTGTAACAGAGATGGCCCTAAACTGCATTTAAAGGGAATCTGTCACCAGGTTTATTGCCACCTGATCTGAAAGCAGCACAACGTGGGGACAAAGATCCCCAATTCCAGTGACGTGTTGCTTTCTGGGCTGATTGCTGTAGTTTTGATAAGAGATCCTCCACAAGCAGGAGACTGCCACCAGATGACTAGTAAAGCTTCTGCCATGTAGTCCAACCCTGTCCCCACAATGGATGGATAGTTCTGTACACTGTGCATAGGCAGAAAGCTACCAATCAGTGATGTGGGTGGGGTTATACAGAGCCCAGCATTCAGAGCATTTGTAGATCTGCAGCAGACACAGTTACTCTGAACTGCACCAAGTGATCCATCACTGTAATCAGGGTCTCTGCCCCTAAGTCATGCTGCTCTCAGATGGGGCAGCAAAATCCTGGTGACAAATTCACTAACCCCATCCAGCTTCAGGTGCAAGTATTAGAATTGATTCTCATGCTCAAAATTAAATGTAAAGGCAAGTGGCTAATGGCAGGCAATAGGTACATCAAGGTATGGAAGAGTTACCTGCAGGATTGTAGGGAACAAACTTCTCAATGTCGGGGTACTGCTGCTCATCTGTCTTATCAGAAGTGCCAGAAACCTAGAGGGGAACAGGAACCAGGTCACAAGCTTCATTTATCCAGTGTTTGCCATTAGGTTCTCCATATATGATCTGAAAAGGAGTCAGCCAAGCCCCTGTGGCATAGCTGTGGCCTGGCCATACACTGTTTGGCTAGCAGCCATCTCTCCCAACATACAGATGAGCTCTCATGTGTTCTGTGGGGAGGAGGGTAATCTGCTGCCTCTAAGCAATTTGTGCCTAGAGAACAAGGAGCGGGTATTTGAACTGAACATTTGTTAGGGCAGCCAGGAGACCCCCATACACATTACACAGCTAGATTAGCCAGATATTAGCCCACTTTAATCCAACAGATAATAATGGGACTTGTAATAGTAGAACATGCCATGTGATCTTCTTGCAGATGTTCCTGTGGCATTTTCGGATTATGTAGATACAAGTCTGTACATCAGTACAGGGCAGAACACAAGAGCGGTGTATGATCAGAGCTGCGGTAATACATTATACCTGTATAACAGCTGGCGCAGGCTTTGGCACTTTCCGGTCTCCTTTCAGAGGCTGCCCGTTCTTCTGGGTCATTACTTGCTTGTTGACATTTCCCAGAGCTTTTCTTGATGTTTTCCCACTTGATGCAGAACTGCGCACTTTGCCCTGGTGGCTTTTGACAAGCGACTTTCCTATAGGGAAAAAGTCAAGTTACTTACCGGTAACAGGATCTTTCGGAGACCATGACAGCACCATGGGGGGGGGGGGGGGTCAGCCCACCAAGGACAGCAAACCTACAGGCTTAACAAGGGGTGCCACTTCTCGCCTCAGTCTGGATTACAGAGTATTGAGAGGACTGCCAGGATAAACATAGCAAACAATCACAAAATTACTCATACACCACCCATTAAGTGTGAAATTCTAACAAACAGAGTGCTCCCACAAACATGAAGGGAGGAAATATAAGGGTGCTGTCATGGTCTCAGAAAAATCCCGTTACCGGTAAGTAACTTATGACCATCGGTCGACCATGACAGCACCACGAGAGAATTGTAGAGATTAAGAAGTCTAGGGAGGGTCCACAGCTTGGAGCACCCATCTCCCAAAGGTGAGGTCAGATGAAACACCCATATCCAGTCTATAGTGCCTATAGAATGTAGAGGGAGAAGACCAGGTAGCAGCCTTACATATGTCTATCGAGACACCCGTCTTCTCTGCCCAGGAGATAGACAGCCCGGGTGGAGTGAGCGTTCAACCCTTGTGATACTTCTTCGTCACTAAACGCATAAGCTAGAGAAATAGCCTCCCTCATCCATCTAGCTACAGGGACCTTGACTTTAAACCCTTTCCTAACCCCTTGGTAGGATATAAACAATGAGCTCTCTTTCCTAAAGTCTTTGGTAACCGAGAGGTACCTAACCACACAACTCCTTACGTCTAATGTATGCAACTCTGCTTCCTTCTGGTTACTCGGATTAGGACAGAAGGAGGGTAGTACTACTTCCTGAAGTCAGTGGAAATGAGTAGCTACCTTAGGGAGATAGAGTAATTCGTAAACCTGATCCTGCCTATCATCCAGGATTTGAGTAAATGGTAAGGCCGTAGACAGATCCTGAATGTGACCAATCCTCCTAGCAGAGGTTAAAGCTATTAGTAGTGCTGTTTTAAGGGAGAGGGATTTAAGGGTTGCTAATTCTACCACTGGGCGTGCCACCTGCTGGCCGTAGAGGTTATTGCAGCACTCCCTTTGGAGTCGGCACACATGTGGCCGGAACTTCCTGGTCCGGTCACGTGACCACCGGGGCGCACAGCAGCATCATGCCACGCCTCCGGCTACATAGAGAGACCGGAAGCGTGTGGCCCCGCCGTATCATGTGGCACTGAAGCTGCAACTTCCCACAGGGTCACCACTGCCTGGCGCCAGAACGACACTGGGGCGGCCCACCCCAGACAGGGGCGCAGCTCCCCCTTACCATCTGGCACCAGCATGATGTTGGGGCTGCCAACCCCAGACAGGGGCACAGCCCCTGCTGCCATCCAGCGCCCATTTGATGCTGGGGCTGCCAACCCCAGACATAGGCGCCGCTCCACAGCCACTGACGCAGAGCGATGCTGGAGCTGCCGACCCCAGGCTGTGGGCGCTGCTCGACAGCTCGATTCTTCAGAATCCGTACATCTTCAACAGGTAAGCCTGCCACAGGTTCCCTTCATCAAGGATAGGAAACCAAACTGAGGCGAGAGGTGCCGCCCCTTTTAAGCCTGTAGGTTTCTTGTACTTGGTGGGCGGATTCCCTCTCTCGTGGTGCAGTCATGGTCGACCGATAAATAGATACTTTGAGGACTGTTCCCGAGCATCAATGGGCAAGAAACTGAAAGATTGCCAACACCAAAGCAGCAGTGGCAGAGTCTTCCAATACGCAAGGAACAGAATTATGCCCACCTGGATGTCAGGTGTACTAGTAATCCCAGCACCCATGCCCAATCTGAGCACATACTTGAAAATCATTTCTGCACTAAAAGTGAAAGAAAAAAAACCCACTGGAGTGGCACTTTAACCCCTTACCAACATGATTTGCAGTTACATCATATGCCAGCTGTGATATTTAGCCATCATCAACCTCTAATAGCCACATGTAGGGCAGAGCTCCACCTGTTAGAGACGGACAGCGGCATTAACAGCGAACTGAGAAGGGAGTCATGCCATGTGCCCATCTGTGCTCCTGTAACACGATCGTGGGATGCCATCACTGCCAGAAAGGAGTCTGCTGAAAAGACCCATGCCTGTCATGACAGATCTGTGAATGCTGGCTATATACTGCAGTATTGCTGTACGTAACAAGAAATCAGATGATTGCATGTTCAAGTCCCCTAAGGCTATGTGCCCACGATGCAGAAATACTCCGGATTTTTCCTGAGCGTTTCTGCATCTCCCCTGGCAGAAAAAACGCATGTGGATTGTACATGTGGATTGTACATGTGGATTGTACATGCGGATTGTACATGCGGATTGTACATGCGGATTGTACATGCATTTTCCTGCCAGGGACATGCGGAAATGAAGAGTTCTTAACATGCATTTCCGCATGCGGGTTGTCAAGCGCTTTCCAAGCGATTTTAGCATCACTTGGAAAGTGCTTGTCAACTTGGTCACACTATATAAATCCATGCAAACGGCATGGATTTATATAGTGTGACCCGAGAGAATGTCAAAAAATAAAAAATAAATCTATACTTACCTTCCGATGGACCCCAGAGTCTTGCTTCACTCGGTGCTGACTGCCGGCAGATCGCGGTACACTGCACTGAAGGACCTGCCGACGTCAGCGTCGCGTGACCCATCACATGACTATGACATCAGCGCAGGTCCTTCAGTCCATCGCGATTTGCCGGCATGAGAGGAGGGGCGCAGCGGGGGCCGCCAGAAGGTAAGTATCATATTTAGTTTTTATTTTATTCTTTTTTTCACAGTTTCTATAGTACCCGGGTCCGGAGGACGGTCTCCTCTCCTCTAGACCTGGGAACCATCCGCACATTGGAACGCGTGGATTGCGCATCTACATATACAGTGATGCGTAATCCATGCGATCTAATGCAAGTAAGTGGCGGCGAAAAAGCAGCACTTCCGCAAAATAATTGGTAGTGCTGCGTTTTTTTTCCGCAATGATAATCCGCAGCAGAAATTTCCGCAGCATGTGCACAGCACATGCGGGTTATCATTGGGGAACATGGCAGGCCTTCTACCATGTGTTTTTTAAGCGTTTCTGCAGCATTTTTGCCGCTGCGGAAATGCTTAAAAAATGCATCGTGGGCACACAGCCTAAGGGGACAAAAAGGAAAAAGTATAATCTGAACCTTCAAATCACCCCTGCCCCTCTATGACCCATTTTAAAATAAACCATATGGGCGTTACTTCTGTAAAAGTCCAATCAAAATATAAAAATAATTTACCTGATCAGTGAACGGCATAAAAACAAAAACCCTCATATGGCTGTATTGACAGAAAGATAAAGTTACTGCTCTTAGAAGAATAAGAAAAATGCAGAGATGGGAAATAACACGGTCAGGAAGGGGTTAAATTCTGCCACTTCTATAGAAAATTGAACCCATTTCGCTGACTGCCTTCAATGGCAGCCAAATAAGGCAGAGGGTTAGAGGAATACTGACCTTATATTGTAGACTTCTAGGATGCTTAAGAAGTGGACATTCCCTTTAAGCTACATTGTGCAGACAAAGCCATGGCAGTGTAGAAGGCCGACAAGATCTCAGTGGAAAGGCTGCAGGTTTGCGTCTGCATTAGGCAAGTTATAGAGGTAGAAGTGTTGGGACCTTGTTGCTGTGCAGGTAGAATCTGGAGCCTCGGCACCGTCCTGCGTAGCCCATACTACAGGGAGGAGCAGCGCCATGTGTAGTAATCTGAGCAGGATAGTCAGTGTTCAGCCAGCACTGATGGAGACTGACACCCCAACTCATTACCCAATACATGACAGGCTTAAAGAACCTCTCCCATCAGAGCTTATCCTCTTAATATATTGTAATTATATAGGACTGTGTACTAACAATTGCTCACTTTACCTTTCTACCCAGTAAATTCTTTTCTATGTAGAAACAGGAAGCCTCTTCCCTGCAAAAATCATTCTCCTCTTCACCTCCTGACCCAGCTGCTCCCTCCTCCTCTGCAGGGACTTATGACTCATGCAGGAAAAGTTCACCTTGTGTTAACATAGAGATTAGAAGGATTCAGCTAGTCAGTTTTTAATCACATCTCTTTTCCATTAGGTAAATGACAATAAGCTGGGTAGAAAGGCAAAATGAGCAATTGTAAGTACACAGTGCTATATAATATGATGACTGCAATATATAGAGAATAAAAACTGATGGGAGAGATTCTTTAAAGATGGGTGGGCAAAAGTAAAAGCAAAGTTTATTATGAGGTGGACTCCACTTAACACTTCTGGTGAGGCGCACCATAGTGATGGGGTGCACTTAATTTATGGAAAGTTGTGACTCAGGTGGCTTCACCATGCTCCGTCCACTTGGCAGAGCTGGAGTGAAAGTGCTTAAATAAATAAATATATATATATTGAGTGCAAGGGATAATTTTATTTAATCGAACACGATGACAAAATCCCAAACCGACCCAAATTCATCTTCAAAAAGGCACGTAACCTAGGATCAATTATAGCCCCAACAGTAAGGATACACACCAGTTCTCAAAAACCTCAAACCCCATTCCATCAAAAACTAAAAGGCTTCTTTCCATGCAAAAAATGTAAGACATGCAAAACCCTAAACACACCAAAACAACACACCGTCAGCCACCAAAAAGAAATATACCCCATCACAGATTTTATAACATGCAACACCACAGGGGTCATATACGGGCTATATTGCCCATGTGGCAAATTATATATAGGCAGAACAAAAAGACCTATGAACATCAGGATCAACGAACATTTAAGGAACATCAAAAATAAATACATGGGCCACCCTCTCTCAAAACACTTTATAAAAAAACACAATGGGTCAATAAAAGGAATTAAAATAGTAGGTATACAAATCGTCCACAAGAACTGGAGACAAGGAGATTTTATTAAGAGCATGTCCAGGAAAGAAAGTGAGTGGATTTTTAAACTGAACACCTTAAGACCAAGAGGATTGAACAGCGAAATAGAGCTCTTTGCATTTAATGACTAACAAATTGACCTATGACGTCACCAGCCCTGCATATATAAGGACACCATTTGACTGGGTTAAGCCATCCCTGAGGAAGACAGCCGAAGTTGTTGAAACGCGTCGGACTGACCCTTAACACAGCTAAAGAGGCGCCCACAGGCCTCCGTACCTTGTGCACGCTGCACACCACGTGACCCCACGTCACGCTGCCCCCCTCTCGCGCGCTCTCCACATACTCTCTCTCTCCTCCTCCTACCCGGAAGTAGCGAGCACGCGGCAGTCACCGGCCAGGACTCCGCTCTCGCTCCGGACCTCGACCACCCCCAGACGGTGAAGCCCTCTACAGACCGTAAGTAACAACGGGCCCCTGCCCCACCAAGTCCATACTGTACGCAGCTGACCCTCTAACGGTTTTTCCCTGTTCCCCGCAGTACTTGCTATCAACCCCTTCAGTTGGGCTCTGCACCAGCCACCCTCCCTATTGCTGAATCTGGCACCCACTGTTTCCAGCCAGAGCCTCCTGGTGCACCCAACATAGGAAAACATAAGCCACCTACTGTATCCTATCTCTGGTTACCTCTGACATAACTATAGCCTCCTACTACAGCACCCTGCTGTATCTACATTATGGAGACCTGAACCAGCATCTACTATTGACACCCTAATCCCTACGAAGCAGGTAAATCACGATCTCTGGGTAAAAACTGGAGGCTACAGCCACAATCCAGTGATACCTTAACAGATACACCCCCTCCCCCTCCCTACAGATCTCTATACAGCGAACAGAGGCATTACATGCTAGTACAAGTCTCTTGCTGCATCCTACTTCTGACCTCCTCGTGCTACCTCCACTCAACAAGGGACCAGGACTACTACCTCCAGCTCATTCTAAGACGTCCCTGGATGCCCCTTGTACCTACCAACAGGTAACCCCAAAACTCTTGTCTCCAAGGCTTGTACCACAGCTACATCAGTTAATTTATGATCTATCCCTATTCCTTCCCCCTGCAGATCTAACTCAGATCATCAACCCACAGCCGTGTGTGACATATCCTCTACCTCTCTCCAAGAAGGACCAGGACCGATACCTCCTAGTCATCCAAAATAATCAGGACACCCCCCGCTACCCTCTAGAAGGTAACTAATCCAAAACTACCCTCTTTGAACCCCGTACCTTAACCCTTGAGCCCTGCACCCTATTCTTAATACTTGTCTCCTCTCACTCCCTATAGTACTGCTCCGGTGAATCCAGTATTATCCACACAGCCTGCTGACTGTCACACCAGTAGCAGTGCTACTGTGGATCAACAGCTAACTACTACCACAGTCTATTGAGTACCATACCAAGAACAGGTAACTCACGACCCAACTCAGAGTCCAGCAGAGACATCTCTGTCGAGTTCCACCCCCACTTATCCATACATTTTTTTGTGTACCCCACTCTAGGTACCCCTCGTCCTCCCTCCCAGGCACCAACACGTGCCACCAGTGAACCTCCATACCCCATACGAGGCACCAGTATCAGGTAACCACAGACAAACAGATACCTACCCCTTCTCCCATCGCTCATTAGTATACCATATTTATACATTCCTATTCTATCCCACCAGGTCTACAAGCCTTTGCCTCCTTATACATCTACTGCAACCGAACATCCTCAGACTACGAGGGAAAAAGGCCTATTTTTATCAATCAGTGATTACCTTGTATCAGTGGACACCGATCTATTTATCGATTTTATAACTTTTAATACTTTTAATAACTATTCTTATATCCGACCCAGTGACCTCACTGAGTCTGAATCATTTTAACTAGCTATTTTTAAGCACATGTTCGATTAAATAAAATTATCCCTTGCACTCAAAATCTCTCGTGCCGTCCTTCTGTTCACTACCACTAGCGCAAATTTACTTCTTCTCGGCTATATCAACACTTATTTGGACAACCCTGGTTCCCTGTCCACAAATTTGCTGCCACTAGTAGTGACGAGCCCACAGCGCCTCCTGTACCCATATACTAACCAATTATATATATATATATATATATTATATAAAAAAATTAACATCTAGTTGCATAAAAGTTTTGACCTGTCAGAGTTCTGCTAGAAATCTATTAAACCCCTTGATGAATTGGGGCCAGATCGGCCGTTACCTTTAGAAACCACTTACCGGCACCTGATAGTTGTGCACGATCTCTGGACAACAGCGCAGCATTAACATCACCGTTCTCCTGGTCACTGTAGATCACGGTCGCCATTATAGTCAGATTCTGCAGGCAAAATATAAGAATGAGCCACGTTTCATTTTAGAACACACCAACAAGTAGTGTCCTCCTCACCAACCCCTGGACAATCTCCTGACACCACAACTCAGGAATATTAGAGGAGCCCTTCATAATGCTGGTCCTTGTCAGGAGGAGTATAGCGTGAGCTCAGGAGAGGAAGCCATTCCTGGTAAGCAGGTGCCCAGTGTTATAGCGATGATCCTCCTACAGATGCCAGGACCAGAGAATAGAGGACTGTGCCTCCAACCACAGCAACAACCCATTACAGGAACCGGACAGATCCATAGAGCCATGAGCAGCATTGATCAGTAGCCATGTCTACACTGCAGCAATTACCCATTACAGGGACCTGACAGATCCATAGTGCTATGAGCAGCACTGATCAGCAGCCATGTCTACACTGCAGCAATTACCCATTACAGGGACCTGACAGATCCATAGTGCTATGAGCAGCACTGATCAGCCGCCATGTCTACACTGCAGCAATTACCCATTACAGGGTCCTGACAGATCCATAGGGCTATGAGCTGCATTGATCAGGAGCCATGTGTACACTGCAGCAATTGCCCATTACAGGGACCTGACAGATCCATAGTGCTATGAGCAGCACTGATCAGCTGCCATGTCTACACTGCAGCAATTACCCATTACAGGGACCTGACAGATCCATAGTGCTATGAGCTGCACTGACCAGGAGCCATGTGTACACTGCAGCAATTGCCCATTACAGGGACCTGACAGATCCATAGTGCTATGAGCAGCACTGATCAGCAGCCATGTCTACACTGCAGCAATTACCCATTACAGGGACCTGACAGATCCATAGTGTTATGAGCAGCACTGATCAGCAGCCATGTCTACACTGCAGCAATTACCCATTACAGGGTCCTGACAGATCCATAGTGCTATGAGCAGCACTGATCAGAAGCCATGTCTACACTGCAGCAATTACCCATTACAGGGACCTGACAGATCCATAGTGCTATGAGCAGCACTGATCAGTAGCCATGTCTACACTGCAGCAATTACCCATTACAGGGTCCTGACAGATCCATTCTGCTATGAGCAGCACTGAGCAGCAGCCATGTCTACACTGCAGCAATTACCCATTACAGGGACCTGACAGATCCATAGTGTTATGAGCAGCACTGATCAGCCGCCATGTCTACACTGCAGCAATTACCCATTACAGGGTCTTGATCGATCCATAGTGCTATGAGCAGCACTGATCAGCAGCCATATCTACACTGCAGCAATTACCCATTACAGGGTCCTGACAGATCCATAGTGCTATGAGCAGCACTGATCAGCAGCCATGTCTACACTGCAACAATTACCCATTACAGGGACCTGACAGATCCATAGTGCTATGAGCAGCACTGATCAGCAGCTATGCCTACACTGCAGCAATTACCCATTACAGGGACCTGACAGATCCATAGTGCTATGAGCAGCACTGATCAGTAGCCATGTCTACACTGCAGCAATTACCCATTACAGGGTCCTGACAGATCCATTCTGCTATGAGCAGCACTGAGCAGCAGCCATGTCTACACTGCAGCAATTACCCATTACAGGGACCTGACAGATCCATAGTGTTATGAGCAGCACTGATCAGCCGCCATGTCTACACTGCAGCAATTACCCATTACAGGGTCTTGATCGATCCATAGTGCTATGAGCAGCACTGATCAGCAGCCATGTCTACACTGCAGCAATTACCCAATACAGGGTCCTGACAGATCCATAGTGCTATGAGCAGCACTGATCAGCAGCCATGTCTACACTGCAGCAATTACCCATTACAGGGTCCTGACAGATCCATAGTGCTATGAGCAGCACTGATCAGCAGCCATGTCTACACTGCAGCAATTACGCATTACAGGGTCCTGACAGATCCATAGTGCTATGAGCAGCACTGATCAGCAGCCATGTCTACACTGCAGCAATTACCCATTACAGGGTCCTGACCGATCCATAGTGCTATGAGCAGCACTGATCAGCAGCCATGTCTACACTGCAGCAATTACCCATTACAGGGTCCTGACAGATCCATAGTGCTATGAGCAGCACTGATCAGCAGCCATGTCTACACTGCAGCAATTACCCATTACAGGGACGTGACAGATCCATAGTGCTATGAGCAGCACTGATCAGCAGCCATGTCTACACTGCAGCAATTACCCATTACAGGGTCCTGACAGATCCATAGTGCTATGAGCAGCACTGATCAGCAGCCATGTCTACACTGCAGCAATTACCCATTACAGGGTCCTGACAGATCCATAGTGCTATGGGCAGCACTGATTAGCAGCCATGTCTACACTGCAGCAATTACCCATTACAGGGACCTGACAGATCCATAGTGTTATGAGCAGCACTGATCAGCAGCCATGTCTGCACTGCAGCAATTACCCATTACAGGGTCCTGACCGATCCATAGTGCTATGAGCAGCACTGATCAGCAGCCATGTCTACACTGCAGCAATTACCCATTACAGGGTCCTCACAGATCCATAGTGCTATGAGCAGCACTGATCAGCAGCCATGTCTACACTGCAGCAATTACCCATTACAGGGTCCTGACAGATCCATAGTGCTATGAGCAGCACTGATCAGCAGCCATGTCTACACTGCAGCAATTACCCATTACAGGGTCCTGACAGATCCATAGTGCTATGAGCAGCACTGATCAGCAGCCATGTTTACACTGCAGCAATTACGCATTACAGGGTCCTGACAGATCCATACTGCTATGAGCAGCACTGATCAGCAGCCATGTCTACACTGCAGCAATTACCCATTACAGGGACCTGACAGATCCATAGTGCTATGAGCAGCACTGATCAGCAGCCATGTCTACACTGCAGCAATTACCCATTACAGGGTCCTGACAGATCCATATTGCTATGAGCAGCACTGATCAGCAGCCATGTCTACACTGCAACAATTACGCATTACAGGGTCCTGACAGATCCATAGTGCTATGAGCAGCACTGATCAGCAGCCATGTCTACACTGCAGCAATTACCCATTACAGGGTCCTGACCGATCCATAGTGCTATGAGCAGCACTGATCAGCAGCCATGTCTACACTGCAGCAATTACCCATTACAGGGTCCTGACAGATCCATAGTGCTATGAGCAGCACTGATCAGCAGCCATGTCTACACTGCAGCAATTACCCATTACAGGGACCTGACAGATCCATAGTGCTATGAGCAGCACTGATCAGCAGCCATGTCTACACTGCAGCAATTACCCATTACAGGGTCCTGACAGATCCATAGTGCTATGAGCAGCACTGATCAGCAGCCATGTCTACACTGCAGCAATTACCCATTACAGGGTCCTGACAGATCCATAGTGCTATGGGCAGCACTGATCAGCAGCCATGTCTACACTGCAGCAATTACCCATTACAGGGACCTGACAGATCCATAGTGCTATGAGCAGCACTGATCAGCAGCCATGTCTACACTGCAGCAATTACCCATTACAGGGTCCTGACATATCCATATTGCTATGAGCAGCACTGATCAGCAGCCATGTCTACACTGCAGCAATTACGCATTACAGGGTCCTGACAGATCCATAGTGCTATGAGCAGCACTGATCAGCAGCCATGTCTACACTGCAGCAATTACCCATTACAGGGTCCTGACCGATCCATAGTGCTACGAGCAGCACTGATCAGCAGCCATGTCTACACTGCAGCAATTACCCATTACAGGGTCCTGACAGATCCATAGTGCTATGAGCAGCACTGATCAGCAGCCATGTCTACACTGCAGCAATTACCCATTACAGGGACCTGACAGATCCATAGTGCTATGAGCAGCACTGATCAGCAGCCATGTCTACACTGCAGCAATTACCCATTACAGGGTCCTGACAGATCCATAGTGCTATGAGCAGCACTGATCAGCAGCCATGTCTACACTGCAGCAATTACCCATTACAGGGTCCTGACAGATCCATAGTGCTATGGGCAGCACTGATCAGCAGCCATGTCTACACTGCAGCAATTACCCATTACAGGGACCTGACAGATCCATAGTGTTATGAGCAGCACTGATCAGCCGCCATGTCTGCACTGCAGCAATTACCCATTACAGGGTCCTGACCGATCCATAGTGCTATGAGCAGCACTGATCAGCAGCCATGTCTACACTGCAGCAATTACCCATTACAGGGTCCTCACAGATCCATAGTGCTATGAGCAGCACTGATCAGCAGCCATGTCTACACTGCAGCAATTACCCATTACAGGGTCCTGACAGATCCATAGTGCTATGAGCAGCACTGATCAGCAGCCATGTCTACACTGCAGCAATTACCCATTACAGGGTCCTGACAGATCCATAGTGCTATGAGCAGCACTGATCAGCAGCCATGTCTACACTGCAGCAATTACGCATTACAGGGTCCTGACAGATCCATAGTGCTATGAGCAGCACTGATCAGCAGCCATGTCTACACTGCAGCAATTACCCATTACAGGGTCCTGACAGATCCATAGTGCTATGGGCAGCACTGATCAGCAGCCATGTCTACACTGCAGCAATTACCCATTACAGGGACCTGACAGATCCATAGTGTTATGAGCAGCACTGATCAGCCGCCATGTCTGCACTGCAGCAATTACCCATTACAGGGTCCTGACCGATCCATAGTGCTATGAGCAGCACTGATCAGCAGCCATGTCTACACTGCAGCAATTGCCCATTACAGGGTCCTCACAGATCCATAGTGCTATGAGCAGCACTGATCAGCAGCCATGTCTACACTGCAGCAATTACCCATTACAGGGTCCTGACAGATCCATAGTGCTATGAGCAGCACTGATCAGCAGCCATGTCTACACTGCAGCAATTACCCATTACAGGGTCCTGACCGATCCATAGTGCTATAAGCAGCACTGATCAGCAGCCATGTCTACACTGCAGCAATTACCCATTACAGGGTCCTGACAGATCCATAGTGCTATGAGCAGCACTGATCAGCAGCCATGTCTACACTGCAGCAATTACCCATTACAGGGTCCTGACAGATCCATAGTGCTATGGGCAGCACTGATCAGCAGCCATGTCTACACTGCAGCAATTACCCATTACAGGGACCTGACAGATCCATAATGTTATGAGCAGCACTGATCAGCCGCCATGTCTGCACTGCAGCAATTACCCATTACAGTGTCCTGACCGATGCATAGTGCTATGAGCAGCACTGATCAGCAGCCATGTCTACACTGCAGCAATTACCCATTACAGGGTCCTCACAGATCCATAGTGCTATGAGCAGCACTGATCAGCAGCCATGTCTACACTGCAGCAATTACCCATTACAGGGTCCTGACAGATCCATAGTGCTATGAGCAGCACTGATCAGCAGCCATGTCTACACTGCAGCATTTACCCATTACAGGGTCATGACAGATCCATAGTGCTATGAGCAGCACTGATCAGCCGCCATGTCTACACTGCAGCAATTACCCATTACTGGGTCCTGACAGATCCATAGTGCTATGAGCAGCACTGATCAGCAGCCATGTCTACACTGCAGCAATTACCCATTACAGGGTCCTGACAGATCCATAGTGCTATGAGCAGCACTGATCAGCAGCCATGTCTACACTGCAGCAATTACCCATTACAGGGTCCTGACAGATCCATAGTGCTATGAGCAGCACTGATCAGCAGCCATGTCTACACTGCAGCAATTACCTATTACAGGGTCCTGACAGATCCATAGTGCAATGAGCAGCACTGATCAGCAGCCATGTCTACACTGCAGCAATTACCCATTACAGGGTCCTGACAGATCCATAGTGCTATGAGCAGCACTGATCAGCAGCCATGTCTACACTGCAGCAATTACCCATTACAGGGTCCTCACAGATCCATAGTGCTATGAGCAGCAATGATCAGCAGCCATGTCTACACTGCAGCAATTACCTATTACAGGGTCCTGACAGATCCATAGTGCAATGAGCAGCACTTATCAGCCGCCATGTCTACACTGCAGCAATTACCCATTACAGGGTCCTGACAGATCCATAGTGCTATGAGCAGCACTGATCAGCAGCCATGTCTACACTGCAGCAATTACCTATTACAGGGTCCTGACAGATCCATAGTGTTATGAGCAGCACTGATCAGCAGCCATGTCTACACTGCAGCAATTACCCATTACAGGGTCCTGACAGATCCATAGTGCTATGGGCAGCACTGATCAGCAGCCATGTCTACACTGCAGCAATTACCCATTACAGGGACCTGACAGATAACATACAACATAAAAAAAAAATTTTATGGGCATCATAAACACCCTTTAAAAAAATTTGTGGGTGTTGCATCACGGACCACGGTCACCCTGGTGATATGGTGGTGGATGATGAGGAGAAGGAGGAGGACAAGAGCAAATAGCCACCAAAATCAGGAAGCGTATACCCATGTGTGGGTGTGAAAAGGTGCATGTGAATACACCTCCCAAAAAAAGACACTGGATTTGAGTTTATTTTCCCAGAACTTGGACAGTGTTCCACTGCCTCTGCTGGATTGGAGTTGTGTCTCTCGCCTCTGCTGCTTGGTTGTCCAACGAACTGTGACCTCTGCCACCAGCGTTTTCAGATTTTTAATAGTTCCGCAACAAGGGCCTTCTGGTACTGCCCCATTTTTGTAGACCTGTCCGCCTCAGGAATAAGAGATAGAAATTTCTACTTGTAGAGTGGGTCTAGAAGTGTCACCAACCAGTAATGACGGTCACCCAAAATTTTGAGAACGCCATGCGTGCCAGACTGCTAACAGGCAATACCTCTGTGTCCTCACCAATAGGACCACTGACCATGCTCTCCTCCTCTCTGTCCCCAGGCCATCCACGCTGAACAGACGGTATGACAGTAGTGCAGATAGTACCATCTATAGCGCAGGAAACTAGCTCCTGTTCTTACTCCTCCTCTTCCTCATTGTCACCCAATCCACATTGGGATGAGATGAGGCTGGGCTGTGTGTAATCACCCTGTATGGTTCCTTGCTCCATCTCATCGTGCTCCGCCAGCAGTGCATACTCTTTTATTGTGAGCAGAGAGCATTTCAGAAGACAGAAGCAGGATGGTGACGCTAAGGCTAAGTGCCCACATAGCGTTTTTCAAGCGTATATGCTGTGGAATTTCCGCAGCATAAACGCTTGTTAAACGCTAGGTAATCCGCCCCCCATGGTCCCCAAGGGGATTCCGCAAGTTCTATGCCCATGCTGCGGATGTTTCCGCAGCGTTTATGCTGCGCTCAAAAATCCGCAGCATGTCCATTAATTTTGCGGAAGCGCAGCGTAATCGCCGCCATTGACTTGCATTGAGACGCACATAATTCGTGTCAGTACATTTGTACTCACGGATTATATGCGTTTCAATGTGCGGATGGTACCCAGTTCTGGAGGAGAGGAGACTCTCATCCAGACCTGGGTACCATTGTACCTGTAAAAAAAAGAATAAAATAAAAAATAAAGTTTATATTCACCTTTCGACGGCCCCCGGTCTCCTTCCCTTTGCTTGCGGGCAGGACTGAAGGACCTGCGGTGACGTCACAGTCATGTGACCGCAGGCCCTTCAGTGCAGTGTCCTGCGATCAGCTAGCAGACAGAAGCGAGCGCAGCTACACACGCCGGGCCATCGGAGGGTAAGTATAGGTTTATTTTTTTATTTTTAAACATTCTTACGGTCACACTATATAAATCCATGCCGGTTGCATGGATTTATATAGTGTGACCTAGTTGTCAAGCACTTTCCAAGTGATGCTAAAATCGCCTGGAAAGCGCTTGTCAATCCGCATGCGGAAACGCATGTGAAAACGCTTCAAATCCGCATTTTTTTGGCAGGAAAAACGCATGCATAATCTGCCAGGGAGATGCAGAAATGATGCAGAAATTTTCTGCTTCATTTCTGCATCGTGGGCACATAGCCTAATTATGACGTCATCGCCACTCACCATCTTGGTGGAGTCCTCAAAGTTTTGGAGGATATGTCTGACATCCATGTCCACTCCTGAGGTGTTACGTGTGGAGTCTGAACTGAATACCGACGGCCTTGTTGATGCTGGTAGTCAACAACTGCCGTCTTCTGCTCACAAATCCTTCCCAACATCTGCAGTGTAGAGTTCCAACGCGTAGGGACATCACATACCAGTCTATGAGCCGGAAGCTGCAAACGCTGCGGAAACACGGCAAGGGTGGCGGAAGCTGGAGGTGATTTTCTAAAATGGGCACACAGGCGGCGTACTTTAACAAGCAGATCCGGCAGCTCCAGGTAGGATTTGAGACACCGCTGAACCACGAGGTTAAGCACATGGGCCAGGCATGGTACGTGTGTGAGCTCGCCTCAGAGCTGCCACCAGGGTCCGGCCATTGTCACACACGACCATGCCTGGCTTTAGGCTCGGCGGTGTGAGCCACAGATCTACCTGCTCTCCCTACACTGTCTGATTCCGGAGTGACTGACGAGCACAGCGGCCCCAGGTCTGATATAGACCTGATGACTCTGTGCGGCCAGCCAATCACTGTAATGCCACAACCAACATGGCCGCGGCATTACAATGAGTGACAGGCAATCCCTGCATGTTCATTAGCTCGGTAAAGAGCAACAAACATGCAGGGAGGGGACTCGAGCTCCCGCCGAGCAACCCCGGAAATACTCGGCGAGCGTGGAGCATCTCGAGCAGTGAGATGCTGGGGCGAGCACCGAGCAGTAGAGAGCATGCTCGCTCATCACTAGTCTTCATGCATCAGGTCCATGTATTCAGCAGTACATGATTCATCTGCACTACCACAGACTGTAGAGACAAGGAGAAGAGGAAACCCCAGAGAATTAGTAGGGAGGTTTCTCTCTAACTACAGAAGCCGGGCGAAGAGCAGCTCATCATTCAGCCCCATGCTATACCTGCATCCACCACCAGGGGGAGCCCGGGGAACAGACTTGGGTTATAGAGCCCATATATGAAATCCTATGCACAGGGCTCCCCCTACTGGTGTCTAGCAGCAGCGCAAGACTAGAGTAAGCCACAGGAGAGCCAACATGGCGACATTACAGCTCCCGGCACACCAGCACCATCAGGACGTAGGCGGGCATGCTGGGAGTTGTAGTCTCACGGCAGCTGACAAGCCAGCGCTTGTCATATAACGGAGGTAATAAGACGCCATAACACAAACCGCCCTCCACCAGCAGCGTAACAGGCAGGGAAGCCGGGAACGTATTCACAGACGGTTACTAGACACCGCCTGACAGCCGCTCCTGAGAGCGGAGCGGACACCGATAAAGAGCACGGACGGGAAGCCGGGACCGCCGATCCAGAACTGTCATCAGCGCGTCCTGATTGGTCGCTGCCCCGGCACCTCTGTAATCTGATTGGATAATGGACGGGCCGCTCTTATTGGCTGGAGACACGTTACCTACTCGCCTGTAATAGCGCTATAATAAGGCTGTGTTCACACGATGCGTATTTCATGCGTTTCCGCGGCGTTTTTGCAGTTGCGTAAACGCCGCGGAAACGCATGAAAAACGCATGGTAGAAGGGAAGCAATGTTCCCCAATGGAAATCCGCATGTGCTGTGCCCATGATGCGGATTTTTCCGCAGCGTTAACGCTGCGGTCAAAAATCCGCAGCATAGGGTATGTGCACACGATGCAGAAATGAAGCAGAAAATTTCTGCATCATTTCTGCATCTCCCTGGCAGAAAAAACGCATGCAGATTGTGCATGCGTTTTTCCTGCAGAATACATGCGGATCCACATGCAGATTCACATGCGTTTCCGCATGCAGATTGACAAGCGCTTTCCAGGCGATGTTAGCATCACCTGGAAAGTGCTTGATAACTAGGTCACACTATATAAATCCATGCAAACAGCATGGATTTATACAGTGTGAACCGAGAGAGTGTATATACTTACCTCCGATGGCCCGCGCTGTCCTGCTCACTCCGTTCTCCCGGCTGCCGGCAACTTTGAATTGAAAGACCTGCCGACGTCAGCGTCACGTGACCCGTCACATGACTCTGACGTCACCGCAGGTCCTACAACTCACTGCAAGTGCCGGGAACAAAGCAGGAGCGGTGCGTGGGCCGACAGAAGGTAAGAATACATTTATTTTTTATTTTATTCTTCTTTTTACAGCTTTTTTTAATGGTACCTGGGTGTGGATGAGACTCTCCTCTCCTCCACACCCGGGTACCATCCGCACATTAGAACGCACCAATTACGCAAGTACAAATGCAGTCTTGCGGAATTGGCGCGTTCTAATGCAAGTCAATGGCGGCGAAATCGCCGCGTTTCCGCAAAATTAATTGACATGCTGCGGATTTTTGACCGCAGCGTAAGGCTGTGTGCCCACGTAGCATTTTTCAAGCGTATATGCTGCGGAATTTCCGCAGCATAAACGCTCCAAAAATGCTTGGTAATCCGCCCCCCATGGTCCTCAATGAGAAGCCGCACTGTCAATGCCCACGCTGCGTTTTTTTCCGCTGCGTTTATGCTCCGCGGAAAAATCCGCAGCATGTCATTTAATTTTGCGGAAGCGCGGCGTAATCGCCGCCATTGACTTGCATTGGGCCGCTTCAAATCCGCAAATATGTAAAAATAATTGCGGAAGTGAAGCGCATTTGCTGCGGTCTTGTACCTCAAAACCGCAGCAAATAGGAAGTGACGTCACAATTGGGCGTTCCATCCATCCATCCCATGAGCATCCCATAATCCAGGAAGACGAGAATCCCATAATATTCCCGTCTCTCAGGATCATGGCTGCTAACGTGGGATGGTACAAGCGGATGAATGTCAACGTGGGATTCATGATTAGTGTGGTAAGTGTCTGTATGTGTCTGTGTGGTGTGTATGTGGTCTGTATGTGTCTGTGTGGGGTCTGTATGTGTCTGTATGTGTCTGTGTGGGGTCTGTGTGGGGTCTGTGTGCGCGGGTGTCAGCAGGCAGACATAGGCCGATGTGACACTACTACTCCCATCGGCCTATGTCTGTCCCCCGTCCACTCCTGCCAGCAGGATCAGCTCGATGGGAGCAGTAGTTCCCATCAGACTGATCCTGCTGTAAAATGTGCCCCAAAATTAAATTTAATAGCCCCCATATGTGCCTCCATATATTATTGACCCTATCCCCCCCCCCCTATTTTTTTTTTTTTGGGGGGGGGTGCTATCATTATTAAAAAAAATTTTTTATTGGCCCCAATAATATGTAATCTACTGCCCCCTTTTTTTTCATTGGTGGCCAGTGGTTACCTAAAATAAATTAGTTTATACATTACCTGTCCCCGCCGATCGCCACCTAAAATAAAGTAAAAAATAAAAAAATACACCTATACTCACCTAGACACCTAATTCCCCGAAGCCATCGATCTCCTGTAATAAAATATAAAATAATAAACCACAACCTTATCCTTACCCCTCCGTAGCAGTCCACGAGTGTCCCACGAAGATCTCCAGTTCAGAGCAGCCACATAGAATGTGACCGCTCTGAACCGCTGCCGCCGCTAGAATGAACGGGTTCGCCGGAGTTCAGGCAGCGCTGCTCCGGTGATCTGCTTTACGGCCCCGCTGTATCGTGAGAAATTCCCACGGTACAACAGGGCTGTAAAGGAGGTCACCGGAGCAGCGCTGACTGAATGCACTCCGGTGACCTCAGTCAGGGGCTCATGCTGCTGGGAGCGGACGTGTTCCCGGCAGTGTGAGCTTACAGCAGCCATGACAGCTGTCACATCTCCAGATGTGACAGCTGTGCATGGGAGATCAGCGCAGGAACGTGGACAGGTAACTATTTTTTTTTTTTTTAGTAAAATTAGAATTAAATAAAATTGTGTTTTATTTCAAATAAATTATTTTTTTCTGGGTGTTTGTCTTTTTTCTTTTTAACACTTTGTAGGTTAGTAATGGGGGTGTCTTATTGACGCCCATCATTACTAACCTGGGCTTCATGTCAGCTGGCGCTGACATGAACCCCACCACTATTACCCCCTGCCACCGCACCAGGGCAGCGTGGAAGAGCGAGGCTAAGTGCCAGATTTGGCGCACAAATATGATGCGCCAAATCTGGGGCAGCTGAGGGCTGATATTATAGCCTGGGAGGGGGCCTATAACCATGGCCCCTTTCTAGGCTATTAATATCAGGTCGCAGCTGTCCGCCTAGCCTTTGCTGGCTACAATTTATAGGGGGACCCCATGTCATTTTTTTTGGGGGGGTCTTCATAAATAGTAGCCAGAAAAGGCAAAGTGGCTAGCCTTTGCTGGCTACAATTTATAGGGGGACCCCATGTAATTTTTTTGGGGGGGGTCTTCTTATATAGTGGCCAGAAAAGGCAAAGCGGCTAGCCTTTGCTGGCTACAATTTATAGGGGGACCCCATGTAATTTTTTTGGGGGGGTCTTCATAAATAGTAGCCAGAAAAGGCAAAGTGGCTAGCCTTTGCTGGCTACAATTTATAGGGGGACCCCATGTCATTTTTTTGGGGGGGGTCTTCTTATATAGTGGCCAGAAAAGGCAAAGCGGCTAGTCTTTGCTGGCTACAATTTATAGGGGGACCCCATGTAATTTTTTTTGGGGGGTCTTCTTATATAGTGGCCAGAAAAGGCAAAGCGGCTAGCCTTTGCTGGCTACAATTTATAGGGGGACCCCATGTCATTTTTTTTGGGGGGGTCTTCATAAATAGTAGCCAGAAAAGGCAAAGTGGCTAGCCTTTGCTGGCTACAATTTATAGGGGGACCCCATGTCATTTTTTTTGGGGGGGTCTTCATAAATAGTAGCCAGAAAAGGCAAAGTGGCTAGCCTTTGCTGGCTACAATTTATAGGGGGACCCCATGTCATTTTTTGGGGGGGGGGCTTCTTATATAGTGGCCAGAAAAGGCAAAGCGGCTAGCCTTTGCTGGCTACAATTTATAGGGGGACCCCATGTCATTTTTTTTGAGGGGGTCTTCATAAATAGTAGCCAGAAAAGGCAAAGTGGCTAGCCTTTGCTGGCTACAATTTATAGGGGGACCCCATGTCATTTTTTTTGGGGGGGGCTTCTTATATAGTGGCCAGAAAAGGCAAAGCGGCTAGCCTTTGCTGGCTACAATTTATAGGGGGACCCCATGTCACTTTTTTTGGGGGGGTCTTCTTATATAGTGGCCAGAAAAGGCAAAGCGGCTAGCCTTTGCTGGCTACAATTTATAGGGGGACCCCATGTCACTTTTTTTGGGGGGGTCTTCTTATATAGTGGCCAGAAAAGGCAAAGCGGCTAGCCTTTGCTGGCTACAATTTATAGGGGGACCCCATGTCACTTTTTTTTGGGGGGGGTCTTCATAAATAGTAGCCAGAAAAGGCAAAGTGGCTAGGCTTTGCTGGCTACAATTTATAGGGGGACCCCATGTCACTTTTTTTTGGGGGGGGGCTTCCTATATAGTAGCCAGTAAAGGCTAAGCTAACTGCTGCGGCCTGGTATTAATAGCAAAGGAAGGGTCCATGGTTATTGGCTACTTCACAGACTATAACATCAGCCAACAACCGTCTGCTTTCCCTTTGCTATTTATTAAAGCTATGCGTGAGCCCACTTATTTTTTTGGGTTAAAAGATTTTATTAAAGTGAAAGATTATTGTACAGTGTATGTAGGTTCATTCACTGAAAGCTCCTGCATACGCTGTAAGGTTGATTTCTCACGTCCACATATCCACGTTAGTACAGATAAGTGTGACCGAGCATGCTTTGCAATGGGTCTGTGTGTGGGTCTCCGCTGTGTGTGGAAAATGGCATCAACACTCGTCCCGGAGATTGACGTGTGAAAGAACCGTACAATATAGGTGAGGGGTTAGTGTTGGTGTGTGTGCGTACATATCTCCATATGTTTATTTAATTTTTTTTTTGGGGTTAATCTTTTATTCCTCCATTTTGTTTTTAAAATAATATTCACACACGTTATTATTCACTGTAGATTGAAAAATATCCCGAAATATGGGACCGAGCTAGTCCTGACTACAAAGACAAGCAGAAGAAAAAAGACGCCTGGGCCTCTGTGTTGAGCCAAATGTATCCCCAGTGGGTGAATGCTGAACGTGATGCCCAAGAGGAAATTAGTAAGTTTTGATTTTTACACTTATTTTTATATCTATTTATAATTGCACTTTTTGGTGTGAAAGCAGTTCATAAATTGTTTTGGTTGTGTCATTGCAGTGTATGATATTAAAAATCGGTGGAGATCGGTCACCGACCGGCTGGTGAAGTATCACCAGTCGGTGCAAAGTGGCTCATCACCCAAAAAAAGAAAATTTCCTTTTGCGGACGAGCTGGCCTTCATACTAACCAGTAGGAGTTTGCGGAGGTAAATTCCCAAAACATATTAATTGAAATGTTTCCAAAAATGTTGTATTTACATTGGGATTTACCTTTTATTATATACAGAACTGAAGGAAACATCATGGCCCCAACAGCAGAAGAGGACACAAACACAGAGCAAGCAGAGGAGGAATCCGAGGACTTTTTCCAGCTTTCCTCACCGGATCCATCTGCTTCGGCATCTTCAGCATCTGGTTGTCCCTCACATTCTTTGTCCAATCCAGCGGACATCGGGACGGGTTTGGTGACTGATTCTCCTGCTCCTGCTCCAAGTGACGCTGGAAGCTCTGCTGGTGATGTGTTGAGGCCCACTGGGAGGGGGTCTGGTTCTGCTCATCTCGTGGCATCGAGAAGGGCGGGCAAAAAAAGGCCAAAAGCCACGGGGGTGGGACTATTGTGCTTGAAGCACTCACAAATCGAACCCTCAGCCTTGTGGAAAGGGCATCCCAGGAAGATGCCATCGATAAATTTTGCTCAGCCCAAGCTGCCCGCATCAGATCTCTGCCACGAGATAGGCAGAACATGTACATGACTGCAGCAGGCGCTATGGTCATGGCAATTGAAGAGGCAGCAGTTATGCCCTCGCCCCCAGCCGTAGTATGCGGAATATTTAATTGTTTCAAACCCAGTGTGCCTCCACCACGACCAGCAGCTGCAACCCAGCGTTTTGGGCAGGTTGCTGCAGCATACCGTCCAGAAGATATGCAACCAAGTTATGGTCGGCAAATGGCTCATGGTGCATCATCATTTATCAGAGGACCATCCCCCAACTCTACTTTTTCTCAAGAAATGTTTCCTGGGTACAGCTTTGAAGAAGACCTTCAAAACTTGTAGTTAAAAAATTTTACCCCTCCCTGTCAGCATTTTTGGACCCTAGCAAATACAGACAGCACCTGTAGGTCGATAGATACACAATGTTTTAGAGAATCAGACAATTAACAAAGACCTTTTCTTATGGTCACCTATACCAGGCATCAGGCGTAGGGGACTGTAAGAAAAGGTCTTTCTTTTTATATAATTAAACAACCTACAGGTGCTGCCCGTATTTTAGGGCCCAAAACTGATTAGAGGACAGGTGTGCTGTACACAGTGTGTAATTTTTTCCCAAGTTATGGGCAATGTTTGTCCGATTAAATTTTCTAGAAGTTTGTTGTTTTGTGTTTTTAAAAAGTTTTTTACAGTTATTCTATATTACGTATTAAAAAAAATATTTAAACTATCTGTTAATTTTTCTTTTCAAGTGTATATGTGGTTGGATTGGGTTGTAATGAAAAAGTGTTCCCCTGATCTGCGCTCACCATAGCGCAGGTCAGAGGAACTCTACATTTTTGAAATTTGTTCAAACTAATCTACGTATGTGGTCGGCTGTATACAGTGGTTTTTAAATTATAAATATACTTTGATATTTTGGACCACAACTATTTTTTGGATGAATACTACTCTCAACACTGTTATTTGCTAGTTCTGTTCTTAGCGCAAGCAAATAACAATGGTGAGGGTTGACTTTAGCAGACAGTACTTGGGAATAGCGCTCTAGGTAGTAATGCCAATTTACAGGCTCTGGTCTTTGTGGGTTGTTCACTTTTGCGTTGACGTATTGTCGAAAAACAAAATGTAGAAGGTTGCAATTCAAGAAATATTTTAGACAAATTTAAGTTTAACCAAAATTTATTTTTTTTAAAAACATTTTTTTTTACATTTTTATTTTAAAAAAAAAGGAGGAAGTTCTTCTTTTATTGTTCATCAGATCTTCTCTGCTGGTCAGGCTGCTCAACACCAGCACAGGAGTATTGCCAGTGCACGGCACCTTCAGGACTCATGAAGTAGTCAGCGACGGTTTCTCGCACCCTGGCACCAGAGTTGGATGGCCTTCCCTGACCGGAGTTGACAACTGGAATTAATTCAGATAGCTGTGACTCCTCATCTTGCTCGGTGCTGTACTCACGAGCATAGTTGTGGAGTACACAGCATGCCTTAATTACAGTGTCAACGGTCTCCGTATCCAACTGGATGGCAGTGTGAAAGATCCTCCACTGACTACACATGATTCCGAAGGTGCATTCCACATATCTGCGTGCACGACTCAGCCGATAATTGAAAATCCTCCGCCGGGCATTCAGTGCCCTTCGTGGGTATGGGCGCAGCAGGTTGGTCTGTAAGGGAAATGCCTCATCCGATACCATCACAAAAGGAACTGGATGTGTGGAACCCGGCAAAGGTCTTGGGGCTGGGAGCGTTACGCCATCTTGAAGAATTTGCAGCCCAATCTGTGATGATCTAAACACCCGAGAGTCCCCAGTACTGCCATAAGCACCAACGTCAATGGCAACAAATTTGAAATGTGCATCAGCAACCGCCATCAGGACCACAGAAAAAAATTTCTTATAATTAAAGAAGCGTGATCCTGATCGTGGTGGCTGCTGAACTCTCACATGTTTGCCATCGACAGCACCAATGCAGTTTGGGAAATTGGCCACAGTTTGAAAGCCTGCTGCGACCTGCAGCCAAGTCTCCTCGGTTGGAGAAGGCATCACGATGGGCTGCAACTTCTGCCAGATGACGGTACATGTGCACCTCACAATTCTGGAAATGGTGGATTTACCAACCCTAAATTGGAGGTGCAGTGATGTATAGCTTTCTCCTGTGGCCAAAAATCTGAAAAGGAAAAATAGATAATTAGAAAAGCCATAAAAAGAAATACAAGCCAACAGTAATTATCCATTATTAATTCATCTTTTAAAAAATTAAGGTCTTTATTACAAAAAACTATTCCAACAATGGGCTCGTTTTTTTTTTTGGGGGGGGGGGGCTCCACATTTTCAATCTTTTTTGGTCATCTTTTGTTTTCTCTTGAGTTCACACATATCAATTTATAATGTGTTTTGACTTTGTGTCTGTGTTTGCCTACGATGTTTGCTCTAGAGTTTACACATCAGTGACCTTTTCAATCTGATCTCTGTGCATGGTGATCTCATGGTCAAACAAAAAATATGTACACAAAGACAGACACAGTGGAGCCATCACCACAGGGTAACAAAACCAGGTACACCAGCCATCACCGCAGGGTGGCGAACAAAACCAGGTACACCAGCCATCACCGCAGGGTGGCGAACAAAACCAGGTACATATAAATCAACATTCAACTTACCGCAAGGTGATGAGCAGCCTTTCCTCAGCAGAGATGGCCCTTCGCATTACAGTGTCTTGGAAGTCCAGGTCAGGAGACATAAGGCTTAGCAGCCGATCAAATGCAATAATGTTCAGACGGCAGAACTGTTTAAATTTTTCAGGAAAACTATAGTAAACAGAGAAAAAAAAAATATTAAAAGATAATTTTGTAACATAGTATACAAACAAAACCTTAAAAAAACAGCATAGACGGATGACATTATACTTTCTTCACATATATCTTACCTCCTTAAATCCTGGTAGAGAACATTAAAGTGGCCCTTGTCCATCCGCTCCTGCAAGATAGGGTGCACCCAAATTTTTTTTGGTCGTCTTCTCCTCCTTAAACGCTCCTATAGAACAATAATAGGTTAGTACACACACTACATAAAAATAATGTACCCCAAAAAAACTTAGTTTATATTACCTGCTCAACGTTGTAGTGCAGGAGATTTAAGCAAGTCATTAGCAGAAGGTTTAGGCATGGTCTGCTGACCCGCAGGGGCTGCAATTCCTGTGGCATACTGTCTTTTGCAAAAAACAAAATGGTGAAGAGGGGTTGAACTAGGAAATGACATCAGGATTTCCATCTTTTTTTTTTTTTTTTTCAATAACTTTATTTGTGCTCAAAAACGCATGAAATAAGCTTACAAAAACGCATGTAAAATCCGCATACAAAAACGCGTCAAAAACGCGTCAAAAACGCGTCAAAAACGCGACCAAAAAACGCACGCGATTTTCTGGCAAGGGACATGCAGAAATGTTGCAGAAATTTTCTGCTTCATAAATGCAACGTGGGCACATAGCCTGAGGCTGTGTGCCCACGTAGCGTTTTTCAAGCGTATATGCTGCGGAATTTCCGCAGCGTAAATGTGACACCCCAGGGGTCTGGTTGCCACAGTAACGTAATGTTATGTCTGAGAGCAGGTGGGAGGTCCTTTAGTCAGGGATCCTGTGCATGCCACACCTCCTGCCCAGTCTTGGGAGGGGAAGAACTTCCCCTATATAAACCTGGGGCTGAGGCAGGGTGAGTGAGTAGAAGAAGAGAAGAAGTAGAGACAGCATAGGAAGAAACAGCAGTTACAAGGAGTCAGGGGCTGGCAGCTGCAGAGTTCGCCCTGACTAAGAAGACTTTTTACCGGACCCGGAGTCCGAGGCTGTGGGGACTAATTCCTGCCCAGCAGCAGAATCCGTCAGGCAGGGGATTTCAGGTCCTCTGGCCCAGAAGCCCGAAGGCACGGTCACACGCGTGGGACCAGCACCGCCATCGTGGAGCGGAAGCCATTAGAAGGCCCCGAGTCACCGGCCATACGGGTGAGCACCACACGGTACACTCAGGGACGTGGGCTACTTACATCAGCTCCTAGCAAGGTAGCCAGAAGAGTACAGTCAGTTTGGGAGGCCTACAACTACGCCTGGCCAGGGGAGATCCCATCTGCTCAAGGACTGACCAGGCCCCATCCGCTAGCAAGTACTCCGGGAGGGTCTTTTGTTGTTACCAGTAAAGACCCTGAACTACACCGTACCGTCTCTGAGTGGTTCCTGCTACCCCCATCATCCACGTCGGCTGCCCTGAGGCCATACCCCTCCCGTTGGGGGTTATACTATCACGCTGCACAATCCCACCATCGGCCTCAGCGGTCTGCCCTGCAGCAGCAGCCCCCTGGCTGCACTCAACGGGTGGCGTAGTCATCAACCATTTACTACTAATGGACTGCCGTCTAGTTTGACTCCCTGGGCACGGACCGGGTCACCGCCACGAGACTACAACCCTCCACAGATCCGGCTCCGGGTAAGCTCCCGCATGCGCAGCGCAGCGCGACACAGGCCCAGGGGCGCGTCAACTTTGGCGTAGTCGGCAGGATTTCGTGCCCGCAACCACCGGGTACTGCGTGCCTGAAAAGCAAAGACTGTTCAAACTTACCAGTGGTGAAGATTCCCGCTATCCGTGGAGGTTTCCCGCCATCCGGCGCCATCTTCTACCTTCTTCCCGCCATCCGCGAAGTTTTCCCGCCATCCGGCGCCATCTTCGACCTTCTTCCCGCCATCCGTGGAGTTTTCCCGCCATTGGACGCCATCTTGAGGACGCCGCGCGGGAAGAAGAGGGGCGTGGACTCCGAAAGCGCGCGAGAACTGAAGCCACGCCTCACGTCCGGACGTTGCGTAAGGTCCTGGAAGGAGCCCAGCAGACGCCGACGTCACAGGAGCGCGACGGAAGGTCCTCAACCCTGACGATCCACTGCGGAGCCGCGGCCTACGGAAGAGGATCATCGCAAGGTAGGCCACGGTCCACTAGGGGGGAGGAAGATGTCGGATACGGAGGAGAGCTTCACTGCCTCAACCCCCGCCAGCGCTACCGCTGCTGCAGTTATGCCCTTCACCATGCCCTATATCCCGGGAGCAGCTTGGCTACCCCAGTACTCAGGGGAGTCACATACCCTGCATGACTTTAGAGAAAAGCTGGATAGCCTCTTCCAGGTGTACCCCCTCACAGAAGAGCAAAAAGTGAGCATCCTGGTGGCCCAACTAACCGGGGCAGCCAAAAGGGAAGTAAAATCCTGGCCACCTGGGAGGAAGACTGTCGCAGGGATACTAACCCGGCTGAAGGACACCTTCGATACCCGCACCTCAGCCGAGATCAAGCTTAGATTCTACGGGTGCAAGCAGCGAGCGCATGAGAGTATAAGGGACTATGCACTAAACCTACAAGAGGCCCTGAGGGCCATAAAGCAGACCGACCCTGATGGGGTGGGAAACGAGGACAGGCTGTTGACTGAACAATTTATAGAGGGTTTATATTGCAATGCCCACCGAACCCAGTTGCGGGCAATGGCCTTACAGGATCCCCATCTGGACTTTGCACAGTTCAAGGATAGAGCTATCCGGGTGCTCCGAGAACCAGCACCGGGTGGCGTTGTGACCCACAGGCGCCCAGCTATCACTTACCACCAGTAGGCAGAAGACTCCACACAAGTAGAACAGGAGAATCAACCCTCTGCTTATAGTGAGCCTGCCGTACCCCTAGTGAGACAAAGAGCCGGTAGACAGCTGCCCAGTTTACCCTTGACAGCTCCTACACCCTGTAGTTCAGGGCCAGACAGTCAGCTCCGTAGGTCCACTAGGGCCACTAGAGGCCAGTTACCCGCACGTTGGAGGATCTAAATGTTTAAGCTATTTTATAATGTTTACCTGTCTATAGTTGCTTGTGTGTAATTTTGTATTTCTAGTTGTTTTTAGGAATCCTTGGTGGATTTACCGGGAATCCTTGTATATAGTTGGAGCGTAACCCAGGATGGACTAAAGACTGTCAAGGACTCGGGGTAGAACAGACCCCTACCTGGTTACGTCTCCCTGTGTTGGTGAAATGGACACCTTGCTTTCTTCAGAGACTGCACCCGGTTGCGGACACGCCGTAACCATCTTTATGTGTTTTCTTATTGTATTATTAATGTTTTGCCTTGTTATGTTTTCTAAATGTGTTTAGTCCCGGAGTACTAAATTTTACTAGGGGGGAATGTGACACCCCAGGGGTCTGGTTGCCACAGTAACGTAATGTTATGTCTGAGAGCAGGTGGGAGGTCCTTTAGTCAGGGATCCTGTGCATGCCACACCTCCTGCCCAGTCTTGGGAGGGGAAGAACTTCCCCTATATAAACCTGGGGCTGAGGCAGGGTGAGTGAGTAGAAGAAGAGAAGAAGTAGAGACAGCATAGGAAGAAACAGCAGTTACAAGGAGTCAGGGGCTGGCAGCTGCAGAGTTCGCCCTGACTAAGAAGACTTTTTACCGGACCCGGAGTCCGAGGCTGTGGGGACTAATTCCTGCCCAGCAGCAGAATCCGTCAGGCAGGGGATTTCAGGTCCTCTGGCCCAGAAGCCCGAAGGCACGGTCACACGCGTGGGACCAGCACCGCCATCGTGGAGCGGAAGCCATTAGAAGGCCCCGAGTCACCGGCCATACGGGTGAGCACCACACGGTACACTCAGGGACGTGGGCTACTTACATCAGCTCCTAGCAAGGTAGCCAGAAGAGTACAGTCAGTTTGGGAGGCCTACAACTACGCCTGGCCAGGGGAGATCCCATCTGCTCAAGGACTGACCAGGCCCCATCCGCTAGCAAGTACTCCGAGAGGGTCTTTTGTTGTTACCAGTAAAGACCCTGAACTACACCGTACCGTCTCTGAGTGGTTCCTGCTACCCCCATCATCCACGTCGGCTGCCCTGAGGCCATACCCCTCCCGTTGGGGGTTATACTATCACGCTGCACAATCCCACCATCGGCCTCAGCGGTCTGCCCTGCAGCAGCAGCCCCCTGGCTGCACTCAACGGGTGGCGTAGTCATCAACCATTTACTACTAATGGACTGCCGTCTAGTTTGACTCCCTGGGCACGGACCGGGTCACCGCCACGAGACTACAACCCTCCACAGATCCGGCTCCGGGTAAGCTCCCGCATGCGCAGCGCAGCGCGACACAGGCCCAGGGGCGCGTCATAAACGCTTGAAAAACGCATGTAGATCCGCACCCCATGGTCCCCAATGGCATTCCGCAATGTCAATGCCCATGCTGCGGATTTTTCCGCAGCGTATATGCTGCAGTCAAAAATCCGCAGCATGTTCATTAATTTTGCGGAAGCGCCGCAGAATCAATGTGCGGATGGTACCCAAGTCTGGAGGAGAGGAGACTCTCATCCAGACCTGGGTACCAAAGAACCTGTAAAAAAAAGAATAAAATAAAGTTTATACTTATCTTCTGATGTTTTCCCTCCGTCGCGCTGTTGTCTGAAGGACCTGCCACGTCATTGAGTCATGACTCAATGACGTCACCGCAGGTCCTACACACAGCAGCGTGAGCCGCTCAAGACTCCGGACGGGGCAGAGAATGCATCAGAAGGTGAGTATAAAGTTTATTTTTTTATTTTTTACCATTCTGAACAAGTTGTCAAGCACTTTTCCAAGTGATGCTTGGAGAAGTGCTTGATAACCCGCATGCGGAAATGCATGCAAAGACGCCTCACAAACGCTTCTACCTGGCGGGAAAACCGCATGTAATATCCGCATGCGATTTTCCCGCCAGGGAGAAGCGTAAAAAATATGCTTCAGGTCCGCAACGTGGGCACATAGCCTGAGGCTATGTGCCCACGTTGCATTTATGAAGCAGAAAATTTCTGCTGCATAAATGCAAGTCCTCTCCCGGAAAAACGCATGCGGAATTCCGCACGCGTTTATCGCGCTTTTTTTCGCGCGTTTATCACGCGTTTTCCACATGCGGAATTGCCTTGCGTTTTTTATGCATTGAACAAAGGCAATTCTGCTTGCGGAAACGCAAAATTAAATGACATGCTGCGGATTTTTGAACGCAGCATAAACGCTGCGGAAAAATCCGCAGCATGTGCATAGAACTTGCGGAATCCCATTGGGGACCATGGGGTGCGTGTTACCAAGCGTTTTTCAAGCGTTTACGCTGCGGAAATTCCGCATCAAAAACGCTTGAAAAATGCTACGTGGGCACACAGCCTTAGGCTATGTGCCCACGTTGCATTTATGAAGCAGAAAATTTCTGCTGCATAAATGCAAGTCCTCTCCCGGAAAAACGCATGCGGAATTCCGCACGCGTTTATCGCGCTTTTTTCGCGCGTTTATCACGCGTTTTCCACATGCGGAATTGCCTTGCGTTTTTTATGCATTGAACAAAGGCAATTCTGCTTGCGGAAACGCAAAATTAAATGACATGCTGCGGATTTTTGAACGCAGCATAAACGCTGCGGAAAAATCCGCAGCATGTGCATAGAACTTGCGGAATCCCATTGGGGACCATGGGGTGCGTGTTACCAAGCGTTTTACAAGCGTTTCCGCTGCGGAAATTCCGCATCAAAAACGCTTGAAAAATGCTACGTGGGCACACAGCCTTAACGCTGCGGAAAAATCCGCATCATGGGCACAGCACATGCGGATTTCCATTGGGGAACATTGCTGCCCTTCTACCATGCGTTTTTCATGCGTTTCCGCGGCGTTTACGCAACTGCAAAAACGCCGCGGAAACGCATGAAATACGCATCGTGTGAACACAGCCTTAATTTTGCGGAAACGCGGCGATTTCGCCGCCATTGACTTGCATTAGAACGCGCCAATTCCGCAAGACAGCATTTGTACTTGCGTAATTGGTGCGTTCTAATGTGCGGATGGTACCCGGGTGTGGAGGAGAGGAGAGTCTCATCCACACCCAGGTACCATTAAAAAAGCTAAAAGAAGAATAAAATAAAAAATAAATGTATTCTTACCATCTGTCGGCCCGCACAGCGCTCCCGCTTGGTTCCCGGCACTTGCAGTGAGTTGTAGGACCTGCGGTGACGTCAGAGTCATGTGACGGGTCACGTGACGCTGACGTCGGCAGGTCTTTCAATTCAAAGTTTCCGGCGAGGGAGAACAGATTGAGCGGGACACCGGGGGCCATCGGAGGTAAGTATATACACTCTCTCGGTTCACACTGTATAAATCTATGCTGTTTGCATGGATTTATATAGTGTGACCTAGTTATCAAGCCCTTTCCAGGTGATGCTAACATCGCCTGGAAAGCGCTTGTCAATCTGCATGCGGAAACGCATGTGAATCTGCATGTGGATCCGCATGTATTCTGCAGGAAAAACGCATGCACAATCTGCATGCGTTTTTTCTGCCAGGGAGATGCAGAAATGATGCAGAAATTTTCTGCTTCATTTCTGCATCGTGTGCACATACCCTAATAGTCCTGTTATCACTGTACAGGGGAGGAGCTTGGCTGCGCTTTATAGGGGGGGGGGTTATAGGATTTCATCCCTGGGGGGTCTCATCTGTTTTATCTTATGTAACGTAAATCTGTAGGCTCCAAGATACATAAAAGCACGGGGTTTCCTGTGTCCCTGCTGGGCTCTTGTGGTTATTCTCAGTCCTCCTCTCCGTCCTCCCCTCCGTCCTCCGCTCCGCCCTCCCCTCCGTCCTCCCCTCCGTCCTCCGCTCCGACCTCCCCTCCGCCCTCCGCTCCGCCCTCCGCTCCGTCCTCTGCTCTGTCCTCTGCTCTGTCCTCCGCTGCAGAATATTATATATACAGCTCATCTACTGCAGAATATTATATATACAGCTCATCTACTGCAGAATATTATATATACAGCTCATCTACTACAGAATATTATATATACAGCTCAATGCTACAGAATAATATAATATACAGCTCATCTACTGCAGAATATTATATATACAGCTCATCTACTGCAGAATATTATATATACAGCTCATCTGCTGCAGAATATTATATATACAGCTCATCTACTGCAGAATATTATAATATACAGCTCATCTACTGCAGAATATTATAATATACAGCTCATCTGCAGAATATTATATATACAGCTCAATGCTACAGAATAATATAATATACAGCTCATCTACTGCAGAATATTATAATATACAGCTCATCTACTGCAGAATATTATATATACAGCTCATCTACTGCAGAATATTATAATATACAGCTCATCTACTGCAGAATATTAAAATATACAGCTCATCTACTGCAGAATATTATAATATACAGCTCATCTGCAGAATATTATATATACAGCTCATCTACTGCAGAATATTATAATATACAGCTCATCTACTGCAGAATATTATAATATACAGCTCATCTTCTGCAGAATATTATAATATACAGCTTATCTACTGCAGAATAATATAATATACAGCTCATCTACTGCAGAATATTATAATATACAGCTCATCTACTGCAGAATATTATAATATACAGCTCATCTGCAGAATATTATATATACAGCTCATCTACTGCAGAATAATATAATATACAGCTCATCTACTGCAGAATAATATAATATACAGCTCATCTACTGCAGAATATTATAATATACAGCTCATCTACTGCAGAATATTATAATATACAGCTCATCTACTGCAAAATATTATAATATACAGCTCATCTACTGCAGAATATTATAATATACAGCTCATCTACTGCAGAATATTATAATATACAGCTCATCTTCTGCAGAATATTATAATATACAACTCATCTACTGCAGAATATTATATATACAGCTCATCTACCGCAGAATATTATAATATACAGCTCATCTGCAGAATATTATATATACAGCTCATCTACTGCAGAATATTATAATATACAGCTCATCTGCAGAATATTATAATATACAGCTCATCTTCTGCAGAATATTATAATATACAACTCATCTACTGCAGAATATTATATATACAGCTCATCTACCGCAGAATATTATAATATACAGCTCATCTGCAGAATATTATATATACAGCTCATCTACCGCAGAATATTATAATATACAGCTCATCTGCAGAATATTATATATACAGCTCATCTACTGCAGAATATTATAATATATAGCTCATCTTCTGCAGAATATTATATATACAGCTCATCTACTGCAGAATATTATAATATATAGCTCATCTTCTGCAGAATATTATAATATACAGCTCAATGCTACAGAATAATATAATATACAGCTCATCTACTGCAGAATATTATAATATACAGCTCATCTACTGCAGAATATTATAATATACAGCTCATCTACTGCAGAATATTATAATATACAGCTCATCTACCGCAGAATATTATAATATACAGCTCATCTGCAGAATATTATATATACAGCTCATCTACTGCAGAATATTATAATATATAGCTCATCTTCTGCAGAATATTATATATACAGCTCATCTACTGCAGAATATTATAATATACAGCTCATCTACTGCAGAATATTATAATATACAGCTCAATGCTACAGAATAATATAATATACAGCTCATCTACTGCAGAATATTATATATACAGCTCATCTACTGCAGAATTTTATAATATACAGCTCATCTACTGCAAAATATTATAATATACAGCTCATCTACTGCAGAATATTATAATATACAGCTCATCTGCTGCAGAATATTATAATATACAGCTCATCTACTGCAAAATATTATAATATACAGCTCATCTACTGCAGAATATTATAATATACAGCTCATCTGCTGCAGAATATTATAATATACAGCTCATCTACTGCAGAATATTATAATATACAGCTCATCTACTACAGAATATTATAATAAACAGCTCATCAACTGCAGAATATTATATATACAGCTCATCTACTGCAGAATATTATAATATACAGCTCATCTACTGCAGAATATTATATATACAGCTCATCTACTGCAGAATATTATAATATACAGCTCATCTACTGCAGAATATTATAATATACAGCTCAATGCTACAGAATAATATAATATACAGCTCATCTACTGCAGAATATTATAATATACAGCTCATCTACTGCAGAATATTATAATATACAGCTCATCTGCAGAATATTATAATATACAGCTCATCTACTGCAGAATATTATAATATACAGCTCATCTACTGCAGAATATTATATATACAGCTCATCTACTGCAGAATATTATAATATACAGCTCATCTACTGCAGAATATTATATATACAGCTCATCTACTGCAGAATATTATAATATACAGCTCATCTACTACAGAATATTATAATATACAGCTCATCTACTGCAGAATATTATAATATACAGCTCATCTACTGCAGAATATTATAATATACAGCTCATCTTCTGCAGAATATTATATATACAGCTCATCTTCTGCAGAATATTATATATACAGCTCATCTACTGCAGAATATTATAATATACAGCTCAATGCTACAGAATAATATAATATACAGCTCATCTACTACAGAATAATATAATATACAGCTCATCTACTGCAGAATATTATAATATACAGCTCATCTACTGCAGAATATTATATATACAGCTCATCTACTACAGAATAATATAATATACAGCTCATCTACTGCAGAATATTATATATACAGCTCATCTTCTGCAGAATATTATATATACAGCTCATCTTCTGCAGAATATTATATATACAGCTCATCTACTGCAGAATATTATAATATACAGCTCATCTACTGCAGAATATTATAATATACAGCTCATCTACTACAGAATAATATAATATACAGCTCATCTACTGCAGAATATTATAATATACAGCTCATCTACTGCAGAATATTATATATACAGCTCATCTACTGCAGAATATTATAATATACAGCTCAATGCTACAGAATAATATAATATACAGCTCATCTACTGCAGAATATTATAATATACAGCTCATCTACTACAGAATAATATAATATTCAGCTCATCTACTGCAGAATATTATAATATACAGCTCATCTACTGCAGAATATTATAATATACAGCTCATCTACTGCAGAATATTATATATACAGCTCATCTACTGCAGAATATTATAATATACAGCTCATCTACTACAGAATATTATATATACAGCTCATCTACTGCAGAATATTATAATATACAGCTCATCTACTACAGAATATTATAATATACAGCTCATCTACTGCAGAATATTATAATATACAGCTCATCTACTACAGAATATTATAATATACAGCTCATCTACTGCAGAATATTATAATATACAGCTCATCTACTGCAGAATATTATAATATACAGCTCATCTACTACAGAATATTATAATATACAGCTCATCTACTGCAGAATATTATAATATACAGCTCATCTACTGCAGAATATTATAATATACAGCTCATCTACTGCAGAATATTATAATATACAGCTCATCTACTGCAGAATATTATATATACAGCTCATCTTCTGCAGAATATTATATATACAGCTCATCTTCTGCAGAATATTATAATATACAGCTCATCTACTACAGAATATTATAATATACAGCTCATCTACTGCAGAATATTATAATATACAGCTCATCTACTGCAGAATATTATAATATACAGCTCATCTACTGCAGAATATTATATATACAGCTCATCTACTGCAGAATATTATAATATACAGCTCATCTACTGCAGAATATTATAATATACAGCTCATCTACTGCAGAATATTATATATACAGCTCATCTTCTGCAGAATATTATATATACAGCTCATCTACTGCAGAATATTATATATACAGCTCATCTACTGCAGAATATTATAATATACAGCTCATCTACTGCAGAATATTAAAATATACAGCTCATCTACCGCAGAATATTATAATATACAGCTCATCTGCAGAATATTATATATACAGCTCATCTACTGCAGAATATTATAATATACAGCTCATCTTCTGCAGAATATTATATATACAGCTCATCTACTGCAGAATATTATAATATACAGCTCATCTACTGCAGAATATTATAATATACAGCTCAATGCTACAGAATAATATAATATACAGCTCATCTACTGCAGAATATTATATATACAGCTCATCTACTGCAGAATAATATAATATACAGCTCATCTACTGCAAAATATTATAATATACAGCTCATCTACTGCAGAATATTATAATATACAGCTCATCTGCTGCAGAATATTATAATATACAGCTCATCAACTGCAGAATATTATATATACAGCTCATCTACTGCAGAATATTATAATATACAGCTCATCTACTGCAGAATATTATATATACAGCTCATCTACTGCAGAATATTATAATATACAGCTCATCTACTGCTGAATATTATAATAAACAGCTCAATGCTACAGAATAATATAATATACAGCTCATCTACTGCAGAATATTATATATACAGCTCATCTACTGCAGAATATTATAATATACAGCTCATCTACTGCAGAATATTATAATATACAGCTCATCTACTGCAGAATATTATAATATACAGCTCATCAACTGCAGAATATTATATATACAGCTCATCTACTGCAGAATATTATAATATACAGCTCATCTACAGCAGAATATTATATATACAGCTCATCTACTGCAGAATATTATAATATACAGCTCATCTACTGCAGAATATTATAATATACAGCTCAATGCTACAGAATAATATAATATACAGCTCATCTACTGCAGAATATTATATATATAGCTCATCTTCTGCAGAATATTATATATACAGCTCATCTACTGCAGAACATTATAATATACAGCTCATCTACTGCAGAATATTATATATACAGCTCATCTACTGCAGAATATTATAATATACAGCTCATCTACTGCAGAATATTATATATACAGCTCATCTACTGCAGAATATTATAATATACAGCTCATCTACTGCAGAATATTATAATATACAGCTCATCTACTGCAGAATATTATAATATACAGCTCATCTACTGCAGAATATTATATATACAGCTCATCTTCTGCAGAATATTATATATACAGCTCATCTTCTGCAGAATATTATATATACAGCTCATCTACTGCAGAATATTATAATATACAGCTCAATGCTACAGAATAATATAATATACAGCTCATCTACTGCAGAATATTATAATATACAGCTCATCTACTGCAGAATATTAAAATATACAGCTCATCTACCGCAGAATATTATAATATACAGCTCATCTGCAGAATATTATATATACAGCTCATCTACTGCAGAATATTATAATATACAGCTCATCTTCTGCAGAATATTATATATACAGCTCATCTACTGCAGAATATTATAATATACAGCTCATCTACTGCAGAATATTATAATATACAGCTCAATGCTACAGAATAATATAATATACAGCTCATCTACTGCAGAATATTATATATACAGCTCATCTACTGCAGAATAATATAATATACAGCTCATCTACTGCAAAATATTATAATATACAGCTCATCTACTGCAGAATATTATAATATACAGCTCATCTGCTGCAGAATATTATAATATACAGCTCATCAACTGCAGAATATTATATATACAGCTCATCTACTGCAGAATATTATAATATACAGCTCATCTACTGCAGAATATTATATATACAGCTCATCTACTGCAGAATATTATAATATACAGCTCATCTACTGCAGAATATTATAATATACAGCTCAATGCTACAGAATAATATAATATACAGCTCATCTACTGCAGAATATTATATATACAGCTCATCTACTGCAGAATATTATAATATACAGCTCATCTACTGCAGAATATTATAATATACAGCTCATCTACTGCAGAATATTATAATATACAGCTCATCAACTGCAGAATATTATATATACAGCTCATCTACTGCAGAATATTATAATATACAGCTCATCTACTGCAGAATATTATATATACAGCTCATCTACTGCAGAATATTATAATATACAGCTCATCTACTGCAGAATATTATAATATACAGCTCAATGCTACAGAATAATATAATATACATCTCATCTACTGCAGAATATTATATATATAGCTCATCTTCTGCAGAATATTATATATACAGCTCATCTACTGCAGAACATTATAATATACAGCTCATCTACTGCAGAATATTATATATACAGCTCATCTACTGCAGAATATTATAATATACAGCTCATCTACTGCAGAATATTATATATACAGCTCATCTACTGCAGAATATTATAATATACAGCTCATCTACTGCAGAATATTATAATATACAGCTCATCTACTGCAGAATATTATATATACAGCTCATCTTCTGCAGAATATTATATATACAGCTCATCTTCTGCAGAATATTATATATACAGCTCATCTACTGCAGAATATTATAATATACAGCTCAATGCTACAGAATAATATAATATACAGCTCATCTACTGCAGAATATTATAATATACAGCTCATCTACTACAGAATAATATAATATACAGCTCATCTACTGCAGAATATTATAATATACAGCTCATCTACTGCAGAATATTATATATACAGCTCATCTACTGCAGAATATTATAATATACAGCTCAATGCTACAGAATAATATAATATACAGCTCATCTTCTGCAGAATATTATAATATACAGCTCATCTACTACAGAATAATATAATATACAGCTCATCTACTGCAGAATATTATAATATACAGCTCATCTACTGCAGAATATTATATATACAGCTCATCTACTGCAGAATATTATAATATACAGCTCAATGCTACAGAATAATATAATATACAGCTCATCTACTGCAGAATATTATAATATACAGCTCATCTACTGCAGAATATTATAATATACAGCTCATCTACTACAGAATAATATAATATACAGCTCATCTACTGCAGAATATTATAATATACAGCTCATCTACTACAGAATATTATATATACAGCTCATCTACTGCAGAATATTATAATATACAGCTCATCTACTACAGAATATTATAATATACAGCTCATCTACTGCAGAATATTATAATATACAGCTCATCTACTACAGAATATTATAATATACAGCTCATTTACTGCAGAATATTATAATATATAGCTCATCTGCTGCAGAATATTATATATACAGCTCATCTTCTGCAGAATATTATATATACAGCTCATCTTCTGCAGAATATTATAATATACAGCTCATCTACTACAGAATATTATAATATACAGCTCATCTACTGCAGAATATTATAATAAACAGCTCATCTACTACAGAATATTATAATATACAGCTCATCTACTGCAGAATATTATAATATACAGCTCATCTACTACAGAATATTATAATATACAGCTCATTTACTGCAGAATATTATAATATATAGCTCATCTGCTGCAGAATATTATATATACAGCTCATCTTCTGCAGAATATTATATATACAGCTCATCTTCTGCAGAATATTATAATATACAGCTCATCTACTACAGAATAATATAATATACAGCTCATCTACTGCAGAATATTATAATATACAGCTCATCTACTACAGAATATTATATATACAGCTCATCTACTGCAGAATATTATAATATACAGCTCATCTACTACAGAATATTATAATATACAGCTCATCTTCTGCAGAATATTATAATATACAGCTCATCTACTACAGAATATTATAATATACAGCTCATTTACTGCAGAATATTATATATACAGCTCATCTACTGCAGAATATTATAATATACAGCTCATCTACTGCAGAATATTATATATACAGCTTATCTACTGCAGAATATTATAATATACAGCTCATCTTCTGCAGAATATTATAATATACAGCTCATCTACTACAGAATATTATAATATACAGCTCATTTACTGCAGAATATTATATATACAGCTCATCTACTGCAGAATATTATAATATACAGCTCATCTACTACAGAATATTATAATATACAGCTCATCTACTGCAGAATATTATATATACAGCTCATCTACTGCAGAATATTATAATATACAGCTCATCTACTGCAGAATATTATATATACAGCTCATCTACTACAGAATAATATAATATACAGCTCATCTACTGCAGAATATTATAATATACAGCTCATCTACTACAGAATATTATAATATACAGCTCATCTACTGCAGAATATTATATATACAGCTCATCTACTGCAGAATATTATAATATACAGCTCATCTTCTGCAGAATATTATAATATACAGCTCATCTACTACAGAATATTATATATACAGCTCATCTACTGCAGAATATTATAATATACAACTCATCTACTGCAGAATATTATAATATACAGCTCATCTACTGCAGAATATTATATATACAGCTCATCTACTGCAGAATATTATAATATACAGCTCATCTACTGCAGAATATTATAATATACAGCTCATCTTCTGCAGAATATTATATATACAGCTCATCTTCTGCAGAATATTATATATACAGCTCATCTTCTGCAGAATATTATAATATACAGCTCATCTACTACAGAATATTATAATATACAGCTCATCTACTGCAGAATATTATATATACAGCTCATCTGCTGCAGAATATTATATATACAGCTCATCTACTGCAGAATATTATAATATACAGCTCATCTTCTGCAGAATATTATAATATACAGCTCATCTACTGCAGAATATTATAATATACAGCTCATCTACTGCAGAATATTATAATATACAGCTCATCTTCTGCAGAATATTATATATATAGCTCATCTACTGCAGAATATTATAATATACAACTCACCTGCTGCAGAATATTATAATATACAGCTCATCTACTACAGAATATTATAATATACAGCTCACCTGCTGCAGAATATTATAATATACAGCTCATCTACTGCAGAATATTATATATACAGCTCATCTTCTGCAGAATATTATAATATACAGCTCATCTACTGCAGAATATTATATATACAGCTCATCTTCTGCAGAATATTATAATATACAGCTCACCTGCTGCAGAATATTATAATATACAGCTCATCTACTGCAGAATATTATATATACAGCTCATCTACTGCAGAATATTATAATATATAGCTCATCTACTGCAGAATATTATAATATACAGGTCACCTGCTGCAGAATATTATAATATACAGCTCATCTACTGCAGAATATTATAATATACAGGTCATCTACTGCAGAATATTATAATATACAGCTCATCTACTGCAGAATATTATAGATACAGCTCATCTACTGCAGAATATTATAATATACAGCTCATCTACTGCAGAATATTATATATACAGCTCACCTGCTGCAGAATATTATATATACAGCTCATCTACTGCAGAATATTATAATATACAGCTCATCTACTGCAGAATATTATAATATACAGCTCACCTGCTGCAGAATATTATAATATACAGCTCATCTACTGCAGAATATTATATATACAGCTCATCTGCTGCAGAATATTATATATACAGCTCATCTACTGCAGAATATTATAATATAAAGCTCATCTTCTGCAGAATATTATAATATACAGCTCATCTACTGCAGAATATTATATATACAGCTCATCTACTGCAGAATATTATAATATACAGCTCACCTGCTGCACAATATTATATATACAGCTCATCTACTGCAGAATATTATAATATACAGCTCATCTACTGCAGAATATTATAATATACAGCTCACCTGCTGCAGAATATTATAATATACAGCTCATCTACTGCAGAATATTATAATATACAGCTCATCTTCTGCAGAATATTATAATATACAGCTCATCTGCAGAATATTATAATATACAGCTCATCTTCTGCAGAATATTATAATATACAACTCATCTACTGCAGAATATTATAATATACAGCTCATCTACTGCAGAATATTATAATATACAGCTCATCTTCTGCAGAATATTATAATATACAACTCATCTACTGCAGAATATTATAATATACAGCTCATCTTCTGCAGAATATTATATATACAGCTCATCTTCTGCAGAATATTATAATATACAGCTCATCTACTACAGAATATTATAATATACAGCTCATCTTCTGCAGAATATTATAATATACAGCTCATCTACTGCAGAATATTATAATATACAGCTCACCTGCTGCAGAATATTATAATATACAGCTCATCTACTGCAGAATATTATATATACAGCTCATCTACTGCAGAATATTATAATATACAACTCATCTGCAGAATATTATAATATACAGCTCATCTTCTGCAGAATATTATAATATACAACTCATCTACTGCAGAATATTATAATATACAGCTCATCTTCTGCAGAATATTATATATACAGCTCATCTTCTGCAGAATATTATAATATACAGCTCATCTACTACAGAATATTATAATATACAGCTCATCTTCTGCAGAATATTATAATATACAGCTCATCTACTGCAGAATATTATATATACAGCTCATCTTCTGCAGAATATTATATATACAGCTCATCTACTGCAGAATATTATAATATACAGCTCATCTACTGCAGAATATTATAATATACAGCTCATCTACTGCAGAATATTATAATATACAGCTCATCTACTGCAGAATATTATAATATACAGCTCACCTGCTGCAGAATATTATATATACAGCTCATCTACTGCAGAATATTATAATATACAGCTCATCTTCTGCAGAATATTATATATACAGCTCATCTACTGCAGAATATTATAATATACAGCTCACCTGCTGCAGAATATTATAATATACAGCTCATCTACTACAGAATATTATAATATACAGCTCACCTGCTGCAGAATATTATAATATACAGCTCATCTACTGCAGAATATTATATATACAGCTCATCTTCTGCAGAATATTATAATATACAGCTCATCTACTGCAGAATATTATATATACAGCTCATCTACTGCAGAATATTATAATATATAGCTCATCTACTGCAGAATATTATAATATACAGGTCACCTGCTGCAGAATATTATAATATACAGCTCATCTACTGCAGAATATTATAATATACAGGTCATCTACTGCAGAATATTATAATATACAGCTCATCTACTGCAGAATATTATAGATACAGCTCATCTACTGCAGAATATTATAATATACAGCTCATCTACTGCAGAATATTATATATACAGCTCACCTGCTGCAGAATATTATATATACAGCTCATCTACTGCAGAATATTATAATATACAGCTCATCTACTGCAGAATATTATAATATACAGCTCACCTGCTGCAGAATATTATAATATACAGCTCATCTACTGCAGAATATTATATATACAGCTCATCTGCTGCAGAATATTATATATACAGCTCATCTACTGCAGAATATTATAATATACAGCTCATCTTCTGCAGAATATTATAATATACAGCTCATCTACTGCAGAATATTATATATACAGCTCATCTACTGCAGAATATTATAATATACAGCTCACCTGCTGCAGAATATTATATATACAGCTCATCTACTGCAGAATATTATAATATACAACTCATCTACTGCAGAATATTATAATATACAGCTCATCTTCTGCAGAATATTATAATATACAGCTCACCTGCTGCAGAATATTATAATATACAGCTCATCTACTGCAGAATATTATATATACAGCTCATCTGCTGCAGAATATTATAATATACAGCTCATCTACTGCAGAATATTATATATACAGCTCATCTACTGCAGAATATTATAATAAACAGCTCATCTACTGCAGAATATTATATATACAGCTCATCTGCTGCAGAATATTATATATACAGCTCACCTTCTGCAGAATATTATAATATACAGCTCATCTACTGCAGAATATTATAATATACAGGTCATCTACTGCAGAATATTATAATATACAGCTCATCTACTGCAGAATATTATAATATACAACTCATCTACTGCAGAATATTATATATACAGCTCATCTTCTGCAGAATATTATAATATATAGCTCAATACTACAGAATAATATAATATACAGCTCATCTTCTGCAGAATATTATATATACAGCTCATCTACTGCAGAATATTATATATACAGCTCATCTACTGCAAAATATTATAATATCCATCTCATCTACTGCAGAATATTATAATATACAGATCATCTTCTGCAGAATATTATATATACAACTCATCTACTGCAGAATATTATAATATACAACTCAACTACTGCAGAATATTATAATATACAGCTCATCTGCAGAATATTATAATATACAGCTCATCTGCTGCAGAATATTATAATATACAGCTCATCTACTGCAGAATATTATAATATACAGCTCATCTCCAGAATATTATAATATACAGCTCATCTGCTGCAGAATATTATAATATACAGCTCATCTGCTGCAGAATATTATAATATACAGCTCATCTACTGCAGAATATTATAATATACAGCTCATCTGCTGCAGAATATTATAATATACAGCTCATCTACTGCAGAATATTATAATATACAGCTCATCTCCAGAATATTATAATATACAGCTCATCTGCTGCAGAATATTATAATATACAGCTCATCTACTGCAGAATATTATAATATACAGCTCATCTGCAGAATATTATAATATACAGTTCATCTGCTGCAGAATATTATAATATACAACTCATCTACTGCAGAATATTATATATACAGCTCATCTTCTGCAGAATATTATAATATATAGCTCAATACTACAGAATAATATAATATACAGCTCATCTACTGCAGAATATTATAATATACAGCTCACCTGCTGCAGAATATTATAATATACAGCTCATCTACTGCAGAATATTATAATATACAGCTCATCTACTGCAGAATATTATAATATACAGCTCATCTACTGCAGAATATTATAATATACAGCTTATCTACTGCAGAATATTATATATACAGCTCATCTACTGCAGAATATTATAATATACAGCTCACCTGCTGCAGAATATTATAATATACAGCTCATCTACTGCAGAATATTATATATACAGCTCATCTACTGCAGAATATTATAATATACAACTCATCTACTGCAGAATATTATATATACAGCTCATCTTCTGCAGAATATTATAATATATAGCTCAATACTACAGAATAATATAATATACAGCTCATCTACTGCAGAATATTATAATATACAGCTCATCTTCTGCAGAATATTATAATATACAGCTCATCTACTGCAGAATATTATATATACAGCTCATCTACTGCAAAATATTATATATACAGCTCATCTACTGCAGAATATTATAATATACAACTCATCTACTGCAGAATATTATAATATACATCTCATCTACTGCAGAATATTATAATATACAGCTCATCTTCTGCAGAATATTATAATATACAGCTCATCTACTGCAGAATATTATAATATCCATCTCATCTACTGCAAAATATTATAATATACAGATCATCTTCTGCAGAATATTATATATACAGCTCATCTACTGCAGAATATTATAATATACAACTCATCTACTGCAGAATATTATAATATACAGCTCATCTACTGCAGAATATTATAATATACAGCTCATCTGCTGCAGAATATTATAATATACAGCTCATCTACTGCAGAATATTATATATACAGCTCATCTTCTGCAGAATATTATATATACAGCTCATCTACTGCAGAATATTATAATATACAGCTCATCTACTGCAGAATATTATAATATACAGCTCATCTGCTGCAGAATATTATAATATACAGCTCATCTACTGCAGAATATTATAATATACAGCTCACCTGCTGCAGAATATTATAATATACAGCTCATCTACTGCAAAATATTATAATATACAGCTCATCTACTGCAGAATATTATAATATACAACTCATCTACTGCAGAATATTATAATATCCATCTCATCTACTACACAATATTATAATATACAGCTCATCTACTGCAGAATATTATAATATACAGCTCACCTGCTGCAGAATATTATATATACAGCTCACCTGCTGCAGAATATTATATATACAGCTCATCTACTGCAGAATATTATAATATACAGCTCACCTGCTGCAGAATATTATATATACAGCTCATCTGCTGCAGAATATTATATATACAGCTCATCTACTGCAGAATATTATAATATACAGCTCATCTACTGCAGAATATTATAATATACAGCTCATCTACTGAAGAATATTATATATACAGCTCATCTACTGCAGAATATTATTATATACAGCTCACCTGCTGCAGAATATTATAATATACAGCTCATCTTCTGCAGAATATTATAAAATGCAGCTCATCTTCTGCAGAATATTATAATATACAACTCATCTTCTGCAGAATATTATAATATACAACTCATCTTCTGCAGAATATTATATATACAGCTCATCTACTACATAATATTATAATATACAACTCATCTTCTGAAGAATATTATATATACAGCTCACCTGCTGCAGAATATTATATATACAGCTCATCTACTGCAGAATATTATAATATACAACTCATCTACTGCAGAATATTATAATATACAGCTCATCTTCTGCAGAATATTATAATATACAGCTCACCTGCTGCAGAATATTATAATATACAGCTCATCTACTGCAGAATATTATATATACAGCTCATCTGCTGCAGAATATTATAATATACAGCTCATCTACTGCAGAATATTATATATACAGCTCATCTACTGCAGAATATTATAATAAACAGCTCATCTACTGCAGAATATTATATATACAGCTCATCTGCTGCAGAATATTATATATACAGCTCACCTTCTGCAGAATATTATAATATACAGCTCATCTACTGCAGAATATTATAATATACAGGTCATCTACTGCAGAATATTATAATATACAGCTCATCTACTGCAGAATATTATATATACAGCTCATCTACTGCAGAATATTATAATATACAACTCATCTACTGCAGAATATTATATATACAGCTCATCTTCTGCAGAATATTATAATATATAGCTCAATACTACAGAATAATATAATATACAGCTCATCTTCTGCAGAATATTATATATACAGCTCATCTACTGCAGAATATTATATATACAGCTCATCTACTGCAAAATATTATAATATCCATCTCATCTACTGCAGAATATTATAATATACAGATCATCTTCTGCAGAATATTATATATACAACTCATCTACTGCAGAATATTATAATATACAACTCAACTACTGCAGAATATTATAATATACAGCTCATCTGCAGAATATTATAATATACAGCTCATCTGCTGCAGAATATTATAATATACAGCTCATCTACTGCAGAATATTATAATATACAGCTCATCTGCTGCAGAATATTATAATATACAGCTCATCTACTGCAGAATATTATAATATACAGCTCATCTCCAGAATATTATAATATACAGCTCATCTGCTGCAGAATATTATAATATACAGCTCATCTACTGCAGAATATTATAATATACAGCTCATCTGCAGAATATTATAATATACAGTTCATCTGCTGCAGAATATTATAATATACAGCTCATCTACTGCAGAATATTATAATATACAGCTCATCTGCTGCAGAATATTATAATATACAACTCATCTACTGCAGAATATTATAATATACAGCTCATCTGCAGAATATTATAATATACAGCTCATCTGCTGCAGAATATTATAATATACAGCTCATCTACTGCAGAATATTATAATATACAGCTCATCTGCTGCAGAATATTATAATATACAGCTCATCTACTGCAGAATATTATAATATACAACTCATCTACTGCAGAATATTATATATACAGCTCATCTTCTGCAGAATATTATAATATATAGCTCAATACTACAGAATAATATAATATACAGCTCATCTACTGCAGAATATTATAATATACAGCTCACCTGCTGCAGAATATTATAATATACAGCTCATCTACTGCAGAATATTATAATATACAGCTCATCTACTGCAGAATATTATAATATACAGCTCATCTACTGCAGAATATTATAATATACAGCTTATCTACTGCAGAATATTATATATACAGCTCATCTACTGCAGAATATTATAATATACAGCTCACCTGCTGCAGAATATTATAATATACAGCTCATCTACTGCAGAATATTATATATACAGCTCATCTACTGCAGAATATTATAATATACAACTCATCTACTGCAGAATATTATATATACAGCTCATCTTCTGCAGAATATTATAATATATAGCTCAATACTACAGAATAATATAATATACAGCTCATCTACTGCAGAATATTATAATATACAGCTCATCTTCTGCAGAATATTATAATATACAGCTCATCTACTGCAGAATATTATATATACAGCTCATCTACTGCAAAATATTATATATACAGCTCATCTACTGCAGAATATTATAATATACAACTCATCTACTGCAGAATATTATAATATACATCTCATCTACTGCAGAATATTATAATATACAGCTCATCTTCTGCAGAATATTATAATATACAGCTCATCTACTGCAGAATATTATAATATCCATCTCATCTACTGCAAAATATTATAATATACAGATCATCTTCTGCAGAATATTATATATACAGCTCATCTACTGCAGAATATTATAATATACAACTCATCTACTGCAGAATATTATAATATACAGCTCATCTACTGCAGAATATTATAATATACAGCTCATCTGCTGCAGAATATTATAATATACAGCTCATCTACTGCAGAATATTATATATACAGCTCATCTTCTGCAGAATATTATATATACAGCTCATCTACTGCAGAATATTATAATATACAGCTCATCTACTGCAGAATATTATAATATACAGCTCATCTGCTGCAGAATATTATAATATACAGCTCATCTACTGCAGAATATTATAATATACAGCTCACCTGCTGCAGAATATTATAATATACAGCTCATCTACTGCAAAATATTATAATATACAGCTCATCTACTGCAGAATATTATAATATACAACTCATCTACTGCAGAATATTATAATATCCATCTCATCTACTACACAATATTATAATATACAGCTCATCTACTGCAGAATATTATAATATACAGCTCACCTGCTGCAGAATATTATATATACAGCTCACCTGCTGCAGAATATTATATATACAGCTCATCTACTGCAGAATATTATAATATACAGCTCACCTGCTGCAGAATATTATATATACAGCTCATCTGCTGCAGAATATTATATATACAGCTCATCTACTGCAGAATATTATAATATACAGCTCATCTACTGCAGAATATTATAATATACAGCTCATCTACTGAAGAATATTATATATACAGCTCATCTACTGCAGAATATTATTATATACAGCTCACCTGCTGCAGAATATTATAATATACAGCTCATCTTCTGCAGAATATTATAAAATGCAGCTCATCTTCTGCAGAATATAATAATATACAACTCATCTTCTGCAGAATATTATAATATACAACTCATCTTCTGCAGAATATTATATATACAGCTCATCTACTACAGAATATTATAATATACAACTCATCTTCTGAAGAATATTATATATACAGCTCATCTACTGCAGAATATTATAATATACAGCTCATCTACTGAAGAATATTATATATACAGCTCATCTGCTGCAGAATATTATTATATACAGCTCACCTGCTGCAGAATATTATAATATACAGCTCATCTTCTGCAGAATATTATAAAATGCAGCTCATCTTCTGCAGAATATTATATATACAGCTCATCTACTGCAGAATATTATAATATACAACTCATCTACTGCAGAATATTATAATATACAGCTCATCTACTGCAGAATATTATATATACAGCTCATCTACTGCAGAATATTATAATATACAGTTCACCTGCTGCAGAATATTATATATACAGCTCACCTGCTGCAGAATATTATATATACAGCTCATCTACTGCAGAATATTATAATATACAGCTCATCTACTGCAGAATATTATAATATACAGCTCATCTTCTGCAGAATATTATATATACAGCTCATCTACTGCAGAATATTATAATATACAACTCATCTACTGTAGAATATTATAATATACAGCTCATCTACTGCAGAATATTATATTATACAGCTCATCTACTGCAGAATATTATATATACAGCTCATCTACAGCAGAATATTATAATATACAGCTCATCTACTGCAGAATATTATATATATGTGACACCCCAGGGGTCTGGTTGCCACAGTGATAGAGATATTATGTCTGAGAGCAGGTGGGAGGTCCTTTGGTCAGGGATCCTGTGCATGCCACACCTCCTGCCCAGTCTTGGGAGGGGAAGAACTTCCCCTGTATAAACCCGGGGCTGAGGCAGGGTGAGTCAGACAAGGAGAGTGGAGAAGAGAAGCAGCATAGGAAACAGCAGAGTTACAAGGAGTCAGGGGCTGGCAGCTACAGAGCTCGCCCTGACTAAGAAGATTCTTTACCGGACCCGGAGTCCGAGGCTGTGGGGACTAACTCTTACCCAGCAGCAGAATCCGTCGGGCAGGGGATTTCAGGTCCTCTGGCCCAGAAGCCCGAAGGCACGGTCACACGCGTGGGACCAGCACCGCCATCGTGGAGCGGAAGCCATTAGAAGGCCCCGAGTCACCGGCCATACGGGTGAGCACCACACGGTACACTCAGGGACGTGGGCTACTTACATCAGCTTCTAGCAAGGTAGCCAGAAGAGTACAGTCAGTTTGGGAGGCCTACAACTACGCCTGGCCAGGGGAGATCCCATCTGCTCAAAGACTGACCAGGCCCCGTTTGCTAGCAAGTACTCCGGGAGGGTCTGTCGTTGTTACCAGTAAAGACCCTGAACTACACCGTACCGTCTCTGAGTGGTTCCTGCTACCCCCATCATCCACGTCGGCTGCCCTGAGGCCATACCCCTCCCGTTGGGGGTTATACTATCACGCTGCACAATCCTACCACCGGCCTCAGCGGTCTGCCCTGCAGCAGCAGCTTCCTGGCTGCACTCAACGGGTGGCGTAGTCATCAACCATCTACTGCTAGTATATCGCCGCGCAGTTTGACTCCCTGGGCACGGACCGGGTCGCCGCCACGAGATTACAACCCTCAAGAGATCCGGCTCCGGGTAAGCTCCCGCGTGCGCAACGCAGCGCGACACAGGCCCAGGGGCGCGTCAACTTTGGCGTAGTCGGCAGGATTTCGTGCCCGCAACCACCGGGTACTGCGTGCCTGAAAAGCAAAGACTGTTCAAACTTACCAGTGGTGAAGATTCCCGCTATCCGTGGAGGTTTCCCGCCATCCGGCGCCATCTTCTACCTTCTTCCCGCCATCCGCGAAGTTTTCCCGCCATCCGGCGCCATCTTCGACCTTCTTCCCGCCATCCGTGGAGTTTTCCCGCCATTGGACGCCATCTTGAGGACGCCGCGCGGGAAGAAGAGGGGCGTGGACTCCGAAAGCGCGCGAGAACTGAAGCCCCGCCTCACGTCCGGACGTTGCGTAAGGTCCTGGAAGGAGCCCAGCAGACGCCGACGTCACCGGAGCGCGACGGAAGGTCCTCAACCCTGACGATCCACTGCGGAGCCGCGGCCTACGGAACAGGATCATCGCAAGGTAGGCCACGGTCCACTAGGGGGGAGGAAGATGTCGGATACGGAGGAGAGCTTCACTGCCTCAACTCCCGCCAGCGCCACCGCTGCTGCAGTTATGCCCTTCACCATGCCCTATATCCCGGGAGCAGCTTGGCTACCCCAGTACTCAGGGGAGTCACATACCCTGCATGACTTTAGAGAAAAGCTGGATAGCCTCTTCCAGGTGTACCCCCTCACAGAAGAGCAAAAAGTGAGCATCCTGGTGGCCCAACTAACCGGGGCAGCCAAAAGGGAAGTAAAATCCTGGCCACCTGGGAGGAAGACTGTCGCAGGGATACTAACCCGGCTGAAGGACACCTTTGATACCCGCACCTCAGCCGAGATTAAGCTTAGATTCTACGGGTGCAAGCAGCGAGCGCATGAGAGTATAAGGGACTATGCACTAAACCTACAAGAGGCCCTGAGGGCCATAAAGCAGACCGACCCTGATGGGGTGGGAAACGAGGACAGGCTGTTGACTGAACAATTTATAGAGGGTTTATATTGCAATGCCCACCGAACCCAGTTGCGGGCAATGGCCTTACAGGATCCCCATCTGGACTTTGCACAGTTCAAGGACAGAGCCATCCGGGTGCTCCGAGAACCGGCACCGGGTGGCGTTGTGACCCACAGGCGCCCAGCTATTACTTACCACCAGGAGGCGGCGCCCTTGTCGGCAGGGCCTGTGGGAGCTGATGCGCAGGCTTTGGACAATGACCCGGCTCCAGACCTACGCCATCAGGTCCAAGAGCTAGCTAAGAGCGTTGCTGCGCTAACCCGAACTGTGCAGTCTTTACAGGTTTCCACCCCAGGGAAGATCCAGCTGGCATCCGGACCGGAGGACATCCCGTGGCGTCGACCAAGGAGGACCCCACCGGCCAGAGGAAGACCCAGTGACCGATACAGCGAGGACGGACGACCCATCTGCCGCCGCTGCAATCAACCCGGACATATGGAAAGGTACTGTTCTTTAAACGGGCACAACCTGGGGTAGAGGGCCAACCCCCAGGAAAAAGATCACCAGGCCCATCGAACTGGCGCGACAGATATGTGGGAGGACGTCCAGTCTTGCCTGTGGTACTGGATGGCATTCCCATGAGTGCCCTACTGGATACCGGGTCACAGGTCACCACCATCCCGTACGTGCTCTTCAAGCAGTACTGGAATGACTCGGATATTACCCGCTACCCTGACGACGACTTGAGTATCATCGCCAGCAATGGCCAGCCCGTGCCACAGATCGGATTTAAAGAGGTGACCCTCAAAATCGGTAGAGTCGAACTGGCCGCACAGGGACTGATCATTGTAGATATTGATAAACATGAGAGTCACCCAAAAATAACTCTAGGAACTAACGTAATTGAAAATTGTCTTGCAGAGGTGATTTTCCTTTTACAGCAGGTTGCCAAGAACGCCAGCTCCGGCGAGCAGCGGGTGCTCCAGAAAGAGATCCGGGCACTGATGCAACGGCAACAAGTGGAACTCTCCGGCGGTGAGATTGGTAGCGTAAGAATGTGTGACCCTTTTCCTATTGCCATGCCCCCAAAAAGTGAAATGATGATTTGGTGCCGGGCAGCTATTGGTCTGAGAGGTAGAGATTACCAGGCAATGGTAGAACCAGTTTACTCAGACAGTAGGCCCACCATTTTGACAGCACGGGGGGTGGTCAATGTACGCCATGGGAGGGTGCCCATTCGCATAATAAATATCGGGGAGAGGGAAGTGTACCTGCCCCGGTATGCCACGCTAGCCAAATTATATACCACTAATCAAAATTCTATACAATCTGTGGAACCCTTGCCTCCATCTCACCCGGAGGAAGGTAACGGCTCTAAGAAAGACATGGAGGACTGGTGTCAGCAACTACATTTGGGTACTGATTCCACTCCCTCACATCAGAAACAAGGAGTCTATCAGGTGGTTCAAGAGTATGAGAGAGTGTTTAGTAAACACCCGTTAGACTTCGGGCGAGTCAAGGGGGTAGAACACCGCATCCCCACGGGAGATCATCCTCCCATAAAAGAGAGGTATCGACCCGTACCCCCTGCACATTACCAACACGCCAAGGGGATGCTTAGAGACATGAAGGAGGCTGGGGTAATCCGGGATAGCTGTAGCCCCTGGGCAGCCCCACTAGTTTTAGTCAAAAAGAAAGACAACACCATGAGGATGTGTGTAGATTACCGGAAAATCAACCGTATCACACACAAGGATGCGTACCCCTTACCAAGGATAGAGGAGTCATTGGCTGCTTTAAGATCTGCTAACTTCTTCTCTACCTTGGATCTCACTAGCGGGTACTGGCAGGTTCCTGTAGCAGAGGCGGACCAGGAGAAGACCGCATTCACCACCCCGATGGGACTTAGCGAGTTCACCTGCATGCCGTTCGGACTCTGCAACGCCCCAGGAACCTTCCAACGATTAATGGAGTGCTGTCTGGGCCACAGAAACTTTGAGACGGTCCTGTTGTACCTGGACGATGTCATCGTATACTCCAAAACTTATGAGGACCACCTGAAACACCTGGCGGAGGTGTTCGAAGCTCTGGCGAGTTACGGCCTAAAGGTGAAACCCTCCAAGTGTCACCTCCTGAAACCAAAGGTGCAATACCTGGGACACGTGGTGAGCGCTGACGGAGTGGCTCCCGACCCCGATAAGATCACCGCAATTAAGGGATGGCCAAGCCCCTCCAGCGTAAAAGAAGTGCGGCAGTTCCTAGGGTTGGTAGGCTACTACCGAAGGTTTATTCCCGGTTTCACCAAAAAGGCAGCGCCTATGCAGGACCTCCTGATAGGCCAGTCCCGGAAGGCCAAGAACCAGAAGCCGCCCTTCAAATGGGAAGAGCTAGAAGAAGAGTCCTTCCGCCAGCTGAAGATGGCCCTCACGGGGGATGAAATCTTGGCGTACCCGGACTATAGCCAGCCCTTCATCCTCTACACCGACGCCAGTAACATCGGGCTAGGAGCCGTACTGTCCCAGATTCAGCAGGGGAGAGAACGAGTAATCTCCTATGCCAGCCGAAAACTGCGACCCACCGAAAGGAACCCCGAGAATTACAGCTCATTTAAGCTAGAGTTCCTGGCCGTGGTATGGGCAGTCACCGAGCGCTTTAGGCATTACCTCGCTTCTTCCCGGTTCACCGTATACACGGATAACAACCCGTTGACACACCTGGACACGGCAAGACTCGGTGCCCTGGAGCAGAGGTGGATGGCCCGTCTGTCCAACTACGAGTTCACAATCAAATACCGGGCAGGACGCTCCAATACTAACGCGGATGCCCTGTCCAGGATGCCCAACCTGCCGGACGAAGGAGAAGATCCGGAGGGACTGGAAGAAGTTGAACTCCCTGCGTTCCACCGTCATGGGACTATCCAGTATTCCCACCGGGTAAGGGGTAAGCAGGCTGCTACGTTGAACCCCTTACCCCACTACAACTGGGCGGAAACGCAAGACAGCGACCCTGCCGTCCGACTGGTGAAGGAGATGCTGACTCGGCCGGAGGCTCGCCTTGAACCAGACGCTCCGGAGGAAGCCAAACAACTATGGGCGGAGAAGAGTCGACTATTCCTTTACAAGGGGAAGTTGTGCCGCAGAATGGTCAACTCCCGGACGCATGAATTACTCTGGCAAGTAGTGGTGCCACGAAGAGACGCAGCCATGGTGATGGAGGCATACCACGACGGAGCTGGACACTTTGGGTGGAAAAAGCTGGAGTTCCTGCTGCGCGAGCGGTTCCACTGGGTAGGCATGAGGGGAACCATCGAGAAGTGGTGCAGAGATTGTGGCCCGTGCAACCTGAGAAGGAAGGACCGAGCCAGCCAGAAGACTCCCCTGCAGTCCATCGTCACCCGGCAACCGTTGGAACTGGTAGCCTTGGATCATGTAAAACTGACCCCAAGCAGAAGTGGCTACGTCTACGCGTTAACCATCGTGGATCATTACTCCCGGTTCTTGGTTGTCGTCCCCGTCAAGGACTTAACGGCTCAAACAGCAGCTAGAGCCTTCCAGCAGCACTTCTGCCGTCCACACGGGTACCCGGACCAAGTGCTGACGGACCAGGGACCTGCCTTTGAAGCGGAGGTCTTTCAGGAATTCTGCAATCTGTATGGCTGCCGGAAGATAAGGACGACACCCTACCATCCGCAGACTAATGGACTTTGTGAAAAAATGAACCAGGTGGTAATGGATCTTCTAAAAACGTTGCCCCTGGAAGAACGCAGTCTGTGGCCTGAAAAGTTGCCCGATCTGGTGGACCTATACAACCACATCCCGGTAGGTTCCACCAACTGTACCCCGGCTTACCTAATGAGGGCAAGACCTGGTAAGTTACCTGTTGACCTGGAAATGGGAGTCCTGACCCCCGAGGACACTTCACCAGAAACAGACTGGGACACAGAGAGGCAGCAGCAGTACCGGAGAGTACAGGAGAGCGTGGAGCGAAGTCTCTGTCAGGCTAGGGAAAGACAAGAGAAAACTTACAACCAGTATGCTCCCGCTGTTCCCCTGGTACCCGGAGAGCAGGTCTTGAAGAGGAAGAGACGGCTCCACAAGTTGGACGACCAGTGGGAGAAGGACCCGTACACCGTACTGCCCTCAAGCCACGGGAACCCGAAGGTCTGTACCATCAGTAAAGACGGAGGGGAAACCACAGCCATTGTATCCCGGGACCACCTGAAGAAGTGTCCCGAACAACTGAGGAACCCTGAAGAGGAACAAGAAGACCATCGACCCGTGGAAGAAAGGGAAGATATGGTTAGTACCGTGCTCGGGGACTTCCCTCGGTCTTGGACTCAAGTCAATGGTGCAGTTGTGGTACCCGTACTCACCTTCCTCCAACCATCATCCCAAGAACCTACGGAGCAACGGGTAGAGCTGGAAGAACAGCCGGTCCAGGAGGCAGAAGACTCCACACAAGCAGAACAGGAGAATCAACCCTCTGCTTATAGTGAGCCTGCCGTACCCCTAGTGAGACAAAGAGCCGGTAGACAGCTGCCCAGTTTACCCTTGACAGCTCCTACACCCTGTAGTTCAGGGCCAGACAGTCAGCTCCGTAGGTCCACTCGGGCCACTAGAGGCCAGTTACCCGCACGCTGGAGAATTTAAAGTGTATAAATTGTTTTATTTATGTTTTTCTGTGTCTTGTTGCTTGTGTATAATTTTGTGTTTCTAGTTATTTTTAGGAAACCTTGGTGGATTTACCGGGAATCCTTGTATATAGTTGGAGCGTAACCCAGGATGGACTAGAGACTGTTAAGGACTCGGGGTAGGACAGACCCCTACCTGGTTACGTCTCCCTGTGTTGGTGAAATGGACACCTTTGCTTTTCTTCAAAGACTGCATCCGGTTGCGGACACGCCGTAACCATCTTATGTGTTTTTCTTATAGTATTGTTATTGTTATACTTTGTTATGTTTTTCTAAATGTGTTTAGTCCCGGAGTACTAAATTTCACTAGGGGGGAATGTGACACCCCAGGGGTCTGGTTGCCACAGTGATAGAGATATTATGTCTGAGAGCAGGTGGGAGGTCCTTTGGTCAGGGATCCTGTGCATGGCACACCTCCTGCCCAGTCTTGGGAGGGGAAGAACTTCCCCTGTATAAACCCGGGGCTGAGGCAGGGTGAGTCAGACAAGGAGAGTGGAGAAGAGAAGCAGCATAGGAAACAGCAGAGTTACAAGGAGTCAGGGGCTGGCAGCTACAGAGCTCGCCCTGACTAAGAAGATTCTTTACCGGACCCGGAGTCCGAGGCTGTGGGGACTAACTCTTACCCAGCAGCAGAATCCGTCGGGCAGGGGATTTCAGGTCCTCTGGCCCAGAAGCCCGAAGGCACGGTCACACGCGTGGGACCAGCACCGCCATCGTGGAGCGGAAGCCATTAGAAGGCCCCGAGTCACCGGCCATACGGGTGAGCACCACACGGTACACTCAGGGACGTGGGCTACTTACATCAGCTTCTAGCAAGGTAGCCAGAAGAGTACAGTCAGTTTGGGAGGCCTACAACTACGCCTGGCCAGGGGAGATCCCATCTGCTCAAAGACTGACCAGGCCCCGTTTGCTAGCAAGTACTCCGGGAGGGTCTGTCGTTGTTACCAGTAAAGACCCTGAACTACACCGTACCGTCTCTGAGTGGTTCCTGCTACCCCCATCATCCACGTCGGCTGCCCTGAGGCCATACCCCTCCCGTTGGGGGTTATACTATCACGCTGCACAATCCTACCACCGGCCTCAGCGGTCTGCCCTGCAGCAGCAGCTTCCTGGCTGCACTCAACGGGTGGCGTAGTCATCAACCATCTACTGCTAGTATATCGCCGCGCAGTTTGACTCCCTGGGCACGGACCGGGTCGCCGCCACGAGATTACAACCCTCAAGAGATCCGGCTCCGGGTAAGCTCCCGCGTGCGCAACGCAGCGCGACACAGGCCCAGGGGCGCGTCATATACAGTTCATCTACTGCAGAATATTATATATACAGCTCATCAGCTGCAGAATATTATAATATACAGCTCATCTACTGCAGGATATTATATATACAGCTCATCTGCTGCAGAATATTATAATATACAGCTCACCTGCTGCAGAATATTATATATACAGCTCATCTGCTGCAGAATATTATAATATACAGCTTATCTGCTGCAGAATATTATAATATATAGCTCAATACTACAGAATATTATAATATACAGCTCATCTTCTGCAGAATATTATAATATACAGCTCATCTACTGCAGAATATTATAATATACAGCTTATCTGCTGCAGAATATTATAATATACAGCTCATCTACTGCAGAATATTATAATATACAGCTCATCTACTGCAGAATATTATATATACAGCTCATCTGCTGCAGAATATTATAATGTACAGCTCATCTACTGCAGAATATTATAATATACAGCTCATCTACTGCAGAATATTATATATACAGCTCATCTACTGCAGAATATTATATATACAGCTCATCTGCTGCAGAACATTATAATATACAGCTTATCTACTGCAGAATATTATATATACAGCTCATCTACTGCAGAATATTATAATATACAGCTTATCTGCTGCAGAATATTATAATATACAGCTCATCTACTACAGAATATTATAATATACAGCTCATCTACTGCAGAATATTATAATATATAGCTCAATACTACAGAATATTATAATATACAGCTCATCTACTGCAGAATATTATAATATACAGCTCATCTACTACAGAATATTATAATATACAGCTCATCTACTGCAGAATATTATAATATACAGCTCATCTACTGCAGAATATTATATATACAGCTCATCTACTGCAGAATATTATATATACAGCTCATCTACTACAGAATATTATAATATACAGCTCATCTACTGCAGAATATTATAATATACAGCTCATCTACTGCAGAATATTATAATATACAACTCATCTACTGCAGAATATTATAATATACAGCTCATCTACTGCAAAATATTATAATATACAGCTCATCTACTGCAGAATATTATAATATACAGTTCAATACTACAGAATATTATAATATACAGCTCATCTTCTGCAGCTGTATATTATAATATTCTGTAGTAGATGAGCTGTATATTATAATATTCTGCAGTAGATGAGCTGTATATATAATATTCTGCAGTAGATGAGCTGTATATTATAATATTCTGCAGTAGATAAGCTGTATATATAATATTCTGTAGTAGATGAGCTGTATATTATAATATTCTGCAGCAGATGGGCTGTATATTATAATATTCTGCAGCAGGTGAGCTGTATATTATAATATTCTGCAGCAGGTGAGCTGTATATTATAATATTCTGTAGTAGATGAGCTGTATATTATAATATTCTGCAGTAGATAAGCTGTATATTATAATATTCTGTAGTAGATGAGCAGTATATTATAATATTCTGCAGAAGATGAGCTGTATATTATAATATTCTGCAGTAGATGAGCTGTACATTATAATATTCTGCAGCAGGTGAGCTGTATATTATAATATTCTGCAGTAATTGAGCTGTATATTATAATATTCTGCAGTAGATGAGCTGTATATTATAATATTCTGCAGAAGATGAGCTGTATATTATAATATTCTGCAGAAGATGAGCTGTATATTATAATATTCTGCAGTAGATGAGCTGTACATTATAATATTTTGCAGTAGATGAGCTGTACATTATAATATTCTGCAGCAGATGAGCTGTATATATAATATTCTGCAGTAGATGAGCTGTATATTATAATATTCTGCAGCAGGTGAGCTGTATATATAATATTCTGTAGTAGATGAGCTGTATATTATAATATTCTGCAGTAGATGAGCTGTATATTATAATATTTGGCAGTAGATGAGCTGTATATTATAATATTCTGCAGCAGGTGAGCTGTATATTACAATATTCTGCAGAAGATGAGCTGTATATATAATATTCTGCAGTAGATGAGCTGTATATTATAATATTCTGCAGAATATGAGCTGTATATTATAATATTCTGCAGTAGATGAGTTGTATATTATAATATTCTGTAGTAGATGATCTGTATATATAATATTCTGCACGAGATGAGCTGTATATTATAATATTCTGCAGAAGATGAGCTGTATATTATAATATTCTGCAGTAGATGAGCTGTATATATAATATTCTGCAGTAGATGAGCTGTATATTATAATATTCTGCAGTAGATGAGTTGTATATTATAATATTCTGCAGTAGATGAGCTGTATATTATAATATTCTGCAGTAGATGAGCTGTATATATAATATTCTGCAGCAGGTGAGCTGTATATTATAATATTCTGCAGCAGGTGAGCTGTATATATAATATTCTGCAGTAGATGAGCTGTATATTATAATATTCTGCAGTAGATGAGCTGTATATATAATATTCTGCAGCAGGTGAGCTGTATATTATAATATTCTGCAGCAGGTGAGCTGTATATTATAATATTCTGTAGTAGATGAGCTGTATATTATAATATTCTGCAGCAGGTGAGCTGTTTATTATAATATTCTGCAGTAGATGAGATGGATATTATAATATTCTGCAGCAGGTGAGCTGTATATTATATTATTCTGCAGTAGATGAGATGTATATTATAATATTCTGCAGTAGATGAGCTGTATATATAATATTCTGCAGTAGATGAGCAGTATATTATAATATTCTGCGGTAGATGAGATGTATATTATAATATTCTTCAGTAGATGAGCTGTATTTTATAATATTCTGTAGTATTGAGCTATATATTATAATATTCAGCAGTAGATGAGCTGTATATTATAATATTCTGCAGTAGATGAGCTGTATATTATAATATTCTGCAGTAGATGAGCTGTATATTATATTATTCTGCAGTAGATGAGCTGTATATTATAATATTCTGCAGTAGATGAGCTGTATATTATATTATTCTGCAGTAGATGAGCTGTATATTATAATATTCTGCAGTAGATGAGCAGTATATTATAATATTCTGCAGCAGGTGAGCTGTATATTATATTATTCTGCAGCAGGTGAGCTGTATATATAATATTCTGCAGTAGATGAGCTGTATATTATAATATTCTGCAGTAGATGAGCTGTATATTATAATATTCTGCAGTAGATGAGCTGTATATTATAATATTCTGCAGTAGATGAGCTGTATATTATAATATTCTGCAGCAGATGAGCTGTATATTATAATATTCTGCAGCAGGTGAGCTGTATATTATAATATTCGCAGTAGATAAGCTGTATATTATAATATTCTGCAGCAGATAAGCTGTATATTATAATCTGCAGTAGATGAGCTGTATATATAATATTCTGCAGTAGATGAGCTGTATATTATAATATTCTGCAGCAGGTGAGCTGTATATTATATTATTCTGCAGTAGATGAGCTGTATATTATAATATTCTGCAGCAGGTGAGCTGTATATTATAATATTCTGCAGTAGATGAGCTGTATATTATAATATTCTGCAGTAGATGAGCTGTATATTATAATATTCTGCAGCAGGTGAGCTGTATATAATAATATTCTGCAGTAGATGAGCTGTATATTATAATATTCTGCAGTAAATGAGCTGTATATTATAATATTCTGCAGTAGATGAGCTGTATATTATAATATTCTGCAGCAGGTGAGCTGTATATTATATTATTCTGCAGTAGATGAGCTGTATATTATAATATTCTGCAGCAGGTGAGCTGTATATTATAATATTCTGCAGTAGATGAGCTGTATATTATAATATTCTGCAGTAGATGAGCTGTATATTATAATGTTCTGCAGTAGATGAGATGTATATTATAATATTCTGCAGTAGATGAGCTGTATATTATAATATTCTGTAGTAGATGAGCTGTATATTATAATATTCTGCAGTAGATGAGCTGTATATTATAATAATCTGCAGCAGGTGAGCTGTATATTATAATATTCTGCAGTAGATGAGCTGTATATTATAATAGTCTGCAGTAGATGAGCTGTATATTATAATATTCTGCAGTAGATGAGATGTATATTATAATATTCTGCAGAAGATGAGCTGTATATATAATATTCTGCAGCAGGTGAGCTGTATATTATATTATTCTGCAGTAGATGAGTTGTCTATTATAATATTCTGCAGTAGATGAGCTGTATATATAATATTCTGCAGAAGATGAGCTGTATATTATAATATTTTGCAGTAGATGAGCTGTATATTATAATATTCTGCAGAAGATGAGCTGTATATTATAATATTCTGCAGTAGATGAGCTGTATATTATAATATTCTGCAGTAGATGAGCTGTATATTATAATATTCTGCAGTAGATGAGCTGTATATTATAATATTCTGCAGCAGGTGAGCTGTATATTATATTATTCTGCAGTAGATGAGCTGTATATTATAATATTCTGCAGCAGGTGAGCTGTATATTATAATATTCTGTAGTAGATGAGCTGTATATTATAATATTCTGCAGCAGGTGAGCTGTATATTATAATATTCTGCAGAAGATGAGCTGTATATTATAATATTCTGCAGTAGATGAGCTGTATATTATAATATTCTGCAGAAGATGAGCTGTATATTATAATATTCTGCAGCAGATGAGCTGTATATTATAATATTCTGCAGCAGGTGAGCTGTATATTATAATATTCTGCAGAAGATGAGCTGTATATTATAATATTCTGCAGAAGATGAGCTGTATATTATAATATTCTGCAGTAGATGAGCTGTATATTATAATATTCTGCAGCAGATGAGCTGTATATTATAATATTCTGCAGCAGGTGAGCTGTATATTATAATATTCTGCAGTAGATGAGTTGTATATTATATTATTCTGCAGCAGGTGAGCTGTATATTATAATATTCTGCAGTAGATGAGCTGTATATTATAATATTCTGCAGAAGATGAGCTGTATATTATAATATTCTGCAGAAGATGAGCTGTATATTATAATATTCTGCAGTAGATGAGCTGTATATTATAATATTCTGCAGTAGATGAGCTGTATATTATAATATTCTGCAGCAGGTGAGCTGTATATTATATTATTCTGCAGTAGATGAGCTGTATATTATAATATTCTGCAGCAGGTGAGCTGTATATTATAATATTCTGTAGTAGATGAGCTGTATATTATAATATTCTGCAGCAGGTGAGCTGTATATTATAATATTCTGCAGAAGATGAGCTGTATATTATAATATTCTGCAGTAGATGAGCTGTATATTATAATATTCTGCAGAAGATGAGCTGTATATATAATATTCTGCAGTAGATGAGCTGTATATTATAATATTCTGCAGTAGATGAGCTGTATATTATAATATTCTGCAGTAGATGAGCTGTATATTATAATATTCTGCAGCAGATGAGCTGTATATTATAATATTCTGCAGCAGGTGAGCTGTATATTATAATATTCTGCAGTAGATGAGCTGTATATTATAATATTCTGCAGAAGATGAGCTGTATATTATAATATTCTGCAGTAGATGAGCTGTATATTATAATATTCTGCAGCAGATGAGCTGTATATTATAATATTCTGCAGTAGATGAGCTGTATATTATATTATTCTGTAGTAGATGAGCTGTATATATAATATTCTGCAGTAGATGAGCTGTATATTATAATATTCTGCAGCAGGTGAGCTGTATATTATAATATTCTGCAGTAGATGAGCTGTATATTATAATATTCTGCAGTAGATGAGCTGTATATATAATATTCTGCAGTAGATGAGCTGTATATTATAATATTTTGCAGTAGATGAGTTGTATATTATATTATTCTGCAGTAGATGAGATGTATATTATAATATTCTGCAGCAGGTGAGCTGTATATTATATTATTCTGCAGTAGATGAGCTGTATATATAATATTCTGCAGCAGGTGAGCTGTATATATAATATTCTGCAGAAGATGAGCTGTATATTATAATATTCTGCAGTAGATGAGCTGTATATTATAATATTCTACAGTAGATGAGCTGTATATATAATATTCTGTAGTAGATGAGCTGTATATTATAATATTCTGCAGTAGATGAGCTGTATCTATAATATTCTGCAGTAGATGAGCTGTATATTATAATATTCTGCAGCAGGTGAGCTGTATATTATATTATTCTGCAGTAGATGAGCTGTATATTATAATATTCTGCAGTAGATGAGCTGTATATTATAATATTCTGCAGTAGATGAGTTGTATATTATAATATTCTGCAGTAGATGAGCTGTATATATAATATTCTGCAGTAGATGAGCTGTATATTATAATATTCTGCAGTAGATGAGTTGTATATTATAATATTCTGCAGTAGATGAGCTGTATATATAATATTCTGCAGTAGATGAGCTGTATATATAATATTCTGCAGTAGATGAGCTGTATATTATAATATTCTGCAGTAGATGAGCTGTATATTATAATATTCTACAGTAGATGAGCTGTATATATAATATTCTGTAGTAGATGAGCTGTATATTATAATATTCTGCAGTAGATGAGCTGTATATATAATATTCTGCAGTAGATGAGCTGTGTATTATAATATTCTGCAGTAGATGAGTTGTATATTATATTATTCTGCAGTAGATGAGCTGTATATTATAATATTCTGCAGCAGGTGAGCTGTATATTATATTATTCTGCAGTAGATAAGCTGTATATTATAATATTCTGCAGTAGATGAGTTGTATATTATAATATTCTGCAGTAGATGAGCTGTATATATAATATTCTGCAGTAGATGAGCTGTATATTATAATATTCTGCAGTAGATGAGTTGTATATTATAATATTCTGCAGTAGATGAGCTGTATATATAATATTCTGCAGTAGATGAGCTGTATATATAATATTCTGCAGTAGATGAGCTGTATATTATAATATTCTGCAGTAGATGAGCTGTATATTATAATATTCTACAGTAGATGAGCTGTATATATAATATTCTGTAGTAGATGAGCTGTATATTATAATATTCTGCAGTAGATGAGCTGTATATATAATATTCTGCAGTAGATGAGCTGTGTATTATAATATTCTGCAGTAGATGAGTTGTATATTATATTATTCTGCAGTAGATGAGCTGTATATTATAATATTCTGCAGCAGGTGAGCTGTATATTATATTATTCTGCAGTAGATAAGCTGTATATTATAATATTCTGCAGAAGATGAGCTGTATATTATAATATTCTGCAGTAGATGAGCTGTATATATAATATTCTGCAGTAGATGAGCTGTATATTATAATATTCTGCAGCAGGTGAGCTGTATATTATATTATTCTGTAGTAGATGAGCTGTATATTATAATATTCTGCAGCAGATGAGCTGTATATTATAATATTCTGCAGCAGGTGAGCTGTATATTATAATATTCTGCAGTAGATGAGCTGTATATATAATATTCTGCAGTAGATGAGCTGTATATTATAATATTCTACAGTAGATGAGCTGTATATATAATATTCTGCAGCAGGTGAGCTGTATATTATATTATTCTGCAGTAGATAAGCACGGGGGTCAGTGGGTGCTCTTGTCTGCTGGCCCAGCTATCTTTAGACCAGGGCTCATATCATTGAATGCCCGATCTCTTTTACCGTGGGCAGAACACTAAGACAACACAGAGTGATGGTAAACAGTGTGGCAATAATTTATTGAACCACCAGCAATCAATAACATATAGAACAGTCCCAGCAAATCCATCAGATGGTACAAATTACAGAGTCTCACCCTTCCGCTGGCCCGCTTGGATTAGAGCCGTGAGATATGTGGCCAGGTGACCTGATTGTCCCAACCTGGATTTTTCAAATCGTCTCTGAATTTCATCAATGGTCAATGGAGCAGATCTGTATTTTTCCAGCCAGACTGTGGTCCCTTAGGCTAACATCATATAGAGTCTCCCCGAAAAGACGCAGATACTCCTTTTTTATAGTTCACATTTGTCCTTTCAAGCCATTATTCAGAATTTAAGGGTCAGGGATCATGATTAGTGTTGAGCGAGCATGCTCAACACTGCTCGGTACTTGCACGAGCATCTCACTACTCGGGATGTTCGGCGAGCACCGAGCATTTCCGGGTTACTCGGGCGGGAGCTCGGGTCTCCGCCCTGCATGTTTGGCGCTCTTTACAGAGCCAATGAACATGCAGGGATTGCCAGCCAGTCACTGTAATGCCGCAGCCTTGTTGGTTGTGGGCATTACAGTGATTGGCTGACCGCACAGCGTCACCTCGAGTATTTAAAACCGGGTGCCGCCATCTTGGACACAGTCACTCCGGATCAGACAGTGTAGGGAGAGTGCTGCTGAGCTAGGGAGAGATTTATACTGCGAAATAGGTAGTGTAGAGTCTCTAAAGCTTGCAAAATCAAACAGTCCTTCTGAGGACTAATATTCATCCCAGATATCAGGCAGGCAGGCAGGCTGTAAAGGAGACGTAGTGGTTATACCAACAAACACTGCATTACAGTCCTGTGTGCTGCTGTTGCTCAAATTGCTAGACTTAGCCCCAGGTCTCAGGGGCCAGGAAAAATTCTTTTTTTTTTATCTAAATCCTCTTTTTTTTTTTTTTTCCTCACTCAGACTGTACAAATACCCATCTTATTAACCTTTTGGTATTTTTTCCCCACAAAAAAAAAATTGAGTGTGTCTGTGAGTGTTCAGACACAAATATATCTGTTTAAAAGAGTCTGGTTTCGGCCAGATAGCTAGAACTGTGGTTTTGCAGTTCCACGGTTCAAATCTATGAATTATCTACTTTTTTGCCTTTTTTCCATAATAAAAAACAGTTTGAGTGTCTCGCTGACTGTTCAGGCACAAATATATCTGTTTAAAATATTCTGGTGAAGGCCAGATAACTAGAACTGTGGTTTTCCTCTTCCACGGTTCAAATCTGGGTGTAATCCACCTTTTTGCCTTTTTTACATAAAAAAAACAGTTTGAGTGTCTCGCTGACTGTTCAGACACAAATATATCTGTTTAAAAGATTCTGGTGTAGGCCAGAGAAATAGAACTGTGGTTTTCCTCTTCCATGGTTCAAATCTGGGTTTAATCCACCTTTTTGCCTTTTTTACATAAAAAAAAACAGTTTGTGTGTCTCGCTGACTGTTCAGACACAAATATATCTGTTTAAAAGATTCTGGTGTAGGCCAGAGAAATAGAACTGCGGTTTTCCTCTTCCACTGTTCTAATCTCCTTTTTATTACCCTTTTGCCATTGATAGTGCGAGCGTAAGCTAGTATACTTCATTTACAATGGGCAAGGCGTGTGGCAAAGGACGTCGAACTGGACGTTCTGGTGATGGTGCGTGCAGAGGACGGGGCCGTGGCCAAGGTGAAAATGTGCCACAACCAACAGCCACATCTTCTCGCTTCCAGTTCTTGACCGAATTACTAGGGAAGCACACAACAAAAACACTTTTGCCAACTGATCAGTGTGAACAGATTATTAATTGGATAGCAGATAATACTTCCAGTCACCCTGGCACCACCATCTCCAGTCTGTCTTCCACACGATCAAGTCTTAGTAGCCGTGAGTCTCGACCGCATACTCCTCCTCACCCTGATGCTCCTTCCTCCCACCATGCCGAGTGTCCTCAGACAGCAACTAAATCCCACACTTGGACACTCTGAAGAGCTGTTCACTGGTCCATTTCCATATTTGGGCCCCTCGCCTGCTCCGCTTGAAGTGGTGAAACAGGAGATCCCATGTAGCGATGGCCAAATATTTGAACAGCCACGGCCACAGGAAGGCGACGCTGGCAATTTGTCACAAGAGGTGGACGATGACGAAACACAATTGCCAGGAAGTGAGGAGGAGGACCGTGGTGCGGAAGTGGAAGAGGAGGAGGTGGTGGATGATCTAGTAACTGACCCAACGTGGCAGGAGGACACGCAGAGCGAGGCAAGCAGCACACAGGGGGAGGGAGACAGAGTACCCCAACAGGAAGGAAGAAGCAGTGTGGTGGCCGCAGACAGAAGGCGGGCAACCATTCCCTGTAACACCAACACGAGGGACGTTGCCAGTACAACCGGTAGGTCTTCCAGAGTCTGAAATTTTTTTAAGACTCTGTTAATAACCCCAAAAAGGCCATTTGTACCACCTGCCAGGCCAGCATCAGCAGGGGTGACAAAACTACCAGCCTGACCACCACCAGCATGATCAGGCACATGTCAGCAAAGCACCCGACTTTGTGGGGTGAATCCCAGGGTCCACGACCAGTGTCAGTGGGTATCACCACTGCTTCTTCCTCTGTTGTGCGTGTAAGAGAACCCCCTGTTGTGCGTGCAAGGCAATCCCCTGTCCATACTGCATGCAAAGATGCCCCCTCTTCTTAGTCTTCACTTGTTATGGCAGTTTCTCAAGAAACAGCATCAACGTCCACGTCCCACCGCAGCGTTCAATTGTCCATATCCCAGACATTTGAACGAAAGCGCAAATTCGCAGCCAAACGCCCCACAGGCCACAGTCCTAAATTTGCACATTTCACGACTGCTTGCGTTGGAAATGCTGCCTTTTAGGCTGGTGGAGACGGAATCCTTCCACAACCTTATGGCGGTGGCCGTCCCTCGGTACTCGGTCCCCAGCCGACACTATTTTGCCCGGTGTGCCATCCCCGCACTACACAAGCACGTAACCCAAAACATCTGCCGTGCCCTCAACAACACAGTTACTGGGAGAGTCCACCCGAGAACGGACACTTGGACAAGTGCTTGTGGCCAGGGACGGTACATCTCCCTGACGGAACAATGGGTAAACATAGTGGAAGCCATGACCCAGTCGAACCTTGGGACGGAACACATCCTCCCCACACCGAGGATTGCGGGCCCTATGTCTGTCAGAGTTCCCCCACAGTGTACAGCTCCTGCGCATCATCCTCCTCCTCCTCCTCATGTTCAGCCTCCATCTCAGATATCACCACATCAGTTACAAGCTGGAAGCACTGCAGTACTGCCTCAGCCAAGCGGCAACAGGCTGTGCTGAAACTCATAAGCTTAGGTGATAAACCTCACACTGCTTGTGAGTTGTGGACAGCTGTGAAAGAGCAGGCAGATCTGTGGCTGAGATCGCTGAACCTACATCCAGGCATGGTCGTGTGTGACAATGGCTTCCGCCGCCCTTGCTGTGTTGCTGCAGCGTTTGCAGCTTCCGGCACACCGACTGGTGTGTGATGGAACATTGGAACTCTACCCTCCACATGTTGCAAAGGATTTGTGAGCAGAAGAGAGCAGTTGTGGAGTACCAGCTGCAACAAGGCCGTCGATATTCAGGTCAGACTCCACACATAAGACCTCAGGAGTGGACCTGGATGTCTGACATATGTACCATCCTGACAAACTTTGAGGAGTCCACCAAGATGGTGAGTGGCGATGACGCCATCATTAGCGTCAGCATCCCACTTGTCTGTATTTTGCAATTCTCTCTGCAGAGAATTAAAGAGGAGGCATTGCAGCCAGAGTATGATGAGATGGATCAAGAAGCCATAGCGGGCAATTACACACAGCCAAGCCTCATCTCATCCTAACGTGCATTGGGGACAATGAGAGAGAGGAGGAGGAAGAACAGGAGCTGGTATCATGCGCTGTAGACGGTAGTACCTGTACAACGGACATACCATCGGTTCAGCGTGGATAGCCTGAGGACAGGGGGGTGGGGGAGGAGGAGGAGGAGAGCATGGTCAGTCGTCATCTTGGTGAGGACACGGAAACCTTGCCCGTTACCAGTCTGGCACGCATGGCTGACTTTATGTTACGCTGCCTTAACCGTGACCCTCGCGTTGTCAAAATGTTGGGTGACTGTAATTACTGGTTGGTGACACTTTTAGACTCCCGCTACAAGGAGAACTTTCACTCTCTTATTCCTGAGGTGGAGAGGTCTACAAAAATGGGGCAGTACCAAAAGGTCCTTGCTGCAGAACTGTTAAAAAAATTCCAATCTGAACACGCTAGCGGCAGAGGTCACAATTTGTTGCCCAACCAAGGCGTACATGCGAAAGAGACGCAACTCCAATCCAGCAGAGGCAGGGGAACACTGTCAACGTTCTGGAACAGTTTTCTGAGACCTGCCCAGCTTACAGGCCCTGAGGCGCGGGGTACTCTCACAAGGAGTGGAAAGTTTCAAAAGATGGTGATGGAGTACCTTGCTGACCGTGCCAGCGTCCTCCGTGATTCCTCTGTGCCTTTTAATTATTGGGTATCCAAGCTGGACACTTGGAATGAACTCGCTCTGTATGCTTTGGAGGTCCTGGCCTGCCCTGCCGCTAGCGTGTTATCGGAGCGTGTTTTTAGTGCCGCTGGAGGAATTATAACTGATAAGCGCACTCGCCTGTCAACTGACAGTGCTGACAAGCTGACCCTTATCAAAATGAACAAGGGCTGGATTGGGCCAGACTTCTCATCACCACCAAATGACAGCAGAGTAACATAAAGTCAAAACCACTGTGTTATTTAGGGAGGTGTAATCCCATGCACGGCTTCACACCCACACATGGGTATACGCTTCCTCATTTCGGCTGTTTTTTGCTCTTCTCCTTATCCTCAGCCTCCACCACCACTATACCACCAGGGTGACCGTTGTCCGTGTTTCCAGCATTGCAAGTTCCTCCGTCCTAATTTTTGGCAGCTTTTGCTTGGAAGGCATAGGCAAAGACTATGGGAGACCCACTCCCCAATAATGGGAATAATGTTTTTAATATGCTGTACTGCATGGCTCTTGTAAGGGGCATTAAAATCGTCTTGTTAAGCTACTGTGACCTCCACGTCTCTTCCAAGGGTCATTGATATTGTCTTTTTATTCCACTGGGACCTCCACCACTCTTCCAAAGGGCATTGATAGTCTTTTTCTTCCACTGCGACCTCCACCACTCTTCCAAGGGGCATTGATATTGTCTTTTTATTCCACTGCGACCTCCACCACTCTTCCAAGGGGCATTTATATTGTCTTTTGATTCCACTGTAACCTCCACCACGCTTCCAAGGGGCATTGATATTGTCTTTTTATTCCACTGGGACCTCCACCACTCTTCAAAGGGGCATTGATATTGTCTTTTTATTCCACTGGGACCTCCACGTCTCTTCCAAGGGGCATTAAAACCGTCTTGTTAAACCACTCTGAACTCCACGTCACTTCCAAGGGGCATTAAAACCGTCTTGTTAAGCTACTGTGACCTCCACGTCTCTTCCAAGGGGCATTAAAACCTTCTTGTTAAACCACTCTGAACTCCACAGCTCTTCCAAGGGGCATTGAAATATTGTTTTTAATTACCTCTAACCTCCACGACTCTTCCAACGGGCATTGCATTTCCTCCTAATTTTAGTCAGTTTTTGCTTTTCAATGCATAGGCGAACACTAAGGGAGACCCACTCCCCAATAATGGGTAGAAGGTTTTTAGTATGCTGTAATCCACGTCTGTTTCAAGGGGCATTGCAGTTCCTCATAATTTTTGGAAAGCCTTCCATTCACTGCTTAGGCTAACAGTGTACAGGAGACCCAGTTGCAATAAATGGAAAAAAAGGTTTAGTTAAGGCCCTCTGACCTCCATGTCACTTCCAAGGGGCATTGGAGTGCCTCAAAATTTTTGGTAGGCATTGCACTCACTGTATGCCCTACAACTGTGTAGCCAAACTGCTCCTTTTGGTACAGAAACATATCCTACAAGACATGTATGGTTGACTGGCCTGATATTGATGTGAATGGTCCCTGTTCCTCCTGCTATTTCTCCTTTGCCACCACCTCATCCATCATTCATCACCTGAAGCTTTGTTTTAATGGGAGTCATAGAACTGGGATAGTAGCAGGAAAAAATCCAGCAATCCTCAGAGGAGGTAGGATATGCTTCCTGACGAAGCCATTTCCATGCGAAACGCGCGTCGAGGCTACTGCACATCCCCAGCATCTCGCTCTAAGCTGCCCCAGACTCTGCCAACATGACCCAAGGTAATGTTAATCTTTTGATGCCACTCTCCCTGCTCCGTTGATGTGGGTGTTGTTATAACATAACAATAGAAAGCAGTACTTAGTGTCCTGCAATTAACCCCTTCAACACCTGACATCCTATACAGGGGGAATCGTTATTTGCCATATCTTTCTTTACCATAGGGTCCCACTAATGCGGATTTCTCTGACTCTAAATCACCTGACCGAATCTGGACTAGGATTTTTACTTGACTATAATCTTGTACTACCTAGCTGGCAGCACAGACTTACATCTATTACATTTAATATTTTTGGTAGGCATTGCACTCACTGTATGCCCTACAACTGTGTAGCCAAACTGCTCCTTTTGGTACAGAAACATATCCTACAAGACATGTATGGTTGACTGGCCTGATATTGATGTGAATGGTCCCTGTTCCTCCTGCTCTTTCTCCTTTGCCACCACCTCATCCATCATTCATCACCTGAAGCTTTGTTTTAATGGGAGTCATAGAACTGGGATAGTAGCAGGAAAACATCCAGCAATCCTCGGAGGAGGTAGGATATGCGCCAAAACACTGACCACCTCAGGCCTATCCGCTACTACATACATGCGCTTCCATTCCAAGGAACAGAAAGCTAAGGAGATAGATGGCCTCATGATCATGAATAATTTACTCGTTGTGTAGGAGGCCGACCACTGCTGCTGTCTACCTTCTGAACTTTGTGTTGAAGCCTGATTTACCCAGGACCCGCAATCCTCTATGTCTAGAGGACATGTTGCATCCCAGTGTTCAACTGTGTCCCGGCTTCCACAATATTAACCCAGTGTGAAGGCATCAGTGAGATGGACCATCCCTGGCCACATTCACTTGTCCACGTGTTTGTGGTTAGGCTGTCCTTCCCACTAAATGCACTGGGGAGGGCTCAGGTAATGTTTTGGTATGCGTGCTTATGTATAAGGTGCACCGGGACAAATAGGGGCGGCTGGGGACCGAGTGTGGACACTCGGCCGCCGGGCGGCTGGGGACTGAGTATGGATACCAGGCCGCCGATGCAGCCATAACATGGTGGCCGGCGTCTGCCTCCACAAGCCTAAAAGGCCTCATTTCAAGTGCAAGCAAGCTAGCAGTATGGTATTGCAGCCTGGGGGTGGGTGGGTGGCAGGCTGCACACTTACGCTCACATTCCAAGAAAACAAAGCAGATGCTAACTTCTATCATCATCATGCTCCTCACCTTGGCACTCTCAACTCCCCTGATTGAGAAGCCAGGGCCCACCGGAGGAGTCTGGTTGTCTGGTGGGCTCGTCCAATGCTGCCCTAAAGCAGGCCAAGCTAAGAAAAGTGTGGGGAAGGTTCCCAGGACAAATAGTGGCGGCTGGGGACTGAGTATGGAGACCTCGCCACCGACGCAGCCATGAGGTAGTGGCCAGCTTCGGCCTTCTCCAAACTAAAAAGCCCCATTTCAAGTCCAAGCTAGCAGTATAGTATTGCAGCCTACAGGTGGGTGGGTGGTTGGCTGCATATTTGCGCTTGCATTGCAAGGAATGGGGGAGGTACAATTGAACACTGCCCTGGGACAAGGACTTGCACAGGGATAGTTGCAAGTCTGCATCTTCTGAAGCAGCAAGGATCACTTCCAATGGGCACACTTTTAGGAATTGACCTGGGTGTCAGAGATGCTTCCAGGGGTCTTCCCCATGCTGTTCCCATGTCTTTTCAGCACTGTATGCATGTGTCACACAGCACATGACCAGATAAGGTTGTAAAATGTTAAAATGACATTTCCTGGTGAATGCATTTGTCACGGTTGAAAGCAATACAAAAGTGCAAAAAGGCATAAAAAATGCTACTTGTGAACATAGCCCAAGGTGTGGAGGAGTGTTTTTGTTTTTGGTTATTTATTTTACCTTATATACAAGACTTTACCCTGGAAAGGATGTTCCTTAACATATTTCACAGGAAAACAGTTTCACTTTCGTTTTTGAACGTTTTATTGTGAGTCCAATGTGGTTGCTGTAGGAGAACTCTGCCCATAGAAGACGTTGTATCCAGTCATCCTGGTGAGCAGAAATAAAGGGGCAAGCATACTGTAGTTTTCAAGAGTTTTGTTAACTGGTTTCACTTGTCCATTGCTCTGTGGATGGCACGCGGTGGAGAAATCCAGCTGGACATTCAGCAGCTTGCAAAGATCTCTCCAAAATTTAGATGTAAACTGGACTCTGCGGTCAGAGACAATGTGGAGAGGGAAAGCATGAGGATGAAACTCATGCTGGAAGAACTATGTGGCAAGCTTGGGAGTCCAAGGTAGGCCGACCAAGGGGATAAAGTGACCCATCTTAGAGAACTGTTCCACCATGACCCAGATGGTGTTGTAACTAGAGATGAGCGTTGTTCTACTCGAACTGTTCGCCAATCTCAAATTCGAGCTGTTTTGGGCGGTGTTCGAGCCGTTCGGCGAACACGAACAATTTGAGAAAAATTCGGCTGCTCGAGGTTATGTTCGATAACTGTTCGTGCACCAAAATCATAACTGGATTTTTTCTCAGTAATGATGAAAATTAATGTTAATACGCAGTTTGAGTGTACAGCGGGGTGGGGGGAGGGGCAGGGGATGGATCTCTGCAGGAACAATGAAGATCTCCATTTTTTTTTCTCTTTCCCGCATTTGCAGTGGGGAGGTGCAATCTGTCAGCCTATCAGCAGCGCACACACGGAGCGAAGTGCTTTTTTTCACACAAGCAAGGGCATGTGTCATTGGCAGTGTATGTCACATGTCCTTGCCCTATAAGACCAAGCCATTTTCCCCGTCGCCACCATTTTCTCACTGCTGCAGCTGCGTGTTAGACGGCACCGCTGTTGCTGTGTGCGCTATACCTTGTTAATTTCAAGCCAATTTTCGCACAAATATACAGATAGCTTGGGAGTAGGGAATAGTTGTGATTGCAGTCCTTTTAAGGACTAGGTTACAGCATTTCCTACGACTTTTATCAGGGAGGTCTGTGCTCTTAAATAGATAGGTTGTGGGAGTAAAGACTAATTGTAATTGGGGTCCTTTTCAGGACTAGGTTACATGAGTTCCTATCAGTTTTTGCCAGGCAGGTCTGTGCCAGTGCTGTGCAAGTTTTTTTCACAGCATTTGGCTGAATCTAGCAAAGCTAATCCTTTTTGGCCTATTGCAGAGTGTGTTAGTCAGTGGAGTAGCCTATCTGTGTTGCAAGATATAACACCTGTGTATAGAATACCAATTTTTTTACTGCACCTAGTGAAGTAAAATCTTTTGGGCATAGCATCATTCCATTAGTCCATCTATACTGACCTCCATCAGGTTGCAAACTGAATATAATTTTTTTCTGCATCTAGCTCTGAAAAAATATTTGGGCTTCTAGCAGTGTGTGGGACTTGGTCTATTAGTCCATCTATACTGACCTCCATCAGGTTGCAAATTAAAAATATTTTTTTTCTTCATTTAGCTCTGAAAAAATATTTGGGCTTCTAGCAGTGTGTGGGACTTGTTCTATTAGTCCTTCTATACTGACCTCCAGCAGGTTGCAAATTGAATATAATTTTTTTCTGCATCTAGCTCTGAAAAAATAGTTGGGCTTCTAGCGGTGTGTGGGACTTGGTCTATTAGTCCATCTATACTGACCTCCATCAGGTTGCAAATTAAAAATAATTTTTTTCTGCATCTAGCTCTGAAAAAATATTTGGGCTTCTAGCAGTGTGTGGGACTTGGTCTATTAGTCCATCTATACTGACCTCCATCAGGTTGCAAATTAAAAATAATTTTTATCTGCATCTACAGTACCTCTGAAAAAATATTTGGGCTTCTAGCAGTGTGTGGGACTATTTGTATTAGTCCATCTATACTGACCTCCATCAGGTTGCAAATTCAAAATAATTTTTTTCTGCATCTAACCCAGCCAATAGTTTTGGCCTAATACCACAGTTTGGCCACTCAGCTCTGCTCGGTTACCATCCATTGTTTTTTTGTGCAAACAACTCCAGAGTTGTGAATTAGTTAACCACCAAAATGAGTGGAAAAAGGCCTGCTGCTGGTGGAAAGGGGAATAGGCGTGTTGGGAAGGGGAAAAAAGGTTGTGTCCGTGGGGTAGGTGTTAAAGCAACAGTAACATCTGCAGAAGAAAGACCATCTTCCAGCCAAACTAAAATGTCTACTTCTTTTAGCGGACAATGTGATAAGATCCCTTTCTTACGGCCACGCCAATCGCTACAAATTCCAGATGAGGCACAAAAACAGCAGGTGCTTCAACGGATATCAAGTGCTCCTTTAAGTGGGCTCTCCTCCACATCAACTTCAACATCACAAATACTCCAGTCCTCAAAGGTGTCACCCAAATCGCACTTGCTTCCTCACAGCTCCCAAATCTCCAGCTGCCCGTCTGAGTGTGAGGTAGAACAGATGGTTGAGTCTGCAGAGCTGTTTACTCATACTATAGCCTGGGAATCAGAGGTCGACTCCAGCGCTTCTGTGAATCCAGACGAGGAAATGATCTGCACTGATGCCCAGAATCTTTATGAGTCGGATCCAGGACCAGACGCAGAAGGTTCTGACCATAATGTAGACCCTCATTCCCAAACTGTAACTCCTGTTGGTGGAGACAATGAGGAAGATGATGATAAGACTCAAATACCTGATTGGAGCGACAACTTTAGTTTTTTGTCAGGGCAGGTTGGCTCTGAGGACGACGGGTGTGATAACGCACAGGGTGATGATGATGAGGTCGGAGATCCCACTTACTGTCAACCCACAGTCAGCCAAGAGATGAGGTCAGCAGAGGAGGTGGAGGAAGATGCTAGTGACGACGAGGTCAGGTTGCGCCTTCCTGGACAGAGACGTAGTACTGGAAGCACGTCAACAACTGCATCCTCAAACACAACTCTGCCTCTCACCACAAGTCGTGGTGGCTCTTCAGGTCGCATGGGTGCTAAGCCTTGCATAGCCTGGGCATTTTTTCAGATCGATAAAGATGACCCAACTCGTGTTATCTGTAACATTTGTCAGCAAAAGCTAAGTAGAGGCCAAAAAATACATAGTTTGAGTACTTCATGCATGAACCGGCACATGGACATGAAGCATAAGTTGCAGTGGGAAGCTCAGTGTGCTACAATGCGGCCTAGCCGGCCGGGCCAATCACCGTCTGCCATATCTTGTGCATCCGCGGCCTCTTCATCCTCTGTGACTGGGGGGACAGCAGTCACACCTGTTTTGGGGCGCAGACCTGCCACCTCTTTACCCGCAACAGCCAGCGTGATTGGCAGGTCATCATTTTCTTTGGAGGTGGTAACACCAGCTGGTGTTGAGCGCTGTCCGACATCGATAGCACCACCTTTGGATCAAGGCAACCTAACATGTCCGCCTGCATCTTCCTCACAGACCGGCATTTTGCCGGGGACACCCTTATCAACCCCGTCTAAGCACAATAGCCAGCCCTCGGTCCCTCAGATGTGGACAAGTAAAAGACCATTTCCTCCTAGCCATGAGAAAGCTAAGAGGTTGAATTTCACCATCTGCAAGCTCTTGGCTACAGAAATGCTGCCTTTCCGCCTGGTGGACACAGAGGATTTTCGAGACCTTATGTCCGTCGCAGTGCCCCAGTACCAGATGCCCAGTCGGCACTACTTCTCAAAGAAAGGTGTGCCTGCGCTCCACCAGCATGTTGCACACAACATCACCGCTTCTTTGAGAAACTCTGTGTGTGACAGGGTGCATTTCACCACAGACACTTGGACGAGTAGGCATGGACAGGGGCGTTACATGTCGCTGACTGGGCACTGGGTAACTATGGTGACAGCAGGACAAGGGGCTGCTGTCCAAGTCTTGCCGTCCCCACGAGTTGTGCGTCAATCCTCTTTATGTCAAAGTTCCTCCACTGCTTCTGCCTCCTCAACCTCCTCTCGGTCTTCCACCTGCACCCAAAGCCTGTCTGGTCATGCCACAAGCTTTCTAACTGCGCAGAAGGGATCCTGCACACCTCCTTACTATGCTGGCAGTAGGGCTCAACGTCATCAGGCGGTTTTTACATTGAAATGTCTGGGAAATGTGAGTCACACAGCTGAGGAGTTGTGGTCAGCTCTGGAGAACCAATTTCATGAATGGTTGTCTCCACTGGACCTGAAACCAGGGAAGGCCGTGTGCGACAATGCTGCAAACCTGGCTGCGGCCCTTCGCCGGGGCAATGTCACACACGTGCCTTGTATGGCTCACGTGTTGAACCTGGTTGTCCAGCAATTTTTAGCCCACTATCCCAGACTAGATGGCCTTCTGCAGAGGGCACGGTCGCTGTGTGCTCACTTCCGCCGTTCGCATCCCGCAGCTCAGCGACTTACATCTCTACAAAAGTCGTTGGGCCTGCCACTTCACCGGCTAAAATGCGATGTGCCTACCCGGTGGAATTCAACTCTGCACATGTTGCAGCGACTGTGGCAGCACCGACAAGCCCTGGTGCAATACGTTCTGACGTATAGCCTGGGCCAACGAGATTCAGAGGTGGGGCAAATCACGCTGGAGGAGTGGTCTCAGATCAGGGACCTATGCACCCTTCTGCACAGTTTTGAAATGGCGACGAAGATGTTTAGTGCTGACGATGCCATTATCAGCATGACTATTCCGGTGATTTACATGCTGGAGCACATGTTAAACAGAATTCGGAGTCAGGTGGTGGCACAAGAGGAGGTGGAGGAAGTAGAGGAGGAGGAGTTGTATGCGGAAGGGCTAACATCTGCAAGGTCCAGACGGTCGGCAGCACCAAGGCGGCAGGCATGTGAGGGTGGGGGAGATGGTTTTACCAGGGCGCATGGTAGCAGCCAAACTAGTGAGGAAGGTGCAGGGGCCCAGGAAGAAGTGGAGGACGAACTGATGGAAGACTCATCAGATGAGGGAGACCTTGATCACATTTCTGTTGTGCGAGGTTGGGGGGAGAGGACAGAGGAAGGAAGCATGATTGTTACCTCGCCACCAACACAACAGGGACTTGGTGCTCCTGGATGCGCAACACACATGAGTGCCTTCTTGCTGCACTACCTGCAACATGACCCTCGAATTGTGAGAATTAGAAATAATCCTGACTACTGGGTTGCCACACTGTTAGATCCCCGGTACAAAAGTAAATTTGCAGAAATTATTCCTGCCATAGAAAGGGATGCACGCATGCAGGAGTATCAGCAGAGACTGTTGCAGAATCTTACATGTGCTTTTCCACAAAATACCAGTGGTGCACGTAGTGAATCTCACAGTTCCAACTTGCCAACCGTGGGACCGTCAAGTGTTCAGCACTCAAACCGTAACAGAACCACAGTATCTGCTGGTAACATCAATTTTGCGGAATCATTTCACCACTTTTTTAGCCCATCCTTTGCAAGGCCACAGGAGACAAGAAGTCTGACACATAGTCAACGCCTAGAGACGATGGTACAGGAGTATCTCCAAGTAAACATTGAAGCCACGACTGTGTCACTGGACCCTTGCTCTTTTTGGGCTTCCAATCTGGATAAATGGACGGAGCTAGCCACTTACGCCTTGGAGATCTTGTCATGCCCCGCAGCCAGCGTTCTGTCTGAACGTGTGTTCAGCGCTGCTGGTGGTGTGCTGACAGATAAGCGCACGCGACTCTCCACTGATAATGTAGACAGACTCACGTTCATAAAGATGAACAAATCATGGATCCGAAACGACTTTTCTACCCCTGTGTCATCCTGGGGAGAGTAAAAGCTTGATGATTGGTTAAAATCACCCTACCAAACGTTTTAAGCTTTCAAATTACTAATCATGTTTATCTGTATCTTGACTGGAAAATAATTTGGGCTTTGTAGCAGTGTGCAGCACTGATCCTATTAGGCCATCTATACTAAAGCTTCACCAGATTTAAAATTAAAAATAATTTTTAGCTGCATCTAGCCCGGAAAATAATTTTGGGGCTCCGAGATGCGCAAGGCACATAAGTGCCTTCTTGCTGCACTACCTGCAGCATGACCCTCATATTGTCAGAATTCGAAGTAATCATGACTACTGGGTTGCCACACTCTCATTTTAATAAAGACCAAAAAAATGGTCATTTTTGAAATTATAAGCATTAGCAGGTTGTTAGAAACTGAAATCAAACAGTTTTCAACTCAAAACTTTATTCTAGGTGATGTTACATTTTCACATAGGACCCCTTGTTCGAAAGGAGCTTCTGAACTCTCTCGTCCATTGAATTTGTCAGGTTTTGGATGGTTTCTGCTTCAATTGTTTTGCATGAGGACAGAATACCCTCCCAGAGCTGTTGCTTAGATGTGAACTGCCTCCCGCCATCATAGACACTCCTTTTAATGATGCTCCAAAGGTTCTGAATGGGGTAGAGGTCAGGGGAGCATGGGGGTCACACCATAAGTTTGTCCCCTTTTATGCCCATATCAGCCAGAGATGCAGATGTTTTATGTGCAGCATGAGATGGTGCATTATCATGCAGAAAAATGATCTTGCTGTGAAATACACGGTTCTTCTTCTTGAACCATGGCAGGAAGTGCTGTTTGAGAAAATCCACATACATTATGGAGTTCATCTTTAGCGCCTTCAGGGATCCTAAAGGGGCCGACAATCTCTCTCCCCATGATTCCAGCCCAAAACATTACTCCACCTCCTCCTTGTTGGCGCTGTAGCCGTGTTTGCGTGGGGTGTCCATCAACCAGCCATCCTCCACTCCATCCATCTGGACCATCGAGCGCTGCACGGCACTCATCCGTGAACAAAACAGTTTTGAAATCAGTCTTCATGTAATGTTTGGCCCACTGGAGCCGTTTCTGCTTGTGTGAAGTGGATAGAGGAGGTCGACAGGATGGCGCATGCACAGCTGCAAACCTCTGAAGGACCCTGCATCTTGTTGTTCGGGGGACGTTGGAGGCACAAGCAGCTTCAAAAACTTGTCTGCTGCTATGACAAGGCTTTTTTGCCGCTGCTCTTTCAACCTGACGTAATTGCCTGTAAGAAAGAGTCCTCAATTTGCCCTTATCAGCACGCACACGTGTGTACTGTGAATCAGCTACATACTTCTTGATTGCCAAGACACTTCATCCTGATCATCGCACAATGTTGATTGTAGTCATGCCTTGACCTAAACACTCCACAATTTGTTGCTTCTCAGCAGCCGACACATCCTTTTTCTTTCCCATTTTGGCAGAAAATGTAGGCTGCTTAATAATGTGAGAGAGCCTTCTTAAGTAGTCTTGCCTTTCATTGGACACACCTGCCAAACTAATTAGCACAGGTGTCTGCAATTGCTTACAGTGATATAAAGAGCCCTGACACACATCACCATCAATGAGTTTAACTGACAAACAAACAAATTCTTCCCTTATCACTCCTAAACACTTTTTGCATAATAATTTGGAACGCGGTGTACATGTGCTTTTCCACAAAACACCAGTGGTTCACGTAGTGAATCTTACAGTTCTAACTTGCCAACCGTGGTCTGTATGGAGTTGTTCAATAAAGGGCCCAAAATTAAGATAACATAGATGGGAGAGGTCTCTATGAATAGGAATTCCTAAGTATTTGATACCCTGTGAGGGCCAGGCAAAGGGAAAGTTGGACTGGATGGAATCCTATATGGATTTGGGGAGGGAGACATCGAGGGCCTCAGACTTCGCTGCATTGATTTTAAAATTTTACCATGTAACAAAGTGATCTATTTCAGCCATAACAGCATGGATGGATATATGTGATTGAGTGATATATACTAGGACATCATCAGCAAATAGAGAGCACTTGTACTCGGTGCCTCCCACCTCAATCCACCTAATATTGGGGTTATGGCGAATTGATGAGAGCAGGTGCTCCGTCACTAGGATGTATAAGAGAGGGGACAGAGGACATCACTGCCTTGTCCCATTGGTGATTGTGAAAGGTGATGAAAATGTTCTGACGCACCCCCTGGGCCTTGGGACACCCGGAGCCGGACCCTTTTTGGTGGATGCTGGTGGTTGTAGTCTTCGTGGCGGCGACCCAGTTCCGTGGCTCAGGGCGGTCAAACCAGTGGCGGAACTATTTATGTGGTTTTCATGTTTAAATGTCCGACTACGCCACCCGTGGATTGCGGTCAGAGTGAACCGCCGCTACAGGGCAGACCACTGAGGCTGGTGTTGTGGGTGCAGCAGAGCGTAGCATAACTCCCCACGGGAGGAGTATAGCCTCAGGGCAGTGTATGCGGAGGATGGGGGTGATGGTGCAGGGCAGCAGCAGTAACGACACGGAGTCAGTGATGCAGTTCAGGGCCTTTACTCACAGTTCTTATTATCCAGACCACGTCTGCAGGTAACGGCTGCCCACGTCGTACTGTGCTCACCAGGTGAGGGGCTCAGACAACTCCCAGATAACTTTGGAGCACTTCACAGGACCCCCTTTGTGTGTCCTTTGTCTGGCCTTTCTTACCAACACTTCTGTCCGGCTGCCTCGGGCCTCGTCTTGGTAAACTTGGCGCCAGTTTCCCTGACCCTATGTGGTGCCTTCCTAGCGGGTGTAGCGAGGGGCTGCGCCACATAAAATGTCAGAGCCTCCGGTTTCTAGCTGAGGGTCGTTTCCTGCCTCCACTAGTTCGGGGACCGGTCTCCCCCTTTGGCCTGACCCCTCCACGCAGGTGGATTCGGGCGTGCGGTGGCGACTCGCCCGTCCGCACCCCTGGGATCCCTTCATTCCTCGTTCCTGGAGCCTTCTCCGCTCCTCTTCCTTCTCCCTCTTCCAGGCCTGGGCCTCTGTTACTAGGCCCGCCTCCGGAGCAGAGCTCATGCAGAGCCCCTGCTCCCTGCCACTTCTGCTCAGACTTCTCTGCACTGAACTAAGATGGTGCCCACCTTTTATACTCCCTTCTCAATGCACCCAGGAACTGCTTCCTCCCTGCTCCTGCACTACAGGGTTCCCCTTCCTCAGTGTTCCCTCCCCCCACTCCAGCCAGGGACAGGGACTGTCGTGCCCATCTCAGGGGCATATTGGTCGCCCTGCCCCACGGCAATGTGGTGTAATGCATGCAGGTGTCGGGTCCTGATCCACACTCCATCCTTACCTGAGAGTGAGATATCACACCTCTGGGTGAGGTGCAATACGTCTGTAGCAACCGAGCCCTCAGGGTGCTACAGTTCCATTTATCTTCAGCCTAGGTGACGTATTGCGATACAGGGCCGTGATTTTGGCTATAAAAGGGTCCCCTAGACCCCTACCCCAAGCTTTTTAAGAGAATCATATATGGCGTGCCAGGAGACTCTATGGAATGCTTTCTCAGCATCCAACGAGAGTATCTAATTACAAATTTTTAACTGCATCTAGCCCAGGAAATACTTTGTGCCTAGTAGCAGTGTCTGCTAGTGAGCGGATTATCCCGGCTGTTAAGCAAGCTGCACCACCTGTAGTTTAGACACTTAATTTTTTCAAAGGAAATGCTTCGGGACCATGGGATACTTAGTGAAGAGCATCAGGAGGCACCCCAAGGCATAGGGGCTGGGACTGGCAGTAGGATGCCTTGCGGTGGACAGCCGAGCTCGATCCTTATAAAAGCTTTTTAACTGCAGCAGCTTTAGTGGACGCTACTGGAGCTGGAATTACCGCGGCTGCTGGCATGAGACTTGCCCTCCAATAGATCCTTGTAAATGGATTTAAAGTGTATTCATTCAAATTAGAGAGACAATTTAAATTAAAAAGCTTAGAGCTGCCTCCACCACAGGGGGGCTCGCTCGACCCACCAGCGGACAGGCACCAGTATTGGGAGAGGGGGGCTGGCCGTCAGGGTTCACCGCGGCTCTGGCACAAACCCGGCGACACAGAGGTGGCACGGGCAGGAGCGGACTGGCCGTGTCGGCTTCTCACTTTTTGGATTTTAGAAGGGCATGACATGCCTATATCTGTGTCTCCCCCTCCTTTTACTCCTCCACCTCTTTTATTTTCGCATGACTATATGTACTTGTCACTTTTCCATGTGTTAGTTATGTCTTCTGAGCAGTTTGTCAGCTTTTGGACACCTGGCTTGACGAGGAGTGCCCACCTGGCTTGACGAGGATTTAGCCGTTGGGTTGACTGCAGAAAGGTTAAGTTCTTATGATCAGTGTATATAATAACTGGAGAGCTGGTGCCTTCCAGTAGATGACGCCATCCTTCTAGCACCATCTTAATGGCCAGTAGTTCGCAATCCCTAATAGAGTAATTACGCTCAGTCGGTGAGAACAGTTTAGAAAAGAATCCACAGGAGACAGATTCCCAGAAGAAGTTTTTTGCAGAGGAACTTCCCCAGCATCGATAAAGGAGGCATACACTTCTAGTAGAAACTGTTTGTTAGGGTCAGGGTGATGCAGCACCGGAGTTCTCATAAAGGCCTCTTCTAAGTGCTGGATAGAAGACACGACAGACTCATTAATTGTTCTCCCATAGACGCTGCAGAACCTGACGTACGTGTCTTCTATGGGTGGATACAGTAGATAATGAGAGAATATCAGGATGTCGTCCAAATATACAACCATTTTAATATAAAGAAGGTCCCTGAAGATGTCATCTACTCGTTGCCTTTGCATATCTGGATCAAGTTATAATACACTATTAGATCCAATTTGATGAAAATCTTAGCCCCACGGATTCTGTCAAAAAGTTCTGAAATCAAGGGCAGAGGATAATTGTTTTTGATGGTGATTTTGTTAAGGCCCTGATAGTCAATGTAGGTAACCATCCTTCTTTGTCACGAAGAAGAAGCTGGCAGCAGCAGGAGAAGAGGACTTACGAAGAAATCCCTTGGCAAGGTTCTCTTGGATATATTCTGATATGGTCTGAGTCTCTGGTAGTGATAGAGGGTATACCCAGCCTCGGGGAGGAGAGGTGCCAGACTGAAGGTCTATGGGGCAATCGTAAGGTCTATGAGGTGGCAAGACCTCTGCCTTCAATGTCAAGCCTGCAAAGGCTTGACAATAGGTGGGCAGAGAAGAACAGTTCGTAGGCATGGAAGGCAGAGACTAGGTCAAGACCTTGGCGAGGCAAGCGGTAGCGCACGACAGTCCCCACTGAAGCACTTAACCGGAGGACAAATCGACAGCTGGCACGTGTGAACGCAACCATGGCAGACCCAGCAGGACAGAGTTCACAGATTTTGACAGCACGCAGAACAAAATCTTTTCAGAATGCAGAGCTCCAATCTGGAACCTGACGAGCTATCTCATGAATTGGATAGGCTCAGCCAAGAGTTGTTCATGTATGGAAGCACTAGCCATGGGTTGATCAAGTCGTTGTGTCGGAAGTTGAAGCTCAAAAGCCATGTCCTGACAGGATGAAGTTGGCAGCCGAACTGGAATCAATATGGGCGGTAGTGTAGAGAGACTTCTCACCACAGGCCACTGTGACTTCGGTCACTAGTTTATGAGAGCAATCTTTTTCACCTAGGGTCATCTCTTTCCGACCTACCCTAGGTGTTGCAGTTTCCCGGCTTCACTGGGCACAGGTGAACTTAATGCCCTTTGCCTCCAGAATACATGCATTGGTTCTTACTTATACCTTCGCTAACTCTCCTTTACAGAAAATATGACCTGCTTCACTAGCATTGGCTCAACAGCAGGAGGTGTAACTTGCGGCAGCAAGAGATACTGGAAGGCTGTTCCCAGCAAAATGAGATTGCCTTGTTGTTGGCTTCTGGGCATGCATGAATTGGCAAAATTATGCGCAAAGCATCTCCATTTTTTCTTATTATCTAGAGTAATTCAATTTAAATTTCTAATGTTTCATGTGTACATGCTATAGCACTACAGAATTCAACTTTATTTTTTTATTTGACGTGCCCCCCAGGGCAATGGGGTGCTCGGCAGCCGGGCCTTTAGATACTGGGGAATGAGATATATGTATGCCACAGTGGCTGCGGCCCGGTCCGTGGCCCAGGGCGGTCAACAAAAAGGGGATTATTTACAAGGGAGTTGTAGTTTGATCGTGACGCCACCTGTGGTTTCCGGTAATCGGTACCGGCGCTGCTGCAGACCTCTGGGGCAGTTGATAGGGCAGCTTGGTTGGAACGGCTCCCCACAGGTGGAGCCGGCTCCAGGGCAGTGTAGGATGGATGGGGATGCAGGTGAGCGGTGGCCAGGTTGGATCAGGGGGAATGACGGACACGCACACAGGGGTTCCCTTCAGTACCTTTACTGGTGTGGATAACTGGTACGGTCCAGGGAACTCGGTGGTAAGGGTGCACTTCTGGACTCTTCCCAGTGAGCGGGTATAAGGCCTCCTGGTCCGTTGCTTCCTCTTTCTAAGCTTCTGACCTGCCTGGAGCTAGGCCTGGCTTCTATGCTGTTTCTCTCTCTCTCTCTCTCTCACCTGCTGGCTTTGTAGAAGGACTTTCCTCTTGGCAACCACTCTCCCTGGATGCTGGGGCCTTCGTGGTTCCTAGTCCTGTCGATGGGTTTAGCTTCAGGTCGACCGGGGACTTGTAGTCCTCCTGGTATGCCGGTGATCCCTACTGGGTGTAGATGCCCCCGTTCTGGGGTGAGCCTATGATGCTCCTCTGCCCCCTTATCACTTCTCTCCTTCTCTCCTTGCCTCCGGCCACACTCGGGGCCCTCAACTCAGGCTTCAGCATGTGCTGCAGGCCTCAACTTGCCTCAGCACAGCAGCCAGCGTGCTGCTACTTCACTGAGCACACTCTTAACTGATCTAGCAGACTGATCTGACTACCTAACTCCACCCTCCAATATATATGTCACTGACAGACTCCCTCTGGTGGTATGAGGTGGAAGGGTGGAGGTGTTTGTGTGTAGCGAGGGTCTCTTGTGGAGAAGCCCATCCATGCACCCTTTTGAGTCCTGTGGTACCTGTGAACAGCAGGGCGCCACATTCCCCCCTAGTACAATTCAGTACTCCTGGACTCAAGCATTTTGTAAAAGGTTACAACAACAACAATTATAATAACAATAATAACATTTCCTTAAAACATATAATACACCCTTCTAAAGTCTCAGTGAGATCCATTACAGGTGTCCATCTCATTGGTGAAGGTGCAAATGGAGCAGTATGAGGGACCCGTCCGAAAACCCTCAACGTAGGCCCTCGTCTTGGCTGCAGGGCATAGGTGATCCAGGTGTTGGACCACGTCTTCGGCCACTCCAAACGGGTTTTTGTTCTGAGGTCATGTGTTGCATAAATAAAATCAATAAAGGGGGCACTTTAAGGAGTACAACTATTTACAAATAAAGTTTTTGGCTGCTCACAGTCCTCAGCCTACAAGTCTTTAAACCCTTACGGGTAACTAAACACACATATATATTTTCAGTTCACATAAATAATAACAGCAGGCAATACCCAACTGGATAACTATTTACACTGCAGCCATTTTTAACTTATTCCCTATACCTGGCAGGGATTTGGCCTTGTGTGCTGCGTGTAGACCTACGTAGCACTGGGGTGTTATTAGTGTCTGTGCGTGCACTATCCGCTAACCTATCAGATCTACGTGTGGGTAAATTATAGAACTGCCTCAATCTCTCTATGGGACTGGCAAGTACAGTGTTTACTGGGCCTTCTGGCTCTGCTTCAACTGGTGATCCTTCTTCTGGGGATTCTTCTTGTTCCTGAGCAGGCTCTTCCTGGGCGCTTACAGGTTCTACTTGCTGTGGAGGTTCTTCTGGTTGCTGATAGAAGTGCATCACTGGTATGATAACTGCTCCATCAAGTTGAGGCCAGTCTGCAGGGAAATCTCCTAGAACTGTATAAAGTACATCTTCTTTGGGTTCTTCCGGTACTATAAGAGGTACTTCCTTCTCCTGTGGCTTCAATAGACCTGGGCATAATTTCAAGTGGTCTCTTGAGACTGTTGCAGTTGTCTTACCTCCGTCTTTACTGATCAGGCAGGTTCTGCTGTTATCAAATCTAGAATTTAACACAGTGTAGGGTTCTCTTTCCCACTGGTCATCGAGCTTGTGACCTCTTCTTTTCCGCTTGAGCACGATTTCTCCAGGTGCCAAGGGTTCTGCTGCTGCATGCTTATTATACTAGCCTTCTTGCTTTTCCCTTACTCTGTTTAGACTGTCTTTGACACAGGCCTGTACTCTCCTGTACTGCTCTTGTCGAGTTGTGTCCCAGTCTTCAGTGGACACATCTGCATCAGGTTCTACCACTCCGAGGTCCAGGTCCAGGTCCATGGGCAACTTTCTTGCGCTCATGAGGTACGCTGGGGTACAATTAGTAGAACTCACAGGTATGTGATTGTACAGATCTACCAGGTCAGGTAGTTTGTCTGGCAACTGGTTCCTTTCTTCCAAGGATAAGGTTTTCAGCAGGTCTATGACGATGTTGTTCATTTTCTAGCACAAACCTTTGGTTTGAGGGTGATACGGTGTAGTCCGGATCTTCTTGCACCCATACAGATGACAGAATTCTTTAAACAGCTCGGCTTCAAAGGCAGGGCCTTGATCTGTCAGCACCTTGTCCGGGTATCCATGGGGCCTGCAGAAGTATGCTTGGAACGTTCTTGCTGCAGTTTCTGCTATCAGATCTTTGACAGGGGCTACCACCAGGAACCAGGAATAGTGATCCACCATGGTCAGGGCATAGGAATAGCCTGACCTGACCTGCTGGGTGACAACTTGACGTGATCCAGAGCGACAATCTCCAAGGGTCGAGTTGTTTTGATGGGCTGCAGGGGTGCTTTCTGGCTGCCGTAGTCCTTCCTTCTGAGGCTACAGGGCCCACAATTCCGGCACCACCTTTCTATGGAGCTCCGCATTCCAACCAAATAAAACCGGTCTTTCAGCAGGGTTTCCAGTTTCTTCCAGCCAAAGTGACCTGCTTGATTGTGGTAGGCCTCTAACACCATCTGGATGTCTGTCCTGGGTACTACAATCTGCCACACCATTTCATGGGTTCTGGGGTTGACATACCTTCTGCACAGCTTCTCTCTGTAGATGAACAGCCGGCTTCTCTCATTCCACAGTTGCTTAGCTTGTGGAGGAGCATCCTTCTCCAGGTGAGAACCTTCTTGGGTTATCAGTAGTGTTGAGCGAGCACTAAAATGCTCGGGTGCTCGAAGCTCGGGCCGAGCTCGCCGTGATACTCGGGTGCTCGACCCGAGCAACAAGCCCAATGTTAGTCTATGGGAGACTCGAGCATTTTTGCGGTGGCACCCCGGGCAGTCTTTTAAAAGCCTAACAAGTGCCCAAAACGATAGTGACAGTGCTCAAATGACATGGAGACAGCATGGGGATCGCCCCAGGAAGCATTTCTGACCCCTAGGTCACTGCTGTCAACAACGTGGTCAGAGGTATTAAGCCACTTTTACGGGATCACAATAAAACGTTCAAAAACGAAAGTGAAACTTTTTTCCTGTGAAATATGTTAAGGAACATCCTTTCCAGGGAAAAGACTTGTGTATAAGTTAAAATAAATGACCAAAAACAAAAATACTCCTCCACACCTTCGGCTATGTTCACAAGTAGCATTTTTTATGCGTTTTTGCACTTTTGTATTGCTTTCAACTATGACAAATGCATTCACCGTGAAATGTCATTTTAACATTTTACAACCTTATCTGGCCATGTGCTGTGTGACACATGCATAAAGTGCTGAAAAGACAAGGGAACAGCATGGGGAAGACCCCTGGAAGCATCTCTGACTCCCAGGTCACTGTCTAAAAGTGTGCCCATCATAAGTGATCCTTACCGCATCAGAAGATGCAGACTTGCAACTATCCCCATGCAAGTTCTAGTCCCAGGGCAGTGTTCAATTGTACCTCCCCCATTTCTTGCAATAAAAGCTCAAGTATGCAGCCTGCCACCCACCCACCCCCAGGCTGCAATACCATACTGCTTGCTTGCTTGAACTTGAAATTGGGCCTTTTAGGCATGTGGAGGTGGAATCTGGCCACCACGTCATGGCTGTGTTGGCGGCCTGGAATCCATACTCAGTCCCCAGCCACCCGGCGGCCGGGTGTCCATACTCGGTCCCCAGCCGCCCCGCGGCCGGGTGTCCACACACGGTCCCCAGCCGCCTGGGGGCAGCCGGGTGTCCATAAACGGTCCCCAGCCGCCCCTATTTCTCCTTGGAACATCCCCCCACACACTTTTCTTAGCCCGGCCTGCTTTAGGCAGCATTGGACGAGCCCACCAGAGAACCAAACTACTCCCGTGGGCCCTGACTTCTCCATCGGTGGAGTTGAGAGTGCCAAGGTGAGGAGCATGATGATGATGACAGAAGTTAGCATCTGCTATGTTTTCTTTTAATGCAAGTGTAAGTGTGCAGCCTGCCACCCACCCACCCCCAGACTGCAATTCCATACTGCTAGCTTGCACTTGAAATGGGGCCTTTTAGTTTGGAGGAGGCCGAAGCTGGCCACTACCACATGGCTGCTTCGGCAGCGAGGTATCCATACTCAGTCCCCAGCCGCCCATATTTGTCCTGGTGTGCCTTTTACATAAGATTAAGCGCGTATACCAAAACATTACCTGTGCCCTCCCCAGTGCATTTAGTGGGAAGGAGAGCCTATTCCGCTGTAGTGTGTGCATGCCAAAACCCTGTTCATGGTACATGCGAAGATGCCTCCCACCTTGCACCTGTCATTGCAGACTTGCAACTATCCCCATTCAAGTCCTTGTCCCAGGGCAGTGTTCAATTGTACCTCTCCCATTCCTTGCAATGCAAGCGCAAGTATGCAGCCTGCCACCCACCCACCCCCAGGCTGCAATACCATACTGCTTGCTTGATTGCACTTTAAATTGGGCCTTTTAGGCATGTGGAGGCGGAATCTGGCCACCACGCCATGGCTGTGTCGACGGCCTGGTATCCATACTCAGTCCCCAGCCGCCTGGTGGCCGGGTGTCCCCGCTTGCTCCCCAGCCTCCAGGGGGTGGCCGGGTGTCCATACTCGGTCCCCAGCCACCCCTATTTGTCCCGGTAACCTTTCCCACACTTTTCTTAGCCTGGCCTGCTTTAGGGCAGCATTGGCCGAGCCCACCGGACTATCAGACTCCTCCGGTGGGCCCTGGCTTCTCCATCAGGGGAGTTCAGAGTGCCAAGGTGAGGAGCATGATGAGGATGATAGAAGTTAGCATCTGCTTTGTTTTGTTGTAATGCAAGCGCATGTATGTAGTAGCAGCTAGGCCTGAGGTGGTCAGCGTTTTGGCGCATATCCTACCTCCTCCGAGGATTGCTGGATGTTTTCCTGCTACTATCCAAGTTCTATGACTCCCGTTAAAACAAAGCTTCAGGTGATAAATGATGGATGAGGTAGTGGCAAAGGAGAAAGAGCAGGAGGAACAGGGACCATTCACATCAATATCAGGCCAGTCAACCAGATATGTCTTGTAGGATATGTTTCTGTAACAAAAGGAGCGGTTCGGCTACACAGTTATAGGGCATACAGTGAGTGCAATGCCTACCAAAAATTTCGAGCCACTCCAATGCCCCTTGGAAATGACATGGAGGTCAGAGGGCATTAACTAAACCTTTTTTTCCATTTATAGCAACTGGGTCTCCCGTGCACTGTTGGCCTAAGCAGTGAATGGAAGGCTTTCCAAAAATTATGAGGAACTGCAATGCCCCTTACAAGAGCCATGTTTGGCACCCCAGGGGTCTGGTCACCACAGTAATAGAGATATTACGTCGGAGAGCAAGTGGGAGGTTTCCTGGTCAGGATCCCTTAAACATGCAACATCCTCCTGCCCCAGTCCTGGGAGGGGAGAATTCTGCCCTTATAAACTGGATCTGGGGCGGGGTTGAGTGAGTCAGAGAACAGTCAGAGTCAGAGTGAGAGCAAGGGAAAGTAACAGCAAGGAGCTCTGTAGGAGCTAGGAGCTAAAGACCAGAGGCTGGAAGCTGAGCAGAGCTCGCCCTGGCAGAAGACAATAGGAACCGGACACAGGAGTCCGAAGCTGTGAGGACTTATATATCCAGCAACAGAAACCAGCCGGCAGGGGATTTCAGGTCCTCTGGCCATAGAAGCCCGGTGGCTCAGTCACAAGCAAGGGACCAGCACCGCCGTCGTGGAGCAGAGGCTAACAGAAGGCCCCAAGTCACCAGCCATATGGGTGAGCACTACACGGTACACTCAGGGACGTGGGCTACTTCTACCCGCTTACAGCAAGGTAGCCAGGAAGAGTGCAGACAGACGGGGAGGCCTACAACTCCACCTGGCCAGGGGAACTCCTGCTTGCTCACAGACTGACCAGGCCTCTTATGTTAGCCAGTACTCCCGGGAGGGTCTACCTTATAATCATCAGTAAAGACCCTGAACTGCACTGCAAAGACTCTGAGTCGTTCCTGCTGCACTCGTGCACCAACACCCCCATCATCCACACTCACTGCCCTGAGGCTATACTCCTCCCGAGGGGAGTTATCCCATTCTATGCTGCGCACACAACACCAGCCTCAGCGGTCTGCCTCGCAGCGGTGGTACTCCCTGACCGCAATCCACGGGTGGCGCAGTCGGACAATTAACCTCAAAACTTAAGAAAGACTGCCACTGGTTTGACCAGCCTGAGCCACGGGACCGGGTCACTGCCACGGAGATCCGGCACCAGGTATCCCACACACGTGTACACACGGCCCAGGGGGCGCGTCACATGCAGTACAGCATATTACAAACATAAGCCCCATTATTGGGGAGTGGGTGTCCCATGGTATTTGCTTATGCTTTCCAAGCAAAAGCTGCCAAAAATTAGGACGGAGCAACTTGCAATGCCCCTTACAAGAGCCATGCAGTACAGCATATTACAAACATAAGTCCCATTATTGGGGAGTGGGTGTCCCATAGTATTTGCTTATGCTTTCCCAGCAAAAGCTGCCAAAAATTAGGACGGAGCAACTTGCAATGCCCCTTACAAGAGCCATGCAGTACAGCATATTACAAACATAAGTCCCATTATTGGGGAGTGGGTGTCCCATGGTATTTGCTTATGCTTTCCAAGCAAAAGCTGCCAAAAATTAGGACGGAGCAACTTGCAATGCCCCTTACAAGAGCCATGCAGTACAGTATATTACAAACATAAGTCCCATTATTGGGGAGTGGGTGTCCCATAGTATTTGCTTATGCTTTCCAAGCAAAAGCTGCCAAAAATTAAGACGGAGCAACTTGCAATGCCCCTTACAAGAGCCATGCAGTACAGCATATTACAAACATAAGTCCCATTATTGGGAAGTGGGTGTCCCATGGTATTTGCTTATGCTTTCCAAGCAAAAGCTGCCAAAAATTAGGACGGAGCAACTTGCAATGCCCCTTACAAGAGCCATGCAGTACAGCATATTACAAACATAAGTCCCATTATTGGGGAGTGGGTGTCCCATAGTATTTGCTTATGCCTTGCAAGCAAAAGCTGCCAAAAATTAGGACGGAGCAACTTGCAATGCCCCTTACAAGAGCCATGCAGTACAGCATATTACAAACATAAGTCCCATTATTGGGGAGTGGGTATCCCATTGTATTTGCTTATGCTTTCCAAGCAAAAGCTGCCAAAAATTAGGACGGAGCAACTTGCAATGCCCCTTACAAGAGCCATGCAGTACAGCATATTACAAACATAAGTCCCATTATTGGGGAGTGGGTGTCCCATAGTATTTGCTTATGCCTTGCAAGCAAAAGCTACCAAAAATTAGGACGGAGCAACTTGCAATGCCCCTAACAAGAGCCATGCAGTACAGCATATTACAAACATAAGCCCCATTATTGGGGAGTGGGTGTCCCATGGTATTTGCTTATGCTTTCCAAGCAAAAGCTGCCAAAAATTAGGACGGAGCAACTTGCAATGCCCCTTACAAGAGCCATGCAGTACAGCATATTACAAACATAAGTCCCATTATTGGGGAGTGGGTGTCCCATAGTATTTGCTTATGCTTTCCCAGCAAAAGCTGCCAAAAATTAGGACGGAGCAACTTGCAATGCCCCTTACAAGAGCCATGCAGTACAGCATATTACAAACATAAGTCCCATTATTGGGGAGTGGGTGTCCCATGGTATTTGCTTATGCTTTCCAAGCAAAAGCTGCCAAAAATTAGGACGGAGCAACTTGCAATGCCCCTTACAAGAGCCATGCAGTACAGTATATTACAAACATAAGTCCCATTATTGGGGAGTGGGTGTCCCATAGTATTTGCTTATGCTTTCCAAGCAAAAGCTGCCAAAAATTAAGACGGAGCAACTTGCAATGCCCCTTACAAGAGCCATGCAGTACAGCATATTACAAACATAAGTCCCATTATTGGGGAGTGGGTGTCCCATGGTATTTGCTTATGCTTTCCAAGCAAAAGCTGCCAAAAATTAGGACGGAGAAACTTGCAATGCCCCTTACAAGAGCCATGCAGTACAGCATATTACAAACATAAGTCCCATTATTGGGGAGTGGGTGTCCCATAGTATTTGCTTATGCTTTCCCAGCAAAAGCTGCCAAAAATTAGGACGGAGCAACTTGCAATGCCCCTTACAAGAGCCATGCAGTACAGCATATTACAAACATAAGTCCCATTATTGGGGAGTGGGTGTCCCATGATATTTGCTTATGCTTTCCAAGCAAAAGCTGCGAAAAATTAGGACGGAGCAACTTGCAATGCCCCTTACAAGAGCCATGCAGTACAGCATATTACAAACATAAGTCCCATTATTGGGGAGTGGGTGTCCCATAGTATTTGCTTATGCCTTGCAAGCAAAAGCTGCCAAAAATTAGGACGGAGCAACTTGCAATGCCCCTTACAAGAGCCATGCAGTACAGCATATTACAAACATAAGTCTCATTATTGGGGAGTGGGTGTCCCATGGTATTTGCTTATGCTTTCCAAGCAAAAGCTGCCAAAAATTAGGACGGAGCAACTTGCAATGCCCCTTACAAGAGCCATGCAGTACAGCATATTACAAACATAAGTCCCATTATTGGGGAGTGGGTGTCCCATAGTATTTGCTTATGCCTTGCAAGCAAAATCTGCCAAAAATTAGGACGGAGCAACTTGCAATGCCCCTTACAAGAGCCATGCAGTACAGCATATTACAAACATAAGTCCCATTATTGGGGAGTGGGTGTCCCATAGTATTTGCTTATGCTTTCCAAGCAAAAGCTGCCAAAAATTAGGATGGAGCAACTTGCAATGCCCCTTACAAGAGCCATGCAGTACAGCATATTACAAACATAAGTCCCATTATTGGGGAGTGGGTGTCCCATAGTATTTGCTTATGCTTTCCAAGCAAAAGCTGCCAAAAATTAGGACGAAGCAACTTGCAATGCCCCTTACAAGAGCCATGCAGTACAGCATATTACAAACATAAGTCCCATTATTGGGGCGTGGGTGTCCCATAGTATTTGCTTATGCTTTCCAAGCAAAAGCTGCCAAAAATTATGACGGAGCAACTTGCAATGCCCCTTACAAGAGCCATGCAGTACAGCATATTACAAACATAAGTCCCATTATTGGGGAGTGGGTGTCCCATAGTATTTGCTTATGCCTTGCAAGCAAAAGCTGCCAAAAATAAGGACGGAGGAACTTGCAATGCTGGCACCCTGGTGGTATAGTGGTGGTGGAGGCTGAGGATAAGGAGAAGAAGATAAAACAGCCGAAACGAGGAAGCGTATACCCATGTGTGGGTGTGAAGCGGTGCATGTGAATACACCTCCCGAAATAACACAGTGGATTTGACTTTATGTTACTCTGCTGTCATTTGGTGGTGATGAGAAGTCTGGCCCAATCCAGCCCTTGTTCATTTTGATAAGGGTCAGCTTGTCAGCATTGTCAGTTGACAGGCGAGTGCGCTTATCAGTTATAATTCCCCCAGCGGCACTAAAAACATGCTCCGATAACACGCTAGCGGCAGGGCAGGCCAGGACCTCCAAGGCGTACAGAGCGAGTTCATTCCAAGAGTCCAGCTTGGATACCCAATAATTAAAAGGCACAGAGGAATCACGGAGGACGCTGGTACGATCGGCAAGGTACTCCCTCACCATCTTTTGAAACTTTCCACTCCTTGTGAGAGTACCCCGCGCCTCAGGGCCTGTAAGCTGGGCGGGTGTCAGAAAACTGTCCCAGAACGTTGACAGTGTTCCCCTGCCTCTGCTGGATTGGAGTTGCATCTCTCTCGCCTGTACGCCTTGGTTGGGCAACGAACTGTGACCTCTGCCGCTAGCGTGTTCAGATGGGAATTTTTTTAAGAGTTCTGCAGCAAGGGCCTTCTGGTACTGCCCCATTTTTGTAGACCTCTCCACCTCAGGAATAAGAGAGTGAAAGTTCTCCTTGTAGCGGGGGTCTACAAGTGTCACCAACCAGTAATGACTGTCACCCAACATTTTGACAACGCGAGGGTCACGGTTAAGGCAGCGTAACATAAAGTCAGCCATGCGTGCCAGACTGGTAACGGGCAAGGTTTCCGTGTCCTCACCAAGATGACGACTGACCATGCTCTCCTCCTCCTCCTCCTCTTCCCCCCCCCCCCGTCCTCAGGCCACCCACGCTGAACCGACGGTATGACACTTGTACAGGTACTACCGTCTACAACGCATGATAGCAGCTCCTGTTCTTCCTCCTCCTCCTCCTCCTCTCCCTCATTGTCCCCCAATGCACATTGGAATGAGATGAGGCTGGGCTGTGTGTAATCGCCCGCTACGGCTTCTTGATCCATCTCATCATACTCTGGCTGCAATGCCTCCTCTTTAATTCTCTGCAGAGAGCGTTGCAAAAGACAGACAAGTGGGATGCTGACACTAATGATGGCGTCATCGCCACTCACCATCTTGGTGGCCTCCTCAAAGTTTGTCAGGATGGTACAAATGTCAGACATCCAGGTCCACTCCTGAGGTCTTATGTGTGGAGTCTGACCTGAATATCGACGGCCTTGTTGCAGCTGGTACTCCACAACTGCTCTCTTCTGCTCACAAATCCTTTGCAACATGTGGAGGGTAGAGTTCCAGCATGTGGGGACATCACACACCAGTCGGTGTGCCGGAAGCTGCAAACGCTGCTGCAACACAGCAAGGGCGGCGGAAGCTGTAGCCGACTTGCGAAAATGAGCTGACAGGCGGCGTACTTTCACGAGCAGATTTGGCAACTCGGGGTACGATTTAAGAAACCGCTGAACCACGAGGTTAAGCACATGAGCCAGGCATGGTACGTGTGTGATCTCACCTCGCCTCAGAGCCGCCACCAGGTTAAGGCCATTGTCACACACGACCATGCCGGGATGTAGGTTCAGCGGTCTCAGCCACAGATCTGCCTGCTCTTTCACAGCTGTCCACAACTCACAAGCAGTGTGAGGTTTATCACCTAAGCTTATGAGTTTCAGCACAGCCTGTTGCCGCTTGGCGGAGGCAGTACTGCAATGCTTCCAGCTTGTAACTGATGTGGTGATATCTGAGATGGAGGCTGAACATGAGGAGGAGGAGGAGGATGCGCAGGAGCTGTACACTGTGGGGGCAACTCTGACTGACATAGGGCCCGCAATCCTCGGTGTGGGGAGGATGTGTTCCATCCCAAGGTCCGACTGGGTCCCGGCTTCCACTATGTTTACCCAGTGTGCTGTCAGAGAGATGTACCGTCCCTGGCCACAAGCACTTGTCCACGTGTCCGTTGTCAGGTGGACTCTCCCAGTAACTGCGTTGTTGAGGGCACGGCAGATGCTTTGGGACACGTGCTTGTGTAGTGCGGGGATGGCACACCGGGCAAAATAGTGTCGGCTGGGGACCGAGTACCGAGGGACGGCCACCGCCATAAGATTGCGGAAGGATTCCGTCTCCACCAGCCTAAAAGGCAGCATTTCCAATGCAAGCAGTCGTGAAATGTGCGAATTTAGGACTGTGGCCTGTGGGGCGTTAGCTGTGAATTTCCGCTTTCGTTCAAAGGTCTGGGATATGGACAATTGAACGCTGCGGTGGGACGTGGACGTGGACGTTGATGCTGTTTCTTGAGAAACTGCCATAACAAGTGAAGACTGAGAGGAGGGGGCATTTTTACATGCAGTATGGACAGGGGATTGCCTTGCACACACAACAGGGGGTTCTATTGCATGCACAACAGTGGAAGAAGCAGTGGTGACACCCGCTGACACTTGTCGTGGACCCTGGGTTTCGCCCCACAAAGTCGGGTGCTTTGCTGCCATGTGCCTGATCATGCTGGTGGTGGTCAGGCTGGTAGTTTTGTCACCCCTGCTGATGCTGGCATGGCAGGTGGAACATATGGCCTTTTTGGGGTTATCAGCAGAGTCTTTAAAAAAATTCCAGACTCTGGAAGACCTACCGCTTGTACTGGCAACGTCCCTCGTGTTGGTGTTACGGGGAACGGTTGCCTGCCTTCTGTCTGCGGCCACCACACTGCTTCTTCCTGCCTGTTGGGGTACTCTGCCTCCCTCCCCCTGTGTGCTGCTGGCCTCACTCTGCATGTCCTCCTTCCACGTTGGGTCAGTTACTAGATCATCCACCACCTCCTCCTCTTCCACTTGCGCACCACGATCCTCCTCCTCACTTCCTGGCAATTGTGTCTCGTCATCGTCCACCTCTTGTGACAGATTGCCAACGTCGACTTCCTGTGGCCGTGGCTGTTCAAATATTTGGGCATCGCAACATGGGATCTCCTCTGCCACCACTTCAAGCGTATCAGGCGAGGGGCCCAAATATGGAAATGGACCAGTGAACAGCTCTTCAGAGTGTCCAAGTGTGGGATCACTTGCTGTCTGACGACACTCGGCATGGTGGGAGAAAGGAGCATCAGGGTGAGGAGGAGTATGCGGTCGAGACTCACGGCTACTAAGAGTTGACCGTGTGGAAGACAGACCGGAGGTGGTGGTGCCCAGGTAACTGGAAGTATTGTCTGCTATCCAATTAATAACCTGTTCACACTGATCAGTTCTCAATACTGGTGTTGTTCTGTGCTTCCCTAGTAATTCGGTCAAGAAGTGGGAGCGAGAAGATGTGGCTGTTGGTTGTGGCACATTTTCACCTTGGCCACGGCGCCGTCCTCTGCACGAACCATCACAGAACGTCCACTTCCACGTCCCTTGCCACGCGCCTTGCCCATTATAAATGAAGTAAAATAGCCTACACTTGCACTATCAATGGAAAAAGGGTAATAAAGAGTAGATTAGAACCGTGGCAGAGGAAAACCACAGTTATTGTTTACTGGGGTATACCACACTTTTTTAAATAGAGATATTTGCGGCTGATCAGTGAGCGACACACTCAAACTGCTTTTTTTTTAGATACCAAAGGCCCAAAACTGGATAGTACAGCGATTTGACCCGTGGAACTGCGAAACCACACTGGGATGTCGGGCCTACACAAGACTATTTTCAACAGATATATTTTTGTGTCACAACAGTTAGGAGACACTACTGTTTTTCTTTACGGAAAAAACTACCAAAATATGAATAATAGAGATTTTTTTACCGTGGAACAGCAAAACCACAGTTATAATTTACTGGTGTATACCAGGCTTTTTAAAATATATATATATTTGCGGCTGAACAGTGAGCGACACACTCAAACTGTTTTATTTAGATACAAATGGCCCAAAAGTGGATAATACAGAGGTTTGTACCGTGGAACTGCAAAACCACACTTGTATTTCTTGGGCCTACACCAGACTATTTTCAACAGATATATTTGTGTCTGAAAAATCAGGGAGACACTATTATTATTTTTATACAGCAAAAAATGCCAAAAACAGGATAATAGAGATGTTTTACCGTGGAACATCAAAACCACAGTAATAATTTACTGGTGTATACCAGGCTTTTTAAAATATACATATATTTGCGGCTGAACAGTGAGCGACACACTCAAACAGTTTTTTTTAGATACAAATGGCCCAAAAGTGGATAATACAGAGGTTTGTACCGTGGAACTGCAAAACCACACTTGTATTTCTCGGGCCTACACCAGACTATTTTCAACAGATATATTTGTGTCTGAAAAATCAGGGAGACACTATTTTTTTTTTTTTTACAACAAAAAATGCAAAAAGCAGGATAATAGAGATTTTTTACCATGGAACAGCAAAAGCACACTTCTGGCCTACACCAGACTATTTTCAACAGATATATTTGTGTCTGAAAAATCAGGGAGACACTATTATTATTTTTATACAGCAAAAAATGCCAAAAACAGGATAATAGAGATGTTTTACCGTGGAACATCAAAACCACAGTAATAATTTACTGGTGTATACCAGGCTTTTTAAAATATATATATATATTTGCGGCTGAGCGACACACTCAAACTGTTTTTTTTAGATACAAATGACCCATAGAACTGCAAAACCACACTTCTGTTTCTCTGGCCTACACCAGACTATTTTCAACAGATATATTTGTGTCTGAAAAATCAGAGGCACACTTTTTTTTTGGGGGGGACGGGACACCAAAAGGTTAATAAGATGGGTATTTGTACATTGTGAAGGAGGAAAAAAAAAAAGAGGATTTTGATAAAAAAAAAGGATTTTTCCTGGCCCCCGGGACCTGGAGCTAAGTCCAGCAATTTCAGCAACAGGAGCAGCACACAGGACTGTAATGCAGCGTTTGCTGGTATAACCACTGCGTCTCCTATACAGCCTGCCTGCCTGCCTGCCTGATATACCTGGGATGGATATTAGTCCTGAGAAGGACTGTTTGTTTGATCTGGCAGCCTTTACAGACCCTACACTATCTATTTTGCAGGATATATCTCTCCCTAAATCAGCAGCGCTGTCCCTACACTGTCTGATCCGGAGCGACTGTGTCCAAGATGGCGGCACCCGGTTTTAAATACTCGAGGTGACGCTGTGCGGCCAGCCAATCACTGTAATGCCCACAAACAACATGGCTGCGGCATTACAGTGACTGGCTGGCAATCCCTGCATGTTCATTGGCTCTGTAAAGAGCGCCAAACATGCAGGGCGGAGACCCGAGCTCCCGCCCGAGTAACCCGGAAATGCTCGGTGCTCGCCGAACATCCCGAATAGCGTGATGCTCGGGCGAGTACCGAGCAGTGTCGAGCATGTTCGCTCAACACTAGTCCTTACATTTCCAGGAGGGATTACAGAGGAAGTGCGTATAGTAAAGTTCTTACATTTCCATGAGGAATTAAAAAGGAAGCGCACAAAGTACAGTCGTTACATTTCCAGGAGTATTTACAGAGGAAGTGCAAAAAGTAAAGTTCTTACATTTCCAGGAGGGATTACAGAGGAAGGGCATAAAGTAAAGTTCTTACATTTCCAGGAGGGATTACAGAGGAAGTGCATAAACTAAAGCTCTTACATTTCCAGGAGGAATTACAGAGGAAATGCACAACGTTCTTACATTTCCAGGAGGGATTACAGAGGAAGTGCACAAAGTAGATTTCTTACATTTCCAGGAGGGATTACAGAGGAAGTGCATAAAGTAAAGTTCTTACATTTCCAGGAGGGATTACAGAGGAAGGGCATAAAGTAAAGTTCTTACATTTTCAGGAGGGATTACAGAGGAAGGGCATAAAGTAAAGTTCTTACATTTCCAGGAGGGATTACAGAGGAAGTGCACAAAGTAGATTTCTTACATTTCCAGGAGGGATTACAGTGTAAGTGCATAAAGTAAAGTTCTTACAATTCCAGGAGGGATTACAGAGGAAGTGCATAAAGTAAAGTTCTTACATTTCCAGGGGGGATTACAGAGGAAGTGCATAAAGTAAAGTTCTTACATTTCCAGGAGTAATTAAAGAGGAAGTGCACAAAGTAGAGTCCTTACATTTCCAGGAGGATTTACAGAGGAAGTGCACAAAGTAAAGTTCTTACATTTCCAGGAGGGATTACAGAGGAAGTGCATATAGTAAAGTTCTTACATTTCCATGAGGAATTAAAGAGGAAGTGCAGAAAGTAGAGTCCTTACATTTCCAGGAGGGATTACAGAGGAAGTGCACAAAGTAGAGTCCTTACATTTCCAGGAGGGATTACAGGGGATGTGCACAAAGTAGAGATCTTACATTTCCAGGAGTATTTACAGAGGAAGTGCAAAAAGTAAAGTTCTTACATTTCCAGGAGGGATTACAGAGGAAATGCATAAAGTAAAGTTCTCACATTTCCATGAGGAATTAAAGAGGAAATGCACAAAGTAGAGTTCTTACATTTCCAGGAGGGATTACAGAGGAAGTGCATAAAGTAGAGTTCTTACATTTCCAGGAGGGATTACAGAGGAAGTGCAAAAAGTAAAGTTCTTACATTTCCAGGAGGGATTACAGAGGAAGTGCATAAAGTAAAGTTCTTACATTTCCAGGGGGAATTAAAGAGGAAGTGCAGAAAGTGGAGTCCTTACATTTCCAGGAGGGATTACAGGGGATGTGCACAAAGTAGAGTTCTTACATTTCCAGGAGGATTTACAGAGGAAGTGCAAAAAGTAAAATTCTTACATTTCCAGGAGGGATTACAGAGGAAGTGCATAAAGTAAAATTCTTACATTTCCAGGAGGGATTACAGAGGAAGTGCATAAAGTAAAGTTCTTACATTTCCAGGAGGGATTACAGGGAATATGCACAAAGTAGAGTTCTTACTTTTCCAGGAGGATTTACAGAGGAAGTGCATAAAGTAAAATTCTTACATTTCCAGGAGGGATTACAGGGGATGTGCACAAAGTAGACTTCTTACATTTCCAGGAGGGATTACAGAGGAAGTGCATAAAGTAAAGTTCTTACATTTCCAGGAGGGATTACAGAGGAAGTGCATAAAGTAAAGTTCTTACATTTCCAGGACAGATTACAGAGGAAGTGCATAAAGTAAAGTTCTTACATTTCCAGGAGGGATTACAGAGGAAATGCATAAAGTAAAGTTCTTACATTTCCAGGAGGGATTACAGGGGATGTGCACAAAGTAGAGTTCTTAAATTTCAGGAGGGATTACAGAGGAAGTGCATAAAGTAAAGTTCTTACATTTCCAGGAGGGATTACAGAGGAAGTGCATAAAGTAAAATTCTTACATTTCCAGGAGGGATTACAGAGGAAGTGCATAAAGTAAAGTTCTTACATTTCCAGGAGGGATTACAGAGGAAGTGCATAAATTAAAGTTCTTACATTTCCAGGAGTAATTAAAGAGGAAGTGCACAAAGTAGAGTCCTTACATTTCCAGGAGGATTTACAGAGGAAGTGCACAAAGTAGAGTCCTTACATTTCCAGGAGGGATTACAGGGGAAGTGCAGAAAGTAAAGTTCTTACATTTCCAGGAGGAATTACAGAGGAAATGCACAATGTTCTTACATTTCCAGGAGGGATTACAGAGGAAGAGCACAAAGTAGATTTCTTACATTTCCAGGAGAGATTACAGAGGAAGTGCATGAAGTAAAGTTCTTACATTTCCAGGAGGGATTACAGGGGATATGCACAAAGTAGAGTTCTTACTTTTCCAGGAGTACTTACAGAGGAAGTGCATAAAGTAAAATTCTTACATTTCCAGGAGGGATTACAGGGGATGTGCACAAAGTAGAGTTCTTACATTTCCAGGAGGGATTACAGAGGAAGTGCATAAAGTAAAGTTCTTACATTTCCAGGAGGGATTACAGAGGAAGTGCATAAAGTAAAGTTCTTACATTTCCAGGACGGATTACAGAGGAAGTGCATAAAGTAAAGTTCTTACATTTCCAGGAGGGATTACAGAGGAAATGCATAAAGTAAAGTTCTTACATTTCCAGGAGGGATTACAGGGGATGTGCACAAAGTAGAGTTCTTAAATTTCAGGAGGGATTACAGAGGAAGTGCATAAAGTAAAGTTCTTACATTTCCAGGAGGGATTACAGAGGAAGTGCACAAAGTAGAGTCCTTACATTTCCAGGAGGGATTACAGGGGAAGTGCAGAAAGTAAAGTTCTTACATTTCCAGGAGGAATTACAGAGGAAATGCACAATGTTCTTACATTTCCAGGAGGGATTACAGAGGAAGAGCACAAAGTAGATTTCTTACATTTCCAGGAGAGATTACAGAGGAAGTGCATAAAGTAAAGGTCTTACATTTCCAGGAGGGATTACAGAGGAAGTGCATAAAGTAAAGTTCTTACATTTCCAGGAGAGATTACAGAGGAAGTGCATAAAGTAGAGTTCTTACATTTCCAGGAGGGATTACAGAGGAAGTGCAAAAAGTAAAGTTCTTACATTTCCAGGAGGGATTACAGAGGAAGTGCATAAAGTAAAGTTCTTACATTTCCAGGGGGAATTAACGAGGAAGTGCAGAAAGTGGAGTCCTTACATTTCCAGGAGGGATTACAGGGGATGTGCACAAAGTAGAGTTCTTACATTTCCAGGAGGATTTACAGAGGAAGTGCAAAAAGTAAAATTCTTACATTTCCAGGAGGGATTAAAGAGGAAGTGCACAAAGTAGATTTCTTACATTTCCAGGAGGGATTACAGTGGAAGTGCATAAAGTAAAGTTCTTACATTTCCAGGAGGGATTACAGAGGAAGTGCATAAAGTAAAGTTCTTACATTTCCAGGAGGGATTATAGAGGAAGTGCATAAAGTAAAGTTCTTACATTTCCAGGAGTAATTAAAGAGGAAGTGCACAAAGTAGAGTCCTTACATTTCCAGGAGGATTTACAGAGGAAGTGCACAAAGTAAAGTTCTTACATTTCCAGGAGGGACTACAGAGGAAGTGCACAAAGTAGAGTCCTTACATTTCCAGGAGGGATTACAGGGGAAGTGCAGAAAGTAAAGTTCTTACATTTCCAGGAGGAATTACAGATGAAATGCACAACGTTCTTACATTTCCAGGAGGGATTACAGAGGAAGTGCACGAAGTAGATTTCTTACATTTCCAGGAGGGATTACAGAGGAAGTGCATAATGTAAAGTTCTTACATTTCCAGGAGGGATTACAGAGGAAGTGCATAAAGTAAAGTTCTTACATTTCCAGGAGGGATTACAGAGGAAGTGCATAAAGCAAAGTTCTTACTTTTCCAGGAGGGATTACAGAGGAAGTGCATAAAGTAAAGTTCTTACATTTCCAGGAGGAATTACAGAGGAAGTCCATAAAGTAAAGTTCTCACATTTCCAGGAGGGATTACAGGGGAAGTGCAGAAAGTAAAGTTCTTACATTTCCAGGAGGAATTACAGAGGAAATGCACAACGTTCTTACATTTCCAGGAGGGATTACAGAGGAAGTGCACAAAGTAGATTTCTTACGTTTCCAGGAGGGATTACAGAGGAAGTGCATAAAGTAAAGTTCTTACATTTCCAGGAGGAATTACAGAGGAAGTGCATAAAGTAAAGTTCATACATTTCCAGGAGGGATTACAGAGGAAGTGCATAAAGCAAAGTTCTTACATTTCCAGGAGGGATTACAGAGGAAGTGCATAAAGTAAAGTTCTTACATTTCCAGGAGGAATTACAGAGGAAGTCCATAAAGTAAAGTTCTTACATTTCCAGGAGGAATTACAGAGGAAGTGCAAAAAGTAAAGTTCTTACATTTCCAGGAGGGATTACAGAGGAAGTCCATAAAGTAAAGTTCTTACATTTCCAGGAGGAATTACAGAGGAAATGCACAACGTTCTTACATTTCCAGGAGGGATTACAGAGGAAGTGCACAAAGTAGATTTCTTACATTTCCAGGAGGGATTACGGAGGAAGTGAAGTAAAGTTCTTGCATTTCCAGGAGGGATTACAGAGGAAGTGCATAAAGTTCTTACATTTCCAGGAGGGATTACAGAGGAAGTGCATAAAGTAAAGTTCTTACATTTCCAGGAGGGATTACAGAGGAAGTGCATAAAGTAAAGTTCTTACATTTCCAGGAGGGATTACAGAGGAAGTGCATAAAGTAAAGTTCTTACATTTCCAGGAGTAATAAAAGAGGAAGTGCACAAAGTAGAGTCCTTACATTTCCAGGAGGATTTACAGAGGAAGTGCACAAAGTAAAGTTCTTACATTACCAGGAGGGACTACAGAGGAAGTGCACAAAGTAGAGTCCTTACATTTCCAGGAGGGATTACAGGGGAAGTGCAGAAAGTAAAGTTCTTACATTTCCAGGAGGGACTACAGAGGAAGTGCACAAAGTAGAGTCGTTACATTTCCAGGAGGGATTACAGGGGAAGTGCAGAAAGTAAAGTTCTTACATTTCCAGGAGGAATTACAGAGGAAATGCACAACGTTCTTACATTTCCAGGAGGGATTACAGAGGAAGTGCACAAAGTAGATTTCTTACATTTCCAGGAGGGATTACAGAGGAAGTGCATAAAGTAAAGTTCTTACATTTCCAGGAGGGATTACAGAGGAAGTGCATAAAGTAAAGTTCTTACATTTCCAGGAGGGATTACAGAGGAAGTGCATAAAGCAAAGTTCTTACTTTTCCAGGAGGGATTACAGAGGAAGTGCATAAAGTAAAGTTCTTACATTTCCAGGAGGAATTACA